>NC_081375.1:17109580-18484427 GCF_030684315.1 Stegostoma tigrinum
TTGGCTATTAGCACTGCACATTACCATAGCAAATTGAACGTTTACTGGTAAACCCATTCAAAATAAGGACATTTGGAAATTTCAGCATCCATCATTGATGGCTATGTCATTACATCTTCCATTTGTTTCATTTTGTCACTATTTTAAACAGAAAAGATAATTTTTCTAGTTTGCTGT
This sequence comes from Stegostoma tigrinum, assembly GCF_030684315.1. Lineage (NCBI taxonomy): Eukaryota > Metazoa > Chordata > Chondrichthyes > Orectolobiformes > Stegostomatidae > Stegostoma > Stegostoma tigrinum. Next base: position 17,109,758 of record NC_081375.1, read on the forward strand.
TATGAATAGATATTGCTCATGACCTTAAAGAAATCCTCATCTCGTTTTATCGTTGCACGTAAATGTGCCTGTGGGCACAAAGAGATTTTTAGATTTACAAATTACATACCTAGGCTGGGGTTTAGTGACATTTTTTTGGGCTGTTGATAGAGGTTGAAATTACTATTGAACCTCGTCAAATCGGCATGAATTCTCTATTTGGAAAAGTAGGTCTGCTCATGCAGAACTCTTCATATTCTTAAAACAGAAACCTATTTTGAATGATGTAATTTACTTCTATGATATTGTATTTTGTAAACACATAGAAAGGATTGTAAAATGACTTTTTTTGCAGAAAATGCTCCTTTAAAAGAGTTCAGCCCCTTAGTTAACAGTTGAGAATCAAAAATACTGAAGATTGGCGGATAACTGGGAACTTTCCAAAACGTTTCAACCTACTTGACAGTGTTGGCAGCATCAGTCTTCAACAGAGCCTGGAATACCTAAAAAGATCATAACATTAGAGATAATGGGAACTGCAGATGCTGGAGATTCCAAGATAATAAAATGTGAGGCTGGATGAACACAGCAGGCCAAGCAGCATCTCAGGAGCACAAAAGCTGACGTTTCGGGCCTAGACCCTTCATCAGAGAGGGGGATGGGGGGAGGGAACTGGAATAAATAGGGAGAGAGGGGGAGGTGGACCGAAGATGGAGAGTAAAGAAGATAGGTGGAGAAGGTATGGGTGGGGAGGTAGGGAGGGGATAGGTCAGTCCAGGGAAGACGGACAGGTCAAGGAGGTGGGATGAGGTTAGTAGGTAGCTGGGGGTGCGGCTTGGGGTGGGAGGAAGGGATGGGTGAGAGGAAGAACCGGTTAGGGAGGCAGAGACAGGTTGGACTGGTTTTGGGATGCAGTGGGTGGGGGGGAAGAGCTGGGCTGGTTGTGTGGTGCAGTGGGGGGAGGGGATGAACTGGGCTGGTTTAGGGATGCAGTGGGGGAAGGGGAGATTTTGAAACTGGTGAAGTCCACATTGATACCATATGGCTGCAGAGTTCCCAGGCGGAATATGAGTTGCTGTTCCTGCAACCTTCGGGTGGCATCATTGTGGCAGTGCAGGAGGCCCATGATGGACATGTCATCAAGAGAATGGGAGGGGGAGTGGAAATGGTTTGCGACTGGGAGGTGCAGTTGTTTGTTGCGAACTGAGCGGAGGTGTTCTGCAAAGCGGTCCCCAAGCCTCCGCTTGGTTTCCCCAATGTAGAGAAAGCCGCACCGCTCCTCCCACCCACCCTCCTGCAAAAATTCCATCCCCTATTCCCAATTCCTCCGCCTCCGCCGCATCTGCTCCCACGATAAGACATTCCACTCCCGCACATCCCAGATGTCCAAGTTCTTTAACGTCCGCAACTTCCCCCCCACGGTGATTGAGAACGCCCTTGACCGCGTCTCCCGCATTTCCCGCGACACATCCCTCACACCCCGCCCCCGCCACAACCGCCCCAAGAGGATCCCCCTCGTTCTCACACACCACCCTACCAACCTCCGGATACAACGCATTATCCTCCGACACTTCCGCCATTTACAATCCGACCCCACCACCCAAGACATTTTTCCATCCCCACCCCTGTCTGCTTTCCGGAGAGACCACTCTCTCCGTGACTCCCTTGTTCGCTCCACACTGCCCTCCAATCCCACCACACCCGGCACCTTCCCCTGCAACCGCAGGAAATGCTACACTTGTCCCCACACCTCCTCCCTCACCCCCATCCCAGGCCCCAAGATGACATTCCACATTAAGCAGAGGTTCACCTGCACATCTGCCAATGTGGTATACTGCATCCACTGTACCCGGTGCAGCTTTCTCTACATTGGGGAAACCAAGCGGAGGCTTGGGGACCGCTTTGCAGAACACCTCCGCTCAGTTCGCAACAAACAACTGCACCTCCCAGTCGCAAACCATTTCCACTCCCCCTCCCATTCTCTTGATGACATGTCCATCATGGGCCTCCTGCACTGCCACAATGATGCCACCCGAAGGTTGCAGGAACAGCAACTCATATTCCGCCTGGGAACCCTGCAGCCATATGGTATCAATGTGGACTTCACCAGTTTCAAAATCTCCCCTTCCCCCACTGCATCCCTAAACCAGCCCAGTTCATCCCCTCCCCCCACTGCACCACACAACCAGCCCAGCTCTTCCCCCCCACCCACTGCATCCCAAAACCAGTCCAACCTGTCTCTGCCTCCCTAACCGGTTCTTCGTCTCACCCATCCCTTCCTCCCACCCCAAGCCGCACCCCCAGCTACCTACTAACCTCATCCCACCTCCTTGACCTGTCCGTCTTCCCTGGACTGACCTATCCCCTCCCTACCTCCCCACCCACACCTTCTCCACCTATCTTCTTTACTCTCCATCTTCGGTCCGCCTCCCCCTCTCTCCCTATTTATTCCAGTTCCCTCCCCCCATCCCCCTCTCTGATGAAGGGTCTAGGCCCGAAACGTCAGCTTTTGTGCTCCTGAGATGCTGCTTGGCCTGCTGTGTTCATCCAGCCTCACATTTTATTATCCAAGATCATAACATTACCCTATTTAAGTAATAGCAGAAGAAGACAATGAAATTGGTTTTAGTTAAGTGTCAGCCAGTAAGTTTTGAGAAATGCTGATTTAAGTTAGGGATGTTCACCATACTGAGAAAGGAAAGAGTTATAGCATATGGGGAGGAGATGGCCTAGTGGTATTTTGGCTGCACTGTTAACCCAGAGACCCAGGCAATATTCTGGGGGCACATGTTTGAATTAATTCAACAAAAATGTGGAATTAAGAATCTAATGATGGCCAGGAAACCATTGTTGATCACCAGAGAAAGCCCATCTGGTTCACTAATGTCCTTTAGGGAGGGGAAACTGCCTTTACCTGGTCTGGCCTATGCATAACTCCAGACCCACAGCAATATGGTTGACTTTCAACTGCCTCTGGGCAATTGGGGATGGACAATAAATGCTGATCTAGCCAATGATGCCTTCACCCCATGAACGAATTAAAGAAATCTATTTGGATGATGTACAATTAACTTAACACTGTTCATCATAGATCATGGAATCCGTACAGTGTGGAAACAGGCCCTATGGCCCAACAAGTCCACATTAACTCTCAGAGCGTCCCATTCGGATCCATTCCACCACCCTACACATCCCTGAACATTACAGGCAATTTAACTGACCAGTCCACATAGCCTGCGCATCTTTGGACTGTGGGAGGAAACTGGAGCACCTGGAGGAAACCCACACAGATGGGGAGAATGCATAAACCCCACATAGACAGTCACGCGATGGTAGAATCAAACCTGGGTCCCTGGCACTGTGAGGCAGCGCTGAGCTACCGTACCAACCACAATAATGCAAAAATGTAATTCCCTATTGCAAGTTTATGTATGGAACAATAGAAAATCTCCAGCAGTTTAACAATGATGATCCATCAAGAAGGTGCATGGCTATAATTTAAAGTTTAAACTAAACTCTTGCTAAAAAATAATTTGCGGAAATTCAAATGAGGGCAACGTGTTTTTATTTTGCTCCATGGACTAGTATTTCATCAAACTCTTTTAACCAAAAAACTAATTTTGGTTTCCACCCTTGATATTATGAGACATATCCTTGTCTATAAATAACATCCTAGCCAGATCGCAATACCAGAGTACCGACAGTGGGACAGCAATCGTTGGAAAGTGCAGAATTCGGAAGAGAACAGTGTCAGTTTTTGACTCCCAGAAGTGTCACAGGAAGTAATTTGATATTCTCTGCGGAGTTAAAAGCATTTTGTTGATCATAACAGTCAAATTGACTGTGGGATGTTGTCTTTGCCCCACAGAGATGAAAAGGCCAGTTTTGTAAAATAACATCCTGCATGCAAAGGTTACGAGAAACATTACGAGGAGATTTATTCCCACTGATCTTTTGACTGTAACACTGCATGGTACTAATATGAAAAATAGAAAGACTTGCATATATATTGTGCATTTCATGGCCACTGAACATCATAAAGTACTTTACATTCAATGAAGTACTGTTGAATTTTAATCACTGTCATAATGGCAGTCAATTTGCCCACAGCAAGATTCTACAAAAGCATTGTGATAATGCAACAGGATATAAAGCTCAAAAGCCTGTAGCCTGAATTATTATTGCTAATTGACAAAAAAACTCAAGAAATTTACAGCAGATGGTTTTGTATCTAAGTTGGGAGAATTTCCAGTTTCTTAATTGGAAAACCTAGAGGCTTCATTTTTTTCCCTGCATTCTCTGTGGAAACACAGAGTTATGAATCTGATTTTGTTGGAAATTTAAACCATAGTGGCATATCTAAGCCCTATCATGATGCAGAAATTTGAGAAAATTAAAGGGGGAGAGACATTACATACAAGCTGTCAAAATTGGCAGGAACTTAATTCCTGGTCCACAGATACTCAAATGTTAAACTGATAATTATTATAAATCTGTGGGCTCCTCCCAGTAAAATTAATGGGGACATTGAGTTTGCTAAATAAACATCGCTGTGATCATCATGTGACACGTAGACCTATTGCAGAGTCGAGCTGAAGAGTTTGACAAGTTTTGTGGAATGGTTGGAATTGCAGTTTTCTACTAAAGTTGACTCATGCAAACTCTCTTTGTTAGGTGCTTTTCTTAGAAAGAATAAATTGGTGGAGCAATCCAGATAATATCTGGAATCACTGGCAGAGCAACGTTATTTTTTATCTGGTTATTCTTTCACAGGGTGTGTGCATCACTAGCTAGACCCATGCCTGGTTGCCTAGAGGGTAGTTAAGAGTCCCTGGGCCTGGAGTCACATGTAAGGCAGACCAAATACCGACAGCAATTTCCCTCTCTGTAGGACATTACACATAGGCTTTTTCTCTTACAATCTAATCATTACCATTAGATCATTAGATACTTAATTCTTGATTTTTGTTGTATTCAACTTCCATCACTAACCATCATAGGGTTTGAAAATGACTCCCCAGAACATTATCTGTGTTTTTGGATTAATAGTCAAGCAATAATACCACTAGGGCTATCAACGCTCTGTGTAGCAGGCCTCTAGCCTTAAACTGCTACATGAATTTCAATTTTTACATGTAATTCAGTTTGTTTAACTCATTAGCTCCTTTGCCTCTGCTTTGTCTTGGGCCTAACTGCTGGTACTATTGAGGACTGTAGAGTGTTCATAGAAGCATTTTCGAAGATACAAGAAGCTTTTTTGCGTGATAGCCAAGAAGTATAACTATAACAAAAACATATTGCTGGAGAAACTCAGCAGGTCTGGCAGCATATGTGGGGAGAATATAGAGTTAATGTTGCAAGTCCTGTGATTCTTCATCAAAACACAAGTATAGTGACAGTTGGCAGACATAATTACCAGGATTTTGGAGAAATACATCTGCATTCTCTAAAAGCTAGAGTAGAACTCCTTGCCACAATGCACAGACTATGTGTGACATCAGTAGAATGGATGGAGTGAACGTACCCTGAACTCTAACCCTTTCAGAACCATTACTTTATACTAGACTTGCCTGAATCTATGTTGATATTAACAACATTTGTATTAACTGCTTCAAAGATTCTATAACAATCATCATCCATCCTTTATTATGTACACATGATGAAATATTATCATCACTTCAAGAAATGTTTTAATTTTCATGCATTAGGTGACAGAAATCTCTACTGTTGAAAACGCCGTTTGAGCTCCCACTGTAGTGCTTCCAATGTGCACAGTAACATGCCCCTCTACTTAACTGTTTCCTTTCAACCTTTGACTCAAAGAGGGCTATTCAGGCTATTGGCTTCTGACAGTGACAGTGTGAAACCCAATTTATGCTGAATTGTCAGATGCTGCTTGTTACAAATATTTAATCACCACAAACTGAGAGAGAGCAAAGTCTCATTTCATAGAAGGTCATTTAGATTTAAGAAAGTAGAAAGATTTTCTCCCTGGAAATCTGGGCGAGATTTAAAAGCATGTCCTGGAGGTCAAAGGGCAGAGTGCCATGCCACTCAACTCCCTCAGTAGTCTTTTCAAGCAGTATTTTCTGAGTGTTGACGAAATGCAATTAGTCTGTGCAACAGAAGGAGATGATTTTGCTCATCTTGCCAGTGCCAACATTTTGAAAGCAATATCCAGTTTGTTCCACTCATCTGCTCTTTACCCATAGCCCTGCATTTTCCCCTCAATTGTTTATCCAGTTACTTTTGAAACTGAATCTGATTCAACCACTCTTTCAGCCTATCCATGTATAAGTTTAATTTCTTTTTTGTGCTATTTTTCCATTGATAAGATCAAGGATTCCGTATACTCTTTAAACAATGTTCACGACTGGCCACCTTCAAAGATTTAAGTGTGTAAACCCCTAGGTCCGAAAGTTCAGTGCCCACTTTGAAATTGTATCATTTAACGTTATTCTGTGGAGAAATAATTGTTGCGCTTGTGAATAGGGTTAATAATCTCAGCGATCACAGATATTTTATATTAGTTACTACAGTCAGAGTTAGCTTAATGTACTCACTGATAACAGTGTACAAATAGGAGTGCACACTCAATAATCATAATTATCACTGCACACAAGTGCAACATAAACACATTTCAAAGAAATGTGTGCAAATATTGTTGCCTAAACTGGGATAGTACTGCACTTTATCTAATGTACAGACTTGGAATGTGACATTATGTGTATCTTTCCTTATTACTTGACTTATTTGTGACAATACCAAGTTTTTATTCATGCTATTATAAGAATTGGATTTCACCATTTAGCACCAAGGAGATTCGTCTGTGCCAAAAGCAAATTCGAATTTAATATAATATTTTGATTAGTAAGTAACATATCAAGAAAAACCACTCTGTCTTTTCCTCTCTTCATTTACAATGCTACAAAAATATCTTCCCTTCTACCAAGCCTTTGGTTACCTGTCCTAATGTAACTTACATTGGCTTTGTGATCAGAGATAATGGGAAGTGCAGATGCTGGAGAATCCGAGATAACAAAGTGTGAAGCTGGATGGACACAACAGGCCAAGCAGCATCTGGTGAAGGGACTAGGCCCAAAACATCAGCTTTTGTGCTCCTAAGATGCTGCTTGGCCTGCTGTGTTCATCCAGCTTCACACTTTGTTACATTGACTTTGTGTCAGTTTTGGCTGTTTACATTGCCATGAAATGACCTTGAGAGCTTCTAAAAAATTGCTGCCCCTGCAGTCCTCGAGCGGCAAATAATTTGCTAGAAAAAGAATTGGAATCTCCCAGAGCTGATGCAGTGGGGATAAGGGCAACCTACTGAAACATGAAACAAAAACAGAAATTGCTGGAGCAACCCAGCAAGTCTGGCAGCATCTGTGGAGAGAAAACAGTCAAAGTTTTGGCCTGGTGACCCTTCTTCAGAACTGGAATGTGATACTGCTCAGATCCAGAATGATCTGAAATAGCTGTTTGAAGGTAGAACTAACAGATTGGGGAATAATAAGTGTGAGTTGTAGAGATCTGAATCCAGTTAAGATCAGCTTTTATATCTGCCTGGTCAGTTCATTTGATGGATCAATGACCACATCTTTTTCTATTGAGGTTATGTCAACAATATGAAACTTGAACTTTCATTCTTCAATTGCTCAATCATTCTGTAACCCCAGTAATAGATCTGATTTATAGCTGGATTTTAACAAGGTATAAATAAGCACACAGTGATCATTTTTAACTACATTCACAGCATTAATGTAAATGAATATTCCCATAGCCATGGTGATGAAATTGACTTCTATTCCCTTTAGCGTCAAAGCATCTTGAAGCATGCAGTTTGACTCAGTGTCACATTCTGTGACTGAGTTTTCTCAGAGCCATCAGCTGGAATAGATGACAATTGAGGCCACAAGATCCTGGCAAGGTTCCACCTTTCACAGGATGGTGTTTATGAATTAGATCCTGTTTTCTTCCGCTTTAAAAAAGTGCCTTTTTTTTTCCAGGTGCTTCTCTTTGTGTTAAACCCAGCAATGTTTAAAAACTAAAGGGGCTTCCTTTAGCCCTGTGTGTGAAAAATAAAACATTTATAAAAGCTAGGAGCAGAGGAAAAAGACTAAAGCAGGTTAGAGGTCACTTCGCACACCTGGTCTTGAGTTTTCAAGAATGTTGTGGGAGGATGGTGTTGGCTGAGACAAAGGCACCATGTTAGAGTAAGCATACAAATGAACAATGATTGTTCTTTGAAGGATTTTATCTTGAATTCATCTAAAGTTATTCCAGTGTCACGAGGAGGTGCTCAGCTTAAACCAGAACAACAGTTTGACAAGTCTTCAGTATGTGCAACTTAATGCTATGTTTATTTAATTCTCTATTTTAAGCATGATAGCAAGACAGAGCTGACTATTTTGTTTCCTGACCTTTGGTAATAATTTAATTATATTTTGGGTTGTCTGTTTTTTGGTATAAACTGTGCGATGCAATCACTATGTTTTGACTGTTTCACAAAGTATGTGTGCTATATCTGCCAATTAAGCATTTATTTTGGCAATCCATTTGAATTGGAATCTCAGCTGTGAGTTCTGTTGGATGTATCATTCTGATTGGAATATTACTTGTTCAGAAATGTAGATTGATAATGTATGATTACTGGAAAGTTGTCAAGCAGGAAGAAAGGATTTGTACTTGATAGTGGGTCTAAGTGCTAATGTTGCAATGGAAGGAGACCACAATGTACAATGCTGCAACTAAATGAATGAGAACCATTATTGTTTCTTCATTGCCCTTCTCATGACTGAAACCATATTCCCAGATCACCTATGGAAGACATGGAATCTTAATTACAGAATGCATGTTTTTTAAAAGTACAAACAAAGCCAAAAACTGACTACAGCTGTAAATTCAGCAGCTGCTTGGAGAGAGAGACTCTGGAATGTCACACCCAATGAGATGTTAAAGAAAGCTGGGAGGTTCTCAAACTGTAAACATGTTGGTTAAAAAAAGGTCCGTAGTCTGGGCGAGAGGCATAATTGCCTTTTCCCCCTAACAGGGAATGGAGTTTAGAGTGAGTTTTAGCCCTGATGTCCTAGTGTATGGACTAGTGTGGTGGGAGATTAAACGCTTTGAGAAAAGCCATTTACATATCTCTGAGCTACAGGTAAATGAAAAGGACAAAGACTCTCCCTTGCTCTGAAAGCTGCCTGTTGGAACAGCCACTATTGAAAGGAATTTGGGCAAAAGAGTTACAATTAATTTCCAAAACTAAGAATCTCAAAATTGATTTTTCAAATCCAAATGTGAATTCTTCTGGTAACAGCCACTACAATGGTTGTAATGTTCAACAATCCACTCTCTCAAAAATAATTCAGAGACAAAATTATATTTTTTAAAATTCAAATTATAGGACTTCCCTCTTGTTTCTAAACTCAATATTGCTGTTATTTCTTCTCCTGTAAACTTCAGCTTTTTGAAAATTCAAGCTTGGTTTCTTTTAAAATATATAAGGATTGGATCCTTTTAAATTTAAACTTATTGCTACCAACTGAAGGTCTGAGTGAACAACCAAAATAAGCCAGCCTGCCCCTTCTCACCTGGGAGTTTGACAAATTGGAGTATCCTGTCTAGAAACATAATGGTTTCAAGTACCTTGCTCAGGATGTGGTCATAACATCTCCAATCTGATCGTTCATGGCAATATGATCTATACAAGATGTCAAATGAAAGACAATGGATTACAACTGTCATTTCCTGAGAGTTGGACATGTAGAATACACATGAATTGGAGGCAAAAATGAGTCACAAAGATCTTTGTCAGTAATAAAGGAATTAATGTACAAAAAGTATGTACTTATATATTTTATTTACTAGTTGACTGGTGTTTTTCTGTGAATGTTGGCATATTTTGAAAGATAGGTTTAATGACGATGAATCACGAGACAGCTTTTTAAAATTTTTATCATGGGATGTGGCTTCATGGGCATTGCCAGCATTTGTTGTTCATCCCTAATTATCCTTCAAGGTAGTTTGAAGCCAATCACAATGCTATGGAATTGGAGATAAACTGAGGACAGATGAGGTAAGGTCAGTAGATTTTTAACCTTAAAGAGTGTACCCATTCATGAATTGAATGGATTTTATGTAATTGAATGATAATTTCATGGCCACTCTAACTAATGTTAGTTTTCAATTCCAGATTCCTTTTTAATGATGCTATTTTAACCCCGTCCCTAGATCCTTTATCTAGGCCTCTGGTTTACTCGTCTTGAGATTTATGACTATACTACCATCTTTCATAAACAGTTATGTTTTGCAGAACAGAATTGTTGGGCCATCAAATCTGTGCTAGTTGTTTGTTTCCACCTAACCCAACATGTCTGATCTCATTCCTCAGCCTCTTCATTTTCCAAGCAACTGTCTAATTCCTTTTTGGAATATTTGATGGTGTCTGCTTCCAAACTATTTCATCGCAGAGAATTAACAGCCATGGGCAGTTTTAAGCATTTCCTGATCTCTCCTTAATTCTCTTTGTGATCTTCTACAATGAGGGCATTCTCTTTACTGCATTGCCATTTAGTTTTTGTACCATAAGCCTTTACATCTTGAATATCCTAAATTAGGTTATATCCTTGTCTCCTTTGCTCACTCGATTTGTCACATTATGTTTCTCCAATAAATAATTGGGAAAATTATTGACATTGACACCCTAATGTCCTACAACTTGGGTTACTGAGATCAATTGTAGAAAGACTGTTATCTGAGATCTGGTCAGGACCACAACTTTGAAACTTTCCATTCATTATGGATCAATAGTTCATTAGGCAATGGTGTCATTTCATTTGTAGGTTGAAATATAGATTGTCCTTTCACTCTTTCATTATCCAAGATGCATTATGTTTGTAATTTTTAATGCCTTTCTCTGCATTGCAAAATAAAGAATTTTATCTGTCTTGTTGATATGTTTAAAGTCTAAAAATGCAATCTCAAAGGAATTACTTCTACAGATGGAAGAAAAGCAAGTTAATGATGTTCCTACAGAAAGCAGCGAGAAAGACCGCTCAGCAGATGAGCTAGCACTTGTGGAGAAAGACCATTCAATATATATCTTTATATGAATTCTTTAGAGTTTTTCATTGCTAGGCATCAGGAAGTTAAGGGTGGAGAAATATTCGCTAGCAGGGAAAATTTTTGCATTTTCAACTCAGTCTAACAGTAATAGTGAAAAGTATGTTCTAGCGAGTTTTGAGAAGATTTGTAGCTCAGGTTGAGGTTCTGTCTGTGAGTTTGCTCACTGAGCTGGAGGGTTAGTTTTCAGATGTTTCGTCACCATTCTAGGTAACATCATCAGTGAGCCTCCGACGAAGCACTGGTGTTATGTCCAGCTTTCTATTTATCTGGTTACGTTTCCTTGGGTTGGTGATGTCTGATTTAGTTATGTAAAAACTAATTTCTCATTTTATTCTGTGGTTTTTATATCATTTCATTGGATTATTGAAGGAAATTTTCTTTGTATTACACTGAATTATGACAAGATCTATTCTTTCAAGTAACATCATTTCCCAACTTTGCGCATTTTAAGGAAGCATCCTGACAAATGAATTTTTGACGCTTAAAACAATGGCCAGACAATTCTGAGTATTTAGCCAATAATAACAAGACAGGAAGGATTTGTCTCCTCTAACCTCATCCTACATCTTTAACCATTCTTTGAATTAGATGTTTACATCAGCATTTTTTCAAAATTTGAATTAGCTATTATTTTTCCAATAGTGTCTGAGTGTTATGCTAACTGAAACTATGCCTAAGGGCTCGAAAGAAATAGGAAAATGTTTTGCTTTTGAAAGTTTTTGAGTTTTGAAGGCAAAAGTCTTCTGGGTTCCAGGAGATCAACTACACTTTCTATCCAGAGAGGTTACATGAGTCGAGTTATTGAGATAAATAAAAGGTAATGGCAATCAGAAGATAAAGAATATGTAAATTTACGTTGAAAAACTAGTGGGAATGGACTAAAAGATGAATTTGGTTAGTAGTGCTTTGAGCAGCAATGCATGCTTTTATTATACAGAGTCAAGAGTACCAAATAGTTGATGTTTTGGTGTGGTAAAATGGGGACAGACATTTGAAAGAGAAAGACAAGCTGGTATCTTCGATGGGATTGTTCACACAGCTGTCAGGATTCTTTACATGTTTCTGGTCTTTTCATGAAACTGACAAACATTTTCAGTGGTATTTTTATTTCTACACTAATGTGTTGAGTGGCATCTTTCAACATTATGATACAATGAAAGACATGCTGCCCATACCATGCAAAGTGATACAATTAAGACAGAATAGTAGGGTGATTTTGACAGTTTATTAAGGCATTAATCAAAAAGTTCAGGTATGCACAAATAGTGAATACTTTCCAATGTGTTTATCAGATTGCAAGGTCAATAAACCAACAAATTCCAATGTTGTTGACTTGCAGGATATTGCAGATGAAGTGGAGTCTTTAACGTACTCAGTGGAAAGTATATTGTGGGAGAAAAAGGAAAGCAAAGTGTATGAGCTGTAAAGCGTGCATGCAGTATCCTGTTCTAAATTTCCTGCTTTAGTCAGTTAGGAAAACAACTTTAGAAAACGTGCTCAAATCCTACCAGCCAAAAGATTGTAAACATGTAATCTTGTGACTTAAGTGTCCGGCAGTGAATTGCTCACCACACAGGCTTTTCCTATTTGGGTCAAGGAAGGTCACCACAATCCCATTTAACTCACTTATTCCTCTACTGCTGATTGTGAGAAGATCTCTGTGTACACAATTAACCACTATCAGTGTGTTCTTAAATTTCTGAAGCTTGGTATTTATTTAAGATTGTGGTGCTTGTAGCTGCCGCTATTTCATTATGGTCGGGTAAAGCTATTTTCAATAGAGGGGGATGGGGTGAGGGTTCTGGAATAAATAGCGAGAGAGGGGGAGGTGGACCGAAGATGGAGAAAAGAAGATAGTTGGAGAGGAGAGTATAGGTGGGGAGGTAGGGAGGGGATAGGTCAGTCCAGGGAAGATGGACAGGTCAAGGAGGTGGGATGAGGTTAGTAGGTAGGAAATGGAGGTGCGGCTTGGGGTGGGAGGAAATGATAGGGGAGAGGAAGAACATGTTAGGGAGGCAGAGACAGGCTGGGCTGGTTTTGGGATGCAATGGGGGGAGGGGATGAACTGGGCTGGTTTTGGGATGTGGTGGGGGAAGGGGAGATTTTGAAGCTGGTGAAGTCCACATTGATACCATTGGGCTGCAAGGTTCCCAAGCGGAATATGAGTGCTGTTCCTGCAAGCTTCGGGTGGCATCATTGTGGCACTGCAGGAGGCCCATGATGGACATGGCATCTAAAGAATGGGAAGGGGAGTTGAAATGGTTCGCGACTGGGAGGTGCAGTTGTTTATTGCGAACCGAGCGGAGGTGTTCTGCAAAGCGGTCCCCAAGCCTCCGCTTGGTTTCCCCAATGTAGAGGAAGCCACACCAGGTACAATGGATACAGTATACCATATTGGCAGATGTGCAGGTGAACCTCTGCTTAATATGGAAAGTCATCTTGGGGCCTGGGAAAGGGGTGAGGGAGGAGGTGTGGGGGCAAGTGTAGCATTTCCTGCGGTCGCAGGGGAAGGTGCCGGGTGTGGTGGGGTTGGCAACCTCCGGATACAACGCATCATCCTCCGACACTTCCGCCATCTACAATCCGACCCCACCACTCGAGACATTTTTCCAATCCCACCCTTGTCTGCTTTCCGGAGAGACCACTCTCTCCGTGACTCCCTTGTTCGCTCCACACTGCCCTCCAACCCCACCACACCCCGCACCTTCCCCTGCAACCGCAGGAAATGCTACACTTGCCCCCACACCTCCTCCCTCACCCCTATCCCAGGTGTGGCTTCCTTGACATTGGGGAAACCAAGCGGAGGCTTGGGGACCGCTTTGCAGAACACCTCCGCTCGGTTCGTAATAAACAACTGCACCTCCCAGTCGCGAACCATTTCCACTCCCCCTCCCATTCTTTAGATGACATGTCCATCATGGGCCTCCTGCAGTGCCACAATGATGCCACCCGAAGGTTGCAGGAACAGCAACTCATATTCCGCTTGGGAACCCTGCAGCCCAATGGTATCAATGTGGACTTCACCAGCTTCCAAATCTCCCCTTCCCCCACCACATCCCAAAACCAGCCCAGCTCTTCCCCTCCGCCCACTGCATCCCAAAACCAGTCCAACCTGTCTCTGCTTCCCTAACCTGTTCTTCCTCTCACCCATCCCTTCCTCCCACCCCAAGCCGCACCTCCACCTCCTACCTACTAACCTCATCCCACCTCCTTGACCTGTCCATCTTCCCTGGACTGGCCTATCCCCTCCCCACCTCCCCACCTATACTCTCCTCTCCACCTATCTTCTTTTCTCTCCATCTTCGGTCCGCCTCCCCCTCTCTCCCTATTTATTCCAGAACCCTCACCACATCCCCCTCTCTGATGAAGGGTCTAGGTCCGAAATGTCAGCTTTTGTGCTCCTGAGATGCTGCTTGGCCTGCTGTGTTCATCCAGCTTCACACTTTATTATCTTGGATTCTCCAGCATCTGCAGTTCCCATTATCTCCAACTGCCTTGAACTGGTCAGTTGACTCATTGCCTTCTGGCTTCTTGTGTCTGAAATGGCTGTTTCCTATTTTAAATTTTCCACTGGAGTGGTAACTAACTCAGAGTAGCCTTGGTCAAGTATAAGGGTTACAAACACCTTCTGAATGTTCAATGCCTTCTACATCTTCAACAGTAGAATGGAGGAAGAATAGTTTGTCTTCGAAGTTTGTTCTCCGTCATGAGAAGCCATATAATGCACTGTAGTAGCCTCCTGGCTGCTAAAACACAAATAGATTGCTAACTTGGCCAAACAGCAAGGGATGTTGGGCACGTTGGCCAAGTAAAACTCTGAAATCCCAAAACCAACGCACCAGGCATACTGCAAACAAAACAGGCAGGTGCTAATGACATTAGCATAATATTAAAGGCAACAGTTATTCCAGACAGACATCCCCAACAACTTATCCACTAAATAAAGGAAGGGCCAGACAGATAGGCACCTGGTCCTGCTATACAAAAGAACTGACAATAGCATCAGAGATTATAGGAACTGCAGATGTTGGACAATCCAAGATAACAAGGTGTACTGCTGGATGAACACAGCAGGCCAAGCAGCATGTTAGGAGCAGGAAAGCCGACGTTTCGGGCCTGGACGCTTAATCAGAAATGGGGGAGGGGAAGATAAATAGGGAGAGAGGGGGAGGCAGATCAAAGATGGAGAGGAGACAGACAAGTTAAAGAGGTGGAGATGGAACCAGTAAAGGTGAGTGTAGGTGGGGAAGTAGGGAGGAGATAGGTCAGTTCAGGGAGGACAGACATGTCAAGGGGGCGGGATGAGGTTAGTAGGTAGGAGATGGGGGTGCGGCTTGAGGTGGGAGAAGGGGATAGGTGAGAGGAAGAACAGGTTAGGGAGGTGGGGACGAGCTGGGCTGGTTTTGGGATGCGGTGGGGGACGGGAAATTTTGAAGCTTGTGAAGTCCACGTTGATACCATTGGGCTGCAGGGTTCCCAAGCGGAATATGAGTTGCTGTTCCTGCAACCTTTGGGTGCCATCATTCTGGCACTGCTGGAGGCCCATGATGGACATGTCGTCTGACGAATGAGAGGTGGAGTTAAAATGGTTCATGACTGGGAGGTGCAGTTGTTTATTGTGAGCCAAGCGTAGGTGTTCTGCAAAGCGGTCCCCAAGCCTCTGCTTGGTTTCCCCGATGTAGAGGAGGCCACACCGGGTACATCGGATGCAGTGTACCACATTGGCAGATGTGCAGTTGAACAACTGCTTGATGTGGAAAGTCTTCATGTTACCTGGGATGGGGGTGAGGGACGAGGTGCGGGGGCAGGTACAGCGCTTCCTGCGGCTGCAGGAAAAAGTGCCGGGTATGGTGAAGCTGGAGGGGAGTGGGGAGTGGACAAGGGAGTCATGGAGAGAGTGGTCCCTTCGGAAAGCAGACAAGAGTGGGGAGGGAAACATGTTTTTGGTGGTGGGGTCAGATTGCAGATGGCGGAAGTGTCGGAGGATGATGCATTGGATCCGGAGGTTGATGGGGTGGTATGTGAGGAAGAGAGGGATTCTGTTGTTGTAGTTATTGTGGGGGCAGGGCATGAGGAATGAGTTGCGGGAAATGTGGGGGCAACACTCAAGGGCATTCTCGAGAACAGTGGGGGTGGGGATTGCTGCGTTTGTTGAAAAACGAGGGCATCTGGGATGTGCGGGAGTGGAGTGGCTCATCCTGGGAGCAGATGCGGCGGAGGCAAAGGAATTGGGAATCGGGGATGGCATTTTTGCAGGAGGGTGGGTGGGAGGAGGTGTGTTCTAGGTAGCTGTGGGAGTCGGTGGGCTTGAAATGGATATTTGTCCGAGGTGGAGACAGAGAGATCCAGGAAGGTGAGGGAAGTGTTAATGATCGTCCAGATGAACTTAAAGTTGGGGTGGAAGGCTGTGGGGAGAGTTGCGTCAGCAGTGGATGGAGTTGCGCCTGCGCCCGTGATGAGTGCAGTGGCATCGGTGGTGGGTGAAGTGGGGTAGGTAGCGGCAGCAGCAGTAATGGTAGTGCCTGTGGTGTTGGTCGCGGACAAGGGTGGCGCAGTGGTAGTATGGCGCACTGACCTCTACATTGCTGAGGCCAGGCGCCAACTCTCCGACACCTCCTCCTACCGCCCCCTGGATCGTGACCCCACCCCCGAGCACCAAACCATCATCTCCCAAACCATCCACAACCTCATCACCTCAGGTGACCTCCCGCCCGCAGCCTCCAACCTCATTGTTCCCCAACCCCACATAGCCCGTTTCTATCTCCTTCCCAATATCCACAAACCGGCTTGCCCTGGTCGACCCATTGTCTCAGCCTGGTCCTGCCCCACCGAACTCATCTCCACCTATCTGGACTCCATTTCCTCCCCCTTGGCTCAAGAACTGCCTATCTACGTCCGTGACACCACCCACGCTCTCTACCTCCTCCAGAACTTCCAATTCCCCATTCCGCAACACTTCACTTTTACTATGGACGTGCAGTCCCTATACACCTGCATTCCCCATGCAGATGGCCTAAAGGGCCTCTGCTTCTTCCTGTCCCACAGGGCATCCCCCTCCACTGACACCCTCATCCGCTCAGCCAAACTCGTCCTTACCCTCAACAACTTCTCTTCCATTTCCTCCCACTTCCTACAGACAAAGAGGGTGGCCATGGGTACCTGCATGGGCCCAAGCTATGCCTGCTGCTTTGTAGGTTACATGAAACAATCCCACTTCCCTACCTACACGGGCCCAAAACCCCACCTCTTCCTCCGTTACATTGATGACTATATTGGCACCACCTCTTGCTCCCAAGAGGACCTTGAACAGTTCATCCATTTCACCAACACATTCCATTCCAACTTTAAGTTCGCCTGGACTATCATTAACGCCTCCTTCACCTTCCTGGACCTCTCTGTCTCCATCTTGGGCAACCACCGAGAAACCAATATCCATTTCAAGCCCACCGAGTCCCACAGCTACCGAGAATACACCTCCTGCCACCCACCTTCCTGCAAAACTGCCATCCCCTATTCCCAATTCCTTTGCCTCCGCCGCATCTGCTGCCAGGATGAGACATTCCACTCCCGTACATCTCAGATGTCCTCGTTTTTCAAGGACTGCAATTTCTCCCCCACAGTGCTCAAGAACGCTCTCAACTGTGTCTCCGGCATTTCCTGCAACACATCCCTCACACCCTGTCCCCACAATAACAACCAAAAGAGAATCCCCCTCGTCCTCACATACCACCCCACCAGCCTCTGGATCCAACGCATCATCCTCCGACACTTCCGCCATCTGCAATCTGACCCTGACACCAAAGACATTTTTCCCTCCCCACCCTTATCTGCTTTTCGGAGGGACCACTCTCTCCGTGACTCCCTTGCCCAGTCCACACGCCCCTCCAGCCCCACCACACCCAGCACCTTCCCGTGCAACTGCAGGAAGTGTTACACTTTCCCCCACACCTCCTGCCTCACCCACATCCCAGGCCCCAAGATTTTCCACATCAAGTGGATGTTCACCTGCACATCTGCTAATGTGGTATACTGCATCTGCTCTCCCTGTTGTGGCCTCCTCTACATCGGGGAAACCAAGCGGAGGCTTAGGGACTGCTTTGCAGAACACGTACCCTTAGTTCGCAACAGGTAACTGCGCCTCCCAGTCGCAAACCATTTCAACTCCCCCTCCCATTCCTCAGACGATATGTCCATCCTGGATCTCCTGCAGTGCCACAATGATGCCACCCGAATGTTGCAGGAACAGCAACTCATATTCCGCTTGGGAACCCTGCAGCTCAGTGGTATCTATGTGCATTTCAGAAGCTTCAAAATCTCCCCTACCCCTTACCTCATCCCAAAACCAGCCCAGCTCGTCCCTGCCTCCCTAACCTGTTCTTCCTCTCACCTATCCCCTCCTCCCACTTCAGGACCCACCCCTATTTCCTTCCAACTAACCTCATCCTGCCCCCTTGACCTGTCCATCCTCCCCGGACTGACCTATCTTGTCCCTACCTCCCCACCTACACTCACCTTTACTGGCTCCATCCCCGCCTCTTTAACTTGTCTGTCTCCTCTTCACCTATCTTCTCCTCTATCTGTCTTCGATCTGCCTCCCCCTCTCTTCCTCTTTATTTCAGAACGCCCTTTCCCTCCCCATTTCTGATGAAGGGTCTAGGCCCAAAACGTCAGCTTTCCTGCTCCTAAAATGCTGCTTTTGCTTAACTGACAATAGCAAGCCATCTAAATGATTTACTCTTGTTTCACACAATGAAGTGCATCCCCCTGATTGACCAGACCTTCAGAAAGTCCCAGAAGACCATCTAAAAGGTATAAAAACAGAGTTCACCTGCAAATCTCTGTCTTGGAACTGGGCTCTTACAGCCGCCCTTGGAATCTGTGGAATCATTGAGGCCTTCCGAGGACACCAGCATGGCAAGAGGCAGAGACCAGCTTACCATCCAGAGAGAGCGAGGAGGAAAGCAGCTTTGCAGACCTGGAGCAGACACCAGCTCACCATCCAGAGAGAGCGAGGAGGAAAGCAGCTTTGCAGACCTGGAGGCAGAGCCGTAGAAAGTGTGACTGCTTAAGTTTACAAGAGACTCATGAAGTATTGTAGCCTTAAAAGGCCAAATAGGATGAGGGATCGTTTGTTTAGCATTAAAGATTATGTAACTTTCCCTAATAAAGTGGGAATGTTTTGTTTTGGTACCAGCTTGTGCTCATATTGATCTGACTGCTTCAGTATTGTGGGACACTTGGGCATACTCATGCATGACATTCTGGTCTGAGTTGTCTAAATTGTTTTAAGGAAAGACTGGACAACATCACCCTTCAAAGTCTTCTTTCATTCATTTCGAAGATATGGACATTAGCTGCCAGTGTTTATTGCAGTTATTGCACAGAGGGCAGTTGAGAGTCAACCATATTGCTGTGGTTCTGGAGTCACATGTTGGCCAGACTAGGTAAGGATGGCAGTTTCCTTCCCTAAAGGACTTTAGTGAATCAGTTGCATTTTTCCAACAATGAACTCATGATCATCATTTGACTCTCAATTCCAGATTTTTTAAAAAATCATTTCAAATTCCACCATCTGCTGTGACAGCATTCAAGCCCAGGTCCAAACATTATCTGACTCCCTGGATTAACAGCCCAGCGATAATACCACTCGGTTATTGCCCTCCCCCTGGTTGTGATGAAGCTTCTTTGTGGCACTTTCACAGTTGTTAAATCTAAACCACTTCCACACCTTTTGAAAAGATGTGATTGCTTCTATATGCAGCTTCGCAGTTTGAGATACTGTCTGCAACTTAAAATAAAATTTTCTAGGCGAGGGGTAAGTAAAATTTGCCATTAAGTTTCATACATTCTTATCGTGCATCATTCACATTGTCAATGAAAGGTTTTTGGCAACTGTGGATTCTTGAGAATCGCTAACAGCTACAGACAAACCAGAATGCAACAGTGGCTGCATCTGTGCCTATGTGTGTTTTGCTCACTTCTTGCAGTACCATGTTGTTGTTCTGTATGACAGCTAGAAGGAAATACTATGCATACACTGATATTGCAAAAAAAGTAAAATTTGGGAACATATTGTGACACAGAATAATGCTGTTGCACCACCATTTTGTAACTTTCCACCTCAGTAAACTTCATCAATACTTTAAAATGTATCGCAGATACAAATTATAGAACATAGAACATTGAACAATACAGTGCAGAACAGGCCCTTCAGCCCTCGATGTTGCACCAACCTGTGAACTAAAATTCAGGTTAACTATTGCCTCACAGGCATGTTAACTGTACTTACACAATAAAAGGTGAGAAGTCTTCCCATCAAATTGGTTGGACCTTGCTCAGATCCTCTTTGTGAGAAGTGGCCACAACATTAGAGTAAGTCATTAGTTTTAACGATCCACTGGGCTCGAAACGTTAACTCTGCTTTTTCTCCACAGATGCTGCGGGACCTGCTTAGTTTCTCCAGCAACTTCTGTCTTAGTTTCATTTGTTTCAAAGTTTGATATGGACCCTAGAGGAGCAGGTCCCCTCCCAGTTACAGATCACCCCCTTAGACCATTGATGAGCCAAAATAATCTTCCACCGTGGGTCTTATCTGAGGGTTGCTACTGGAGAATTAAATGGCCCAAAATGCATCCCGTGACTGGACAAACTTCTTTTGGTGCTGATAGCTTGCCCAAACATTGAGCATGAGTGCCAAGGTCCAATTCAATGCATTTTTTCACCCTCCCTGTTGGGTGTGGCCTACAAGTGACACATGCAAAACCAGCCAAACTCCTAAATCCTGCAGCCAGTGAGCACTGCTTGACCTTAATGATATTTGAGTCAGTTCTACAATCATCACTCCCCCTCGTGAGGAAATGTTGTCACATTACCTGGATAGAACTGAACGTTATATACGTACCTACATAAAACTGTAGCTGAACATCAATACTAAATGGATTTTTGTGAAGGATTTAAATCACAGGAAACACAGGCCCATGACATCAATGTTCCATATGAACCTCTTCCTACCCCTTTTCATTTAACTTCATTAATATTTCCTTCTGCTTCTTACATTCTCATGTGTTTTTCTAAGTTCCCTTTAAATATGTCCATTTAATTCAACACATCTATTCTGCACTCGTCAAAAGATTCACTGACTATAGCAGCAAGATGGTTACAACTAAAGATGGTGAGAGACTGCTAGTTCAGCTTTGTAGATAAGGAATGGACAACCAACAGTCAAGAAATGAAAGACCAGTCACACTATTTCACATTAGACAAAATAGTTTTCTTGACTTAACCTTATTGTTGAACTCACAACAAAACATTTCGGGAATGACATTACTGTAAAAGAGTGCTATTTATTTTCTAATTTGGTGAAATAAAATCTGTAAATGAGTCGAATTGTGGCCAAGCGTTGTGCAGGGAGCAGACTGAAGGCAAGAGAGTGTGACGCGAACCCTTTCAGATGGATACAAGTACAACTCGTGTGATTTCAGATCAGAGAATAGCATGTCAGCTGCTGAAAAGCCTGAGTGTCCTGAGAAACTGTGCAGCTTCTAGGAAAATCGGTAGAGAATTTTAATGGCAGGATTAACAGATGCTTCAAAGAGGAAATTGTAACATATGGTGCCCGCTTTTTGATGAGGAAAATTCTATAAGTTCAAAGTGGCTCTCCGAAGAGAGGTAACAAAATTGGACAGATATATGAACCCCACATGTGGTAACATTTTCGTGGCAAACAATCCAAGCTCTTTAAGCTGATGGAAACAAATTTGAGCTGATTTATGTAGAGTGGAGGACCCTGAAGTTGAGACTTTTCTTGCCAGCATTGTTAACCCCTTATTCTTCTCCCTTCTAAAAATCTCTTTTTGATCTCACTTCCGTTTAGCTCCTTACCATCTTGTTTGTTCTTTCAACTAAGACGTTTGGAAGATAAAGCCATTTGTTTCTCTTCAGTTACTATGAATGTTCCTCTGGTTCATATATCACATTATGTGAACTAACTCGTCTATTGCATGCTAAAAATGCTACTAAACCAAAGAGCCTGTCTAAAATGATGGAATATTAAATTTAGTGTGCTGCTTGTATGAGCAGGGCCACAAAATTATATTAAAAATAATAGTAATAATCATTTATAATGGTTAATAATAACCATTTACTAATTCAAAAGTATATACATAGTTTTGCGTTCATCGACTGTCAGGATGACCATTGAAAGTCATACTCCTTGGTGTTCTGATTGACTAGGCTACATTTTAACTTCACTTCTCAACGATCAATTGCAGAGTTACCCAAATACTGAGTTCAATAATTCATTGTAAAGGGAAAAGAAAATGTATAAATGTTGTCAAATCATTGTATTGCTGACTGTTATGAAGAAAACTTCCTGTTAGCACAGTTCATTTCAGCTGGCACTCTGTTCATGACAGCATACCTGCAGTAGAACCGGTCATTACACATCACGGAGGATTGACCCACGTGGGCCCACCTTGCATGATGTCAATTCATTTCCTTTCGTCTTGGTGTCAATCATAATTTGACCGTTGGTGCAGCAATAGGTCGACAGCAGAAGGAGATAATGCATAACTGAACAAATGAAACAAAGGAGTTTGCGTCACAATTTATAAATACAGTCCATTTACAGACGTCTGAAGCACAATGGTATTGTTTGGTCTGTTGATATGTTTACTTTGTAAATATATGGACACATGGTGTTGTTTAAACGTCTAAATTTTACAGTAGTCTGGAATTAATGGTTTGGCAGCAATGTTGAATGGCAACCATCTCACACTGCAGTGGCTGCTAGCTCTAGATTTTTGCCAATGCTCCAGCATTTCTGTCATACTCGCTCAATTTCAAGGAAAAAGGTAAATATTTTCTCCTTTTCTAACCTCGCATAGCTTCATCGGCTTGGGGGGAGAAAGTCTGTCCAGCAGTAATAATACAGTTTTTACAGATTTGATATATCACAGGTGCCAACAAATAACATGACCGACTGCATTTGATTTATCAGATTTTGGGTAGGAACAGTGCATTATGTTCCTTTGCTTCTGTTGTCCCATTGACAGTTTCTGCATCCCTGGCTAACTCCAGCAATTATGTCTCAAAGTGAGTTGAGAGAATAATGCAGTGTGTTTTTTCGACCTCTGCTGGGATGCCCCACAATCATCAACTTTCTCTATGCTGACTGACTCAGGTTTAGAATGAAAAGTGTACACTTTTCCAAATGTGCAGATTCATCATGTGTTAGGCAGGCCAGGAGAATTTGAACCAGGTTAAAGTTAATGTTTTGTGTCATTGTTTATTTAATGTGGAAAAACTAAGCTTCCATTAACTGACACTTTTGCCTACCTTTGATTCTTTTACTTTATTGAATGGGAATTCGAGGAAGTTAAAAAAAACCTTTAAAGTTGACAAAATACTTATGAATGTATTATCATTACTTAATCATGGCTTTTAAAAATGTTTTTTATGTCCACAAACCCCTACTACCAATCCACTGCCATTTGTGGCAATTATGCTAAATTTATACCCTCTTGTTAGAACAGTCACATGTTCTACCAGACTTAAAATCTATTTGTTTTGAAGGTCCAGCTTTTGTGTACTCTGGATTCAGCATTGGACTGGATGACATTTACAGTTATAGCCTCAGTTGGATCATCTCTGTGAACTATCATAAAAGTTCTGCCATGAGAATGAACAAAGTTTTTTATTCGTCAGAGGTTTGTAAAACAGACCTGTAATAGTCAGGATAAGTTTGAGTCTTTACTGTCATCTCAGCGCATGTTGTAGCATTATTCCCATTGAGTTTGCTTTGACTTCATTATTAGCTGGAAATCCTACTTAGGCAGGACCCTATTGTAGCAATTATATAACCTGAAGTGGAGTGTTATATTTGATCATTTCATAGCGGAAATACATCATGGAGTTAACAGGTACTAAATGTTCATATACTATAGTTGGATTGAGTTAGGCAAAAAGAGTTTTACAGACAAAACAATGTCAGCCTGTCAGTCCAGAGCAAAGTAAGATGGCATATTACAAAACAGCAATTTGGTGATATGTCAAAATGGTTTAGATTTGGATAAATGTGCCCTGCATGTTCATTGCAATCACCCCCGTTATCACTAAACAATTTCAATTTGTCTTCCTTGACTTGACCAAAGTCATCAAAAAAAAAGAATTTTGTTGTCAACAGGAGAATTGTTTTATTTATTTTGGATACAGTTGTCACCAGTATTTATTGCCCATCTGTAACTATGAAGGTAAGAGTTAGCCACATTGCTGTGGGTCTGGAGTCACATGGAGGCCAGACCAGATTAGTATGGCAGATTTCCTACCCTAAAAGACATCAGTGAGCCAAATGCCTCTTTACAACGATCAGCAGTGGTTATATGGTATTTTTTTTCAGTCCCGATATTTGTTGAATTCCAATTTTAGTATCTGCTCAGTGGTATTCCATTCCATTTTCCCATGTCCTACAGGATCCTGGCTCACGGCACCATGGATCCAGGTTCGATTCTGCCCTCGGGTGACTGTCTGAGTAGAGTTTGCACATTCTCCTCATGTCGGAATTGGTTTCCTCTCGGTGCTCATGTTTCCGCTTGTGATCCAAAGATGTGCGGGTTAGGTGGATTGGCTGTGCTAAATTGCCCATTTTGTCCAAGGATTTGCAGGCTAGGTGGGTTAGCCATGGGAAATGGAAGGAAACAGAGATAGAGTAGGACTGTGGGTCTAGGTGGAATGCACTTTGGAGGGTCAGTGTGGACTTGATGGGCAAACTGGCCTGGTTCCACACTGTAGGAATTGCATGACATTACCACTCTGCCATTACCTACCCCTAGTTAATTTGACAGATTTTGGAACAGTTTATTTCACATGTTGCAGGCCGTTTCCAATAAAAATTTATGTGCCCAATTTCAAAATTTCTGCCTTATCCCTGACTGATTTTTCCACTTTTCTTTTGGGAAGACATTAACATGGAAATTGTAATTGATGCCAATAAAATAATCGCTGAATGTTATTTTAGATTTTTAACGATTATAACCGAATGTGCTTTAGATTTGACTTTACTGATTTTGGTAGGTATGGTTACTGGCTGCATAGTGAATCACCTGATCTGTTCTGGAAAAGTACATTTGCTGAATGCTGAAGGTCCTTTAATCCTCTGAAAAAGTGCTGGGAAGCTTTGCTTAGCACAAACTTTAGGAATTGTGCTGATGGATACCAGGCAGCGGAGGTTCAGGTTTAAAGGAAGAGGTAAGATACACTACAATATTCTAGCCTCAAAAGACCTGTGTCGGCAAAAGAACCAGTTGTCACCAAGCAGAATATATTGCAATGTCTGACAAACAGGACAGAAAAATCTACGAGACAGATCTGCACATCGCAGAAAAATGCAGCTTTCCAAAACCCATTTGGCAACTCTTGCGACATCTATAGCAGAGTCTGCAGACCATAAAAGTAGTGGAAGCACCTCCCACAGATGCTCATATTGTTTAAAAACAGAGTTCTGAGCCCAGCCTTTCTTAGCTGAATTTTGGGAAATTCAGTACAGACAGCGATAAGTGAGAGTTTCACAGACTTTGACACTGTTCAGGTTTTGGCTGGGTGTGTTATTTTAGTCTTCAGCAACAGAGGCACTTTGCAGAGACAGATTGAGCTGTTGCCCTACAACAGACATGGCATCCCAACCTTCAACAATCCAATGTGAGTGCCAAAGGGTAGCCCCAGTGCCTCTAATCATAGTCAAATCAGATGTAAGTTCATAGCAAAGCAAACTATCCAGAAGTGTCAGGCAGATACCTGTCATTTCCTGGGAAACATAAAAACTGAGAAGTTAGGAGTATTCAACCCCTCAAGCCTGCTTCACTGTGCAAAGTGACTCTCTTCCAAGATGGCCGTAGCTGAGTAGGCAGTATCTGGACTCCTGAGCCTGGGGCTTGTCCACTTCACCCACCTTTCTTGTTTTTTTGTTTCTTTATAATTATATCTTATACTTACCTTCTGAGGAGATCTCTGTCACTCGGAAGGCGGGATCATGGGTGTCCGCAGCGGCAGCTGCTTCAGAGATGGATTTGGCAGCAGCAGTGTTTTGGGATCGAGTCCTGCTGGCCATAGCAAAATGGCTACAGAGTTGGCTGGCTGGTGAGACAGGAGGAAATGCATGTAAACCGATGTTTTCCCAGCTACCATCAGTTCTGAGGAACAGTCGCAGGACCCGAAACATTAACTCTGATTTTTCATTCTGCCAGACCTGCTGAGCATTTCCAGAAACTATCGATTTTGCCTCTTTAAGTTACCTTTTAAAATATTTTTTGTTATTAATTTTTATTTTTAATTTATTCAAATAGTGGTGATGCATGGCAACAGTTTAAAATATGCACTATATTTTATATTAAATACACGTGACAATAAACGATTCAAATTCAATATGATCATGCTGATTATCAAGCTCAATATCTAAATCCCAATGTGCCCCCCCCCAATATCCCTTTATTCCTTCAACCACAAGAAGTACATCAACCATCCTCTTGAAAATATATATTATTTGGTCCTCAACCACTTTGTTTGTCATTTATCTCAATGGCTTGGATGATAATATAGAAGACATGGTTAGTAAGTTTGCAGATGACACCAAATTTGGTAGCATAGTGGACAGCGAAGAAGGTTTTCTAAGATTACAAAGGGATCTTGATCAAGTGGATCAATGGCCTGAAAAATGGCAGATGGAGTTCAGCCTGGATAAATGCGAGGTATTGGATTTTGGTACAACAAACAGGGATAGGGCTTATACAATTAATGGTGGAGCCTTGGTTAGTGTTGTAAAACAGAGGGATCTAAGGGTGCAGGCACATAATTCTTTGAAGTTTGGGTCACGTACAGACAGGGTGGTTAAAATGCATTTGGCATGCTTCCCTTCGTTGCTCAGGCCTTTTGAGTATAGGAGTTGGGAAGTCATGCTAAGGATATATAGGACATTATTGAGGCCACTATTGGAATATTGTGTCCAGTTCTGGTCACCCAGTTAAAAGAAGGATATTATCAAGTTGGAGAGACTTTGGAAGAGATTTACCAGGATGTTATCCATATGGAAGGTTTGAGTTATAAAGAAAGGCTGGATAGGCTGGGATATTTTTCAATGGAGTGTAGGAAGTTGAGAGGCGACCTGATAGAAGTTTATAAAATGACGAAAGGTATGGGAGTTGACTTTTCCCAGGATGGGGAGTTCAAAACTAGGGGGCATGTCTTTAAGGTGCGAGGAGAGAGATTAAAAAAGACATGAGAAGCAATTTTTTTACACAGAGGGTGGTTTGCACGTGAAGTGAACTTCCTGAGGAAGTGATGGATGTAGGCACAATTACAATAGTTAAAGGACCCTTGTTTAGGTACATGAATAAGAAATGTTTGGAGGAATATGGGCCAGGAGCAGGTAGGTGGGACTAGTTTAGTTTGGAATTGTCTTCGGCACAGACTGGCTGAACTGAAGGGTCTGTTTCCATGCTGTATGACTCTCTGTCTCTATAACTTTCTATGTGTGACTCAAACTTCAAAGAATTATGTCCTGTATCCTTAGGTCCCTCTGTTTTAAAATGCTATCCAAGGCCCTACCATTAATTGCAGAAGTCCTACCCTTGTTTGTTGTATCAAAATGCATTACCTTGTATTTATCCAGGCTGAATTCCAACTACCATTTTTCAGCCCATTGACCCATTTGATTGAGATCCCTTTGTAACAGGATCACTGATCTTTCGATATAGATATTTCTCCTCATCTGAGTCCTAAATGGTTTACCCCCCTTTCCTTAAACTATGACCACAGGGTCTGGATTCCCCCACCATTGGGAGCATCCTTCTTATATCTAACCTGGTTAGTCCTGTTTAAATTTTATAGGCTTCTAGGAGACTCCCCTCATTCTCCTGAACTCTAGTGAATGCAATCCTAACTACCTCAATCTGTCCTCATATGTTAGTCCTGTCATCTCCTGCTGCTGACCAGTTACTGCTTCCTAAAGGCAGTCACATTGAAGTGCTCAAAACCATCTTAACTTTTCAGCTCTTTTCAGTTCTGAGCAAGGGTCACCGGACACATAACGTTTTCTCTGTTTTCTCCTCCACAGATGCTGGCAGACCTGCTGAGCTTTTCCAGCAAGTTTGTTTTTGTTCCTGATTTACAGCATCTGCAGTTCTTTTGACTTTTAACTTTTCAGCTATTTAAATGACGCTTAGGTCAATGTCTTACAGATACTGTCACTGATGTCAGGATGCTTGATGTAGTTTAGAGTTCGTATCTTGCAACTTTGGCCTGTTTGATTCAATGTTACACCAGATAATACTGTAATCCAAAGGGCACAAGTTAAATCAAGATATACTACATGCTAAATGTTCAGAATACAGATTGAAAAGTGGAATGTAGAGAGCACTATTTTCTTCTTTAGGAACATTGTTCATGCTTCAAGATGACAGAAGAAATGTAAAATAATACTTCATTTTAACTATTTCCTTATATTTTATAGTTTATGAAAGGGTTTGTTAACTTTATTTATTGGGCGGCACGGTGGCTCAGTGGTTAGCACTGCAGCCTCACAGCACCAGGGACCTAGGTTTGTTTCCAGCCTCGGGCTACTGTCTGTGTGGAGTTTGCACATTCTCTCCGTGTCTGCATGGGTTTCCTCTGGGTGCTCCAGTTTCCTCCCACAGCTCAAAGATGTGCAGGCTAAATGGATTGACCATGCTAAATTGCCCATAGTGTTCAGGGGTGTGTGGGTTACAGGGGGAAGGGTCTGGGTGGGATGATCCAAGGGGCAGTGTGGACTTGTTGGGCCAAAGGGCCTGTCCCCACACTATAGGGAATCTAATCTAAAACTTTGTTAATATCTGACAATTGCCAATATTGATTATTAGTATTGATGATACTGTGTATGGATTTGACAATAGTTGCTTTACATGATACTTGCAGTGTTCAGAGTGTATATTCCCATCCTCCTGAGGCACTGTACTTGAGTACTAATCATCCTTATTTTCACCAGAGGACTCAGGCCTAACACACGACTGGCAGCTATTAAATGTGGAAGTTGTTTTGCAGGTGCCTTGGCAACTGGAGTATGGGAAAGTGAGAGTGAGGCCAAACATCCTCAATCACGCGAGTTGCGTGTGACTTAGCGGCTAAATGCCAACATTCACTACTGTTACCCTTTCAAAAAGCAATCTGAGGGCAGTCTAATCTGTCTTCAATCTGCTCCCTGCACAATACAAATGTTTCAAATAAACCTCAGCACGACAGACGCACTGCTGAGCATTGCTGGGCTCAGTAACCAAATTCATGAGGCTGTTTTTTTAAAGGCTGACATTCTTTCGTAGTTTTCACAAAGAATCTGATTTACGTTTAGCTAAAGGATCACATTGCATTGAGCAGTCTGAAGAAATAGCAGAAAATAACTTGAATTTTTGTCTTGCCTTTCATTATCTCAGGCTGCCCCACAACCTTCCAAAGTACGCTTCAAAATGTAGTCATGGGTGCAATGTAGGAAAATTTGCAGGCAATTTATGCACAGCAAGATCCAAAGCGCGATGATAATCATCAAGCTAGTGTTATCAATGTTAATCGAGAGATAAATCTTGGCAAGAGCACAGAGAAGAACTCCCCTGGTCTGTTTCATAACAGTGCCATGGACTCATTTAGCAAAATTGTTACTCTCCTAAAGTCAATGTAGACTGGTATCTCTTCCAACATACAAAATATATAAGCTTGCAAATACAAAAGAGTTCGACTCTTGATAAATGCACTATGCCAAGATTTGTTATCTAAAATCTTTCACTTTTCTTGGCTGACAGATTGTTCACTTAAGTACATATTAGGCTTAAGCCTATAAATTTGTTCCATGTTGTTCGGGTCAGACGAAGAAGTAACATGATAAAGCAATTATTTCCCGATTTTAATGTGCTATCTTCATAAAGTGAGATATCTGACTTAAATTGAAAATGTGGGAGAGAAATATTAAACTGAGGCTTCAAATAAACACGTGAAGGGAATATTTATTGTAATTCTGAGGCATTTTATCTTGTTCAAAGAGAAAAGGTTAATACCCTATAGTTGTAGATTATTGGAAATGTCAATAACAATGAAGGTTAGGCTTACAGCATTGGAAATATTCAGAGTGAATAGACTGTGATCCTTGTCACTGTGTAATGATGACTTGACACCAACATTGTCATTTTCAACGTCATTGCTCCAGTTAACTCACGGTCTTAAACTTGTCCAGCTGAGATTGCTTTCAGTATCAGAATGGACTTTCAGTCCTATTTGAAGAGGGCATCAACAACTTGCAGATAGTCAAGAGAACATTTCTCTCACGTCTACTTTCTATATCTGGGCTACATTACAAAATCTGGGAGCCTGTTCTTTGCAATTCTGCATCATCTTCACACTTCTTACAGGTAAGGCACTCTTCTGCAATGTCGCCCAGCAGCCAGAGTGCACGTTGCTTTTAATTCATATAGGTTAGCTATATATAGGGTAAGGCCAATGGTTGAGAACTCCAAAATTCTTACAAAAATATTGATGTGTTTTTGTTTGGACAAAGACTGCAAACTGGCTGATAGTGAAAGTTCTAGGCATGGAATTCACCCACTGCTGAAAGATTCCCTGTGTGAGCATTTGGAATGTCATACCATATAGACTGCCAAGGAAGCTTCAAAGAGAGAGAAAGAAAGAATTCAAAAGACAGAATTACAAGAAACCTAATTTCCTCCTCTTAGCAGTTAATCTTCTTCTGTGGGTTATATTCCAGGCTCGAACATGAGTCAGATGATGTGTTTGTGTTTATCCTTTTAGGAATATACAAACCCCAGGATTAAAAGCAAACTGTAACTCCTGGTTAACAAAGTCTGAAGCTGGATGAACACAGCAGGCCAAGCAGCATCTCAGGAGCACAAAAACTGACATGTTGGGCCTCGACCCTTCATCAGAGAGGGGGTTGGGGAGAGGGTTCTGAAATAAATAGGGAGAGAGGAGGAGGCGGACCGAAGATGGATAGAGGAGAAGATAGGTGGAGAGGAGAGTATAGGTGGAGAGGTGGGGAGGGGATAGGTCAGTCCGTGGAGGACAGACAGGTCAAGGAGGCAGGATGAGGTTAGTAGGTGTGAAATGGAGGTGCACTTGATGTGGGCGGAGGGGATAGGTAAGAGGAAGAACAGATTAGGGAGGTGGTGACGAGCTGGGCTGGTTTGGTGATGCAGTGGGGGGAGGGGATGAGCTGGGCTGGTTTTGGGATGCAGTGGGGGAAGGGGAGATTTGGAAGCTGGTGAAGTCCACATTGATACCATTGGGCTGCAGGGGTCCCAAGCGGAATATGAGTTGCTGTTCCTGCAACCTTCGGGTGGCATTATTGTGGCACTGCAGGAGGCCCATGATGGACATGTTGTCTAAGGAATGGGAGGGGGAGTTAAAATGGTTTGTGACTGGGAGGTGCAGTTGTTTATTGCCAACCGAGCGGAGGTGTTCTGCAAAGCGGTCCCCAAGCCTCTGCTTGGTTTCCCCAATGTAGAGGAAGCCACAACGGGTACAGTGGATACAGTATACCACATTGGCAGATGTGCAGGTGAACATCTGCTTAATATGGAAATATGACTGGAGGGGAGTGTGGACTGGACAAGGGACTCCCGGAGGGAGAGGTCCTTCCGGAAAGCAGATAAGGGTGGGAAGGGAAAAATGTCTTTGGTGGTGGGTTCGGATTGCAGATGGCGGAAATGTCAGAGGATGATGCGTTGTATCCGAAGGTTAGTGGCGTGGTACGTGAGGACGAGGGAGATTCGTTTTTGGTTGTTATTACAGGGGCGATGTGTGTGTGGGATGTATTGTGGGAAATGCAGGAGATATGGTCGAGGGCATTCTCGACCACTGCCGGGGAGATGTTGCGGTCCTCGAAAAACGAAGAGACTTGAGATGTACAGGAGTGGAATGCCTCATTCTGGGAGCAGATGCAGTGGAGGTGAAGGAATTGGGAATAGGGGATGGCATTTTTGCAGGAAGGTGTGTGGGAGGAGGTGTATTCTAGGTAGCTGTGGGAGTTGGTGGGCTTGAACAGTTTGTCTACTAACATCCGTGCCATCAGGATTGCCCAATGTAAAAACTACAATGTGTCATCACCTATTGTTCATGAAAATCAGATACTGATCCTTCAATCCTTTTAACTTTTATCTTTTTCGGACTGTTCATTGATATCTAATTTTTGTGTAAGTGTGTTGCTTTATTATTGCTTCTTGCATATAGTAACCAGGTCTTTAACTTAAGAAAGCTTAGATAAATTGGCTCCTTTCAAAATGTAAATGCATTTGGTGTGGGAGAAATGCATCCACAAGAGGACTCTTATAAATTAACCTTCCTGTGACTAACTGAGGGGGCATGTGAGTAAAGAAGGGGAGCCAGTTTATCTCACTTCACCTGGGTGGTTGGCATCCAATCTGGAATTGTAATAATTTGGAGATCCTCACCCAGGCATTGATCATAATTGTAATGAAGGCTGACTAGAGCTGTTGATAGCAAGGTGTAGAGCAGGATGAACACAGCAGGTCAAGCAGCAACAGAGGAGCAGGAAAGCTGAAGAAGAGTCTAGGCCCGAAACATCAGCTCTCCTGCTCCTCTGATCCTGCGTGGCCTGCAGTGTTCATCCAGTTTCACACCATGTGATCTCAGATTCTCCAGCATCTTCAGTCCCTACTGTCTCTAACTGGAGCTGTTGTTGGCTTCACGCAAACCTGAGTTCCCCTTGTTGTGGTGTGCAGTGGGCTTAACACTGGGCCACATGTGGCTATCATTTAAATGATCAGACAGTGTGAAGTTTGTGTAAAGTCCGTATTACTTTGAGCTAGTGTAGATTATTCCCACATCACAATCTCCTTGCAGCCATTCAATTATCCAATTAATAAACATTTGATAAGTCAACAGAGTAATGGTTAATAGCATAGTGGACTATCTTCACAGGATAGTGGACATCTCAATTTGCCCTGGAGGC
Organism: Stegostoma tigrinum; assembly: GCF_030684315.1. Classification (NCBI taxonomy): domain Eukaryota; kingdom Metazoa; phylum Chordata; class Chondrichthyes; order Orectolobiformes; family Stegostomatidae; genus Stegostoma; species Stegostoma tigrinum. The sequence goes on from NC_081375.1 coordinate 17,142,861, forward strand.
TTGATCATCTGGAAAGTTATCCTCCTGGATCGCAACTGTTTGCCTCCTCAACCAGCCATCAAAAATATATTGATTCCAGGCAAGCAAGCCTAACCCTGCTTCTGTTTATTTACACTGCGATCGTGTAGGATTGGGGATTGTCATCAAATGATAAAAATATTATAACCTTTGAGAATGTAATCCCTATAGATAGACTTAAAATACTGTCAGCTGACACTCCAGATTTTGATTGAGTCATTCTCAGTTGCCTTCCGTATAAAAGTTATGATTTTGGAAATCCAATGTTTCTCCGTATTGTTAAGTTTTATTCCTACTCATTACTGTTAGTGTGGTACATTGGCAAAAGAACTCACTTAGACGTTTCGTTTAAGTCAAACAACAGTTACATTCTTTCAACTTTTTTAGCTTTAATGGAATTATTTTGTTATATTAACATTGAAGATCAATATAGCTGTGCAACGTCAGTAATGAATAAACCAACGTGCTTGTGTGAAATGTTTTCAATTTATAAGTCAAATTCATCAATATTTTTAGTTTAAATGGGTTAAGAGCAAACAAGTAAACTTCACCATCATATAGTAACACTATATAAATATGTTTTGGGAGTATTGATTGCACATTTGAACATGCTATTCATATTGGCAGCCCAGTGATATTTTTGTCATTGGCTATCTGGTGCTGTGAAAACTTACAACGAACTAGTTCTTCTTACAAGTAACTTACAACAGCTTTGGATTACAGTCATGACTCCCCTTATATTCATAGGTTTTCCAGTTTTGTAAAATTTGTTTTGTTCATAAACCTAAATAGTTTTCAACAAGGAGATTGCCCCCCAATAGTTTACCTCAGCAAGTCTTCTGGTAGAAGAAGACATTTAAAAGTTCAAAAAATGGATAAAATAATCTAGTGGCACTGCATAGAGTTTGGGGCAATCGTTTGCTTCTATGTCCTTATGTATTAAATAGCACAAAGAGGGATACGTTTCTCATACAAAACTCAGATGCATGCACCAGAGATTCTATTTTAGTCTTTCAAAGTTTGTGGTAACCATCATTGTATAAAATTTTATTTGATAAGGCCATAAGAAAGCAGGAAACTGGAAGATGAGAATTCTGAGGGAACCTGTCAATTAAGCAATGCAAGACAATAAAATGTGAGGCTGGATGAACACAGCAGGCCCAGCAGCATCTTAGGAGCACAAAAGCTGACGTTTCGGGCCTAGACCCTTCACCAGAGATGGGGATGGGGTGAGGGTTCTGGAATAAATAGGGAGAGAGGGGGAGGCAGACCGAAGATGGAGAGAAAAGAAGACAGGTGGAGAGGAGAGTGTAGGTGGGGACGTGGGGAGGGGATAGGTCAGTCCAGGAAAAACGGACAGGTCAAGGAGGTGGGATGAGGTTAGTAGGTAGGAGATGGAGGTGCGGCTTGGGGTGGGAGGAAGGGATGGGTGAGAGGAAGAACAGGTTAGGGAAGCAGAGACAGGTTGGACGGGTTTTGGGATGCAGTAGGTGGAGGGGAAGAGCTGGGCTGGTTGTGTGGTGCAGTGGGGGGAGGGGACGAACTGGGCTGGATTTGGGATACGGTGGGGGAAGGGGAGATTTGGAAGCTGGTGAAGTCCACATTGATACCATTGGGCTGCAAGATTCCCAAGCGGAATATGAGTTGCTGTTCCTGCAACCTTCGGGTGGCATCATTGTGGCACTGCAGGAGGCTCATGATGGACAGTCATCTAAAGAATGGGAGGGGGAGTGGAAATGGTTTGCAACTGGGAGGTGCAGTTGTTTATTACGAACCGAGCGGAGGTGTTCTGCAAAGCGATCCCCAAGCCTCCGCTTGGTTTCCCCAATGTAGAGGAAGCCACACTGGGTACAATGGATGCAGTATACCACATTGGCAGATGTGCAGGTGAACATCTGCTTAATATGCAAAGTCATCTTGGGGCCTAGGATAGGGGTGAGGGAGGAGGTGTGAGAGAGTGGTCTCTCTGGAAAGCAGACAAGGGTGGGGATGGAAAAATGTCTTGGGTGGTGTGTCGGATTGTAGATGGCAGAAGTGTCGGAGGATGATGCCCAGATGTCCAAGTTCTTCAAGGACCGCAACCTTCTCCCCACAGTGGTCGAGAACGCCCTTGACTGCGTCTCCCGCATTTCCCGCAACACATCCCTCACACCACGCCCCCACCTCAACCGCCCAAACAGGATCCCCCTCGTTCTCACACACCGCCCCACCAACCTCCGGACACAACGCATCATCCTCCGACACATCCGCCATCTACAATCCGACCTCACCACCCAAGACATTTTGCCACCCCCACCCTTGTCTGCTTTCCGGAGAGACCACTCTCTCCATGACTCCCTTGTTCGCTCCACGCTGCCCTCCAACCCCACCACACCCGGCACCTTCCCCTGCAACCGCAGGAAATGCTACACCTGCCCCCACACCTCTTCCCTCACCCCTATCCCAGGCCCCAAGATGACTTTCCATATTAAGCAGAGGTTCACTTGTACATCTGCCAATGTGGTACACTGCATCCATTGTACCCGGTGTGGCTTCCTCTACATTGGGGAAACCAAGCGGAGGCTTGGGGACCGCTTTGCAGAACACCTCCGCTTGGTTCGCAATAAACAACTGCACCTCCCAGTTGCAAACCATTTCCACTCCCCCTCCCATTCTTTAGATGACATGTCCATCATGGGCCTCCTGCAGTGCCACAATGATGCCACCCGAAGGTTGCAGGAACAGCAACTCATATTCCGCTTGGGACCCCTGCAGCCCAATGGTATCAATGTGGACTTCACCAGCTTCCAAATCTCGCCTTCCCCGTACCGCATCCCAAAACCAGCCCAGTTCGTCCCTTCCCCCCACTGCACCACACAACCAGCCCAGCTCTTGCCCTCCACCCACTGCATCCCAAAACCAGTCCAACCTGTCTCTGCTTCCCTAACCTGTTCTTCCTCTCACCCATCCCTTCCTCCCACCCCAAGCCGCACCTCCATCTCCTACCTACTAACCTCATCCCACCTCCTTGACCTGTCCGTCTTCCCTGGACTGACCTATCCCCTCCCTACCTCCCCACCTATACTCTCCTCTCCACCTATCTTCTTTTCTCTCCATCTTCGGTCCGCCTCCCCCTCTCTCCCTATTTATTCCAGAACCCTCACCCCATCACCATCTCTGATGAAGGGTCTAGGCCCGAAACGTCAGTTTTTGTGCTCCTGAGATGCTGCTGGGCCTGCTGTGTTCATCCAGCCTCACATTTTATTGTCTTGGAATCTCCAGCATCTGCAGTTCCCATTATCACTGTACAATTAAGCAATGCACTTGACTTTTCCTGATTGTGTTCACTCATTGAGAAAGCAAATAATCACAGTTAAATCAAGCAAGGTAAAATTCCTTTCAAGATAAAATAGAGATTGTCGTATAAAGTTCATCACTTCAACATGCTTCCTTTGTTAACACGATGTTCCTAAGACCATATTAAATTTTCGGCATCACAGCACAAAAATTCATGCATACTTCCTTTGGAGAATAGTGATTTGAATAATTTAAGCACTGATGTTGGACATACCAAGCAGATGAGAAATTTCATCTTAAACCTAGCTCTGGACAGTCTCAGGATAGGAACCTTATTAATTAAGATGCTTGTGGTAATACCTCACTTCTCCAAGATGGATTTGATCCACTTCTTCCCTCCACTTAATTGGGCTGCTTTCTCGGCTACGTTATCAGGCAATTTGAGCCAGAAATTCCAAGCTGTCCTCAAATTTTTCAGCTGCTCGAGATGCACGGATGGATCTTAGATCTTAATGATGCGAATACATTTTGGGACTGAATGTTATGCGGAGAATGCTGCTTCCCTCAAGCCCTTTGCTATCCGTTTCCTTGCCGTTGCCAACCATTTGAATTGTTGACATACGTGATGCTACTTGGCAAATCCTGTCCATGAGATAAATGCAGATTTGCACGTATTTGGCTCCAAGTTGCTTCTCACACCTGTGACTGTTGAGTTGGCCTTGCACGCCAGGCAAACACACTCTGACGACAAACTCCACCAACTTCATTAGAGAGTGTGTGCTGTCAGATGCAGAATAATCTACACCCATGCCAAGACCATTGCAAGCACTTACCGAGAGCAAAGCTGAAAAGTGGATGTGACAGCTTAATTAGCAAGAAAACAACTAACAGCGAGCATATTTTTGGGTTAAAATCATTCGCAGCCTTAATGTGGGTGGCAAATAATTGCGCAATTAAAGTCATTGCAACAAAACAAAAGCCTTGAGCTATGTGGCTGGGTCCACACTGTTTCTTAATTGCCTGTTTAATGTATCTTTTTCCTCTCTAGAGTTAGCAGAATTGAGCAAATCAATCAACAGCTGAAGAAATGGTGGGTTGACAAGCTTAATCTGAAACCGGCAAGAGTGCAAAAGTAAAACAAAAAGTTTCTTTTGCTGGACAGACCACTTGTGTGGTGCCTTTCATTAATGACTCATAATTGAAGGCTGGCAGATGGATTTTGCTTATTGCTCTTTATTTTTTCACCATCATGGAACCTGAACATTTACTCAGAATTTGCATGGATGGGGTACAGATGCTGCTCCAAAGAAGCTGAGGTCTTTGGCTGCGAGAGTCAACAAGGTAGTGACTGGTCCCGGGAAGGGACTTCTCAGGTTCCAGGAAGTGGCCTGAGTCTTGTGAGTCCAGAAAGGAACAACACTGTTCCGACTGAGATAGTAAGAACTGCAGATGCTGGAATCAAAGGTAACACAGTGTGGAGCTGCAGGATCACAGCAGGCCAGGCAGTATCGGAGGAGTAGGAAAGTTGACGTTTTGGGTCGGGAGCTTTTTCTGAAGATGGCTCCTGACCCAGAATGTCTATTTTCCTGCTCCTCTGATGCTGCCTGGCCTGCTGTGTTCCTCTAGTTCCACACACTGTTCCTACTGAGGCCATGTCAATAACAGTTTTTTAAAAAATCCGGTAAAAGGTTTTCGATTGCACTCAGATTTACCACTGAGGAGTGAGCTGGGAGGCCAGGGTGAGGTGGGATGAGGTGGGATAGCAGGGTTGTTGAGAGATAAAGGAGTGACGTGAATGCTGAGTTATTCTGGATTGGAGGAATTAATGACAGATACTTGCACAATCTAAGATGTAAAAATGAGAGAAATCAAAGATCTCTGTTTAAAATCTAGCAGAGAGTTTCTGTGTTGGAAGCATTGGAATGGAAAATCTCTCCTTTTATCTAATTTACATTTTAGCAGATGAACATTTGTTTGTGAACATTTGGCGAAGAAGTAACATGCTGCAAATGCTGGTGATCTGAAATAAAAACAAAGTGCTGGAGAAAGTTAGTTCTGTGGAATTTGGAATTTGCATTGGACTTGAAATGTTTGGAGACAATAAGGCCTGCAGATGCTGCAGAAAATTTCCAGCCATTCTGTTCGAAATACATTCAGTGTTTGCTCGCTAGCTTGGTCCCAATCAATCAAGACGTACCGCATTCACTTTTCACTCTGAGATGTTCAGCGTTTGTAATTTCTTGTTTGATATTGATGAAATATTGCCTGGAATTCAAAATATTGGATGTGAAGCGTTTAGTGATGATTTGGAGAGGTGATAAGGTACTGTACGAATGCGAGTTCTTTCTTCATTCAAGGAAAAGAAAGATACGAGCATATTGGAGATGAATGATTTCGGACCAGAGGTCATCTATGGTATGTACTGAATATGTTCAGGTATGGAATTCTGATTATACTAAATTAGTGCACGACATTTGGTCAGTAATATTAAGTGAATTGAGGGAGCATTGTTCCTAAGTATATCAATATATTATGCCAAAGAACGTGCAATATAACATTAACAAGTTGTGATGAAAAATAGCAAAAGTTATTAAACAGTTAAATTGTGAATGTGCTACGAGTGTATCATTCGATGAACATGAGACATTTCTGAGGCGAAAAGATCTGCATTAACCTTGAGAGTGTCCAGCTGCATTCTGTGCTTATACCAAACTCTGTGCTCCATATTCAGGTTTACATTAAAATACACTGAGAATTTTCTTTGTCTGTCACCTAGGAACCAATTTTATCACTTCATGAGAAAATACACACCATGCCTAATCTTTCAAACCTTCTTGAAGCCATTCCATGAAACCATCCCATTGCACAGGGCAACTAGAAAATCTCCTCTGTTTGAAGTACTCCAAAGACCTGATTGATTTTCCTCCCAGAGGGTTGTAAGTTTTTGAAATTTCCCTCCTTAAAAGGCAGTGGATGCAGAATCTGTAAATATTTTTAAGGCACATGTATATGGATTCTTGATTACCAAGCAGATTAAAGATGATCGAGCATACTCAGGAATGAAGAGTTTAGGTTAAAATCAGGTTAGTCATCATTTCAGTGAATGGCAGAGCAGGCTTGAGAGGCTGAGTGGCCATCTCTTGCTTTTTTTTATGTTTGTATATATGTACACATTTTCAATCAGTAGTCTCCCAATTAAACTGCCCTGTTTTCATTTAATAAAAACCTTACTCTAAAAGATCTTTAGTCTAAAATAGAAGCTGGCAAAAGCGCATTGTTCAAACCAATTATATTACCATTCTAACCCAATTATATGAGCATTATTCTATCTGTGGTCTCAGCTTTTTTTGTGGTCCCTAAAGTGAAGACTCAGATCGACTGTTGTCCACAATAATATGTGATTGCAGAATAGCGGAGATTATAGAGAATCTGTTAGAACTCCCTTCCCGCTCGCCATTTCTGAAGAAGGGTCCCAACCCGAGACGTCAACTTTCCTGCTCCTCTGATGCTGCCTGGCCTGCTGTGTTCCTCCAGCTCCACACGGTGTTATCTCTGACTCCAGCGTCAGCAGATCTTACTATCTCTTATTAAGGGGGGCACGGTGGCTCAGTGGTTAGCACTGCAGCCTCACAACACCAGGGACCCAGGTTCGAATCCATCCTCGGGTAACTGTCTGTGTGGAGTTTGCACATTCTCCCTGTGTCTGCGTGGGTTTCCTCTGGGTGCTCCGGTTTCCTCCCACAGCCCAAAGATGTGCAGGCTAGGTGGATTGGCCATGCTAAATTGCCCGTAGTGTTCAGGGGTGTGTGGATTAAATGTGTCTGGGTGAGGTGCTCCAAGGGGCGGTGTGGACTTGTTGGGCCGAAGGGCCTGTTTCCACACTGTAGGGAATCTAATCTAACCTAAACAAAAATTGGTACCTGTTTTTCAAGGTAATACATCTGAAAGGGTTAATACTGAAAATGGCATTAGGCCCCACCAATACGATGATTCTGTGTGGCGTTGGGTGGAGAATGAGGAGATCCTGATAAACTTAGATATTGTCACTTCTCTAGGGGATATTAGAAATTAATAATTAAGTGCTAGAGCTAATGTACCTATTGCCATCAGACATCTTACTCTTAAGACAAGTGCCTGTACTTGTTAAGATTCATAGATGGCTAGTCCTCTACCAGTTTTAGTGTAACAGACCTTAGGCCCAGTAAAGAAAGGAGGAGCATTAAAGAGATGAGGTATGTTTTCTCCTTAACTATTAGCTGCCATTGATTGATTCTGGCTCCTGTTTCTGAGGGCTGTGAAACCAAAGGGATTGAGCAGATGAGAAAGTTCAGTTCCCACAAGAGCAGAACTCAGTGGCTTGATTTATTGTCCAGACTAAACAGCTTCAGTAGCAATAGCACTTTCTGCTGCAAACTGGGTAGGACGGAGTGGAACGGAAATCTTTGGACTGGAGATGAGAAATGAAAACTTCAACATCTTCGGGAGGAAGACAGACTGCTGCAGCAACAAGTAGGGTGCGTAGCCAAGGTCTTTTCCCTGAGATGGAGGAGTCCAAAACGAGAGGGCATAGGTTTAAGGTGAGAGAGAAAGATTTAAAAGGAACCTAAGGGGCAACTATTTCACACAGTGGGTGGTGCTTGTACAGCATGAGCTGCTGAAGGAAGTGGTTGAGGCTGGTGCAATTACAACATTTAAAAGGCATCTGGATGAATTGATGAGTAGGAAGAGTTTAGAGGGATATGGGCCAAATGCTGGCAAATGGGATTAGGTCAGATTGGGATGTCTGGTTGGCATGGACAAGTTGGGCCTAAGGGTTTGTTTCTGTGCTGTATAACTCTATGATTTTAAGTACAATAACAGGAGGATGGCTTTTTTTTGGCATGTACTGGATGTTACAACATTAAGGAAGAGAACTGAGAAGTGCAGCTACCATGACAAAGACAGAAAGAATTGTGCTCAGGAATTTGAAAGGAAGGGGCTATTTCTGAACTGTGGCTGTGTATTAAGGATTGGGGAAGAAGAGGAAGCAGTGAGGAAGAATACAATTTCACCCAGGGCAGCCTCCTTTCTTCTTTGCTTAGCTGCTCTGCTTTTAGGAATAGCAATGCCGCCCACCCTCACTCTCCATCCCAAGGTTTGGGTTTGTCAACTGCTATAAAGCATTTGGAAGTGAATGATGATAGGTGTTTAATTTGGTTGCCATGGCGACCACTGCTACCATAGAACATAGAACATAGAACAGTACAGCACAGAACAGGCCCTTCAGCCCACAATGTTGTGCCGACCATTGATCCTCATGTATGCACCCTCAAATTTCTGTGACCATATACATGTCCAGCAGTCTCTTAAATGACCCCAATGACCTTGCTTCCACAACTGCTGCTGGCAACGCATTCCATGCTCTCACAACTCTCTGCGTAAAGAACCTGCCTCTGACATCCCCTCGATACTTTCCACCAACCAGCTTAAAACTATGACCCCTCGTGCTAGCCATTTCTGCCCTGGGAAATAGTCTCTGGCTATCAACTCTATCTATGCCTCTCATTATCTTGTATACCTCAATTAGGTCCCCTCTCCTCCTCCTTTTCTCCAATGAAAAGAGACCGAGCTCAGTCAACCTCTCTTCATAAGATAAGCCCTCCAGTCCAGGCAGCATCCTGGCAAACCTCCTCTGAACCCTCTCCAAAGCATCCACATCTTTCCTATAATAGGGCGCCCAGAACTGGACGCAGTATTCCAAGTGCGGTCTAACCAAAGTTTTATAGAGCTGCAACAAGATCTCACGACTCTTAAACTCAATCCCCCTGTTAATGAAAGCCAAAACACCATATGCTTTCTTAACAACCCTGTCCACTTGGGTGGCCATTTTAAGGGATCTATGTATCTGCACACCAAGATCCCTCTGTTCCTCCACGCTGCCAAGAATCCTATCCTTAATCCTGTACTCAGCTTTCAAATTCGACCTTCCAAAATGCATCACCTCGCATTTATCCAGGTTGAACTCCATCTGCCACCTCTCAGCCCATCTCTGCATCCTGTCAATGTCCCGCTGCAGCCTACAACAGCCCTCTACACTGTCAATGACACCTCTGACCTTTGTGTCGTCTGCAAACTTGCTGACCCATCCTTCAATTCCCTCGTCCAAGTCATTAATAAAAATTACAAACAGTAGAGGCCCAAGGACAGAGCCCTGTGGAACTCCACTCACCACTGACTTCCAGGCAGAATATTTTCCTTCTACTACCACTCGCTGTCTTCTGTTGGCCAGCCAATTCTGTATCCAAGCAGCTAAGTTCCCCTGTATCCCATTCCTCCTGACCTTCTGAATGAGCCTACCATGGGGAACCTTATCAAACGCCTTGCTGAAGTCCATATACACCACATCCACAGCTCGACCTTCATCAACCTTTCTAGTCACATCCTCAAAAAATTCGATAAGGTTTGTAATGCATGACCTACCCCTCACAAAGCCGTGTTGACTGTATTTGATCAAGCCATGCTCTTCCAGATGGTCATAAATCTTATCCCTCAGAATCCTTTCGAACACCTTGCAGACGACAGACGTGAGACTTACCGGTCTATAATTGCCGAGGATTTCCTTATTTCCTTTCTTGAAGAGAGGAATTACATTTGCCTCTCTCCAGTCCTCAGGTACGACTCCAGTGGAGAGCGAGGATGCAAAGATCTTTGCAAGTGGCGAAGCAATTGCATTTCTCGCTTCCCAAAGCAGCCGAGGACAAATCTGATCCGGGCCTGGCGACTTGTCAATCTTAATGTTTGGCAAAATTTTCAGCACATCAGCTTCGTCTATCTCTATCCATTCCAGCATGCACACCTGCTCTTCAAAGGTTTCATTCACTACAAAGTTGGTTTCTTTCGTAAAGACAGAAGCAAAAAACTCATTTAGGACTTCCCCTACCTCCTCAGGCTCCACACACAAGTTCCCTATGCTATCCCTGATCGGCCCTACTCTTTCTTTGACCATTCTCTTATTCCTCACGTAAGTATAAAATGTCTTTGTGTTTTCCCGGATTCCTTCTGCCAAGCCTTTCTCGTGCCCCCTCCTGGCTCTCCTCAGACCATTTTTGAGCTCCTTCCTTGCCTGCATGTAATCCTCTCTAGCTGAACTTGACCCTAGCTTCCTCCACCTTATGTAAGCTACCTTCTTCCTTTTCACTAGAAGCTCCACCGCTCTCGTCATCCAAGGTTCCTTAATCTTACCCCTTCTTGCCTGTCTCAGAGGGACATATTTACTCATCACTCCCAACAACTGTTCCTTAAACCGTCTCCACATATCTATAGTTCCCTTACCATGGACCAACTGCTCCCAGTCCATGCTTCCTAACTCATGTCTAATCGCATCATAGTTTCCTCTTCCCCAATTAAATATCCTCTCCTTCTCCATAGCTATGTAGAATGTGAGGCAGTTATGGTCACTATCACCAAAATGCTCTCCCACCACAAGATCTGATACCTGCCCCGGCTCGTTTCCGAGCACCAAGTCTAGAATGGCCTCCCCCCTCATCGGCCTGTCAACGTACTGCGTTAGGAAACCCTCCTGAACACACCTTACAAAAACAGCTCCATTCAAATCTTCTGCTCGAAGGAGGTTCCAATCAATATTAGGAAAGTTAAAGTCACCCATTACAACAACCCTACTGCGTGCACACTTCTCCAAAATCTGTCGACCTATGCTTTCTTCAATCTCCCTGCTGCTATTGGGGGGCCTGTAGTAAACCCCTAACGAGGTGACTGCTCCCTTGCTGTTCCTAATTTCCACCCATACTGACTCAGTAGGCAGATCTTCCTCGACAATGGAAGCTTCTGTAGCTGTGATACCCTCTCTGATTAGTAGTGCTACACCCCCTCCTCTTTTTCCCCCCTCCCTATTCTTTTTAAATGTTCTAAACCCTGGAACATCCAGCAACCATTCCTGCCCATGAGAAACCCATGTCTCTGTTATGGCCACAACATCATAGCACCAGGTACTGATCCATGCTCTAAGTTCATCACTTTTATTCCTGATACTCCTTGCATTAAAGCAAACACACTTTAACCGATCCCTTGGTTCCTTCCCAGGAAAATCCTTCCCACTAGCTGGTCTATCTCTTGCTATTGCCTCACCTGCATCAACTCTCACCTCTGGTATACAGCTCAGGTTCCCACCCCCCTGCCATACTAGTTTAAACCCTCTCGAACTACTCGAGCAAACCTTCCACCCAGGACATTGGTCCCCTTCCAGTTCAGATGCAACCCGTCCTTCTTGTACAGGTCCCACCTTCCCCAGAAGGCATCCCAATTATCAACATATCTGAAGCCCTCCCTCCTACACCAGCTGCGTAGCCACGTGTTCAGCTGCGCCCGCTCCCTGTTCCTCACCTCGCTATCTCGTGGCACCGGTAGTAAACCAGAGAACACTACTCTGTTCGTCCTGCTCTGCAGCTTCCATCCTAACTCCCTGAAATCACTTTTTATATCCTCAAACCTATTTCTGGCTATATCATTTGTGCCAATATGTAACACAATTTCTGGCTGTTCGCCCTCCCCTTTTAGAACTTTATACACCCGATCGGAGACGTCCCGGACCCTGGCACCAGGGAGGCAACATACCTTCCGGGAATCCCGATCTTGCCCACAAAATCTCCTGTCGATTCCCCTAACTATCGAGTCCCCTACCACGAGTACTTTTCTATTCTGCCCCCTTCCCTTCTTTGCCACAGTGTCAGGCTCAGTGCCAGAGAACTGACTACTGTGGCTTTCCTCTGGTCGGTCATCCCCCCCAGCAGTATCCAAAACGGTATACTTATTGCTGAGGGGAATGCCCACAGGGGATCTCTGCACTGTCTGTCTGTCCCCTTTCCTCCCCCAACTGTAAACCATCTATCCTTGTCCTGACCCTTAGGAGTGACCAACTCCCGGTAACTCCTCTCAATTACCCCCTCTGCCTCCCAAATGATCCATAGTTCATCCAGCTCCAGCTCCATTTCCCTAACACGGTTTTCAAGGAGCTGTAGTTGGGTGCACTTCCCGCAGATGTAGCCAGCGGAGACGTGTGCCACGTCTCCCAACTGCCACATTCTGCAGGAGGAGCAAGCAACTGCCCTAGCATCCATACCCCACTTATCTGAACACCCACTCAGTACTGAAGTAGAAAGCTTATGTCAAGTAATAATAACAAATTAATAACAAACTTATGTTCAATAGAGAAAGTTTAGAATGAACCTTACCTTATTAACTAGGTTAGAGGAGGAGGGTGGGTGGGAGACACTATAGTTGTAGAGTCTCGGGTTTAGCCGCCTTGCTGATATATATGGTCACTGCTTTCCTTCCCGGCTGCCCCTCTGGTCCTCGTCACTTCCTCTGCTGCTCCCGCTCCTTCTCTGAAAGAGGAAAAACACCGCTGCCCGCTACCGGTAAGTAATTTTAAAAATAAACTGCTTTACCTTAGCTGCAGTCTTCCGGGTCCGTCTTGCCTCCGCTGCTGCTCGCACTCAAAATGTTACCAGTCCTAACGTCAACTGCAGCAGAGAGGCACAGCACAGATTTTGTAATGTCTCATCCTTCAGGAAAGGGCAACAAGAAACTCCCACTGTTCTGGGCGAAGAAACCATGTGGCTCCTGGAGTAGTGGAGTTGGGGTGGGGATGTGTCTATCTGAGTTACCTGCCCTCCAATTCTAGCAAAGTGGCTATCCCATCAGCCCTAACTTTCTAGACAACAACTTTGAAACTTCAGGAGTCTGTGCCAGGCCATTTGCTCCAACTCATTGTCCGGATTGGGAGTGCAGTGCTTCACTTTGTGAACGTATATATGCCTATATTGGACTGGAACTGATGTGCACCTTTGCTGGTGCCTAACCCTCTACTCATTTAGACTGAAAGTAAAGCTTCATCTACTGTTGCAACCTAAAAGTAAAGTTTCCTTGAAACTGACTCCAGCAAACACTCCTAGGACAAAGGCAGCACAAGGTTAGATACAGAATAAAGCCTCCTCTACTCTTTTAACCTCAAAGTAAAACTCCCCTTACTACTTTAAACTGTATATAAAGCTTCCTCGATATTGTCCTTATCACACTTCTGGGATAGGGACAGAATGGGGTCAGGTACAGAATTAAGTTTGCTCTACTCTTTTGGGACTATAAGTAAATGGAAAATAGGGCTCCCTTGACACTGTCACATCAAACACTTCCAGGGCAGGGACAGCACAGGGTTAGATATAGAGTAAAGCTACCTCTACTCTTTTAAACTGGATGTAAAGCTCCATCTATTCTATAAAATTAAATGTGAAGTGGCCTCAACACTATCTCCAACAAACACTCAGATGACATATACAGCTTTGCGTTAGATATGGAGTAAAGGTCTCTTTGCTCTTTTCACCTGTAACAGAGAGGGTACATCAGCAATCATTTCTCCACTATGACACTAGTCATTCATACAAGTGCTCCTGCCAGATTACGAAGCAGAACCAGTGCATGTGTGAAGTGTTTGTGGTCACCACTACATTACAGAAACAGGGCATGTGTCTAATCTCTGAGGCTGTTTCATTGAAGGCTGTTTCATTTTACTTGGGGAAGGTTATAATTCTAGCCTTGGGGTTAGGGAGTGTAAAGTAATCCAGATGAGCTCAGCATTGCTGGGTGATTCAGGGGCTTGGGCAAGTTCCCCTACCTAGCTGATGCCTGGTGGGATCTCTCTCCCGACTCCATCACCTTCAGCTTTGTGAGGCTTGTTGTTGGATCATCCAAGATTGACTGCCTCTGCATTTTGATGGCACCCGTTTCCTCCATATGGCAGGTGCTGTTGACTGATCACCAGTTGGTGTGCTTCAGTCAGCCCAAGGAGGACCTGGCCATGTGGAGAATGTATGGACTGAAGAAGGGCACATTTTGAGAACTGCAAGTTATTGGATCTCTCGGTGAGTATGTCATGGCATGAATCAGGTTCTTCAAACATTTAGTTTCTGGGTCAACAGCAAGTGTAATCTCCTATAAAGGAAAGCTTTCAACGTGGTAGTTTTCAATGCATGCACTATTCAGGAAAAACAGGTGAATGATTAATGGCAAAAATATAGGTGAATGGGTGCAATTTTATAACCATTACAGATACATGGTTACAAGGAAATTAAAGCTAGTAACTAAGTATCCAGTGGCATGTGACTTTTTGAAATGGCAGGCAGGAAGTTAAAAGTATTGGGGTAGCTTTGTCAGAACAGATTGGAATAAGTACATTGTTAAGAAATGATCTTAGATCAGATAATGTAGAATCCAAATGGGTAGAGGTAAGAAATAATAAGGAGAGTAGCCAAGAGGTCTCCCAACAGTTGCTGTATGGAGAGACAGAGAATAAATCAGGAGATAGTGAGAGCATGGATCAAGGGCAGCATATTAATCATGCATAACTTTAATGTTCATGTAGAATGGGAAAATCAAATTGGCAAAAATTGCCATGAGGAAGAACTCTCAGTGTTTATTCAGGACCATTTTCTAGGACAAAACATTATGAATCCAACCAGGGATCAGAATATTTTAGATATTGTAATGTGTAACAAGGCCAGTTTACTAAATGATCTCAGAATAAAAGATCCCCAAGGGAACAGTAACCATAACATGGTAGAATTTAGCATTCATTCTGATAGTGAGAAATCTGGCTTGAAACTAAATCTAATCTACTAAACTTAAATAAAGTAATTATGTAGTGATGAAGGCAGAGATGGCTGATGTGGGCCAGGATAGGAGGTTAGCAGAGAAGACAGTTGAGAATGTTTAAGAAAATATTGAGACCATTTAGAAATACATAATATAATCAGAGTCAAAATAGCTTCATGAAGAGCAAATCTTGCCTGAAAAAATTATTAGAGTTCATGACGAGGTGATGAACAGGATAAATAAAGGGGAAACTGCAGATGTTGAAAGGGAATGTCAATCTTTATTACAAAGGGGATGGTGTATAACAGTGGAGAGAAATTGCTAAAACTATACAAGGCACAAGTCAGACCACTCCTGCAATATTGAAAACAGTTTTAGTCCTCTATGTGACCTTACCACATCTTTGTGGGGGGGGGGGGATCTTTAGAAAGTACATACAGAACAGTTGTTACCCTTTGTGAGAGAGCCCCGGACCAGAGGACATAATATTGGAGTAAAGGGTCATCTATTTAAGGTAGAAGTGAGGAGGTTTCTTCTCTGAATGGGTAGAATCTATTAAATTCTTTTCAACAGAGACCTGTCGAGTCATTCAGTATATTCAAGACAGAGATAGGCAGGTTTTTAATCAGTAAGGGTTATAGGGAAAAGCCAAGTAAGTGGAGTTTAGGATTATCAGGTCAGTCACGAGCCCGTTGAAAGATGGAACAGCCTTGATGGGCTGAATAGACTACTTCTGCACGTGAATCTTGAAGAATAAGCTTAAAACTCATCTACTTCCATAATGTGTAACCTGACTTTTATTAAACCTATTCCACTCACCATCGCTGCTGCCCAGTGCAATGAATGTGGAATCCTAGACCCTATTGGAAAATCCAGGATTTGAACAACTGAGCAAAATGATATTTGTCATATTGATGGAGATAAAACATGGGGTTGAACCTTAACAGAAATTGACTACATGCCATTTTTGTTGAGTTTCACAGAGGCTTTCTCTCCATGAGCTTTTTGTATCTTTGCATGCTGTTATACTAATTTTACTTCAATAACTGTGGGCCACAGCCCTATGGAGCCCCACTTCTTCAATTCTCCCACTTGCCTTTGGTGGACGTTCTCGCCAATGCCGAAGGTCTTGGGATGTCAGGTGCTGGAACCATCTCTGAAATCTAGCCATGCACTCAAACAAACATTTGCAGTCTGGAATTACTCTTCACTGTGCACACAGTGGTACAGCAACCACAAACTGATGTTCTCAGGGCACAAAGGTGGCATGGCATGGCTGACACTTCCTTGCTTGTGCTAATGAACATTTCTAAATTTATGAGGCCCTGTCAAAGTGTCTGCTATTCTTTCCCCAGTGCTCACTGTAGCCCAGCATCTCATCATTGTTCAATCATATACATGGAAGATATCGACTCATTCAAACCACCCACTTTTATTCCTCAACAGCAAAAGCAAACAGAAACCAAACACAGAAGGTGCAGAGATAGTAAGAACTGCCGATGCTGGAGAATCTGAGATAACACGGTGTGAAGCTGGATAAGCAGAGCAGGCCAAGCAGCATCAGAGGAGCAGGAAGGCTGACATTTTGGGCCTAGGCCCTTCTTCAGAAATGGGGGAGGGGAAGGGGATTCTGAAATAAATAGGGAGATGGGGGAGGCGGTTAGAAGATGGATAAAGGAGAAGATTGAGTGAGAGGAGATAGACAGGTCAAAGGGGCGGGGTTAGAGCCAGTGAAGGTGAATATAGGTGGGGAGTTAGGGAGGGGATAGGTTGGTCCAGGGAGAACGGACAGGTCAAGGAGGTGGGATGAGGTTAGTGGTTAGTAGATGGGGGTGGGGCTTGAGTTGGGAGGAATGGTTAGGGAGGCGGGGACTAGCTGAGCTGGTTTTGGGATGCGGGCGGGGGAGAGGAGATATTGAAGCTTGTGAAGCCCACATCGATTCCCTTGGGCTGCAGGGTTCCCAAGTGACATATGAGATGCTGGTCCTGCATCTTTTGGGTAGCGTCATTGTGGCAATGCAGAAGGCCCAGGATGGGCATGTCGTCTGAGAAGTGGGGGGTGGGAGGGGGGGGAGCGGGTGGGAGTTGAAATGGTTCGTGACTGGGAGGTGTACTTATTTGTTGTGAACTGATGCATAGAAGGTGCATTTGTGTGTTAGAATACACAGGGACTGCTTGACTTGTGAACACAAACAATTTTACACTCACTGAGTATTGCAACCAACTGTCATCTACTGGGGACAACACAATGTGAAGCTGAAGGAACACAGCTGGCCAGGCTGCATCCGAGGAGCAGGAAAGTTAACATTTCGAGTTGGGACCCTTTTCTGAAGAAGGGTCCTGACCTGAAATATCAACTTTCCTGCTCCTCTGATGCTGCCTGGCCTGCTGTGTTCTTCCAGCTCCATGCTGTGTTATCACTGACTCCAGCACCTGCAGTTCTTGCAGTCTCCATGTTAGCTACCGGAACTGGGTGTTAGTTAAGTCCTGTTTGGCATATAGGACCTGAGCTGCAGTGCTGTATCATGCAGAAGCCAATGTTCCTCCCGCTCAAGGTTCTCATCTTCATCTCTTCCAGCTCATAAGCCTCCGTCATATCTCCTTTGCCCAGCCCAGTTGTGTAGAGATTATCCAGCACGTTTTGTATGAACTGGCAGCAGGTGACGCCATTGATTGAGTGCACTGGGATCTCATGACTGTTAACATCTCTTCTTAATTTGATTGAGGATTTACCCCCTTCGAATTTTGGATACGATCATTTGATTGAAGCAGATGCAGTGTACGGCAGTGCAGTGTCTGTTCAGGGAGGGATGGTGGCTCAGTGGTTAGCAATGCTGCTTCACGGTGCCAGAGACCCAGGTTAGAATCCAGTCTCGGGTGACTGCTTGTGTGGCGTTTGCACATTTCCCTGTGTCTGTGTGGGCTTTTTCTGGGTGCTATGGTTTCTCCCATGGTCCAAGGATGTGGAGGCTAAGTGGATTAGGCATGGTAAATGAAGGTTTATGGGGATAGGGTAGGGGGCTGGGTTTGGGTGGGATGCTTTTCAGAGAGTCAGTATAGACTCGAGGGATAAAGACCTGTTTCAGCACTGCAGGAATTCAGTAGTGCTTATTGTGTAGGCTGCAGGCATACACTGTATCTGGAATATGGGAGGAATAGAAACTGCATATTAATAAAGCAAGATGAAGTAACAATGAGATGCAAATAGGCCTCTTGTTGCTCACTTGCAAGAATCTCATCTTGCCATTCAGCACATGTTTGGAAATGGGACACCGAGAAACTCCTTGCTGACTTTGCCCCTGATTTTCCTAACTTTCTTATCATGGCCCATTTCATTTGGGGGCCGGGAAGCTTCCACTCTTGGTGTCTTTTGAGTGCATAAAAATGAAATTTTTCTGAGCATTACATAACACCACCTTGTCTTTGTTTTGTTTTTGAATATCTTGGTGCATCTTTAAATAGAATATGATAATATTGCAAAAAAGCTGCAAAAAAATCAAATTTCCAAATGCCCAGAGATTTGTGTAACATGATCGCAACTTTCCCTGCATGCCATACATTCATCTTTTTTTCATTACCACGTAACTAAATAGACACTGTGTGATTGGACAAGACGCATCAAAATAAAGAGTCAGTTTCAAAACATTACGAGTGTGTTTCTTGCAATGGATCCAAGTCTTCTGGGGCTCTTTATGAACACTGGGCACAGAGTTTCAAATATTTGTGTTCCTTCTTTGACCCGAAGCTGTGTCTGGAACAGAATCCCTGGAGTATATGCAAAACTGCATTAGACTGCACCAGTATTACAATCTTTATACCAACATAGGAATAAGGAGCAGGGGTAGGAATGACAGAATGATGCCAACAGCATGGGTTCAATTCCCACACCAGTTGAGGTTTCCATGAAGGATTTTCCTTCTCAACCTCTTCCCTTGCCTGAGGTGAGGTGACCCTCAGGTTAAAGTCACATTCTGGTTCAATCTCTTCCAGAATGTTGTTTGTATCCTCTGTAACAAAACATCTGTTCATCTGTGTTGTCTCTCTCTCTCTCTCTCTCTGTCTCTCTCTCTAATGAGAGAGCAGCCCATAGTTTTGTTAGACTGTGGTGACTTTACCTTTTATACTACTATAGTAAAACATCCTTCCTCTTGTATTCCATTCCGATTGCAATTAATACAACATTCCATTTGCCTTCCAAATCACTTGTTCTACCTGCATGCTAATTTTTTATCATTCAATTATCAACACTCCCGATCCTTCTGTGTCTGAACTCTATGCTCTATCCCCATTTAATTGATATGCTACTTTGCTGTTCTTCATGTCAGTGGGCTATTCACATTTTCTGCATCTGCCAAATTTATGCCCACTCACTTAACTTATAGATATCCCTCTGCAGACTCCCTGTGTATTCTCCACAATTAACTTTCTTCCTGATCTTTGTATCACCAGAAAATGTAGCAACCATATATTCACATCCTTTGCTGAATAATTTACATAGATTGTGAATAATTGTGACTCCAACATTAATCTGTAATCTGTGGCACACCACTCGTTGGATTCTCATTTATGCCAGAGAATTACTCATTTATGGCCACCCCTTTGTTTCTTGTAAGTTATCCAATCTTTTGTCCATGCCAATATGTTATCCTTATACCATGAGCTCTTACTTTATGTGGCAACTTGTGATGTGGCACTTTGTCACATGTCTCCCAAGAGGTCAGGTAAGGTGCATCTCCTGGTTCCCCATTATTTATGTTGCCACTAGTTCCACCCACTGGTTCCCATTTATCTGTGTTGCTTGATGTGTGTGCAAAGAACTTTAATAAATTAGTCAAGATGATTTCTTTTTCACAAAAGAATGTTAATGACCTGATTGCATTAAGATTTTCTAAGTGCCTTGCTAGTACTTCCTTGATAATAGGTTACAGCATTTTCCCTATTACAATTGTTAGACTAACTGGTCTATAGTTTCCTGATTTCTGCCCCTCTCCTTTCTTGAACAGAGGAATGACATGTCACTATTTTCAAACCTGTTGGGATCTTTCCAGAAACAAGGAAATGGTTAGCAAATGAAAATCAATGCATCGACAATCTTGGCAGGCATTATACTTAGCACCTAGGATGAAGTCCATCAGGGACAGGGGACTTGTCAAATTTTAGTTCTGACAATTTTTTTGCGTTCCTTTCCCCCATGATGGTATAGGGTTTCGTTGATTTATGACTTATGAATGCAATCTCAACTAGGGTAGTAATTCTAAAGTTCGGACGTACATTTCCTTTCTTACAAATGGCTACTTGATACTGTCCTGCATCATATTCTGACTTTTGCACAAATTGACTTGCAAGTGGACTGGAGAACAAAACCCATTCACAGCCTGGGGACCATCTGCTTTATGTTCTTCATGTCCTTTCACATTCTGAGTCACAATTGTTTCCAGAATGTTATTTGTATTCTCGATAGTGAAGATGGATAAAAAAAACTGTTTCATCTGCCATTTACTTTCCACTTTTAATTCCACAGACTCACTTTCTATTGGACCAATGCTCATTTCTTTTAACTTTACTTCTTAAAATTGAAACTCTTACCACCTGATTTTATTTTTCATGCAAGCTTTCGCTCATATTTTCGATTCTCCCTCAAAAATCTTTTTAATTTTACAATCATTCTTTATATGATTTTCAATCTTCTGACTTGCTATTCATCTTTGCGGAAGTATATGCCTTTTCTTTTAGTTTAATGCTACCTTTAACTACCCTGGTCAGCCACAGATGGTCTGTCATTTGCTTAGAATTTTTTCTTTCTCAATGAAATTCATATTTTCTAAGTATTCAGAAATATATCCTTAAATATCTGCCGCTATATCTCTATCAAAGCATCCCTTAACCAAGTGTTCCAGTCCCTTTGGCAAACTATGTTTTCATGTCTCATATAGCCTTTGTTTAATATTAAAATAGCAGTCTTAGGTCCAGTCTTCTCTCCCTCAAATTGATTATGAAATTTAATCATATTATGATCAATAATAGGGGTGCCTTACTATAAGGTCATTAATTAATCCTGTCTCATGTAGCCACAATTTGTTGGGTTTTGAAACATCCTGCTTTATATTGTAAAACTCTTCTCTATGCTCATGTAAGTTATGGCTGGCTGGGAAATGCTAAGTGTGGGTTATACACCATAGTGCGGGGAACATTTAAGGAAAATGGTACTTTACAACACTTACTGCACTTCAAAGCTCCTTTATTGGCCATGAGCTCACAAAAGACACAATAGAAATGTAAATCTTTAGAACATAGAACATAGAACAGTACAGCACAGAACAGGCCCTTCAGCCCACAATGTTGTGCCGACCATTGATCCTCATGTACGCACCCTCAAATTTCTGTGACCATATACATGTCCAGCAGTCTCTTAAATGACCCCAATGACCTTGCTTCCACAACTGCTGCTGGCAACGCATTCCATGCTCTCACAACTCTCTGCGTAAAGAACATGCCTCTGACATCCCCTCTATACTTTCCACCAACCAGCTTAAAACTATGACCCCTCGTGCTAGCCATTTCTGCCCTGGGAAATAGTCTCTGGCTATCAACTCTATCTATGCCTCTCATTATCTTGTATACCTCAATTAGGTCCCCTCTCCTCCTCCTTTTCTCCAATGAAAAGAGACCGAGCTCAGTCAACCTCTCTTCATAAGATAAGCCCTCCAGTCCAGGCAGCATCCTGGTAAACCTCCTCTGAACCCTCTTCAAAGCATCCACATCTTTCCTATAATAGGGCGCCCAGAACTGGACGCAGTATTCCAAGTGCGGTCTAACCAAAGTTTTATAGAGCTGCAACAAGATCTCACGACTCTTAAACTCAATCCCCCTGTTAATGAAAGCCAAAACACCATATGCTTTCTTAACAACCCTGTCCACTTGGGTGGCCATTTTAAGGGATCTATGTATCTGCACACCAAGATCCCTCTGTTCCTCCACGCTGCCAAGAATCCTATCCTTAATCCTGTACTCAGCTTTCAAATTCGACCTTCCAAAATGCATCACCTCTCATTTATCCAGGTTGAACTCCATCTGCCACCTCTCAGCCCATCTCTGCATCCTGTCAATGTCCCGCTGCAGCCTACAACAGCCCTCTACACTGTCAACGACACCTCCGACCTTTGTGTCGTCTGCAAACTTGCTGACCCATCCTTCAATTCCCTCGTCCAAGTCATTAATAAAAATTACAAACAGTAGAGGCCCAAGGACAGAGCCCTGTGGAACTCCACTCACCACTGACTTCCAGGCAGAATATTTTCCTTCTACTACCACTCGCTGTCTTCTGTTGGCCAGCCAATTCTGTATCCAAGCAGCTAAGTTCCCCTGTATCCCATTCCTCCTGACCTTCTGAATGAGCCTACCATGGGGAACCTTATCAAATGCCTTACTGAAGTCCATATACACCACATCCACAGCTCGACCCTCATCAACCTTTCTAGTCACATCCTCAAAAAACTCGATAAGTTTTGTAAGGCATGACCTACCCCTCACAAAGCCGTGTTGACTGTATTTGATCAAGCCATGCTCTTCCAGATGGTCATAAATCTTATCCCTCAGAATCCTTTCGAACACCTTGCAGACGACAGACGTGAGACTTACCGGTCTATAATTGCCGGGGATTTCCCTATTTCCTTTCTTGAAGAGAGGAATTACATTTGCCTCTCTCCAGTCCTCAGGTACGACTCCAGTGGAGAGCAAGGATGCAAAGATCTTTGCAAGTGGCGAAGCAATTGCATTTCTCGCTTCCCAAAGCAGCCGAGGACAAATCTGATCCGGGCCTGGCGACTTGTCAATCTTAATGTTTGACAAAATTTTCAGCACATCAGCTTCGTCTATCTCTATCCATTCCAGCATGCACACCTGCTCTTCAAAGGTTTCATTCACTACAAAGTTGGTTTCTTTCGTAAAGACAGAAGCAAAAAACTCATTTAGGGCTTTCCCTACCTCCTCAGGCTCCACACACAAGTTCCCTCTGCTATCCCTGATCGGCCCTACTCTTTCTTTGACCATTCTCTTATTCCTCACGTAAGTGTAAAATGCCTTTGTGTTTTCCCGGATTCCTTCTGCCAAGCCTTTCTCATGCCCCCTCCTGGCTCTCCTCAGACCATTTTTGAGCTCCTTCCTTGCCTGCATGTAATCCTCTCTAGCTGAACTTGACCCTAGCTTCCTCCACCTTATGTAAGCTACCTTCTTCCTTTTCACTAGAAGCTCCACCGCTCTCGTCATCCAAGGTTCCTTAATCTTACCCCTTCTTGCCTGTCTCAGAGGGACATATTTACTCATCACTCCCAACAACTGTTCCTTAAACCGTCTCCACATATCTATAGTTCCCTTACCATGGAACAACTGCTCCCAGTCCATGCTTCCTAGCTCATGTCTAATCGCATTTCTTTCTTAAAAATAACATACTTTTTCACACAAAAATTAGGAGGTTTCTACACGCTGCCATACTGCTTCTAAACCACTCCAAATCATTTAAACTGTATGCATAAACCACCTATGCAACACGGTTACATCTTCCAAATGAATCTCATCATCATTGCATC
Source organism: Stegostoma tigrinum (assembly GCF_030684315.1). Lineage (NCBI taxonomy): Eukaryota > Metazoa > Chordata > Chondrichthyes > Orectolobiformes > Stegostomatidae > Stegostoma > Stegostoma tigrinum. Next base: position 17,166,383 of record NC_081375.1, read on the forward strand.
ACATTCTAACAGATATATTTAATTGCTGTGAAACATTCCGTTTGTCTGTGTTTTTGAGTTATAATTCTCTTTTGTCATCTCACTTGCAGCCAAAGTGCTAACTCATCCCAAAGTAACTGCTGAACATCTCACCATGGCAACTTGAGTAGGATTGGAAGCTCAATGCCTGCTGGACTACATATCCAAACTTAAGCCTTGCTCACTGATATTTCAACTTGCTCCATTATACCCATCCGTAGTTCCTTTCGAGAACAATAGCTAAATCTGTCAGCTGAAAAATGTTCTTTCACAGCACAAACAGCACTGGTGTTATATTGTAAAACACCCTAAAGCACTCCATATAAAAGATATTAGGACAACCATTCAAAATCTTTCTCAAGGAGGGAGGATCTAAGGGCCGCTTTAAAGAATACAGAGAAGTAAAGAGGTGGTGAGATTTATAGATTAAACTCTCAAGCTTAGGGATGTAGGCAGCTGAAGGCACATCCACAACATTGGAATATTAAAGTTAGGGATGTGTAAGAAGTCTGGCATGGAGAAGCGCACGGATTTTGGATGTCAAGGAGCTGGAGACCATAACAGAAATAAGAATTAAACAAAAATTAAAATTTTAACATTGAGGTGTTGTCATTTTGGGAGCTAATGCCGGTCATTGGCCAAAGAGGTAGAGTTCCTTCACCTTACGACATGGACAGCAGAACTATTGAATCCTTCCACTATAAGTAGGATGGAAGTTTGCAAGCCAGTTGGGAGAGTGATGGAATACTCAAGCTGAAAATAAGAAAGGCTTACATGTGAGTCTCAGCAGTGAATGAACTGAACTAAGATCAGATTTGGGTGCCAATGAAAAAGATTTTTCCATTTTAACCTCAGTGTGCCGTTAAGTGGCCATGGAATTCCACTCAAAATATACAAGTGGCCTGGTGCTCATTTTTGTTCTTTCATGGGCTGCTGCATCACTGGCTGAGCTCGCATTTATTTCCCTTCCCTTGAGAAGGTGATGGTGATCAACCTTCCCGACCCATAGCAGTCCATGCGCTGTAGGTAGATTCATTTCCACATAATCATACTGCAGGGCTGAGAGAGGCTCCTGAGCACTGGCTCAATGAAACAGTGGACGTTTTGCCTTCTCCTGCACTGATCGCAGAAGAAAAAAATCAAAATGATGATGCACACCTGACAATTTACTTCGAATGATGCCATAAAATCATTCACATCCGCAGACTAGAAGAACATTAGGCAGGTTGTAAAATACATGCTTGGTGAGATAAGCAGCCATAATCCCCTGAGGGAATTGGTTCAAATGGACCTAATTTGCCAAAGGCCCCATGACTTCATACTGTTGTTATTGATAGCAACGCCAACTAAACACTGAATGGAAATACAAGCAGAACTGCTGTCTACCAAGGCAACAAATCATCTATGAAGAGGTCATTTTTGCTGGTGTCACTGGCAGTGCCTACACATGCTTAGGGAGCAGCCATCTTTGTCAACCAACTTGTCATGGGCAACACATTGTTTATTTAATGCTGCAAAAAAGTTAAAAATCAAGTTAATATAAACATTGCCAGTGTTCTTTATCAATGAGCGATTGCTGTAAATTACATAAGCACTTACGTTTCATCCTTCCAAGGTGCCTGCATTATATATTTCAATTAAAACCTTGAGTTGACAATGGTTTTATGTCTGTTGTAAATCATTACTTCCAAAGCTCCTAAAAAGATGTTTGATTAGTATAGCTGAGACTTGGCCAGGAATATGCACTCCAATTTTTTTTTGCTGAAATAAAATACGCTCAAAGTATTATGAAATAAATCTGACCCAATCCTGTGAACCTTGGAAGTGAAACAGACATAGTCGCTTTTAATTAAGATAGACTTGATAGCTTTTTTAGACTCCAACATCTGTTATACACCAGTGCTGAAATCCACTCTGCCCAGCAAATGCCATGGTAGTTGACCCATGGGTGACCTTCACCAATGATTTTTGCAGGTATTTTGTGACACCTTGCCAAAAGCTCTGATGCTAAGCAATGGCAATTGTAGATAGCCTTTGCCTGACTTGTGCCGCAGATTAAACAATACTTGCTGGCAATGCCATGAACGAACGTCACTCAAGAATCCCCAGCAGCTTCTAGAATGCAATTTGAGCTTATGTTTTCATACCAGAAATGGATTTTGTAATGGTACTCTGACTCCAAAGGTGCAGTCCAGTTGTGTAAATGGTCTCCTTGGTTCATAGCCAGAAGCCTCATCTTGGCAATCGGTGAGATTGCTTGGCCTCACTAAAATGAGATTGACTGTGAGTTCATCCCGCTAATGCTTGTTTAGCCTTTCTGCATAAGTCCTGTGCTATCACCCATTGTGACTGGCATGTTTTATAAATTCCGGACGTGGTATATAACTGATCAGTCAGCTTCACATGATTTTTGTCTAGCATTCCTGAAATATATCATAGTGGAATAATTTATAGTTGCAAATGTGAAAATGAATTAGACACACTTCTGCCAATTTATCTGCAACATTCTGTGTTAAGATGAAAATATATACAGACCTTTTAACTAGTTATGTGTTGTTTACCTTTAAATTTATATTGCTGTGTTGATCTATTTTCCCATTGTTATTGATGACACATTGACAATAACAGAGTACTTTTTGCCTGTGGATAATTAATATTTTGTTGCACCAAAAGCAGTATAATGGAACACAATTAGTGAAATGGCACTTGTTAAAATGGTTTCAGTGGAGGAAGGCAAGCTTAGTTAGTTTCAATGACTGACAGCTTAATGAAATGGAAAAAGCAGCAAGTTCAAGTTGATATGAAATTGCTGTGTTTCCAAAACTGACTCTGTTCCAAAAAAAGCGTGGCTTCAGATTTTCAGTCTGACCTGAAAGTTGACTTTGTGGATAAAAAGGATTGCATTCTTGAGACTGTTTCTTTGAGGTGAAGTGGAGTAAACACATGGCAAAAAAACTGAAGTGAAGAGAATCAAATAGCACAGAGTTTGTTGGGAAATGCATTCTGTTGAATACCTGATAATTTTAAAGGAGATTGCAGACATTCATTGATGTCTCATGGTTTTCCCACATCCCTTGGTTCCATGGTTTCAAATGTTTGCATCTGATCAGTGTTTGGAAAAGATAAACCACAACAACAGGTGAATAAGAGGAAATAATGGCAATTGTACAGTATCTGCCTTTGCACAATTATGTGACTATTCAGCAGAATACACCCTTCAATGCTTCAGTTTTCTGATTTTAATTGGGACACGAAGAGACTTTGTGTGGCTGACCATTTCCATTGAGGATTTTCTGCTGCAAGTTATAGGCCAAAAGGAAGAATGACACTAAAAGACAATAGTAATTTCTGTCCCTATTGGGAATGTTCCAGTCAGTCCAGCCCTTGTACCAGCATCCATCATTTTTAGTTCTGTTACTTTAAGCTTAATCACTTCACTTGTGAACATGTTTTAATACTGCAAGTAAGTTCTGGGAGTCTTAGACAGACAAGGGCTGGACACCAGACAATTAACATTTGTTACATTAGACAATGTATGGAGGCTGTTGGAGCTGGGGCATCATTAAAACCTCCTTCTGTCAAGTCCTTGTTCCATGTGATCTGACATAATATGACATAACCCCTTACATATGTGCTCAGTAGCTATTGTCAGAGTATTATTACACTTAATCCTTTAGTCTACATCTGCACCAAATCCCCATCTTGTTACACATCCTCGTACAATCATCAATTGCAGAGTTTTGGTTTGGTTTTCAACTGTTCATTTAGGCAAAGTTACAGAGTTAAGCTATAAGATTCACTCGTACAATTTGTGTGTGGGGAAAGGAATGTAAATGTCCACACGTTACCTGTAGACAGCACCTGTTTCCTGATCAGTTTAACTTGTGCAATTTAGTTTGAGCTCATTGGCTCCTAAGTCATTATTGCCCCTCATTTATCCATCATGGTCAGGTCTAAGAAGCCATTAAGACTGTATTTATTGACTGGCTCTGTGACTGATACCACTCTTCATCCCCAGCGAGTCTTCCTTCTTTCTTTTCCTTCCACGAGGTTTATTTGCTATGAAAACCTAAGTTAAAGAATAATAAGTTAGAATATTGAAAGAAATTGACAGTTTGCCTTTTCTTTATTTTCTCTCTCTTCCCATCACATTGAAAGGCTAACCCTATATCTGTCTCCACAGGTGCTGCCCAACTTGCTGTGTATTTTTGGTATCAGAGGTATTGTGATTTGTATCATAGAACTCTTCAATGTCCCTGAGGTAGGTTTGCATGGTGAGGAGGAACAAAGGAACAAGAGGAAGGTATTCAGCCCATCATGTTTATTCTATCGTTCAACACATGGCTGATAGAACACTTCAATGCCTCTTCCCACACTATCCCCATGTCCCTTCAGGTCATTAGTATTCAGAAATCTGTGAATTTCTACTTTAAATGTACTCATTGACTGAAATTCCACAGCAAGATAGAGAATTCAAAATCTTCATCACCCTTTGAGTAAATAAATATCTTCTCATCTTAGTACTAAGTGGCTTCCCCTTTATTTGGAAATTTGCATACCCTGGTTCTAGACTCCCCAGTTAGAAAAAAACATTTTATTTGTATCGATCCCTTCTATATCCCTTTAAGTATTAGGGGATTGCAATAGGATTACTTATTATTGTTAGAAATTTTAAAGAATACAGGACCAGTTTTCTCAGTCTCTATTCATCGGACAGTCCTACCATCCCAGGACAACAATAAGGTGAGTGACATAAAGTTCGCACTCTACTCCTGCTGCAGTCTAACCAATGTTCTGTAAAATTGAAATAAGACTTTGCTATTCTGGAACTCAAATTTTCTTGAACTAAAGACTAATGTATTATTAGCTTTCCTAATTGCCTGCTGCTTCTTCATGTTTGCCTTCAGTGCTCAATAACGTGAGGACCAGGTACCTTTGCACATTTGCACTTTCTAGCCTTTCTTACTATTGAGAAAATACTCTGGGTTCACTCTATCAAAGTGGGTACCCTCACATTTCTCCACATTATAGACCATCTGCCAGATGTTCTTTTCCACTTACTAAATCTGTCCAAATCTTCCTGAAGTTACTTTACATCTTCTTTACAGACAACATTCCCATTTCTGGAGTTGTGTTACTTGCATTGAAACAACTTGGGCCAATACTGCACACACTGTCCTCTTGTTGATGACAACAGATGACAAGTGATGGAGAAGTAAATTTGTAGGATTCTGATTTGGAGTCAGCTATTTTCCGATTTTTAAATAGTTTGAATTGCCTCCAAATCTCTGGTTGTAGACATTAGACTTACTGAAGTAGGCAGTAGACAGGTGTGTTAGGGCAAAAGAATCTCTGTGTTTATTTAAAATACAAAAGGTAAGTATAATACAAGAAATACCGGTAAATGTAATAAACAGGGAAATGAATACGATCAACTAGACGGAGGTCAGTAATGCTATTAAATGTGCTATTTGCTAGATTAAACACTATCAGAGTCTAAAGACAACGGTTTTAATTACGGAATCTTAAATCAGGTTTCCGACCCTTGGGGTCCCAATGGACTGTCACAACCCACCATTCCCCCACCATGAGCGAGGTCAGAAATTCTGGGGTGTTGTGAGTTTCATCTCACCACTGAGGAAGAAGTGATTTTGAAATATGCCTGGCTGTTCCCACTTGCTGTACCTGGAGCCTGGATGAAGATTTGCGGCAGTGGGCCGTGCTTGTTGTTCTCGCGGGTTCTGATCGATGATCGAAGGCAGCAACAGCGTGATAGTGGCAGCGAGAGCGGACCTTTTAAGTAATGGTGGCAGCCTCCCGGCCGTCCTGGTGATTGGGTGTGGTGGTGGCAGCAACGGCATGGTTCTTTCCAGCACTCGAGGGGTGGTAATGGCAGTGGTAGCAAACCTCCTCTTGGTGATCAGAGGTGGCATTGGCATTGTCAGTGGCAACAAGAACGTGACACCTCCCAGCGATCGATGCGAGACCTGATGTAAGGTCCAGGCCGTGGCTAGGCCCAGATGCCTGCATCAGTGGCTGAGTGCTCCAAATACCTTCATTGGAGATAAAAATTTAGACTTTAAGACTTAAACATTTTCTTGGCTTTAGGCTCTTTTTAAATATTTTTCTGTTATTCCAAATTCTGACTTTGTTGCCAAGATGGCGCTGCCAATGGTGCCTTTGTAACCTTTACACTGTACTCATATACTCCTACATTTGAGTACATGTAACAATAAAGTCTAATTTTAATTCTAACTCTATTTGATTCGAAGGACAGCACTTGTAACTTTGCAGCATTCCCTCAGCACTTTACTAGGATGAGCTTTTTGCTCAGATTCTGGACTGGATATTGAATCTATACCTTTCTGATTTAGAAGCAAGAGTGCTATCAGCTGGAATCCTGACAGCAGTGACATGTTCATGACTGAAATTGCCTGAGTTAACTTCATGCTTTCTGGTACCTGACTGGTCTTTTAATAACTTCACATTGGCCAGGTACTTTCAGGGATTCACCAACAAACACCTGACTTTTTGGCTAACTTGATGTCTATTAACTCTTGTTTCCTTTGATTGGTAAAAATGCAAGAATTTATTTTAAAAACCCTATTGAGTGCAATTTTATAATTCATAAACAATCTTCCACTGCGACTGGGAATTGAGGAGAAGTTTCCTCACCCAGAAAGTACATTACTATAATGAAGTGTAGGAGCAACTAGTGTAGATACTTTTAAAGAGAAATTCGATTAATATGTCATTAAAGGAATAGAAGGGTATGTTGATCAGAAGAGGAAGAAGGTAGGGAGGAAGCTTTTGTCAAGGAGCATTGCTAGCATTAAATTCTGGGCTGAATGGCCTGTTACTGTGTGCTTTAGATCCCATGTAACTATGCCATATTGTCAATAAAAATGGAATATCTGTTGCAAGCCACACCTCAATGATTTTTCTTGTTCCACATATCCAATAATATTGTAATATAAAACAGATTTGGAAAGTTGTTCAATAATTTACTTTGCGAGTCAGGTTTATTAGATGACTGACAGGACAAAAGCAGACCCTAACAATCACAAACCACATCCCGTCAAACCAGACATGTGGATTAAATTTGAATCTTTAAGTTACACCCCAACTGAACAGATAATGTTTCATAGACAGGAAAGATTGCTGTTTTAATTCTTACCTACTTTTCTCTTAATGACTCCAAGCTTTCAGACTTGAGATATGTTGCTGGCTTTATCTGTCTGTTCTATCCCTTCAACTTTTCTTTTTATTAATAACAGGTTGGCCTTATATAGACAACCTGAACATGGAAAAAACGAGTAAGGTTGTTGGGAACAATTACTCCTGTCCTGTCGGAGACGCAGCTTGCGTGCACAACTCATGTCATTTTTAGCAGGTGAATTCCTAACCCATCTGTAGAACATTTTCCTTCATGGCAAAACCACATGGCTAAGGGGGATTTTATCTTAACCAATAGCCTTTTTCCTACACAGAAGAAAGCTGGATGGAAATGATTGGCTCCACTTCTTGTAGTTGTGAGATAGAGGATTACTTTCCATCAGTAGAATGAGAATCCCAGACTACAGAGAGGAAATGGCTGACTATTTATAGACACCAAGAATGCTGGCTTAATTGTCTACTCCTGAGATGTGCATATGCTATTCAACATGAAACTTCCTATACTTACCAGGAATATATATTCAACTGATTGAAGATTTGCATTAAATTCTACTTGTTTGTTTAAAACGACAGTACTTCCTTCCATGTCATCGCCATAAAAGTTCACAGAATCCTGGAAGTATTTAAATTAAAATCTAATTATGTGCTCTAAATGGCTGCATTTTTTAGCATGCTGTTTGCTATGAAATCTTATATACTTACTGGGAATATAAACTCAAACCGGAGAATGTATTAAAATCTAATTAGTTCACATATTCCCATTCCAATATTCCTGATGGTAAACAGCGATAGTCTCAATATTAACTCTTTAGGTGGTTGCTTTGGCTCAATGGTAACAACCTCAGCTTTGGTTCATAAGGTGAATAACTCAAGCCCCTTTCCAAACAGTTGGGTACACAGCACTTTCAGTGTAGTACCAAGGGAGAGTTGCGCTGTTTGAACTGCTATATTTTAGATGAAGTGGTCAGCTGTCAAATCTTCCAGATAATCATAAAAAAATCCTATGTTGTATTGAGAAAAAGCGGGACAGATACTCTGGTGAACATTTATCACTGAACTACCCTTACAACAGGTGATCTGGCCATTTATGTTGGAAAAGCCTCTACGGGTCTGGCAGCATTAACGAGAAAGCAGAATTAACGTCACGACATAAACAGGAGTTGTTGGAAAAGCTCAGCAGGTCTGGCAGCATCTGTGAAGGAAGAAACAGAGTTAACGTTTCAGGTCCAGTTACCCTTCTTTGAAACGCTTGTGTTTTTTGCTTCTGAATTCCAGCATCTGCAGTTCTTTATGTTTTTTTGCCCATTTATATTTTTGCATGTGGAACCTGGCTGTGCACAAACCGACTGCTGTGTTGGCTACATTGCAACGACACTTCAAAATGACAATGTTAGGATATTTGAAGTCACAAAAGGCACTAATGAAATGCAAATTCTTTCTTCCTTCTGTCTGCATCCAACTTTACTGTGGGTTCATCGCTGCCTGAGTAGAGTTATCTCAAAACTGGGCCTCAGGCTTTTTCTAACATCTTTGGACTGAGCTGTCGGTGCTTAACATGTCTCCATTAGCAACACGCCTCATGGGCAATTTACATAAAAATGCCTATTTAAGTTCCAGGGTGAGGGTGGTTGAGGTGTGAAGTAATCACAAGAATAGAATTGGTTTTCCTCAACATTACTCATAGTTAGTGACTACAGATGTTGCTGACAAATTTTGTCAAGGACGTCCTTCAATTTATTTTATGAGTGTAAAATATCCCAAATTCCACTTCTTTCTATTGAAAAGTGCAGTAGCTTTCCTGCACAAAGCGAAATAACAGATGATCAAGAGCTTTCAGTCAGTTCTAAAAATGTTATGAATTATCAGTATCAATTGTACTGCTACATTTTCTCACATGCCAAAGATGTCAAGTAAAACCGAAACAAATCATTATTGCACGGAGAGAAATAATGGGAACTGCAGATGCTGGAGAATTCCAAGATAATAAAATGTGAGGCTGGATGAACACAGCAGGCCAAGCAGCATCTCAGGAGCACAAAAGCTGACGTTTCGGGAGGCCCGAAACGTCAGCTTTTGTGCTCCTGAGATGCTGCTTGGCCTGCTGTGTTCATCCAGCCTCACATTTTATTATCTTATTATTGCATGGACATGTCTTGGAAGCTGAATCTACACCGGCACATCAAAACATTGAAAGGACAATTTCTTCTTAATAATTTTTTGAAATGAATAGACTAAAAACAATTGTTTTATTTTTCTATTTGACAACTTCTTCTCAAATCATGAGGTATCTTTTATTTGTTTTAATAAAATCTCTTTTCTTCACTTCTTTCCTTTGTTTATCATATGGCATGTTCTTTATTCTGCGCTGGAAGAGCTAGCGGAAGGCTTACTGATCCATCAGAAATGACAGAGCTGATTGGCGTTACATGGCAGGAGGTGCTGAGCCTATTGACTTACAACTTGGAAATTATGCAGCTAACCTTTATAAGGTCCATGACTACTTTTCTGTATTAAAGGCAGTAACCACATGCAAGGCAGAAACAACACATGTCCAATGTCACGTTAACATATTGACATTTCACTGAACCTACCATCACTTTGCTGGAATTGTTTACAAAAACTTAACAGGATGGACATTGCCAACACTGGCACCTTGTGATGTATATCCTGAGTCAGTCTTTTCCTGCTATCTTTAATTTAATCTTATTTGTAAAGTAACTTGCTATTTTCAAGTTTATTGATGCCACAAATGTCAGTAGGAGTGTGTGTGGTGTGAAAGATGTAAAGATTCATCAACGTGATTTAGAGAAGGTGAGCAGTGGACAAATGCACGAGAGATGTATTTTAATGTGGATAAATATGAAGTTGTCCTCTTTGGTCAGAAAAGCAGAATAGCAGCGTATTATCTGAATTGTGAAAGATTGGGAAATGTTGATGGTCAAAGGGGCCTAGATTTCTTGTACACCAGTCACTGAACACTAGCATACAGATGTAACAAGCAGTTAAGTTAAATGTTACTATTCATTTTCTGGGATTATGCCCTCTGGTCCAAGACTCTCACATAAGGGAAACAAGTTCTCAACATCTATCTTGTCAAAAGTCCCCTAGGCATCTAATATATTAGTCTAGTGTACCTTCTCTGGATCGCTTCCAAGGTCAGTTCTTTCCCTAGTTAAGGGTCCCAAATCTGTTCACAGTATTCCAGCTGTGCTCTGACTCATGCTTTGTACAGTTTTAGCAAAATTTCCCTACCTTTATACTCCATTCCTTTTGAAATAAAGACATGCAGAACCTGGGTGCCAACATTTTTGTGATTTATGAATGAGGACTCCCAAATCCCACTTTTTGTACCTTTCTACAGTCCTTCTCCATTTAAGTAATATTCAGCCCCTCTATTCATTCCGCCAAAATGTATCATCTCACATTTTCCCACATAACATTCCATCTACCTAGTTTTTACCCATTCGCTTAACCTGTCTATTTCCCTCTGTAGGTCTAGCAGTGTCTATGGGAAGAAAACAGTTAAATTTCGAGTCTGGTGACTTTTCATCTTCATCTCCTGATGAAAAGTCACCAGACTTGAAACATTAACTTCCCAAGGTGCTGCCAGACCTGCCGAGTTTCCCCAGCATTTTTTGGTTTTTATTTCAGATCTCCAACATTTGCAGTTGTTTGTTTTATATTCCTCTGCAAATTCTTTATGTCATCCTTACCATTTGTCTTCCCACACATTTTTATGTCATCTGCAAACTTGGCTATTCACTTTCCTCATTTTCAATTACACTGGAAATAATTGTGGGCCTTGTACGGATTCCCAATGGCAACACCATTAGGAACAGGTTGCCATACTGAAAATGCCCCCTATCCCAACTCTCTATCTTCTATTAGTAGACAATTTTCTACCCATACCAATATACTACCTCTAACAACATAGGCTCTTACCTTATTATGTCGCCTAATGTGCACTACCCTAATGTGTTACATCCACTGCTATCTTTTATATATCTTGGCTTTATCTCCTTAAAGAATTTTGGTAAATTTGTAATATATGATTTTCATCTTTATGAAGCCATGCTAACACTGCTGGGTCATATTTATGTATTTTTAAATGCTCTCTTGTTCTGTCCTTCATAATATGTTCAAACAGTTTCCTAATAATAGATGTTAAGCTAACTGATCTATAGTTACTTATTTTGTTGCTTCCTTCCCTTTTTAAATAGAGGTGCTACATTGGCTGTTTTCTGATCTTCTGGGACTTTTCCAGATTTTAAGCATTCCTGCAAGATTCTTATCATTGCATTCACTGTTTCTGTGGCTGCAACCTTTCGTATACTTGGATGCATACCAACAGGTCTAGGGGCCTTTAACCCCATTGGTAAGCTTAGCACATTTTCTCCTGTTTTTGTTCTTGCATTTATTTCAGCTTTTCCTTTTGCCCCTAGATTATTTAGTAATTTTGGAATACTATTAGTGTCTTCTACCATTAAGACTGATGTAAAGTATTTCTTGAACTCCACTTCCATTTCCTGGTTCCCATTATTTCCCAGCTCCCCTGAGTTTGGTTTCTCTCCTCCTTTAAATTTAACATGATCTTCCAATCTCTAAAGGGCCAGACAATGCATACATAACACCTACCCAAATGACCACTATGCACTTTTGCTAGAAAAAGTGCAAGCCAGAAGCACAAAGTTCAAAAATGACCTCTGGGCTGTCTTCCACTCTGGGAAGATACAGAAAGAAATGCACCGGTTCTCCCCACCTACTAGTTACATGAATTAGTCATTCCTATATTTACATAAGTAAGTAATCTTTATATATAGTTACTTCTAGTTGTGGTGAACAAAGTTCATAGACTTTTGTCCTAATTTGCCTGGGTACAAAAGAATGCACAATGAGTAAGTTGCAATTGTCACTGTCATTTCAATAGCCTCAAAACAGTGACAGCTGCCTTGCATTTTAATGCTATAAGTCCTCAGCCCTTTCCCACTAAGTGGATAAGCAAATACACCAAGGCTTGGCAAGAAGTCTGAGTTTGATCTGTTCGTGTCAAACTCCACCCATTGATCATAAACAAAATACCCCTGCCTCCAAAATGTGGTGTTGCTCATTCAAATGGAAGGGAAAGAGCCTCAGATTTTGTGTGTCCACCAAGTAGAATTGATGCACGCTGTGGATAAAACCAAATTCAGCCATTAATTTTGGGAAGCCCCAGGAGCTTAGGACACAGGCATCCGAGGGAAAGAATCTATTTTTGGCATTGTGCATTGCGTAACTGGATGTGTTAATTCTGGTTGGATTTTTATTTTGGGACTATTTTCCTTGGCTTATTCATAAAGCAAATTATGACATGTAACCACTGATTTGCCTACTTTTGTTCATTTCTTTCTCCTCATTGTTTCATCAGGGAATTGTTACTTCTTTATTGTTTATTAGCAAATTATTTAATTTTATTCAAGCAGTGAGCATCATTTGAGCTGAAAATAGACGATTGGAGTACTGTTGCACAGTGTTTGTGTTCCCATCTCTGGATCAGAAGGATCTTGTTCACATTCACATGTCCCGGCAGTGTGCCCTAGCATGTCTGGCCTGATTGATTAGAAGTGGATATACCTGTTAGCGAGTTTTGAGAAGATTTGGAACTGTGCTAAAAATTAGAATCTAGCTCTACTTTCGTGACTAGATATCTGGAATAGAACATGACTGGTTTCCTAACTCCTCAAACATGTCTAGTTTTAGTGACTGTTTTCCCAACATTTTCATGTGTCAACCCTTGTGCTCACAATATGAAGTAACCCGGTTCAAGCCATTGGCAGGACGGGGCCTCCAATATCAGTTGTCACCTCTCAGGTAAACATCCCAGCTAGGAGGCACTGGTTACTGTCAAGCCGCTGCATTTGGAGACCCATGTTGCCACCAGACTGGCATATACTTTGAGCTTTGTCAAGGCAGGTGGCTACCAGCAGAGCAAAGGAAATGCTTTCACGGCATCCTGAGGGACTGCTAAAGAGAGCAAGAGAGATTGCAACACAGTTATGTTGACTTGATGTCAACAGCCACTGAAACATGATCATGTACATAATACTGACTCGAAGCATTCTAATCAGTATTTTATTTTTATTCATCTCTAATTTTTCGTAGTACCTCCACATGTCCAGCAGGGCGTAGCCCAGTCCCCCATGATTGATAATGGGCTTCTCAGGGCTTCTCACTTGCAGGCACACCATGTACCAGCATGAATATTTGTGCTTTGGTGGAGAAGGTAGAGGGATAGGTGACATTTCACGTGCGGCCAGTCACTACACAAGTAAGCAAGAACAGAGGGTGGAGTCAGGGTCAACAGTGGAAGGATACTCTGAGCTCTGCTCTGCTGAGCATTGACGCTGTAGCTGGTGGGCAGCCAATGAACAGGATACTTCTGCACAGAATGTACAGTTTACTGATTGGTGCTGCAGCCACACTGTGAATAATTGCTCAGCAATTGGAGGGATCCATTCTAAGAATTATTCACATCATCTACCTGCAAAGAGGGGCCAACTGCCTGGAATATTCAACCTGATGAGTATATGCAAGTCATTGGTGAAGGCCTGCAAATGCCTTCATGTAATTGCTGGTGTGTGCTCATCTTATTTTCACTAGTGAGTTTGAAGAAGGCTAGGAATCTATGGACCCAAAGTTGAATTGTAAAACCCACATTGATATCATTGCAATTGACCAACTAGCACACTGAAATTGACAGCCTGCCTCGCACAAGCATGTGATATACACATAACATAATCCATTGGAGTGAAATGAAATCAACAGGTTTGAAACAGCTTCCCCGATGTATCCACAATTTTCTAGGAATGTTTTCCCATCTGGCAAACTCATGGTAAAACTGTCTTCTCCAATCTTGCAAGATATATTTTCCATGTCTTTAATGAGGAATAGCACATAAATTCTTGAAGTTAAGCTGCATGAATGAAGCAATTTCAGACAAGTTTATCTATCCTCTTGGGCTAATGATATTTCTAAATTAGCTATTCCATAATAAAAAGCAAACACAATCATTGGTTCAATTAATTATAAAGAGAAAACTCAACTGTAAAATCTCATTTTGAGCTTATTGGGCTTCAGTATCATTGGCATCTCCAAAATAAACGTGATCAGAATGTTGAAGCACATGGTCCAATCCTGATTTGTTTCTTTTTATTCATTAATGGGATGTGGACATTGCTGGATGGGCCAGTATGTATTGCCCATTCCTAATTTGCCTTGAGCAGGCAGTGGTCAGCTGCCTTCTTGAACCGCTGAAGTCAGTTGGGTGGGGGAGGGAATGGTGGGTTTTGAATGTATTTCAGTTCAGGAGGGAGTTTCAGGATTTAGAACCAGTGACAGTGAAGGAATAAAGATTCAGTTTCAAATCAGGATGGTTTGAGATTTAGATGGGAACTCACAGATGGTATTGCTCCCTTGCAGGTGTTGCCCTTATCTGTCTTGGCAGTAAGGTAGCAAGTTTGTAAAGTGTTGTTGCAGAACTTTTGGTGAGTTACTGCAGTACATTTTGTAAATGGTTCACACCATTGCCTTTGGGAGCCGATGCTGGATGGAGTCAATGATGAAGGTAGTGCATGTGATACAAATTGAATAGGCTACTTTGTCCCGGATAGTGTCAAGTTTGTTGTGCATTGTTGGAGTTATACTTATCCAGGCCAATGGACAGCAGTCCATCACACATTTGACATGTATATTTTGGTTGGTGGATATGCTTTGGGGAGTGAAGGGCACAGGGTTCCAAGCCTGGCTTTTTCATGCAGCCAAAGCATTTATGTGGCTGGCACAGTTCAGTTTCTGATTGATGGTAACTCTCAGACAGTGTACCTTCTCATTTTCCTTCTGGCAGTGAAAGCCTCTCAGGTCCATGCACAGCAGCAAATTCCAGAGCTGGAAATCAATGTTTGTGATTGGTGGCCTAACTCTAAGTGTTATTTATAGCTTGTAGCTTAGAAGGAATGTTGATCTAATGACGTTGATAGTGGGGCATTCATCAATGGTAATAAAATTGATTAACAAAAGGAGATGGTTATATGTTATCAGGTTGGAGATGGTCATTACCTTGCATGTGTGCAGTGTGAACATTACTTGCCACTTATCAGCCCACTGCTGAATGTTGCTATATTTGAACTGGGCTGCTTTAGTATCTGAAGAGCCGTGAATGGTGATGATCTTTATGCAATCACTAGCAAACTTACTCACTTCTGACCTAATGATAAAGAGAGGGTAATTGATGGAGCACCTAGAGATGACTGGGTCCTGGATACCATCCTAAGGAGCTCCTGCAGAGATGTTCCAGGATTGAGATGATCGACCTCCAGCAACCACAACGATCTTTCTTTGTGCTAGGTATGACTCTAACTGGTGGAGTGTTTTCCCTGATTCCCATTTAGTTCAGTTTTGCTTGGCCTCATTGATGCCTTACTCGGTCAAATACTGCCTTGATGTCAAGGGCAGTTTCCCATCTAGAGTGCAGCTCTTTTGTCCATGTTTCAATAAAGGCAGTAATGAGGTCAGGAGCAGAGCGGCCATAGTGGAAATCAAACTGAGCACACTATTTCTGAAGAAATGCTGCTTGATAGTATTGTCAACAACCGTGCAAAGCATTACACAGTTGTTTGAGAGTGAGCTGATAGGGCTGTAATTGCCTGTTTGGGGTTTGTCCTAATTTTTCTGAACAGGACATACCTGGGCAGTTTGCCACATTGACAGTGAGATACCAACGTTATACTGGAAAGCTTTGACCCTGGTACAATGGTAGATCCTCACTTACAATGCATGCTGGGACATCCCAGCTTTTGTTTGAATGGAGAAATCCTTCTAAGTCTTAATCCACATTTCTTCTTCAATTGCTTTTGTAAATTATCTGCGTATCCCGATTTTCCATCAGAAGGCTGAGGTCGGAGATTATGAAACTTGATGGCAAAGAAAGATATCAAGAATAGTGAGGATGAATAGTAAGAACTGAAGGAAGGTAGAGTCATGAAGGTTCATTGAATTAGAATGTTTCTGACAGCAATGTCGGCCCGAGTCAGAGGGAGTGGAGGAGGAAAAGAAACAACACTTTTTTTTCTCAATTTTGGCAACTCCTTTTTATCTACATTTTATGGCTGTCAGATGCTAGGATTCTCTGTGCACTCTAAATGTAGTGCTGAAGCATTGCTATGAATAGTAATCTGACATTCAAAAAATCCATCCAGAAAGCCATAGGCAAGGTATTTTTCACTATCTTTTAAATGTGAATAACATTGTGGCTTCACAAGCTGGTTGGACCAGATGACAGCGCATCCTGTCATGTCTCTAGTAGGAATGTCAGAAACAAAGTAACATTGACAGACAATACAAGAGAGAATCGAGGAAAACACAATTATCCAGAAAGTTACAATCCAGAATTCATTGTGCAAAAGAGTTGTGGAAAAAATTAGTAGTAAATTTCAAAAGGGGTTGGAGATATCTTTGTAAAGCAGAAATATTTGGTGCAGAGGAGAATGAACGAGGGAGTGGGAGTAAGTAGTTATCTTTCTCAAAGGCACAAGTGACCTCCCTCTGAGACACCTGCTGATCCTGTGGAATTTTGTACAGCTAACTGTTTTCAATATGGACTCATTCTGCAGATTGTACGAGGTACAGTGAGCACACTGATTTTGGGACTTGGGGTGTCAACATCAGCAAAAGCTGCTAAAGGGCAGTTGTCCTTGTCCACTGACAATGGGGAAACGGTTCTTTGTATGGATCTAGAACATTTCACATGTAGCAATCATGCCAAAGAAGAGATAATGGGAACTGCAGATGCAGGAGATGCAAGATAACAAAGTGTGAAGCTGGATGAGCACAGCAGGCCAAACAGCATCTCAGGAGCACAAAAGCTGACGTTTCGGGCCTAGACCCTTCATCAGAGAGGGGGATGGGGTGAGGGTTCTGGAATAAATAGGGAGAGAGGGGGAGGCGGACCAAAGATGGAGAGAAAAGAAGATTGGTGGAGAGGAGAGTATAGGTGGGGAGGTGGGGAGGGGATAGGTCAGTCCAGGGAAGACGGACAGGTCAAGGAGGTGGGATGAGGTTAGTAGGTAGGAGATGGAGTTGCGGCTTGGGGTGGGAGGAAGGGATGGGTGAGAGGAAGAACAGGTTAGGGCGAGTGTCTGTTTCAGGACTCGCAGGGAGAAACGCTTCTGCAAGGTTTGGATATTCTGGGTGTAGAGGTGGTCACGGTTGGGGCCAAATTGGGAAGGCTTGAATGTAGACTGTAGTCCAATGGGGATGATCCGGTTCCCTAGTCAGGTCTGAGGAAGGTGATGTGGCTGTGGTGCCTGGTTTGCTTCAGGACATGGTCGAGCAGTTTCAAGGCTGAAGAGATTACAAGAGAGTTGCAGTGGGAGAGTGATTCCCTGAGGTCAGTCTGGAGGGAGGAGGGTAACTTCTTCAGGTTGGGCATCCCTGCAAGAGGCTTCGCAGTGAGGTTAAAATTGTATCAGAGATAATGGGAACTGCAGATGCTGGAGAATCCAGGATAATAAAGTGTGAAGCTGGATGAACACAGCAGGCCAAGCAGCATCTCAGGAGCACAAAAGCTGACGTTTCGGGCCTAGACCCTTCATCAGAGAGGGGGATGGGGTGAGGGTTCTGGAATAAATAGGGAGAGAGGGGGAGGCGGACCGAAGATGGAGAGAAAAGAAGATAGGTGGAGAGGAGAGTATAGGTGGGGAGGTCGGTAGGGGATAATAAATTGGATTCTCCAGCATCTGCAGTTCCCATTATCTCTGATACAATTTTAACCTCACTGCGAAGCCTCTTCCAGGGATGCCCAACCTGAAGAGGTTACCCTCCTCCCTCCGGACCGACCTCAGGGAATCACTCTCCCACTGCAACTCTCTTGTAATCTCTTCAGCCTTGAAACTGCTCGACCTTGTCCTGAAGCAAACCAGGTACCACAGCCACATCACCTTCCTTAGCACCTGCCTATGGAACCAGATCATCCCCATTGGACTACAGTCTACATTCAAGCCTTCCCAATTTGGCCCCAATCGTGGCCACCTCTACACCCAGAATATCCAAACCCTGCAGAAGCATTTCTCCCTGCGAGTCCTGAAACAGACACTCGCCCTAACCTGTTCTTCCTCTCACCCATCCCTTCCTCCCACCCCAAGCCGCAATTCCATCTCCTACCTACTAACCTCATCCTGCCTCCTTGACCTGTCCGTTTTCCCTGGACTGACCTATCCCCTCCCTACCTCCCCACCTATACTCTCTCCACCTATCTTCTTTACTCTCCATCTTCGGTCCGCCTCCCCCTCTCTCCCTATTTATTCCAGCTCCCTCTCCCCATCCCCCTCTCTGATGAAGGGTCTAGGCCCGAAACGTCAGCTTTTGTGCTCCTGAGATGCTGCTTGGCCTGCTGTGTTCATCCAGCTTCACACTTTATTATCTATGCCAAAGAAGAGGCTTGGTTACTGGTAATGGAACTGGTAAAATCAGCGTTGTGCAAAGAGGCCAGAATTGGAGAAGTTCAAACATTTTGTACAACTAGAGGAGATTACAGGGACAGAGAATTTTGAGGCTGAAGAAGGATTTGAAGACCTGCATTAGAATTTTAACAGTATTGTGTTGCACTGGGAACCGGCTTAGGTCAAGGACCACACAGAAGATAATTGAATTGGAGTTAATAACGGATAGAGAGCAGACTGAGATGAGCTGAAGTTTACAATGGGTACGAGGTGGAAGGTGGTCAGGATTGCATTGGAATAACCAAGTCTAGAAGAGCATGAATGGGGGTTTCAGCAAGAGATGAACTGAGACAGGCCCACAATTAAAGTGCAGCTTCTTGGCAGATTATCTCACTTGGACTAGTCTTTCTGTGAACACACACTAAAAATAGCTTGATTTTAATCTTTATGTTTTGGACCATTTGCTCCTTAGTGTTTTAATTTAGTCCAGTCAGAGCAGAAAAGACTAAAATGAATCCTATATTTTACGTAAAAGATATTAGCCCTTGCAACAATGGCAGTGCCTCTATAGAAAATCTGTGTTTGGTTGTCTATATTCTGTGTGCAGTGCACAAATACTCGCATGTTATGCTGGAATGAAGATTTCAGACTGAAATGTTATGTTTGGAACAGGAAATTTATACAATGGGAATGAATGGGAAGTGTTTTTTATATGTTGGAATTTGACACTTGGATCAGAATGGCGATTGGATCGGCTGTACGTTTATTTGGAATCCAGTATAACACATTTGCTTTGATGAAATGTTAACTGTAACTGTGTCCAGAGATCATATTTTCCTGGCAGATGCTAAGATATTTTAGCAGCTGCTATGCGGCGGTATGCAAGGGTGTGTTTGTATTGTAGTCATCACAATAAAAAAAGAGATGGAATGCTACTGTGGCAACATCTGTAATGAAACAAAATGACTGCAGATAATACAACATAGTATCAGAGGGATGCAGTTCATAAAGGAATCTTCTGTGTACAGATGTGAAATCAGGTCAGTTCTCAATAGCTTACACTGGTGAAAGGCTATCAACTCTTGTTCCAAAATAATGAAACTAAAGGAGGTCCTGTGTCTCTCAGTCTGGCAGCAAGTTTAAATATTCCACTATCATTTGCATGAAATAAAGAAATGGTTTCGTTACAGTTTCTACTTTGTTCCGGTTGAGATACAATTAGTTTTATAATATTCAGTATTGCAGATGTACTGGATTTATTGTGAGCCAAGCATTATTTATCGTCCAAAGAGATCTAGTAGCTATTGTGATCATACCATCAGCCATGAGGACAATTTCCTTTTGCTTCCTCTCCATGCTCAGTATGCAGGTTGCTTGATAGTTGCTTGAAGGTATGATGGTTGTAACAGAGATCTCCCAATGGATGCGATACGCCAAAGAACAGTCTGTGAGGGATTTCAAAGAGTCCTGGTTGTAATATGATAGGATGGATTTCTTAATTATAATAATCCAGTAATTGTGATTTGGGGGTGCTGGTGTTGAACTGGGGTGGACAAGGTCACAAACCACACAACACCATGTTATGGTCCAACAGGCTTATTTGAAAACACAAGCTTTCATAGTCTTACTCCTTCCTTGTGCATTAATAAGCCTCCAAAAGTTGTGTTTTCGAATAAATCTGTTGGACTATAACCTGGTGTTGTGTGATTTCTGATCCAGTAACAGTGACAGAGACCCATTATCAGACAGTGCTACTGATGTGTCCATTCATGCCATATTGAAAGGGGCCAGGCAAGTATATTGACTTGCCTGGCCACTTTCAATATGGCATGAATGAAGAAAAACCATGAAGGCAAGTCCGTGAGTGGACCTCCATGAGGTATATGTGACAGAAAACATTCTGCATTTTCAAAAACATCAGTCAGTGGATTCACATTACCGTCTTCAGACTTGTTGTAACTATTACCTAAGCTGTTCACTGTGTAACAATGTTCAGGAAATGGATGCTGTTGTAACAACAGGAGAAAGGCTGGCTCTTAAATAACAGGCAAATTATTTCATTGTTAGATATACATCTGTGGAAACTTCTAGAATGTGTGGGGCTCATACAGTGGGTGAGCAGACATCTGAAGTGATGATATCAGCCAGATTTACAAGTGACATATCTCATTTTGACATTAGAGATTCCTTCAACTGTAACGGGCAGTTTGAAAATGTTTGCTATTTCCTCATTCAGTTTCTGAGTTGAAGATGGCAGCAATACGGATATTAAAAAAAAAGTTTCTACCTTCCTGCTGGAGTTTCTTAATTACAAGAATGATGTACTCTGATGATTAGCTTCATGCTCAGACAACAGGGATTTTCAATAATTCAATAAAATCTCAAACAATTGGCAATAGAATCAAATATCTTTGGTAGGAAGTTCGGTGAAGAGGATATCTAATTTTGATTTTACTTCCATGTTTTTAATGGTATATTTTCTACTGCTTAACTAAAATCTTAACATAAAAGATGATCAAAGGATTGGATAAGGTGGACAGTGAGAGCCTTTTTCCTCAGATGGTAATGGCTAGCTCGAGGGGACATAGCTTTAAATTGAGGGGTGATAGATATCGGACAGATGTCAGAGGTAGGTTCTTTACTCAGACAGTAGTAAGGGAATGGAACACTTTGCCTGCAATGGTAGTAGATTCACCAACTTTAAGGGCATTTAAATGGTCATTGGATAAACATATGGATGATAATGGAATAGTGTAGGTTAGATGGGCTTCAGATTGTTTTCATAGGTCGGCGCAACATCGAGGACCGAAGGGCCTGTACTGCGCTGTAATGTTTTATGTTCTATAGATTTGTAGAAAATAATCTTAACAATATACTTTCTGCTTTTTCCCATCAGAACATTTCTATTATTATTCTATTGTTTTCAATTTTTAATCTTAACTGTGACTGAATTCTCTGAGCTGACACTGAAAGCTAGCTGGTCAGATTTGACTCTGTGGGTTATGTTTATTTTCATTGCTTTACTAAGTTATAGAAGAACATAACAACTATGAGCAGAAGTAGGCAATTCAGCTCCTTGAGCCTGTTTCGTCATTAAATAGGATCATTGCTGATCTCATCTCAGCCTCAGCTCCACTTACCTGCCTGCTTCCATTAACCTTTTAACCTGTTACTAATTAACAATTGGTCTATTTCTTTTAAAAATTTATTCAAAGTCCCAATATGCACCACATCTGGAGTAGTGAATTCCACAGACTCACAATCCTTTCTTTGAGAGAAGTAATTCCTTCCCATCTCTGTTTTAAATCTTAGCTATCCCCTAGCCTAAAACTATGACCTCTCGTTCTAGATTGCCCCACAAGTGGAAACATCTGTGCCATGTCTACTTTGTCAACCCCCTTGTCATGGAGTGTCATGTCTAACCTTAGAGTTTAGACCAAGCCCTCTCTGTTTCAAGATCCTTTTCCCGAACGTGCAAATCTGCTGTCACATGTTTCCAATAGTGATGACGATTAAACTCACAAGTCTGTGGGACATTTTTGAGTGTCATCAGAATGTGATTGATGATACATGTGAATCCTATGTTTAGCATCAATGAGCCCTTTCTATGGGGAGTCTGGAGTACAGTACAGACAGCTGCATGAGCCTGTGCAAGGGCATTCAACCTAGTCAGTTTCCATAGTATCCATACTTCACACAAGCTTTCACCCACCATCTAAACTAAATCACAGATATTGCTCTTTCTTTTTCTATGCTACTTATCTCAACTGCTTCAATGCGCATGTCAAATATTACAACCCATACATAGTACAGAAAGATAGTCAAGCACCAGGAATGCACAATAATATTGGAATATTCTCTGTTATTCATTGTGTTTCTTTACAGGTGACAAGAGCAATTAGTCTAGTTGATGTACACACTAATCATTCACTGGAGAGGGACAGTATAGTTTGCTTGTTGGAGGCCAGTACATGATTTGCTACATGGTAGCACAGGACACCTCAAAGTTTCAGGGATTGCCGAGGAAAGCTTTAGCCTCTCTCCAGCCCTCTTGGTGGTAGGCTGCATTTTAAAGGCTCATTAGTTAGGAACTTACTGCTGGAAACAACATTTAATCCAATCCTGTGACATTTCTCTGGCCCTTACTTCATTGCTGACATTAACTTGTTTATTCTAAATGTGTTGACACTCGTATTAAATTGCGGAATGAGGAATGTCATTATTTGCTAATATTGCAATCAGCCTTTCTTTGTTATTGTCTCCTTTTAAACAACACTAAATCCTCTGACTCTTGTTAAAAACCTGTCTTATGTATTAAAGAAGATAGCGATAGCCATACAGATTGATTCTTCTGATGTCATCAATCTCGTGACTCTATTAAAAAACGTACCAAATTACTACTTTGTTTTAAGAAGAAACGAATATGAATTTCTCTCTGGAGTTAAAGCAATAATAACAATATTTTAGTTGATTCTGAGTCACTTACAGAAAAAAAATTCCCTTTAGTCTGCTGTTTCCTAGAAGTTGTACAATCTGGGTCAAACATCTGCTCACTTTTCATCCTCTGTGCCAGCACTAGTAAGAAGAGATGGAGTAACATGTCCTGTGATGGAAAAACTGACTCACTGCAGAAACCTGTTGCAAGATCAAGACCGATGGGGAGCAGTGTCATTACTGCAGTGACATTTTGAAAAATATTTCCTTGTGTCAGTTAAATGCAGCAGCGTTATTTTCCTACAGAATTTGATGCAAGGTTAACCAAAGGTGAAAGAAATCGGGAATTCACTGGTGGATTAAAACCACATTCTGTTGGCAAGGCGCTTGTCAGGAAAGAGACAAACCAGTATTAACTACACTTTATTCTGAACAAATTACAATTTACTGCTCAAGCAGCGTTTATTAATCTCAATTCTCAGAGATATTTGCTTTGAAAACAATTGACCAGCTGTCATGGAAAATAAACTAAATGAATAGTAAAATTGAGTGGAGGGGCAGAGGGGACATCTTCAAAGGGATTACTAAACTTGTGTTTTACCATCATTCTTTTAGCATTTGAATGGTTTATCCAAATACAGTGCTGTTTTTCCACAAACATATTTGTTTCTTCTGTATTTCTGAGAATGTTTCTTGTGGTGAATTGTAACTGCAACAAGTTTTTAGTTGAAAGCTTGCGCATATTGCCAGAACTTGTTTGTAAAAGGAGCAAATTTTATCTCTCTAATACTTGCCCCTACTGCCACTGAACTTAGGATCAAATCATTTGAGTGCAGACCAGTGATCAAATCTTGGATTTCCCAGATTTCTGTGGCTCAGCTCCTCACTGATCAGAATCACTTGTGCTCTGTGGGCTATGTCAAGTTATTTATATCTCCTCCCTATTTTGTGTTCTCATTAGTCTCACCTTAAAAACTTAGGCCGCACATGATACTGAATTGGTTAGAACATCTGGACAAACCTTTTAGTGGATTTTGTAATCCAGCATCAATGGAAATTTGGCAGCAACGTTCATTGTCCTAAGCAGTGGGAAATACAGGCGCAGTGGCAGGGAGAAATTTACAGTTCCCCAAGTGAAACACTGTCCAATACATGACTTGGATTAATCTCCTTACAGCAGAAACCCAGATAATTTTAAATCAAAGAATACTTTGTGCAACTCAGAGGCTGCCAGAGCTTTTATGGAAAGTTTTCCCTTTTTTAGTGCGTTCATAAGATGTGGGCATTGCTGGGTAAGTGAGCATTCATTTCCCCTCCCTTTTTGAAGGGAGTTAAGGACCAACCACGTTGTTGTGGGTCTGGAGTCGCATGTCAGCCAGACTGGGTAAGAATGGCAGATTTCCTTCCTTGAAGGGCATCAATGAACCAGATGGGGTTTTATGGCAATCAACAACTGTTACCTAGCCATTAGCTAGGTTTTCTTTCAATTCCAGATTTTAAAATAAAGAGTTCAAATTTCACCACCTGTTTAATCGAACCCAGATTATTAGCGTGGGGTTTTGGACAGCTAAACTAGTGACATGGCCATTACTGTCATGGGTTCAAATCCTAATATAGCAACTGGTGAAATTTAAATTCAGTTTCAAAATACACTGTGATAGGGACCAAGAAAATTAAAACATAAGATCCTGTCTGATTCACTGGGAAGGAAATCTGCCTTCTTGAGCTGGTCTGGTCGATGTGTGACTCTAGACACACAAGTGCCTTCTGAATTGGTGTGGCAAGCTGCTCAGTTCAAGGGCAAATATACATGAGCAACAAATGCTGGCATTGCCAGTGATGCCCACATCCCATGAAAGAATATGCATAAGACCCATTCTTTCATCTCATATGGAGCACATAGATCAGACACAGTTTGTTTAACCAAATACATAATAGTTATTAAACAGGTTTGCGACTTGAAAGACCCCTCTTCAATTCGGAAAATCAAAGTTTGTAGGGGTGAGTCTGGCATGTGGCGCAGTTTGTAGGTGGGGCATCTGCTCCAGTTGCCAATCATAATCAGTGCTCGGGCGGCATTTGCGTTGACTAAATGAACTGCCGAAGCTAATCATAATATACATGAAAAAAAAATTCAAACGTAAAAATTTCCACCCATGACGGCTCAAAATACTATACAACAATAATTAGAATGCATTTTTGATAATGATCAAAACATGGCAGTCAATTTACTGACAGTACAATTCTAACAAAAGAAAAGAGACCACTATTTAACTTAACTTTTTTTAGTTTGGCGAGTTGAGGGATAAATGTTGGTCAGGATACCAGGAGAAATCCCTGTTTTTCTTTGAATACGGCCATGTGATGTTTTATATCCACCTGTCTGGAGAGATTGGAGTTTGGATTAAAATACAGCCAAAGGGCAGCTCATCCAACAATACAGCGTTCCCTCAGTGTCTGCAATCCAAAGCAGGATGATGTGCACAACTCTCTCCAATGAAGCTTCAACACACAAATTTCAGATAGGGGTTCACCCGCTGAGCCATGGTTGATGACCTGTTGGCAGGCTTCCACTGGGGACAAAGGAGGAGGCTGGTAGGCCTTTCGCTACTTTAAGACAATCTCAGGCAGCAGGTAACATGATAGTATCCCGAGCTCGCGAATTTTCTGATAATGTGAGGGCAATCCCAAGGGAGCAAGTGAAGAATTGGATTGAAAGTTCTTTCCTTCACTGTCATGGCGAATTATTGGAAACTGGTGGTGGGTCACATCAATAGAAATATAGCACCAGCCCTGGCTGAAAAATAGTCATAAAAGATGCTGCCAGACCTGCCCTGCTTCCTTCCGTTTTTTATTTTGGATCATCCACATCCGCAGTAGTTTTTTTTAAGGAAATGATGTAATGCTGCCACTCACTGGCTGCTACATACCCTTTGCCATTATCTGCTAACCCTTCTCCCTGTGGCCTTTCTCTGGGCTTGTCAGGAAAATTGGTAAGACTCTGAAATTGCAGGGACAGAATAGGAACAATTCTCCACAATCGGCAGCAACATTGGGTGACATTCTTCTGAGCACCATTCAATAAATTAGTAGCCTAAGTGTTAACAGCAGTATGAGAACTGTTAGATATCCTTATAGCTGCATGCTTATAGAAATCTTGATGTTATGCCTGTGAAAATTAATTGCACTCCTGCAATATTGGACCGTGTGGAAAGGGTTAAATATCCATACCAATTTAAAACATATTCGTGAAGAAAGGAAGCAATTGTGATGTGACAAGATTTTGTAGTCAGTTCCCATTGTGTGATGACAGATCATTCTATTTTCTTTCGTATTTTTAATTGCCTAATTGAGCGGTCAAGTGTTTGATATGGTTTGCCAGTCTTTGGGATGTAAGGCCTATGTACCTAGCATCAGAGCAACACTTGGAACATTCCTTGTTTCAGTCCTATTCTGGCCCCCTGCCCACAGCTCTTTCTCTGGTATCATTGGTGGTGCTTCCCTCTCTCATCTGGAATTAGAAAAAATTATCAATTTTGCTTCCAATTTCCACCCTGTTCTCACCTTCACCTGATCCATATCTGACTCCTCCCTTCTTTGACATCTCTGATTCCATTTCTGGGGATAGGCTGGCTACTAATATCCACGACAAACCCACTGAGTCCCATAGTTATCTTAACTTTAAATCCTCACACCCTGCTTCCTGCAAAGACTCTATTCCATTCTCCCAGTTCTTCTATCGCTGTTACCTCGTTCTGATGATGTCAACTTTGATAAGGGGTCCTCCAAAATGTCTACTTTCTTCCTCAACTGATGATTTTGCAGCACGTTTGTTGAAAGGGACCTCAGCTGGGTCCCGCACTTTAGCCCTCATCCCCTCTTTTCCTTCCCACAAAAGCCATAGTGTCCCTTTTGTCCTAACCTAGCATCCATATCCAGAGGATCATTAGTTGTCTTTTGTGCCATTCCCAGACACATATTCCCTTCTCTTCCCCTCTTCTCCCCTGGCAGCCTCCTGCACAGGCCATTCCCTCTGGGACACCCTGACTGACTCCTCCTTCATTCCCAACACCCAACCACAGTATCATGGCACTTCCCCCTGCAACTGCAGAAGGTTTAACACCCATTCCTTTACTTCCTCCCTCCTCAGTTTCCAAAGGCCCAAACATAGCTTCCAGGTGAAGCAGTGCTTCACTTGCACGTCACACAATCTAGTCTACTCCACTGACTGCTCACAATGTCGTCTCCTCTCCATTGGGGAAATGAAGCATAGACTGGGTGACCGCTTCACAGAATGCCTACGTTCTGCTTGCAAAAAAGACCCTGAGCTTCCAGTTGCCTTCCTTTTCAACCCACCACCATACCCTCCAGCCAACAGCTCTGTCTCAGGCTTTCTGCAGCATTCCAGTACAGCTCAGTGCAATCTGAAAGAACAGCACCTCATTTTCCACTTGCAGCCTTCTGAACTCAGTATCGAGTTCAACAATTTTAGAGCTTGAGGCAACTTCATCCCCACCCCCAACCTGACATAACCAGGTTTTGTTATCACTTGGTCTGCTATTATAAACAATCCATTGTTAGCCACTAATTATTGCCATTGATCACTATTCATTCCCAAGGGCTGGCCATTATCCACACCATTGTTTGTCCAACTGGTCTTATCTCTTTATGGGCTCTATTCCTCACTCTTTACTCTTTTCCTCCCACCCATTCTTCTGCATAAAAATCAACCTTTTCCTAGCTACCATCAGTTTGAGGAAGAGTCACTGGACCTAAAATGTTAATTCTAATTTCTCTCCACAGATGCTGCCAGACCCATTGAGCTTTTGTAGCAATTTCTGTTTTTGTTTCATATATCACATTATTAATTTGTGTGGTAGATAAAACATCAAACTGACGTGCACAGAGGCAAGTACACTCAAAAACAGGTCATTTCAGTTCAGATCAAATGTATCAATTTTAAAAGATCATATCCCTTACCCCAATCTGCCTCCAGCCTGCCCACTCCTGTACTCTTAGAGATGGGATTCTTCCAGGAGGCAAGGTGAAAATTTAAAAACTTTGACAAGGTTGCAGTCTCTCATTTACTCTACTTCAGAAATTTGGTAGTGTAGGTGGTCATATTTCCCAGGCCTTCAGAAAGCTGGCAGCTGAAGTGTTACATGGACAGTTTGGGTGGGAGGCTAAGTGCCTTCACAGCACTTACTAGTGTTGAGATAGTTCTACCCCGTTCCTTGAGCTCCAACAGAGCCTTGCACTGTTGATTAAATTATTCTCCTGGGCTGGTTATTGTCTAACAAGCAGCTCCCAGCCCATATCAGAGGTTAAGGGCAATTATAATTTTTACTATTACACTGTCTTTAATTCAAAGTGAACAAAATATAAAAATAAGGAAAAACTGAAAGAACTGCTGATGCTGTAAATCAGGAACAAAAACAAAGTTGCTGGAAAAGCTCAGCAGGTCTGGTAGCATCAGTGAAGGAAAAAACAGAGATAATTTCTGGGTCTGGTGACCCTTCCTCAGAATTGATGATGGCTGGGGAAAATATTTCTGATGCTTTCTCCAGCCACCATCAGTTCTGAGGAAGGGTCACCAGACCCAAAACGTTAACTCTGTTTTTTTGTTTACAGATGCTGCCTGACCTGCTGAGCTTTTCCAGCAACTTTGTATTTATTGTTTTTGATAAAAATAAGGAATTCTTACTGAAACTATACAATTTACTAGTCAGAATATACCTGGAATACTGTGAACTGTTTTGAACCCCTTATCTAAGGAAAGTTATACTGGCATTGGAGACAGTCCAGAGGAGATTCAGCAGGCCTATTACAGATTAGGAGGGATTTTCTTACAGGGACAGGTTGATGAGGTTGGGCTTGAGCTCATCGGAGTTTGGCAGAATGTAAGGAGACCTATTGAAACATATGTGATTATTAAGGGGTTTGACAGAATAGATGCAAAGACACTGTGTCGGAGTTAAGGCCCAGAGACTAGAAGGTCAGAGTAAGTGATTGTCCATTTAAAACAGAGATGAAGAGGACTTTTTTCTCCCAAATGTGAATTTGTGAAATGTTTTACTACAAAGGGCTATTGAGAATGGGGTCATTAGGAATATTTAAGGCTGAGGTGGAGAGGTTTTTAATCAGGAAATCAAAGTTAGGAAAATGAAGTTGAAGATGTTAGAAGCGCAGGAAAATGGAAAATAGGAGCTGCAGTCAGCCATTTACCCCTTCAAGCCTGCTCTTTCATTCATTATGATTATTGTTAATTATCCAACTCAATACCGATTCCTGCTTTACCAGCCTATCTTTTAATATCTTTAGCCGCTGGTGCTAAATGCAACTCTTACTTGAAATTGTACAATTTTTTTTGTGGAAGCGAATTCCGCAGGCTCACCACTCTCAGGGTGAAGAAAATACTCCTCATCTCAGTCCTAAATGGTTTACCTTGTACCCCTAGACTGTGACCATCCCCCCGCCATCAAGAACATCCTTCCAACATCAAACTGGTCCTGTTAGAATTTTATAGGTTTTTATGAGATCCCCCATCATTCTTCTGAATGCCAGAAAATATAATTCTAATTGGCTCAACCTCTCTTCAGATATCAATTTCTCCATATCAGAAATCAATATGGCGAACCTTTTTTGCATTCCATCTATAGCAAGAACAACCCTTGTCAGATAAGGACAGCAAAGCTTCATACCAAAAAACATACCATTGGCCTTCTTGAATACCTGCTGCACCTGCATGCTTACTTTCAAAGAATGGTGTATTAGGACACCCAATTCTTGTTGCACATTACCCTTTGTCAATTTATAGCCGTTCAGATAATAATTGCTTTTCCTTTGCTAGAGAAATTGGGGAAACTCAGATTTATCCATGTTACACTGCATGTGCCATGCATTTGTCCACTCACTCAGCTTGTCCAAATCAGGCTGAAACATCTGTGCATTCTCTTCACAGTTCACTCTCCCAATAAGTTTCCTGTTATTTGCAAATTCAGATATATCACATTTAGTTCCCTCATCTGAATCATTAATATAAATTATGAATAGATCAGATCTGCCATGATTTAGTTGAATAGTGGGACAGATTTGATGAGTCAAATGGCCTACCTCTCCTGTGTCTTTTGGTGTCATGATCCTTGTAGACAGCTATACACCATGAGACTATTTCAATATACATGGCTGGTGGTCCATCTCTAGAGATTGTGACACTAGTGATAGTAGCATGTTTTAGGGATGCTCAATTGAGAGCAGACAGGTTCTGGCTTCCTCTGTCTAAGTGGCAAAAACTATTAAGCAATATAAACAAAATTGTAGCCAAACCATTGCAACATTGTAAAGGAGAACATGTGAGGATCATGTTAAAAATGGCTGATTTCTAATTTGTACCTCAAAAGTTCCTGCTGTCAATGTGCCAGAAAGTCTGATTGATACTTATCCAATAACACTTGGGCTGGTTATACCTGGTTTCCCCTGAACTTTTGTGACCTCTTTGACCCTAGCTTCCACTGTCTCTATGCCCAATTTTCTGTCAGCCCCATTTTTTCTGGCTGTGGATCAATTTAGACTGTCCATGGTCACATTACCACGGTGCTTATGTCGGATGCAAATCAATCCCTTTACGGTGTCACTTACAAACTATTTACATTACTGGCACAGTTAAACCAATGAGTTGTATGCTGTTTTAAAAATAGAGGGTTGGTTGGCAACACCTTTGTAGACACTTCTCAAAATGTCTCCAGCTTTCTGGCTCGCACTATTGGATGAATAAATTATTGATTCCATTTTGAGCCATTTCAATTAACACTTTTAAATTGGGGATTGAAAGATTTCTGTTCACCAAGGGCATGAGAGCCAGTAGAGAATTTGTGCAAGAAAGAAAGAAAGAAAGACTTACAGTTATACAGTCCCTTTGACAATCTCAGAATTGACAAAAGCACAGGCTGGTAATTTACCTCTTTAGGTCTCAAAGTCTAAAGGTAGCAACAATGTTTCATTTCCCTGACATTTTAATTGTGGACAGAATCCATATTAAGTAATAGTGATTGGGCTTTCACATAAATGCAGCAATATAGTTCAGTCAGCTCTGGGTCAGGACAACCTAAGTTTTTGTCAGGATAATTCCAAGGTTAGTCAAAACTAAATGCAATATATCTGGCACAGTGATTATCCTTTTCCCAAAGCTCAAAGAGAAGAATTAATCAATCCACCATTTCGAACAATGCCAGAATCCAGCAGCCAGCAATGGCAGACATTTGGCCAAAAGGTAAAGGCAGCTAGAAAACTTAAGGGAGTAGATGCAACATAAGGTGTGATTAGAGATAATGGGAACTGCAGATGCTGGAGAATCCAAGATAATAAAATATGAGGCTGGATGAACACAGCAGGCCATTAAAAAAAAATGAAAAAGGCATGGAGGCAAAGACGGCGGAAAAACTGCTCTATGTCCAATCGTGACTGGTATTCGTTGATGTGTGGTTGTAGGGGGACAAAGGATGAAGGGTCTAGGTCCGAAACGTCAGCTTTTGTGCTCCTGAGATGCTGCTTAGCCTGCTGTGTTCATCCAGCCTCACATTTTATTATCTTATAAGGTATGATTAGCCAGCTTTATACAAACAGGGCTAACTGCTGCTTCCTAGCCATTGCTTTGATCTCCAGAGACCCACGTGGTGGGCTAATGCTCTTGCTCTGGTACACAGGCCCACAACTAGATTCGATTAAATACAGGAAGCAAAAGGAAGTACCCATTTCCCTGGACTTTTGTTTCAGTAACACTCCCAGATGGCCTTTTATTGTAAGAGTAATGAACTGCAGCCAGCGTGTTCAGTAAACATCATTTAACGTGTGTACAAAGCAGTGTGGCAAACAACTTAAACCTGTACCAGGAAATACTCCATGATTTCTATCAACTACTTCACATAGCAGAGTCCAGGCAAGCTATATTAGCATTCAACACGTTGCAACATTTCATGATTCTGTTTTCCAACTACGTACTTATGAATTGCAAATTGCACCAAGCCCTGTTCATTCATCATCCCTATCCTTCCCGATCTACATTGGCTCTAATGATCCACCAATGTGCTGAATCCTACATGCTCGTCTTCATGTTTCAATTTATCCAAGGCCACTGTCCTCTCTGTGATGTGGACATTGTATTTTCTGCTCCAATCCTTTACTGATCCCTGTTGATTTGGGTCAAGGATGAGGAATTCTGAAAGACATGAGGTAGGATTGTGAGTAAATACTAATTGGGATCTTATGATACCAAGAACACCCTGGTGGCACTTGAACACTGCGGTTTTCCTGTCAGGTGAAGCAGGATTGCAACTACTTTTCACATCAAAGGGACCTATCGGCCAAGTGGAAACCTTTCCTACAGGACAGCAGCGTTCCTTCAGGTCCAACAAGAAATAATATGAGCCTGGACGCTATGTTTGTATTCTGTGTAAAATCTGCCCAAGACTCTGTTGCTACTACTTACCTAAAAGTTGTTGGTTGGCCAAGGACTGTGTGATTTTCCACCATAGGCATCGACTTTGCATTTCAATAGTGTGCAGAAACTGGAGGTTTTAATAGAGGCATTGGAGTTCAGCCAACTTAGTCCTGATATTTAACCTCGTGAATGCATTTGGCACCCATTTTCGCACCTGAAATGCATTCAGGGTTAAAGTCATCTCCCAAGTTTTTGCAGTCTTTCCTAAACAGCTGACAGCTTTAAAGTGGAATTAGTCTGATGGATCTTCTCAAAATTGTCTGAATGTTTCCCTAGAGTGTCCAGAGGTGCAAATTCAAAATTGCAGACTAACTAACTTGGTCATAGCTTCCTTTGGTTTGTATTCTACAGATGTGGCGAAAGGTTTCTCAGTCTCATGGCTTTGCTACTTACTGTCTTGCGTTTGCTGGGTACCTCGTTTGTTGTGTCTGCTAAATTCCCAGTGCGTCGTCCATTATCTCAGTACCATCCGTGGAGCATTCATGAGTTGCTTAGCATTTCCCTCCTGAGTGTCAATCATTATATTTGTTTGTACTCAGTTTGTTGTTGTTTTGCAGCCATGTAAATGTTCCCCAGTTGAATCTGTAATTTGTGAACTGTCGCCACTGTGTGATACTGTTCTATGTTCTATAAATAGCATAGGGTGGGCACAGTGAACAAATAGGGGGTAGAGCTCAGAGGGCTAAATAGAAGCTTGAAGTCTAGCCATGGGAATGTTTGAAACCCATGAGTACGTCACCAGCACAGATTTAAGACGAGCAAACAGCCAGAAAAACCATAGAATTGAACATCCACTGTGGAGAAAGTATCTCTAAAAAGAAGACCCCTGCATCAAAGACAATTGTACATCAATGTGAAGAACTTTTACATCCAGTAAGAGAGAAAAGAACCTTCTAAAAAAAACTCAGAGCAGAGTGCCACTAGCAGTCAAAGGGATAAATCTTGAACGAAAACAGAAGCTGCTGGAGAAGCTCAGCAGGTCTAGCAGCATCTGTGAAGGAGAAAACAGAGTTAACGTTTCGGGTCCAGCGACTGGAAAAGTTCTGAGGAAGGGTCGCCAGACCCAAAGCGTTGACTCTGTTTTCTCCTTCACAGATGCTGCCAGACCTGCTGAGCTTTTCTAGCAACTTCCGTTTTTGTTCCTGATTTACAGCATCCGCAGTTCTTTCAGTTTTTAAGGGGATAAATCTTGATTGAGCAACCAAGAAAAGAAGTTGATTAATAGCAACCCAAAGCAGAATTGATCCCTTCAAAAATAAACATAAAACAAATTGCGGAGAAAGGAGCACATGCCTGACTATGTGGCATCAAGTTTGGTGTAAAAATATCTCAGATGCAGAAGAAAATTTGTGAAAATGACATTATTGGTAGACAACCTTGATACAATAAAACAAAATCATTGAATCACCTTGATTGTTGCCTTTTGATGAAGTTTGACACTAAGATCTTTTAGCAATCCTTCAGTCAGCTTGGAAAAGGAATGTCATCATTCATCACTATGAAGTCATCATGTAGATAAAAAAAAACAGAACTTCACATTGAAAATAGTATTTAGGATGCAGAAACTGGAACAGATTTAAATTAACAACAGCAATCTTTACAACAACAAACATTCAACAAAAAAAACAACTAAAAATCCAATTAGGCAACAAAATGTACGGAGTACAAGGAGATCAAAATCCTATCATCCAGATCAAGAAAATAAATAAGAACCTCAAAAACCTATCAACAATCAACTGATACAATGGAATTCATTGGTACTGATCCTTCCACCACAAAAATTTAAGTTTTATGATCTATTTGATCAATAAAGTGGAAATTATGGAAAGTACAATTCCTAACATTTTGAATAGTTCTGAAATTGGACAGCAAATCAAGTGCAGAACAGGTTAGCATGCTGCTCTACTATATGTGAAGCACATCAGATTATGTGTTATATATACAATAGATCAATGAAAAAAAATTGTGTCCAATAACCTTCTAACAGCTTTTGATAAAAAATCCACTTCAAGAATTAATGGCACACTGGTGAGATCATGCTTCAAATACCAGATACCAACTTCCAAAACAGTCTGTTGATAGCTTCATTGACAGTCTTTATTATCTGAACCATGCAACTATGGACATTTAGAGCAAGATCTTATTTGTGCCAAACGTTACTATTGGTTTCTCAGGTAAATCAATCCCTGACATTTTTCAGTCAAAAAAGGATCCAAATCTACAACGAACAGCTCAAATAACAATGGATACTGAGTTCAGAAAATTGGTCAAGAGCTATTAAATGAGAAAAGTTCCATTTAATGCAGAGCATTTTAAAAAGTGTTTGCTTCTTCAGCGGTAATTGAGCATTCACCCAAAGCTGACAGATCTTCCATTGAAAAAGAATATCATAACAACTTCAACACAAAATCCTAAGCAATCTAATGCTATAATACCTCATCACAGGTAAGGTCCAAAAGCCCCTACAGGCGAAGACAATACTATCCAGCCATTCAACAGCAATGTGTTCATTGTAGGAAAAGAGTTCACTTCTCAAAGATGTCTGATAGTCTAAAGAACACACTAAATGGCAGACCAAATTGTCTTCAAGCCAACAATTATACTCATGCCTTGGAACAGAACTTTAAAGAAAAGGTCAATACTACAATGGAACATATTTCTTTATATGAGGAATTACTACCTATGGAAAACCATAGGAGAAATTAAATAGCCACTTGATATAGATTTAATGGAGGTTATCTATGTAAATATTTACCCATCCAATTTTGAGCTAGATACTGGTGTCAGTGTCATGGTTATTTCAGATGATATTTCATGGGTAGCTGAGGAGGAAATGTTATCTCCTGATTTGAAGCTGTGTGCAGACAGAGGTACCATACATATGATTAAAAGGCATGCTGCAAGCCATATTGAAATGTAAAATACACACATATGTGGAAGAAACAAACATAATCGGTTAACAGAAATCTTCCCTAATAAGTTAAAAGACATCCTTTTTCCCTTACCTCCTGCATGGAGAACAGGAATTCATAAGTGCCGTGAAAAGAGCCTTTGAGCCCCAATATCCCAAATTGCTTACTGAGTTGGGAAACCCTGAAATACTTCACAAAGACACTTTGCAAGCTGAATGTAAACAAGTATATCTCTTTTCATCTAGGAACATCCCTCATCCAAAAACAGAAAAATTAAAGACACACCTGGGTGGATATAGCCCTAATTGTGTGTGTGTGTGTGTGTGTGTGTAAGTGTGTGTGTGTGTGTGTGTGTGTGTGTGTGTGTGTGTGTCGGGGGGGGGGTGTGCGTGGGGGTGATTCTTTACTCAGTGACTAAATGACAGAATATGATTACAGGTATGGTCACAGCTCCCAAGCCCAATGGCTCAATCCGCATTTCTGTGGATTTCACACAACTATATAAAGCAGTTGCTGAAGAATTTCATCTGATGACTACATTGATGGAAGCTTGTTTAAGCTTGCCACTAGTTGAATATTTATGAAGCTGGATGCCAATAGTGGGCATTGGCATGTATCTCTGAACAAGTCCTCTTGGCTCCTCATGACTTTTAGATATGCTCCAATGGATTACTCTTTGACATTACTTCTGCCCAAGAGATTTTCCAACACAACATGTCCACCATTTTACAGAAACTAGATGGCATCTTATTACATATGGATAATATCCTAATGCATGCTGAAACTCCACAGCTCCACAATAGATGATTACAACATTTAGAAGCAGCAGGCCTTACGTGAAATGACAAATGTGAATTTCTAGCAATTACATTAATTTTCTAGCTCACATCATCAGTTACCTTCCAATAACCATTCCAACATTCCTGCAGGCCTAATGATGCCAGCAGCTTTATAAATGATATAATAATATAAATATTGAGTGTTTCCAATGAAGAAACTTTAACTGGTCCTTAAGCAGGGAATGATTAACGCATGTTACAAGACTGATGGGCAGTTTCTTCTTTTTAAATAATGTTTAATAATGTAACATTGATTTACCTTAACACTAGACATTTCAGAGAAAGCTATTATGTTCTAGTAATAGGATTTACTTTAAGTCCTGAAGAGCTTTTTTTTGTATTGGTAATTTATAGAGCCTATGCATGTATAACCATGTTTCAGTTCATTTCTGATACAAACCTACCCATCATTGGCTTAAATATTGTGCATAAACTATAATTATTTACAAACTTTTTGTTGTTTACATTTGGGCAGAGCAGAATATGCTGCCTGTTTAAACTGACAGAGCCATTTCTTTCCTGCTATCGTTATGGCATGGATAAAGTGAGCATGTTTTACATTGTCTATTTTAATTCAGGGTAACATGGAGCAGTTTGGAACTGAGGATGTGCTCTTTTACATGATTTGCCCAGAAATGAGCCCATGTGATATCCTAAATCCATCCAGACATCAGCCCATTTGACCGTTTGATGTAAAGATAGAAAATCAAATCGAAACTTATTCAAAATATGATACAAGCTTTAACACTCAATGAATTACAACATTTAGAAGCAGCAGGCCTTACGTGAAATGATTCTTAGTAGTGTAGATGAGCAGTGAGATCTCAGTGTCCATGTACACAGATCCTTGAAAGTTGCCATCCAGGTTGACAGGACTATTAGGAAGGCATACAGTGTTTTAGCTTTGATTAATAGAGGGATCGAGTTCCAGAACCAAGAGGTTATGCTGCAGCTGTACAAAACTCTGGTGCGGCCGCACTTGGAGTATTGTGTGCAGTTCTGGTCACCGCATTATAAGAAGGATGTGGAAGCTTTGGAAAGGGTGCAGAGGAGATTTACTAGGATGTTGCCTGGTATGGAGGGAAGGTCTTACGAGGAAAGGCTGAGGGACTTGAGGCTGTTTTCATTAGAAAGAAGAAGGTTGAGAGGTGACTTAATTGAAACATATAAAATAATCAGAGGGTTAGATAGGGTGGATAGGGAGAGCCTTTTTCCTAGGATGGTGACGGCGAGCACGAGGGGGCATAGCTTTAAATTGAGGGGTGAAAGATATAGGACAGATGTCAGAGGTAGTTTCTTTACTCAGAGAGTAGTAAGGGAATGGAACGCTTTGCCTGCAACGGTAGTAGATTCGCCAACTTTAGATACATTTAAGTCATCATTGGACAAGCATATGGACGTACATAGAATAGTGTAGGTTAGATGGGCTTCAGATTGGTATGGCAAGTCGGCACCACATCGAGGGCCGAAGGGCCTGTACTGTGCTGTAATGTTCTATGTTCTATGTTCTAATAATTGATGGACAAAAGGCAGTTGTATTTTGAAGTGCAGAAATCAGTCAGACTTCAGAGGAAAATATCAAAAAAGACAACTGCTATGAGACAAGGCAGGAAAAAAACGGACTACTTTTGTGTTCATCAACAAGCAGAGGCCTAGACAGCATAGACTCTATATACGAGGTAAAAGGATTGTGGAGAGTTAAAAACCAAGGAGGTCCTCGAAAGAACATTTCCAATGGAAATCCATTAATTATGTCTAGAAGATTGACAAAAGGGGACTCTGTTTATAAGGACACTGAAGGATTCACCTTGATTGGGCAGGGAGAATGGATCCTCTCAAAGCTTGGGCTAGCTTGGGACATTAATAACTAAGACTATGTACCACATAATACCTTCCAGAAAGGGGATTGTTCCATGCTTGTGACAATATGATATCTGCTCTGATGTCTTTTGGTCAACTCCCTGATGTTATCATTCCAGAAAGCAATAACATAACCGTGTGGAAATTGCTAGAGAAACTCAGCAGCGCTGCCAGCACCTGTGGAGAGAAAGCAGAGTTAACATTTCAGGTCCAATGACCCACTTCAGAACAGATGATTCCAGACCTGCTGAGGTTCTCCAGCAATTTCTGTTTTTGTTTCAGATCTCCAGCATCCATAGTTCTTTGTTTACACTGTACTGAATGGACTTCCCTTGTAGTCAACAGCCCACAGACAGATTGAAATCATTAGTTTAAATGTTAAGCTCATTTGCAATCTTATGGACTGCAAGAAAATACGTAAAAAAAAATCAAGTGGTGGGGGCTATTGCGGTACAATACTAGTGCCTCAACATTTGTGTTAAAGTCCTACCTGCTCTAGAAGTGCGTGTTAACATCTGTGAACAGGGTGATTAGAAAATATCTATAATCCTGTGGTTGGTGTGTGGGAAAAATTGCAGTTGAGTTATTCCTTTTCTGTCACACTGTTTGCTTGTCAGGACAGGATTGAAGACTGCGGTCATGTGCAACATCAGCCTTCAGCAGTTCAGTCTGCCTTGGCTCCAGACATTCATGTCAGTTTTTGGTGCTGTTAGTTTTCCTAATGCTTTTTTTTCTCTTAACATTAATTTTTTAAAGTTCTTCCCATGATTTTTGTCCTTGATTGTATGTGTTATGTGCTTTCTGACAGGAAGAAAGATATTCCGCAAACCTGAAGGTCCCCACTACCACAGTGCGGTGGTCAATTTTCCCATTCTCTCCGCAGTAGCCATCCTTGTCCACACATACTGCATGATGTAGAGGTGCCGGTGTTGGACTGGGTGCACAAAGTCAGAAATCACACCACACAGGTTTATGCGAAATAACAATGTTTCAGAGTGCTGCCCCTTTGTCTGGTGAAGTGAGAAAACGATGCACATGGTGTCATTTGTATGATTTTTTTTGATCTGTCTGATTATAAATTCTGTGCCTGTGTGTCTTTTCCTCAGGCACAGAATTTATAATCACACAGATCAAAAAAGATCATACAAATGACCCATGTGTGTCTTCTCCTCAGTCCAACTGACAAAGGGGCTATGCTCCGAAAGCTTGTGATTTCAAGTAAACCTGACTTTAACCTGGTGTCATGTTACTTCTGACTGTACACACATACTTCAAACTTTTGTACCTATTTGGCTGGGACAAAGGCTGAGCTACCTCTAATGCCACCTTCTGGCTATCTGTATCTGCCTCAGTTAAAATCACACCCTCCAGCCCTGACCTGGTCAAAATTTGAAGGATCTAACCAAGGAGGTATCACTGTCTCCCAGAACAAACTCTCCAGGTAACTTTCTTTCTCCCTGGTGCATAACTGTATCCAAAGCTTGGACTGCAAGTCTTCAAATGTACTGCTACAAAAAGATTAACATCTCATAAAAAGGATATCGTATTTCACTGTAAAGAATCCCAGACTGACAGCTTCTTTTTTTGATTACAAATGTTACAAAGCAATTGTAAAGAAAAGACTTATTGATCCAATCTGCCTGTTCCACACAGACGTAATGCTTTAACTAACATCTATCCTGAGCAAGGTAATCTCTTGTTGTGGCAAAAAGGCATATTGTAAAATCAATTTAGGGGAATAAAAATCAGCATTAATTCTCTCAGACCCTTATAGGTCAAAACTAATCCAGGATATTGGGTAATAAAATGTGAGGCTGGATGAACACAGCAGGCCAAGCAGCATCTCAGGAGAACAAAAGCTGACGTTTCGGGCCTAGACCCTTCATCAGCTCCTGAGATGCTGCTTGGCCTGCTGTGTTCATCCAGCCTCACATTTTATTATCTTGGAATTCTCCAGCATCTGCAGTTCCCATTATCTCTCTCTCCAGGATATTGGTTCTGCTTTACATCAAATTCCATGTTTCTTGGCTGCCACTTTTTTATTTACATTTTTTGTAGTAACCAAATCAACACTGAAAATGAGAGCTAATCTGTAGCACAATTGAGGGATTGTGAGGTTGATGGGTAGATAAATCATCAGCGTAGGATGTGAGTGAAGATATTGGAGAGTGCAGTCACATGAAGAGGTTCTCTTTGTTCCTCTGTAATTAAGCATCTAACATTATGAACCATCTGGGGTTTGGATTGGATGCATAGTCATTCAGTGCCTATGCGTTACACTGGCCTGGCTAGTTGCCAAGCTGGTACGATAGTTGAGATGTTCTGCCTTGAAGTCTTTCCTAAAATTTGATGAAGGCATTTTGAGTAGAAAAATACATTTAATTCATTATTGAGTTTTGCTCAAGCAATGAACAGAAACAATGCATTTCGAGCAATTTGTCAGTCTGGCAAAAAAGAGACCCAATGAATCTGACGTTAGAAATCTGTATTTTTCATTGCTCATATGCAATGAAAAAAACCTGACAGTAATGACTGCTAAACTTGACTTCTTATTTATGAATGCTAATTTGAAACGTTCAATGCTATTGTTACCTACATTATAGTGGTTACTATATTTGTAAAGCACTTAGGTTTTGGGATGATTTGAGGAGGTGAAGGTGCCATATACATGCTTACTTTATACTTTATACTTGTAAAATTAGGAAATATAAATTATTTATCACTGAATTACAGTAATCACTTAAAGGACCTGAGCAATTAAATTAAGTTCTTCAGCATGACACCAATGGGATTCCTGACTTTTGTGCTTCCTGACATCATGGTGTGAAAATAACATAAACAAACTCCTCTGCTTTCTCATCCTTTTTAATCATACAGTATTTAAATTGTCAAGAGCAAAGAGTATCAGCGTTGTTGGAATAGTGGTGAATGCTCTGCGTTCAGCTAGGATTCCACACTTGTAATGAAAGGTGTATATATCCTGGAACATAAGATTTTAAAACAGAGCCAAATGGATGTTGGTAAATTGTGTGAAGATAATTTGTTTTTAGATTTGATATAAAATCAATTCGGAACAGTCACCGAAAAGGAACAAGCTTAAGAAATCAGGTGACTGCAGCCAAGTTCCAAGCAGAAATCGTGTAGTATTAATGAATGGCATGTTTGTACTGCTGAGTCAAAGAGCTGCATCCCAAAACCAGCCCAGTTCGTCCCCTCCCCCCACTGCACCACACAACCAACCCAGCTCTTCCCCTCCACCCACTGCATCCCAAAACCAGTCCAGCCTGTCTCTGTCTCCCTAACCTGTTCTTCCTCTCACCCATCCCTTCCTCCCACCCCAAGCTGCACCTCCATCTCCGACCTACTAACCTCATCCCACCTCCTTGACCTGTCTGTCTTCCCTGGACTGACCTATCCCCTCCCTACCTCCCCACCTATACTCTCCTCTCCACCTATCTTCTTTTCTCTCCATCTTCGGTCCGCCTCCCCCTCTCTCCCTATTTATTCCAGAACCCTCACCCCATCCCCCACTCTGATGAAGAGTCTAGGCCCGAAACATCAGCTTTTGTGCTCCTGAGATGCTGCTTGGCCTGCTGTGTTCATCCAGCCTCACATTTTATTATCTTGGATTCTCCAGCATCTGCAGTTCCCATTATCAGTGAAAAAGAATTGGTTTAGTTCTGATATCAGAACAGAAGACTTATGGTGTCAGTTCAGAAGAATCAAGAGTTCAGTTCAGAGTGGAGAATATACTTTCCTTTCCTCACCTTGGGGCAGCTCAGTGGCTCAGTGGTTAGCACTGCTGCCTCATAGCTCCAGGGACTTGGGTTTGATTCCATCATGGGTCACTGTCTGTGTTGAGCGTGCACATTCTCCCCATGGGTTTCCCCTGGTGCTCTGGTTTCCTTCCACAGTCCAAAGATGTGAAGGCTAAGTGGATTAGCTATGGGAAATGCAGGGATTGGGAATAGGTTTGAGTGGGATGGTCTTCAGAGGGTCAGTACAGGCTGAATGGCCTACTTCCACATTGCAGGGATCCTATGAAGAGTTATTTTTTCGGTTTGGATGAATCAGTTACCCACGCTGAAATGCTTCTGAGCAGTTTCTGAGCCAAGTGAGTTTGAAGTGAAATATTCAAGTTATTGTCAGTGAACTTGAAAATGGAAGGAGCAATGGTGTTCAGTTTGGGGAAAAGAAACTGGGGGATGCCAGTTAATAAAAACTCAATGTGCTGGGACAGGAGTGTCATTTCTCTGGT
The DNA here is from genome assembly GCF_030684315.1 of Stegostoma tigrinum. Classification (NCBI taxonomy): domain Eukaryota; kingdom Metazoa; phylum Chordata; class Chondrichthyes; order Orectolobiformes; family Stegostomatidae; genus Stegostoma; species Stegostoma tigrinum. The sequence goes on from NC_081375.1 coordinate 17,208,847, forward strand.
ATTGAGTATCTGTTTAGGGATATTGTTTGGACACATCAAAACTTTGTTTTGCTGTTCATGCGAAGATTTTTCTAACTGCCTTATAACTTTGTTGGATTTTGTTCTCTCTTTTGTATGATAAGCATTCAATTCTGTTTTTTACAAAGAACACCTGCAGCCTTATGTGAATAGATTTCTGTTACTAACCAACTGCAAATGGTTGCAAAAAATCAAACATTTAATCTATCAAGCCAGCTTTCATTCTGGGTTCTGACCTTTCCGGTACTCCCATTAGCTAAGATTGTAACAACCTGACCACACCCTCCCCTCTATTGTCACTTTTAGCCGTTAGTCAATTGTGCGACCGAAAGTGTGTACGTATAACCTTCAGGTGAAGACAGATTGGGTTTAGCTCTAGTGCAGGAAAAATAAACAATGAGGGAAGATGCTTGCGTTTGGAATATCAGTTGCCCATATCTTCTTTGTAGTGACCTTGGCAGCCAATTCATTACCTCTCAGGTGTTCTCACAGTTCTAATGTTGGAAACATAGCAAGAGGTTGCACTCCACGAGGTCCCACAATGCAACTTAGATACATAACCAGACAATCTATTTTAAGTGTCAGTTGAAGGTAAACATTTGCCACAGCATGAGGCAAAACTAGAGTAGGCCATTTCACATCCTAAGCTTGTTCCTCCATCCAGGTAGATGAGGTAAACTGGTTGATATGGTGTATATGGGTTTCAGCAAGGCCTTCGATAAGGTTCCCCACAGTAGGCTATTGTACAAAATGCAGACGAATGGAATTATGGGAGATATAGCAGTTTGGATCGGAAATTGGCTTGCTGAAAGAAGACAGAGGGTGGTAGTTGATGGGAAATGTTCATCCTGGAGACCAGTTACTAGTGGTGTACCGCAAAGGTCGGTGTTGGGTCCACTGCTGTTTGTCTTTTTTATAAATGACCTGGATGAGGGCGTAGAAGGATGGGTTAGTAAATTTGCAGACGACACTAAGGTTGGTGGAGTTGTGGATAGTGACGAAGGATGCTGTAGGTTGCAGAGAGACATAGATAAGCTGCAGAGCTGGGCTGAGAGGTGGCAAATGGAGTTTAATGCAGACAAGTGTGAGGTGATGCACTTTGGTAGGAGTAACCAGAAGGCAAAGTACTGTGCTAATGGTAAGATTCTTAGAAGTGTAGATGAGCAGAGAAATCTCGGTGTCCATGTACACAGATCCTTGAAAGTTGCCACCCAGGTTGACAGGGCTGTTAGGAAGGCATACAGTGCTTTAGCTTTTATTAATAGAGGAATCGAGTTCCGGAACCAAGAGGTTATGGTGAAGCTGTACAAAACTCTGGTGCGGCCACACTTGGAGTCTTGTGTACAGTTCTGGTCACCGCATTATAAGAAGGATGTGGAAGCTTTGGAAAGGGTGCAGAGGAGATTTACTAGGATGTTGCCTGGTATGGAGGGAAGGTCTTACGAGGAAAGGCTGAGGGACTTGAGGCTGTTTTCATTAGAGCGAAGAAGGTTGAGAGGTGACTTAATTGAAACATATAAAATAATCGGAGGGTTAGATAGGGTGGATAGGGAGAGCCTTTTTCCTAGGATGGTGACGGCGAGCACGAGGGGGCATAGCTTTAAATTGAGGGGTGAAAGATATAGGACAGATGTCAGAGGTAGTTTCTTTACTCAGAGAGTAGTAAGGGAATGGAACGCTTTGCCTGCAACGGTAGTAGATTCGCTAACTTTAGGTACATTTAAGTCATCATTGGATAAGCATATGGACGTACATGGAATAGTGTAGGTTTAATGGGATTGAGATCGGTATGACAGGTCGGCACAACATCGAGGGCCGAAGGGCCCGTACTGTGCTGTAATGTTCTATGTTCTATGTTCAATAGGATCATGATTGATCTGTGACCTAATTTGATTTACTCATCTTTATCCAATAATCTTTTAGCTTACAGAACTTCATCTCAGATATAGAGTGAACAATTCACCCAATATTAATTACTATTTGTTTGCCAAGTGCTTGCTAATTTAATAATTGAAACTTCTAGCTCTGTTTGTTTAAGGCCCTGTCCCTTTGCTCTAGATTTTCAAACCAGAAGTATTTTCTCTGTAGAGACGGGAGAATTCCCCTACTTCTCTGTCAACATGAGAAGATTGATATAGCCTCATTAAATATACTGAACCATTAATGTTACTCAATAAACTCCCCCTGTAATACTCTGGGGCACTGGCTGAAACTATGCTCAAGGCTTGAACCAATAACCTTTTTACTCAGATGCAAAAATGTCATTGTTTGAGGTATCCCTCCTATCACACAGTTTTTTGCCAGATGAGTACAAGAAGAAAATTAGGAATGTTTATCCATTCAGTTTATATAAAAGATGTTAGGATGAAAAGATTATATTAATAAAGACCATTTTGAATATCCCACTATCAACAATGTGGCAGTTATCATTGATCAGAAATGAGGTTATATCAGCCTTCTCATGTTGACAGAGAAATAGAAGAATTCTCCCCGTCTCCAGAGAAGATGCTTCTGGTTTGAAAATCTAGAATAAAGAGACAGGGCCTTAAACAAACAGAGCTGCAATTTTCAATTATTAAATTGGGAAGCACTTGGCAAACAAATAATAGCCAATATTAGGTGAATTGTTCACTCTAGATCTGTCGCATCACAAAAACGCAATGGCTAAAAGAGCAGGTCAGAGGCTAGGAATACTGCAGTGGGTAACTCATCTCCTGACTCCCTAAAGCATGTGCCTCATACTGACATAAGTTAGGAGTGTGATGGAATACTCCCCACTTGGCTTTATAGGTGCAGCTCCAAAAACACTCAACAAGCTTGGTGCTATCCAAGACAAAGCAGCCTGCTTGATTAGTGCCACATCCACCCTCTCCCCAACGATGCTCAGTAGCAGCAATGTGTACACAGAAATTTATCAAAAATCCTTAGATAGCACCTTCCAAACTCACAACCACTTCCATCTAGAAGCACAAGGGCAACAGGTGGACTGCTGTGGTCCAAGAAGGGAGCTCATCGGCACCTTCTCAAAAGCAACTAAAGATGGGGCAATAAATGCAGGCCAGCTAGTGATGGCCACAACCCGTGAATGAATAAAAAAGCAACCTCATGATGTTATAAAATGCTGAAAATCTAGGCTGTCATTTTTGTATCCTCTGACCTCAATTACGGTATTGGCTTGGGTCAGGCACGTAGATGTGATCTTTAACTGTAAAAGTGTACAGTTTAACTGCTGAGGTACATCTTCCCCTACAAGCCCCTGGATCCTGACGTTGGATTCAACTGTGGATCAGAAGCTAATAGTTTGGGAAGGAGGCAGTTAGTTATGACATTCCCTGAATTGGACAATTAGTGGCTAGACAGCCGGCTTGGCATTTAATTAAGGATGGGTGTGTGAACTCTTGAAGCTGGAGGGCCAGTAAGTGTGTGGTAGTGAATTTCTATATAAATCACATGGTCATGAAATAAGTGTGCCTAAAATAAATGTGAAAATAATTGCTTCGTAGTACAGGACTGGTCATACACTGGAAACCAATTTAAAATGATCAATCAGGTACACAATATGAAGCATTTGCGAGTTGTAAGATACATATATAAATGCACTGAATTCTTTTTTATGGAGGCAAAAAGAATTTGTAGAAACTTTGCATCTTTTTTCAAGAAAGGGGTCACGGAGGCAGTCAATTTCTGCTGGATCCCATGGAAATACCTTGTCCAATCAGAATCTACCTGCCTGGTCTGAGAATTAAGATCGACAGTTAACAATTCTTGCTGCATCACCATGCCAATGATGGCCCAACCAACCAGCAACTTCTTCACACGTTGTATAAAATGACCTTCTTTTGTTCAAGCCTGTTTATCGTAACCTAATTCTGATGAGTGTAAGACGAAAAGCTTTGAATTCTTGTCTCCTTTTAGCAATTTTTAGATCCTGTTGAAATATATGCTTTCTGTACTGTGTACATTGCTATGATTTTAGATGTCATAGAACATAGAACATAGAAAAGTACAGCACGGTACAGGCCCTTCGGCCCACGATGTTATGCCGTGGAATAATCCTAATCCAAAAATAAAATAACCTAAACTAAATTCCCCTCAATTCACTGCTGTCCATGTGCATGTCGAGCAGTCACTTAAATGTCACTAATGACTCCGCTTCCACGACTACCACTGGTAAACTATTCCATGTGCTCACAACTCTCTGGGTGAAGAACCTCCCTCTGACATCTCCTCTATACCTTCCTCCTAACAACTTAAAACTATGACCCCTCATGGCAGTCAATCCTGCCTTGGGGAAAAGTCTCTGGCTATCGACTCTATCCATGCCTCATTACCTTGTACACCTCGATCAGGTCACCTCTCTTCCTCCTTCTCTCCAGAGAGAAAAGTCTGAGCTCAGTCAACCTCTCTTCGTATGTTCAACAATAAAAGATAGAATATTAGCCTTGTTAACTACTGTTCATCAAATGCGACTAATGACTCTTCTTAAACATCGGGACAATTATGAAATAACATTTGAAAACAGATTATGTTTCAGAGGCTCGCTTCCCTTGCTTAGGCAGTCAATTCTTTCATCTCGAAAGCTTGTTGCCTTAAAGGTGATGCTTCTCATCACAAACTGTGTTGCTATGAAGGCTGAAGCTGAAGTGAATCACATATCATTAAAAGTCTGATTCATAATTTTTAAATGCGATTCCTGGCATGCAGCATTGAAACATTTCCAGGTTTTGAATGTGGAACATAAGGTTTGTCTGTGGTTTGGAGGGCTGTTAATAACTATGCATGCATGATTAGGGGAAATAGCCCATTATGCTGTTGCTGGGGCATTTTTTAAGAGTATCATGTGAAATCTTGTGGGACCAATCCACATTTCTTTCTAACTTTCCCAGGCTATTTGATTGTTGCAAATTATGTTCTCTTCCTCTATCTCACTTTTCCCCGTTGTATTCTAACAGTCCTGTTTTTCTCTTCTTTTGTAATTTTGGCAGTTGTCTTCTGGTTTTCACACACATATACACACACGTGCAGACATAAGCGCACCTGTTATACCAGTCTTCCTGCCTCTTCTCTCTTCATTCTGCTCTTCAAGTTTCTTACTGTCCTCTCCAGCCCAGATTTTGCTTACCACCTGTCCCTCTTATCTCATCCTGTATAATTCAAAGGCATTGGATAGGTAATGACCTATTTTTGGGCACATATCCTCTTGTGCATCATTAGCTTGCCTCTTCCATTGGAAAGATTGAGTGGCAATAGGAGGACCATGAGGACTCTGGAATCTGCTTAGTTGCCCTGTTCCTCCTGGATATACCGTAACTCTTGGCTTTCATTTGCGCTTATCTGAGCATGCTTAGTTATGTTGGCTTTTCAGCCACCAATGATTCAATTTCAAAATTCTCATCTTTGTGTGTAAATTTCTCTCTGACCCCCCTTTGATATTGTGTTAACTTCATCCAATGGTCTTAATTGTTGTACAAATGCTGAGATCTGGAATATCCTCCCTATCTCTGTCTTCTTCTTCAAGACCCTTCTTAAAGCCTAACTGTTTATTCAAATTTTCCATTACCCTTCTGACTATTTCATTATTTGTTTTGGTATCTATTCTATGTTTTTACTTTGAAGCATTTGAGGACAATTTCACTTCAAAGTGACTTCATTTGATGTCGAGCACTCTTGGGACAGCTTGAGGTTGTGAAAAGTATTAAATGTAGGTTCAAAGTGACTTCATTTGATGTCGAGCACTCTTGGGACAGCTTGAGGTTGTGAAAAGTATTAAATGTAGGTTCTTTTTATGCACAAACCTGAGAACTGATGTAACAACATGAGGTGCACAACTCAGCGGAGGCTATTTTTCACTGTCAGAAGGCAAGGGCAACTTACCTAGTGCCCGACACATGGCCAGAAACCTCACAAAATCCTGTCACTGATACAAACTGTAGAGAAATACAGGATTAGGTTTTGAGTGACATATAGAAGATTAGAATCCCTAAAGTGTGGAAACAGGCCCTTCAGCCCAACAAGTCCACACTGACGCTCAGAGCATCCCAACCAGACACATCCCCCTATAACAGACCTAATCTACACATCCTTGAACACTACAGGCAATTTAGCATGGCCAATCCACCCAACCTACACATCTTTGGACTGCGGGAGGAAATCGGAGCACCCAGAAGGAACCCACGCAGACACAGGGAGAATGTACAAATTCCACACAGACAGTCACCTGAATTGAACCTGGATCTCTGGCGCTGTGAGGCAGAAGTGCTCACCCCTGAGTCACTGTACCATGTCAGATGAAATGATGGAAGGACTAAGGAAGTGGTTATCAGGCTAACAAATGAATATAAACATGGGCTTCGAGGGCTTGTCAATGGCAACAGCAGTATCACTGCCAGACCTACTGAAGGGTAGGAATATAAAATTAAGGCAGGTGAATAGAGTTGAAATAGTAAAGATTTATGATCTAATTGAATGCTTGAGGGGCTGAATGGCCCACTGCTACTCCTACATTCCTATGAGGATAACGGCTTTTTAAAGAACCAGAAATGAAATTTGATATGAGCGCATTAATACTTGCATAATCACGGTGTTCTCAGTGATTTCCCAGTTGTGGTTTTTAAGAGGGATCTGGTTTGTTTATAGTTGCTGTGCACTGAACATCATGGTTTGATCATATTTCTTAGTGATGGAATATTTATTCCATGCTCTCGTTGGGGTCCAAGTTCATTATCTCAATTAACAATCATGTCATTGCTTTAAAATTCCAGTTTTGAACTTATCAAAGCTGTGAACAGAGATCTCAAAAGATATTTTGCCTCTATTTTTGTGGTCATCCTTTTAATGCCCCTTAACTTACCCACACGGTAGAAAGCATCCCATAAGGTGCTGCATTTAAAATTTGCAAGGATTTTTAAGGAATTTGAATCATATAACTTTGATACACTTTTTTCCAAGGTTAGGGATTGTGTAAAGTTTAACGGTTACCTTTCTAGAGAAAAGGTGTTGGAGCTAATTTTCCTTTGCTTTATGTAGATGCAAAAGAAGAGGAGGTAGATATTGCTATCTGGGCAGCTGCCTTTTTGTACTGTTTTGAGATTTCCTGGGGATTTCTCAGATGAGGAGCATTTAATGTCCATTCTGAGATATCATGGAAATGGTGCTGATTAGGCACTTTTTGAACCATTGTTGTCTGTGTGCATAAAATACATTTACAGGTTCCACCAGGCAAGAGGTTTCAGGGTCTAGTAGGTCCCTGAGATATGCCGGGCAAGGACATCAATGAGAATGAGTGGAAGGCCAGCCGAGGCTCCCGGCTGACTGAGTGGGTACAGTTTCAGAGGACGTCTCTGAACTGGGGCTACATTGACTTTGCAAATTGCCCAGCTTGGAGTGGGCATTCGGAGAATGACGAGCAACCACTTGAACAAGAGTGAACAACAGGAACAGTTGTTGCTAGAAGGAAGATACAGCTTGTCAAGCGGCTATTTTTGGACATGGAAAGGTGAAGGCCTCTGCAAAGTCTCCAGTGGACCCAAACTATTGCCTTGAAGCATCAAATACAAATGGCTTCAAGTCAAGAGATAATGGGAACTGCAGATGCTGGAGAATTCCAAGATAATAAAATGTGAGGCTGGATGAACACAGCAGGCCAAGCAGCATCTCAGGAGCACAAAAGCTGACGTTTCGGGCCTAGACCCTTCAAGTCAAATCGGGTACTCCCACCTGATCCATATGCTGTCAAAGCAGAGGGGAATGAGGGCATCATTTTTAAAGTAACTCATTACCATCACTAAAACTTTCACTGTTATAAGAAAAAAGCCTTTTTTTGACCTGGATGCAGATTTCCTTCTACTTAATGTGGATTAAATTAGAATGGGTAAAAACATAAGTTCCATGCTTTGAATTTATGCTAAGCAATATTAATAAGGAACATGGTAACATCTTAGTGCAAATTTATTCAACTAAGGTAAATCCTTTTAAATATATACAGGTTTATGTTCTTGTTAAAACAGTGAGCAAAAGAATATAATACAAATATGATTGTGACTAAAATGGTCCAGTAAGCATTCAACACACAGTGTGAAAAGCAACTTTAATAAGCTCAGTCAAGACCTTTGGAATTGGTAGAGGAAAATTTGTCATGAGGTCTGGTACAGCTGTTACACACATAATTAATGTCTCAACTGAAGATATGTGGCATGATGTGAACTTTTACCGCTGCTTTTTCTTGCTTTAGTGGAAAATGTAGGTAGTCATTAAGCAAAGTATCAAGCATTGCTGTTGCATTTCTGAATGGAAAATACATTATTGCCAATGCCAATAGCACCCAGCCATTAAGAAGTGGAAAATCTAATTTGACGTGACTTGGGGTGTACAGCACATTGGGTCTCTAAATCAATCCAGTTACACATTGTCCTGGTGCATGATTCTCAGGCCAAAATAACTCATGCCTGGTCTGGGGTACTAACAGTAAAAGGAGGAATGCTTGTGATCTGATACAGCAATATTGTGAGCTGAATCCTAATAGGAACAATTAAAGTTTTTTTTTGTTTTGAAACTGTGTGATGTTTTAGCACTGAAATCTGAACAGCAGCTGATTCACAAAAGTGTGTGGCATTTGCATCACATCAATGAGGTTGTGTTCATTGTTTCCTGATTGTTAAATGCCTCAAGGTGTGGCATATAGGGATATTGTTAATACCCTACAGCATTGTTCAGGCTATTTAACAGCACTGACTGAACTAATAAGCTCATATGGACTACACCATAAACCCACTGTGACAGTGGGAAGAAACTTCTCCTGAGATGTCCAACATGTGGTCAGCTGGCTGGAGAGTTGCTGTGAGATACACACTACGTCTTCCAGGGAAATTCCCCATAAACTACCCACCATAGGCTTTCCCTGAGTTAAGTCACTGGGAAGATAATAGGGTGGAGGGCGAGCAGAAGTTCCTCCCAGTAGCAGCTAGTGACCAATTCAAGCTTGTTAGTTCTTAGTCTCAGGTACACCATATCGAAGACTGTGCCTACTGCCGGAACAGCACCCTCAGAGTTCCAGAATTATGGCAGCCTCAAGACAGAGGTGAGTGAGATCAAGGGGAGTTGGAGTTTCCTGGTTTGAAGTTTGTGGGGATAGGTGGAAGGTCGTTCTGAAACAGCTACCTCCTTCTTCCAATATTCAATCCCTTGATCAGACAGAGATTATCTACGATAAATGGCTCTCCCAAAATATGATAAGCTGCTCGCATGGCAGCAGTTGGTAATGCTGCATTAATCTTGTGAACTTATAAATTATGAAGTGAGGTAGGCCTAGGCCCCTTCAGCATGCTCTGCCATCCAATAAGAACATGGCTGATCTGTTTGTTTTTCAAATTCCACATTCCTGTACATCCCAATAAGTCTTTGATACCACTGCCTAGTAAAAATCTATCTACCTCTGCCTTAAAAGTATTCAATGATCCCATTTCCACACAGGTAGAGAGTTCCAAAGGTACCCATTGCCCGAAGAGAAAATAAAGTCTCTTCAAAAGGGAGGTCCAAAAGGGGTGACTCCAAATTTGAAATCCCCCAATTCTGAATTGACCTATAAGAGGAAACGTCCTTCCTACATCCAGCTTGTCAGGATCATTCAAGGTCTTATACAGCTCAAATTGTTTTCTGAAAGCCAGTGGAAACAAACCCAGCCTGTATAACCAATCTTCATTCTATGTATCAACTTAGTAAGCCTTCTCTGAACTGTCTCGAATGCATTTACATCTTTTCTTGGGTAAGGAGGTCAAAACTGCACACAGCATTGGAATGTGGTCTCACCAATGCTGAAGCATAACATCCTTACTTTTAGGTTTAATTCTTCTCACAATAAAGGGGATGGGATGCTATCTTGATTGCAAGCTGTCCCTGAATCCGAATATTTTGTGATTCATTTATTGATACACCTGGGCTCTTGCAGGCTAGTTTGGAGTGAATTTGGATGGAGGTCTGAAGGCAGGTTTGAATACGTGATGTTGGGAAAGTAGGAGAAAGCACCATCAGGATGGCTCTGGTCCACACGTGAGGAGATTTCACAATGAGAGGTTAAAGAGTGATCACAAGCTAATAAAACCAAGCACAAAAAGTAGCATGACCGCCTTCCCCTTCACTCGGCCAGCCGTGATAATGTGGCTTTCTTTTTAAACATGCCACTTGAAACTTTTGAGTGTCTGCAGTTTGAAGCGCCCTGTCTGTCCCCCGCATCCTGAACTGTGCTTGTCTCTCCTAGTGAGGTTGCCAGGCAGAATTCCCATCAGATTGCTCTGGTGGGCAGGTCAGGCGCTGGAATTTGCTCTGATGATCATGAATTTTGTACGTCTGGAAGATTCCAGCCACTGTCACTTGTGGTATGTTCTGCTCCTTTTATGGGTACGTCGTTCTTGGTGCAACTTTATCTCTTTATCTCTTTAAAAACAGTATGAACATTGTGTAATGTTCCTGACTTGTATTTAATATGTAAATTTACAACCAGAGCAGATTCAGCACAGCTGATTGCAGAATAAAGACTGCAAGTAAATTTGCATTTATAAATTGAATTAGGGTGGTGATGGCTGTGTAGTATTATCACCAGGCTATTAATCCAGAAACCCTGGTAATGTTCTGGGGACCTGGGTTTGAGTCTTACTATGGCAGATAGTGCCATTTGAATTCAATAAATGTCAGAAATTAGAAGTCTGATAATGACAATGAAACCATTGTTGGTTGTCAGGAAAAACTAATGTCGTTTCGAGAAGGCTTTCTTTACCTGATTGGGCCTACATGAAACTCCGGATCCAGAGCAATGTTGTTGTCTCTCAACTGCCCTCGGGGCAATTGGGGATGGGTAATAAATGCTGACCTGGCCAGTGATGCCTCTTATCCTGTGAATGCATAAAAATAATTAATTGTGTTGGCTGAGTTGAATCATTTTGAAGTTCTCGAAATAATAATCAATAATGCATTGACAATATGTAACATGGTCAGAATATTAAGGATGGTATATGGGCAACAAACTCACCTGATGATGGGGCGGCTCTTGTGTCACAGTGGTGGGATCTCTATCTCTGGGCCAGAATGTTAGGTTCAAATTCCATCTGCCATGTGCATTTCACAAATAACATTCCAGCCTGCCCCACCAGAGGTATAAAACCTGGACAACAATAGCACTGGAGTTAGCCCCTATGGTTGACAGGACGAATGGCAAAGTGAATATTGAAGCAACAACTTAATCAATAAACTGACTACATTTGACTCTGAACTACTCAGCTGTGGTCAAGGTAAATTTCAGCCACAGTACTCATCCTGCGTCTAAATTCTAAAATTTGAAAAATTAATTAAAACTTAGAAACAATTGCAAGTCAATTTTATAATACTAGAGTAAAAAAAACTGGGCCTGGGTTTTACCTACAGGAACATCCAAACAAGTTAAATCTATGGAGGCGACAGCTTGAATAGACCTACGTTTTAGGCGGAGTTTTATTTTGACTAGGGAGTGATAGAGTCAAGATCAGAATTTGGCCATGAAAGAGAAAATTAAATTAGAGATCACGAAATAACATTCTGATCTTTGCCACTTAGAATGGGCAGGAGGTAGATTTGAAAATTTAGCTTATCTCGTGTAAGATTTCACCTAATTCAAGGCAGATCGTTAGCTTAGCTGATTTTTGATTTGATTTGATTTAGTATTGTCACAAGAACCAAGATACAGTGAAAACTATTGTTTTGCATGTTAACCAGACAAATCATACCTTACATAAGTACATCAGGGTAATAGAACAGAATGCAGAATAGAGCGTTACTTCTACAGAGAAGGTGCAGAGAAAGATCAGCTCTAATAGATGTGAAGTCCGCTCATAAGTCTGATAACAGCGGGGAAGAAGCTGTTCTTGAATCTATTGGTAGTTGTTTTCAAACATTTGTATCTTTGCCCAATGGAAGAGGGTAGAAGACAGCATTACTAGTGTGGGAGGGGTCTTTGGTAATGCTGGTTGCTTTCCCCAGGGTGCGCTAAGCGGAGGAGGTACTGCAAGTTAAAGCTAACAGAGTGTGTTCAATGCCTGTAATGGCTGTGGTAGTTCATGGAACCAACCCACCTCACTCTATCCGATGCTTGTGGAATGCGTACCCTCAAACTAACAGTCTCTGCTTAATGGAGAATAATGCCTATGGTCCTTTGTGGACTATAGCTTTCTAACTACAGTTCAAGCCAAGCATAGTTTAACATTTGATGCTACACCAGAGAAAATATTCCAAAAGTAATTCATTGACCGTAAAGTATCATGGGATATTCTCGTCGTGGAAGGTGCTATATTAATGCAATTCTATTTTTCTTGAGCATACGCACTTAATATTCACATTCCCGATAACTGCTGCGCTCATCAACATTTGAAGTACACACTAGCTACACATATCATCATATTGATTACAGAACAGATTTACGTATCCGGACCTGATGCAGGAATCATTGTTACTTCCCTGAAAACCACAAAGCCCATGTACCGACCTTGAATTAGATTGCACATTTCTTTGGAGATTATCTCCTCTGTTGTATATGCCCCATAAAGATGACAAGTACAAATGCTATAGTTTATGGCTTGTGCAAAGAAAGGCAACTAAAGCCTCTCTTGGTCATCACAAAATACAGACAAATATGTGCTTCTGTTTAATTTAAATACTCACACCGGTGAAGAAACAAAAAACAGGAAATAATGAAGAAACAGCAGGTTAGGCTGAAATCCGCAATCATACCCTCACCACACCCACAAAGTGTTATTTAAAAAGCAGGAAAAATGATGAGTAAAACCTTCCAAATTCCTCTGGGGCAGCAGAGATCTTCTTCACCTACTGGTGACAGGAGTTTATGCCTCAGAGGTGCAAATCTTCAGTTATCGTGTTCCTGCTGGAATAAGTTTGAGTGAATTTCTAATGCAGAAAATTTTTTCATCGTCTTACAGAATCAAAGAAAGGATGAAGAAGTTCAGAGTATTCAGAGGACTAAATGGTACAAACAGAAACCATAGGAGTGTCTCTTACAGACGTAACTCATCAGCGTGACTTCTGGAGTCTGGTTGTATGGAATGTTTTGGCAGTGCAACTGTTAATTGTAGTCTGGATGAATCATCTGTATTTATGTTGCTACTGTTTCCTGTTAATCACGAACTTGGAAAAAAGCAAATGCCAAGCTGTGGGTGGCATAGGGAATGGTGAAAATAATATTGTTTAAGTAACATTTCCATTAGTAGATGTAGTTTTGCTCTCATTCTGAATTAGCTTAAAATGATCAATGAATATAGGACCTGGCCAGTTTCTGGGAATCTTATTGTTTTGATTTATAGCTTTCAGATCAGTAATGGAAATCTTCAGTTCTAATGGCTGCTGGAAATACACAGAAACCTTGTAGTTAAAGAAAATGTTTACGTTGTGACAGGAAAGCTCATCAGTTCATGAACCTGTATTACACTGAAGTGGGTATCTTTTTGTCTTTAAAGCTCTTTTGCACTGAATTTTGTCGAAAATCAAGTAAGAGAGAATTGCAAACTGATGCAACAGCATCATCAGAAAACATCAGAAATGTACGAAATAGCATCATGAAAATAAACTCAATTCCAATCTGTGTATCTAATATCCTGCACATGATGATTCTTGGGAGCACCAGACTAACATTTACCTCTAAAAATAAGGCAGCAATAACCAGCATTTATGTAACGCCACTCATATAGTAAAACGTTACTGGCAGTTAACTCAAGCACTAAGCTGCTTCAAGAGGACAATAGACGAAAGTTTATTTAATGAGAAAGGTTAAAGAAGTGTTGTCCTGGAGTAGAGAATGGTGGAATGGTTTAGGGAGAGAATTCCAGAGTTAAGAGACCAGGTAGCTAAAGGTATGGCCATCATTAATGAAATGATTGCAATAAGGCATGTGGAAGAGGCTAGAATTGAAGGAACACACTGCTGTTTGAGGGTCAGGAAAGTTGAAGAGACTATAGAAATTATGAGGAGGTGAGGACAAGGAGGAAGTAAACATGGAGATATTGCTGGAGGAGGAGTTAATACAGGCCACAAAGATGATGTGTGACTAAGACTTCTTTTAGAATAAGCTAGCCCATCTTTGGCTGCTTTCCTGGCCTGGATCTTTCTCTGCATCTACCCACACTGTATCTCCTTTCTTGGGTTATTTTAAAGAACAGCAGGTGAATACTACCTGGTATCCCGGCCAACATTCATCCCCCAGAGGTCATCATGAAAACAGTTGATGTGATAACAAACGCATTGCTGTTTCTGGGATCTTGCTGTGCATGCAATGTTTGTTACATTCTCTCCAGTATAGAGCATCCTAGAGAGGGAGAAAATCTAACCAACAAGACACAGTTTGTGATTCCACATTCCAGCAATATCTGGGCGATTACCCTTTAGTGTGCGACCCTCTGCAGAGCTGATTGAAAAATAGTTTATTGAGGATTAGACTATTATTTTATTTTAAATTATTACGGGTCTGATTTGAAATGACTTAATTCAGTATCTAACACAGATCATCAAGGAGCTTTGAATGTGTTGTCGTTTAATTGATGGATGAAGCTGTGATGAGTTTGCATAGAGATCCGGGTAATATTGTTGAGTAGATTGCCATCGGCAGAATTTATGTGTTTATGAGTAAGTCAGCAGCTAGTTATTCTGAGTTTAAAACTAAACTAAAGAGGGTCAAAATCCTTGAACTTCCAACATAACTGCATCATACATGTACCTACAACAAATAGACTGTAGTGTTTCAAGAAGGCAGCTCCGTACTTTCCTCTCAAGGGCAACTAAGGGTGGGTAAAAGATACTGGCCTAGCCGGCAATGACCATATCTCATGAATGAATAAGACACAGCACATGTACCCAAGATTTTGTGCGCCATCGTGCACTCGGTGCCAAATGTGCCCCACACAAAAGGAGTGGGTACCAACATAGATGAGTTTTAACCGTCTCAAGTTTCCCATGTGGCAGGCTTATGGTTCTACGAATGGAACGAATAACTTAAAGACGACGTGAGGGGCTGTGAAGTGATAAGTTCACATCTGCTTGTGAAGTCTGAACATCAGTAGGTTGTTTCTCTAATGAACTTGGAGGTTGGGACAGATTGCATACTTTAGCAGTTTGAATTCTTATCACTAACACGTGAGGATTCACAGACTGGCTGAACCGATAATTCCGATGATGCTGTTGCATCAGTTTGCAATTCTCTCTTACTTGATTTTCGAACAGACAAAGTAAACTTGGCCATATCACCAAGTAGCTTTTCACAAACTCAAGGTCCGATCTGAAAGAGTTTTGTTCATGTTGTTTCCATATCCTGTGCTGTGGGCTAACACTTCTGAGGCTCATCTGGCCTAGATATGCCAAAGAAGGTCATCACGGTACAATGGCAATTTGTTCTGGTGAGAAAAGAGATGATGATCACAATTCTCAAATGGTTTTCATACATGAGCACACAGGTTGGCGAGAAGAGACTGTATGGGGTTTTGTACAGGGTAATCAGAATCTGTGCTGTAAAGTCGGTGAACATTACTTGTGCTCGATTTCTGGGCACCAGAATATTCAGGATTGTGGGTAAATCCAGTGTGAATCCAGATCCAATCAAATGAATACCACCAGCAGATCTTGAACCGGTTTCATACTGGTCCATATGGGTTTTTCCCTTTGGTTCCATAAACAGACTGATACACATTGAGAAGGAGATTGGCATGCACATTGTAAACAATTCTCACACTCGCACAATTTCTCTTTCAATTCCTCCCAGTTCCTACAGACAAAGGGGGTGGCCATGGGTACCTGCATGGGCCACAGCTATGCCTGCCTCTTTGTCGGTTACATGGAACAGTCCCTCTTCCACACCTACACTTGCCCTAAACCCCACCTCCTCCTCCGTTACATTGATGACAGTATCAGCGCGCCTCGTGCTTCCACGAGGAGCTCAAACAGTTCATTCACTTCACCAATACCTTCCACCCCAACCTCAAGTTCACCTGGACCATCTCTAACACCTCTCTCACCTTCCTGGACCTCTGTGTCTCCATCCTGGGCAAACACATAGAAACCGATATCCATTTCAAGCCCACCGACTCCCACAGCTACCTGGAATACACTTCCTCCCAACCACCTTCCTGCAAAATTGCCATCCCCTATTCCCAATTCCTTTGCTTCTGCCGCATCTGCTCCCAGGATGAGGCAGTCCACTCCCGCACATCTCAGATCTCCACATTTTTCGAGGACTGCAACTCCCGCAACCCCCACCCCCACAGTGGTTGAGAACACCCTCAACCGTGTCTCCCGCATTTCCCACAACTCATCCCTCACACCATGTCGCCGCAATAACAACCAAAAAAGAATCCCCCTCGTCCTCACGTACCACCCCACCAACCTCCAGATCCAACGCATCATCCTCTGACACTTCTGCCATCTGCAATCCAACCCCACCACCAAAGACATGTTTCCCTCCCCACCCTTGCCTGCTTTCCAGAGGGACCACTCTCTGTGTGACTCCCTCATCCGCTCCACACTCCCCTCCAGCCTCACCACACCCGGCACTTTTCCCAGAAACTGCAGGAAGTGCTACACTTGCCCCTACACCTCCTCCCTCACCGGCATCCCAGGCCCCAAGATGACTTTCCACAGCAAGCAGATGTTCACCTGCACATCTGCTAATGTGGTATACTGCATCCACTGTACCCGGTGTGGCCTCCTCTACATTGGGGAAACCAAGTGGAGGCTTGGGGATCGCTTTGCAGAACATCTACACTTGGTTCACACTGAACAACTGCACCTCCCAGTTGCGAACCATTTCAATTCCCCCTCCCATTCTTCAGATGACATGTCCATCCTTGGCCTCCTGCAGTGCCATAACGATGCCACCCAAAGGTAGCGGGAACAGCAACTCATATTCTGCTTGGGAACTCTGCAGCCCAATGGTATCAATGTGGACTTCACAAGCTTCAAAATCTCTCCTCCCCCGACCGCATCCCAAAACCAACCCCACTCACCCCCACCTCCCTCACCTGTTCTTCCTCTCACCTATCCCCTCCACCCACCTCAAGCCTCACCCCCATCTCTTACCTTCTAACTTCATCCTACCTCCTTGACCAGTCCGTTCTCCCTGGGCTAACCGATCTCCTCCCTACCTCCCCACCTACACTCACCTTTACTGGCTTCATACTTGCCTCTTTGACTTGTCTGTTTCCTCTCCTCGTATCTTCAATCTTCAATCCACCTCCCCTTCTCTCCCTATTTATTTCAGAACCCCCTTCCCCTTCCCCATTTCTGATGAAGCATCTTGGCCCGAAATGTCAGCTTTCCTGCTCCTAAGATGCTGCTTGGCCGACTGTGTTCATCCACCTCCATACCTTGTTATCTCGGAATCTCCAGCATCTGCAGTTCCTATTATCTTTAATTAAAACACAGTACTCGTTAAACTTCAGGAGCATTTATAAGATTTTCTTGAGAGAAAGAAAGAGAAAATTTATATTTACTAATCACAAGAAAAATAATGGAATGTGAATAAATTACACTTGGAAGTCATAAGACCATAAGACAAAGGAGCAGAAATTACACCATTCGGCCCATCGAGTCTAGTCTGCCAGTCAATCATGGCTGATAAGATTCTCAACCGCATTCTCCCGCTTTCTCCATGTGACCCTTGATCCCCTTGGCAATCAAGAACCTATCTATCCCTGCCTTAATTAGACCCAGTGACCTGACCTTTGGAGCCTTCTGTGGCAATGAATTCCATAAAATCACCACTCTCTGGTTGAAGACGTTTCTCCTTATCTCTGTTCTAAAGGCTCTTCCCTTTACTTTAAGGCTGTGCCTTTCTGCCTGTGCCTAGTCTGTCCTACCAATAGAAACATCTTCTCAATGTTCATTCTGTCCAGGTCATTCAGTATTCTGTGACTTTCAATTAGATCCCCCTCGTCCTTCTAAACTCCATCAAGTATAGACCCAGAGTCCTCAAACATTCCTCATATGTTAAGGATTTCATTCCTGGGATCATTCTCGTGAACCTCTTCTGGACCCACTCGAGGGCCAGTGCACTCTTCCTGAGGTGTGGGGCTCAAAATTGCTTGCAATACCCTAAATGTGATCTGACCAGAGCTTTATAAAGCCTCAGCCCTGCTTTTCTATTCTAGTCCGCTCAAAATAAATGCCAAGATTTTATTTGCCTTCCTAACTACTGACTCAACTTGCAAGCATACATTAAGCAAATCCAGGACTAGAACTCTCAAGTTACTGTGCACTTCACTTTGAGTTTTCTCCCCATTTAGAAAATCGCCCATGCCTCTATTCTTCCTGCCAACGTGCATGGCCTCACACTGTCCCACATTGTATTCCATCTGCTACTTCTTTGCCCACTCTCCTAACTTGCCCAACTCCTTCTGTAGCCTCCCTGCCTCCTCAATACTCCCTGTCCCTCTACCTATCTTTGTATCATCTGCAAACATAGCCATCTCAATCATTCATGTATAAAGTGAAAAGTTGTCCCAACACTGACCCTTGTGGAACATTACTAGTCACTAGCTGCCATCCTGAGAAGGATCCTTTTATCCCCACTTCCTGCTTTCTGCCAGATAATCTTCTATCCATACCAGCACCTTACCTCTAACACCATGGGCCCTTATCTTACTCAGCAGCCTCCTGGAAGGCACCATGTCAAAGGCCTTCTGGAAGTCCAGGTAGATAACATCCATTGGCTCTCCTTGATCTTCCTTGATAGTTACCTCCTCCGAAAATTCTACCAGATTTGTCAGGCATGACCTCCCCTTGATGAAACCATGCTGACTTCACCCTATTTTACCATGCACTTCCTAGCATTTAGAAATCTCATCCTTCATAGTGGACTCCAGAACCATACCAATGTCTGAGGTCAGGCTAATCAGCCTGTAATTTCTGTTTGCCTCACTCCCTTCTTAAATTTGGGGGCTTATTATTAGCAATTTCCAGTCCTCTGGGACTCTCCCTGACTCTAGTGATTCCTGAAAGATCACCACCAACGCCTCCACTATCTCTTCAGTTGTCTCCTTCAGAACTCTGGGGTATAGTCCATCTGGTCCAGGTGATTTCTCCATCTTCAGACCTTTTAGTTTTTCTAGCACCTTCTCCTTGGTGATGGCCACCATACTCACCTCTGTTCCCCAACTCTCATGGATTTTTGTGATATTATTCGTGCCTCCCGCCATGAAGACCGACACAAAGTACTTATTCAATTCCTCAGCATTTCTTTGTTTCCCATTACTACTACTCCAGTGTCAATTTCCAGCAGCCCAATGTCCACTCTGTCATTTATATATCTAAAGAAACTCTTGCATTCTTCTTTCATATTACTGGCTAGCTGACCCTCATACTTAAATTTCTCCCTTCTTATTTCTTTTTTTGTTGTCCTGTGTTGCTCTTTATATTCTTCCCAATCCTCTAGCTTCCCACTGCCCTTTGCCACATTATATGCTTTCTCATTTGCTTTTATACTCTCCCTGACTTCTCTTGTCAGCCATGGTTGCTTCATCTTCCCTTTAGTACGCTTCTTTTTTCTAGGAATGAATTTACTGTGTCTCCTAAATTACTCCCAGAAACTCCTGCCATTGCTGTTCCATTTGTCTTTCCTGATCGGCTCCTCTCCCAGTCAATTATGACCAGCTCCTCCCTCATGTCTCTGTAGTTGCCTTTATTCAGCTGTAATACCGCTACATCTGATTCAAACACAGATATAATGTTTAAAAATGGCGAGAGTGTTTGGCACAATAGAAAGATAAACAACATAGAGCTTAAAAAGATCCTCTGAGTTCTTGAATTTTTACAGTTGACCCTGCGACTACAACAGTTTTGTTAAAGTCTCAGGAGTAGGAAAGTTTTTAAAATTGTTCTTGGTGATTAGATGACTCTTTTACTTGCTCTATTACTGGCCCTATCCTTCAAGTGGATGAGAAAGAAATAGGGAACATAAGAATCTTCTATTCTTTGGTGTCCCCAGTCAATTTTCTTACTTATTGTCTCTTGCTCTGTCAAGCAAATATATTCTTGAAATATGGTTTGTTTTTATAATCCTGAATCTGGCTCCATTGTCTTTCCAAACTGAATAGTCTCAGGCAACCTCTTCATTTCCAATATTTATTACTTCTCATGTAAGCTGAAATTAAGCAATGAGATGCAATTTTTGTGATGCTTGATTTAGTTGGACCAATTTCAATATCTTTAGAGAAAGCTGTAATTATAGTTTAGACAATTCTATTTAATTTCCATTGATTTCTTGGAAGTAAGTCCACAAAGGCCGATATCCCATCACCAAGTCACCCTTTATTTACATGTGGAAAGTCTTTGAGACTGATGCAGAGTGAACAGGATGTCTGACATGCCTGTTTATATCTGTTAGCCAGGGCTCCCTGACTGGACCAGATTAACATCTCCAAACAGGGAACACTTATTCTGCGAGGTGCATCTGACTGACCCTGTTACAATCACTACAGCCGGAATCTGTAGTCAGGTGATCAGTGAAGATATTTTAGGTTTATGTTTGAGTGATAATGGGAACTGCAGATGCTGGAGAATCCAAGATAATAAAATGTGAGGCTGGATGAACACAGCAGGCCCAGCAGCATCTCAGGAGCACAAAAGCTGACGTTTCGGGCCTAGACCCTTCATCAGAGAGCCTCTCTGATGAAGGGTCTAGGCCCGAAACGTCAGCTTTTGTGCTCTTGAGATGCTGCTGTGCCTGCTGTGTTCATCCAGCCTCACATTTTAGTACCTTAGGTTTATGTTTCTTGTTTTTAAAAATGTTTTAGTCCTTGAAACGATTTGAGTATTAAAATCAAACGGTGAAAATTGTAAAGTAATAACCCACGTTTTATCTTAGTCATGCCATGTCACTTTGCATTTCACACTTTTTGCATGCTATTCACCTTTAACTTTGTACTGAAATTGAGTGCAAATTGGGGAGAGGGGGAGCACAAGTTATTGCATGAAGGTCATTTGCTTGATATTGCTGGGATAGTGAGTTTTGAGAAGATTTGTAGCTCAGGTTGAGGTTCTGGATGTGAGTTTGCTTGCTGAGCTGGAAGGTTCCTTTTCAGACATTTCATCACCATTGCTGGGATAACAAGATGTAGAGCTGGATGAAGCAGGCCAGAAGGGTCCAGACCCGAATCATCAGCTTTCCTGCTCCTCCGATACTGTTTGGCCTGCTGTGTTCATCGAGCTCTACACCTTGTTATCTCAGATTCTCTATCATCGGCAGTTCCTACTATTTCTGATTGATATTTCTGCATTTTTTGTTATTTTCCTTGGATTTAATGGTTCATAAAATTATTCTTTTTTGTCTCAAGAAAACCTTGCTATTTATTCTAACTCTCTGCAAAAATAAATAGATAGCTATGTTTCCACCTGGAGAAAGGTATAGTTTTGTGCAAAATAGATATAAACAATTGTTGTAACCAAACAAGGGGTTAAGCTGCTGGGTGCCAGTTCACTCCTTCTTACCCAGTCTGATCCCCACCTTCTCCAAGGCTAACCATCACAGTTGGTGAATTAATACCACTTGGAAGTTCACTTGCATTAACATTGGAAGTCCATTGACAAATCTAAAAAACTTACTGCCACCTTTTTAAAATGGTAAGAGATGAGGCTATAAGTGCAGCTTTCAAAGTGCCAACCACAGCCCAAGAACACATTTTGAAAATCCTATTGACTTTCCTTGTAGTAATGAAGAGAGGAGCACCAGAATAGTGGGTTTAAACCTTCAGGTGCAGGAGACATCCTGGCTGGTCAGTACACCTCCCTCCATCTGCTTGCAGATTCATATATCAGGGATGCTTGTCCTCTCCAGCACCACTTCACTGGAGAGGCAGTGTTCTGAATATTGAAGACTAACAGTCTAGGGGCAGGGCAGTATTCCACATAGATCAACACAACATTAAGCAACCATACTGTACAGTATATGTATTTTACATACTCTTCCATGTTGTACTGGAGGAGATTCCTGCCAGGGATGGGGAGGTGATGACCTAGTAGTATTATTGCTGGACTGTTAATCCAGACAGCCAGGTAATATTCTGCAGACCTAGGTTCAAAACCTCTATGGCAGTTGTTGTAATTTCAATTCAATAAAAAAAACTGGAATTAAGAGTCTAATGATGACCATGAATCCGTTGTCGATTGTTGGAAAAACCCATCTGGTTCACTAATGTCCTTTAGGGAAGGAAACAGCCATTCTCACCTGGTCTGGCTGACATATGACTCCAGCAATGTGGTTGACTCTTAATTGACCTCTAGGCAATTAGAAATGGACGATAAATGTTGCCTAGCCAACAAAGGCTTCATCCTGTGAATGAATGAAAATAAAGAGATGCTGTGCACTGTTCAGATCCTGTTTAGTTATGAATTTAAGGTTTAATTGTCCCAACACGCTCTTGGCCAGATTCCTATCCTCTACTTTCTGCCTTTGGTATCCTTTTCTACCTTATCTGGCAAATCTTACTCCCATCCACT
Source organism: Stegostoma tigrinum (assembly GCF_030684315.1). NCBI lineage: Eukaryota > Metazoa > Chordata > Chondrichthyes > Orectolobiformes > Stegostomatidae > Stegostoma > Stegostoma tigrinum. The sequence continues at coordinate 17,231,374 of NC_081375.1, forward strand.
CCCTGAATTCTCCTGAGTGTTGGTACCAGTGCTATCCTGTCGCAGAAGTGAATGCCTGATGCCACCACTGTGGTGCCAAGGGATTGGCAGTGCAAGTTGCCATTCTCAACTTGGAAATGTAAGGAATATACCACCTGATTTCTCAAACCTATGCTGCTCTTCAGTCAGATTAACATTGAATCGGAATAGAATATAAAAATATTTTTACAATTCATTACCAAGACAATGCCTTCAAAGGGATTACAAGATGTTTTGAGCTTTAAAGATCTGTGTCTCAGGCTGTGGGTGAGGGTTGTTGACTTGTTCACTGAGCTGGCTTGTTCTTGTTCAGACGTATTGTTACCATGCTGAGTGATGTCATCAGTGGAGCCTCTGATGAAGCGCTCTTATTCTACTCCGCTTGGAATTTATACTGTCCGGTGTTTTGTGGTGTACAGATCAGCACAGGGGCTTGGTAGAAACTTTTGAAACCATTCTGATTATAAGCCTGAAGAGGACTAATTTGGAGGGCTTTTAAGGAGAAAGCTGGATTGAGACTAAATTAGACATGCCCTTTTCCCAGAACGGTCACCTTTTGTGTTGTACTGCACTTCTGTAAGAGAATGTGAGAAAGATAACAACAAATGGACGATAATTGCAGGGTGGTCTTTGAGCCCTTTGCTTCATGACCCCAGTCTCTCACCTATCTTCTCTGTGTTTGCATAGCCTTGACTTGCTTTGTATTGTAGAATAATTTACCAATTATAAGATTTTTTTTTGAAGGAGCAGTACATTAAGCTGTACAGCAACTAACATGCAATATCACACTTAGGGGACACGATGACTTGGATCAGTGAAGATTGGTTGATTTGGAGCTTTAGACTGTCCCAAGAACATAGAACACAGAACTGTACAGCACAGCAACAGGCCCTTTTGTTCACAATGTTGTGCCAAACATTATGCCAAATTAAATTAAACCCTTCTGCCTGCCCTTGGTCCATATCCCTCCATTTCCTGCATAATTTTGTGCTTATCTAAAAGTCTTTCAAATGCCCCTATTGTATCTGCCTCCACCACCACCCCTGGCAGCACGTTCCGCACTCCTCCCACTCTCTATGTAAAATATTTGCCTCTCATTTCTCCTTTGAATTTTCCCCCTCTCATCTTAAATGCATGTCCCTAGTTTTCAACATTTCAACACTGGGATAAAAGATTCCGATCATCAAACCTATCTATGCATCTTGTAATTTTATAGCCTTCTATCAGCCTTCACTGCTCCAGAAAACAGCCTGAGTTTTTTTAGTCTCTCCTTATAGTCCATTCTTTCTAATCCAGGCAGCATCCTGATTAACCTCTTCTGCACCCCCTCCAAAGCCTCCACATTCTTCCTGTAATGTGGCAATCAGAATTGAATGCAATACTCTAGGTGTGGCCTAACCAAAGTCTTACAAAGCTGCCACATATCATCCTGGCTCTTGTACTCAATTCCCTGACCAATAAAGGCAAGCATGCAGTGATAATGGGAACTGCAGATGCTGGAGAATCCAAGATAATAAAATGTGAGGCTGGATGAACACAGCAGGCCAAGCAGCATCTCAGGAGTACAAAAGCTGATGTTTTGGGCCCAGACCCATCATCAGAGAGGGGGATGGGGTGAGGGGTCTGGAATAAATAGGGAGAGAGGGGGAGGCGGACCGAAGATGGAGACAAAAGAAGATAGGTGAAGAGGAGAGTATAGGTGGGGAGGTAGGGAGGGGATTGGTCAGTCCAGGGAAGACAGACAGGTCAAGGGGGTGGGATGAGGTTAGTAGGTAGGAGATGGAGGTGCAGCTTGGGGTGGGAGGAAGGGATGGGTGAGAGGAAGAACAGGTTAGGGAGGCAGAGACAGGCTGGGCTGGTTTTGAGATGCAGTGGGGAGAGGGGAAGAGCTGGGCTGGCTGTGTGGTGCAGTGGGGGGAGGGGATGAACTGGGCTGGTTTTGGGATGCGGTGGAGGAAGGGGAGACGGTGAAGTCCACATTGATACCATTGGGCTGCAGGGTTCCCAAGCGGAATATGAGTTGCTGTTCCTGCAACCTTCCGGTGGTATCATTGTGGCACTGCAGGAGGACCATGATGGACATATCATCTAAAGAATGGGAGGGGGGAGTGGAAATGGTTTGCGACTGGGAGGTGCAGTTGTTTATTGCGAACTGAGCGGAGGTGTTCTGCAAAGCGGTCCCCAAGCCTCCGCTTGGTTTCCCCAATGTAGAGGAAGGCACACCGGGTACAATGGATACAATATACCACATTGGCAGATGTGCAGGTGAACCTCTGCTTGATATGGAAAGTCAACTTGGGGCCTGAGATAGGGGTGAGGGAGGAGGTGTGGGAGCAAGTGTAGCATTTCCGGCGGTTGCAGGGGAAGGCGCTGGGTGTGCTGGGGTTGGAGGGCAGTGTGGAGCGAACAAGGGAGTCACAGAGAGAGTGGTCTCTCCGGAAAGCAGACAAGGGTGGGGATGGAAAAATGTCTTGGGTGGTGGGGTTGGATTGTAGATGGCGGACGTATTGGAGGATGATGCATTGTATCCGGAGGTTGGTGGGGTGGTGTGTGAGAACGAGGGGGATCCTATTTGGGCGGTTGTGGTGGGGGCGGGGTGTGAGGGATGTGTGGTCGGAAATGCGGGAGACGCGGTCAAGGGCGCTCTCGACACTGTGGGGGGAAAGTTGCGGTCCTTGAAGAACTTGGACATCTGGGACGTGCGGGAGTGGAATGCCTCATCGTGGGAGCAGATGCGGCGGAGGCGGAGGAATTGGGAATAGGGGATGGAATTTTTGCAGGAGGGTGGGTGGGAGGAGGTGTATTCTACGTAGCTGTGGGAGTTGGTGGGCTTGAAATGGACATCAGTTACAAGCTGGTTGCCTGAGATGGAGACTGAGAGGTCCAGGAAGGTGAGGGATGTGCTGGAGATGGCCCAGGTGAACTGAAGGTTGGGGTGGAAGGTGTTGGTGAAGTGGATGAACTGTTCAAGCTCCTCTGGGCAGTAAGAGGTGGCGCCGATACAGTCATCAATGTAACGGAGGAAGAGGTGGGGTTTGGGGCCTGTGTAGGTGTGGAAGAGGGACTGTTCCATGTAACCTACAATGAGGTAGGCATAGCTGGGGCCCATGCGGGTGCCCATGGCCACCCCCTTTGTCTGTAGGAAGTGGGAGGAATCGAAAGAGAAGTTGTTGAGGGTGAGGACGAGTTCGGCTAGGCGGATGAGGGTGTCGGTGGAGGGGGACTGGTCGGGCCTGCGGGACAGGAAGAAGTGGAGGGCCTTGAGGCCATCTGCATGCGGAATACAGGTGTATAGGGACTGGGCGTCCATGGTGAAAATGAGGTGTTGGGGGCCAGGGAATTGGAAGTTCTGGAGGAGGTGGAGGGTGTGGGTGGTGTCACGGACGTAGGTGGGGAGTTCCTGGACCAAAGGGCGCATGGCTTCTTCTTCTACTTCTGTGGTTACTTTCAGGGAGCTGTGAACTTGAACCCAAAGATCCCTCTGTACATATTTGCTGTTCAGAGTCCTGCCATTAACTGTATACTTTTCCTTAATATTAGATCTCCCAAAGTACAGCACCTCACACACAACCGGATTAAACTCCATCTGCCATTTCTCTGCCTACATCTAAACTGATCTATATCCCACTGTATCCTATGACAACCTTCTACACTATCCACAACTCCACCAATCTTTGTATCACCTGCTAACTTATTAACCCATCCATCTACATTTTCATTCAATTTATTTACACATATATCAAAAACAGCGGAGGTCCCAGTATGGATCCCTGTGGAACACTATTCGTCATGGACCTTCAGACCGAAAAACAATGTTCCACCATTACACTCTGCCTTGTATGGGTAAGTCAATTATAAGTCTCAGTGGATCCCATGCAGCTTAATCTTCTGAGTGAGCCTCCAATGAATAACCTTGTCAAAAGACATGATTGAACTATAACGGATCTGTGACTGAGATCAGAAAATCAATTCATTTTGAATTTTGAGTTAACCGTGATGATTAATTTAAAGAAAGAATTTACATTTTATAACATGTTTATAAAACATCAGAAAGAGCAGTAACAATTGCAGCTTTATGAGATTTTGTTTCTTCCCTGATGGTTTAATGGGAGGAATCGAGTGTCAAGATGAGGTTGATCTTCCTTTGATTCCTCGTGGTCTTTTAAAGAAGGATATAGAATTATGGTACAGTGAAACAGTTGGATTGAAAGTTATTTGCCAAGGTCTTCCTTGTGGGTCAATACAGGGCATTTTATTTTACTGTGCACATTGGGCTGAGCTTTCCCATCTTTTTCTTCGGTGAGACTCATGGTGGTCAGTCTGCTATGGCCTGTGGTGACTTTTCTCAAGTAGTTGTCTGCTCTTCATCTCATTACATATGCAGCCTGCCTCGATATTCACACTGCCAGTGCCATATTTAAACCACAGCTTTAAGGTAGTTCAGCCAGGAACTGCCCTTCACATTATGAACCTACACGATTGCCTACAAAGAAATGACCAAGAAAGCCAAGTTGGCTCCTAGAGGTGCTGGTGGCATGGGCAGGTTTGTGAGAGGAAGACAGTGTTATATGCTGCTGACTGGCAAAGCAGGACATACCATCAGACCCAGCTGGTCTATGCTGAGACAGCAGCCTGAGAAAGTACAGTGTCCTTGGTGGAACAGACTACGTGGCAATATTTGAAGAACATACAACAATGCAGTGCAGGAATGGGCCCTTCAATCCACTATGTTGTGCTGAGCATGATGCCAAATTAAACCAATCCTTTCTGCCTGTCCTAAGTCCATGTCCCTCCATTCCTTGCACATTCACATGCATATCTAAAAACCCCTTACGTGCCCCTCTCGTATCTGCCTCCACCACCATCCCCAGCAGCGCGTTCCAGACACCTGTCACTCTGTGTAAAATACTAGCTCCTGACATCTCCTTTTAACTTTCCCCCTCTCACCTGAAAAGCATGTACCCTAGTATTAGACATTTCAACTCTGAGATAAAGATTCTCACCGTCAACACAATCTGTGAATCTCATAATTCTATAGACTCCTGTCAAATCACCCTTCAGCCTTCGCTGCACTAGAGAAAAAAACTCGAGTTTTTCTAGGCTCTCCTTAAAGTGCACACTGTCCAATCTGGGCAGCATCCTGGTAAAGCTGGTAAATTTTAATGAACTTCTGTGCTCTGTGACCTGACACTCAGAAGGCTAATGCTCATTTTGAGCCTTTTTCTGCCCACATGTCCAACCACAGCTCATAGACTACAATTCTTATTCTTACACACATCCCGTCAACCCAATGGTTCTTATCCAACTCTTCCTGCTCAGCTGTGACCACTTCTATTTCTTTGTGCTTCGTCGCTTGTCTCAGTGTCTTTCTTGTATCATCCCTAACTGCTCCTCCATTCTCAGTTGAAAGACATGTGGTAATGTCACTAATGACTCACCTCATAGAATCTCTACAGTCTAAAAGCAGGCTATTCAGCCCATTGAGTCCACACTGATCCTCTGAAGAGCACCCCACCCAGATCCATCCCCCTACCCAACCCTGCAACTCCGCATTTCCCGTGGCATATCCAGTTAGCCTGGACATCCCTGGACACTATGGGTAATTTAGCCTGGCCAATGCACCTAACCTGCACATCTTTGGACTGCGGGAGGAAACCACAGCACTCAGAGGAAACCCATGCAGACATGGGGAGAATATGCAAACACCACACAGACAGTTGCCCAAGGCTGGAATCGAACCCGGGTCCATGGAGCTGCGAGGTAGAAGTTCTAACCACTGAGCAACTGTGCTGCCCTTCGTAATCCAAAACATCAGGCAAATGTCCTGGGGACCCATTAGAATCCCTCCAAGGCAGATCACACAATTTGAATTCAATTATGAGCGTGGAATAAAAATGCCAGCCAGCCTAATTGCAACCATGTAATTGTTGTTAGAAAAATCCTGATCTGTTTCACTAATTTCCTTTTAGGAAGGAAATCTTCTCCCACTACTTTGTCTGATTGATGACCTACAAGAAAATGGATGGCTCTTTACTGTCTAATTAGGAATGGGCAGTAAATTCTGGCTGAGTGCATAGCCCATGAACAAACAAAAACAAAATGTCAGTCCCTCTCTTTGGTTCGTTGGAAGAAAAATTGGACAACCTCTTGATTGATTTGAGCCAGTTGTGTAGGCAGGTACTGAGAAAGTAGATATGGCTGTAGTACCGGGCTTGTCTGAGTATGTCATTGAAGAGCTTCAGGATGGAGGAGATCACCAGTCGGTTGCAGTGGGAGAGAGATCCACTGAAGTCTTTCTGGAGGAAGGACAACTTCTTCAGAGTGGGCATCCTTGGAAGAGGCTTCGCAGTGGGGTTATAAGTCACTTGGAAATAGCAAGAACTGCAGATGCAGGAGTCAGAATCAATACAGCGTGGAGCTGGAGGAACACAACAGGCCAAGCAGCATCAGAAGAGCAGGAAAGTCACTAGTTTGGGTCAGGACCCTTCTTTAGGACAGGGGAAGACCAGTTATAGGAAGCTCAGCCCTGATGAAAGGTCTAAGCCAGAAACATCGGCTCTTCTGCTCCTCTGATGCTACCTGACCTGTTATGTTCCTGCAGCTCCATGCTGTATTGACTCTGACTCCTGCATCTGCAGTTCTTGCTCTCTCTTCTTGGTTGATTTCTTCATGCCATTTTGACTGAGGTACTGGTTGATCTTGGCTTTGTATGTCTCAGCGTGACCCAAAGACTGTAAAGACACAAATCCCCAGACTCTGGTGGGTCTAAGTGACTGACTAACCGTGAGAGTTTTCTTAACTAAAATTGGACAAAACCCATGACAAGACTGTGCCAGTGCTCCCTGAATAACTGTAGAACTCCTTGGCCACTCTGAATTTCAAATACGGCCAATTTATTGAAGCACATGCGATATGATTGTCGTGTAAATCAGTGGCCCAAGCTGTAGCTGTGATGTAGACAGTGTCACACAGCAGCATGCCCACACTCTTGACTTTCAGTGCACTAAACCGTTAAAAGCTGCCTGTTTCTCCCTATCTGCTAAAAAAACAATGCAAGTCAGAGGTCAACAGCCTCTAGGTAAATGCAATGAGTGTGAGTGTAAACTAATAAATGAAGCTAAGAGCCATAAAATGCATCCTGTGCAGAACATGAGATGTGTGTGTTTTACCATGTGTAAGTGACCTGGCAAAAACACACAAATCTTAGGTGACCATGTGCTCCAAAATAAAGCCTTGAAGGGCTGAAATCTTATGTGAATTTGTCCAAGAGCAGGCACAGTGATATAGTGAAGTCGACAATTTGAAGATGCTGCCTTGTGAGGATGGACGGTTGAGGAGAAGAGCGTCCCAGGCACACGCAGGAACATTGTGATGGAAGACAGAGATGCTACCACCAAATAACTGCTCTGTCTTTCATGTCAGGCATTGGCACTGTATAGATTCACAGAGAAGGAGAGAAGCTCTACAGAAATTAGACAAGTTGGGTATTAATAAAATGCAAATAAGTGGAAACTGTAATTGGTGCTCATTGGCAGGATTCTGAATCTGCTGTTTGAGCCTTTGGGGGGAAATGGGGAGTTTATTGCTTGCTGTTGCCATCCTGATTTTGTCATATTTTTCCACATTTCTTACCATTTCCTATGTTGCTTAAGGGAGCGGATGATTCCATCTATGTTTTCATTTATTGTTAGTTCTCAACTTTGAACCCCAGCATATCACATTTAACTGAATATTCATCTGTGATCCAATGACGGCATAAATGCATGATCCACCTGGTTTCGCTTAAAATCAACTCAGCTTTATTTTAAAACAATTTGAGTGGTCCATTGACAATATCAAGCACTAGAAATTTCTGGATTGATTAAAGTGATGGATGTCTGTGTTAAAAAGTGGAACATTTCCCCATCTTAGGCAACTGAGATCAACACCGAGAATGGCACCCTTGGACCTGTCAGATGTGGATTTAAGGACCTTCTGTTCTCTCTCAGCCAAGTGTCTTAAATTCTAGTCTCAAATCAACTTCCTTTAATACATCAAGTTTCTACAATCATTTTTCACACGTGTCTGAGCAACACACAGGGCCAAATCTTTGTCAAATTGTGCGCAGTTGCTGCGATTTGCATTGTCATTGTGCAACCTTGGCACACTACTGATCTATCACTTGGAAACATCTGAGGAAATTGGACACTTTGATTACATTTTATTGGAAAGAATTACATCCCTCAATGAGCCTTATTTGCTTTTCTTTCTTTTGTTTCCTTACCTAACAGGAAGATCAGGCAAATGAATTATACATTCCAGGTAGGACTGAGCCATTAAAATGGTCCCAGGGTAGCCAATGTGGCCTCACGGTGAAGATTTTACTCCAGCACAGCCCCTGTAAGCTTTTACACTTGTTCCCAGAATGAAGATCTGCCAAAAAACTCTGAAACCACATGTAGTAGTAATCCAGTACGTCCCTGAACACATCTCCTACAATTATTGTTAATGCTGATTTGAACTGTTTTCAATTTGGAGGGACTTAAATAAGCCCCGAAGGATATTTTGAATTGTAAAAATCTGATGCCTGACATTTAAACTCACCATTTTCACATTTGACCATGATATTCTTCTAAATTCCCCCACTGATCATGACACCGGTTTCCATTGCATCATATCCTTTGACCCTGTATTGGAATTTACTGCTCTCTGAATCACATATTTATATGCCCTTAATATAATACATTTTTTCCTTAGATCCCGAAAGTATTTTCAGTGCAGTAGTTCACAGTAATATTAGCTGTGCTGCTCAGAAAAAAATAATATGAGAATATTTTTTAAACTCGGAATCACCTTCAAAGGCCACCACAATTACAAAAGAAAAACTGCAGCCTGACTAATTACTTTGTACAGCAGATTTGTTTAGTGCAATAACCTGGAATGTTTTACTATGCTTTGTCTACATTTTAGGCAATATTCCTTCTGCAATCAATTTAGACTGACATGAGTGAGAGAGCAAGACCAAAAGAAAATAGTTAACTGTTTGCAAGCTGGTGCTCCAAGTCTACTTCCATCCTTAAAATCTCTGCATATAAATGAATGACAGTTTTCTGGTTCTATTCCTGCCTAAGGCCTATAAGATATTCCTGTAGAATTGAGGAACATAGACTCTGAAACATTACTATAGACAGCTGAAATACAGGGCAGACTTTAAAGTGCCTGTGCTTTGTCAGTTCAATGCAATTTCTCCCGCTGATTATTCATGCATATTTCGTCAGACCCAGCCTACTTTCCATTTGCGAGGTTAACAGCCGCAGCAGACTTTTAATATTCCTGCTTTATGCCAGCTTGGAATGAAAGGATTGTTATCTCATATGGTTTTCTGTCAGTCTCGCCAGATGCTCCTCTGTGACTGAACTCCGCAAAGGTAATCCCCCTTCTCCACGAACCACAAGTTGCGTGTTATAGACATTTGCTTTGAGTTTTAAACAAATCAAGTTGGACTTTGATTGTGGGTTCAGTTACCCAACACTTTCTGAATTGTATGAAGAAAATGTGTTGTTGCATCATTTTATTAAGATTTAATGTTGATTCTAAATTGTTCTTTTAACTCACAATTAGATTTCAATAATAAAAAGATGCTTTTGAAAGCATGCAAACAGTGGCTTTTGGGCTGAGGGCTTACAGCCTCATTTTAGACTTGGCCAGTGAGGGTAGCGGTCACTTTACAAAGGAAATTGTAAGCATTGTTTTCTTGTGTAATTGGAATTTGTGTGGTGTCTGGAAATATGGGCCAATTAGAAATGCCTCAGGCCATTGCTGATTATTGACAAACAACCCTGTTTATTAATGGAATCTATATAGTTCAATCCATCACTCAGATTTTTTCTTCCCTGTTCTTGGCAACCCCTATAACACAATTCGATAATGAATTTTTTTTTCTAGCTGGAGGAACAATATACCTGTACTGTGTACAATTTTGATAGGTTCAGTCATTTCATTGGTAGGTGAGCTAAATCTTGGTTGTTAGCAATCTTGTAAATATTGTCTGGTCTGGGAAGTGTCAGGAAGAGCTCTAAATTGACCAAACTAACACTGCTAATGTGGATTTGTCATTGTTTTGTTTTAAAAGTCCTTGACTATGCTGATGAGTTTCTGTGTGTTTCAGATGGCTAGGATTATTTGGCTCCAATCTTGCAGTCATTAATGTTGCTTCCAGGTGACTTTAAAGAAAGCTGTCCACAAGACCCAGTGATCCCTCTATTATGGATTTCCCCTTCCTTCATGTCAGTTTGATCTGATAACAAATCAAAGGAATCTTCATGTATTTTGTAGAAGTTACGTCATCAGTCAACATTAGCGGTTAATTGTGCTGAAATAACTGCACAGTTAGTAAATCAGGAATCAAAACCTACTGAATTTATCACTTTGATTTGGAAGGTTACATAGTGCACCTCTGTCATGGACTGCTTTAATGCCCTAGTAGTTCAATCTCTTCCCTGAGACCATGTTCCATTAGATTCCCAGGGCCATTTCAGGGCCTACTCATGGACAGAATGGGAGCTCAATCACAGATAGCTAGCTTCACTAAGTTGGCACTGCCTCCTGAGTTTCTCAGCTGCATTAAATATACAAGTTTTGTAGCCTTCCTTCACCAAGACGGCAGCTCTAGGAAAGTAGGCAGCATTCGGGCTCCTGGGTCCATCCAGTCCAGTCAGCCACTTCCTCCCTTCTTTCCTTCCACTTTTTTGTCTTTTTTCTTTATCTTTTTCTTCTCCTTCTTTCTGTCGGTGGTGGCGGAGTTGATGACGTCATAGAGGAGAGCAGCCAGAGCGGACTCTCGGCGAGCTAGTGGCCTGAGCTGGCCTGGCCTGGCAGCCATGCAGGGGCTCCTGATTGTGGTGTGCTTGGAGCGGGGATTCCAGGTGTCAGCAAGGAGGTGAAGGTAGCGAGCCAAACACTCCGATTAGGCTGGAATAGGGATGCCTGGTTATCGGTTTGGAGGTGGCAGCAGCCCCTGGTAGTGGGGCGCCTGGTGCCAGGATCTCCTGGTTATTGGTTAGGTGGCAGTAGCAGCCGTGGCAGGGGCTCCTGGTTGCGTGGCAAGCGTGGATCCAGTATGGACACAGCATTGATGGCCCCTCGGTGAGGCAGGACCAGTGACAAAGAGATGGCACCCAAAGAGTGGCGACTCTGATGTTGGTGGGTTCAGAGTAGGCATCGTTGGTTCGCCAGCTCAGGGCTCAGGACTCATGATGGAGGTGTTGAAACAAAGATGGACTTTCTTTCAGCTTTACCTTTTTATTCTGAAAACATTTAAATGGTGACAGATTGTGGCAACAGTTGAAACTTTTTGCAATATTCTACTGTGCTCTTTTCTATAGAGTACAAATGACAATAAATCATCATTCATTCATTCATTCACTCCCAGCTGCACTGAACTCTCAATGACTCCCAGGACTTTTTCTAAGCTGTCATTGTCTCCCACACAGAGCTAGTGACCTGTTAGTTTCTATCTTCCTGAGGACTCCTCTCAAACCTCAGCAACATGGAGACTGCTAATGCCAGCATCTCTTCTGCCTGAAGCCTGTTTTCGCTGCTTTTAAAAACCTCAGCGACCCACAGCGTTTTGCTTCAGTTGCCACGAACTAGTATGGCCCCAACGCCTCTGACTCTCTCTCTCTTTCTTGCACTCTCTCTCAATGACAAAACTGACTCTGTACTTCAACTGCCATTCACTGAATGTTGATCCGTGACCTATCAAATCTCTTCGAGAGAGTTCTATCTTTTAATTAAGCAAGCCTAAGTGTTTCAAATACAGGAATACGTAATGCTTGAAGACTGCAATTGTATTGGGCTGCTAGCCCACACAACACAAAAGGATGCATGATAACAAATTGTGGAGCTGGATGAACACAGCAGGCCAAGCAGCATCTCAGGAGCACAAAAGCTGACGTTTCGAGACTAGACCCTTCATCAGAGAGGGGAATGGGGAGAGGGAACTGGAAATAAATACCTATAAATAATAAATACCTATCATGTTTTCTCTTCATCTTCGGTCCGCCTCCCCCTCTCTCCCTATTTATTCCATTTCCCACTCCCCATCCCCCTCTCTGATGAAGGGTCTAGGCCCGAAACATCAGCTTTTGTGCTCCTGAGATGCTGCTTGGCCTGCTGTGTTCATCCAGCCTCACATTTTGTTGTCTTGGATTCTCCAGCATCTGCAGTTCCCATTATCTCTCACACTTTGTAATCTTGGATTCTCCAGCATCTGCAGTTCCCATTATCACAGATACAAAAGGATGCATCATGGCTTGTACGGCAACTGCTCTGCCCAGGATTGTAAGAAACTACAGAGAGTTGTGAACACAGCCCAGTCCATCACACAAGCCAACCTTCCATCCATTGACTCCATCTATGCTTCTTGTTGCCTCAGGAAGGCAGCCAACATAATCAAAGACCCGGGTTATAATCTCTACCAACTTCTCTGTCAGGCAGAAGGTACAAAAACTTAAACACACGTAGCAACAGATTCAAGAATAGCTTCTTCCCCACTGTTATTAGACTTCTGAATGGACCTCAGATTTTAAATTTAATGTCTATCTCGTTCTTTGTGCACCTTCTCTGCAGTTGTAACACTGTATTGTTTGCTCTGTTCTACTACCCTAATGCATTTTGTATGGTATCATCTGCCTGTACTGCATGGGAAACAAAACTTTTTACTGTGCCTAGGTACATGTGACAACAGTAAATCAAATTAAATCAAAATGAAATAAGGTAGTAGTCGATCTAAACTGTTGAAACATTTTTATTTTTGATTTTTAAAAAATCATAGAGTATTGAGGTTAAAAATTCAATACCCTCAACAATATGTAATGAGCCCAGGCGTGGTTTAGATCAGTATTGTGCAATAAGCTAGCCACATGTAGCTAACTGAGAATCCAGATGTGGTTAATTACATTATTAAATAAAATATGACTAATACACACTGTTGTTGGGGATATGATTTCAACACTTGCATCCACACACCATGTGCATGTGTAGATATTTTTCTGTTCTAATTACAGCGCAATAAAATGAAAAGGATGTACAGTATTTTTCTTTTATTGTTTATGTTCTTTATCTCCGTAGTTACTGCCTATTGGTTATGAGCTAAACCGGTATGTAAGCCAGGCAACTGTGCTTAGATTCAGCACCGTGGAAAAACCAGAAACATTGCCTGGAAAGGGGAGATGTTATCACGATCAGCTTGAGCATTCGGAATAATCCATGTAGACAACCAGAAGGAAACAAGCTTGATCAGTAACAGCAGCACCAATAGATATGTCATGACAACTATTCTGCAGCATCCAAACATGGTCTGGAGGGAAACCAGGAATACATCTGGTGTGACTCACTGTATGAATTGATATTCTGAGAAAACATCCTGATAAAATCAAATTATCCATCACAACTGCTGGTCAACAACCTCGAAACTGAATGTAGATTCACAGAGGTCCACAGCACAGAAACAGGTCCTTCAGCTTTTTGAGTCAGTATTTCAAAACATTTGGTAAATGTGAAAGAGTTCAAACTGTCATAGTGAATGGTAGTAAATGTATGTTGTGATAATAGACACCTGAACTTCATTTATGTGTGCTGCTTGTATGGTTTTATACTAAGAGAATTGCAAATGGCTAAAATGGTGATGCAGCATCAGTTGGTTTAGCTTACAGAAACCTGGCTGAATTTAATGTTGATTTTTATTTAGTCGGAGCCAGTTTGGATTTGATCATGCATCAATAAAAATAACTGGAAAGCTAGGGACAGTTACAGAGCTGGGTTATGTGGTGCTGAACTGTGGGTTCTTGGCCCCTAGTTGACCACTTGTTGCTTATCAGCACTTTTTAGAACAGAACACCTTGAAAGATAACTTTTCATTACCTGTCCCACTATACTCTTGGTGGCAATTGAACAGAAAGAGTAATGAATCTTTGCAAAAGTTTATGACTTGCACATACAAGTTTTCATTAGCCAAATGAGAAAACAGAATTTTTAGGACCATTTTCATTTGAAACTCGATGTAAGATCATTAACAGGGCATGTTTAAGTGAGTTATCAGAATAGATGATGTTAATTTATTAATGCCTTAAGAATAGTTGCTGTAGGGCTCCTGTGGTAGAGTGGTAGTTTGCCTTTGAGCCAGGAAGCCTGCGTTCATGTCCGAGTGGTGTATAATAACATGTCTGAACAGGTTGATTCAGAATAGATGTAAATGTAAAAACACGGCCTATGGCTACACAACATAGCAGCAGTTAAAGTTGAGCAGGTTGTTTTTCTGACATGAAGATCGCTAGGCAGAGTCCAGATCAAATCATAAGAATTTTATTTAATAAGAATCACAGTCCTTTTTTGCACTTTTTATTTTTATTTTTGTTTCCAGTGATAGAAATGTCAATTATTAGGGGACATAGGCATAAGGTGAGAGTGGTAAAGTTTAATGGAAATGTGAAAGGCAGGTTTTTTTTACACGGAGTGTTAAGTATCTTTTACGTGCACCTAGAGGAGGTGGTGGAGGCAGATATAATAGCAACATTTAAGAGGCATCTTGACAGATATATGAATAGGCAGGGAATATAGGGATATGGACCATATAATGACAAAAGGTTTTTTATTTCAGAGAAGTGTCATGTGTTGGGCTGAAAGGCCTGTTCTTGTGCTGTACTGTTAATTCATTGCAAAAATAGTCGGTTTTCCATCAAGTGGGAGCAGGAAGTTGGGTTGAATTTGTTTACCAATTTGATTTCTACCTGTCCAAGTTATCCCCTACAAACATTTTGTGATTGGAACACTTTTAACATGCTTCAGAAACATTTCTAGGAACTATATTCAATCAAACAGAAGTACACTCAATTATCCATCGTGACGAAAACTGGCCACCGTGTGTGGAATTTAGATCCACTCAGTATAGCTTTTAAAATTGTACCACCTGCAAGTCTGAACTGAAAAAAAAGTTTGTTCCCAGGAACGTATTGCTACATTCACAATATAATGCACTGTGGAATTATTTCCCATTACCAAAACAATATGTTAAGTATAACCCTTGTATATGTTGCTGAAACCTACATTTGATAATATAACATGCATCGGTGTGACTACAGTCAATTCATAATGTTGCAAGAAATGCTTTTACAAAATAACCTTTCTGGAAAATTTGTAGTTAGGTCATCAGTGTGTGAATTCATTAGATGTAACAAGCCAACGCATGAGCTGTCTCAAAGTATAAATGATGGATTGACTTCTAGTCTAAGAATATCAAAGGAAATACATGAATTGAGAATGTCTTTGTGGACAGCATCTCACACTGCTCTGAAATAGTTAATGTTTCTCTGCAATCTCTGTACAGAATGTTAAAAAGTAGTCATGCGGTGATTAAAATAAGTGGTGACAGGAGTCATAGAAATGATGACATTAATCGTTTTGAAAAAGCATGGGATCTTTTATGGCATGTAGAAAAAATGTATTGTAAAGTACTGAAAATAAAACAAATTTTATTCACTCAGAGACAGAAAGAGCTGCTGGAGTCGGAGATAACACAGTGTGGAGCTGAATGAACACAGCAGGCCAGGCAGCATCAGAGAAGCAGGAAAGTCGACATTTCAGGTCAGAACGCCTCTTCAGAAATGGAGGAGGGGGAAGGGAGCTCAGAAATAAATAGAGAGAGGAGGGATGGGGCTGGGGAAGGTCGGTGGGATGGTGACAGGTGAGTGCAGGTAGGGAGTGGTGGGGAATGGTCAATGGGATTGGAGGGGCGGATAGGTGGGAGAGAAGATTGACAAAACAAAGTTGCTGGAAAAGCTCAGCAGGTCTGGCAGCATCTGTAAAGGAGAAAACAGAGTTAACGTTTCGGGTCCGGTGACCCTTCCTTAGATCTGAACTCAGAAGAAACGGAGGGCTTTTAGGCCATTTGCTTGGGGGATACAAGTGAAGATGTGATGTTGAGGGCCAGGGAATTGGAAGTCTTGGAGGAGGTGGAGGGCTTGGGTGGTGCCCCATTGTAGGTGGGAATACCTGGACCAGGGGGGAAGAAACAGAGCCAAGGTAAGCAGAGATCAGTTTGGTGGGGCAGGAGCTGGCAGACAGTGGGTTGACCAGAGCAGTTGGGCTAATGGATTTTGGGAAGGAGATAGAAATGGGTGGTGCAGGGTTGGGGAACGATGAGGTTGGAGGCTGTGGGTCTGAGGTCACCTGAGGTGATGAGGTTATGAATGGTATGAGACACAACGGTTTGATGGTCAGAAGTGCTCATTTCACAAAGTTCATTCAAGCTTTTCTTGCATTAAAAGCTAAATTAGCAAGGTAACAATGTCCCACAGTTTTATTATTGCTAATGAGATTCATGTTCACTTTACCCGAGGGGTTCCTTGCCAAACATTCCACAGAAGATTGAATTAAATTCCTAAATTCAAAAAAGTTAGTGCTCTCAGATTAAGTAGAAAGATCAAAATTTTAGCAATTCAGCAGAAATTCTTAGCCGCAATAAAATCCCATTCCGATCAGAAAATATACTCCTTTTTTCCATACCAATTCCAGCTCATCACTTGCTTAATCTCATTTCTATTGAGAGACGTTATGAATTGGCTTCATCTCATTTGTAACCCAAAGAGAAAGTGCTGGAGAAACTCAATGGATCTAGTAGCTTCTGAGGAGGGAGAAAAACAGCATTAACATTTTGAGTCTGCCTGTACTTGATGCAAAACAAAAGTTTTCACTGTACCTAGGCACATGTGATAATAATAAATCAAATGAAAATCAAATCATTTGTAATGGCTGAAACAATGGCATTCCCTATTGTTCTTTTGATGGCAACATTGAGCACTTCCTACAAAAAATGAAAGAGTACAGAAACCCGTAGTGCCTTAGTGATGTTCTTATGCTTACCTTTCTCTCAGATACACGGATCATTTCTTCCCACAGTCCTGAATGTATCCCTTCCCTTGCCCTTTTGTCCAGGTATACTGGTAACTGTATTGGTGTCATTTTCAGTTGTTGTGCAGACTGGAAGATTTGTTTTTCTTTAACTTTTTAGGCTTCCCATACTCTCACATGGTCCATTTCTGACCCTTCCTTTCTTTCCCTTGACTAGTTTATGTTTCTAAAGACAGGCTGTCAACTCCTAACTCCTGTAAGCACACTTATTTTCATTGCTATCTTGACTATGCATTTACCTAGACTCTTCTGGTTTTTCAGTTTCTCCAATTTCATTGCTCCTGCTCTGATGATGTCACCTTTTATCCCAATGTTTACATTTATAACTTCCTTTAAGAGGATTCACTCAGGTATGTTTGACAAGGCCCCTTACCATTTGCCAGATATCTGAACTCAGCTTTTACTTTCTTTCTCAGTGCTTGTGGTTGCCTTGTCTTTGTCTTTTAGCTGCTCTCGCATTCAATATTATCATCCTCTGCCATTTACCTCTCTCCCTTTCAGTATCCCAAAGGGGCTGCAAACTTTGAGACACCCCAGTCCACTCCTCAATCATCCAATATCCCTCCCCTTCCTGCAGACTCTTCTCATTCAAATGCACAAGAAATAACAGCTGACCTTTCATCACCTTTCTCACGATCTAAGCTCCCAACCTTTCCAAGTTAAACAGCAGCTTACTTGTGCCTCTTGCTGTTTAGTATGCTGTATTTGCTGCTCAGAATTGGGTCTCCAATTAATGTTAATGAATTCGATTAATGAAAAATACTTTCAGGTTTAATGATCGAAAACACCAATGACAATGTGATGCCATGTTCCTGCCAAGATAACAAAGTGTGGAGCTGGATGAACACAGCAGGCCCAGCAGCATCTTAGGATCATAAAAGCTGACTTTCAGGGCCTAGACCCTGAAAGCCCAAAACGTCAGCTTTCTGCTCCTAAGATGCTGCTTGGCCTGCTGTGTTCATCCCGCTCTACACTTTGTTATCTCAGATTCTCCAGCATCTGCAGTTCGTATTATCTCGTGTTCCTGCCACGCTGGCTTGTTTGTTAGTTTGTTAAATTTGTTTGCCATCACTACTCCTTTGAAACTGACAACAACTTCTGGTGCAGAATCTTACAGAAGTCTGAATGGTGTGGACTGTGGTGATATTTGTGGCTGAATCAGGCAAGCTGCCTCAATGTCAGGTGCATCTTGCTCCATTTTTTATGCTTTTGTCAAGGGCCAATGTGAGTTTTTCACCAGGCAGCAATGAGTTGAAATGAAAGGGGATTACTACTTATTAAACACCTTATTAAAGCTATAACTCACCTCATTAATATTCAGCTTTCTAACTTATCAAATGGTCTGAACAAGCTGGATGTTGAGAATTTTTAATATGGAGGTCAGAACAGATACCTAACAACTTCAGCTTGCCATTGGCCTGCGACCAGCTTCCATGTTGGTCAGCAGGGTGGCACAGTAGCTCAGAGGGTAGCACTGCTGCCTCACAGTGCCAGGGACCTGGATTCGATTCCACCAGTGGGCAACTGTGTGTGTGGGGTTTGCACATTCTCCCGGTGTCTGTGTGGGTTTCCTCTGAGTGCTCCGGTTTCCTCCCACAGCCCAAAGATGTGCAGGCTAGGTGGATTGGACATGCTAAATAGCCTGCAGTATTCAGGGTTATAGGGGGAATGAATCTGGGTGGGATGGTCTGAGGGTCAGTGTGGACTTGTTGGTCCAAAGGGCCTGTTTCTATACTGTAGGGATTCTATGATCAAACAGTTTCCCCAGGCACCAGCTGCCTGCACCCTTGGCTCAGATGAGCATCCAGCTCATAGACTGGCCCCGGCTGCATCTCAGCGTTAGTTTCTTAGCCCCTGCTGACATCACCTACCTGTGTGCTCACAGCACCCATGTCTTTGCATACTGTGTCATGCCTTTTGGTGCATTAATGTCCCAGCCAGAGCATTAATGCACCAAAAGGCATGACACAGTATGCAAAGACATGCAAAGATTCTCTGTACTGCCATTTCGATGTGCTCTTTTAGGCAGACATGCTGCTGTTCGTGGTAAGGGGTTTGGCGATGGTGGTTGGTGTAGGTGGGAGGGGACATCTTGCTGCATGGCACATCAAGACGTCAGTCTAACACATAGAGCATGTGCCAGCTAGATACATGTGTATGTATCATACACACTGCACTTTCATTCTTTGAAATGGCTATTTTGGAAACAGAGTGGCAGGTAGCCCTCAGGCCAGTTAATGGGGGCTGCAGTCAGTCAGGGTGTCCTGGGGCAGTCAGTCTGGCTCAGAGACGGCTCACAAGCTTGGGGCTTGGCCATGTTCAGGGTCTACGGCTGACTCCCCAAGACAGTGAGCAATGGCTAATCCTGTAGTGCCAGCAGCAGCAGTCGGGGGAGTTGTGCCTGGTCAGTGAGGGAGCTGCAAACACAGTGGTCAGGGATCTGGTCAGTCACATTTCGGGGCTTCTTGTCGAAGTCAGCCTCATGCCTGGGGACAATACAGTCCTAGGGGTCCATCTGTCGACTGTTAAGGAGAGCACAAGGGGGACCCCACAGGGCCAGATGAAATTCACAGCCCAAATGGGTGGGGGAGTCAAATTGAAGGGGTAAAGAAAGGAGAGATACTTGTAGATTTGGGAGCAAGAATGATGACAGAGGGGTAAGGGGGTGTCATCTGAATGTGTATGGCAGGAATGGGGAACAGCTTGGAGGGCATGGTAGACTCAGGGGTGGAGTTGTTGGTAATGACTATCATAGCGAACTCCATGGGGAGCTGAGTGAGCATCATGGAGGTGTAATGTCAGGGTTCAGAGGGTTTAGAGGGCAGGCAAAGGTGGAATATAATGTGGTGGGTCTCCACATTTGGGCATTTGGGTAGAATAAGACTGTCAGGGTAAGCATTGGGGGAATACTTGGTGACTTGGCAGGATTTGGTGCTGCCTGTGTTCACCATGAGCTACAGAATGGTCATCACTTTCCCTTCACTCAATGTGAAATGCAACTGGCCAATGACTGGAACAATGCCAACTGACAGGTGAAGTTGGTGTGATGTCGATGGGGAAAAGTGAGTGTTCCACAAGTTTGGACACTGGGCCATTGCAGGAGAAAAACAATGAAACATATATTTATAAACTCCAACTACATTTAATTTGCAGTTGATCCTTCACCTGTTTCCAATGCATGCAGAGTGAATGTGTTCAAGTGACAAATGCTGGTTCAAAGCCAGACAGCACCAAGGACAGGAAAAATGAGTGGAATGGTGGTTACACAGCAGTGAGGCTAAGAGAACATGGCTGCAAATGTGAGTGAGCATCAACCATGCCAGCTAGGAGCTAGGAGCAATGTGGCTTTGTGTCTGCTGTGCTGTGACATTGATAGTGAGGGATGATGTCAGATTGCCAATGGTTATGCTGGTTCACTGTGGAGTCTTAATGATGGTGTGGGCGCAAGGATGCTGGTCTTTTGGCAGATCTCCACTGAATGATGATTTGTTCTGGGACCAGTGCATGGTCTGATGGGAATAGAATGGGGTATGAGTGACACCATGGGACTGGGTAGGTAGTTAATTATTAATTAGATCAAGAGATGTGGCAAGGTCCCACTCAAAAACCTCGATACAACTTACAATTTTCCAAAAAAGTGTTAGGTTCAGCCCCCGGAGTCAGTACATACATGGTTAAATAAATGATGCTGCCAGACTCAGTCTGTTTTTATTTAACCAACCTCCTCCCATGTCTAATCCATCTAATAAATCATATGGTGAGGGGAGATCGGGTCTCATTCCCTTCAACTGTGTGCCTCATCTGGATACACGCTTGGCAATCAGAGTAAGTTGCCTTCGTAATTCACACATTGTTACAATCCTCAAAGAGAAACCATAATCCAAGACAATGAAATTTCCTAAATAAACCCCACAGAAGAAAATGCCAATTATATTCCAACTTAGCAAATTTACTTTAACATGGATCAGAACCAACACATTCAACACAAATAAAAGGAAAATGGAAGTTCAAATGAAAAGGCTAAATTTTAATTCAAATAGTTGATACAATAAATGTACGTTTTATGCAATCACTGGCGCGCAGAACACTCATCACCTCAATGTGGCACTACGTAGCTGGGCACTTCCACAACATGCTGTTCTTTCTTCACGCTTTATTCTTTATAATTCTAGAGTTCTATCCAATAACAGTATTTGTTTTTGAGTTTCACAGTCACAGTTATCATCAGCAAGAAATATTTCTCTGAACCCTCTGTCTCTTAGGTCATAGACTTTGAATTGTCTAGCTTTTCAGAAATCATTCTCAACTGATCATCCAATAATACCCTATAATACCCAGTTTTCGGTATCTCAGAGCTACTTGCATAGCTTTCCAAGCTTTTGATATTTTTACTCAGCTTGCATATTGCCTCCAAGAGCTTTCGACTCTTTTTCTATTAAACACAGAAATTGACGTCTCCCTGTGAGAAGTTTACATTTCCTCCTTTCAAGAATTCAATATGTTCCTCTTTCTGTCTCTGAATCTGAAACAGTGTGCTGACTAACTTGGCTCTGCAACTCTCCTTTGTACATTTTGCCCTTCTTTCTGTCTGTAGCTCTTACCTATGTCCAGCCATATGGCTTTTTTTGTGTCAGAACATCCTTCATGATGGGAGCATTTCCATGCCAAAGGTAACCTGACCACATTACTGGTATTTCTTGTTATTGAAGAAAATTACAATTGATCCCTTTACTTATAAAATTTATTTTCAAATATTAATAAAATCAATTACAGATTTCACAAGCATTTTAACGAAATTACAAATTTTCATTTCTGTATTGGTCCTGGGTTAAAAGTCAAAATAACATCCATAACAATTTGGTACATGATCAGCTGGTTATGCTTCCACATTTCACGACAAACGCAAAGCTGTTTTCTAAGTGAGACTTAGAGCATCTTTAGAGGATTTACTGCTGTTCTGTTCATGTCAGAATGTGCATTCAATAAAGCAGATGGGAACTGCTGAGGCCATATGCATAGTATTAATAGAGGCCACATTATTAACACATACGGAATTTTGTTCCTGAATCTAGTAGAGCTACTTTTGCCAAATCTTCTTGCCAATCACCTCTTCCAAAGAAACAATTCCAACCTCAATAACTTTTCCTCATAGTTAAACTGTTTGATACTTCGAAGCTTTCTTGCATTCACAGGTATTTTATCAATGTCAGTCGCTTTAATTAAGAAATACTTCAAGTGGGGTTAGAGCAATGTTTTCAAACAACAACAACTTGTAGTCGCACAGTACCTTTAACAGTGTAAAATTGTCCTGAGGCACCCACAAAAGCAATGTCAAACAATAATAGTACCGGTTCACAGAGTTAGATATTGAGCTGAATCTTCTGTTTCATTTTGGCTAAATCTGAGTTTTGTCGTGTTTGTCAGAGAATTTTTGATGCAAAGCCTGTAGAGTTCTCAAACCTTATTTGACCAAATGTGCCACATGAATTACCTGCCACACTTCGATGGTATTTTCCATGTCCAATTCCAGCCCTATCTTACCACACGCCATTCTCAAAATAGCTTGCCACTCAGTGGCTAAACGATTAATATTCCTTGTGCTCATACCATCTTTGAAAGACCGATGTATACCTAGGAAAGTGTTGGCAAACTGTTGGGATGCCCAACTGTATTTTTAAATCCTACTGCCTGGCTGTAGCATGGACCTCATAATGGGGGAAATCAAAATGACTAGGTGTCATCATGTACAGAGGACATCAGTTTCTGTCTTAAAGCATTTGTGGGGGTGTGACTCTCACTTTATTTATTTATGGGATGGGGGTCACTGGCTAGGCAGCATTCATTGCCCATCCCTAATTGCCCAGGGAATAGTTAAGAGTTAACTAGATTGCTGTGGGTCTGGAGTCACATGTGGGCCAGACCAGGTAAGGATGGCAGGTTCCTTCCCTAAAGGACATTAGTGAACCAGATGCGTTTTACTGACAATTGACGATGGATTCACGGTCATCATGAGCTTCTTAATTCCAGATATTTATTGAATTCAAATTCCACCATCTGCTGTGGTAGGATTTGAACCTGGGTCCCCAGAACACTATCTGGGTCTCTGCATTAACAGTCCAGTGATAATACCATGAGACCATTGCCTCCCTGTAGACTGAGCGATCCCATGCAGGTCGCCTGCTGCTCCCTGGAAGGAGGTAGTTACAGCAAAGTGGTTGTCATCTTCACAGTCACTGGGAGAGAATGGCATCCCAGTTCTGCAGCCGTCAGCTCCCACTCCAGTTTCCTGCCAAGTCCTGACTCAGTATCCCAAGAGAAAACCCTGATCCTCCTGCACTTCCCACATATCTGCGGAGCTCTGCAGTAGTGACCTCTCCCTGAGCTTGGAGTTCCTCAGACATTTTGGCAGCCTGCACCTGCTCCGGGCTTTGCCATTAGCCCTAGTCCTTCTGCATCCACCATTGTGCTGTTAGATAGGCAGCCACGGTGACCAACATGCTATCAGTGGCAGGGTCGGAATCACAGTGGAAAGGACCCTAAAATGGGAACAAAAAGAATGAAAGAGTCTCTTAGGCTTGAAAATGGTCATCAGTGGTGTAGCCTGCAGATGTAGGCTAAGCTATTCCACACTAATATACACCATACCCTGATAACAAGGGACATGACTCCCTTGCGCATCCACATTCAGGTTCAACATGTGCAGCAACTTGATGAAGGTGCCAGGCTGGCTGAGTAACCCCATTGTGTCATTGAGAAGGGACTGCCTGCAATTCTGCAACAGCCTTCCTGTCCTGGACCCACATCAAACCCTTAAGGACGATTCTGAGTGGGAGAAAACCCAGGCTGAAAACCTACACAACTCCAACCCTCACTTCCATGTGGATGTTTCATAAGCTAGCTCTGAGTGTGCTCCAAAGGAGGGCAACTCCAGGTCAGCATTCGTTAAACATTACACCTTAGCTCAGCCCCAGTAATCGCCCTCTTGCGTGGTGATCATAATTTGGGCTGATTCTTTTCTTCTTTCTCTAGCTTTGCTTTCTAAAATAGAGACAAAAAGAATGTTTCGTCAGTGAGCTTTGCTGTGTGGCATTTTTAATGGCCATTCTATTTCTATTGATTACACATTTAAATGATCAATCTTTTGGCTTTACTTTTTTAATGAAGCCCATTTTACTGCTATGCTAACCAATGCTTTTCTAAAATTTGCCTCATTGCCTCCCTTCACTTTTGAGCTCTGGGGGGATTGGAGCACACATTTCCACCATTCAACACCCCAGCCCAGAGGAGAGAATAATTGCATGATCTCCAACACCTCATGTGAATTTGGATACCCCCTAATCTGGACCAGGGCAGGAAATACTGGGAATACCATCACATGTAAATTCCTCTCCAAGTCAGTCATGATCTTGACTTGGAAATATGTCACCATTCCTTGAGTGACACTGGGTCAAAACCCTGGAACTCCCTTCATAATGACATTGTGGGTGCCCCTACATCAAATGGACTGCAACAATTCAAGAAGGCAGCTCACCACCACTTTCTCAAGGGTAGCTAAGAATGGCCCAGACGATAACATCTGCAGCCCTTGAATTAATTAAATAAATTTGCCGACAAAATAAAAGGACCTTTCATCGTTAGAACAGCAGGAATATTGTATTATTTAACAAGTAAGACATTGTATAACAATGAAGTTGCATTTTAATATCTTTTGTAATATCATCTGAGCACTGTCTGGGGAATGCTATCTTCTCTTGAAGTGGAACTATGTTTAGCTGGCCAGTCTATTTAAAGCAGCAAATCTGATGGATAGTCTAATGCCACAACTGAGTGGTTTATTAATTAAGAACAGCAAATGGGATGGAAAATAGAAAGCCGTGAGGTAACCAGATCGGGGTAAATTTATGAAAGGGTTTAATAAGTAGGCATAGACAAGATATTTTCACTGATGTGGCAAAACAAGAACTTTAATAAAATATAATAAATTCAAAAGCAAGTTCAGAGAAAACCTCTTCAGCCAGAGACTGCTTAGAATGCGGGACTCATCACTATACAAAGAACTTGAGGTGAATAGCAAACTGCAGTTTAAAGTGAAGCTGGATAAGGGCATGACACAGAAAGGAACAGAATTGTACAATTAGTTAGATGTTGAAGAATGGGAGGAATCTCCCGTGGGTTTATTAGGTGGATGGCCTGCTTCTCTGCATTAAATACTTTCCAAATGCTCTTAAATTATATCATACTTTGAGGTCAATTAGAGGATTTTCCTCAGGGGCATGTTCACCACCAAATGTCAATTGAAATTGTATTTGCTTTCTTCTTCCGCCATGACTTAATCCCAAAGTTTCGAGGTCAGATGCATCATCACCAGTGAGCAGGCTGTTGGTAGATCACTGCCAGCTAGCTTGGGTTTGCTGGAAGTCAGGTGGAAACTGCATTAATGCATTTGAGAGGGATTGCCAACATACTTCTGGCGAAGTTATGGCAGTCAAAAGTGAACAATTGAAAAAGTGATTTCTGACTGGAGATGAATGATCCTTGTTGTTGGAGCAGGAGTAAGCAAAGCTCCCTATCCCTCCTGTCCCACAAAAATGCTCTACCATTCAAGTTCCTCAGTTCCACTTTTCTACCCTCTCCTTCTGTCCCTCAATTTCCTTACATTGGCTGAATGCTTTCTGTTGACACAGTCAGCAATCTTAACAGAAAGCAGATTGACAGTAATAGCTTGAAACAAAGTAATGTTCCCACAGTTTATTCATGTTCCTAATGTCTCAGTAACTTGACACCTGAAAGTTTCAGTTTATTGCTGCTGAACGCTGTTGCATCCTTGAATGGTGGAAATGTGTGCTCCATTCCCTCCAGAGCACAAAAGCGCAACATGCAATGCCAATCCTGTGCTGGCAATTTGTCAAGCGGCCTCATTTGAACCTCTGCTGGTGTTCTGTCTCACATGTAGAACACAATGTATGCATGGACTGCAATTTATTATGGGCCAAGAACTTGTACTGCTGCGGTGCTGAGGTCTCTTCACACACGGAGGGCGAACAAATTAATTTTAGATCTTTGGATGTGAACTGTGAAAACCAAGTATTGTTGTACATTTGTTCAGCAAAGTGATTTCTGTGCCGCTTGAAAATTGCTTGTTGGTTTGAACCTTTTCCTTGCTTGACTTAAAACATTTGTTTTAGTTGATCTTCACACTTATTAAACATGAGCATTAACTCTTGTTGCTTCATCTATTAATTTGATTGCAACATATATGGGATCGTAACACCACTGGAAATCAAGTTTAGAATTCTATGGTTAACATGACACAGGAGGTCTAGAGTTCACATGAGGAAGACTATTTGACTTAGGGACCTCAGAGTAGTTCACTGATTCTGAGGCACCGCCTCACTTATATTTGTTAGCTGATCTACAGGGTGCTAACAGGCTTACTTCACCAGCTATAAAGCACTTTGAGAGGTCTGTGGATCTTGAAAGTGCCATATAAATGCAAGGCTTCTCACTTTTGGAAGTCTCATTCTAAATGTAATGTGTTGCTCAGCAAACAACACGTGTGGTCCAAGTTCCAGGCTGCCTTAAGGTCCTCTTCAGCAAACGCGACAACCATTTTACAGTAAAGTTTTATTAGCCACAAAAATCACCACAGATTACTCACAACTGCTGAGTTGACAACACCAGAGTGCCTGAAGACTAAGACCAGATTCACTGGTTTTCTCACTTCCTTCAGCTCAATCTTATGATTATGTTCTCGGCCCTCAAGAATAAACTGAGAAATTTCTGAAGTACATGATATAACCTGAGAAATCTATTTCAAATTTGATCACACTGATCTTTGTACTGCACATGAATCTTTTCTTAAACTAATTATCTCTCCCTATTGTGATGAGAAAAAGGTCAGCCAGGTAGATCTCATAGAAGATGAGTTCCCTGGTTGGGGTTGTTAATTTGGTCCAACCAGGGAGACCTGGCTGACAGATATAAACAGGAATATCAGGGGTTCTGTTCACACCAGGAACCAGCTCTGAGCTAGCTGGGTAAGTGTTATATACTTTCCATGTATAAATAAAGGGTGACTGTGTGATGGGATACTGGTCTTTGTGGGCTTATTACACTTTATAGTCCAACTGTCTATATATCCCTTTCCTTCCTGTCCCATCAATGATATCCTTTTCAACTGTTTTGTGTGGCAGTGAGTTATAAGTGTCATCCCTCTCCTGTGAAGAATCTCACTCTCAATTCTTGATTTAATGCATTTATGACTTGTTTCACTCCAACCAACATGTCAAGAATGGATAATATTGACCACCCCTTTCACATGAAGCTTTTACTCATTGCAATTTTCTTAATGCAAATAAATCAAGTAGTTGCGTGGGCCAGTGTATCACATGGAAGCAAAGCATTGATGTATTGACTGTGCATGTGTTTATTTTTTCCTGTAAATGATAAAACCAGCTGGCAGATAGTTAGCACTGTCACACTGATTGGATAGCCCATTCTGCAGGACTACTCCTTCAACATTCTGTGATGCCTGCAAAACACCAATGAAACATTTGCAAATCATAATGCACGATAATGAATTGCACGCAAGGCCCACAACAAAGACATGTGGTACAAATGGAACACATGTGGGTCCAGAGGTGAATCATGAAAAATAAACCGTTCATGAAACAAGGCAAAATAAGTCATGCAACAGTTTATTATTTCTAACACACTAGGGGCCAGCCTGTATGTTTTCTATTTTTACAATGGGAGCAATTCAGAATCATTAAGCACGACAATGCTGCTTCCACTGCTGGGTCAGTGGGTTTATCCAGCGATTGGGTGAGTCACACCAACTCAAGAAATGTCCTTACCTCAGCCTGTGCTGGAGTTAAATGATCTCAGTGGGCTAGAAGTTATGTGTTTGGCCTAAGTACCCCAAAGCTATGGATAGAAAACCAGTCCTAATAGCTCTACCGTATGATGTTAGAAGTGCCTGTGGATAGTTTGCTAGCAACTGGAACAGAATGGCTTAATCAGAAAATAAACCATGGTGGTGGTCATGGCCCTGAAGACTAAAGGCAGGTTTGGTTTGCAGATTTAGTCATTTATATTTCGAAGTATTCTTGACCCTTACCGTACTTGTGTATGTTGAACCACGGGCCAATTTTGTAAGTTTGGTGTACCCTCAGTCCAGTTTATTCTTTGAGAGTTTTTAGCATTTTAACAAGGGCTGCTTTCTGGCTAGCCACCAAACATGCCCGTTTCTGCTGATAGGGCTCTTTTCAGTTACAAATAATGGTCCAATGACCTGCACCAATTGGCATTTCAGGTAGGAACTGGTCACAGCCTGCATGATGTAAATTTCCACCAGTTCCACTAGCCATAAAAAAGAAGGGGCCAAGTGAACACAAGTCTTGAAACATTATTGTGGGTCTGAGAAGATGAGGTCTGCAACTCCAAGACCCTCAGAAGACAGTCTGCGTGTTGTTACTCTGGGAACCCCGCACTTTGAAATTATAGCCATATCCATTGCTGAATCTGTGGAGCTGCTTTCCGTACAATCAGAATTTTCAATATGCTTTCCATTGCTAAAAAAATTTGAACTCGCCATGACTGGGGGAGATTTGAAAATGCAAAATTGAAATTGCATCAGGAAACTTACTAAACCATTTCTTCCTGATACTAGCAATGAAAACAGGAACAGCTTGAGAAACTCAGCAGGTCTGGCAGCATCTATAGTAAGAAAGTAGCATGAATGTTTCACATCCAGTGACCCTTTTTCAGAACAGCATAACGAAATGTTAAGTCTGCTTTCTCTTCATAAATGCTGCCAGAGCTGCTGAGATTCTCTTGCAATTTCTGTTTTTGTTTGGATTTCCAGCATCCACAGTTCTTTGTTCTTCTCGATATTTCCTGTGCAGCCTTAACTGGGTCCTTAACTGATATAAGGCACCCATATCACAGGGGCAGCCTTGAAATCCATTCCCAATCCATACAAGCGTCAGAAGTTCAAGAACTCAAGACCAGCACAAGGGTTTAATATTGTAAAACTTCTATCACATCACCCCGCCCACCTCCTCAACCTCAAGTGAAAAGAAAACAGGTTTGTCCAATCTCTTCTCATAGTTAATACACTCCGAACTGGGTATCATCCTGGTAAACCTTTTCTGTGCCCTCTCCAAAGCCTCCATGTCCTTTTGGTAGTGTGGCAACTGGACTGTACACAATATTCCAAATGTGGCCTAACTAAAGGTCTATATATCTGTGAAATGAATTGTCAATTTTTATACTCTATGCTCTAACCAATGTAGGCAAGCATGCTATATGCCTTCCTGACCACCTTATCCGCATAGGCTTGCCACATTCAAAGAACTATGGACTTGTATGCCTAGATCCCTCTGTATGTTGATGCTTCTAAGGGTTCTGTCATTTACTGTATTAGACCTTCCAAGATACATCAACTCGCATTTGTCCAGATTAAATTCCATCTGCTATTTCTCTGCCCAGTTGTACAGCCTATCTATATCCTGCTGTATCCTCTGGTAATCCCCCTTACTGTCTGCAGTTGCCCTAATCTTGTTGTCACCTGCAAACTTACTAATCAGGCCACCCACATTCTCCTCCAATCATTGATATATTACTAACATGGATCCCAACACTTATCTCTGCGGAACATCACTGATCACAGGTCTCCAGTGAGAGAAATTGCCTTCTGTTTCTACTGTCTGTCTTCTGTGAGCAGGCCAGTTCTGCATCCATCTTACTAACTCACCATGGATCCCATGTGATTCACCTTTTTGTGTCAGCCGGCCAAAAGGGACCTTGTCAAAGGCCTTGCTAAAGTCCATAAGGACAACATCCATCACCCTGCCCTCATCAATCATCTTAGTGACCTCCTCAAAAAAAATCAATTATGTTTATGAGACACAACCTTCCCTGCATAATGCTATGCTGCTTATCACTAATAAGTCCATGCTGCTCAGTCCATGCTAATATGATCTTTTGACTTTCTGCATCCCTCTTAGTTTTTTTATCTCCTGTACTTACCTACAATGTAATTAGTGATATATTTTCAGGGTGACATGATTCAGAGATTCTGAAAAGGGTTATACAAAAGCAAGTTCTTACTTTGTCAAGCAAAATTGCCAAGATGGTGACTGATGCTGTAGGACTTTTTAAGGGAAATGAACAGAATGCCTTATCTCACTGCTACAACAGTTGTTACACATGCAAGTGTATGCCACACACACACACATATATATTAAATTATTCTTTCAAATTACCTTTAAAAAGCCCACAAACTCAATGGTGGATTGAGACTAGTGAACTTAAGAGCCCAAACATATTCTTCAAAAGCAGCTATTTGTCATTGTAACAATTCTCAGACTCCAGCCAGCAAATAAAGTTGCTGAAGCAAGGCAGGCAACCACATTTCCCAGCCTTCTGCATTTTGATGGTGATTCTGGGGAAAAGAACATTGTGTACGATTATTTTGTCTTGGAAATAGACATGATCGTAAAATCAAGTGAATTGTTTAAGTGCCAATGTTCTCAGTTTATGTTTATTAGTTTTTAAACGCTTAACAAAATTACACAGCTTTTTCTCCAAAGACTTTATTATCCAGATTGCTGGCTAATTGTCTTTGGCTCCTTCTCATATGCGAGCAATGGAGTAAGTTGTACATCCAATGAAAATCACATTTGGTAAAGTATGCACATCTCTTCCTGTTGAGCCTTGGGATTTGAAGGCGATGATCTTCAGTATTTTGTTAGAAGCAACCAATAGCTGGAATAGATAAAATGTCTCTCTTTTAATTTTAATTTTAATTCATTCTTAAGTGCTGTAAATATATTGGTCGAACTCCCAGGAAGTGTTTCAGAGGCAAAAGCAAGTCAAATGTATCAATTGGAAAAGAACTGACCACGGCACAGCCAGGATGAGTACAGCCAAGATGAACCTGTAAAACTACATTTACTAATGTGCTTTAAGGAAGGAAATTATCCTCATGTGAGGTGACCTATGTGTTATTCTGGACAACAGCGATATGTTCGTTCTTAAATGCCATCTGAAATGACTGAGGAAGTCTCTGAGTTGCATCAAACTGTTCACATAAAAGCCAACAAAAGAGTGAAACTGGATGGAGCATACTGCATTAACTGAAACAACATAAATGATACCTACAAACTCAGCCATATCAGACATGCAAAGTTCTCCTTTCCAACATCTGGTGTCTTGTGTCAAAACTGGGAGAACTATTCCACAGACTAATCAAACAACTTTAGTCATTGTCATGGACATATATCTTCCAGACAATGTCCTACCCGTCCCTAGGTATGCGATGTTTCACTGGCAGAATAGAGCCAGCAGGGTGGCACAGTAGTAAACAGTTAGAAAGGCATCCGCTACCATCAGAGAGAAATTTTTTTTCTTTTAATTCATTTATGGAGTGTAGGGGTTGCTGACTAGGCCAGCACTTATTGACCATCTCTATTGCCCAGAGGGTAAGCTAAGGGTTAACCACATTGTGGTGGGACTGGGGTCACATGTAGGCTACACGAGGTAAGGATGGCAGGATTTCTTTCTGAAAGGATATTAATGGATCAGATGGGTTTTCCCTAATAATTTATAACAGATTTGTGGTCATCATGAGACTTCTAATTGCAGATTTCCATCAAATTCAAATTCTACCATTTGCCATGGCAGGATTTGACCCTGAGTCCTCAGATTATTACCTGTATCAGTAGATTAATAGTTTAGTGATAAGACCATTAGGCCATTGCCTCGTCTAGTTCTCCTCATCTCTGTCTTAAGTGGTGACTCCTCAGAAATTATGCTATTTGGTCCTAGAGTCTCCCACAAGGGGAAACAAAATCTCTATACCTATCTTGCCAAACTCTCTAAGAATCTTACGTGCTTTAAGGTCTCTTCTCATTCTTCTAAGCTCCAATGAGTACAAGCTCAACCTTTCCTCATTAAAAAAAAATCCTTCCATACCTGGAATCAAGCAAATGAACATTCTGTAGAATTCCTTCAATATCCTTCCTTAAAATGGCTCACAATTTTCTTGTGTAGCCTGACTAGTACCTTGTAGAATTTTAACAATATTTTTCTACCTTTATACTTCATTCCCTTTTAAATAAAGACCAACATTCCATTTGCCTTCTGATTATGATGAAATTTGATGAAAACTTTTTTGTGATTCACACAGAAAACTTCTCAAATACCTCTGTGCTACAGCTTTCTGCAATCTTTATCCATTTAAATAATAATTAGCTCTTCTACTTTTCCTGCAAAAGTTAATACCTTCACAACTTTCACATATTGTATTCCATCTGCCATGTATTTTTCTCACATGTGTAACCTGCCCGTATCTCTCTGAAGATGCTTTGTATCATTCTCATTACTTGTCTTCACAACTTTATTTATATAATCTACAAATTTGCCAATTATACCTTCACTTCCAGTATCTAAATCATTAATATATATTTTAAATAATTGTGGCCCTTGCCCAGATTCCTGTGGTCACTAGTTACTGCATTCCTTCTTAGAAATGACCCATTCATCCCAACTTTTTGTCCTCTCCTAATTAGTTAATCCTCCATCCATGCTAATGTACTACCCACAACATCACAGGGCTCCTATGTTATTAAGTAATCATAAGAGCAGTACCTTGAGAAATGCCTTTTGTACATCCAAATATATTACATCTACTGGTTCCCCTTTATTTATTCTGCTTGTTACATCCTTAAAGAACTCTAGTAATTTGTAAGGGATGGTCTTCTCTTCATAGGGGGATCTTCAGAATGACTTTGCTTATTCATATTATGTATTTCTAAATGCTCTGCTAACACCTTCTTTATGATAGCTTAAAATTTTTTCCAATGACAGACATTAAACTAACTGGCCTATAGTAATCTGTTTTATGATTCCTCCATTCTTGTATAAATGTGTTACATAGGCAGTTTTCCAGTATTTTGGGGCTTTTCCAGAATCTAAGGATTCTTGGACAATAACTACCAGTACATCAACTATCTCTGTATGTGCTTTCTTTAAAATCCTAGGATGCAACCCACTTAGCCCAGGGGACCTATTGGGCTTTAATCCTGCTAGTATCCCAAATAAATTTTCTTGAGTCCTAGTTATTATATTTATTTCCTCCTCCTCTTTATCTTCTTAATTATTTCACATTTTTGGAACACTGTTAGTATTCCCTACCAGAAAGACCAATGCAATGTATTTATTCAACTCCTGTGCTATTTCCTGTTTCCCATTATAATTTTACCAGCCTTATTCATGATGCACCCTGTGTTTAATTTGGCTGCTCTTTTCCTTTTCATATATTTAAATAAGCTCTTACTAACTGTTTTTATATTACTTACGTGTTCATCCTCACGGTTTATTTTCTCCCTTTTTGTGAAATTTTTGGCAGCTTTTTATTAGCTTTTAAAACTCTCGCAATCCTTTGGTTCAATGCTGACATTTCCACGTTGTATGTTTCTTTCTCTCAATTTGATACCAGCCTTCATCACCCTGGCTAACCATAATTAGTTTATTCACTTCCAAAAAACCTCCTTCCATACTGAGTTGTGAGGTCATGAACATGTGCCATTGTTCTTCAATATTATTTGCTGCTGAACAACTTTGTCAGCCCACTCCAGGCAATTCTGCCCTCATCTCTTTATTTAAGTTTAGCATAGTTAATATTTTTTCCTAGACAGATAGTTAGCTGTTAGGCCCTTTCTAAAATATCATGGCCAGGCCAAATGGAGCTTAAATATTTCAGAGTGTTACTTGTTGAATCTGTAGGAATGTATATGTTCCTCAGCTTCATGAGCTGAGATGGACATAATTGGTCTGTAATTGTAAGTAAGCAGTTTGCATGCAAAATAAACCCGTTTGAGAGTTTCAAGTAAATTGAACTGACACAAATTATCAATCCAGAATGGGAATGGTAATCGTGTGTTAAGAAACACATGACTATGACAGTGTTCTGCAAAATGATATACTTGTTGTTTAAGCAGGTATGTTACTTGGTCTACCATTTGGCAAGAGGAGGAGAAGTTCATTTGGGGGCAGAAACCTACAGTAGTTGAGCGGCAAGAGTGTAGGAGGTTTCACATCATGCGCATTTACAGAAATTTGTGCTTACCTAAGAAATGAAAGTTTGATGGCTACAATCTATCAGCAGACGATAGAACACAAACAGTGCAGGAAGAGGTCAATTGGCCCATCAAGTCTGTAATTACTATCCAAACAGCATCTGGGCCAGTCCCAGACCTTCACCCTATCCTTCTAGTCAACACATTCCTGGACATTATTGGACAATTTTGCTCAATCCTTCCATCTTCCTGAATGCAACTGAGGGTAGTTTAAGACTGGCTTAGTCTCTGTTGATTTAAAGATTAAGATGCTAAATGCTCCCAAAGTATGGTTTGGTGAAAGGAACCTTAAAGAGTCAGAAGATCCTAATTTTAATATGTAGTAAACTTTTTATTAACAATGGTGCCAATTGATCAAATATTCTGGATAATCAAGAGGCCCACGTAATCAATGTAAAAACGCATACTAAGTAATGAAAATGTAATGAGGGGGTATACACATTGCTATTATATTTTGTTTATAGCATAAATCACAAAAATAATAAGGCAACATTGCCTTAAATAGTACTTACTGGAACAGAGCCTTCTCACCTACATTCTCAACTCACGACTCAGATATTGCAGTACGTCACGATATTTGAGTAGAAATTGATTCGAAATTGGATTAACTGTTGATAATGTGACCATTACAGACACCAGTCTTCAGCCAATTTCAAGAAACTATTGGAAGCACTTGATGTTGTAAAGGCTATGGGACCCAACAACATTATAGACAATAGACAATAGACAATAGGTGCTGGAGTAGGCCATTCGGCCCTTCGAGCCAGCACCACCATTCATTATGATCATGGCTGATCATCCACAATCAGTATCCTGTTCCTGCCTTATCCCCATAACCCTTGATTCCACTATCTTTAAGAGCTCTGTCTATCTCTTTCTTGAAAGCATCCAGAGAGTTGGCCTCCACTGCCTTCTGGGGCAGAGCATTCCATATATCCACCACTCTCTGGGTGAAGAAGTTTTTCCTCAACTCTGTTCTAAGTGGCCTATCCCTTATTTTTAAACTGTGTCCTCTGGTCCTGGACTCACCCATCAGTGGAAACATGCTTCCTGCCTCCACAGTGTCCAACCCCTTAATAATCTTATACGTCTCAATCAGATCCCCTCTCATCCTTCTAAACTCCAGAGTATACAAGCCCAGTCGCTCCAATCTTTCAACATATGATAGTCCCGCCATTCCGGGAATTGACCTTGTGAACCTACGCTGCACTCCCTCAACAGCAAGAATGTCCTTCCTCAAATTGGGAGACCAAAACTGCACACAATACTCCAGGTGTGGTCTCACCAGGGCCCTGTACAGCTGCAGAAGGACCTCTTTGCTCCTATACTCAATTCTTCTTGTGATGAAGGCCAGCATGCTTTTAACTTTCTTCACTACCTGCTGTACCTGGATGTTTGCTTTCATTGACTGATGTACAAGAACACCTAGATCTCATTGTGCTTCCCCTTTACCTAACTTGACTCCATTGAGATAGTAATCTGCCCTCCTGTTCTTGCCACCAAAGTGTATAACCATTCATTTATCCACATTAAACTGCATCTTCCATGCATCCGTCCACTCACCGAGCCTGTCCAAGTCACCCTGTATTCTAATAGCATCCTCCTCACATTTCACACTGCCACCCAACTTTGTGTCATCAGCAAATTTGCTAATATTACTTCTAATGCCTTCGTCCATATCATTAATATATATCGTAAACAGCTGCGGTCCCAGCACCAAACCTTGTGGTACCCCACTGGTCACTGCCTGCCATTCCGAAAGGGAGCCATTTATCACTACTCTTTGCTTCCTGTCAGCCAGCCAATTTTCAGTCCAACTCAGTATTTTGCCCCCAATACCATGTGCCCTAATTTTGTTAACTAATCTCCTATGCGGGACTTTATCAAAGGCTTTCTGAAAGTCCAGGTACACTACATCGACTGGCTCTCCCTTATCCATCTTCATAGATACATCCTCAAAAAATTCCAGAAGATTAGTCAAGCACCATTTCCCCTTTGTAAATCCATGCTGACTCTGACCTATTCTGTTACTGTTATCCAAATGAGTTGTAATTTCATCTTTTATAATTGAATCCAGCATCTTTCTCACCACTGACGTCAGGATAACCGGTCTGTAATTTCCTGTTTTTTCTCTCCATCCTTTCTTGAAAAGTGGGACAACATTTGCCACCCTCCAATCCACAGGAGCTGTTCCTGAATATATAGAACCTTGGAAAATAATTACCAATTTGTCCACAATTTCTAGAGCCACCTCCTTAAGTACCCTGGGATGCAAACCATCAGGTCCCGGGGACTTACCAGCCTTCAGGCCTAACAGTCTATCCAACACCATTTCCTACCTAATATAAATTCCCTTCAGTTCATCCATTACCCTCGGTCCTTCAGCCACTACTGCATCTGGAAGATCGCTTGTGTCTTCCCTAGTGAAGACAGATCCAAAGTACCTATTCAACTCATCTTCCACTTCCTTGTTCCCCATAATAAATTCACCCATTTCTGACTTCAAGGGCCCAATTTTAGTCGTAACCATTTTTTTTCGCATACCTAAAAAAGCTTTTACTATCCTCCTTTATATTTTTGGCCAGTTTTCCTTCACAGCTCATTTTTTCTCTGTGTATTGCCTTTTTAGTTATCCGCTGTTGCTCTTTGAAAGCTTCCCAGTCCTCCGGCTTCCCACTCATCTTTGCTATGTTATACTTCTCTTTTATTTTTATACAGTCCTTAACTTCCCTCGTCAGCCACGGCTGCCCCCGCCTCCCCTTAGGATCTTTCTTCCTCTTTGGTATGAACTGATCCTGCACCTTCTGCACTATATCCAGAAACACCTGCCATTGTTGTTCCACTGCCATCCCTGCTCGGGTATTGTACCACTGAACTTTGGCCAGCTCCTCCCTCATAGCTCCATAGTTCCCTTTATTCAACTGCAATACTGACACTTCCCATTCTCCCTTCTCCCTCTCAAACTGAAGATTAAAACTTATCATATTATGGTCACTACCTCCTAATGGCTCCTTTACTTTGAGGTCCCTGATCAAATCCGGTTCATTGCACAACACCAGATCCAGAATTGCCTTCTCCCTGGTAGGCTCCAGTACAAGCTGCTCTAAGAATCCATATCGGAGGCACTCTACAAACTCCCTTTCTTGGGGTCCAGTACCATCCTGATTCTCTCAGTCTACCCGCATGTTGAAATCTCCCATAACAACTGTAGTAATACCTTTGTGACAGGCCAATTTCAACTCTTGATTCAACCTGCACCCTGCCTCCTGACTCCTGTTTGGGGGCCTGTAGATAACTCCCATTAGGGTCTTTCTACCCTTAGAATTTCTCAGCTCTATCCATACTGACTCTACATCCCCTGACTCTATGTCCCCCCTCGCAAGGGACCGAATATCATTCCTCACCAACAGGGCTACCCCACCCCATCTGCCCACCAGTCTGTCCTTTCGATAGCACGTATAGCCTTGAATATTCATTTCCCAGGCCCTGTCCACTTGAAGTCACGTCTCAGTTAACCCCACAACATCATACTTGCCAACTTCCAACTGAGCCTCAAGCTCATCCACCTTATTTCTTATGCTTCGTGCATTCATATATAATATTTTTAATTTGTTTCTCCCCTCAACCTTCCTGTCAATCCTTATTTCACTTGCCGATACTATACGATCCCTTCTTGAGTTTTCTGCTCTGTTGATTCTGTTGTCCTTCTTAACCTCTCTTATTCTCACTTTCCCTTTAACTTCATTCTTAAATTTCCAGTTTGGCCCCTCCCCCCCATTACTTAGTTTAAACACACCTGTGTTGCAGTGGCAAACCTGCCTGCCAGAAAGCTGATCCCCCAATTATTAAGATCAAACCGGCCCTCCTGTATAATTTATTCTTACCCCAAAACATATGCCAGTGATCCAAGAATTTAAATCCTAGCTTCCGGCACCAGTCCCTCAGCCACACGTTCATGTCCATTATCTCTCTGTTCCTGCCCTCTCCAGCCGGAGGAACTGGAAGCAAACCAGAGATAACCACCCTGGAAGTCCTGCTTTTCAGCCTTCTTCCGAGTTCTCTGAAGTCCCGCTGTAGAATGCTCCTCCTTTTCTTCCAGACGATATTAGTGCCGACATGCACCACCACCTCTGGGTCTTCACCTTCATCCTTGAGGATTCTCTGCACTCTATCAGTGACGTCCTGGATCCTGGCACCAGGAAGGCAACACACCATCCTTAAATCTCGCCTGTTGCCGCAGAAATCCTTGTCAGTCCCTCTCACAATGGAGTCCCCTATTACCACAGCTCTCCGTGATGTCTGACTTCTCGGCTCTGCCTCTACAGCAATTTTTGACTCACAGACCTGTCCAGTTCTTGGACTGGCAGTGTCATCTGTCTCGGCAGTTTCCAAGACAGTCAGCCTGTTTACAATAGGTGCTTCCCCTGAGGTCTCTTGTACTTCATTCATGTCTTCCTTTGTCATTGACTTTCCCCTTCTCCCTTCAGGTATCCTCGGTGTAGTGACCTTGCTGAAGGTCCTGACCAGAAAATTCTCATTCTCTCGGATGAGCCTGAGGTCTTCTAGTTCTTTCTTCAGGGCTGCAACAACCTCCTTCAGAAGCTGAATGTGTACACACTTACCACAGCTATAGGAGCCAGAAACATCATCAGTGTCCCTGACCTCCCACATCATGCATGCAGCACACTGAATCAGCTTGGCAGTCATGTCTTCACCCTCTTCAACAGTGGCGTAATCTCCTCACTGAGCCTCTTCACCGAAAACTCGCACTTTACTCACCAGGCACTTCCCTCAGCCCTTGTGTGTTTGCTGTGAGTTTGTGGACTCTTAATTAGGTTAGAGGAGGAGGGTGGGAGGGAGGCCCTACCATGTAGGACCTGGGGCTGAGAACACACCTACTTAAATAGCACTCCGCTGCAAAAAGGACCCGCTGGCTTCGAGGTAAGTACTTAAATAGCACTCACTTACCTTCCCAACTGCGTCTCTGCCCTGACCTCCGCCTGGCTCGCGCCGCTCTCCGCTGCAAAAACATTCCAGCAATAGCACTGAAGACTTATACTCCAGAATTTGCTACTTCACTAACTGAGCCGTTCCAGTATAATTAGAACGCTGGCACCTGCTTGACAAAGTGGAAAATTGCCCCTTTGTGTCCTGTACATAAAAAGCAGCACAAATACAAATTGGGAAATTACCGCCTCATCAAGCTGCACTCGATCATCAGTAAATTGATGGAAGGTGTCATCAGTAGCACTATTAAGCAGCACCTGCTCAGTAATAACCCTCCAGGGCCACACAACTCCTGACCTCATTACAGCTTTGCTTCAAACGTGGACAAAAGAGCTGAAATCCAGACGTGAGGTGAGAGGGACATCAAGGCTGCATTCAATGGAGTGTGGCATCAAGGAGCTCTAGAGAAACTTGAATCAATGGGTATCAGGTGATAAACTCTCCAGTAGTTGGAGTCATACCAGACACATAAGAAGATGGTCGGTGTTGTTGGACATCAGTCATCTCAGTCCCAGGACATCTCTGCAGGAGCTCCTCAGGCTACTGCCCTCCGGCCAACCATCTTCAGCTACTTCATCAATGGCCTTATCTCCAACATAAGGTCAGAAGTGGGGATGTTCCCTGATGACTGCACCATTATCTGTGTCATTCGCTACTCCTTGGATACAGAAGCAGTCCATGTTCAACTACAACAAGATCTGGACAATATCCAGGTTTGGGCTAACAAGTGACAAGTGACTTTTGCACCGTACAAATGTCAGGCTATGATCATCACCAGTAAAAGATATTCTAACCACTGCCCCTTGATATTTAAGGGTGTTACGATCACTGAATCCCCTTTTATCAACATCCTGGGCGTTAACATTGACCAGAAACTGAACTGGACTTGCCACATAAAACAATTGCTACCAGAGCAGGTCAGAGGTTAGGAATACTGCGGAGAGTAACTCACCTGCTGGCTCTTCAAAGCCCGCCCACCATCCGCAAGGCACAAGTTAGGAATGTGATGGACCAGTCCCCACATGCCTGGATGAATGCAGCTCCAACAACCCTCAAGAAGCTTGACACCTTCCAGGACAAAGCAACCCATTTAATTGGTACTACATCCACAAGCATCCACTCCTTCCACCACAGCAGTAGCAGCAGTGTGTACTATCTACAAAATGCACTCCAGGAATTCACCAAAGATCCTCAAATAGCACCTTCCAAGCCCACAACCACTTCCATCTAGAAGGACAAGGTCAGCAAGTACATAGGAACATTAGCACCTTCAAGTTCTCCTTCAAGCCATTCACTTGGAAGTATATCTGTGTTCCTTCACAGTTGCTGAGTCAAAATCTTGGAATTCCCTCCCTGAGGGCATTGTGGGTCAATCTATGGCAGATCGACTACAGCGGTCCAAGAAGACAGGTCACCATCATCTTCTCAATGGCAACTAGTTATGGGCAAGACATGCTGCCCCAGCCAGTGATGACCACACCTCTATAAATAAATAAAAAAAATTGGACAGCTATATCAACACTGAGGTAAATAATTTAAAAAGCTATAATAACTGGACAGAATTATACAGTAAACTTCCTGGTATTTGAGGTTTTGAAATTTTACGGATTTATTGAGAGTGTTGGTTCACAAGGTGCCAGTTGAAATGAAGTTTGCTGTAAATACCCCGTTGTTTCACCATCTTGGATGGCTAAAGATTGCTTGATGGTGACTAGTCCACAACTGAGGTGGTTGCATTACAGATATTGTGTCCTGAAATTCGAAAGGCAATGACAACTTCATTCCCAAAAATTAGGCAAATGCACATTGAATTTACCTTCCAGTTTTCCTTCATAAGGGTGCATAGTGCTTGGCTGAGTAGAATGCAGTTACTTGTATTAATGTTGCAAGGTCAATAATAGAACTTCACCTTGATGGTTGAGGAAGCAATGAGAACTCTCCTTGCTCTTACTGTCTTGTGACATACTGTCAATTTGCACCCAAAAGGCTAAATCAATAAATTCCTAGCTCTGTCATGCTCAGAGCGTAATGTGTACATTATACTCCTTTTAAGAGTACATTATAAATGGGTTGGCTTTGAACATTCTAATAGTTTGTGAACTTTATGTTGTAAGATGTAATTTAGTTCCTCATTTTATTGCAGCATGATATGAGGGCCACTACTTATGAAACATCAGAAGGCATCATTGAATAATAGTAATTTTTCAGTAAATGACAGATTTGTGTTCAGTTGTTCTGACCATAGCAGTTTATACACATGCAACACATTGGGACTTATGCACTGTCGAAGTGTGAACTAGCTGGCAGGTTGCAGCGACATGCTTTGCACAGGCAAGGATGCATAAGGAGCCCTGCCTTGGAACAGAATGATTGCTGGCCGAAATCAGAATCAACCTAAGCAACAAAACACATGTTCCGTTAATAATAGCTGTTTAGATTTGAAACACTAGCCCCAGCTGCAAATTTTATTACATTGCTTTGGATTTGGATAAGGGATGCTGCAAAGATTCAGGTTGGATGGAAATGGAGACATTCACTTACTGCTAGCTGTTTGTTTTCTAATGATTTCACTTACCCAGAGGTGGATATATATTACTAAAATGGCATGGTGCACAATGTTCATACAAGAAATTTAATGAGTTTTGATACAGATACAGAATTGAGCCATTATGGAGAAAGTGGTGCGGGCAAACAAGATAGGAAGCAATTGCTTCAGCTCCTGCAGAAAACTTAGTTTCCCATCTCTGTAGAACAGATTCTTTTTACCTGAAGTTTAAAATGTGCATAATTATTTTCAAATCCTTCCAATGCAGTGCCCATTTGTTTTCCAGCTCCCAAAATTATGGCCTCTTGAGTAACCTCAAATTTCTTCACTCGAACACTCCTTGTAATGTTTCTTCTGCTGTGCAGCCCTCCAAAGTATGTTTGTGACACTGTCTTCTATAAGCAGAAGCCAAAGTGTTGGCACCAGATCAGCATGTATAGACTCTCCCAGAAGCTGTATGGCCATGCAGCTTAGAGTTCATGTAGTTGGGGAAAATTCTTTCAGCGCTGAGGCCAGACTTCTCTCGTTTCTGACTTCTCCATCCTTACTTTCTACTTTGAAATATTTCTTAAAAACCCACATATTAGTTGGGGACTACGCAAATATCAACTGGAACACAAATAGTGTGAAGAACACAGAGGATACAACACAAGAAACAGCAACCCGCACTACTTTTTTTAGCTAGCGCTCAATAAACCCAATGAGTGAGGGCACAATTTTAGA
Organism: Stegostoma tigrinum; assembly: GCF_030684315.1. NCBI lineage: Eukaryota > Metazoa > Chordata > Chondrichthyes > Orectolobiformes > Stegostomatidae > Stegostoma > Stegostoma tigrinum. The sequence goes on from NC_081375.1 coordinate 17,273,758, forward strand.
TTTAGTGTAAGGTAATGAAGATGGGCGAGTAGATGAAGTGGCAGTGGGTGACCATTTTGGAAATAGTGATCATAATATAGTTTTATGGAGCTTCGTTATGGAAAGGGACAAAAACAGAGCAGGAGTAAAAATTCTAAATTGGTGGAAGGCAAATTTCACAAAGCTGAAGGATGATCTGGCAAAAGTGGACTGGATGTAGTTACTTGAAGGAAATTAAATGGCAAAACAGTGAGAAGCATTCCAAAGCAAGATTCTTCATGAATTGTGTGGACATGTGCTCACAAAATAAGGGATGGTGTTGTCAGATCTGGGGGTGTCTAATTATCCAGCATTATACAGGATAACAAAACAGCAAAATACAGCTTATGACAATCTGAAAAAAGCAGTATCTTTGTAGATTAGGGGAATATGAAAAGTACTGGACGAAATGAAAAGTAAATTTAGGACATCAAAAAGAAGATACAAAAGAAATTTTGGCTAGTAAAATCAAGGATAACCCAAACATGTTTTAATAGCAAATTAAGAGCAAGAGGATGATGAAAGAAATAATTGGACCTATCAGAAGTGTACATGGCAATTTTTGTGTGGACACAACAAATGTGGGCGGAGTTTGAATGAGTGTTTTGTCTCTGTCTTCCTGGAGACATACAGATATTCTTTTTCAAAAGGGAATGCGAAATACAGGATAAAATAAACATAATAAGAAGGGAAGGACTGAAGGGAATGACCTCTTTTGAAGGAGGATGTCATCAGGGCCTAATGATTTGTGTGAGGTTGTTGACTTGCTCACCGAGCTGGCTGGTTATCATAGGAACGTTCCATCACTATGCTAGGTAACATCATCAGTGCAGCCTCTGATGAAGTGATGTTGCTCTACTCCACTTAGAATTTATATGATCCGGTCTGTGAAGTTGGTTTGTGTCATTACTGGTTTTGTTCTGCATGGGTTTGTTTATGGGGTCTAATTTCACATGTTTATTGATTGCATTATGGGTTAGAAATCAGGCCTCTAGGAATTCCCCTGTGCATCTTCCATGCATGGGAATTCCTAGAGGCCTGTTTTTCAACCTGAATGTAATCAACGAACACGTGGAATTCGACCCAGTATGCAAACGCATGCAAAAAAGCACCGGTATCTCTACCACTTAAGGGAATCCATATAAGACGTAATGGATGTTCTTAGGATGATTTTCTAATCCTCATTATATACAGATAAAGTACCATTGGACTACAGATGTACAGCTGCTGCAGTATTCTCCAAAAGGGTATGAACAATAGGCCTAATAATTAGAAGACAGTCAGTCTAGAATCGACATTACAAGATATTCAAGTCCAGTCAGAAATGTTTTGTTCCAGGATGATCATGCATAACTACCCTGATTTAATGCTTTTTTAGCATTAGTGAACATAGTACAATTGATTTTTTTTAAAGTGGATGCTTGTAAGGCATTTGACAAAGATCCACATGTCAGAAAAAAAAAGTCACTTTGATAAAGAGGAATGTGGTGAGTTCGATATAAAATTCATTCAGTGACTGACACTAAGGATGAGCAGATGTGCTTGGAAGTGGAACGCAATTTCTGGTGGTGTACCACACGATTCAATGTTGTGTCACTTGCTGTTCGGTTTATATAGTAATTATTAAGGCTAAAATGTGAGACGCTCGATTGGGAAATTTGCAAATGGTCCAAAAAATGGCCATGTTGTTGATCGTACAGATGATGGTTTTTGACTGCAGGATGACAGCAATGGTTTTGATAAGTGGGCAGAAAAATGAGAGATGGAATTTAATCCAGACAAGCGTGCGGTTATGCATTTAAGAAGACCAAATACCTGCAACTGAATATTCAATAAATAGGAAGGTATCGAGAAGGGTACCGAAATCTTGGCGTGCATGTCTGTGGGTCTCTGAAGGTGATAGGACAGCTAGGTAAGATGTTCCAGGCAGGCTAGAGGGGGATATAAAAGGAGCGGGGGAGTTGCACAGCTTGTTAAGGAGAATATCACAACTATAGTGTGGGTGGACACCTTGGATGGCTCATACAGCGAGGCAACATGGGTTGAGCTCAGGAATAAGAAGGGTGCAAACACAATGTTTGGGGTTTACTATAAGCCTCCCAACAGCCAGCAGGAGATAGAAGGACAGATATATAGGCAGATTTTGGCAAGATGTAAAAGTAACTGGGTTGTTGTTGTGGGTTATTTTACTCTCCCATATATTGACTGGGACTCACTTCGTGCTTGGGGTGTGAATGAGGCAGAGTTTATAAGGAGCATTGGGGAGGACTTGTTGAAACAGTATATAGATAGCCCAAATAGGAAAGGGACCACACTGGGTCTACTCCTGGGGAATGAGCTTGGCCAGGTGGTCGACATCTCAGTAGAGGAGAAGCTTGGGAACAGTGATCACAATTCAGTAAGCCTTAAGGTGCTGATGGATAAAAATCAGTGTAGTTGTCAGGAGAAGGTGCTAAATTGGGGGAATGGCTATTTGCAACAATGTTAGACAGGAACTGAAGAATGTAGATTGGATGCAGATGTTTGAGGCCAAATCAATATCTGGTATGTGGGAGACTTTCAAGTGCAAGTTGCTGAGAACTCAGGACCAGCATGTTCCTGTCAGGATGAAGGATAAGCATGGCAAGTGTAGGGAACCTTGGATATTGAGAGATACTGTGAGATTGATCAAAAAGAAAGAATAAGCATTTGTCAAGGCTAGGAGGTCGGGAACACACAAAGCAAGGGTAGAATACAAGGAAAGTCAAAAGAAACTTAAGCAAGGAGTCATGATAGGTTATAAGGGTCATGAAAGTCATTGGCCAACAGGATTAAGGAAAATCCCAAGGCTTTCTATACATATACAAAGAGCAAGAGGGCGGCCAAGGAGAGGGTTGGCTCACTCAAGGACAGGGAAGGGAATTTGCGTGGAGCCAGAAGAAATGGGTGAGATATTAAATGAGTACTTTGGTGTCAGTATTCACCACAGGCAAGGACTTAGTGGATGATAAATCTGAGGAAGGGTTTAGATTAGATTAGATTAGATTCCCTACAGTGTGGAAACAGGCCCTTCGACCCAACAAGTCCACACCGCCCCTTGGAGCACCACACCCAGACCCATCCCCCTATAACCCACACACCCCTGAACACTATGGGCAATTTAGCATGACTGATCCACCTAGTCTGCAAATCTTTGGACTGTGGGAGGAAACCGGAGCACCCAGAGGAACCCCATGCAGACTCACGGAGAATGTGCAAACTCCACACAGACAGTTGCCCGAGGCTGGAATTGAACCGGGGTCCCTGGCGCTGTGAAGCTGCAGTGCTAACCAGTGAGCCACTGTGCTGGTATGTAGATTGTTTGGGTCATGTTGAGATCAAAAGGGACCAGGTATTGGGGGTCTTGAAAAACATTAAGGTAGACAAGTCCCCAGGACCTGATGGGATATATTCCAGAATACTGAGAGAGGCAAGGGAGGAAATTGTTTGGGCCATTAGTGAAATCTTTGCATCTTCACTGGCTACAGGGGAAGTTCCAGAGGATTGGAGAATAGTCAATGTTGTTCCTTTGTTTAAGAAGGGTGGCAAAGATAATCCAGCTAATTACAGGCCAGTGAGCCTTACTTCTGTGGCAGGGAAATTATTGGACAGGATTCTTCGAGGCAGGATTTACTCCCACCTGGAAATAAGTGGGCGTATTAGAGATAGGCAACATGGTTTTGTGAAGGGGAGGTCACATCTCACTAACTTGGTTGGTTTTTTGAAGAAGTGACAAAGATGATCAATGAGAGTAGGGCAGTGGGTGTTGTCACAAGGACTTCAGTAAGACCTTTGACAAGGTTCCTCATTGCAGGCTGATACAGAAGGTAAAGTTGCACGGGGTCAGAGATGAGCTTGCAAGATGGATAAAAAAAACTGACTCGGTCATAGAAGACATAAGGTAGCAGTGGAAGGGTGTGTTTCTGAAGGGAGGTTGTGAATAGTGGCATTCCTCAGGGATCAGTATTGGGACCTTTGCTATTTGTAATGTATATAAATGATTTGGAGGAAAATGTAACTCATTTCGTTAGAAAATTTGCCAATGACACAGAGGTTGGTGGAATTGCAGTTAGCGATGAGAACCATCAAAGGATACGGCAGGATATAGATTGGGCAGAGATGTCAGATGGAGTTGAATTTGGAAAAATGTGAAAAATTGCAGTTTGGAAGGTCTAATCCAGTTGGAAGCTATACAGTAAATGGCAAAACACTTAAGAGTACTGATAGGCAGAGGAATCTGAGTGTACAGGTACACAGGTCACTGAGAGTGGCAATGCAGGTTGAAAAGGCAGTCAACAAGGCATTTGGCATGCTTGCCTTCATTGTCCAGGGCGGGGGGTGGGGCGGGGTGTTCAGTTTAAAAATTGGCTGGTAATTTTGCAGCTTTATAGAACCTTACTTAGGCCGCATTTGGAATATTACCTTATGAGAAAGCTTCAGTGTTTGTGGATGACATCAAAAGATTCCTGTGGCTCCGCACTCCTTCAAATGCAACACAAAGACAATCTAGACTGAATACCGTAGCACATTTCAGTAATTGTACCTTAAACCTATAAGTTTCCAGACTCAGAGATTCCTTATCTCCAGCATTCTAGCATTAACTTCACTTTATATTTTGCATTCCAACTCATTAGCATCTTCCCCAGGTTAATCAGAGATGAGTAATAATGATGGTTGGTCAGGCGAGGGAGCCACAGACATTCCATGAATTAATAAAAACAACTTACTCCATATTGGGAGTATGTGCTTTTTTTGTGCCAACTGCCTTTATGCTGTTTACTGAAGTCCACATCAATTCATAGGAAAGGCCAAGTTGCACTAGGAAATTTGGGGGATCAATTTTGATGATAAAGAGCAACAAAACCTGATATTGCCTGAATTATCAAGCCAGAAATACAATTTTTCCTAATTTAGAACAGGAGAACAACTGAAAACTGGGAGAGTTTACAGTTTTTTTTTGCATGAACATGGGTGAAGATTAACAACAAGGGAATTATTGACCTGTTTTTAATATTCCTTGTGGCAACCAATTATTGATCATTTTGTTTTCTGACTGGAAATGAACATATGTGTCAGAATTACACACTAACTGAATAATAACTGCATGACTCAATTCAAGCACAGAGGTTTTGACTGGCTTGTTTGTTTTATTTTGCAGATCGCCAGGATGCAATTTTAAGTTGCATTATCATGGACTTGATCTTACAATTTACTGGTTGTTACTGATCTAAGTGCAGCGTTACTATCCCCTTCAGATCCAGTTTGAAATATACTCTCATGAAGCTTGCTGCAGGTTTATTTTCCTTCTACGTTTTGAAAATTCAACCATTAACTGGAGAAAAATGTGTAGTAGCGTGAACGAGAAAAAGTGATTTATTTTGCAGTGGTTTGTTTCTGCAAAGTGGTTCACGCTTAATGTGTCTCTGAGGAATACAGCATTGTATTGGAGTGAGATCCTGTTCATGTCACTTCTCACTTGGAGTCACTTTCCTGGCTAGCAAATGGGAAAAAAAGGTAAGAGGAATCCATTGCAGTGTTTTGGCTGATTAGCCCACTCCCCTCCCAGTCCTATTCCTACTTCACCCTCAGTCACTTGCCTTCCTGTTCCCCTCCATGAAGGCCCCTCATCCCCCCACTGCCTCCTTCAGCTCGGGTGGTCTCTCTCCATCGCCAAAGCTGTTCTGTGTTTGGCCAGCACACTGGAACATCTGCTAAGCTTCCCCTTACTCCAACTGGCATAGTAAATCTGAAATGGTAGAGTGAGTTCAAAAAACAAAGCCCTTTAGCACTCCATCTCTTTATTAAACACAAGTGCACATGGATTGCGTGACATGGTGATGCTTAGTTATGGCAGCTCTTTTATAAATGTAACAGTGCTCATAACTCAAGAGAACCACAGGCACGCGCAGGTTATGAAAGTCTTCTGCAATTGTGTAAGAATGCCTGGAATTCATTCCAGTATTAATTGGTAAGAAGTTATGTATGTTCCAAGGGTGAATATCTCCTTATTAATTGTCTGAGACAGTTCCTAAATGTCACTTCTGTTGCCATTCAGTGTAAACTGCATTTTCACATCCTGACTAATTTTAGCAAAAAGTTACGTAAAGCAGGAGAATGCGTCTTTACATTTCCTGAGAAATAACTTCCTATCCAATCATAATTAGATTGATAACATGACTGGAAAACAAAGAGGAAAACTAAATATTTTTGGCTTTGAAACTCATGTAAAATGAGTTTACAGCATTGGTAAATTGATTTGTTTTATTATCATCACTTGTACTGAGATAAAATGAAAAGTATTGTTTTGTGTGCTTTCCGAACAAATTATCCCTTACATAAGTATATCAGAGTTATAGAACAGAATGCAGATTATAATGCTACAGCTGAAGGGAAGGACCAACTCTAATATATGAGAGGTCCGTTCATATGTCTGATAACAGTGGGGAAGAAGGTGTTCTTATATCTTATTTTCTGAAGAAGGGTCCCAACCCAAAACATCAACTTTCCTGCTCCTCTGATACTGCCTGGCCTGCTGTGTTCCTCCAGTTCCACACTGTGTTATCTCAGACTCCAGCATCGGCAGTTCTTACTATCTTTCTCCTCATATCTGTTGGTATATGTTTTCAAACTGCTGTATCTTCTGCCTGATGGAAGAGGGTGGAAGAGAGTATAACAGGGGTGGGACGGTTCTTTGATTATCTTGGCTGCTTTTGTGAGGCAGGAGGAGGTATAGTTGGAGTCAATGGAAGGAAGGCTGGCTTTTGTGATGGACTGGGCTGAGTTCACAAATCTCCGTAAGTTCTTGCGATCTTGATAATATACCATGCCCTGATGCACTGATAAAAATTGACACGAGTCATTGCGGACATGCCAAATTTCCTTAGTCTTCTGAGGAATAGAAGTATTGGTGGATGGACCAGGACAGGTTGTTGGTGATATTTACTCAAAGAAACTTGAAGCTCTTGACCATCTCCAACTCAGCGCCATTGATGCAGACAGGGGCATTTCCTCCACCCTGATTCCTGAAGTCAATGACCTGCTCCTTCATTTTGCTGACATTGAGAGAGAGATAGTTGTCTTTACACAATGCCACTAAGCTCTCTGTGCCGTTCCTTGTGAGTATATAAGGAGTATAGTAAGAGGCTGAGTGAGTAGCCTTATAGGGCATCGTTGTTGAGGATTATCATGAAGGCTCAATGAAGCGTGCAGGAGAGTGTGCCAGGAGCAGCACAGGCATACCTGAAAATGAGGTGTCAACTCAGTGAAGCCACCAAACAGGATTACTTTCATGCCAAACAGCAAAAGCAGCAAGTGATAGACAGATCTAAGTAATCCCACAACCAATGGATCAGATCTAAGCTCTGCAGCCCTGCCACATCCAGTTGTGAATGGTGGTGGACAATTAAACAACTCACTGGAGGAGAAAGCTCCACAAATATCCTCACCCTCAATGACCCAGCTCATCAGTGCAAAAGATAAAACTGAAGCATTCGCAGCAAACTTCAGCCAGAAGTGCCGAGTGGATGATCCATCTCAGCCTCCTCCAGTGATCCCCAGCATTACAGACACGAGTTTTCAGTCAATTCAATTCACTCCACGTGATATCTAGAAATGGTTAGAGACACTGGATACTACAAAGGCTATGGGCCATGACAACATTCCAGCAATAGTATAGAAAACTTGTGCTCCAGAACTTGCCACTCCCCTAGTCATGCTGTTCCAATACAGTTACAACACTGGCATCTCCCTGACATTGTGGAAAATTTCCCAGGCACGTCCTGTACATAAAAAGCAGGACAAATCCAACTCGGCCAAATATTACCCCATCAACCTACTCTCAATCATCAGTAAAGTGTAGGAGGGTGTCATCAATAATGCTATCAAGCAGCACCTGCTCAGCAATAATCTGCTCAGTGATGCCCAGTTTGGGTTCTGCCAGGGCCACTCAGCTCCTGGTCACATTACAGCCTTAGTTCAAACTTGGACAAAAAAGCTGAATTTCAAAGGTGAGGTGAGGGTGGCAGCCCTTGACATCAAGGCTGCATCTTACTGAGTGTGACATCTAGGAGCTGTAAATCTGCAGGAGTTCCTCAGGGTAGTGTCCTTGGCCCAACCATCTTCAGCTGCTTCTTCAATGACCATCCCATCATCATAAGGTCAGAAGTGAGGATGTTCACTGATAATTGCACAACGTTCAGCACTATTTGTGACTCCTCAGATACTGAAGCAGTCCATGTTTAAATGCACCAAGATCTGGACAATATCCAGGCTTCGGCTGGCAAGTGGCAGGTGACATTTGTGCCACACAAATGCAAGGCATTAACCATCACCAATATGCAACAATCTAACCAACACCCCGTTGTATTCAACAGGCTTACCATCACTGAATTCCCCACTGTCAACATCTTGGGGGTTACCGTTGACCAAAAGCTCAACTGGGGTCAATACATAAACACAGTGGCTACAGGCGCAAGTCAGAGGTTAGGAATATTGCAGCAAGTATCTCACCTCCTGACTCCTCAAAGCCTGTTCACCACCTACAAGACACAAGTCAGGAGTGTGATGGATTATTCCTCACTTACCTGGATGAAAACAGCTACATCAACACATGAGAAGCTTGACACCAACCAGGACAAAGGAGCTGCTTGATTGGCATTATATCAACAAGCATCTACTCCCTCCACCACCAATGCTCAGTAGCAGCAGGCAAGATGCACTGCAGAAACTCACTAAAGATCCTCAGACAGTACCTTCCAAACCCACGACCACTTCCACCTAGAAGGACATGAGCAGCAGATATGGGGGAATACCACCACCTTCAATTCCACTCCAAGCCAATCACCGTCCTGACTTCACTATTGCCGGGTAAAAACCCTGGAATTCCCTCCCTCAGGGCATTGTGGGTCAACCTACAGCAAGCGAACTGCAGTGGTTCAAGAAGGCAGCTCACCACCGACTTCTCAAGGACAGCTAGAGACAGGCAAGAAATGCTGGCTAGCCAGAGATGCATGCATCCCAAGAATGAATAAAAACAAGAAGTAAAGGGAGAGTCTTGATAATATTTTGCAACTATGTTGAAAATGCTGCTATGAAAGAAGATGAAAGTCTTGAAACATCTCTACAATAGGAAATAATTTGTATGGTGAGTTTTAGAGATGGCTAATGTGTTCAGGTTGCTACAGAACAGTGGAAAAAAAAACAGCCATCACTAGGAGTTGGACAGCTCAGGGCAGATAATACAATAGGCAGTTTGTTATTGCAATAGTCTCAGCTACCTTGACCTGGACCAGGGCTGAGGATTAGTTTGATTAGCATCACTGGACTGGCTCTGACAGAAATTGCATGCATCATATTCTGTGCTTCACCAAATCTGTTGAATGTCATCAATTCCCTTAAGCATTTTTCACCAGTGATTCTTCCAACATTTATAATAAACATAACATTCATATGTCATAATATTCAAGGCTATGAGCCCAGCACTGGAAAGTGTGAATCAAATAGATTTAGAGTAGCTTTGTTGGTGCAGACTTGATTGGCCAAAAGAGCCAATCTTTATTGTGTGATTCTTGCCATCTGACATCTGGGATATTTTCAGGCTCAGATAGAGATTATTGAGAATGTACTGGTTCTCTGTTTCTATCCCTGGGTGAATGTGTCTCCATTTTTGGGTTTCCATCTCCTTCAATCAAGTTGAAAGAACCTCATTTGCCTCTTTAATGCTCAGAGGGTATCCTATTCGCTATCAAGTTTTCAGAATGTGCTCATTGTCCTTAACTGGTTGGAAGGCTCATGTTCAGACCACAAATTTAGGACAGGTTGGTGACTGCTAGTCACACAATATAGCTTCTCAGTCCCGTTTGACATTGACAAAGGAGTCCTGATGGATGAAAATTCTCAGCTGTTAAATCTGACTTTGGTACAACACTTGTCTCAACAATGAAATACTAGTTATAGGTTTTCCATATTTCGCTTCCTTTTTGTTTTAAATCTTTGTTTTTATTATCCATATGTGCAATTAGTTGAAACAGCGAGATTGGTGGCAGTACATTTCCGCACTTGACAATGAATATGCAACAGTGAAAAACAGTGAAAGTAAAGCAAACGTGGGATCTAATCGCAATGGGTAGCCAGTGCTCCTATTCAAAGCAGGAGTCAATATTTGACTTAATCACAGTCAAAGAATGCAATTTTCATCGAGGTATTGGATGCTAGTCCCAAAAGGGTTGACTGGCTGTTGTTTCAGAAATAGCATGGATGGGTTTTCTAACTAACCTTTGTGGGGGCCAGATCATAGTCTGATAAAAGGTCTTTCTGACTTCTGATGAAGTTTCCATGCATCCAGCAGGATTCTGTAGTCTGTCGCATTTTTAATGACGCACTTCTGGCTAAAATACTTGTGAAGTTACCCGATTCTGAGACCTGCAGGCAATTGTTGGCTATTTGTGACCGAGTATTGTCATGTCGATAATGCCCCGTTCTATGAGTGACCTTGTCTTCTTGCTGAAGCCATTGGACAGATGGGACAGGTACCCCAACAACAAACCGTGGAGCTTCACTCCTGAATTTGGCCTCCGGAATTATGCCTTCTATTGAATGTATATCGAAGTTATCTCCCACTGTTCATACCACTTTAGAGATTTGAACGTGTTCTGTCATCAATAACCTTCTGGTTAGAGTGGTGTAATAAGAAATGTCTGGAAGGTTTTTATTCATTCCTTTATCAAACTTGTCAAAGTCCTCAGCCAGAATTGTATTTTTGGGAATTAATTAATTGTTAAACGGGAAATCTCAGTTTCTGCCTCCCGAGGGAACCAAATTCACTACACATTGAACATTCAGTGTCATCCTGTATATTGTTGCTTTTCATCGGAGCAACCTATACAATTATTGGCTCATGCACTAATTTTTCCCAATTTGGCCACCAAAGTGCCTTAGGCTGACTGGTAGTGAGCATTGTTGCACCCTGGAGCAGGCTAAAAGAAATGGTAACAAAAATAAAAATCTGAAATAAAGAGCAATGAAGATCTTCAGAGCTTCTGCTTTAACCTCTGGACCTACCACTAAGCTTCAGTTTTCCTGCCAAAGATGTAATTATTTACACAAGTGTGTTCAATGTGCCATTGCTTACAGGCTGGAGTTCGATGATCAGCTGTTTCAGATTTACTCAATGTCAAGCATGCTGCTCACATATTTTATTGTACAATTATAATTAATGTTTGATTGGATAAATTGTTTCAAGCTCAATTATCAGGCAATGACATAAAATGGCATATTATTTAACCAGAGCAGCATAATCTTTTTTGAATGACGAAGCAAAGCAGTATATTTACTTTTTTATTTCATTTTAATAAGATGGGAGATCACAATTCAGTGTGTTTGAAGTGAGATCCGATTATGTCACAGTAAATTAGGTTTCAGGGGACACAGTCATCAGAATAATTTGTTGACATTCAACTCTTTTAAGTAGCGCATTCAGTATGCAAATTACTCGCTCCATGTAGCTCAGTGAAGTTGGACTGGACTTGATATAATGGAGGTATCACACCCTCGCTGCCAATGGAACTGATGAACGATGCAGTTAAAATTAATTCTGAGTTTCTGAGGCCTTAACTGGAAGCTTTCTTACGGCTACTAAGCTGCCCACCCCACAATGGGGAACTCCATTAATGAAAATGCATGGATTATACAGCTGGTCAGTGATAGTGCATGGACTCCACGTGAGTCTCTTGACTTGCGAAATGCCTCAGCTCAGCCTTTCAACATATATTTCTATTCTCTTTATATTTATATGCTTAGCTTGTCAAATGGATATATTGTATCAATGTCAGCAGATTAGAAAACTGGAGACCTGGCTCTTTCTCTCGGGACAGGGGTTCAACTTCTACCACAGCAGCTGGAGTTAGCAGCTAGTCCTGGTAACTGCATTTGTGAAACCACCCTTCGCTGCTGTCAAAACTGGTTCTCTGAGCATCTGATCCACTAGTGAACTTTTGGAAAGGAAATTCGCCATCCTTATCTGGTTCAGCCTACAATGTGGCACCAGAACCACAGCAATGTGGCGGACTCCTAGCAACCCTCTGAAATGACCTAACTAGCTACTGAGCAATGAGGGAAAGGAAATGAAAGAATGAAACAGTGTATCTTTCTCCATGCAGGTTAGGGTATTATGCTATTTTTGGGATAGTATAATATTAGGGGGATAAGGATGTAATGGCAATGTCTATAGATCAGAAAACCACACTAATGCTTTGGGGTTATAGATTCCAACCCCATCTCAGCAGCTGATGAAATTTGAACTCAGTCAATAAATCTGGAATTTAAGTCCAGTATGCTTTGGTGCAGCTCTACACATTTGTCTATATCTGATTCCTACAACAAAAAAAATTGCAATATGTTGACAATAATGTCAGATTTGTGCCTGCTAACTTATAGTAATTCCTGTTCTGACAATACCTCAATTTTTAAAATGTCACTCTTGTTTTCACTTTCTTCCATGGCCTTCCTGCTCCCAATCTAACAATATTGTAACTTATTTTAACCTAACAATCCAACAAAGTGAGGGATGGTGGTTTAGTGGTTATTTGACCAGTGGCTATAATGTGTGAGTGTAAAAGTGCCAGTTTAGTTCCATGTTGACATTACTACCTGACAAAACATGATGTGATTTACAGATTTGTATTACATCCTTATGAAGTCCTGGCCAGGTAAAATGCCTTTTTTCCCATTCTTGGGCTTTCTTTACTCCTACATTCCTTCCATGCCATTGGAATATTATGTGTTACTGACAATGTCTCCTTGTAATATCTGACCTCTGAGATGGATGGCTGCCCATTTCTCATCGGCAGCTCTGTGATGGTGTCTCCACTTGTACTTCAGCACTCCATTCTTGACAGAACAGCACTTTGGAACTCTTTCAGACTTAGCTTCAGTTTGAATTGATGTTGTACCACTATTTAAGAAAGTTGGTAAGGAAAAGTTAGGTAACTATAGACCTGTAAGACTGACATCAGTTTTGGGCAGGTTGTTGGAGGGAATCCTGAAGGACGGAATTTGCATGTATTTGGAAAGGCAAAGACTGATTAGGGATATTCAACATGGCTTTGTGCATGGGAAACTATGTCTCACTAACTTGATTGAGTTTTTGAAGAAGTAATGAAAAGGATTGATGAGGGCAGAGCGGTGACATTTTTGATATGGATTTCAGTAAGATGTTTGTCAAGATTCCTCATCGTTGGCTGGTTAGCAAGGCTAGATCAGGGAGAATTAACCAGTTGGACACAGAACTGGCTCGAAGGTAGAAGACAGAGGGTGGTGATGGAGAGTTGCTTTTCAGACTGAGGCCTCTGACCAGCAGTGTGCTACAGGATCGGTGCTGGGTCCATTGTTTTTTGTTATTCATGTAAATGATTTGGATGAGCATATAGGAGAGATGGTTAATAAGTTTGCATATGACACCAAAATTAGTGTTGTAGTGGACAGTGAAGAATGTTACCTCAGAGTACAACGGGATCTTGATCAAATGCGCCAATGGGCTAAGGTGTGACAGATGGAGTTTAATTTAGATAAATGTGAGGTGCTGTATTGTTACAGGGCAGGACTTACACACTTAATGGTAAGTTCCTGGGGAGTGTTGTTGAACAAAGAGACCTTGGAGTGCAGGTTCATTGTTTCTTGAGAGTGGAGTCCCAGGTGGACAGGATAGCGGAGAAGGCCGTTGGTACGCTTGTCTTTCTTGGTCAGTGCATTGAATATAGGAGTTGGGAGATCATGTTGCGGTCATACAGAGCACTGGTTAGGCCACTTTTGGAATACTGTGTGAAATTCTGTTCTCCCGGCTGTAGGAAGGATGTTGTGAAATTTGACAGAGTTCGGAAGAGATTTACAAGGATCTTACATTTTATTGGACAAAATCTAGTTTATCCTTTTATACCCGTATTTCTCACCAACTTCATAGCCAAACTTACTTTGTCCTTGTTCCAAAATATCCTAGCAAAAAACTCCCTATATTTGAAAGGCAGTTGTATGCCTATACAAGGGTTGGCAATCTAGCTTTGCCCCCTCACCAACAATGTAGTGGCACAAAGCCATGCAGTTCATGGCCCTGGTTGGCAATCTCACAATCATCACTCTTTAACTATCACACCATGCACTTTACCTGCCTGTAGCTCTATCCTATCTGATTAGCCTCTAAATTGGTGTTCTCCTCAATGCCCATTGTGTAGGCACAGCTTGTCATTTCTCAGTGGATGAACTTTAAAGACAGGCAAGCAATTGGGCAAATTCAGTCATGAGCTTTTATTTAAGGACAACAAGTGGGAACATGAACAAACCCAACAGGTGCTGAGATTTGCCCCAAAAATGTAAACCTCATGCTGACAGGATGACCAATCACTATTTGACCTTCTCCAATGGTTTTCTGTAGCTGGCTGTAATCTACTGAGCTCTGCCATGGGCAAGGAGAGCTTCCTCCTCTCCAGTGTCCTCATGCTCCTGCTCAGAGCACTGCTCATATTGCCCCAGTTCTTTAGCCTCCAGCATATTGCGTTACAGCCTGCTCCAATTGTGCAGAGCACAACACATTTCTGAAGAAGGGTCTAAACCCAAAACGCCAGCTTTCCTGCTCCTCTGGTGCTGCTTGGCCTGCTGTGCTCATCCAGCTCAATGCCTTGTTATCACTGACTGTAACTCAGACAGTTTTTCTATTCATTCACAGGATATGGGTATTGCTGCCTTGGCAAGCTCTAACTATATTTCACACTGCCTTGGAAAAGCAACCAACTTGAATCAAAGACCTCTCCCAACAGGTTATTCTCTTTTCCACCAATCAGAAGACACAAAAATGGAAAACACATACAAAATCTTCAAGAGCAGCTTCTTCCTTTCTATTAACAGACTTTGAATGGACCTTTCTGTGGCTGTAACACTACATTCTGCATTTTGTTCTGCTACCTGATGCACTTTGTAGGGTATGATCTGTCTGTAGAGCACACAAAGCACCACTTTTCACTTTATCTCAGTACATGTGATGACAATAAATGAAATTAGGGGTGTTGTCCATCCCTAATTGCCCAGAGGGCTGCTAAGAGTAAACCAGATTGCTGTGGCTCTGGTACCACATCTAGGCCAGATGTGATACCAGAGCCAAAGCAATGTGGTTTACTCTTAACAGCATTAGTGAACCAGATGGGTTTTTCTGACAATCAACAACAGTTTCATGGTCATCATTAGACATGTAATTCTAGATTTCTATTGAAACTCAGATTCCCAGAGCATTACTTAGTTCCTTGGGTTAATAGTATACGAATAATATCACGAGACCATTGCTTCCAGTTGTGCTTGCAGTTCACTGACTGAAGATATACTTGTCCTCTGATCGCTTGTGCTAAATATACAGGGCTGACTGCTGCCTACTCTCCAGACTGCAGTCAAACAGATCCTCTGATCATGAATGTCCTAGGGAGACAACTAATGGTGGCCAAGTCTCTGAGCTGTGTGTGGACTGTGCTCCTGACTGACAGACAGCTGCCCCTCTTGGCTACTGAGAACCAGCCCCAACTATTTCCCGACAGGATCACTGGCTGAATACACATGCAGTCTGTTTGCCACATAGGCTGCTGGCTCATGCTGTAGGTGTTAGATTGATTTCTCAATATGCTGCACAGCAAGATATTCCCAGCATCGCTAACCGATCCATCATGACAAGTAGCTTGTCTCTGTGCCTGCGCCAAAAAGCATGTCAGTATGGGAAAATGGATATTCTTTCGCTCTGGCTGAGCAGCCAATGTGCTAACATGCCTGGCACTGCAAGGCAGGGTAACACAAGGAAGGGATGTTGTGAGCATGCAGACAGGTACTGTGTGCAAGTGCTATGAGAGAAGCGAGATCTGACATGTAGCCTGCACCAATCTTTGATATTGATCCCTGTCCAAGTGTGCAAAATATCCCAGCTGCAGCATTTCAAACTTTGAAAATATTTGTCAATAAATGTGCCTCGTTAGAAAGATTACTTTTGTGTGAGAAAGGGGACTATAGTGGCTCAGTGATCAGCACTGCTGCCTCACAGTGCCAGGAACCTGGGTTCGGTTCCAGCCTCGGGTTACTGTCTGTGTGGAGTTTGCACATTCTCCCTGTGTCTGTGTGACTGTCCTCCCACAGCCCAAAGATGCACAGGTCAGGTGGATTAGCCATGGGAAATGCAGAGGTCTGGGTCTGGTGAGATGCTCTTTTGAGTGTCTGGGCTGAATGGCCTGCTTCCACGCTGTAGGGATTCTATAAATGTTTCCTGAATTTGTGTCTGAAATTTTAATTTTAAAATTAGATCACATTGTTCTGGACAGCCCTGCCAGGAACGTAGTTTATCACCATACTCCAATCAAATACATGAATCATCTTTAACACCTCAATTTGCTCACTGTTTAATCTTCACTATTTAAGCAAATACCCAATTCTAACCCCATTCTACCATCTAGCTGGCAGGTCTCGTCTCTCCCCAGGCATCTGCCGAAAGTCAGGCATCTCTGGTACCTGCACCGAAGCAAGTATTGACAATTTGACATTGCCCTTCACTAGCAGTGCAATGATACAGTAACCACAGAGCCTCACAAAGCTGGCATGGCAGACTCTCGCTCACAATACAACTCCATTTTCACATCCTAGTTGTTTATTGACCACTAGATCACAGAGTTTACCCACCATTAGTCACATCCCATCTGAACACAATCTCTAAGTGGCTGTTACTTTGTCCCCAGTGCCCACTGTATTCCCAGAATTCATCACTGTCCAGTCAGTGAACATCACATACAGGCAAACTATTCATCAGTTCCAATGTTGAGATTATATCAACAACCAGAAAAATATGAACACAAACAAAATGAATAAAGTCTGTAGTTTGTCCCATGGTGGAAAACAAATGTAGAATTACGACCAATAACTAGATTACAGCCCACGATGGTCCACTTCACCCAGTTCTCATGTCTGGAATCAGGTATAACTCAGATCTTGAAGTGTCCATGCAACTGACCTCTATCACACACAGTGACAGCTTCCTCTTCTTTGCAATGTCCTTGCTGTCCTCCTCTTCAGAAGATGGCTCCCATTACCCTAGTTCTTCAGCATCCAACACATCGCCTCGTTATCTGCTCCAATAATGCTGAATGCAGGAGGCTAGGATGATGTGGTACACTCTGTCTGGGAAATACTGGATAGCCTTTCCCAGACCAGTGCAAGGAGCAGTACAAAACAAAAATCATATCTACAGCCAAAAACCACCCATAATTCTGAACTAGGAAGGATGCTGTGGGTGGTAGAGATGCTTACTTCATTATCGATCCTGTAAGCATAATGATGCATTTTATGGAAGGCAATGATAATGGGTAGAATGTGAAAATGGGGTTGTATTGTGAGCAAGGGTCTGCCATGCCAGCTATGTGTGGCTCTGTGGCTGCTGTGCCATTGTACTGCTGGTGAAGGGCAACGTCAAATTGCCAATATTTGACAGCAATCTTTTAAAGATGGTGCAGGTACCAGAGACACTTGACTTTCAGCAGATATCCAGGGAGAGGCGAGATCTTTCAGGTAGGTGGTAGAATGGAGCCAGAATCAGGTATTTCCACTCATAGGGAAGATTAAGCAGTGAAAGAATTGAGGTGTTAAAGATGATCCAAGTATTTGATTGGAGTATGTTGATAAACCATTGGGATGGGAAGGGGTCAGAGGACAGCAGACACTCCCATCATGGGCCTCCTGCAGTGCCACAATGATGCCACCCAAAGGTTGCAGGAACAGCAACTCATATTCCGCTTGGGAACCCTGCAGCCCAATGGTATCAATGTGGACTTCACCAGCTTCAAAATCTTCCCTTCCCCCACCGCATCCCAAAACCAGCCCAGTTCGTCCCCTCCCCCTACTGCACCACACAACCAGCCCAGCTCTTCCTTTCCACCCACTGTATCCCAAAACCAGTCCAACCTGTCTCTGCCCCCCTAACCTGTTGTTCCTCTCACCCATCCCTTCCTCCCACCTCCATCTCCTACCTACTAACCTCATCCCACCTCCTTGACCTGTCCGTCTTCCCTGGACTGACGTATCCCCTCCCTACCTCCCCACCTATACTCTCCTCTCCACCTATCTTCTTTTCTCTTCGGTCCGCCTCCCCCTCTCTCCCTATTCATTCCAGAACCCTCACCCCATCCCCCTCTCTGATGAAGGGACTAGGCCCGAAACGTCAGCTTTTGTGCTCCTGAGATGCTGCTTGGCCTGCTGTGTTCATCCAGTCTCACATTTTATTATCTTGGATTCTCCAGCATCTGCAGTTCCCATTATCACTCCTTTTCTCATGTTGTGTTTTGTTTGGCCACTTAGTTGGTGCACTTTCTGAGATTGAAACTGAATGATGCAGAAACAGGCCTCTTTCTTGGGTACTGTATGAATAGCTGAATGGAGGAATGTGTGCAGCTTTCATGTGCAGGATATCCCAAAAGTCACAAAAACATAAATTTCTGGAGTCTGGTGCATCTGTGGAGAGAAATCAGAGTTAATATTTCATGTCCAGTTCTGAAGAAGGCTTTTTTCTCTTTTTTCCGGTCTGTTTATTTCTAATATTCTGTAAGGTAACATTTTATTCCTCTTGAGTCGGCAGAAAAAAAAACCCTGTAGTTTGTGTTATTTTGAATTTGATGTTTTCACCAAGCTTCTTGGGTGTGCAACATGCACAAGGGAAATAAAGAGTTTTCAAAGAATTCCAGATGGTTTGGGAGAAACCAATAGGTTTTAGGGGAGATGAGAGAAAAGCAATGCTTATTAAAATAGGACTCAGTAAGGATGTATGGCATGAAAGAGTATTGGAAAGATAATGACCAATAAGACATTTGTTTTGAATAGTGTCCTGTCGACATAAAACTGTTACAAATATATCAACAATGAAAACAGTACCAATTTCGACATTAACTTTCCGGTAAAAGATACATTTATATTGCATTTGCTTATCAGTTGAAACAGGTTATCTCAGCTTTGGGTGTGTGATCAGCAAGACCACATTTGACATTGTACATTCTGTTAGCCATCCTATATTTAAACAAAAATTGTCACAATTATAAGTGATAGAAAAGGAGAAGAAAGTGCTGAGACTGATATATGAGGGACAATTTGCAATGCTGAACTTGGAATAAAGAAGGTTAATGGGGGTGTGATCCAGGTCCTTCAGATTTTGGACCGCAAGCTCTTTGATTTAAGTTATGAATTCAGAATCACAGATTGGATTTAAATTACCATACACCACATAAGACTCAAATTCTAAAAACAACAATGGAATATACAAAATTGCCTCCCAGTGAAAGTAAATCAAATTAAAAATTTGGATTAATAATCTTTGGAGTTCCTTGACTTATTTTCCATTTGCTTCATGAAGTATTCCTTGAGATATGAGGTAGCGAGGGGATATTGCCCATCCAGAGCAGCACATCAAGTTTAAAAAATTGATACAAATGAATTGTTGGAGTTTTGTTCAGGAAATTATAGAAAATAGTACATGATAGCTACTACTCCAGTTCCTACACCATTACCTCTGGATCCATCCATTGGCCCTTCCTATTACATCTTCAGAATACTTCTTGGTAGCAAATTCAATAAAATATCATCCAGTATCATATGTATGCAGATAGCACACAGCAATACCTCATTACCGCTCCTCCACTTGTTTTTCATTGTCAGACAGGTTGGATGACATCGAGCACTGATTGAACATCAGTTTTTCCAATTAAACGTTGCAAAGATTAAAGGCAAGATGTTGTCTTGCAGTTCCCAATGAAAAGTCTTTTCCCTTACCACTGAATCTCCAGTCCTCTTTCTGGCAATGGATTGAGGCTGAGTCATATTGTTTGCAATCCTGGCATTGTACTTAAGCCACAGAATGAGCTTCTGGGCTTAAACAATGCATCATCTAGCCCACCATCAATGTAAAATTGCCCTGATCTGCCATTGCCTCAGGTTATCTACTGAAACCCTCATTCACATTCTTGCCACTACTTGACCTGGCTATTCCAATACTTTCTCCCTCCTCAAATTTGATCTCATCCAAAACTCTGCTACCATTTTCCTAATTCACACCAAGTCCCATTCACCCATCATCCTTATGTTCACTGACATACATCCCCTGAGCCAGCATAAACTTAATGTTAAAATTGCCGTTCTCATTTTGTCATTACTAAAGTCTACTCTGGTCCTCGAACCCTCTGAGATCACACTGCTTCTCCAATACTAGCCTCGTAGGCATGCCTGATAAGTGGCAATTGAAAAGCTGGCAAAACTAATCTTTGATTTCCAGCGTGAAAAGCCTCTTTCTCTTTGAGAGAAGAGAGCTCCATTTAAAATAACACCTTCGCATGGACTTACGCTTTAAATAGAGAAAGCACACAGCAGCATCAAAACTCAACCCAGCTGTAGCAGGTGGATTGAGTGAAAGCAACATTGGGATTCAAACATGCAACCATCTGGTTAGCAAGTTGCAGCCAAAGTTATTGTGTACTGGCCACGTAATCCGACTAGAAATTTCTACAAACTTTTACAAATGACTTTGGGATTTTAGGGATTTCAGCATCAACTCTGAAAAATGAAAACAGAGTATCCAAAAAGTTTATGTTTCTGGCTTACTAGTCATCTGGTTCCAAAACCTCACAGTAATTAGAAATAGACGCCCCTCTAGCTCTAGATATGAGTATAAGGAAATTCATGGTCTGGTTGTGCGGAATGTTATGATACCACGCTACTGACCTGTGCCAGGAATAGAAAATTGGCTACCTGGCAATATTCACCATTCCGTTTGCACAAAGCCAGCTGCATGGCACAGAGCACATTAGAAAACTGACGCATAGAGCTGGATTTTCCTTTCCTCACCCTTTTCAAGTCTGAGCTGTGACTGTCTACTGTCACCCTAACTCCTTCATGATCCCAGCACAGTTTCCTTGTGAGGGATCATTATTTATGCATGGTGAACCTTCAGCAAATGGGAGCCCCATCTTGTGCCCCTCAGGAGACACAGATCCTGCTGTAAGATCAGTCAAGGGAGGGCATCCACAACGTAGCAGAGTTTCAAAGACTGCAATAGCTACTTGAACAGAGCCCTTGGCAAAAAGTTAAGTCTTTCTGATAGCTCGCTGAGACAGGAGGCAAGTACTATATCCCTGTTCTTCTATCAGGAAGTCTTTGGAGCTTACACTTTACTATCACAGGAACTTGGCACCAGCATTTTGTGGGGAGGGAGGGGCATGGGTATTGGGATACATTCAGGAACAAACACCCCGAGTCTCTGTTAGGATTTGCCTGTGGTGAGTGGGAGGGAACCACTAGATGCACTACGATTAGGGATGCAAAATTAAGACTGAGGGTGGGAATGCAGACATGGGTTGTAGTGGAAAATCCAGTCTATAGTGGTTTAGCAGTGAAGAGATTGTGTTGCAGTCCCCGTTATGTTACTGAATTGCTTGCTTGGGAATATGGCAACTTTTAGTCTGGAGCAGGTGCCTGCATGTCAGGCAGAGTATTTGTAAAGTGTGGAATCCCTGAAAGGACATGTACCTGCCCATGTTTTGAGTTGCACTGTGTTGTCACCATATGCTCGAAACACATTGGGAAAAGAAGCCATTATATATTGGCTGCTTTGGCATCCTCCAGCCTCGGGGAGTTTGCATTGCTGAGCAAAAGCCACAGACCAGAGATCCTCAGCTTCAATCAGTCTTCTTGTTATCTCAGAAGTGGAAGTATTTGCTTGTTTTGAGATGCAAAGTGGGTGATGGAAACTCCTTTCCGGATTCTTCAATCTGAGAGGGCTGAGCACCAATTGACTAACAACAGCTTTCAGTAAACACTTTAAAATGTTGGCCTTGACCAGATAGATACCTCAATAACTGAGATAACAGGGTGTAGAGTTGGATGAACACAGCAGGCCAAGAAGTATCAGAGGAGCAGGAAGGCTGACATTTTGGGCCTAGACCCTTCTTCATTTTCTTACGAAGGGTCTAGGCCCAAAACGTCAGCTTTCCTGCTCCTCTGATGCTGCTTGACCTGCTGTGTTCATTCAGCTCTACACCTTGTTATCTCAGTTTCTCCAGCATCTGCAGTTCCTACTATCTCTCTACCTCGATAACTGATCTGGTGCCTCCTGATACCTAGAGGTACCCTTGGGAACCACAGGTGGGCCATAAAGTGGGGTGGGGGGTCAGGATCCTTGACATGGTGGATCTCCATCTGTTTTAACTCTGCTTTGCAACCAAGACATTGGGGGATTTCAGTAAATTAAAGGTGAAAGCACTTCTTCAGGGCAAGAAAAATCAATGAGATGATCAGCTGTTCATGAAATATATTTGTAGATAGTTGGCTGGCTTACCATTGCTATGTGACCTCTAATTCTGCTATGTTTGCTTACATTTTAGATTATAGTAGCCATTAAAACATATTAAATAAAACAATATATCAAATATATGAGAAAAAGATTGAAGGAATTTTCAGAGCTTTGAATACCAAGAAAAGAAAATGGTTGAAGAAGTAAAAAATGCAACTGATGAGGATGCCTGAAGTCAAGTACATAGGTCATACACTGAGAATGAAAGGTCTTTACCCAGACCCTGACAAAGTGAGAGCTATATCAGAAATGCAGTGACCAACACGTATGAAAGCAACATAATTATTTGTTGAATTTGTGAAGTATTTAGCAAATTTCTTGCCTAATTTGTCATCAGAGTGTGAACCTTTACCATAGAGTTCACATAGAACATTTATTGCACTGCTAGGGAAATCCTGTGATATTAGGATACAGAACAAGAAGCAACTTTCACTTGAATGAAAAGAAACTAGTAACTGCAGCTTGATAGGTTCTGGAAGTCATCAACCCAGCAGACATATAGAAGTTGAAAGACAAGTTTCTTGTGCCGATCAAGAAACTCACCATGGGAATGATATCCCTGAGGAAACAATTCCCCAGGAATGCACTGACAAACTGATAATATGAATTCACATGGACATCATTTAAATATCTGAATGCTTTTGAGATCTAAGATGAAATGCGTACACATAGACTGATGAAAGTGGAACTGACTCAAATTAACAGTTTTCTTAATTAATCATAATTTATTTTTAGATTAGATTCCCTACAGTGTGGGAACAGGCCCTTTGGCCCAACAAGTCCACACCGCCCCTTGAAGCATCCCACCAGATCTATCCCCCTATAACCCACACACCCTGAACACTACAGGCAATTTAGCATGGCCGATCCACGTAACCTGGACATCTTTGGACTGTGGGAGGAAACCGGAGCACCTGGAGGAAACCCACACAGACACGGGGAGAATGTGCAAACTCCACACAGGCCTGAGGCTGGAATTGAACCTGGGTCCCTGATGCTGTGAGGCTGCAGTGCTAACCACTGAGCCACCGTGCTGCCCCAATTCACTAATGCTGTGCATTGAGTCACTTGGGTAAAACATCATTGCAAATGGAAATGCATGCTCTTTTTGTGTTTTTTATGAAAACTGGAGTGTTTGAAGAAATGTGTTTGCATTTAATAATGATCGCTAGCTCACCATAGTTGTTACCTGTACATCAGCTGCAACTGCTTGCACTTTTGTTGGCACAGCCATGAAACACATTACATTTCGCTGCCTATCTCTGTTGTGCATCTTCTGGTGCAGTCAAGTGTCAATAGCAGAAACATGCAAACAGGCAATATGTCTGTATTGTCCGACATGGCACATCCACATTGAAGGAAGTTAAAGAAGTCATGGTCTTACAACAGACAAGTATGAAAAGAGTTTTCAAGGAAAGCCAGATGGGATCTGTTTTTTTTAACCCTGGTTGCATAAGCAGCAGGGATTCAATTTGTGTCCTGCTGGTTGAATTAAATTATTCTGCTACAAATTACTGCACTGTGTGTTTACACACACAATGAGGCTGCAGCTGAAAATGTCAATGCGAGGCTTTGCAATTAAGTGTAAGTAATCATGAGGATGTGTAGAGAATGGCATCATTAAGAGACACATCGTAACAGCCTTGATTCACCACATGCTTTCTGAGAGGTGAAGTTGCATCCAGCTGAGACAGGCGGTGTGCATAACTACAAATAGATTTACTTTACTGTAGAGCACAATGAAGCCTGTGCCATGGCCAAGCTCAACTTGCTTCTCAATTGGGTTATTTCAGGGCAACATCACAATGTTTATATGGCTTTGGATAATTCGCAGCAGCTGTTAAATGTGCTACAAAAGTAAATCAGTAACACCCCTGCAAAAAGAGCATCTGACTGACTGCGGCCACATGTATGTGGACCCACTTCCCAGAAACTACAGCTTAAAAGTGCTTGTATCATCTTTCAAAGCTCACCCTGGGGGCTAATATTTGTGCATTTGCAGTGCATAAAGGCACAATTTAAAATATCACTTCCTCCACATACAATTTTTTAATGTTCCTATGGCCACATTGCTTGAGTTTGACCACACAGAGTGGAAGTGAACACATTTAGCACATGTTATGGACAACACAAGCGTAATTCCACATTGACAATAGTTCTTCTGTTTGTTTTTCTGAATATGCAACAAAAAGCTATGCTATTATAAATCATCTTTTTATTCATATTTACCAAGTTTGTGGGTGTTTGATCTCATTGAGGCTACGTCTTTTTGATTGGATTATTATCAACAAAATGAGTTAGGCAAAGCATCATGGCAAATCATTATCACATTTACAGGAATCGAAAACCTTACAACAGATATAACAGGCAGCTGATGCTACCAGTTTTGGTGCCCTTCTAAAGTTGAATTGCATTGTATTTACCAAATCCTTCATTTTGCCTTTGTATGTGAAATAGTGTCTCACTCAATGGTAGTAGAAATTTCTAATTCTTGATTTTAAATTCTTTCATTGCCTCATCCATCCTATCTTTATAACTTCCTTCAGCTGCCTGAGCTCTAGGGTCTGGAATTCCTCCCTCAGCCTTTCTGTCTCTATACCCCTCTCTCCTTATTTGCGATACTGTTTAAAACCTACCTCTATGAATATGCTGCTATCTCAATGTTTCCACATATAGCTCAGAGCCAAACTTTGTTTGATACGTGTCCTGTGAAGCACTTTGGTTTGCTTTGCTATGTTAAATGTACTATATAAATGCAAGATGTTGTTAAACAGCTACCAAAAATAATAAGTTTATATTGGAATATTTCCAACTGATCATATGTTCAGTTTTATTTTCAAAGCTAATCTTTATTGTCTATGAGTAAAAAGGTCAAGCAGGAAAACCAAATAACATTTAATTTAAACCAAGGCCAAACTGTGATGTTTTTAGTCATGCATATTGCATTACATATAGCTTTTATTAAGAAACCTGTTAAATGGTAACAGCTCCTACAATTTTCTTCCATTCATAGCAAAAGCATACATATAATAACCAAGCTTTTCGCAGTTGACTTGACTGGAATCAAGCTGTTTTGTGGTTGATTGACTCAACCCATCCCTCACTGTTATTATTACTGTGCGTTGTGACTACGTTTTAATCTTGAAATCTGGCGCAAGTTAGACTAGAGTAGGCACAGCCAGGCCAGATTACAACATAGAAGTGGTTTCACATTTAGACTGGCACACACAACATATTGTGTTTTATTCACATCGAGACAAGACAAAACATCATGTTAATTCCTGTTATAAAAAGAACTTCAGATCATTGAGTGCTATTGCATCACTTTTACTTTCCAATGGAAATTTACCAAATATTTGGGTTAAATTCAGCCAAATTCTTTCAGCGTTCACTGCAGTCAGTATTTTTTACATTATCTTCTAGCTCGTTTATGGACTGTGCTAAGAGATTTATCACTGTGTCTGACGTCCTTCACTATCAAGATGCAAGCTGATTAATTATACCACTGTTTTAAAACAAAAACTAAGATTATTTCAAAAATTATTCGTAAGGCTGAAAGTAATTTTACGGGTGAGAAGCAATGACCATGAGAGAGGGTGGTAACAGGTGTAGGGGTATGGAGGCAGAATGTGGTGGGTGAGAGCAGTTCCAGGGAGGTCCAGGTCACAACTGGAGTGGAGATCAGAGGTCAAAAGAAAGGCAAAGGTGAATGGTGGTAGATCATATCAGCCATTTTAATTGGGTTGCTACGTGCCCTCTTCCTTCTCCAGTCTCCGAAATTCAGAAGAATGCTTTTAAACTGGAAAAGATAATGATGCAGACTTAATGAGCTGTTAATGGAGCTCCAAGAGATTTCCAAGTAGGGGGCAGAATCTCGTTGGAACTCCATATCAATTGTTATGGAGTATCCGCTTCGTAATGTCTATTGTTCTCTTTCACGGTTTTCAGGTCCTTGAAGCTGGCTTGCTTGATAGCTTAGCTCCCCAAAGTGCAGAGAGCACTGGAGTAAAACCCACTGCACAATTGCAGGCCATTAGATACTTTCTCAGATAAAGACGATGTGATTGGGGGGTTTGGCTACAGCGTGTTTTTGAAGGTCAAGCAGTGATTGCAGGGAATTTAAGGGAGAGGTGGGTGCCATAAGAAGATCTATGTTTGTGTTGGGGTGTCAGTAATTGTGGAATGGTGGGTAATCACAGGGAGAGAGAGCATGATGAAAGTGGGAGGTACCTGGTTGATCAAAAGAAGGTCTGATTGTTGGGAGCTTAACAGATTGGTTGGGGTTTGTGACAGAGGGAAGCATTAGTGCTGCTCTGGGCCTACAAGCTGTGCTTGAAAAGCACAAACCTGTTCCATGCATCTGCTTTCACCTCCTTTTAGCTCCGAAGGCCAAAGAAGTCCAGTTGGCCAGTATTAATTCACAAAGGCAGATATAGACAGACAAACAAAGACAGACAAGAATAAAAAAAAACTTTAATTGAGGGACCTGCCCCCTAGTTTGGTTTCCTGGCATCAGTTCAACCTCCATTGAAACTAGAAGTGGGTAGGTGTGGGCACTTTGAGAGAGAACTCAAGGCTTTTACCACTTTAATGTCGTAATGTCCCACAGCTTCAGGGTGTGTGTATTGGATTTAAGGAATATTGGGGTGGGGAGAGTGGATACAATTCTGTCAACTGTCTGAATGTCTTGTTCCGATATTAATATGTTGAGGGAGTATTTTGTGCATGGTTGTTCTAGAATTTCTGACAATCTTGCTGTCTTCAACGAAAGTCTTTAAAATCAACTGAGGATATGTTTCAATAATTTTTAATTTATGACAAAGCAATATCATTTCGAAGACATGACATTTTGTGCCATTGCGATCTTCATTTTTGATAATGGGCATGTTCCTAATGCCAAGGTAAACTTTAGATGTAGAAATAACACAGACGATCTTATGCAAGAGGCTTGGTAATACGCAGAACAATACTTAATCTTCTGTCAACAAGTATAAATGGAACATTTGTATTCTTGCTTTGTTCAGAGGTTCCTTCAAGTCAGCTTTTGCTCTAACGCCTCCCTCATGACTTGCTATCCCGGTTTTAATTTAAGCCACAATTAAAAGTGAATTATGTAAGAGCCAGCTTCATTATTTAAAAACAAAATTGCTGAAGGATCTTACCTGAGTCAAGGTTTAGATTGATTTTTTTCAAATGTAAGCTTGGAATATGGGTATCGTTGGCAAGACCCACATAAATTTCCCATCTTCAAATGCCCTTGAGAAGGTCCTGGTGAGCTGGAATACAATGGAATGGTTTGCCAGATTAACTTCAAAGAACTGTTCAAAATAATCACATTCCGTAAGCTTGGAATGACATGAAGGCCAGACTGTATAAGGACAATGGATTTCCTTCCCTTTAGGTTCTCAGTGAATCAGCGAGGTTTTTACTCTAAACTGGTAATTATTTTGTCACCCTTACTAATACAAACATCTTTCTTTAAAAAAAAATTCTTCATTAACTTGAATTAAATACCCCAGTTGCCATAACATATTTGGAACACACGGGTTAGACTTACTGCTTTCAGGGAGATGGCGGGATGGTACCTGGTCACTATACACCATCCATCAGTGCTTCCGCCAACAGCAATTAGCAGCTGATGGCCAAGATCGCTGGTCAATTAGGTACCACTTATTGACCCACATGGCAAATAGTGGGCCCAGGAAGGGAATATTCTATAGGAGAGGAGACAGGCCAACTGCTGGTCAGTCCCAACGTTTGGTTTCAAAGGTTGCTGTCCTTGGTGTTGTGAGGGTTAGTTGCCAGTGTCAGGCAAGCAACCTGAGAGACTGAGGCAAAGAAATGAGAAAAAGTGGCATTGAGAGTCAAGAGTGGTGAAACAGCTCGGCAGAGCAGCTGGAGCCATCTTCCAGCTTTTGTGTCTTCTGCCAGCCATACTGCCAAAGTGGAAATTTTATCTGGCCACTCAGTGCACTCTTACTGCCAAAAACTGTGAACCAATTATCCTTATTGCAGTTGCTGTGAGAAGCATTGACTCTCGGGAAACGGTGGTGCCATGGTAATAGCACTGGCTATTCACTCATAGGCCCAGGCTACATCCCTAGAGGCATGCGTTCAAATCATGTCATGGCAGCTGGTTGAATTTATATTTCAATTATAAACTGGAATTGAAAACTTGACTTAGTAATGGCAGCCATGAAACCACCAATAGTCATAAAATGCATCTGGCTCACTAGTATCCTATAGGGAAGGGAATCTGCCATCCTTACATGGTCTGTCTAACATGTGACTCCCGACCCACTGCATTCAGTTGACTCCTAATTGCCCTCTGCCAGGGGCCTAGCTAGCAGTGACTGGGCAACAAATGCTGGCCTTGTCACTAACGATGCCCTCATCCCAAGAAAGAATAAAAGAAAAAGGCTAGACAAGCCAATGATTTGATGATTTTGGAGTCCTCCTCCAGACTGCCACTGAATGGCAGGAGGTTGGGATGAGCAGGAAGACAAGAGAGTCCTCCTCACTAGACCAATTCATGTTTCAAAGAGGTGCCAAAGCAAGCCAGTTGCCACAGGGTCATCCAGAGGTCAATACATCAAGAAGCTGAATGCATTTCTTGCGTTTGCCTGAGTGGGAGGCAAACATTTTCACTGATATGTGCACCGGAGGCTGATACGTGGGAGGCTCTTATGCACAGAATAGGCAAATATTTAGTGCTTGGTTAGAAGGCTGAATCAAGCAGGTCTAGAAACATCTGTGGATAAATAAATCAGAGTTACAGTTTCAAGCCAAATGTGACTACTCCGGGATTTGTGTTTATGTTTTTCGATCTGCCTTCTATCACGCTGCCACTGAGCGCAAGATGAGAGAGCAATGAGATGCCTCCTGTCACCAACAGTTCCACGCTGTTGTCTGGAAAGCACGGAGGACCAACTGGACATCAGAATGGTCAATGTGCAGGAGCTTTCACCAACTCCTAGCACCTTTCTGATAGGGGCAGCCCACTCCTCGTGCCAACCTCTTCCAGTAACATCAGTGGCTGGCTCAGGATGTTTCAAAAGTGAAGGAGCGCAGTTTGCAATGTCTCAAAGATCTCCTGGAATGAGCCCGAATCTTAGCATTACAAAACCATGGCCACCTTCAGGAATGAGGATCACATGTACACAATTAGAGCTGATCACCTCAGGCTACATGTCATCGCTCTGGAGAGATGCAGTCTGTGCTGACATGAGAAACCTATAGGCAGATCATCCTCTTTGTCAATGCTCCTTACATAGGGTGGGATATCCTCTCTTGAAGGACTGACTGCTCTGGGTCTCTGTAATTTTTCTGTTCCTTACGCAGCACTTGCTTACTCATTTGTCTGGTCTGCAACTGTCCCTGGCCTCCTTCTCCTAATTTCCTCCTCCAAAGGGTACTGGGGGCAGTGGTCACTGGGTCTTTGATTGGAACTTTCACGCTCAAGCACAACCCCTAATCCGCCTGGCCTCTTACTCTTCTCTTCCTGCTTCTTTCACCCTGTTTTCCTCACAGAGAAGCCCAGAAAAATTCACAGCTCAACATTTTCATCTTCAATAGTTGCTTCATCCACACATTCTGATTTAGGCCCTCTGATTTAGACATACTCAACCACCCATTCGGCAACCAGGCATTGCTGCCAGAAATCATTCCCACCACTTTGGCCAGTATACCATAGTAATATGGAGTGGTTGCCAAAAATTCCAGACAACTGGCTCATAACCAGGTTTAATTGCCATTTAATTGATTGTTTAGTGAAGGTGGATGTACATGTGCTTTTGGGCGAGCTCATTTTCTGTATTATCAGAAACTGGCATCATGACGATCGGATTGTTGAGCCAATGTTATTACAGACTATTTGACAAAGGAACAGGAGTGCCACTCGCATCATTTTCCTCTGTTAAATCCAGCCTCATGTATTTGGATCATCAATCCAGCAACCTGAACACTCTGCACTCCTAAATGATTCATAAATGTGTCATTCTTGTCTAAAAATAATTAAATTGGTTGCTTGGAGAACCATGTTTGTATATTGAGGTAAATTCCAAATTGTGAGTGTAGAGGGAGCTATTGGCAAATGTTTCTCAAGGAAAAGTTTGGGTTCCTCTTTTCCCTGTGTGAGTTACAAATACCTGAATACTGTAAGCGTTAGACAAGTAACTTTAAGTGACCATACTTGCCGATTGTAGGAGCTTGCTGTGGATAAGCTGGCTGCCATGTCACCTACATAAATTTAATAAAAGGACAACTAAATACAAATTGCTAATTATGCAGAGTTTTGGACTGCCCTGAGTACAGAGCCACGACATGTAGCCTGAAAAGGTCAGCTCTAATTGTGTACATGTGATCCTGATTCCTGAAGGTGACCATGGTTATGTAATGCTAAGGCCCGGGCTTATTCCAGGAGATCGTTGAGACATTGCAAACTGCAGCACTTCACTTTTGAAACATCCTAAGCCACTGATGTTATTGGCAAATGGTAGCATGGGGAGGGGGTTGCCCCTATCAGAAATGTGCTAGGAACAGGAGTAGGTCAATCAACCCTTTAAGCCTGTTCTGCCATTCAATATGATCGTGGTTGATCCTCTATCTCAATGCCATATTCCCACTTTCTCCCCATACCCCCTTGATGTGTTTACAACTAAAAAGGACATAAAACCAATTCTTTATTTCTTCCATAAGCTGCAAAATAAAATTGATGGTTGGATTGTACCTCAACTTGTTGAAAATCAAATTGGCCAATGATTGTCAGCTATTTCTGATTTTACTCCAGATATTAATCAACGTAACTTGCAGACATTTTTCTCTGTCCTCTGCTATCAGAGGCATTAACTCCTGCTGGGATCCTGGCTGGTCTCCAGAACCTCATCCAAGCAGCCATTCCTCATGTGTGATGTCAGACAGTGAGTGTTTAGGAGGTTACTTGACCATTGAACAAAGTGGGCAGTACAGCCTTGTATGAATTTGATGCCTTGACTCACTTCCCCCCAGCTACCTTCCCTACTAGCTTAGGGCAGTTAGACTAATGGGGCACCTTAAATGGTGCCTTGGTTAAGATCAACTGAATTAGCACACAATAGTGAAAAGAGACCTTTATGACTCAGTATTATGCCAGATGTTAACAGTGCCCACGAGCTCTATATCTGACTTAACATATGGGGTGGAACATGTGGGGTGAATTTCAATGAGGAATATCCTTTTTGTATGTGGCATGGAAATAGAAACCCTTTAACTGTTTGCCACATAAGTTAAATTTAAGGTAAGCCCAAAACATAGTCGTTCACTCAGACATGGTCTAACATGTGGTTTGCTACATTGTGGATTCCTGTCAAACAACTTTCCAAGCAAGTAATGTCTCCAAGTCATTGATTCAATATGGATAAAAATAATTATCTACAATCTGATGCAATGTCTTAAATCTGGAGAATGTTTAAAAATTATGAATTATAAAATTATTTAAAATATTTTAAAATTATTATAATAAAATTATTAAAAAATAGTTATAACTTTAAAATTATAACTGTTCATGCAGAAAGCTTTTGCTGAATGTTGAAGGTCCAGTTTGAGTAAAACTACTAAAATAGTGTTAACTATAACGTCCTATGAGAATTGTTAATTAAATTTGTTCAAAGGGTCATTCAATCTAATTGTTCTGTGAAGGTTTCCTTTTCAAATAATTGAAATATCAGAATGTTAATTCCTGCAATCTGCATAGCGAAAAGGATCATGAGACCTCAAGCCCAATGTTATTTTATGCACTTTTAACTGTATAAGCTCCATCATCGATTACATTTATTACCTTAATGCACATGTATTCCTAAGAGCTAAAGGAAACAAAAAAATGGCAAGCAATAAGATTGGGGTGATGAAAATTGCCATTTTCAATATTTTACAGAAAATATTCTATATAGAAATATATAGAAATAGAAATATATGACACTCTATAGAGAAAATATTCTAAAAAATTATTCTATTTTATTCAATAGAATTTAGATTGTGGAGGCCTCTGGCTGCTACTAGTGTCCAAAATTAATGGGATTGTATGAGAAGAATGAAAGGAACTGGGGAGGAAGTTTTGGGCTGTGAGTGATAACAGAGATAGGGAGGGATTAGACTGTGAAGGATGTTAAACACAAGTGAATTTTAAATTAGAAACATTATAGGAATTAAAAATCAATATCTATGGATAAAATGAATTCATCATGGCTGGCTGTGATGTCATTGCGACATTTGTTTTTATTCATGGGATATGCACACTGCTGCCTAGGCCATCATTCATTACTCTGCAGAAGAATGTCATGAGCTGCCTTCTTGAACCATACAGCCTCATGGGTGTCAGAACACTCACAGTGTTAATTGGAAGAGAGATCCAGGATTTTGACCCAGTGACAGTAGCACAACAGTGATATAGTTTCAAGTCTAGATAGTGTGTTACTTGGAAGGGAAACTTGGTGGAAACTGTAATCAAATTCAGTATCAAGAAAACATATTTATGTATCTAAAAATGATTACTATTAATTGTTTGAGTAGACAGACGTACCACTACGTAAACTCAAATCATATCATCTTGGAGCTAGCTCCAAGCAGATTTTGATGTAAGAAAATCAATTTGCTAATTGACCTTGGTGTATTATGTTAAAAATCCAAATAATGGTAAGATTTTATGTTGAAAATCAATTGACAATTCAGAGTGAGCTGTACATTGCGTAACACTATTGAGATTTAAATTTACATTGACACACAGAACCATAGAATCCCTAAAGTGTGAAATCAGGCCATTTGGCCCATCAAGTTCACACCAACCTTCCAAAGAACATCCCACTCAGACCCATGCCCCTCATCCTATCCCTGTAAACCTGTATTTCCCATGGCTAACCCACGCAGTCTGTACTTCCCTGGACTCAATGGGCAATTTGCCATGGCCAATTCACGTAGCCTGCACATCTTTGGACTGTGGGAGGAAACCAGAGCACCTGGAGAAAACCCATCCAGACACAGGGAGAATGTGCAAATTCCACACAGACAGTCACCAAAATTCCAAAATATGTTTTTCAGATCATTTCCCAACATAACATGCGACTTTTAGTCATAAAACCAGTGAAATACCATATGTTGTTGAACTTACAATAATGACATTGATATTGCGTGATACTGAAGGACAGGAGATCACAAATCAGCAAACCACATTACCTCTTTCCATCTTTTAAAAATTTGGTTCCACCCAATTTCTTGCTGGAAACCAGCTTTGAGCTAAAGTCTCCATGGTTTATGAATTGTACAGATGGATTTCACCAAGGATATCATTGACTTCAGCAAATACAGCATTTTCAAGGGGCAATAATTAATATTGAAACCCTTTTAATTTCCGTAACACAAGCTTCTTATTGATATTGATTTCCTTCAATTCTTCATTCTGCTTAAATTCCGTGTAATAATGTAACAATGTAATAATTCTTTACAGATTATCCAATGCCTATGTACCATCACACTTTTTAATTTGTTGTTCCAATCCACATCAGCCAATTACCCCTCATATCTTAGATAACAAGGTGTGGGGCTGGATGAACACAGCAGTCCAAGCAGCTTCTGAGGAGCAGGAATGCTTGGCATTTCGGGTCAGGACCCTTCTTCAGAAAAGAGGGAGGGGAAGGGGATTCTGAAATAAATAGGGAGACAGGGGAGGCGGATAGAAGATGGATAAAGGAGAAGACAGGGTGAGAGGAGACAGACAGGTCAAAGAGGCGGGGTCAGAGCCAGTGAAGGTGAGTGTAGCTGGGGGGGGATAGGTCAGTCTAGGGAGGACGGACAGGTCGGGGGGGCGGGATGAGGTTAGTGGGTAGGGGATGGGGGTGGGGCTTGAGTGGGAAGAATGGTTAGGGAGGTAGGGACTAGCTGGGCTGGTTTTGGGATGCAGTGGGGCAAGTGGAGATCTTGAAGCTTGTGACGTCCACATTGATATCCTTGGGCTGCAGGGTTCCCAAGGGAAATATGAGATGCTGTTCCTACACCTTTCAGGTGGCGCCATTGTGGCAATGAAGGAGGCCCTGAATGTACATGTCATCTGAGGAGTTGTGGGAGGGGAACTGAAATGGTTCGTGACTGGGAGGTGCAGTTGTTTGTTGCGAACTAAGCAGAAGTGTTCCGCAAAGCAGTCCCCAAGCCTCCGCTTGGTTTCCCCGATGTAGAAGAGGCCACAATGGCAAAAGCAGATACAATATATAACATTAACAGAAGTGCGGGTGAACATCTTTTGGTGTGAAAAGTCTTCTTAGGGACTAGGATGGTGGTGAGGGGGGGGAGGTATAGGGGCAGGTGTAGCACTTGCTTCGGTTGCAGGGAAAAGTGCCGGGGGTGGTGGGGCTGGAGGGGAGTGTGGAGCAGAAAGGGGACCCATTGAGAGAGTGGTCTCTCCAGAAAGCACATAAGGGTGGGGAGGGAAAAATGTCTTTGGTGGTAGGGTCAGATTACAGATGGCGGAAATGTCGGAGGATGATGTGTTGGATCTGGAGGTTGGTGGGGTGTATGTGAGGACGAGGGGTGTTCTGTTTTGGTTATTATTGCGGATAGGGGGTGTGAGGGATGAGTTGCGGGAAATGCGGGAGACATGGTCGAGGGCATTTTCGATCACTGTGGAGGGGAAGTTGCGGTTTTTAAAAAAAGAGGACATCTGGGATGTTCGGGAGTGGAATGCCTCATCTCGGGAGTAGATACGGCTTAGGCGAAGGAATTGGGAATGAGGATGGCCTTTTTCCAGGAAGGTCAGTGAGAGGAGGAATGTTCCAGGTAGTTGTGGGAGTCAGTAGGCTTAAAATGGATGTCAGTTTCCAGGCGGATGCCAGAGATGGAGACAGAGAGGTCCAGGAAGGAGAGAGAGCTGTCAGAGATGGTCCAGGTAAACTTAAGGTTGGGGTGGTAGGTGCTAGTGAAGTGGATGAACTGTTAGAGCTCCTCATGGGAAAACGAGGTGGCACTGAAACAGTCATTGATGTAACGGAGGAAGAGTTGAGGGATAGGGCCAGTGTAGCTTTGGAAGAGGGATTGTTTCACGTATTCTACAAAGAGGCAGTCTATCTTTATCATTTTCTTTACTAAGATGTAACAGCCTAATAGTAAATCAAATTAACTAATTTTCAAAATTAATATAAATTTCTATTATAGTACACCACACATCCTTAAAGGTTCTTTTACTTAATCATTAATTAATTATGTTGAGTTCTGGTCACCCTGTTAGAGAAGGATATGACTAAGCTAGAGAGGGTTCAGAAAAGATTTACCAGGATTTTGCTGGGAATGGAGTGTTTGAGTTATAAGGAAAGGCTGGATAGGCTGCATCATTCTTCACTGGAGCATTGCAGGTTGAGGGGTGATCCATATTAGGATAACAAAATCATGAGGGGTATAGATAAGGTGAATAGCAGGTGTCTTCTCCCTAGGGTGGGGGCTTTCAAGACGAGGGGGCATATTCTTAAAGTGAGGGGAGAAAGATTTTAAAAAGTCATGAGGGGCAATTTTTTTACAGAGAGTGGTTCGTGTATGGAATAAACTTTTAGAGGAAGTGATGGATGAGGGTACAGTTACAATATTTTAAAGGCATTTGGATAAGTACACAAATAAGAAATGTTTAGAAGGATATGGGCCAAGTGCAGGCAGATGGGACTAGTTTAGTTTGGAATTATGTTCAGCATCGAAGAATTAGACCATAGCGTCTTTTTCTGTGTTGTATAACTCTGTGACTCTAGCCTTTCCTTCAGTGTATAACACTAGCTCTCAAATAGCTATTCTCTGGTCTATTCCTCAACGTAATGCACTCAAAAAACTATCCCTAACATACCCTAGAAACTCCTCCTCCCTAGCATTAGTCCTAATTAGGCTCACCCAGTTTGTATGCAGATTGACGTCACCCATGCTTTCTGCATAACCCATGCTTCTCTAATTACTTGATAATATCATGCTGTGTACTATCGTTACTTTTTGGTGGCCTGTCAACAACTACTACCAAAGTCTTCTACCTTTGTTGTTTCTCAGCACCACTCAAACAGATTCCACATTTTTTTTCCTTCTCATTGTGATCCCACCCTTACTAACTTGCCGATTCTATCCCTGATTATCAGCGCACCATCACTTCCAAATCTTTCCTGCCGTCCTTCCTACATGTCGAATATCCTTGAATGTTCAGTTCCCACTCATGATCATCCTGGAGCCATACTTCTGTCATGGCAATTACATCACACCTATTTGCTTCTATTTGTATCTTTCATCATTAACTTTGTTTCAAATGCTGAATACAATTGGGTAGAGAGCCCTTATCTTTGTCTTTTTGACATTATTCCACATTCTAAGCTTAATTGATGCTCACTTCCCTTTCTGCCTGCCTTCTAAATTGGCATAAATTTCCTTTGTACGTTCTGTTACCAGCGGCACCTCCTTCTCATGTGATCTTTGCTTTAGGTTCTCATTCACTTGCCTAACTTAACCCCCCCAATAATATTTGTAATCAATATAATTATTAGTCAGACCTGTTAAACTGTAACTTGTCAGCTTGTACAGATCCCATCTGCTCCAGAAAAAGTCTCAATGCCTCAGAGATCTGATGGTCTCCCTCCTATAGCAATTTTTCAGCCATATGTTCAAGTTTACAGTACATTTATTTCTATGCTCACCATCACATCGTATGAGGAGTAATCCTGTGATTACTATCCCTGAGGTACTGCTTTTTAATTTTCCGCCTAAGTCTTTCAAATCTGCTTTCAGGATTGCATCCTTCCTCTGACTAACTCATCAGTACCACTGTGGACCATGGTCTCTGCCTGTTCTCACTCCTCAGAATGATGTCTTGCAGCCATTCCATGACGTCCTTGACCATAGCACAAGGGGGGTAATATACTGTCCTGGAATCATGTTTATTAATGAGGTAATGCCTGTCAGATCCCCTGATTATTGCATTTTCTGTCAATATTATTCTTCCTCCCTACCTGCATCGCCAAGTTAGCCACGGTGCCACAGATTTTGTTGTGATTGAAACATCAGTTTTCAAAATGGAAAACTGCTGCTCAAACAAGCTTGACTAAGGGAAGTCCTGAGGTAACACAGTGTGGGGCTGGAGCACCACAGCAGGCCTGGCAGTATCAGAGGAGTAGGAAAGTTGAAGAATTTTCTGAAGAAGGATCCCAACATGAAACAAATATTCCGAGAATTCTGAGAATATATTCTGAGAATTTTACAGTGTGCAGGTCTTTCTTTTAAATGTAGCATCCAAGAAATAAAATGATAGTGACTATTCTCTGAGGAACTTACATTTGGCAATCGGAGATTAGAGCCAAATAGATCATTTGACAGGTTCACCAATCCAATACTTGGGTTGGGCGGATCTCTTGGCTCATCAATGCGATGGAGGTGTATAGACCTGTTCCTCATAGCTAGAATGTTTCCTTTTCAACTCCACTTAGCTCTGGGAATTAATGCGCAAACAAACAAAATGACCTTCACTGAGAATGCAGCAGGAAGATCTTGGCTCCTAAGATAGACAACTTTAACAATTTTAGCAAACATCCTGGGTTTGAATGAATGAAGTTGTAAACTACAAAATGTCTCTAGCTTAAATTGTCAGGTCAAAAGTGAGCAGATTCCATTTGGGGCAACATGCATCTTAAGATCCATTTATCAAATAATGTTGTCATTTTCAATTTATGTATTTCAGTTAGACATAAACTCTTAGAACACAAATGAATGTACCTTTCAAACAATTTTTTGGGTGGTGGAAATTTTAGTAAAATGATGTATGACATTGAAAGATTTTGGGAAGGGAAGTCATGTTCAGGTTTCTGAAAGTTGGATTACTTTAAGTCCTTTGTTGAGTCACATATTGGGTCCTTGTCTTATATCCGTTCTTCCTAAATTAAAAAGAGTTGGCACAACTAACGAAACGAAAGAAGTATTTGTACAACACAGTTTCTTAGAGTTCCCATGCAGAATTTCCACTTTGTTTTCCTGTAAAGTAGTGTCAAACTTAACTGTTGTTTGAAATTATTTCCTGTTCCCCAAATTGACAAAAAAAATTGAATACAGAATGTTGTGACATTGTAAACAATTTGCTTGCATGCTTTATTTGTTTATCTGGGTAGCACATTCACTAGAATGTTTTCATTTCCTTTATGGACCTGGAGAATTGTCAGATAGCTGTCAGATTTCCATTGTGTGATTAATGTTGAGAGCTGCATGAAATATCTCAGCCTTCTGAATGGTCTCGATCATTGTAAACTTGAATGATGCAATTCATATTTACTTTAATGTTGTTTACTTAAAATGATCTGAGATAGCATCTAAAGTCATGCTTGTTAAGACTTTAACAGAGGTTGGATTAAACATATGCCTGGGTCATCAATACTAAAATGCTGACCACACATCCGCAGTTCCTTGTCTGATGGGAGGGAGATACAGTACTGATCATTGAGCAATTAACCCATGGTTGTATAATAGCTGTAAAAATGCTAATTAATTACATTTGCTGGAGGGTAAATTGCCATGTGGTGACTGTATGACATCACAGTTACAACAAAGGGAAAAAGATTTGCTCCAACCTCTGGAGAAAGTTATTTACGCAAGGACTTCCTAATTAGCCAATAAAGCAATGGTTGATTTAAATCCAGTGTACATCTTAACCTTGGTACATGGATATTTGAGTATAGCTTTAAAAACAAAGCCAGTTTGCCTAAAGATAATGGCATCAGCCGAAAGGTCACAATACGGAAGAAGGAACAGAACTTTACTTAATCACCTCATTTTCAGCTTGATTTTCGCCCAGGGTTGCCCAGAAATAGGCTGGAAACAGGAAGGAAATTCACCCCTAAATGGAAAATGAAGCAAAATAAATCAGCACTTGTGTTTGAAATAAAGTATTGGCCTTTAACACCAGGATACATGTCACTTGCAGCAATGTTTTTGAACTTGAATGTTGTATTCTTAGATCATCAAATTCCAAAGATTACTCTTAAAAACTAATGTAAGATCTTATTTCATTTCTAAATTTTTCCAGCTTGGATGGGATATTTTTGTGGAATTTAATGGGTTGAATGGAGAGGGTCTATGCCAGCAGGAGCTCCCATGTTGACCAAGTAAGTAATTACTGTGGAATAGGATCTCCTGGAGAAATGAGATCCAGGTCTCCTCCCAGTTCTCTCCAACTGATGGGAGACACTCCAATGACCCACGTTAATCCTAGCCACTAATTCTGAATCTCTTTCCACAGATCCTGCTTGACCTGTGAGCATTTCCAACATTAATTGTTTTTATTTCAGATTTCCAGCATCTGTGGGATTTTCCCATTGCATAACGTTAATGGAAGAACAAAACAAATTCACTTATGCAAAAGAGCTATTTTACTTGTTTTTAACTTTTTATACAAAATGTAGTGATCCTGTAATGGATATGGAGTAACCAGGATTTCTAAATGTTTACTCTTTATTCATTCATGAGATGAGGGGGGCAGTTAAGAGTCAACCACATTGCTGTGGGTCTGGAATCACATATAGGCCAGACCAGGTAAGGATGGCAGTTTCCCTCCCTGAAGGAAATTAGTGAACCAGGTGGGTTTTCCCAACAATCGACAATGGATTCATGGTCATCACCAGACTCTTAATTTCAGATTATGATTGAATTCAAATTCCACCCTCTGCCACGGCAGGACTAAAACACATGTCTCCAGAACATTACCTGGGTCTCTGGATTTACAATCCAGCGATAATACCATTAGGCCATTGCCTGCCCTACAGTTCAGATAGTGAATACCAACCAAAGGTAAAACAAGCAATGCAACGATCCTTCTTGCACCTGATGTGTAAACAGGTGGAAATGCTTTTATTGAATGAGTTCATGTGAAAACTTCAATTGTTATCATGGCCAGAAATCATCTGTATGTTGTTATAACATTGACAATATGCATATCTATAATATGTGCATATAATAACCCACCGGAGATCAGCTGTCAAACATCTTACGAGTGTAGGTCAAGAGATATATTGTAAAGCTGAATATTTAATTCAATCTGTAATTCTGATTGGTCTATCGACTGTTGGGTATATTTTACAGTGTGTATGATAAAGTGCAGTCAGAAATAAATATTATTCACATGACAGAAAAGGGTTGGTTGAAAAACCTACTTGAATGTTCCTGGGATACTGTGATTTCATTATAATACAGGCCCTGAGTCACTTGCGATTCAGCTCGGTGGAAGGCAGCCAGGGTGGAAGTGCTTTTATTACATGTACAAAGAGTGAATTTAGACCCAGATTAAAATCAGGATATCATTCTGTGTTTCCTCATGAACTCATTCAACACAGAAATTCCCATTCTTTTGTATGTTGGGTGTAAATAGGGTATTGTGATTCATTTTTTTGGGTGACATGTTAATGCAAAGGCCTGGGAATAAATCCACATGCAGCTGCAATTTAGTATTTTTTTGTTCTCAGAGCTGTTGT
The DNA here is from genome assembly GCF_030684315.1 of Stegostoma tigrinum. Lineage (NCBI taxonomy): Eukaryota > Metazoa > Chordata > Chondrichthyes > Orectolobiformes > Stegostomatidae > Stegostoma > Stegostoma tigrinum. The sequence goes on from NC_081375.1 coordinate 17,314,675, forward strand.
TCCTTTGACGATGTGGGGCATCTGATTGTTCAAATATCACATTATTCACCCTCTACAGAAGGAGGTGGCAGAAATCCTACCTGACAACTGGATCTGCTCCACACAACCACCTTCCCTCACCCATTGCATCCAGCTGCTGCTCCTAACTTAGGCTAATGACCTGGTCATCGGCGAAAGAAATTTTCATTATGAATACAACACAGAGGACAACCTCTTGCATGTTGAAGTGATGGAAAAAGCATCATGGAGCAACAAGAACTTTCCACCATTTTTCCCCTCCAACCAGTCTCAGATTTTGCCTTTTTTTAACTTTTTTCCAGGGGATCGCATGACTTTTGAGTGGACTACCATGAACTGTGATGCGCAATGCAGTGAAGTTATGTGGAATTGTGGAAATCTTAGAAATGGACAGCACAGAAGGAGGCCATCATGGTCATACTGATTGATAGATAGCTATTGAACCTAATCTCACTGTCCACTCTTGGTCCATAGTCTTGTTGGTATGACACCTCAAGTGCACATCTGAGTACATTATAAATATAATGAGGGTTTTTGCCTCTATGGTCTTTTCACACAGTGAGTTCCAGATCTTCAACACCTTTTGGACTGAACCATTTCCCCCCAAACCCTAAATTGATGGAAGGTGTTGGATGGTCCAGTGAGTCTTTTCCAATTATCCACTGCCATATTTTCCTGTTGCTATGCCACCAGGGTACAGGGAGAAACCAACCAGGACAGACAAAGATAGATGTAAAATATCAGCAATTCAATGTCGTCAAAGCATTGGGTCTTTGCTAGAATCAAATCGATTGTTTTGCAAACTTCATAGAAAATTGAATATCATCATGGGATGTAATCTGCAACAACCTGGCAATAATTCTGGAAATTTCCAGAAACTGTTTCAACTAAAATAAAAGAGATAACAAAGTGTGGAGCTGGATAAACACAGAAGGCCAAGCAGCATCAACTAAAATAAAAACTGGATTACATTTTAAACTGAGGCACTGAAATCACAAAACATCAGAATCTCTTATACATGAAAATAGAATTGGACATAATCATCGTAAGCCAGCTGTCTTGTGTTTGACAGCCAAATGAACAGGGATGGACAACATTGATAGAATTAAATTAAATCACAATATCTTCAAATTATGATAAAATACAGTCTGTGAATGTTACAAATAAGGCACCTAGTAGAGGGCCTACACAGCTAGTGTGTGTTTGGTGATGATGAAATTGCACTCTGTTCTTATACTGGTTCAATTTCTTTTCCCCATCAAATCAGTGGCAAACAAATGGTTGTTTTGCTGATGTTCTTAGATGGTGAAATGATTGATTATTGCATTTAACTGGGACTGTCAACTACAACTGCCAAGCATTGGTAATCACATTGGAAAATGCAACAGCTAACTGATGTTAGCATGGTACCATCAATTATTGTATGCCAATGGAAATCTAATGTTATATTTTGTGATGTGCATATATACATAAGAACAGTGATGAGGAATAGAAATTGCTAAATTTACTTACTTCATCCACTAGCTACTCTCCTGTTTTCTGACAATGGATGTCCAGTTGATTAGTAAGATATGGAGGGATGAATCTTATTCCTTTTTGGCTCAGCGTCAGTTTTTGTTCAATTTTTCTGAAGGTTTGCAAGGCTTAGCAAGTCTGTTCCTGCATCTAACCAACCTCAGCTCATTGCTCGTCCCTGCAGCACTTCTCTCATCTGATTCTGACCTCGATTCTACAACTTGCCATATCCATTACGATTCACCACTGCCAGAATATTCTGGAATAGACCTGCATCCCTGTTGCGGGTGCCATCTTCGTGTTTAAAGACTGTTGTGTGCACATGGGCTAGCACAATCAGTCTAGATCTGCCATGCATGGTTCCTGGTATTTGCTCCGTTGATAGTAGGCAGTGGGAAAATTGGCACCTCATTTTGCACACAGGGACCTAAATGTTCTGCTGGAAGGACTGGTACACAAGGAGGTGTCCTCTTCCCCAGGCCCAGACGAGGAGCCCACAATGCCAGCTCATGCCAGCCTGTGAGAAGGTTGCCACGCAGGTCAGTGCAGTCTCAGCCATTAGGAGGAATATTCAACAACGTATAGCGAAAGTCAATGACCTACTCCCGTCTGCTGCTATGTGGTAGCATCTTTTCTCTGATACTCCATCTCTCACTTCCCACCAAGGCACATGCTCTTCCAGTCTATTTCCTGCAACATCATCTGTCAATGGGTGTTACCCACCCCAACCTCTATCCTGCATGCCCTCTGTGTTGCCCACTCACTTGGGACACCTCCCCACCTGCACCAACAGTAATTGCTGTGCCATCCACCTTCATCTTCCTTAACATCTTCTTTCTCTCATTCCAAGGGGAAAACAAACCACAGTTGGGCTGAAAGAGTCAGGGCAGGTGATGGTCAACCCCTTATGAGGGGAGAACCCTGACTCTGTCCGCACAATGGGCTGACTTACCATATCCAAGCCCATGGTGATACCCTTAACGTATTTTTGAAACGCCCTGACTGAAGGCTATCGCCATCGACTTAAACTGAGGACCACTGACAACCATGAGAAGTTTCTTGGTTTTGTGCCTGTACTAAATGGTTTAGCAGTACCGCAGGACTGTGAGGCTGGTATCTGTATCTCACGGTCAAGGCTTTACAAAGCAGGCATGTGGTGAGCATCCAGGTGGGGCAAAAGGTACTGCGCTCTAAGAGAGCAACTGAACAGCCTGGAAGTGCAACCTGGTCCAGCCAATGAACCATGTGCATGTCCCTGAACACAGAGTGTCCTTGCTGCAGCAATACAATTGCCATTGTACCCTGAGGTATAGCTTTGAAGTGCAGAACCATATTGTAAGAGAATTGGAGATGTGCCATGAAGGTTTTTAGGGGCTGACACTTGCTAGACACCAATGCACATGGACATAGGGCATGTTAGGCTGGTGCCAAAGGATCATGCCCTGAGATGTTTAGTGCCCAATATCCAACATAGAGGTCCTTTGGAGCAAGCAGTGAGCTAATGTTGCCAGGTTCCTGTTCGGACTTCCATATCAAGAATATTTCATGTTTAGTTTCTTGGCAACAGAAGATAGTAAGCCACAATTAATGAGGTGAGATCAACGATTAATAAGATTGTTAACTATTAACAATATCCTTTAACAAGCAATTCACCTCTGCCTTGCCAGGATTTCTTACCTTGATGCCCAGAACTTAGATGCAGCGAAGTGTAGCAAATGTTGAGATAGGTGTCAATGGTCTTCTTGCATCATTTTACTCAGAGATAGTAAGAACTGCAGATGCTGGTGACAGAGATAACACAGTATAGAGCTGGATGCACAGCAGGCCACGCAGCATCAGAGGAGCAGGAAAGTTGACGTTTTGGGCCAGGACTCTTCTTCAGAAATGCCTTGCCTCCAACTCTACACTGTGTTATCTCTGCATAATTTTACCCATTTTTTAACCATTCCTTTACCCACATTGTTGAAGCCCGATGAGATTCTGACCAGGGTTTTATTTTGTGCTACATTTGCAAGAACCATCAGCTCCAATTGGCAGCTCTTCTCAATCAGCAGAACAAGTAGACAAATATTAGACTTCTGGTAATAAATTTCCACCATAAATAAGTCAGGACCCTAATGCTTAGATCAGCATTTTGCTGCAGCCCTGATTATTAACACCGGCCTTCTTTTGTTTGCATGTCTTTTTGCGTTCTGGTATACAGTAATGAGATCGGCAGGAATATGTTTGGATGGACAATTTCAGATGTAATATCCCAATGATCTTCTCAAATGAAGTGTCTATCAGATACTGGGCAACAGAATTGTTTGAATGTGCTGTTGTGGATTGTGTGTGTTACTGTTCTCAAGAGAGCTATTGCACAGGTACCTGCAACTTGAGAACTGTGGTGACAGCTCATCTGCACGTGTGATTCCTCACTGCTCACAAGTCTTGTGACAATAATAAAATCCACATGGAACCTGATTCCCATTTTAATCCCTTAGACAATGCATTATGCAGAAAGGAGTGAAAAGATAAATGGGTGCATTTTGCTCACAGAAACTTTTGATTAGAATGCAGCAATCTCTACATTGTAATGGGTTATTAAATAAAGTAACCTGAATCTTTCCCTTAAACTTGTTTGAAGATTAAATATGGCACTATGTTTGTTGGACCTGAGAGTACTCCAAAAGGCAAACACAGTCTTTTGCAACAGATTGCAACAATAGACTTTCATTTTGTATTATTTGCATGTCAATGCTCACTTTACTTTTCCTCATATTTTTCCTACTTGTTGAATGATTTCCATAAAAGGGGGACAGGGGTGGAATTTTCGTGACTGTTGCTCACTTTTCTATTTACAGACTTGGCAGCAGGGGAACTCCTAATTCTGCACTGCTGTGTTGCAGTGTTATCCAAAAAATGGTACCTCAGCGTAACCCAAGCTGAACTCAACCAGCGTACCACATGAGCTGGGTGTAAGGTTCAGGCAGAGAGCTGGTCTCATAATCAAGCATCGGGGAAGGAAAGGCTTGTTGTGGTGTAGACTACAGAATGAAAACATAAGGATGATAAACATTACTTATTTCTGCTATTTATTTTAAAGAAAAATCGAAGCCCAAAAATTATTGCTTTCATTACAGCACTTGCTTTCCTCTTCACTTAACATCTAAATACAGCATTCTACAATTGGGCGCAATATCACTGTGTTTACCTTAGTAGATCACTTAACAAGAGGCTTGGATTTATGATCTGCATATATCGGTTAAAGTTGAAAAAGGGTAGATGTGTTATATTCCTCGAGTAAAGTAACTTTGCATCTTGATATTTATTTCAAGTGGTTAGTTATATTTAGGCGGTGGGTGTTAATTGTGGACTCACCTGGGCTTACAAATATGGCTGTTGATTGCAAGTTCACAATAACGTGTGTTTCTGTGAAAAGAAATTTCGAAATGAATAAAGACAAACTCCAGCTCAATCCTTCAGAGCTTGGCTATTTGCGTTGTAATGACTCTGGAAAGATTAAGCACTGACGCAGTCATATATTGGAGCAATTGTATGCTGAAAAGCAAGCACAATGAAGATGCTTAACCACAATGGAATGGCTTAGCTTTTCCAAATGGCATCTACTCTGAATTAACGACAATCTAACAGTAAAATCATTTAAAAGTTACTTTGTTGTTGTTGCTTTAAATAACTGATAGCAAATGAATAAAAATCAAGTATGGAAACAGAATATTTATGTAACAATGGGATGCTGCTTGCTGTGTTGTGATTGTGATGAGTTTTAAAAAAATCAGCTTCATCCCACTCTCCAATTTGTGGGCCTGTTGGTTGAATGTTTTTCAAAGTTACTTGGTAAAAAAACAGGGAAGTTTCTTTTTTTCTGAATCTTTATAAAGTTCTGGTTAGGTCACAACTAAGGTACTGCATCCACTTCTGGTCAGCACTTTAGAAAGGACATGAGTGTTCTTGAAAGGAAACAAGTGGAATTAAACAAGGGTGAGGGATTTTAATGACAAGCTTAAGTTGTAGAAGCTGCAGTTGTTTTCCTCGGAGCAAAGGAGATTGAGAGGAAATTTGATAGAGATGTAGAAGATTATGGCAGTTTCTGATACTAAGGATACTATCCAGCATCTTATGTGGCATTACCACCATGATAAATGGGGAAGATTCAAGGCGGACCTTGTATCCGAAAACAGGACAACTTTGAGGTACAATGGGCCACTATCAACTGCAGAATTGTACTCAACTAGAATCCGTAAACATATACATAACACAGTGTCGGGCTGGAGGAATTTTTGGGTCGGGACCCTTCTTCAGAAATGGGGAAAGGTGAAGGGAGCTATGAAATAATGGAGACAGGAGGGGTGGGGCTGGGTACTGTAGGTGGGATGGTGATAGGTGAGTGCAGGTAGGGAGTGGTGGGGATTGGTTAGTGGGATGGGAGGAGCGGATACTTGGGAGACAAGATAGACTGGATGTGTCAGGTCAGGGAAACGGGATGAGGGGAAGGGTTGGTCATGGCATGAGGCCGGGGGTGAGGAGATTCTGAAACTGGTAACGTCTACATTGAGATCATTGGGTTGTAGGCTCCCAAAGTGGAATCTGAGGTGCCGGTGTGGAATATGAGGTGCCACCTCCCCCATCACCTTCAAGGCACCGAACAAACCTTTCACATCAGACAGAGGTTCACCTGCACATCCACTAATGTGGTTGACAGTATCCATACAGTATCCATTGCTCCCAATGTGGCCTCCTCTATATCAAGACCAAGCAGAGGCTTGGAGATGGCTTTGTAGAGCACCTATGCTCTGTTCGCAACAAACAATAACACCTTCTAGTCAAGAACCATTTCAACTCCCCCTCCTACTCCCTGGGTGACATGTCCATTCTGGGCCTCCTCCAGTGTCACAGTGACACCACCCACAAACTGGAGGAGCAGCACCTCATATTCTGCCTTGGCAGCCTACAACCCAATGGTCTAAATGTAGCAGAGATAGTAGGAACTGCCGACGCTGGGGAATCTGAGATCAGAAGAAGGGTCTCGACCCGAAACATCAGCTTTCCTGCTCCTCTGATGCTGCATGGCCTTCTGTGTTCATCCAGCTTCACACCATGTTATCTATGGTCTAAATGTAGACTTTACCAGTTTCAAAATCTCCCCACCCCAGCCTCATCCCATGACCAACCTTCCTTCTCATCCTCGTCTCCTTGACCCGACGCAAACTGTCTGTCTTCACTCCCACCTAGCCGCTCCTCCCACCTCACTGAGCCACCCCCACCACTCCCTACCCGCACTCACCTATCACCATCCCAACTACCTTCCCCAGCCTCACCCCTCCTCTCTATTTATTTCAGAGCTTCCTCCCCTCTCTGTCATTTTTGAAGAAGGATCCTGACCCGAAATGTCAATGTTCCTGCTCTTCTCAGGCTGCCTGGTCTGCCGTGTTCCTCCAGATCCACGCTGTGTTATCTCTGACTCCAATGTCAGCAGTTCATACTATTTCCATAAGCACATAGACAAGTATATCCTTCACCTTACCCTTTCTATCAAGCCAGGGATCGAGTTTGAGTGAATAGGGAGTGCAGGACTGCACGCCAGAAGCATACTTAAAAAATAAGGCGCCAAACTTGGATAGCTAAAACACAAGACCAATTGCAGGCAAAAAGTCGAAACAGCAAGCAATAAAGCTAAATGATCATGCAATCAACTGATCAAGTCATAGATCTGCCGTCCTGTCAGACCCAGACTTGCATGCTGGTGGACAATTAAACATTTAGGAGGAGGCTCCACATAAAACCCAATCTTCAACGATGCACATACATTGCAAAAAGCAACTATCTTCATCCTGAGTTGCCAAGTGGACGAATCATCTCGACCTCCTCCTGAGATACACAACTTCACAGATATTTGTCTTCAGCAATTCAGTTCGCTTCACCTACTATCAATAAACGGCTGTAGGCACCAGTTATAGGAAGCATAGAACAGTTATAAGAAGCATATAGAACATAGAACATTACAGCACAGTACAGGCCCTTCGGCCCTCAATGCTGTGCTGACCTGTCATACTGATCTGAAGCCCATCTAACCTACACTATTCCATGTACATCCATATGCTTATCCAATGACGACTTAAATGTACCTAAAGTTGGCGAATCTACTACCGTTGCAGGCAAAGTGTTCCATTCCCTTACTACTCTCTGAGTAAAGAAACTACCTCTGACATCTGTCCTATATCTTTCACCACTCAACTTGAAGCTATGCCCCCTCGTGCTCGCCATCACCATCCTAGGAAAAAGGCTCTCCCTATCCATCCTATCTAACCCTCTGATTATTTTATATGTTTCAATTAAGTCATCTCTCAACTTTGTTCTCTCTAATGAAAACAGCCTCAAGTCCCTCAGCCTTTCCTCGTAAGACCTTCCTTCCATACCAGGCAACATTCTAGTAAATCTCCTCTGCACCCTTTCCAAAGCTTCCACATTCTTCTTATAATGCAGTGACCAGAACTGTACGCAATGCTCTAAGTGAGGCTGCACCAGAGTTTTGTACAGCTGCAGCATAACCTCTTGGTTCCGGAACTTGATTCCTCTATTAATAAAAGCTAAAACACTGTATGCCTTCTTAACAGCCCTGTCAACCTGGGTGGCAACTTTCAAGGATCTATGTACATGGACACCAAGATCTCTCTGCTCATCTACACTACTAAGAATCTTACCATTAGCCCTGTACTTTGCCTTCTGGTTACTCCTACCAAAGTGCATCACATCACACTTGTCCGCATTAAACTCCATTTGCCACCTCTCAGCCCAGCTCTGCAGCTTATCTATGTCTCTCTGCAACCTACAGCATCCTTCGTCACTATCCACAACTCCACCGACCTTAGTGTCGTCTGCAAATTTACTAACCCATCCTTCTACGCTCTCATCCAGGTCATTTATAAAAATAACAAACAGCAGTGGACCCAACACCGACCCTTGCGGTACACCACGAGTAACTGCTCTCCAGTATGAACATTTCCCATCAACTACCACCCTCTGTCTTCTTTCAGCAAGCCAATTTCCGATCCAAACTGCTATATCTCCCACAATTCTATTCTTCCGCATTTTGTACAATAGCCTACTGTGGGGAACCTTATCGAACGCCTTGCTGAAATCCATACACACCACATCAACCGGTTTACTCTCATCTACCTGTTTGGTCATCTTCTCAAAGAACTCAATAAGGTTTGTGAGGCACGACCTACCCTTCACAAAACCATGCTGACTATCCCTAATCAATTTATTCTTTTCTAGATGATTATAAATCCTATCTTTTATAACCTTTTCCAACACTTTACCAACAACTGAGGTAAGGCTCACTGGTCTATAATTACCCGGGTTGTCTCTACTCCCCTTCTCGAACAGGGGAATCACATTTGCTGACCTCCAGTCGTCTGGCACTATTCCTGTAGACAATGGCGAGTTAAAGATCAATGCCAAAGGCTCGGCAATCTCCTCCCTGGCTTCCCAGAGGATCCTTGGATAAATCCCATCCGGCCCAGGGGACTTATCTATCTTCACCCTCTAGGATTTCTAATACCTCTTCCTTGTGAATCTCAATCCCACATAGTCTAGTAGCCCGTATCTCAGTATTCTCCTTGACAACATTGTTGTTTTCTAGAGTGAATACTGTTGAAAAATATTCATTTAGTGCTTCCCCTATCTCCTCTGACTCCACACACAACTTACCACTACTATCCTTGATTGGCCCTAATCTTATTTTTGTCATTCTTTTATTCCTTAAATACCTATAGAAAGCCTTCGGGTTTACCCTGATCCTATCCACCAACAACTTCTCATATCTCCTCCTGGCTCTTCTGAGCTCTCTCTTTAGGTCTTTCCTGGCTACGTCGTAGTCCTCAAGCGCTCTAACTGAGCCTTCACATCTCATCCTAACATAAGCCTTCTTCTTCCTCTTGACCAGAGATTCCACCTCCTTCGTAAACCACGGCTCCCGCGCTCTACAGCTTCCTCCCTGCCTGACAGGTACATACTTATCCAGGACACACAGGAGCTTTTCTTTGAATAAGCTCCACATTTCCAATGTGCACATCCCCTGCAGTTTCCTTCCCCATCCTATGCTCCCTAAATCTTGCCTAATCTCATCGTAATTGCCTTTCCCCCAGCTATAACTCTTGCCCAGTGGTATACACCTATCCCTTTCCATCACTAAAGTAAACATAACAGAATTGTGATCACTATCACCAAAGTGCTCACTTACTTCCAAATCTAACACCTGGCCAGGCTCATTACCCAGTACCAAATCTAATGTGGCTTCGCCCCTTGTTGGCCTGTCTACATACTGTGTCAGGAAACCCTCCTGCACACACTGGACAAAAACTGACCCATCTATAGTCCTCGAACTATAGTGTTCCCAGTCAATATTTGGAAAGTTGAAGTCCCCCATGACAACCACCCTGTCTCTCTCACTCCGATCAAGAATCATCTTTGATATCCTTTCCTCTACATCTCTGGAACTATTCGGAGGCCTATAGAAAGCTCCCAACAGGGTGACCTCTCCTTTCCTGTTTCTAACCTCAGCCCAAACTACCTCAGTTGACGAGTCCCCAAACATCCTTTCTGCAACTGTAATACTGTCCTTGACCAACATTGCCACACCTCCGCCCCTTTTACCATCTTCTCTGTTCTTACTGAAACATCTAAATCCCGGAACCTGCAACAACCATTCCTGTCCCTGCTCTATCCATGTCTCCGAAATGGCCACAACATCGAAGTCCCAGGTACCAACCCATGCTGCAAGTTCACCCACCTTATTCTGGACGCTCCTGGCATTGAAGTAGACATACTTCAAACCAACTTCTTGCTTGCAGGTGCCATCTTGCATCCCTGAAACTTTATTTCGGACCACCCTACTCTCAAACTTTTCTGTACTCGAACTACAATTTTGGTTCCCATCCCCCTGCTGAATTAGTTTAAACTCACCTGAATAGCCTTAGCAAATTTCACCCCCAGGATATCGGTACCCCTCTGGTTCAGGTGAAGACCATCTTGCTTGTAGAGGTCCCACCTACCCCAGAAAGAGCCCCAATTATCCAAGAATCCAAACCCCTCCCTCCTGCACCATCCCTGTAGCCACGTGTTCAACTCCTCTCTCTCCCTATTCCTCGTCTCACTAGCACGTGGCACGGGCAACAAACCAGAGACAACAACTCTGTTCGTCCTAGCTCTCAGCTTCGATCCTAGCTCCCTGAATTTCTGCCTTAAATCCCCATCTCTCTTCCTACCTATGTCGTTGGTGCCAATGTGGACCACGACTTGGGGCTGCTCCCCCTTCCCCTTAAGGATCCCCAAAACACGATCCTGACAGTTGCCCAGCTTTTAAACTCATGACGGGTATAGATAAGGTGGATTGCAAAGGTCATTTCCCTTGGGTAATGGAGTTTAAAACTAGAGGGCACAGGCTTAAGATGAGAGGGGAAAGATTTAGAAGATTTAGAAGGAACCTGAGGAGTAACGTGTGTATAGAATTAACTGCCAGTGGAAGTGATAGACGCAGGTGCAGTAACAGTATTAAAAGACATTAGGACAGACACATGGAGAGGAAAGGTTTAGAGAGATATAGGCCAAATGCAAGCAAATGGGATTGGTTGTAGTTTGGGAAGCCTGGTTGGGCTGGACGAGTTGGACAAAGGGATCTGTTTACGAGCTGTATGACAATGTGGAAATTTCCTTGGGTATGCTTTGTTCTCAAGATGAGGGACAAATTCAAGTCAGCCAATTACCTCCCAAACAGTCTCCTTATGGTCATCAGCAAATGGTAGGAAGTGTTTGACAGTGTGCTATCATGTGGCACTTCCCCTGCAATAACCTGCTCATTGATGATCAGTTAGGGGTGCACCAGTTCATAGAGTTCTAGACCTCATTAAAGCCTTGGCTCAAACATGGACAAACAAGCTAAATTCAAGTAGGCGTGTGATAGTAAATGCCCTTAACACCAGTTTAGCATTTGACCATGTGTGTTATCAGGGAGCTCCAGTGAAATAGAAGTCAAATGGAATCAGGAAGAAATTCTCCATGAGTGTCAGTCATACCTTATACAAATAAAGATGGCTATGTTTGCTGGAGACCAAACGTCTCATGCCAAGGATACGGGTGACGTCAGAAGTGGGGATGTTTGCTGGTGATTTCACAATGTTCCATACCTTCTGATATTCTTTTGATACTGAAGCACCCCACATCCACATGCAACAAGACTTGGACAAAATTCAGGTTTTGGCTGATGAGTGGCAAATAACATTTGGACCACACATGTCAGAGATTGCTTTATACAAGGGAGAATCCAACCATTTCTTCTTGACATTCAAAAACACATTACTGAATTCTCCAAAATCCACCTTTGGACATAGCCATTGATAGAAAACTTAACTGAACAAGCAATATGACTGTGCAAGAGGAATCAGAAGCTGGGACTTCTACACTAACCCACCTTTTGACCCCTAAAACAAGTCAGGAATGTGATGGAATACTCTCCACATGTCTGGATGAATCCAGCTCCAACGACACTTGAAAAAGTCAACACCATCCAAGACAAAGCAGCTGGCTTAATTAATTCCCATTAACCCACCTTTCATACTGTTCACCACAGGTATACAGTGGTAATGTACATCTTTTACAATAAATTCTGCAACAGCCAAGGTTCATTCAAAAGCACTTTCCAAACCTCTACCGCATGAAAGGACAAGGATAGCAGCTACATGGGAATGCCACAACCAGCAAGTTCCCTTCCAAGCCACACATAACCGCGGCTTGAATTTATAACACTGCTCCTTCACTGTCGCTGGGTCAGTTTCCTCATCTTCAACATTAAATTTGTTACAATTCAAAAACTATTTATAATTTCTTCTGCATGTAAAGTTTTCACCTTTTTCCAGTCTTTCACATATTTCCAGTTTCTATTTCAAAGTCAAAATTTTCACTCTAGACCTCACGTGGGAGTCAACTTGAGTGACATAGTGGACTGATCAGTGAAGGGTTTAGACCATAAAGCAATCATTAGTTCGACCACTCGCTACTGTAATGGAGCTTGTGTAAGGGAGGATGATGTGCAGCGCTGCCGCTGATGGCTTGGAGAACTGCAATGTGTTGGGTGAGGCAATGTGTATGGTTCTTGTATTTTCAAGATCCAATCTCGAAGATTTCTGCATTTATTTCGGTTCTCTAATGCATAGTATGTACTTAAGGGGTTTGGGTATATTCTCACAATTTACATTATTACTCAACCTTTGCAACGTAAATGGGGTCATAAATTTATGTTGTACATTTTGTGCAGTTCTAAGATGTCTCACCATCTCTCCTCATCACCCCACCTATTAATTGCAAACTTTAAAATGATACTAGTAGGTGGCAATTGTTATTTTTTTGTATCACAGCTTTAGTCACTATTTATCCTTTCTGGAAATGGGCTTTGCAGTACAAGGGAAAGGGAGTGAAAGACTCCTCTCACTGATATGGTTTGAATCACATGGGAACTGGGCTGAGGCACTTCCAATTTTATCCCCAGGAAATGTTACTTACCAGAAACGGCCAGTCCGTGGCATTTAGCTCACTTACCTCACCTCACAGTGCTGACAGGAACATAGGAATGCAGAACAATTAATTTTCCAGTGAGAAACATATTATGTGAAACTGTTTGATGTTGCAATATAATGGTGAGCCGCACTTTATATTAATAGCTACTGAGCATTTCTGTGCAAGCCTGGAATGTTGGTTAAATGATGCATATGCAACCATAGAAAAATCATTTAAATTCTTTAGCTTTCTGAATGTATAAATATGGGTAAAATTTAGTCCTCCAAGCTAAAAGGATAACGAAAAGGTGCCTTATGCTTACACAGCCTTTCTGTGGCTATAGGACAAGTTCCTTACAGCTGATTGTGTGGTTTTGAAGTCTAGTCCCTCTTAAAAGTGTTGAAAATGCGGCAGCCATATTGCACACAGCAGTCTCCCACACCCAGCAATGTGACAATCACTCGATAATCTGTTTCTATGATACTGACCTGTGAATTATTAGTGGCCAGGAGGTTGAGAATAATTCACCTACTCTTCTTCAAAATAGTGCCATGGGTATTTTACAACCATCTGAAGGGGCAGAATTCAGCCTGAACCAAAGGTTAAACCTCTGACAGTGCACCCTTCATACTTTACCGCATTGATGTTTCAGTCTACGTGTTGGTGCTCTAAACCGTAAAACAGGACTTGGATACACAATATTCTGAGTCAGCGGCTCCGAGTGAACTACAATTTACAGGTTTCAATAATAGCGGGTATTTAGTAGCTGTCTCGATCCTTCCAGTTTCTCCAAGTTATTGTACATTCCACACAGGCAAAACTGGTGTTTTGAGGAACAGTCACTGGACCTGAAACATTAAATCTCATTTCTCGCCAAAGATGCTGCCAGAGCTGCTGAAATTTTCTGGCAATTTCTGCTCTTGATGCAGAAGAAGTGTTGGGCTCCCCAATAATAATAATCTGCATTTGCATGGTGACTTTAATGGCATCAATCCCCAAATTGCAGCATACAAAACCACACTTAAAAAGTCAGAACTATAAAACAATAAAAAACAGTTAACTTATGGCCAATTGGCAATGAACCAGGCATGATGTCAACCAGGATCAAATTTCTATCAACTTGGTCCAAAAGTTTAGTTAGGAAATGACCTCATCTGAGTCAGAAGCAGAGCCTGAATATCATTGTCAAGGTAGGTCACTATGAGAATCAAGTTTGTAATAATTGGTGACTAATTGATTTGTAATGGGCACGCTTACACTGAAGTGAAGGCAAGATTAGACGCAAGTGATATCGAATGTACCTACCATGTTGAAAACATTTGCAAAGTATGTCAAGGGTTTATTAAGTAATATTTTGCATTATAATGGTAAGACAGTAATCCTTCATTTTTTAGTTTATTCATCAAATTTTTCAAATGAATAAATATTCTGTGGCCTCTTCAGTTTTCCCTCAACGGTGTGTTACGGATGCTTTGTAGTCAAAGGGTATGCAGTTAGAAACTTGCAAAATCCTGTTTGCGTTCAAAGGTTTGAGCTATCCAGGGAAAAGAAGGTCAGAGCACAATAATTATCCAGAGGCTCAGAGTCTCATTGGAAAATGAGGAATTCTTTGTATTCTCCTGTAGTTCCTAGATGTCACACATGTTTCTACTCTTGGCCAAACTACACCGTGAGATATTTAGAAAAAAATGGTTATCCTTATACATGTCTTGGCAGAATGTTTCTCTCTTTCATTCTGCAATGTAAGATATATATGATTACTGTTTATGTCAAGATTTTTTTATCACCAAAATGTTTTCCATATCTATAGCAATTTGTAGGCCAAATAAAAGAGTTTTCTTGAAGCATTTTTGAAAAATCTATTAACCAAAAGACAGGATACCATGGCTTTGTAGAATATGTGACCTAGAACTGGAAAGATTAATTAAAATTAACTATAATTCCTTCTTAATTTTTTTATCAGGAAGATCTTCAATAAATAACAATAACCCGGATTTATTTAGAGTCTTTAATAAAAATTTCCTTTCAAGGACTGGCTGTAAAATAAAATCTGACACTAAGCCTTGTAAGGTGATATTAGGACAGGTGATCAAAAGCTTAGTCAAAGAGAAAGGTTTCAAGGAATATGAGTGGTGAAGCAAAGAAAACTGGGACACACAAGAGACCAGAGTTGGAAGGGCACAGAGATCTGTAAGAGTGAAAAGCCTAGAAGTAGTTACAGAGACCAGGATATGTTAGAGAGATATGAAAATAAATGGTATGTAAAATGTTTGCAAAGACAGGTACAATGGGAATTGTTGTTGGTTTACAATAAAAGAGTGCCTAAAAAAGTGTTCAAAGGAGATCTACTGAAAGGGTACCAGGGGTGAGAACTTTGGTTCTGTGAAGAGACCAAAGAAATGATGAAAGTTCTCAGAAAATTGAAAGTTAGCAGGACATTTACAGGCATTTTTAAAATTATGGAGGGGTTTCAACAGAGTAAATGAAGAGAAATTGTTCTCACTGGCAGGAGAGTCAGCAAGCAGAGAACAAAGATTTCATAATAATTGGCAAACAATCAAGTGGGGAGGTGAGAAGCCAATTTGTTCTTCATTGCAAAGTTTGGAATTTGGAATACTGAATGTGTGCTGGAAGCAGACTCAAAACCTTTGATAAAGGAACTGGGTGCATACACTTTGAAAACAAAATAAATCCACACTGTGATTCCAGAGCAACGGACTGACACTAATTAAGCATTTCTTCCCATGAGTGTACAAAAACAATAGAAAGGGCTGGACTGTCGAGGCTGGCTCGTTAACCATATTCAAGGCTGAGACAGATTTATAATCGGTAAACGACTCAAGAATTATGAGAAAAAGGAAGGAAAATGGAATTCAGGATTAACAGGTCAACCATGATCTAATTGAATTGATCTAATGAGCTGAATGTTCTACTTCTGCTCCTAAGTCAGTTTTCCTTTTCAACGTCTGATTTTAAATAGCATGAAATTAATTTCTGTGTCATATGAATGGAAAGGAAGTATGAAATGCTGTAGATTGTAATCTTATATACTTTCAGCAAAAGAATTCTCAATAGTTTCCTCTGTCCAATTGCTGGTTCCAATGGACATTAAAAGCTCCCAAATTGATTGTTTCATATAAACAGAATACTTGTTTTAGGGTGCACAATCCAATGAGAAAAATGTTCATACGAGTCTTTAGCACCAATTTTTCCATTTGTTGTTGTATGTGGCTCTTAAATGATTTTCTACTGTGCACTTAGATATCTTGTTTTTGGTAAATGATACAATTTTTTTCAAAGGAAAGGCGCAGTAAATCAAATGTAAGAGACTAGGTGGCGCACTTGCTTAGAATTGCAGGCTTGGACATAGCCCTTATGCAGAATGCGAAATAGGGTTAATTCAAGCTAGAGGTGGCACTGTGATCATGGAGAATCCACCATTCAACAGCAGTACAAACATATCGCAGCATCATTGGATGGAACCTGTCACATGAAGATCCATTACATTGATGTGTTGACCTTACTTTGTATCCTAGACTGTTGCCATTGCTCTCTTTGTATCTAAAAAATGCGCAACATTGCCAGAGTGTGGGAGTGCATCGTGTTTGTCTTTGCTAAGCTTGTGCCAACTGGTATAGTGCATTTTTTCCTATTTGCTGCAGTTTTCACCATTCTATTGATAACACTGCCTAGTAAATCAGCAACTAGAGATTATTTTTCTTAACGGGATATAGGTGGAGACCCCATGTCTCCAAGGTATTGTGCCTATTAATAGAAAATGAGAGCCAAGTCAATCTCTAGTGCATATTCCATCATGTGATCTTGAACTGGGTTGGTTCAAGGGCACTGTTGACAATGGCCAGTTCGGCTCATTAATAGGGTCTTGAAGGGCAGACCAATCACCAGGACTGGAAATCTACCCAGTTGTCTTCAGAAAGCCTTAGAAGCCAATATCCAAAAAATGTTTTTTTTCTGATTAATGATTGGGAAGCTTAAAAATGTTTTTAGTTGGTAAACTCCACAGTTTTGGTTTAAAGGCATTATTAAACTTTATTAACAATATGCATTATTATCTAGCAGCAGTATTTACTCATGTAAATGGGATTCCTAAGCCTGGTCACTAGCAATTCATTTGCTAGGTTGCAAGTTAGGTTGGAGACCTCAAACATGGTGATTTGTTCATTTGTGCTCTGTATGTCAGCTTGTTGATTAACCTCAGCAACCACAACCAACATCTACATCAGAGCTCGAATTAATCCAGAGGGAAATTTTACCTTTAACCCAATTCAGCATTTTAGACTTCTTCTTGATGACATCCCTAGTCAAAATTTGCTTTCGCTTTGCATGCAGCAACTCACATTTCTGTTGGAATTCAGTTGCTGTGTCCAGGTCAAGATCAAGGCTATGATAAAGCCTGGAATCAGTGAATTTTGTGGAACCAAGAACAAACCTTGTCAAGCAGTGAGCATGCAATGACGATACAATTCAGTGATACAACCCCTACTGTTGGTCTCTTGCTATTTGCCGGTAAGACAACCAGGCAGCTTTGATAAAATTATCCAACTATTGTGGACAAGATGTGGCAGGGTAGCAATCCACATTGTCATGGCGGAGTTTCTTTCGTGGAGTGGCTACTTCTCGTTCATGGGAATATAGCAATGTGGCCTAGTTCCTTGGCATGAGCATGTTCAATGCGCTTCTATATTTTTACCTATCCCAGTAGAGCCCTACAAAGCTGACAATCCCTCGGATTATTATTTGCACTCTCCATCTCATGGCCAAGAATATAAATTTATTGAGTGAGGCAATGTAGCGGGAATTTATAACTTAGTCTCCATGATACTGTGCCACCATTGCTTTGAAATGAACTTTAATTCAACAAAATGTGTAAGGGAGGCTTTTTTTTCTCAATTCATTCATGGATTGTGAACATCACTGGCTGAGTTGGTATTTAATCTCCAATTACCCACAATGCCTGAGGGTTTGGAGTTACATGTAGGCCTGACAATGTAAGAATGGCAGTTTGCTTCCTTCCTTAAAGGACATTAGTGAATGAAATGGAGTTTCCCCCCAACAATTGACAATGGTCATCATTAGACTGCTGTTTCTAATTTGTTATTGAATTCAAATTTCATCGCCTGACATTGCAGGATTTGAACCCACCTTGACAGAATATTACCTGGATCTCTGGATTAATAGTCTAGCAATAAAACCACAAGGCCATCACCCCCCCCCCCCCTCCTCAACCATCTGTTTTAAAAATACATTTAAAGTATATATTTCATTATGAGATAGTTAATGAAATTATTTAGTTAGTTAGCTATACTTCTTTCCTTTTGCATCACCTCTATCTCGACTGGAGTGGTGGGTAAAGAAGTCAGCCTGGTATATGCACCACCGTTCGTTGCAGAGTAAAGGTCTCAGGTGAGATCAGTTGACGTTTCCTTGGCTTCTTGTGCCTCACCTTAACCATCGAGATAATACAGGGTCTATAGGTGTGAGGCTGGAAAAGCACAGCAGGTCAGCAAGATTCTGTCAGTGTTTTGGTTTAAAACGTTGACCTTCCTGCTCCTCAGATGCTGTCTGACCTGCTGTGCTTTTCCAGCCTCAAACCTACAGACTCTGGCTTCTAGCGTTTGCAGCCCTTATTATCTCCGAGGTAATGTAGCAGCGATTTATAATTGATTTACAACATTAATTTTAAGTTAATGCTTGGTTTAAATGTAATATAAATGATTGCACCACTAGTAAAACTAAGCAAAGCACCAGAACTCCTTTAGGAGTTTGGAACCTGACCAATCTACTGTGTTGCAGAAGCTGCTGGTTATAGTTCTGTGTGTATATGCAGGGGTCTTATTGATGATATGTTTGCAGTAATCTCCCAGTTTTTGGTTACACTGCACAGTCGGTAAGGAGCACGGTCAATGTGAGTGGTAACTTCATTTGAGTGAGACAATATCCGAGTGTGTAAAACTGGGAATGTGGTTCATGGAAAATAGAATGTACAGTGTCCATTCTATGGCCCACAATGTTGTGCCAATCGTGAGGACAAATTAAACTAATCCTTCCTTCTTTCATCCATATCCCTCCATTCCTTGGCTATTCATGTGCTTATGTAAAAGTCCCTTAAATGCTACTGTCGTATCTGCCTCTATTATCACTCCAAAAGGTGAAATTTGGTGCAAAGGAGGATGGAGTTGTTTCACCAAAAGTTTACTGGAAGCTGTGAACTCTCTAGAATGATGGGTTGTGCAAAAGGATAAAAAGTTCAGATTGAGAGGCTAACCATGCAGTGAAATCAGTGTCAGAGTGATGTCTCACAATGTGACGTGAATGCAGGGAAGGGAGCTGATAGGTGAGGAGGAGCAATGAATATTTTTAGTCTTTAACATAAAGTAAGGTCTTCAGGTTGTGTTAAACTCTCTACAATTTTTCTTCTCTTCTTAAGAATAGCTTGTTAAGCATAGGGTTGAGGTATACAAATTTTTAACCAGTAAGTGAATCAAGAAATGGGAAATGAGTTTGAACATGATCAGATCTGCCATGATCTCCTTAGATGACAGAGCAGTCATGTTGGGCTGAGTGGCCCACTTCTGGTCTCCCATATCTTATAATCTTCACAGGGATTAGATGCTGCTTCAGATTTTTAAAAATTTGCTCATTGCATTTTCTACATTTTTAAGACAATTCTGCCTTGTCTAACACGAGGCCTGTTCATTGTAATCTTCATTGACAGAATGCCGTACAATTGGCGTTCTTGACAGAACATGTATGCTCATTCAGTCATGCAAGTCCTAATATGCCATAGTTAATAAATT
Source organism: Stegostoma tigrinum (assembly GCF_030684315.1). Lineage (NCBI taxonomy): Eukaryota > Metazoa > Chordata > Chondrichthyes > Orectolobiformes > Stegostomatidae > Stegostoma > Stegostoma tigrinum. The sequence continues at coordinate 17,334,579 of NC_081375.1, forward strand.
TGAAGTACTATAATGAGCAGTGTTGATAGGACAAGTTGTGCCAAACCTCAGGGACAGTTGCCAGTCATTGGCCCACAGACAGATGTTAAGTGTAAAAATGAAAGCCTTATATCCTTTCATGTCTGGAACTTCCCAATGTTGCAGTTGAGCAGGGAGTTAATCAGCAGAATGGTTAAATACAGTAAGACTTTTCTTTGATATCAAAAGTATTCACATGAAATATGAGGTTGTTAATGAAAAATGGTACAACATATTTGTAGACAACATGGTGTGGAGCTGGAAGAACACAGCAGATCAGGCAGCATCATCCTGGCTGAGATTTTCTATTTTGGAGTGAAAGAATGGTGAATGGGTCTTGGATGGTGTCACATCTGTGATGGATCATAATGCATTTTTTTCACAGATGATCATCTGCTCTTCAGTTCATTTTATTTCTAAGTGGGTCCTGTGATGACTTTAACAGCAATCACATGCAGATAGCCACCAGAGCTTCACCCTACCTCCAACTGGTTTCTTCTGGCTTTGAAGGTTATAGTGCCATATTTAATGGCTTTCTGTGCGCTGCTTCACTTGCTGCAAGCCAGGAACATCATTGGAGCCTGTGTTAATCAGCCCCAGTCACACCAGTGATGTCTAATAAGCTTCTGATGATGCCTCCCTACTTTAATGCTGTTTTAATGGGAACATCTTCCCCAGGCTGCCTCCTCCCTTTTGAAAAGAAGTGCCCTCCCATTAGATCTAAGCAACTTGGGCTCAGGTCATACTGGAGCTCAGTGTCTCTAGTAGGCATTAAAATTGGCATTGAAAACAGGGATCCCTACTGCCCTTGAGGCAACCACGATGGGATATCCCCTCTAGTCCATGAGGATGCAGTTGCTCATTCATGAGGTGGGGGAGTGTAAGGCACTATTTCCAGGGATATCCTGAGGGGCCAACATTAATGGTATGTTACCTGCAGATAGCTTTAGAAGCCCAGGTTTCAGAGTAATGCTTGTTGTTTGTCTTGGCCCTCTGACACAGGTTATCATGTATCTGCAGGTTGGACTGGAGCCAATGACAGCTGCTGTTGCTGTAACTCTTGTTATTTTCTGTTTATGCAGAGAATTCATTTGGTTTCTTCTGAGAAGCAAAATGACCAGAGGAATGATTGGTTTGATTTTTGTAGCCTTGGAGTTGCTTTCAGGAGGTGTGTGCAGACAGTTATGTCAAAATCTTTTTCCCCAGGACAGGGAAGTCCAAAGTCAGAGGGCATTGGTTTAAAATGAGAGGGGAAAGATTTAAACAGGCTCACCACTATTTGGGTGAAGAAATACCTCCTCATCTCCATCCTAAATAATCTACACCGAATCCTCATATTGTGACCCCTAGTTCCGGACACACCCACCTTTGGGAACATCCTTCCTCCATCCACCCTGTCTAGTCCTGTTAGAATTTTATAAGCTTCTGTGAGACCTCTCCTCATTCATCTGAACTCTAGCAAAGACAATGCCAACCTAGTCAATGTCTCCTCATACATCAGACCTGTCACTCCTGGAATCAGCCTGGTAAACCTTCACTGCACTTCCTCGAGAGCTAGAGTATCCTTCCTCAGAAAACGAGACCAAAACTGCACATAGTATTCCAGGTGTGTTCTCACCAAGGCCCTGTATAACTACAACAACACATTCCTGCTGTTGTCCTGAAACCTCTCACAATGAAGGCCAATGTACCATTTGCCTTCTTTACCACCTGCTGCACCTGCATGCTTACCTTCAGCAACAGGTGCACAAGGGCACCCAGGTCCTGCTGAACACTCCCCTCTCCCAATTTACAGCCATTCAGGTAGTAAATTACCTGCTTGTTTTTGGCTCCAAAGTGAATAACCCCACGTTTATCCAAATTTTACTGCATCTGCCATTGATTTGCCTGCTCACCCAACGTGTCCAGATCATTCTAAAGGAGCTCTGCATCCTCGTCACTGTTCACCCTCCCACCCAACTTGGTTTCATCTGCAAATTTTTAGATGTTACATTTTGTTCCCTCATCCAAATCATTAATATGTATTGAATAGCTGGAGTACCAGTGCTGGTCCATGTAGCACCCGACTAGTTACTGCCTACCAATTTGAAAGGACCCATTAATTCCTACTCTTTGTTACCTCTCTGCCAACCAGTTTCCTATCCATCTCAATACACTTCCCCCAATCCGATGAGCTTTAATCTTGCACAATCTCTTATGTGGGACTTTGCCAAATGGTTTCTGAAAGTCCAAATATACTACATCAACTGACCCCCCCAACCCACCCCCCCAGTCAACTTTACTAGTTACATCTTCATAGAATTCCATCAGGTTTGTCAAGCATGATTTCCCCTTCATAAATCCATGTTGACTCTGTCTGATCCTGCCACTGCTTTCTAAAAGCTCTGCTATAAAATCCTCAAAAATGGATTTGATAATTTTCCCCACTACCGATGTTGGGCTTACCAGTCTATTATTCCCTGTTTTCTCTCTACCATTCTTTTTGAATATTGAAGTGACATTAGTCACTCTCTAATCTGCAGGGACTGTTCCAGAGTCTATAGAATCCTGGAAGATGACCACCAATGTATCCACTATTTCTAGAGCTTCTTCCTTAAGTACTCTAGGATTTGATTATCAGGCCCTGGGGATTTATTGGCCTTCAATCCCAACAATTTTCTCAACACTATTTGTAGCTAATATTGATTTCCTTCAGTTCTTCCCTCTCACTAAATCTTGCATCATGCAACAATTCTGATATCTATTTAGTGTCCTCTTTAGTGAAGACAGAATCAAAGTGTATATTCAGTTGCTGAGCCATTTCTTTGTCCCCTATTATACCTTCATCCATCTCTGTCGGTAGGGGGCCTGCATTTGTCTTCACCAATCTCTTTCTTTTCACATACCTTTAGAAACTCTTAGCATCAGCCTTTATGTTCCTTACAAGCTTACTTTCATATCTATATTTCCCTTCTTAATCAAACCCTTGGACCTTCTTTGCTGATTTATAAACTGCTCCCAATGCTCTGATTTACTTTTTGTCCTGGCCAATTTGTATGGTTCTTCCTTGGCTCAGATACCATCACTTAAATCCTTTGTAAACCATGGATTGGCCCTCTTACCCATTTTACTTTTTCAACAGGCAGGAATAAACAGATGTTGTAGTTTCCCCATGCCTTCCTTCAATGTTTGCCATTGTCCATCCACTTCCAACCCTTTAAGTAACTCTCCCCAATCTATTGACTGACTCTTTATATCATCGTATTTTCCTTTATTAAGGTTCAGCACCCTCATCTCTGAATCAACAGCCTCATTCTGTTATTGAAAAAGAATTCTGTCATGTTATGGTTGCTCTTCCTTAAGGGGTCTCACACAGCTAGATTGGCAATGATTCCCTTCTTATTACACTATATCCAGTCTAGGATGGCCTGCTGTCTAATTGGCTTCTCCACATATTGGTCAAGAAGATTATCCCTAATACACTTCAGCAATTCCTCCTGTCTGGTATTGTGGCTAATTTGATTTGCCCAAACTATACGCAGGTTAAAATCACCCATGATCAGCAATATTCCCTTATAATATGCATCTCTAATTTCCTATTTAGTGCCACTATCAACATCATCACTGCAGTTTGGGAGTCTATCTATGAAACCTACTAATGTTTTTTGTCCCATGGTATTTCTCAGCTCTACCCATACAAAGTCCACATTGTCAGAGCTAATATCCTTTCTCACGATTATGTTAATTTCCTCTTTACCAGCAATGCCACACTACTTCCTCTTCTTTTTTGCCTGTTCTTCCTAAATACTGAATACCCTTGGACATTCAGTTCCCATCCCTGGTCACCCTGCAGCCATGTCTCCGTAATCCCAATTATATCCTATACATTTACATCTATCTGTACTATTAGTTCATCCACTTTATTGCAGGCCCTCCAAGCATTAAGGCACAAAGTCTGTAAGCTTGTCCTTTTGACAGTGTTTGTCTTCTCTTTGTTTTTCTCAATAGCCCTGCTTGAATCTTGTCCTTGGTTTCTCAGTCTATCACTTTTCTTATTCCTTTTTCTAGCTTTTGTTTTTGTCCTTGTTGCCTTCTTCTCTGACTCTTTACATTGGTTCCCATTCCCCTTCAGAAATGAATTTCTGAAAAAGGGTCTAGGCCCAAAATGTCAGTCTTCCTGTTCCTCTGATGCTGCTGGGCCTGCTGTGTTCGTCCAGCTCTACACTTTGTTGTCTCAGATTCTCCAGCATCTGCAGTTCCTACTATCTTACTACCTTTTAAGATCCAATGTCTTAACCTTCTAGCTCCCTGTATTCTGCCTTTAGGACTTCATCCCCTTTTATCACCTAAGTTGTTTGTGCTGTTGCGTACCACGACCACCAGCTGTTCACTTACCCCTTTCAGAATGGCCCTGTATCCGCTCCGAGACATTCTTGACCATCGCATCAAGGAGGCAACATACCATCCTGGAATCTTGCTTGTAGCCACAGAAACACCTGTCTATACCCCTTCTGGTTGAGTCCCCTAGAACTATTACCCTGGCACACTTTTTACCTCTGCCCTCCTCAGCAGAACCAACCGTGGTGCAATGAGTTGGCTGCTGTTGCTTTCCCCTGAGAGGTCATTCCCCTCAACAGCATCCAAAATGGTATATCTGTTTTGCAGGAGAATGGATACAGGAGATTGTGTGTTTATGGGATGAGGAAGTGGTAGAGGTGAGTACAATTATAACATTTAAGAGGCATTTGGACAGGTACATGGATAGGAAAGGTTAAGAGGGATATGAGTCAAATGCAGGCAAGGGGACTAGTTCAGTTTCGGAAACCTGGTTGGCATGGAGAGTTGGGTCAAAGGATCTGTTCTGTGCTGTATGACTCTATTACTCTAAATCTCTTTGGGATACAATGACTTGATAATGATGTTGTAACAATTGAGGTCAATTGAACATGATTGTCCATCCAAGAATCTCCTGATGGCTAATACGTGCAAGATATAACAGACCCTTCCAAATAAAAACTCCTTACAATTATGGCTACAGCCATTTCTACCTTGACAAGTGCTGCCCAGAAAACTTTCTACCATTTTGGCCCAGTGAGACTCAGTGTGCTCATTGGGCCATTCAAGACAAGCACCCCCACCCCCCCCACCCCCCCCCCCCCCCCGCCTCCTGTGACACACCATCCTGATGTCGCCACTGGTTCACCATCTTTTTTTCTGTGGACCCCGTCCTGTTCTCCTTGGTGCACTAGCAATCACTGTCATCATTAATGCTCATAGCCTTCCCCTGGAGCTTCTCAACTTCAAACCTGCTGTGGCCCTAATGAGCGTTATGCCTGAGGTTCCTTGATCCCTCTCACTCTTTGACACTGTCTTCTCCCTGTCCCTCATCTTCCAAACTACTAGCTACACATCCCATTGCCTGCTCCTTGTGACAATTCCTTCTGCTGTACTAGCCCCCAGTTGGAGTCTCAGATGTGAATTGGCCTCAGCATGGACAACAATCTGGAGAAGTATTTACCATCTTTAGACTGACTGCAGGATAAAGAGCCCCACACCAACTGGACCCCAGGGTTTCCCTACCCCAAGTCTAATGGAGAAACACCCTTCACTAACTGGAGGACAATCATCTGGACTAACTGGAAACCACCCTTGCTACATTTACCTTTCCTTCCCTAAATTGCATTTATGGGTCCATGGTGTTAAATGCCATTCCATTTCTTGTTTATAGGTTTTCATGCAGTTAAGTCATATGCAGTCCTTTGGAACATGTTTAATAGCATGTTGGTGAAACATAAGTTGCCCCTGATGTGCCATGTATCCAAAAGCATGCCCTGGGACTATAAGAGACTCACAGTGTGCCAGTTGGGCTTGGACACAGCCCAAAGAGACAGTCTGCCTGGATCTTGGGGAATTGACATTGTGAGCGAATGTAAGCATCATTTAAAGCCATATAAGGCAGAAGGCAAGTCCTTACCCAAGATGGATGCTGAAATGCAACTCACTAGGCACATATCTACTTTTTGCTATTAGTCTTTTGAAAATCTGACTGTCTTGATTGGGAACAGGTGAATCGGGAAGGTGGGGCTGATTTTAGTGGCAAACAAAAATTGCTGGAAAAGCTCAGCTGGTCTGTCAGCATCTGTGGACAGAAATCAGAGCTAACATTTCAGGTCCAGTAATCCCTCCTCAGAACTGAACTTAATTTCAGTGGGATGTGGTTGTAGTGAGATAGGCTTCTCACCACCTGTAAGTGACATACCTGATCTGGCACCTAAAGGGCAAGAAACTCAATCACTGATGTTTTTTTCTGTTAATGAAAATCTGTTTATTTGTTTCTTGCCGAGCTAAGTTCATCTGCTTGCTTTTCCTCCTGCTTTGTGATGTTCCAGAAAACCCTACCACTTATATTTCTCACCTTGCTTGTGGCAAAACTCAGTTTTGTGCTGGACTGAAATTTTTGTAGTAACAGTTGATTAGAGGAATTGTGTGTTTAAAGTTTCCTCCCATCATATTGTACTCCTCCCCTGCCTTAGAGAAGATCTACTCTGGGATATGCCTGATTAATCTCTGCTGTGCAGCTAAAACTCTGAATGAGCTGACTGTGAAAATATTCACATGGATAATGTTCATTTGACATTATTTTGGCTTCCCTTTTTAACAATTGCATTATCCTGTTTATTTTAGCCTTTGATACTCATTGCGCTATCCTACGCATGAAATCTTCCATTGTTCTGTTCAGCAACAAGCCAAATTGTGAAAAGGGCTTGATACATTGCCTGACTTTTCTCATTCAAAGAATTGCTTCATCTCTACAAAGTACCTCCTTTGATCTAATTATTCTAAGGATATGCCATGTGGGAAACACTTGATAGTTTGAATTATAAAATTAGTGCAATTGGGTAATATCATGATCATCAAGCACTACATTAAGTATGCAATGATTTGGATTCATTTATTTATTTGCTTCCTCCTCTTTTTTGTCTTTCTTTCTCCAGTTCTTTCATTCCTCTGTTTCTTTCTAGCTATCAGAAGTCAACCAATCAGACTAGAATGATAATGTTACATTGATTGTTGATTTGATTTATTTTCACGTGTACCTAAAAACAGTGAAAAGCTTTGTTTGTGAGGATTACAGGAAGATCATAGTAAGCAAGGACATACAGATCATTGGGTGAGAAAAACTTGGACAGAGTGAAGTGTGCAGGTTACACTGTGCAGCAAGTACACAAGGCAAGCTGGTTAGCTGTGGGATGTAGAAATTATTCCATGAATTATTTGGCCTCAAGTCATAGGAACCCAAGTTGTGATTGGTCTGCAGAGGATGGCTATAGTGTTGCAATTTTCAGATCAAGGGCTTTTAAAAAAGATGTTACCATGAAATTGAGGCTCTGTTGAATGGCCTTTTTATCATTCTTGAACCACTTACAAAACAAATGGTGTACAATCACTTGGTTTTGTCATGCTACATTATTAGTACCTAGCAGTACATTCTGAGAACAGAATTGTTAAACAACCAGAGACAAAATGTAACATAAATGAAATATACGTATGACACCTTATATTTATATTGTGTTTTTGATGTAATAAAATGATCTTAGGTACTGCATGTAGGCATTATAAAACAAAATATGATACCAGGTTGCGTAAAAGAGTTATGAGAGCAGAGTCCTGATCAGTCAGGGAATCAAGGGTGATTGGAAAAAGGCAAGAAAGTGGCTTTCAGCAATGTTGAATCCTGTTGAATACTGGAGCAGGTTTGAGGGGTTGTTACTATTTCTTATGGTCTTAGGAACAAATACTTGGTTAAAGAGACGGATTTTAAGACATGTATTAAAGGAGGAAAGTGAGTCAGAGTGTCAGACAACTGTGGGGATGGAAGGCCATTAGTAACTAAAGCCCTGGTCACCAATGGTGTAGTATTAGAGGAATGCAGTTAATCTGGAGCATTGTAGGGTTGAAGGAGATTGCAGTGAAAAGGAGGGATCGGGAATGAAAACCAAGATGAAAAACAAGACTAAAATAAGCTATCTGTTAGAGCACATTTACAATATGCCTGATTATGTAAAAGGTCTTGAGCACTTTTGCTTTTCATAAAGTGTTCAAACCTCCACTTGAAGAATGACCTTACAATTTGTGCATCTTTTAAAGACTGTTCCATAGGATGGTTGTGAATGATTAGCCATGAACTTTTTGATTGGTGGAATTGGCTTGATGGGCTGTCCAGCCTCCTCCTACTGCTTGTGTTCTCACAATCTGTCCTTACATTTCTATTGCAAACACAAAGTGGGGGAGAGGGTGTGTGCCCAAATGTTTATTTTGCAAGATATGCTCTTAAAAGGAAGCCTGAAGGTTTCTTTGCATTTACTTTTTCTCTATCATTCTCCATTGAAATTGCTTGATCTGAAAAATCCAAATGAATCTTGACAACCCATTTTCCAGCACTAGAGCTGGATGAATACTTCTTACTTATTTCTGTCTGTGACCTTGACAATGATCTTATTCTCTGCACCCTTCTTCATTTATGTTTTTCTCAAGGTTGCTTTCACCTAAAGCCTAAATTTGGTGTAAATTCCTTATTTATTACCATGGAAATTTACTCACTTTTTCATGACTTTCTCATACAATTTCTTTGCCTCTTGAACTTCAGAGTGAAATACTCATGAAATTCATGCATTACATATACATCCCAATGACAGTTCCTTTGGGATTGTTCAAATATTAGCTTTTGCTTGGTTGAGATTTCTCACAAAAAGGGCTAATTTTAATGTTGGAGGAGACACTGGGAGATGGTATGTCTTGTTTTGTTTTGAACTTCTTACACAAATCACAACAGGCTGATAGTGTGGCGCTTGGTAGGAGCCTGTTTATGCTGATTACCCAGCGTACAGTCTGGGAAACTGAGCAAACAGCAATAGCCAGCAGTGCATTTTGTTCTTAATTTAATCAGGTTAGTTGATAGCACTTTAATTATGAGACATTTTCTACAGTGAATTTGGAATATAATTGTCAATGAAATCAAAAGTTCAGCATATTACATTACTGGACATCACTAAACATTCAATAAATATTTGCATCTGAAATTTTGGAACTACATGCAGTTGTGGAACTGCAAATCCCAGATTTGGCGTTGACAGTTGTGATTGTTGGAATAAGTTTGAGATCTAAGATTAATAGATTTTCTTTCTACATAATCGTAGATACTTTCTCATCAACCTGTTTTTCACACACCTCTGGAGAAAATGCGACTTCAATCCACACTTCCTGACCCAGCAGTAAGAACACCACCACTGCACCTCTATAGCCCCTCCACAGGCATATATTGAAAGCATATGGAGAACAGATAGGTCGAAAGGGTTAATATTGAGATCTACTGTAGATGTGAATGGCTGAACAGCCTCAAGGTATTAATGGTTGTTTCCTAGTCTTATGATCCAGTCTTATAACAATGCAACCGTAATTCACAACAAGTACTGTTTATACTGTTTCACCGACAGGTGGCATATATTTACATGTGTCCGTACGTACAGGGGGAAAAAATACAGTAAAACTTGGAAATGAATGTACTGGTCTCATTGGACCTCCATTCTGAATTATGTGAGACCAGCTGTGCCAGTATGTCTCATTTGTTGGTTTTACTGGGTTTTCCTGCTGTGTAATCTTTGATAGGTGTACATTTTTGCATTTACCTTTATGAAAATCAGTTCTGCTTATCCTAGTTTTATGATTTCTGATTTGTTTTTTTGGATATAATAGATTAGTTCTTAACTCCTTGCACTGATTGATTGATATATAGGGCAACTCTTTTATTGGCTATCCATTAGAAATTAAGGCAAGAAAAATATAAGTCAATGAATAACCTTGCACACATCAAAACCAGTTTTAGTAGTTAGCTGGTATGGAGCCAGACTATGAGCAAAATTATATCTATTGGAATTGTTGTTGGCAATGGAAGAATGCTAAATGCATTCGCAAGACATTCTTCGATGCTTTAACTGATCCACCATTCAGTTAATGTAAGCAAATCAGTGTTTGTATCAGTATATCTGAGAGAGGCAGAGAGATCAAAGTTAGTCAAGAATATTAAGCATTCATTCACCGATATTATCAGCGTTGATGGTTGGATTATTATCCTGGAATTCTCTTGCAGCTACTCTTGTGTTGTCACCATAATTTGTGGAATGAAGGAGGAAAACTTAGAAAAGTCAGGAGTGCCAAGGGCATGATCCTTCATGACTTCATCCTGAGGTCACAGAATCACAGATGCCAATCTTCAACCAATTCAATTTACTCCGCAACTTACAAAAGCTGTGGGCTCTGATGACATCTCAGCAATAATACTGGAGGCTTATGCTCCAGAACAAGCCATGCCCCTATTCAACATGTTCCAGCACAGCTACTACACAGGTAATTACCCAAAAATGTGGAAAATGTGAAGTATGTCTTGTGCACAACAAGGTGAATACATCCAGCCTGGCCAATTACCACCCTGTCAGTTTATCATGAATTAACAGCAAAGTGATAGAAGGGATCATTGATGTTGCTGTCAAATGGTACTTGCAAATAAATACCCTCCTTACTGATAGTTTGGGTTCCACCAGGGTTGCATGCTTCCTTGACCTCAATGCAGCCCTTGTTAAAACATTTTACACAAAGGCAACATTCGACTTAATGTGACATCAAAGAGCCAATGGGAATTAAGGAGAAACATCTCCATTAGTTTGAAACAAGTCTGTGCTGTTGACGATTGTTGGCATTTTTGGAGGCCGGTAATCCCATTCGCAGGACATCACTGCAGAATTCCTTAGGGCCAACAATCTTCAGCTGTTTCGTCAATGATCTTCCCTTCTTCATAAGATCAGAAGTGGGGATGGTCACTGATGTTTACATAATATTCAGCACCATTCATGACTCCTCAGATAAAGCTGTCCGGGTTCAAAATTCAGCAAGATCTGGACAATATCCAGACTTGGGCTGATAAGTGGCCAGTAATGTTTATCACACACAAGTGCCAGGAAATCATTATCTTCATGAGAGGGAATCCAGCTATCATCCCTTAGTGTTCAATGTCGTTACAATCATTGCATCCCCCATTATCAAAATCCTGAGAATTGCCATTTGCCAGGAATGGAACTAAACAATCTGTGACTACAAGAGCAGATCAGAGGGAAGAAATTCTGTGGCAAATAATTCATCCCCTTTCTCTTGAGTGCTAACTCACCTTCGATCTGCTCACTGCCTGCAACCATATACAAAGCACAAATCTGGCTTGCATTCGAATACTTTCTGTTTACCTGGATGAGAGCAGCTCCAATGACATTCAGGAAGCTTGACACCATCCAATGTCAATAGAATGTAGAACATAGAACATAGCACAATACAGCGCAGAATAGGCCCTTTGGCCCTCGATGTTGTGCCGACCTGTGAACTAATCTAAGCCCCTCCCCCTACACTATCCCAAAATCATCCATATGCTTATCCAAGGACTGTTTAAATGCCCCGAATGTGGCTGAGTTAACTGTGTTGGCAGGCAGGGCGTTCCACGCCCTTACCACTCTCTGAGTAAAGAACCTGCCTCTGACATCTGTCTTAAATCTATCACCCCTCAATTTGCAGCTATGCCTGTGACTAAAGAGAATGTACAAACTGAAGTCGTCAACCTCGGAAAAAGACTCTTAAAAAGATTGTAATGCAGTCTCCTTAATTGGCACCACATCTACCACCATCAGCACAGTCATAGCAGTGTGTCTTCAAGGTGTGCTGTAGAAATTAAGCGAAGGCTTCTTTGATAGCAGATTCCAAACTGCAGGTTTTGCCTTGGAGGAGGACAAAGGCAGCAGGTGCATGGGAACACCACCTTGTGCAAATTTCCCTCCAAGGTACATACCATCTTGTCTTGGCAATATATTGCTGCCGTTTTGCTATTGCTAAGTCGAATTCCTGGAATTGCCTCTTTAATAGCCCTGTGGACCTCCTGCAACCCAAGGACTGTAACAGTTCGCAAAGGCTGCTCACAACCATTAAGTCAAGGGCAATTACAGTTGAGCGATAAATGCTTGCAGAGCCAATGATGCCCACACCATGTGAATGAATAAATAAAAATCCCATTTGCACTCATCGCAAATTCTCCTGATTCTTTCAGAACAAAGGAATTGTTTCTAGCATCTCAATGCTGTATATGGTTTCTCACAGATGTATTTGCTCCTGTTTTTGCCGAATCAGTTGCAAAGGACCTGATTGGCACTCATCTCAAATTTAGTTTCCAAGTTGTTCCACCACTGGCAGTCAGTGACTGTACACCAGTAAAAATGCAACAGCCTTGTAAGGTATTTCATCACTTCGCTGCTCTGCTAGAGCCCATCAAGTAGTAATTTCTTATGCTTGTTCTAAGGATGTTCTAGGTCATGTCAATATAGTAGAGAAGGAGGTTTGGGTGTTTTGAAAAGCTTTAAGGTAGACAATAACCCAGGACCTGGGGAATATTGAAGGAGGTGAGGTAGAAAATTGCTGGGGCCTTGTATGAAATCTTTGCATTCTCTTTCGTCACAGAGGAAATCCCAGAGGAATGGAGAATAGCCAGTGTTGTTCTTTTGTTTCAGAAGGGCAGCTGTGATAATCTAGGAAATTATAGGCTGGTGAGCCTTACATCAGTGGTAGGGAAATTACTGGAGAAGATATCTAGGAACAGGATTTAATAACCATTTGGAAAAATATGGACTTATTAGCAATAGGCATCATGGCTTTGTGTGGGGCAGATTGTGTCTCGTAAAGGTGCTTGAGTTTTTTGAGGAAATGACAAAGATGCCTGACGAGGCCAGAGGGGTGGATGTTGTCTGTATGGACATTAGTAAGACCTTTGACATGGTCTCTCCTGGGAAGGTGATACCGTAGGTGAAGTCACATGGAATTCATGGTGAGCTGGTAAGATGGGTGCAGAACTGTCTTGGTCATAAAAAAATGAAGAGTAGTGATGGAATGGTACTTTTCTGACCAGAGATCTGTGACCACTGGTGTTCCACACAAATGAATGCTGGGACCCCTGTTGTTTATAATGTGTTTACACGATTTGGAGGAGAATGATCTGATTAATAAGTCTATGAGTGACACAGAGATGAGGGGAGCCATGGATAATGGGAAGGATGGCCAGAGGATACAGCAGGATATAGATAGGCTAGAAAATTTGGCGGAGCAATGGCAGATGGAATGTAATCCAGGCAAGTGCGAGGTGATGCATTTTGGAAGGTCTAATGCAGGAGAGAAATATACAATAAATGGCAGAGTCCTTGGAAGCATTAACATACAAAGGGAACTAGGTGTACAGGTCTCTAGTTCCCTGAAAGTGGCAACACAAGTGGGTAAGTTGTTCAAATAGGCATTTGTTACACTTGTTTTCATCAGTCAAGGCACAGAGTATTATAATAAATAATGTTACAGCTACATCGAACTTTAGATAGACCACATTCCGAATGTTGCTTTCAGGTCTGGTCACCACACCAGCAGAAGGATATGGAGGGCTTTGGAGAAGGTACAGAAAAAGGATTACCAGGATGCTGCTTGGTTTGGAAGGTAGGTATTATCTATGAGGACAGATTAGAGAAACTTGATCTGTTTTCACTTGAGCGCCGAAGGATGAAGGGTGATGTGATGGAAATTTACAGACTTATGACAGGCGTGAATCGAATGGATAGTCAGAGTCTTTATCCCAGGGTAGAAATGTCAATTACTAGGGGACAAAAGTAAAAGGGGGTATAGTCAAAGGGGATGTGTGAGGCAAGGTGTTACACAGAGATTGGTAAATGCCTGGAATATGCTGGTAGAGGAAGCAATCGAACCAGAGACAATAGAGCTATCTTGATACATGAACAGAGAGATATAGACCATGTAGAGGGTTTTTTTAAATTTAGAAAGGTGCCACATATCGGTGCTGCCTTGGTGGACCAAAGGGCCTGTTCCTGTGCTGTATTGTTCTTTGCTCTTTGATAAGAATGCTATGTTAAGTCACATGCTTAGTAAATTATTATACATATAAGAGACATGCTCGTAATAATCATTATATCTTGGTTTGACATGCTACTGGAAGGATGCTTCTCTGTAATGGTCGAATAGCTTAATATTATCCTAGACAGTTTTGTATTTGAGGAATGTGATGTTTGTGTATCTTAGTTAGCTATAATAAACATGTGTTGGTTCCTTCAATACATCAACATTCATGCTCAGTTTCTTGTGTCGCGTGAGATGACGGAAGCAGTGCTGCATCAGGTAAAAAATCCTAACATGCTGGAAAGAATAAATTTATTCTATCTTCTAAATCAATGCAAGGATAAAAGCGGGACTTCTGCTTAAATTTTTGTGGGTCATGTGGCAACAGCACAATGGTAGGTAAGACATTCCAGGACTTGGCTCCAGTTATGAAGAAGATCTAGCAACACCTGTCCAAGCCAGGGCTTGTGTGGCCTGGAAGGGAACTTTGAAATAAAGGTACTGCCATAACTTGTTCCTTGTGCCATTCTTGGTGGTAGTGTCAGGTTAACGAGGAAATTTGTTCCCTGATCACCTAAAGTGTTGTGGCGGTGAAAGGGTAACCGTGGAGATAACTGGCAGAAGTGCATCAAGTGAAATGCTATGTTCACAATAGTGCTAAATTCTTTCTTGTTGCACATTAGTTATCCAGGCAAGTGTAAAGTTCTACTCACCCTCCTGAAGTAGACTTCTTACATTGTGGCCAGGCTTTGAGGTCTTCATGATGTAGCTGGGTGACAGTACATGTGCATCAATTTAATCTTTAAAGGTACAGCATTGCCCTGGGACAATGAATGCACATTAATGAGATCATTGAAAAAAATGAAGAAAATTAGATTCATGACAGAATATCCTTGTTTATGCAATTCCAAAATATTATTATGGGTGTAGACTTTGCCCAAAAATCCAAACAAATTTACCTCTCTCCAAAGTGTAGCCAGTTTAGATGTTAATGGGAATAAATATGAGAACTGCCTGCAGTTCATTTGAAAAGGATGCATCTAGATTTGTTGGGTATCGTGAGAATGAAGGAAAACAATACAATCCTTTAGCGCTGATAAGGGCTCAAATTGCTTCACAACCCTACTAGCAAGACTATGGGCAGGATATTAATAGAACAGAGAGACCTATGGGTCCAGGTGCACAATTCTTTAAAGTTTGCATCATGCAGACGGGGTGGTTAAGAAGGCATTCAGCACACTTGCTTTCATTGCTCACACCTTTCAGTAAAGGAGTTGGGACATCATGTTGAGGTTGTGCAGGACATTGTTGAGACCTGTTCTAGAGTACTGTGTCCAGCTCTAGTCACTTTGTTGTAGGAAGGAAAATTCTAAGGTGGAGAAGGCTTAGAAAAGATTTATCAGGAAGTTTCAAAAACAACGTTGCTGGAAAATTTCAGCAGCTCTGCCAGCATCTGTGAAGGAAATAAACAGAGTTAATGTTTCAGGTTGGGTGACCCTTCCTCAGAACCCTTCTGAGGAAGGGTCACCAGACCCGAAAAGTTAACTCTGGGCTGAGCTTTTCCAGCAACTTTGTTTTTGTACCCGATTTACAGCATCCGCAGTTCTTTTGATTTTTATTTACCAGGATATTCCTGGGAATGAAGGCTTTGAGTTATAAGGAGAGGATAGACAGGCTGGGAATTATTTCATCATACCACGGGAGGTTGAGGGGTGACCACACAGAGGTTTATAAAATCCTGAGGGGCATAGATAAGTTGAATAGGAGGTGCCTTTTCCTTAGGGTGGGAGATTTCAAGGCGAGGGGGCATATTTTGAGGTGAGAGGAGAAAGATTTCTAAAAGAACATGAGGGGCAACATTTTCAAACTGAATCAACACAGTGTGGAGCTGGAGGAACACAGCAGGCCAGGCAGAGTCAGGGATGCAGGAAAATCTATGTTTTGGGTCGGGACCATTCATCTGAACTGGGGAGGGGGAAAGGAGCTGGGAAATAAATCAAGGGAGGAGACGTGAGACTGGGGGAAGGTAGGTGGGATGGTGATAGGTGGATGCCAGTAGGGGGTAGTGGGAATTGGTCAGTGAGAAAGATGGGATTAATATGTGAGGAGGAAGATGGATAGGTTGTGTCAGGTCAAGGAGGCGAGGGGAAGTGGGTCTGGGAATGGAGAAGTAGGATGGTGAAGGGTGGATGCCATAGTGGGTAGTACGGATTGGTCACTGGGAAGGGTGGGGTGGATCAGTGGAGAAGAAGATGAACAGATTGTGCCAAGTCAAGCAGGCAGGGATGAGAAGGAGGATTGTACAGGGGTTGAGGCTGCGGTTGGGGAGATTTTAAAACTGGTGAATTCTATGTTCAGGCCATTGGGCTGTCGACTCACGAGGCAGAATATGAGGTGTTACTCTTCCAGTTTGTGTGTGGCGTCATTGTGACACTGGACGAGGCCCAGGATGGACATGTCATCATGAGAGTGGGAGTTCCCATTCCACCTGCCTTCCTCAGCCCCATCCCTCCTCCCTCTATTTATTTCCCAGCTCCCTTCTCCCTCCCCAGTTCTGATGAAAGGTCCTGACCCGAAATGTCGACTCTCCCCCTCCTCGCATGCTGCCTGGCCTGCTGTGTTCCTCCAGCTCCACACTGTGTGGACTCAGACGCCAGCATCTGCAGTTGTTGTTATCTCTGATTTTTAGCACAGAAAAATGGTTTGTGTTTGGATAGAGCCTTCAGAGAAAGTGATGGATGTGGGTACGGTTACAACATTTAAAAGACGTCTGGCATGCATAAGAAATGTTTGGAGAAGAAGGGGCCAAGCGCAGGAAGGTGGGACTAGTTTAGTTTGGGATTATATTCAGCATGGACTTGTTGGACAGAAGGGTCTGTTTTTGTGCTGTATGACTCGATGACTGTGTGATTTTAGATGGTTTCTTTGCATACGAGGGAATCATAAACATTATGTAGTGTGTCAAAGGTCAAGGTGAAGTAGAGACTGTTGTGGTGAGATTCCACAGTGTTTAGACTGCTTACATTTAAAGTCTCCACGTGCTTTTCCCCTGCCTTTGAGATAAGTTTCCCGATTAAATAGGATTTAAGGTGCCACAGATTGTCAAATACACTTCATAGAAGCATGAAATTATCCTGTCTTTATTTTGAATTGATTTGTTACATTACTCAATAAATCTTTTTCAGGTCACGGTGGATTGCCTAGTTAAGTAGGTAACTGAGTATTACACACATTAGAAAATAATAGAATAAACAGTTTTTGTAAGACAATACGCAATTGCTGTATTTATATGCATTTAAATTTTTCAAGAAAAGATCATTTTCTATTACAAATATTCTGACATTGTGTGCACCAGAACAGTTGAACTGCCAAGATAATTAAAAATATGATTTTTTTTGCAGAATTGTGCGGCGTATGGCACTCCATCCTGAAAAGAAGCAGTGTATAGTATATTTTCCCACACTCATTAGTTCAAAAATATCATTGCAAGTTGTGTTTTAAGCATTTCTGTAGAACCTTGTTAAGAGATTAATTTTACAAAATATAACTTGACCTATCTTGTGACTGCGTTCCACATGAAGATTTTTATTAATAGTCATGGACTGAAAGAGAGAGAGAGTTCATTTTGTAATTTTGTCCACTGTGTCCTGAACGAAGACTTACAGTCTCAGAATATGCAGTATTCTGATTGATACTAGCAGAAATTTCTCCACTCAGATGGCGATGACCCATAGAAAGCTGTGGCAGTGAAGCCACTAAATATATTGCAGAAATGAATAGATTTATAGAATCTAAAGGTGTCAAGGACTACATGGGAGGGAGTGGGTACATTGCATTCAATTAGAGAGAGCTCAATGCGTCAAATCTGCTACTTTCTATGTTTCCATGTCCCTACTCGAGTCTTCTCATGCATTTTATTTATACAACAGGTAATTCTTTCACTCACTAGCTCATACTTCAACAATCTGAGTGACTCCTATAGGCCAAAACTATTAAGGTAAACCATGGGCAAGTCATATGGGCTGCTTTGCCCTGGATGGTGTCAAGCTGCAGTCATCTAGGCAAGCCGGGATATTTCATCACACTCCTGATTTGTGACTGATGGACAGGCTTTGGGGAATCGTGAGATGAATTACTTGCAGCTGGATTCCCAGCTTTTGGCTTGCTCCTGTATCCACAGAATTAAATGGCTGGTTCGTACCAAGTGGTAACCTTGTCGCTTGATAACTGGACCAATCAACCTGAAATCTACGCTGCTCAAGGGACAATTCTGTGGAGGTGATCCCTTCTTTCACTGAACATTTTCGTCACTGATTCGATAAGAAATCCTTCAAAATAGAATTTCTGTGAAAGATGGGAAAATGACAGAAAGGCAGCAAGTAGTTTATGCTGGAAATACCAAATAATAGACGTAGCTGCTCGACTAAAATATGCATTTGTTTTACATGAATGATATATTTAGGGTCCCAGTGAGTCAAAGAGTTAGAGGCTTAAACTGGCTCAGTCACAAATAATTACAACATAACCCTTTGAAGGTAGTACTGCTTGGGCTGGGAGATTAATTAAGACAGTCCAAATTCAAAAAAGTTGAATGATGCAAACAATAGAGCGCAGAATAACATAAATCTTAGCATTTACAGTTTGTGCACCCATTTGTGTGGAATATGCTTTAAAGACCTAAGAAGACTAATTTTTAAAAATGATGCAGAAAGATTTGAAAGATTTTAATCCAGCTCACTTGGATTAACAAGTAGAAGTTCAGAGGTTCAATAAGGCACAAGGCTATTCCATCCAGGTATAAGAGGTGAGTGGCTGCACAGGGGCTTATTAACAAGCTTCTTGCTGACTTCCTTTCAATACCATTCGGGAAATCCATGGGAAAAATATATCTTGAATTCATGTGGCATTGACTGAGAACCCAAAGTTTTCACAGCTGCATTTGTGTTCCTTTTTTGGTTCCACTTGATAATTGAGTGGAATTTATTTCTTTTGGACAAATACTGAAGAAATTGGTGGCTGTATGTTATGTACATATATGTTTAAATTCTATAATGAGCTGAATGGCTTGGTCAGTAATTATAACAATGCAAAAAGGTGCTAAGAATTTACATTCAGACCAGTCTAGATCTGGAAAAACTGTCACTTTGAGTGAAAGTATCCTTAGATTTGTAGAATCATAATCATACAATACTGAAGACAACCTTTAGCCTATTGAGTCTATACCACCAAATTTACACTAGTCCCACTTTCCAGTCCTTGCCCCTTAGCCTTAAATGTACACTTCAAGTACTTTCTAAACATTGTAGGGCTACTGGCCTTTACTACCCTCCCAGGCAATGTTTTCCAGACCCTCACCAGTTGCTGTGTGAAAACACAATTTTTCAATGCCCCTCTTAAGTCTCCTGTCTTTCACCTTAGAAGTGTGCCCCCTTGTTACTGAGGGGGCAGGAATGTTTTCTGAATAATCTTCCTTACCATCTTTCCTGGTTGCAGGTAACTTACAATCAATTATGTCCATATTTAATTCAAGAGAAATCAGAACAATAGAATCTCATGCAGCCTGCAAAGCTAAGAGTAGCAATGTCAGTGCAACCCACATTCAACACTGCAACAGCCACATTTAACCATTCTTTCTTCATATAGTTAGTACCTTGCTTGTGATGAAGAGCCAGAATAAAGCCAGAATAAATAATCTTCTTGGAATAAAAAAAATTCGGGTGTTATTTCCAGCAGGATGACTGTGACCAGCAGAGAACCCACATTTTCCAGCACCCACATTTAGCAATAATTTCCATTACAGGATTTTTCAAGTAAATACCTGAATGAAGCAATGACTTTGCGGGATGTATATGTAACACAATAAGTCTGAATGATAGCTACCTGAGGTAGGCGGCATGTTTAGTGATTTTCATGTGAAGCTTTTGAAATTGAAGTCAGTGGAAATAGCAAATAGTGAACATTATATTCTTTGAGTTAGAATTGACTCACTAATATTTGGATCAAAACTGTAATTCTCCATGGAGGAATAGCTTTGAGACCATTAACTTAATAAAGGCTCTCACACCAGGCTATTTGTGGAGTCATCACTGAAGTTAGAAATTTTATCCAAGTATCCAAAGTTCCCGATAGACCCAGGCTCACAGAATATGCAGGGCATGTTTCTGTACTCAACCAGGATTACTATTTATCACAAATAAATATTTATAAATCATTTCCAAACACAAGTAAAGAAATATGAATTGTCAACATCCAACTCACCAGTTAAAACTCTTAAAAACCCTTTACACACATAGATACAGATGCACGCACATACATACACAGACAAAAGGAAAATTGGTGTTATGGGTAGAGGGAAAGAAAGAACTAGTGAAGCAGTTCAGTAGTTTTGGTCCAGCTGAAATGCTCCTTTTCTTTGCAGGATTTTCTGTTCCTCAATCTCTCTTCTCCAGGCTCTGTCCCATATCTGATGTTGAATGTTTTTAATCAACCTTCTCAAACATGTTATGTCACAACTCTGGAACAGGTGGGTTTTGAATCTAGGCCTTCTGGCTAAGAGGTAGGGACCCTACCACTGTTCAACTAGAACCCACATGTCTAATGCTGGATTCTGTATTAGCAGTTGTCCTCAACTGGTTGCAGAGATGGTTAGTTATGGTAATTATTGATGTGATGCTTGGTATGTAGGCCATATATCCAGAAGTCCAGCCAATTGTATTTAACAGCATTTCCCTTTGGCTCTTCATCATAAGCAAGGTACTAACTATATGAAACATTTCCACACTTGTAAAACTCAGAACATTAGATGTGATTCCATGATTGGACAACATGGACTAAATAATCCTGAGTGTACAAAGAATTATGTTTACAACCAGTTTAGTACTGTTAGTCATGCTTGTAATGTGGCATTTTGCAGGAACTGGAAACTACATATATTAATGCATTCAATAGGATGTTCTTTGCAGACAAAGTGAGCATGTAAATCGTTCTGAAGAAAAGTCATTTACAAAATGTTAACTCTGTTTCTGTCTCCCCAGATGCTGCTAGACCTGCTGAGTTTCTCCTATATTCTCTGTGTTTATTTCAGATTTCTGTCATATGCAGTATTTTGCTTTTGCAGATACACATTGCCTGTTTTAGCTCAATAAATTAAGTAACAGCTTTGTCTTTCAGTGCAGTGCCTTGATCAACAGGCCTGGTTTAAAAACATAAACTTAGCAGTTAACTGTCAGTCATAATTAACTGGTGCATTTTCTACAGTGACACCTGTGTGAATGTTATTTTCCCTTTAATTAAAACAGAAATTGCTGGAGAAACATAGTGAGTCTGGCAGCATCACTGGAGAGAAAGCAGAGCCAATGCTTGTTTTGAGCAGTTCTGATGGTTGGTAAAAGGTAGGTAACTGTAGGTTGAATAATCTAACGTCCATTGTTGGAAAAGAATTAAAATTATTTATTAAGGAAGTAATAGCAGAACATTTCGAAAATTATAATCTAATCAGCATGGCTTCATGTAAGAGAAATCATGTTTGACTAATTTGAATTTTTTGAGGAAGTCTCAACCAGAGTAGATAGAAGGCTAAGTCATAAGAACGCATGGTTTTGGAGGTAGTTAATTGGCATGGGTAGAGAATTGGCTAAGGTCAAGAAAAAGTGAGTAGGGATAAGAGGTTCTATTTTAGGTTGGTGACCTGTGACCATTGAGGTTCCAGTAGAATCCGTACTGGGACTTAGAACTTACATTAATAGTTTGGAGGAAGGAAGAGAATGTACTGTAGCTAGATTTGCAGATGACACAAAAATAGGTGGAAAGGCAGGTTGCAAGAGGGGTGCCAACAGTTTACCGTGAGATATTAATAATTTGAATGAATGGACAAAAAAATTGGCTTGTGGAGTATAATGTGGGAGAATGTGAAGCTGTTCATTTTTTTGAAATAGAGAAAATCTACAGAAAGCTTTAACACAAAGGGCCTTGGTGGTATTTGTGCATGAAGCACAGAAAGCTAACACACAGGGGTAGCAGGTAATCAGGAAGTCTCATGGAATATTAGTCCTTATTTCAAAGAGGGTTGGAGAATAATAGTAGGGAAGTCATACTGCAACTATACAAGGTGCTAGTGAGACCCCACAGCAGGAGAACAGTTTTGGTCTCTTATTGAAGAAAAGATACTATTTCTTTGGAGGCAGTTCAGAGAAATTTTATTAGGATGATCCCCGGTATGGAGGGATTGCCCAATGGATAAAGGGTTAACAGGTTGGGACTCTACTCACTGGAGTTCAGAAGAATGAGAGGTGTTCTCATTGAAACATATAAGAATCATAAGGGGCTTATCAGGGTAAGTACTGATAGACTTTCCCATGAAAGGCAGCATTCTAAGACCAGAGGGCACAGTCTCAGAATAAAGAGGCATCAATACAAGACTGAAATGGAATACAAGACCCTTTTCTCAGAGGGCCGTGAGCCTTTGGAACTTCTTGTCCCAAAGCACTGTAGGTTCAGAATCCTTGTCAATATTTAAGGCTGATCAGTAGGGAATTGGAGGTTATGAGAATAGCAGGAAAGTGAAAATGACGAATGTCTGATGATCCATGATCCCATTGAATGGTGGAACAGACTTGAGGGGCTGAATGGCTATTCCTGCTCTTATTTCTGATAACCTCGTGGTCTTATAGGGTTGACAGAATGTGACTTCTTTTTAACAATGGTCAACTTCTGTTGCAACCAAATGAAAAGTTACCGTCATAAGTTCACTTTTAAAATAAAGTGTAAATCACATCAATGTCAAAGTTTCAGTCCTATATCCACCATAACAAAGCAAAGTTATGTGTAATTAGATGCTGAGTAAAGCTCATTCTAAACTATTCCAACCCTGAAACTTAGAGCATTTCTTTGTGCATCTGTGTGATGATTGTTTTCCATTTTTCACATCAATCATCAAGTGAGCATGTTAAATTAGAGTTCCACGTCTTCAAGGTGGTGGTGGAGTTGGTTTCCTGAGCCAGGTGTGCTCCATCTGTTTATTTTCTTTTACCTCTCTCTTTTCACATTTTTTTAACCTCCCATCCTTGGGTGGCATTGTCCAATGCCCAGAGTGGAAGCCAGCTCAAACTCGCAGCCTCAGCTCAGATTCGTGCTCCTGATCTCGGAACGGACTCGAACCCCCAGCTTCAGCTTGGATTCGTATTCCTGATCTCGGAACGGACTCGAACCCCCAGCCTCAACTCTGATTTGTATTCCTGATAACGGAACGGACTCGAACTCCTGGCCTCAGCTCTGATTTGTATTCCTGATAACGGAACGAACTCGAACCCCTGGCCTCAGCTCTGATTTGTATTCCTGATAACGGAACGCACTCGAACTCCTGGCCTCAGCTCTGATTTGTATTCCTGATCTCGGAATGCACTCGAACATCCGGCCTCAGCTTGGACTCAGCAGCAGTGTGGCCTTGAACTCCAGGCCTCTGTGGAATCAACTCCTGGCCTCAGCATGCACTCGATTCCCCTTCTTGAGGTGAAGCCTCCTGTGGAGTAGATTGGAAGGACTCTTATTCTGAACTCCTATTTCTCTAATTTATTGCTGAACTTTTAATTTCTTTATTTTTCTACTTGTTCTCCAAATAATTTGTTTTTAAGAATCTATACCTTGATAGCTAAGATGGTGCCATAAGTGGAACTACTCGTTATACTCATGTGAGTACATGTGACAGTAAACCTAATTCTCATTCTAGGTTAGGATAAGTTTAACACTGTGGGACCATGTTCTGAGAATTAAATTGAGACTGCCCTCATTTAGATTTGACTTGAAGTCAGAATGACCATTGAGACTTTAGTCTAGTATCAACTGGCACTTCCAGATGTAAATATTGAAGGTTCAGTTGGGGGAATAAAAATGTTTCACACAGTTATTAAGTCTCTTCACAATGCAAGAATTGAAGAGCTGAACAGCACCCGTTTATAATTAACAAACGCACTATAAAATAAAAGGCAATATCAAGCCACTGAAGGAGATATCAGATGACGAAAACTTGTTTAAACATGTGGGTTTTGGCTAGTGTCTCCAAGTGGGAAAGAGAGATGGAAAGCAGCAGGTAAGGCATTCTAGAGCGCGGAGCCGAGGCAGCTAAAGGCAGAATCACTAACGATGGATCAATTACAAAATAGGACACTTAAGAAGCAATAATTAGAGGTGTCCACACGTTTTGGAAAGTTAGCAAACTGGAGGAGATTACAGAGGTGGGGGTGGAGTAGAGGGGGTTGCAAGGTCAGAAAGGAATTTGAAATCAAGGATAAGAATTTTAAAGTTAAGATGTCACTCGACTGGTGTTAATGTAGGTTGGAGTGCACAGAGGTGATTAGTGGGATGCACTTGGCACTGTGTATTATTGAGAGTTGAGTGCCTGCAGTGGAGTTTAATCATCAAACATAGAGATGGGGGTTCTGAATAAGATTTTCCAGCAATAGATGAGCTGACACGGTGGCGGGGTGGGGGGGAATGTTGGGTGATATTGCAGAAATAGATTAACAAAGGTAGGCAGTTAATACAAAGGCTACAATTGCATGATTTTAGAGGTACATAATAACTAACTGGAAAGAGCTCACAGGTGTTGGAAGATAAAGGCTACCTTCTGCAATTTTTGGTTGATGCCACCTAACTGTTTCTTCAGAAATAGAGCAGTCTTCCAGCCAGGGTATCATGGTGCCTCATAACTGACACACTAGCAGTGTCACAGATCATTTGGAGTGTTGGGGTTGGGGGTGTGGTGGTGCACGGTTGGTGAGCCGAGATTTTGTAACATGTTTTGAAACACATTGCAAGCACAGTAATGATGTGTGACTTGAAATTGCGCTATGCTGAGTTATGGTCTGCATGCATGCATTGAATCTGCTGGCGTGTCCACTTTGAATAAAAAGGTCTTGGAGCCTGAAGTCGGTCATGACTAAATGAGAAATTGGCATCAGGCTAATGATGGAGATGTTTGTTGGAGTCATACCTGTTGCAGGTATTTATCATGGGACCTTTACAGCTGTCTTTGAAAGGGCTGTACATATGGACCCGGAATCTCTGGACCACATACAGCCTGATTGGAAGACATCGGTTCTCTTTGAAGGTTCATATAGAATGGAGGTCAAGCCTCTTTTTCACTTCCTGATTCATCATCTCCATTATTGTGTCACCAACACTGGGAAAAAGTAGTGCCTTAATTGCTTAAGACTTTTCCTGTTGTCGTTTTGGTGACATTTTATCCCCTCAAAAAATTATTGTAGTTTTGTTTTGAAAAGTAATTATTTCACAGACAGAAATGGCTGTCAAAAAGCAATGATAAACCATATTTTCATCATAGTCAATTAAAAAAACTGATTTTCCGTTTAAAAATGCACTTGAATATTTAGGGTCAGTGACAGGACCACAAGCAGAGAGTCTCTTGTGCTGAGATTGTGATTCATCCTCTTCTCTCAGAACAATGCAGCTTTGGAGAGGGGTTGCAAATCAAAATTTGTGTTTTGCAGAATTCAGGGGGACTTTATCCTCCCCTCATCACTGGGATTCAGAATCTGGTTCCAATCTAGTTGTTTCACCTCCAGGTTTGCTCATACTGAGACAGGAAGTTGTTAAATTTTACTTACTTCACTGTACCAGCTATTATGATGCATCCACTGTAGACTGAGGATGTAGAAACTCCTAGTGTTGGCCCACTTTCTGTGAAATATGTGCCCAGGTTGATAAATGTTCAGTTCTTTAATAAATCTCATTTCAGCTTCCAAAAATAGTGGAGACCTGACCAAAAAAAAAGCCTCTGACCTTGACCAACAAATTCTGCCGGTATTCTCCCGGGAGATGGTGGAACCCCTCATGAATATTTATCTCATAGAGCAAAAACCTTTAATGTAAAACAAGTTAAAGTGTCTTTTTTGAAAAAAAACAAGTACACTTGGAACCAAAATATTGTCTAGACTGTTTCCCCTCTATAAAGATGATTAGCACTGACTGATTGTTTCCATTGTTTAGGGAATGGAGGACAAAGCACATTCTGTTGCCTATTGATCAATGGAGATAGATTCACAAATACATATTTGTGGCTCTTCAAGATAACAAAGTGTGAAGCTGGGCGAACACAGCAGGCCAAGCAGCATCTCAGGAGCACAAAAACTGACGTTTCGGGCCTAGACCCTTCATCAGAGAGGGGGATGGGAAGAGGGTTCTGGAATAAATAGGGAGAGAGGAGGAGGCGGACCGAAGATGGAGAGAAAAGAAGATAGGTGGAGAGGAGAGTATAGATGGGAAGGTAGGGAGGGGATAGGTCAGTCCAGCGAAGACAGACAGGTCAAGGAGGCAGGATGAGGTAGTAGGTAGGAAATGGAGGTGCGGCTTGAGGTGGGAGGAAGGGATGGGTGAGAGGAAGAACAGGTTAGGGAAGCGGAGACAGGCTGGGCTGGTTTTGGGATGCAGTGGGGGGAGCGGTCAAACTGGGCTGGATTTGTGATGCAGTGGGGGGAGGTGAAGAACTGGGCTGGTTTCGGGATGCAGTGGGGGAAGGGGAGATTTTGAAGCTGGTGAAGTCCACATTGATACCATTGGGCTGCAGGGTTCCCAAGCGGAATATGAGTTGCTGTTCCTGCAACCTTCGGGTGGCATCATTGTGGCACTGCAGGAGGCCCATGCTGGACATGTCGTCTGAGGAATTGGAGGGGGAGTTAAAATGGTTTGCAACTGGGAGGTGCAGTTGTTTGTTGCGAACCGAGCGGAGGTGTTCTGCAAAGCGGTCCCCAAGCCTTTTCAATCTGTTTTTGAACAGCTACACCTTCTTTCTCCTTTTTGAAAATTCTTTAAGGAAAGAAATGGCCTGATCTTGAAGTAAAGGCTCACTAGTTTTCCAGTGACAGGAAATGTGTTATAATTCTGCTCAATGGGAGGGCAGTATATTATAATAAAACTTTATTTGCAGTGAGTGCTTGGCGTAATGCTTAAATTTATTCATGCCATCCATGTATTTTTAGGGCAATGTGGTACTCTAAAAAATGAGATAATTGCTGCATATATCTAGATAAAGGCTATTGGAAACATACATGCATTTTAATTTCAATTTTGATCTTACAACCCTTTATATACTCAAGGTAAGTTACAAATATCATCCTGATTAGTCTTTTCTGATAAATTCCTTCATGAAACCAGTCAAGCTGTCTGACGGTCTCATTGTCCTCTTCTCAAATCTACACCTATCAAAGACATTTTAAATCATTAGCATTGCCACAAGACCTTTAAGGCAACTACCAGCAAATTCCATGAATGGGAATTTTCAAGCTTACTGTGAACATTTTAGAGAAATAAACTAATGCATATTTGGGGTGGGGATGAGGGGTGAAGGGATGATGGTAGGTCATCTGCAAACAACCGTATTGGCAGAGGCAAGCAGTTGTTTTAAGTGGTCTCCAGTGAAACCTTTAGATAGGTACGTAGCTCTGGATTAAAAAAGACTAGTTGGAGATTCTGCACTACACGGCTGGCCTGAGTGCATGTTAGAGTCTGGATCTAAAATGGGCACGAGATCCGTTTTCTGATATTGAATTGAGGATGGTATACATTGTAGGTGATCATCAGGAATGGCCAGATAATGGCCCCAGCCCATTGGGCACTGGGTAAAATGAAGGCCTTTTGTCTGCGAACTGGTTCTCATTGCATTTGTTTTACTGGCATTAGTCAGACACATTAATGGATATAGGATCCATTTCATCATGAACTCACCAATGCTTCTCGGTGTTAAGTCTACTGTTTATCCACTTTGGCACTCTGAGAGTATAGTCTCTGGCTGGTGTAGTAGGAGTGTCCACTAATTTTACCAGCTCTTCAATTGTAATCTCAGGTTTGTGGAGGGTGGAACATGGGAGGCTAGCCAGGAGTGCGTTGGAATGGTCAATTCTCTAAGTACCAAGGTCTTACATGAACGTTTTAGCAGGCGATGAGCTAAGGCAGGGATAGAGTCAGGTGAATTTACTAAGGTGTACAGAGGTGACCCTAGCAATGACATGGATATCTAATTGGAAACTCCTTGGAGGTTTAAAGTACATCATCAAAGACTGTGAGAACTCTGACTAAACCTCAGATAATTGTTAGTGCAGACAATAAAGTGATCAGTGATAAGGTTTGGAACGGGATCAAAGACAGTATTTACTTGGAGGGAATTTCCAATTTTTGAGTGCTGGATGCTAGACAAACATTCAGATGATTTAAAAAGAATAGAGATGTTTAAAAAAAGCAGTGATGAGGAGGAGCTGGATGTCAAATGTTCCAGTCAGGATGATGAAGAAGGACAGTTTAACTTTGCCACAATCATGCATATCAGAAATATCGGCTCACAGATGAATTTTACTGGCTGAATTTGCTCTGGGTTCGCTGGGATTGCTTGATACTGTCTCTGTTGGTTGCGATGGGTAAGCGTTGCAATCCACAGCACTGATACCCCTAACAGCTCTCTGAAGAGCACATGATTTTAAACACACACAAACATCTGCTGGCTAAGAAGAATCAAATGCAGATGAGCAATTCTTTGGATTAAATTGCTTTGTGCTGACTGACATCATGTCCCACCCATGATAAATCATTTCATCATGAATGACACATCTGATGCAATAATGAGTTTTTAAAAAATGCACATACTTGAGCAATTGTCCAATTAGTTCTTAACTAAAGAGCCAGTCACTTCTTAATATATTTTTTGATAACTTTAATAAAACAAAATTAGAACTGGGGTAAACCAAATTTAATAAAATATCTCAGACAATTTGTGCAAATAGTGCAAATATTGGAATCTGTACCCATTTTGCTGTATTACATTATGCCACAAGAAAAGGTTGGTCATTTTCATCACAGTCGTTTAAAGTTATTTGATCACATGTTTAAGTTATTTGCTCGTGGAAAGACACCTTAAAAATAGCTAAATAATTTTGAAATGCATATTTAATGAGTAAATGGAATTTCCACAAGTGGATAGATTGAACTGCCCCAGATATCGCAAGTTTGATCACTCCCTTCATTATTTCACATAATAAAAGGTGATATTTCATAATCAGTATTGGAATGTCAACTAAGAATGTTTCTGTACTTACAGCTTTGATGCAATACTGAAGAGATGTATTCAGAAAAAAGTGCCTATTTCCTTGATATTTCCTCAGTAAATTCAGGAGCATAAAGGATGTAGATTTTATGCCACTCGCTGCTGACATGAATGTGGAGTGTTCAGAAATTGCAACGTGTTGCTTTGATAATACCTCTTGCCCACTGTTGACCTGGCTTGCCCACTTACAGTGGGTGGGAGAGGCGTCAAGCAGCCCACCTGCCCTTCAGCTTATTGAGACCTTTAATTAGCCAATTAATGATCACTTTGATGCTTCATTCCTTTTCTGCCAATAGCAGGTGGAAGCCCAGGTCAAGTGGAGAACCAGCAGATTTTATTGCATGGGTTGGTATTGCTGGTAGATTGGTGAGCTTCTTTTTGGGGATCTGCTGTGGCCAAAGGGCCTACCCCTCCCTACAAGTTCATATCTCTCCTTTAAATCTCTCCCGGCATGGCCTCACCACGCTGAAGCCTCTTGCTGGTATCTGCTCACTAGCCTCTGCCAGTATTCCAATGCTATCTTGAAATCTGGCTTCTGTTATTTGACCTACTGCCTGCAGTCCAAACAATAACCTCAGCTCAAAAGCAGCACCACTGAGGGTGACAATATGGATGGCTAATTGGATTGGCTTGAAGTTCCTTATGTGGCATCTCCTCCCTTGAAGGGTGTGGCTGCTTCAACTGTAAATAGTTATCACTTTCTCTATCGTAAATTGGCCGTGGGATGGTTGAGTAACCTTCATAAAGTAGTTGTAGGTTGGGAAGGGTGGGAAATATGGCATCAGTGTGACATGCTGGAGGAAGAAGGGATGTTAATGAGCCAGATAAACTGCATCTCAAGTTCTAGTTCAGCCAACAAGTGGAAGAACTGGATTTTGAAACACTAACAGGATTGAGAGGTGTTCAGAGCTCTTGCTGCTCATCATGTATTATTTCTGGAATAAGAAGGAGAAAGTGACAGCGCAGAAGCCAACTTCATTGAACTGGTCAGGAGTAAAGGAAAAGGGTGCTTGTATAACGATCAGTGATATCCAACAACGTTGAAACACTGTATAGTATACTGCACAAATTATCACAAAGGCTACAGCCTTCAACACCCTGTAACTGAAAAACAAACAAGAGGAAAATAAAATTAAGCAGCTACCAGCAATGGTTATAGAAAACTGGAAGGGGGAAGGAGTTGATGATAACTTAATTCCAACCAGTGAGCTCTGCAATGAGGTATGTTAAAGTCTTGGAGCTGTCCATTGCTTTACCATTATGATGATAATTGACTAGTTTCCATTGGGTGATGAATGCCTTCTTTTCTACACAGTACCAGAATGGCAGACAAGTGAACAGAGTGCATGTGGTTTTGTTCTGCATTTATGTCTTATGATCCAGGGTCTTCTGTTTAAGCTCTTTTCTGTATATGTTCTTTCTTAAGTGTTCACCTGAACTTTATAGTCTCTCCACTTCTTTCTTCTTTTAAATGCATCTTATCATTTTAAAGCTTTGTTCATCTGGTTATTTGGTCAGAGGAGGTGAACATTTTTATCATTGACTAAACCTTCAGTGTCTGCACGTCCTGCCATAGATTCAGCGTAGGTCGGTTTTAGGGGCTTAAACTAGAAATATCCAATGCAATATTCATGAAAAATAATAAGATTTGAATGCATATAATAACTCACCTAGTCCATTGGGAATATTTAAAGGTATGTCATAATCTAAAGGGTTCAAGTAGGTTCAAATCCCTCTTCAGGAATTGGACTGCAAAATCAAAGCTGAAATACGATGTGTTTCATATAAACATATAAAGTTGGAGCGGAAATAGGCCATTCTACCCCTCAAGCCTGCTCTGCCTGTCAATAAAATTATAGCTGATTGTTTGTTTCAAATTTCAAAGACCCACCTACCGTCAACAATCTTCAGTTACCAACACTCACTTTACTTAGTCCTTTCCTTTTTAAAGATCTTGAGAAACTCTTGCAATCGGTTTTTACATTTATGGCTAGCTTGCTCTCATGCTCTAATTTACTTATCCTAATTAAGCTTCTAGATAGTTTCTGGCATTCTGTTGATTCTGATCAATTACCCGACCTGCTACTCATCTTTGCCCAGTTATATGTTTTTTCCTTATGTTAATGTTTTCCCTAACTTCTTAAGTTAACCAAAGATGATGGGTCCTCCTATCGCATTTTCTCTGATCGCAAGAGATTACTTTGAGTATTCTGAAATATTCCACTACTTTATGTCTATTGATCTAACCCCTAGCCTGGTATGCTAGTTCACCTCAGCTACCTCAACTTCATGCCTGCATAGTACCTTCTATTTAATTAAAAATCCTAGTCTTAGACCCCGTATTCTCCCGTTCAAACTGAACACAAAATAAGTAACAGCTTCTGCTAATTCCCCACTGTAACATGCACGTAGAAATGCATATTGCCCTGAGTGGCCTGTAATGCCGATACTAAGGGAATACTGGGTGTTGCTGATGTCGTCTTTCAAGGGTCCATCTACTCTCCTCAGAAGATGTAAGGAATCCCATTGCATGATTTAAAGATGATCAGGGAATATCTCTCTGGTGGCCTGGCCAATGTTTTTCCTTCATCCTCGCTTTGCCTCATCCTGCTCTAGGAATGATGTGGTTAAACTTGAATGGGTTCAGAAAAGAAGTGCAAGTATGTTGCTGGGGTTGGAGGGTTTGAGCTACAGGGAGAGGCTGAATAGGCTGCGGCTATTTTCCCTGGAATGTCGGATGCTCAGGGGTGACCTTATAGAGGTTTATAAAATCATGAGGGGCATGGATCGGGTAAATAGCCAAGGTCTTTTTCTCGGGGTAGGGGGTTCCAAAACTAGAAGGCATAGGTTTAAGATGAGAAGGAAAGGTTTAAAAGGGACCTAAGAGGCAACTTTTTCACAGAGAGTGTGGTGCATGTGCAGAATGAGCTGCCAGAAGAAGTGGTGCAGGATGGTACAATAAGAGCATTAAAAGGCATCTGGATGATATATGAATAGGAAGGGTTTAGAGGGCCATAGGCCAAAAGCTGGCAAATGGGACTAGATTATTTTAGGATATCTGGTCAGCATGGACAAGTTGGACTGACAGGTCTGCTTCCATGCTGAGCAACTCTATGACTTAACAATAGCTATCCTGTTATTGCCTCATTGCTGTTTGTGGAAGTTTGCTATGTGTAAGTTGGCTGCAGTGTTTCATTCAGTATAACAGCGACTACACCTAACTGGATGTGAAGGGCTTTTTGACTTCTAGAGATTATGACCCATATAAATGCAAATCGATCTTTCTCACAATTGGCTAAACAAAGACAAATTGTAGCAGTCTAGTGTTTTCCTCATTGGTGCTAATTTTTATTTACTGCTTGCTTACAATACTGCTGCCTAAGTCATCAAACCATTGTTTACTATTGTTAGGTATGAATGCAGAAAAAAAGCCCTTCAGTTTATCTCGATTGCTATTAGAACAAGAGCATTATTATGAAGAACATTTCTGGATGGGATGGAATAGCATTTGTGACAGGATGAGCTTGATTTATTGATGTATTGACTCATTTCTTCCCCTTCCATGGTTCGGTGAATTCTCACTAAAAGCCCCACCTTGTGATGATGGAGTTCTTTTTCCTTTATAAGATATGAACCGCTGGCCAGGCAGCATTTATTGCCCATCCCTCATTGCCCAGAGTGGGGTTAAGAGTCAACTGCATTGCTGTGGTCTAGAGTCACATGTCAGCCAGACCAGGTAAGGATGGCAGATAATAAAGTGTGAAGCTGGATGAACACAGCAGGCCAAGCAACATCTCAGGAGCACAAAAGCTGATGTTTCGGGCCTAGACTCTTCATCAGAGAGGGGGATGGGGTGAGGGTTCTGGAATAAATAGGGAGAGAGGGGGAGGCGGACCGAAGATGGAGAGAAAAGAAGATAGGTGGAGAGGAGAGTATAGGTGGGGAGGTAGGGAGGGGATAGGTCAGTCCAGGGAAGACGGGCAGGTCAAGGATTTGGGACGAGGTTAGTAGGTAGGAAATGGAGGTGCGGCTTGGGGTGGGAGGAAGGGATGGGTGAGAGGAAGAACAGGTTAGGGAGGCAGAGACAGGCTGGACTGGTTTTGGGATACAGTGGGGGGAGGGGATGAGCTGGGCTGGTTGTGTGATGCAGTGGGGGGAGGGGACAAACTGGGCTGGTTTTGGGCAGTTTCCTTCCTAAAGGACATTAGCAAACCAGGTAGGTCTTTCCAACAATTGACAACGAGTTCATGCTCATTATTAGACTCTTAATTCCATCATCTGCCATGGCAGGATTTGAACCCAGGCCCCCAGAATATTGTGTGGGTCTCTGGATTAAAAGTCCAGTGATAATACCACTAGGCCATTGCTTCCCCTTCCATGCTTTTGGAATTCTCACTGAAAGCCCCAAGTTGTGATGATGGATTATTTTGAACTTTCTGCTCAGTGAATTCACGTGATATTTGTGGTCTTGATTATTAACAGGCTCCAGAGTGCATATATGATTAATACACTTTGCAGAAGTCTTTCACAATTGAGATATGTGAAGTGGGTTGGTTTCTGTGAATATATCAACAGAATGTTTGTACAGAATGCATTTTGCTTGCATTTAAGAAAAAAAAAGCCACATCTGTTCATTGTTTGCACTTTTTCAATTATTATGTTGGTTTTCAGAAAGCTCAGGTGACACTGGCTCCAGAAACAAAAATGATAGTTCACCCTTTTTGTGAAATCTTTTTACACAATATATAACAAGCCTAGATAATTCTAAAAGCTGAAGTAGTTGAATCATCTAATATGCCATTAAACTTCTGAGAAGCTGGTTCAATTCTTTCAACACTCAGAGTCTTATGTCCCTTATATTGTGAGCAATAAATGTGTTGCAGAATCTTTATTAGAAAATAAGTTGAAATTATGTTAAATTTCCATTGTATTTTATACAAGATGAGCCTTAATAAGGCACTGCATGCTACAGGATTCTGTTTCTGAAATTGTCTAGCAGTTGAACTGAGCAACTCAAAATATTTGGGATAATTGGTAAAAATTTAATTTGATTTGCAGTGAAAACCATTTTATTTTGGGATCCTTAGGAAAATAATACGCAAAATCAAGCAATGTTTCAGGGGAAAAGAAGCATCATTTATTAAGTGAAGTCATTCATTAAAAGAAATAGGCAAATAATGGGCAAAGGAAAACTGATCAGCCTTGACCTTTATGAAGCTTTTGCAAACAGTGACCTACTCTGGTTAGCATGGGTGAAGTTATACCAGAATAAAAAATAGGCAGCAACATAGTAAACAATTTGAAAAGAATACTGAGCATGCCTACTGCAGAAATGAAAGTGGGCACAATCTCAAGTCCAAGGACTGATGAGAAGACACCATCCATCTCCTCACATTCTGTTTATTTGCTCACATCCTTAAACATCATTCAGCACACAAAGTACCAATCTAGCATGAACCAACAGTAACCTTTTGTGGTCCATAAAGGCCTGGCCAGCTGTTATCTATTTTTACCATTTATTCAGTAAGTGCCAATCATCAAATAAAAACTCTGTACTGTATGAGAATGATAGATTAAATTTCCTGAAGGACATTGTCATGCATATACAAAGGGATAAGTACTGGCCATGCGCCCTACTGGCTCTAAATGTGTCCTGACTAATCTTGATCAATTTGCAGAAACCATTTTTAACTCAGGCACATTATGAGGTGAGATAGACAAAGAGGGCAAAAGCCAGGGTAATGACCCAAACAATTTTATTGAGCACTTTATCAGTTAAACAATATCTATCAGACTCTACTTTATACTATAACTAAACTTTAGTAAATTCTAACACACTCTTCACAGGATTGTTCAGTCAATATCTTAAATTTCTAAGTAAACGGTCTCCAATTTATATTAGCTATTGAATATGAGGTTCTGAGGATTTGCCATGCCCTATACATAGGCCCCTACCATCATATTTGAACGGTTTGTCTGAAGGGAGACTGGTAATAGCCGTGAAATAAATTTGGGACAGGCTGTTCCTCAGCCTTTGTGGGTTGGCCGATGTTTCAGGATCTGAAGATGATGATTTGGGCTTGCTCTTGTGTCTCGAATTAATACTAGTCTTTGAGACATCTCGTCAATATGATCTCTTTGGAGACACCATTGAAGAGGTTGCAAAAACCAGAGAGAGACCTGGGGCTCCAGGCTGGCATTTGCACCCCCTTCTTCATAGCCTTCTTGAAGATTCTGTAGTCTAATACTAGCATTGGAGGAGGCAAGAAGATCCAGTAAGTGACTACTTTCCATAACGGAGGTCACAGAACATTTCAAGTACTGTCCTTGCCACACTATGGCCCTGGCCTCCAACTTAGCTGGGTGCCACCAAGCCTGTGTAAGATTCTTCTAACAAGGCATGTTCTGTGGAGGAAGTGTAAGCAATGATTCATTCTGAAACAAAATGGCTGTTAGCACCTGACCGGGCAGTTCTAAGCCTAAAACAGAAGTTGCTGGAAAAGCTCAGCAGGTCTGGCAGCATCTGTGAAGAGTTAATGTTTCGGGTCTGGTGACCTTCCTCAGAACTGTGCCCTACCTGGTTTCGATGGGAAGTTGATTGTCCAAACCCTGTGCATGAACACTCCCTGTTCCAACTCTGCAGTTTGCAAATTGCAGTGTCGAGCTAGGTTTAAGACAAAAGTGGTCCTTAGAAGGGGTTATATTGGAAACATTGACTGCTTCTTTCCTGCAAATGCTGCCTGACTTGCTGTGTTCTCGGAGCCTCCTGTTTGTCGAACTCCAGATAGGTTTAAACTGAGCTTTTATTCATGCTTACGAAAAAGAAAGCGATATTTCGGTAATGATCCTTGAAGTCATGGATCACCTGACCACACTCCTTTTTTGGAATGGTGCCTTTGAAACATTGACACCCACCTGAGAGAGCAAATGGCACCTTCAACTCAACATCTTATGTGGAATATTGCATCTTTATCAGTGCAGTGCCATAAGTACTACGCTGAAGTTTGCTTGTTTGCTTCAAGTTTTAGTTGCTGTACATGGTCTTTATTTAAATGTATTGTCTCTTTAAATTAATGTGCATGACCACGTTGTTTATTCCAGACTAAGACCTGTGTGGTAACTGTTAATCTGCTATGCAGCTGTGGTGCTCACAGTAACAATATACTAAAGTATCAGCCTCAACACTGTCTCTAGAGTGAGACTTGAACTCACAGACTTCCAATTCAAAGACAATACTGTAGGCCAGCAGTTTCTGTTCAAACCATCACCACACACATTTTGTCGCAGCAGAAGATGGGATTTCATAAACTGAAGCTATTTGTTTGAGTTGTAATCGCCATTGAGAGAAAAGCACCATTTTATTGATGTTGAGAACAGGAGAAAGACTCACAAACTCCCTAACTCAATGCAAAAAGAGGGACATAAACTCACCAAGGCTCCTCAACAACACCTTTCAAACCTGTGACATCTCAAAAGAGAAGGGCACATATACATGGGACACCATCACTTGCAAGTTCCCCTGCAAGCCGCATACCAATCTACCTTGAAAAAATATTGGCACACCTCTGTTTCTGAAGAAGGGCCTAGACCCGAAACATAGCTTTCCTGCTCCTCTGATGCTGCTTGGCCTGCTTTATTCATCCAGCTCTACACCTTGTTGTCTCAGATTCTCCAGCATCGGCAGTTCCTACTATCTCAGCACACCTCTGTTACTGGGTCAAAATGCTTGAAATTCCTTTCTAACAGCACTGTGGATGTGCTAAGGATTGCAGTGGTTCAAGAACGCAGATCAACCATTGCTTTCTCCAAGGCAATTAGGGAAGGGCAATAAAATCTGAGTAATCAGTAATGCCCACATCTTATGATGTGAATAAATAGCTAAAGTCCAAAGATGTGCAGGCTAGGTGAATTAATCATAGTGTTCAGCGATGTGTAGGTTAGGAGTATTAACCATGGAAAATGCAGGGTTACAGGGAAAGGGTAGGGGAATGGGTCTTGGGGGAGGATGCTGTTCGGATGGTCAGTGTGGACTTGTTGGGCCGAATGCCTACGCCCACACTGTAGAGGCTCTATAGTACATGATAAAGGAATTAAAATAGCTGTGAATTGGGTAGGATTGGATATGAAAGTAAAATAAGAGAGGAATTGAGAGGGAGGAGTAGTATAGATAGACAGTAAGAAAGGAGAAAATTACTGCAGATGCTGGATTCTGGACTGATAGCAAAAAATGCTGGAGATCACAGCAGGTCAGGCTTCATCTCTGATGAAGAGTCATCGAGACTCGAAATGTTAACTTGCTCCCTCTCTATGGATGCTGCCTGACTCTGTGATCTCCAGCATTTGTTGTTTTATAGTCAGTAAGAAACTTCAGTCCGCAAAGGACCATAGATATCTTTTTCCATGAGAAAGATACACTTGGTTAGGTGTACCTTGAGGGTAACCAGATCACATGCATGTGTTAAAGTGACAGCTGGTTCCAGATGGGATTGACTCACACATATGTAGGGGGAAGGGACATTTCCGAAGGCCTGATGTGGGGACTCCAGAGGATTGCAATTTCAATTCTGTCTTTTGGTATTACCTGATCGAATAGACATGAACAAGGAGCAGGAATAGGCCATTTGGCCCCATCAATCCTGCATTGCCTTTCAACAAGGTCATGGCTGAGCTTATTATAGCCATAAACCCACATTCCTGCCTACCACTGATAAACATTCACCCCTTCCTTACCATAATCTATTTTCCTCCATCTTTAAAATATTCCAAGACTCTACATCCACCTTTGGGTTAAAAGATTTTCGAAGACTCACCGCCAGCAGTGAGAAGAAATTTCATCTCATGTATGCGTAAAACAGGCTGCCCCTTACTTTTAAGCAGAGACCACTCATTATAGATTTTTTCCTAAGAAGAAGTATTCTCTGTATGAGTACCATTTTCCGTCAGGATCTTTATCAGTCAAGCCACCTTTTACTCTTCTAAACTCCAGCAGACACAAATCTCGCCTCATCGGGCAAACTAAGCATTCAAGATATGAGCCTAGTAATACTTCTTTGAACTTCTTCCACTGGGTTTTCATCCTTCCTTCTTTAAGGTGACCAATACTGTACGCATTACTCCAGATGTGGTCTCACTGATGCGCTTTATAACTGAAACATAATCATCCCACATTTGTATTCAATTCCCCTCACATTAAACAGAAACATGATTTTTAACTTTCCCAGTTACTTACTGTAACTGTATATTCACCTTTTATGATTCACAAACCAGGCCACCCATATCCCTTTACATTTTAGAGCTCAGCAAACCATTTAAAATGTTGTTCTTGTCAAAATGGATAATTTCACATTTTCATACACTGTATCCCATTTTCCAGATCTTTGCTGACTCACTTAATCTATTTATATGTTTTTGTAATCTCTCATGTCCTCTTCACAACTTACGTTTCGACCTATTTTTGTGTTATTAGCAAATTTGCAAACCACATTTTGCATCCCTTCATCTGGATCATTTACATAAATTGTAATAAGAGCCCCTAGCACTTCCAAAATATTCTGGGGATTACCACTGACTAGAAACTGAATTGGACTAATTATATAAATAATGTAGCTACAAGATTCCTGTGGCACACCACTTGTTACATCTTGCCAACCATATTAAAAAAATAAATTTATTACTACTCTTGCTAGCCATCCAATATGCTACCCACTACTTTGTGAACGTCTATTTTCTGCAGGAACAATTGGGAGGCATTTTATCAAATACATTCATGGAAGTCTAAGTACAGTAAGTCCACAGGTTGCCCTTTATCCAGAGCACATTATCTCCTCAAAATACTCCAAAGGTTGTTTAAACATGTCTTCCATTTCACAAAACTGTGTTAACTCTGCCCGATTACCTTAACCTTTTCTATGTGCCCTACTATAATTACTTCAATAATAGAACATAGAAGATAGAACAGTACAGCACAGTACAGGCCCTTCGGCCCACAATGTTGTGCCGAATTTTCACCCTAAACCTAAGGTCTATCTAACCTCCATCCCAATTTTGTACTATCAAACATATGCCTATCTAATAGCTGCTTAAATGTCCCTAATGAGGCCAAATCTACTACCGTCTCCGGTTATACATTCCATGTCCTGACCACACTCTGAGAGGTCAGGACCTACCTCTGACATCTCCCCTATATCTACCTCCACTCACTTTAAAACTATGCCCCCTTGCAATAGCTACCTCCACCCTAGGAAAAAGTCTCTGACTGTCCACGCTATACCTCTGATCATTTTGTACAACTCTATCAAGGCACCTCTCATCCTTCATTGTTCTAAAGAGAAAAGCCCTAGCTCTCTCAACCTTTCCTCATAAAACCTTCCCTCCATTCTAGGAAACATCCTGGTAAATCTCCTCTGCACCTTTTCCAACGCTTCCACATCTTTCCTGTAACAAGGCTACCAGAACTGGACACAATACTCCAGATGTGGCCGAACCAGGCTTTTGTATAGCTGGAGCATAACTTCACGGCTCTTGAACTCAGTCCCTCTATTAATGAAAGCTAACACACCATAAGCGTTCTTAACAACTCTATCCAGCTGGGTGGTAGCTTTCAGGGAACTGTGGACATGAACCCCACGATCCCTCTGCTCCTCCACACGACAAAGAATCTTTCCATTAACCCTGTATTCTGCTTTCAAGTTTGTCCTTCCAAAACGAATGGTTCTGAACATTTTCCCTATGACATATATGAAGTTAACTGGCCGGTAAT
Source organism: Stegostoma tigrinum (assembly GCF_030684315.1). Taxonomy (NCBI): domain Eukaryota; kingdom Metazoa; phylum Chordata; class Chondrichthyes; order Orectolobiformes; family Stegostomatidae; genus Stegostoma; species Stegostoma tigrinum. The sequence continues at coordinate 17,374,418 of NC_081375.1, forward strand.
TTTATGCTTTCTATCTCCCGTTTTGAATAAAGGAGTTAGTTACATTTGCTATATTCCAACGACTCTCTGACCCTCAGTAGTTTATGAAAATTAAAACCCCTGCAACAACAAGCTTCCTAGCCACTTCCTTTCAAATCCTGGATTCACTGACAATGTACAAAAAAAATCCTGAGATATTTTAAACACTTTCTTACTCTTTATGTTCAAGTTAGTGTACCAGAAAATTATGATCTACCATTTATGTTGTTCCACTGCTGTCAAACTAAATTGAAAGCAGTGATCATAAAAGGAGAGAGATAGTAGGAACTGCAGATGCTGGAGAATCCGAGATATCAAGATGTACAGCTGGATGAACACAGCAGGCCAAGCAGCATCATAGGAGCAGGAAAGCTGACGTTTTGGGCCTAGACCCTCATAAAAGGAGGTTCTGTTAGCACCAGTAGCAGTGGATTTCTGTTTTTAAGCAATTTTGTTTAGCCAGAAGTATTCTTGTACAGTTGAGTTCAGTTAGCTCAGTTGGCTGATTGGCAATGTAGCATAGTGTCAGCATTCCAGATTAAATTCCTGGTTAGAGACAAGAAAACTACAGATATGGGAATCCAAGGTAGACAAACAGAAGACTGAAAGATCACAACAAGCCAGGCAGCATCTGGAGGGAAGGAGCAGTCAACATTTTGGGTATAACCCGGATGTAGGTATAGAGGGAGCTGCAGATAATGATAGGGGAGAGAGGTGAAGGCAGAATGACAGTGATAGGTGGATGGCGGTAGGTACGACCTGGTTGGTCAATGGGAGGGATGAATCCAATTGGTGGCTGGAAGGGAGGGGGTGGGGCTGGAAGGAGAGGCAAGGGATAGGACAGAAGGTTATATGAAATTGGAGAACCCAATGTTGAGTCCTCCGGGCTGTCTGGTGCTCAGGTGGAAGATAAGGTGTTGTTCTTCAAATTTGCACTCTGATAAGAACAACACATTATTTTCTGCCTGTAGCCCAGAGGGCTCAACATTCAGTTCTCCAATTTCAAATCACCTTCTCTCCCATTCCCTGCTCCCCTCCTCTGATGCTGCCTGGCCTGCTGTGTCCCTCCAGCTCCATACTGTATTATTTCTGACTCGGGCATCAGCAGTTCTTACTGTCTCTGACCAAGTTTATCCAAGCTCTCCTTATAGCTAATACACTGTAATGCAGGCACCATTTTGGTAAACCTTTTCTGTATCCTCTCTAAATGTTCCACATCCTTACTACAATGTGGTGGCCAGACCTGTGCACAATTCTCCAAATGTGATCTAATTTTGTTTTACAGCTGGAAGATGACTTGCCACCTTTTAGACTCAATGCCCTGAAGGCATGCCATATGCCTTCTTTACAATCTTATCCACTTGTGTTGCAACTTTTGAGGAGCTGTGGACTTGCAGCCTCTGTATATCAGTGCTCCTAATGGCCCTGCCATTTAGTGTATACTTTTCTCTTGCATTCGACCTCTCAAAACGCATCATCTCACCCTTGTCCAGATTAATTTCCATCTGCCAATTCTTTGATTTTCGAAGTGAGCTGTATCCTTCAATATCCTTCTTCATTCTCCACAACTCCACTAATTTTCATGACCTTTACAAACTCGCTAATCAGACCACCTACATTTTCAGATCATTGGTATAATCACTATTGGCAGTCAAGGATGACTCTTTTCCACTGTCAGGGTGAGTCCGTGGGTGGCTATATAGGTCTGTTACATTTGGGACAGGTGGTGGACATGGGAAGGGATGGCTGGGGCGTTGGCGTGGCAGCATGCTTCTTTTGCTGTTTTCGCTTGGCTTCCATTTTTTCCCTAACAGCAGGTCTCGGGGTTCTTGAAGCCTTCCCGGATGCTCCTCCCCCCACTTTGGACTGTCTTGAGCCAGTGGTTCCCAGGCATCTGTGGGAATGCAGCACATTGCCAGTGAGGCTTTGAGGGTATCACTGAAGCGCTTCCTCTTTCCACCTCAGGCTCACCTGCTTGGGGAGTCTCGGGTCGGTCATGCACCGATCATAGCCAGTCAAGGATGGTCAGTGTCTTGATGCTGGGGGATGTTGGCCTGGTTGAGGATGCTGGTTTTGGTCAGTCTTTCTTCCCAGCAGATTCACAGGATCTTGTATGAGCAGCATTGGTGGTACTGCTCCAGTGCCTTGAGGTGTCCGCTGTAGACAGTCCATATCTCAGAGCCATATAGCAGGATGGAGAATTGTTTATATATTTTTCAAGCAATGGAACAACACTGGTCATAGAACGCCAGTCAGAAAAACACCTTTCCATAACTATACTCTATCTCCTGTAACCAAGCCAATTTTGTATCCACCTTGTCAAACCACCGTGGATCCCATGTGATTTAATTGTCTGGAATAGCCTACCATAAGGGACCTGTGGTAGTAAAGTCCATGAAAACAATATTCACTGCCTTGTCCTCATCAATCATCTTTGTCACTACTCCTCATAAATCCATTCTCTCTCACATTCTTCTAGTTTTGCTACACCTTCTATCCTGCATATTTCCACGTCAGTTCGACTGGCCTCAACTCCCTCTTGTCCTTCCTCTTGTACTGATAGATGGAACACTGTCCTGCAAAAATATTCTGTCCACCGAGAGGATTCTACTTCTCACTGTAGTTCACAATTGGAAGACGATCTCAACTAAACTGGAGAATAAATGTGGGAAGAAGCAACAGCAACTTGCATTTGCATCACGCCTTAACTTGGTAAGTTGTACCAAGGCTATTCACATGCGATTGCGTAGCAAGAAGCAGTTCTAAGCCAAGTGAGTATGAACATTGACTCTACTTCCCATTTGCAATACAATGATAAACCTTCTAAGTTGCGCTATGGGAACAATTGAAATCTAAACAAACCTGACGCAAGACTGGCTCCATTTTTGAATGCACACAGAGTGGGTGGAAAACAGGCACAGTGCAGTGATACACCCGCTTTGCTTACCCAAATCAGAAATTTGGATATCCAAACAGATTCAAGCTACCAGTTTGTTAGTGAGCTATAAATAGGTATCAAATGACAAACAAAGCTCTATCCCATTAGAGTTTAGTGCAGTTGACTGTGACAGATTTTGCCCGGTTATCATCAGTTGACTGTGAATCGGGAAAGTCTATTAGTGGGGTGGTGTGGGTAGGAAGGTGTTTGACAAGGCGAGTGGTGAAGGGGCCAGGGCAGTGTGTTAGATGGGATGTGAGAATCTGCTGACAGTGGGTTGGAAGATTATTGTGAAGGCTGGTGGAGTACTTTTGGCCCTCTTGGTACCATATTAATCTTAAATCTTGTTGTAGTCTTATCAGAGATGACTAATCCTGGCTTGTTCTCTCAAAGTCTAGATGAATAGGACTGATATAGACCAAGCCTCGTCCACCCATTTCTCTTTGTAACTGCATACATGGCCCTACGGTGGCATTGGACTCTGCGTTACAGCCTTTCACCTGCTTTAGGTGCATGGCGTACGTAACCATTGTCTTCAATGACTGGTTGATCATTTCTTTAGTCAGGAACTGAGTTTGTCAGCAGCTCAAAGATATTCTGTTCCATTTTTGATTTTAACGTTCAATGTGAGTTTGCGGTCACTGGTTAATAGAAGAAAATAATTTGAGCCTGGATGAAGCAGTAGTTTACCAAAAGCCGGCTATACTGCAAATGAAATGCTGGAAATTGCATGATGCCTTGATTTTAAAAAAATGTTTTCATTTAATTTTATTGTTTCTAGTTTTGTAACACATATCTGTGCTGGCCCTGAGAAAGGATACCATGGCCATTAGAAAACAGATCCCCAAAGGAAAATATGTCTTTAAAGTCGGGTGACGTGCAAGCAAATTGGAAAACACACAATGCACATCACGCACAGCAGTCAGCGCTACCTGCATTTTAAAACCTCATTCAGTCTCTTGTTTCAGACTCTTGGCAACTCTCCTTGGCTCTTCTCACAGTATAAATACTTTGGTCTGAGCACAAATCTAATGGAGGAAATGTTTGCACTATGCAATGTCAGTTTTTCCAAAATTATTCCAATGCTCAGACCACATCAAGAGAGAGTCTGAAAAGACAATCAGAAATTGGGGTGATCAAATATCTTTCTCTGGGAATGTAATGTGAAAGGAATGTTTTGTGTTACAAAGTGGCTGCCTCCCATGAACCTTTGCACCTGTTAAGTATGAACCCAGCTGAAAAAGGCATTTGTGGGCCGATTCCTATTAGTCCAACTCCAAACTATCCACAACTACTTGTTTCATAATCGCTTAAAATCATTAATACCCATTTGAGAAGGTATCAAACTGCCAGTGGAATTAAATAACTCTTATTTTAAGATGTAGTAACTCATAGTGTGGAGTGGTTCCCTGCTGAAAAGCAGTGGGGAATGTAGATGGTGAGGAAGATAATCAGGTGTCTCAGTGTTGAGGAGATACACAATGAGAAGAGTTGATTAATGACTATCAAAGACTGTATCCTGCCTGAGCTGCAATTGTGTCAGTGAGAGGACAATTCAGCTGACCTTGCTGGTCAACAGGTGGCGGCATGCTGTCAGTTTGGGGCCGTGGATGTAGTTTTTTTTTCTTTATTCGTCATTGGGATGTGGCCGTCACTGGCCAGGCAGCATTTATTGCCCATCCCTAATTGCCCAGAGGGCAGTTCAGAGTCAACCACATTGCTGTGGGTCTGGAGCCACATGTAGGCCAGACCAGGTGAGGATGGCTGTTTCCTTCCCTAGAGGACAATAGTGAACCAGATGGGTTTTTTCAACAATCGACAATGGATTTACAGTCCTCACTAGATTCTTAATTCCAGATATTTTATTGAATTCAAATTCCACCATTGGCCGTGGCAGGATTCGAACCCAGATCCCCAGAACATTGGGTCTCTGGATTAACAGTCTAGCGATAATACTACTAGGACATTGCCTGCCCTTAGTCTGCTTCAATCTGTGCTGATTTATGCAAAACTGAAGGACCAATTCAAGGGCAGTGTGTGGTTGTTGGGAGACATCCTTCTGCCCTAACCCCAATTCCCCTGACTTTCTTCCTCACAGAAAGCCACAAACCTAAACACCTACCGAGTCCTCTTCTTGGGAGGTCTTTTGCTGTTCCGACACCAGCCACAGCTCTGCTGTGGCGCTCCTGTGCTCCAGAGCAGCTGGCCTAATTGACAGCAGCTACAGACAGGTGAAATGTCCTGCTCTGGCCTCTGGTTGGCTGCCTGTTTACTGGAAGACCTGGCAAGCTTTCTTACCTCAGTAGGCCATGGACTCCCCCCTGGAAACTCTCTCAGTTTTGGACTTGACCCAAAAATGGGAAAATCCCAGCCTTAATCAGTGCAACAGTTGATATGTTTTAGCTCGAAACCTCATCAGCATTTTAGTTATTTATATTCCAATGAATTGATTATTTTGGTATCTTTCATTCTTAGTGAAGCTCGTTGTGTAGAATCTAGATGTCCTGCTAATCACTGTTAACCAAGGTAACGAGGCACTTGTTTAGTATCATTTTGACTGACTTTATTCAGTGATTCTCAGCACTAAGGTTTGAAGGGAGTGGCTCCAAGACACACTCCTAAAACTGAACACGTGATTCATGAAGACCCTTGAGAACTATGCTGAAGGAGTGCAGCACTGGCAGACACAACAGCTTTGTGCTAAGAACTTAAACCGAAGCCATGTGTACGACCTCTAAGTATTCAAAGATAGTATGGCATTATCTGAAAGAGACAACGGTGCCTGAAGTCTTAGCCAGCATTTGTGTACCTCCAAAAATCCCCACCAGGAACAAACAACCTGTACCTTTCGCTCATTCTCTTTTGTGGGATCTTCATGTGCACAAATTGGCCGCCATGTGTCCCTGCCACAAACACGACACTCCAGAAATGTTTCTTCGGCTATCAGGTGCATTAGGGCATGATCTGGTTGACAGAACTGTTGCATAAATACATATTCTTTTCTTTTTCCATGCTGAAGGAAGTTGCAGGATGATCATCACTATAACATGCATGGCCAGAAACTGTAAGGCTCGTTGTTACATACTAGGGTGAGCTTCATAATCCAAGGTAAATGTTTCTGCACCTGCCCTTATACTGTTTGCAATTCTCTTCCTATTGTAATGCTTTTAACTGTTGCATATTCCACTATTGTGTCTAGAATAACTCAATTTAAAGAGCATCCAAGGGAACAGTCATTTTCATTAATGGAGAAGAAGTAAATAGCTAAGAAATTTCTGAGTATGTCTATAATTGTAAGAACTATAAGATGTGTCTGAATATGTTGAACATCTCACAGAGGTTGCCAACATTAATTCTGGTGATTTTTTTCTTTCACTTCTGTTTAACTATATGGCCCAAAGGGATTATCTCCTCATGGTTATTTAGAAGATAATACTTCTCACTATTACAATTCCAATCCAAGTACATTCAACTGGCAACAGCCTCTACATGTGAAGAATAGCTAACTTCAAAGAAGCAAGAAGTACATATGCTTGCAATTACATCTTATTCTCCATTTAGAAGTCTGTCTACATAATACATAACTAGAAATAGTATTAGAAATCCCTTCGATGATTAAGAAAGATGGTGTTCTGTTTAATCCATGATTGGTCAGGAAGAAATATTCATAGAGTTTAATCATATATTGATGCAAGCTTTGCAACATATCTTAACAATGAACGAGTGAAGTTGCATTTCTATAGTGCCCTGTACGGGCTCAGTATACCCAATTGGCTATAATTCCATGAAGTTCTTTTGACTTTGTGTGATTGATGCCTCACTACTTACAATCCAAACAGGAACATCACATTCTGCAACTCGATCCTACTCAAAAGTCACCTCCCCCTGGCTTCCAGTTCCTCCCAGGTGCCTACTGCCTCAGGCTGGACCCCGTCCACACCTCCAAATTTCAGGGCCTTGAGTGGCCACCCCAATTCATCCTTCCCTTGGGATGGTACTAATCCATCTCTCTATACTGCACTGAAATGCTAGGCTAGATGTGCTTAAGCATCTGAACCAAAGCTTGAACTCATAACCATTCTGACGCAGATGTGACAGTGCAACCCGCTGAGCCACAGTCAAAGTCCCTGTATTCTCACTGGCAGCATCAGGTCACTCAGGTCATGGCACTGTACAGTTAGAGAAAACAAAATTCTACCTGTGAGAACTTCAGACGACCATAATTAGAGCTGACTCTCTTTCTAATGAGTAAAATGCCAACACATGTCGGTTGCAGTTTTCTACTTTGAAGGTTTTGAAAGGATTTAATGCTATGACAGAAGAAAATACTATTTCTATGACCACACAGAATAACAGATTTCAGATCAACTAATAAATACATACTTACATTTTCCATTCCATTAACTAGAAATTATCATTTCTAAGCAGTCGGTCATAGTTTGGAATTTCCTGCCCTCATGTATAATCCAATAAACCACATCTCACATTTCCATTCACCTCTTTCCACATTCAGTCATCTTCATTTGCTGTTTTCTTTTTCCTCTTCTCATTGATGCTTTCCCATCTCCACATCTGTTCTGTCTTTAGAACCCATTTTCCTGTGACCATTCATCATATTTTGAATAATTCATCATGTTATTCAGACCAGAGATACCTGTTTCCCTTCAACAAAATTTATGTGTGTGTCGCCAGTTCTTTTTAATATATCTAAAAGGGCTTCTACAGATAATGTGAGCAATCTGCCTTTTAACAATGGGGCATCTATGCTGCATCTGACAGATCCTGCACCAAATTTCGGTGACGGTGAAATAAATTGATATTTCATTTACGAATTTATGCTAATACAGAACTTTAAGAACTTTGGCCTTGGGTTTAAGCAAATTGTTTCACTAAATTCATTTTTAAGGCCAGTGACAATTTATTAATGCAATGGGATCACAGTTCACTAAATGGACTAGTTTTAAATACAACTACTTTAAATTAAAAGAAGTTGAAAAGGCAATCCAAGTAAATATTAGGCTACAGATGTTTCATTTCTTTTTAACTTTTTTCTATTTACTTTCTCAAATAAAACCACAGGAAAAGTAATCTTTGTGGAGGATTCTGCTGGTTATAAATCTTTGCAAGGTGTTCTTAGGAATGGTGGAAATCTTTCTGGTTCAGAACACGTACGGTACCATTCCTTATGCTGCATCAGGCTTGGAAAGTATGTTAAAGTCTTTAAAGTAAAAGCTATAGTTGAGGATGTTAATCAGATTGTGGCCTCCTGTTTCAGGACAAAACACAATGGAGCATTTAAAATAACATGTTTGAGCTATCACACAATCTGAGACTTTTTAAAAATGTACGCCATTGGCAAACATCAGGCTGAGTCTAGATTTCTAACAGAAAAATACTAACAGAATATTTTGGTACATTTATAGCTAGCTTTTCACTTACTTTTACTCCAGATTCAGCTAGAATTAATTATTGCTCTCAAGAAGAATCCAAACAAGAATCTCTTTAGATATCTGGTTCTTACCAGGAATATTAATCTTGTAATTTTATATATAATTTACTCATTGGTAAATTGGTTGGAAGCCAATTTATTCAATTGGCTTATATATCTAAATCATTTTGACATGCTTACTCTGCAGTATTAGAAAGAACTTGCTTTATGTATCACTTTTTACAATCTCAGGGGGTCCCATAACAATTTACTGGCAACCACTTTGGAAATATAGTCACTGTCATAATGTGGGAAAAATGGGAACCCAATTTACAAACAGAAAGATTAAAAAAAAGGAATGAGATGATGACGACATATTCTGTTATTTTATGGTGTTGGTTAACAGATAAATATCCTGAAAACCATGGTAAACTACCTTCCTCTTCTTCAGAATAATGCCCTGATATCTTTCATGCAAACTAAAAAGCCAAGTCAGTTTCGTGTTCCACTTGAAAGACAGCAACCCATACAATGCTGCACTCTGTCAGTATTGCACTGAAGAATTAGGTTAGATCTTGTGCTCAACTCGTTGGAATGGTTCACGAATCCTCAGTGTTTTAATCCATACATGACGATACCACAAACTGGACCACAGATTGATTGATCGGTTTTTTGTCACTTGTATCGAAGTACGGTGAAAAGCTTTGCTTACGAGCGGTATAGGCAGATCATCGTAGCAAGGATATACAGATCAAAAAGATTTAGACAGAGGCACACAGGTTACTAGGTGAGATCAAGGTTCACAAGATCAGCATTATTTGAGGCTAGAGAGCCTATTCATCAGTCTAATAATGGCCAGGAAGAAGTTGTTCCTGAACCTGCCCATGCCTGTGTTCAGGTTTCTGTATCTGCTGCCTGACGGAAGAGGCTGTGGGAGCTCATTACCTGGTGTGATGGGTCTTTGATGATGTTGGCCGCCTTTCCATGGCAGTGAGCTGTGTGAATGGATTCCATGGATTGAAGGTTGGCTTTCGTGATGGTCTGGGCTGTGCACACCGCCCTCTGCAATTTCTTACAGTCCTGGGCAAAGCAGTTGCCATACCAGGCTGTTATGCACCCAGACAGTTTGCTTTCAATGGTACTCCTGTAGAAGTTGGTGAGGGACCTTATGGACATGCCACATTTCCTAAACTGCCTGAGGAAGAAGAGGCATTGCTGTGCCTTCTTGACTGTTGCATCCTCGTGGGTCAGCGATTATTGTCAATCTGAGTAATTTGATGCCCTTCACTCTCTCACCCTCAGTTCTGTTTGTGTAAATGGGCGAGTGTTCTCCTCCTTCCTTTCAGAAGTCAATGATCAGTTCTTTAATTTTGCTGATGTTGAGAGAGACGATGTTCTCTTTGCACCACATCACCAAACCCTCTACCTCCATTTTATATTTTGACTCATCATTGTTAGATATCGTACAATGGCGTCGTCAGTGAACACGTAGAAGGCATTCGTTCAGAATTTGGCAACATAGTTATGGTGTAAAGGGAGTACGGTAGGGGGTTGAGAACGCATCCTTGGGGGGGCTCCAGTGTTGAGTGTTATTGTGGAAGAAGTGCAGTTACCTATCCTCACTGATTGTGGCCTATGGGTCAGAAAGCCGAGGGTCCAGTTGCAGAGGGTGTAGCTAAGACCAAGGTCACAGAGTTTTGCCATTATTCGGAAGGGGATAATGGTGTTGAAGATGGAGCTGTAGTTAATGAGCAGCAGTGTGATGTGGGTGTCTTTGTTGCCCAGATGTTCTAGGGATGAGTGCAGGGCTAGGGATGTGGCATCCTCTGTGGAACTGTTTTGTCAGTAAGCAAATTGTACAGTATTGAGCCGGGTTGGGAGACTGGAGTTGATGCAGTCCATGACCAGCACCTCGAAGCATTTCATGATTATTGAGGCCAGAGCCAATGGATGGTAGTCATTAGGGCACGTTGCATGTGCTTTCCTAGGTACAGGGATGACGGAGGTCTTCTTGAAGTAGGTGGGGACTTTGGTTGTCGCGGGGAGAGGTTGCTGATGTCGGTGGATACCTCCACCAGTTGGTCCGCACAGGATCTGAGTGCTCGGCTGGAGCTTACACATTTACATGTGGGTTTCTGTGATAAAACAGTTTGGTGATGTTTCACTCTTTTTTAATCAGGAAAACCACTCTACATGTTGTAAATGTGCATTAGTATTTTAATATTTTGAAGTGAGTCATTTTAAGTTTTAATTAGTACTGAAATAAGCAAATATTGGAACTTACATTTAGCAATGACAAAATAAAATTTTACTGATAGCTTTCATAATGGACCAATCTATTTATTTGTCTCTTAATGTTGGTTTGATTGATAATTTGTCACTAACTTTACGATGGATTCTATCAGCTTGAATAACAGCGGTTGCTGGAGATCGGAAGCAAAAACGGAATTTGCCGGAGAAACTCAGCAGGTCTGGCAGAATCTGTGGAGGGAAAACCATAGTTAACTTTGAGTTCAGTGACACTTCATGAGAACTGTTCCTAAAAAAAAGGGCATTATTAATGTGATCCTGGAAAATGAGACAGGCCAGCAGCACATTGAAGATGTGGAGGTGCCAGTGTTGGACTGGAATGGCTCGGTGTTGTGTGATTTCTGACATTTAGGAATCAGTGATTGCAATATAATTAGCTTAATTGTGACAACTGAAATAGAAAAGTATAAGACAAAGACAATTGACTGGAAATAAGTCATAATAAACTGAAAAGGCGCCTTGTCTGTATAAAAGTCAAAGTAAAATTGAACCGAAAATGAAAAATGGAGAAATATTTCAACGGTGTAATCATTACAATTAAAGAACCTTCCAAATGGAGAAGTTCTTTTTTGTTAACCTACAGGATCAAATCAATGAATTATTAGGTCAGTCATAATATTTTAGGGGATTGGTTATCTGAGTTGGCTGGACAGCTAGTTTACTATGCAGAACCATCCCAACAATGCAGGTTCTGGACTTGCCATGAAGGTCTCACCTTCCCAACACCACCCCACTTTCCTCCAGAAGTGTGGTGATGCTCAGGTTAAACTCACTACTCGTTGTCTTTCACTAAAATAAGATAGCTATTGGTCCTCTGGGTCTAAGGCAACATGGCCTATGACATCCAAAGATAAGTAAACATTCTTGGATATATTTTGGACTTCGTAGTGTCCAATCTATGATCTTGAAGTGAATGTAACAAAAGCAATTTTGGGGATCAAAAGGCACTTGAAAAATGCTAGGCCCAATTTTGGACTGAGCTGTTTTTCAGGCATTACATAAAATACATATTTGCTTCATTTCATATGAAAATGACAGATCCATTGCTTGTTTTAGACCTCCTTGACCAGAATAGATTATGATTAAACAGAGGCTCTGTTTCTGTTTGAGGGCAGAAAGAGAAGAAGTGGAGAAAAGCAAACAAATGCTGTAGTGAACGGATACCCATTGTTGGAGTTGTGTTTACTTACTATTGCTTGAAATAATCTGGACTCCAAGGTTGAGAGAACTTTATCAAAAAAAACTTATCTTTGACTCCAAATTTGTGATGAAGATTGTAAAAGTTTGCAAGAGGGCAGTTACAACTTGTCTTAAATAAAAACCTTGAAATAATACCTTTTGGAAGTGAGAATAGGAAGAAATGATGTACATAAAATGGCAATATTTTATTTAGAGTAGAGGGTTAGGAAGCACCAATGAAGAAACCCATCATTCTAGAAACTTTAGGGACGATTTCTGAAAATGGAATTGGAATATGTGTTGTGATGTCCAGGGAAATCGAACACAAAGTAAGGAAAATATTGTTGCAAAAGTCTTAGCTGGAATGTTTTACACTCCATTTATGAATTATGGAAATCTACAGAAGCAATATAAAACTTGCAGCATGGATTTATTTAACAGAATCTTCTGTTCTGAACTATGTGGAATTTCTCTCTTGTATGGCTTAGAGATGTTGGAAGGAAGCAGGAACCAATGCTAGCATGTTTGGGTCATGACAGCTCACATAATATCTGATTTAAACCTTCAGAATCTGGCATCAATGATCACTGAGGAGCGGCATATTGATGGAATGGAAGCCTTTTCATTGATGAACTCCACAGGTTGGAGAGAGGGCACTTTCAAAGGAATGTGGATGCAGATTGTGTTCTTGTAGCTGGCAAAATGACAGTGCTGTTGGCAAATCCCATTGCCAGGGCTGCTTTCCTCTCCTTGTCAAGTGGGAAAGGTTACAAACTGGTGTAATCTCAAATAAAGGTAATCTGAGATTTCTCAGATGCATTCAGTCTCTGAAGATTAGGAGATGCCTCACTTAGAATGGGCCACTGGCATGAAACATAGGAAGCTTTGACCTTGATCAGCATCAGGATGGAATGGCCACCCATGCCTTCTGAACACAAGTCCTGCCCCAACCGAGACAGTTCAGTGATGGTGATCTGAGCTACGCGTTATCTGCGCTTGTTCTCTGACAGCTACAGATAAGGACAGAGACGTTGGTAGATTCAAGCGGTGGTCATTCTCCTCCTCTTCCTTGGTAGTTCTTCAGCTGCTCCTACTGAAGGCGATGCAGCAACCAGCAGCAGTTCCACTTCATGCTGGGCTCCATGATGAGGTTCCAATTGATGACTTCTTCCATCCTGTTGTCTGATTAATGACAAGTCCCAAATGCTGTTTCCATCTCTGAAAAGTGATTAGGTAATCCATGGGAAATGTCAGAAATAGAACAACACATAGTAACAATTCTCCAAACCTCCACATCAATTACAATGAAGCAATATGTTATAGCCTCACACATTCTGATATGGAGGCTTCAGCTTTGCAAATGAGGCCAATGTCGTGCCTTCATAAGGAGCTCTAAATTTTGTAAACTAACACAGACATATTTTGCAGAACAAAAGTACCAGCACCACATTAGCAGAGTTAAGTGCAGACACCTACCATTGTAATATTATCCCTACTCAAAAAAGAGCCAAGCATATAATTGCATACTTCCAGTTAGGTATGGAATATGGGAGCTCTGAAGTGTTACTTTTCAGATATTGAAAGGCAATGCAGAAGTGCCAAAGCCAAGAGAGATCTTTACTGTCTGCCTGCTTTGCTTTATGTATATGACATTACAGGGAACTAACTGATGCAAAGTATGTAACAGTCACAATGGCTTGTCACCATAATGTTCAATTTTGCTAAATTTATGACCTTTCATTTGCAATGACACTAATCCCTAGTCTCTGGTCAGACCAAGTGCCTGATGACACTGGCAATCCCCTGGAATGAGATCAGAGGAGTCCTTTGACTGAGTGTGGCAGCGCCCACTGACTGACCATGGCCCCCCTTCCCCTTCCACACTATGTGGGTGGAATCATACAACTCATAAGTGTTCCTGAGATCCAAAGAGAATCCTTGAAGGTAAAGTGAATGTTGATCTGGTGAGGCTTGTGGTTTGGCACTGCCCACTAGAGGAGGAAAGGTGGAAGAGGATGGTGTCCGTGGAGCACATGGGGTAAGAGTAGTGATGATTGAGTTAGGTGTACCCTCAGGGAAGTAGAGTCACCTAGTGACTGTGCTGACTTTCACGTCAGAAATTGGTGCCATCTTGTTCCTTGGGGAATGAGGGGAGAATGAGGAGATTTCTAGAAATTAGTTATGACTTTGGGGTAAGTTTGGAAAAAATGTCTCAATGTTTTTATAGTTTTCCCACTGCCCGTATATTTTTCCCCATTTATGTTTGCCTGTGTAAGGAGGAGTTTATAAGGGGTTTAGAGTTATGATTTGTAGAATTTTTTTCATATAATTGTTTACGTGTAGCTTGAATTTAAAGACTTGTTATTAAAAAGTAAGTTTTATTAAGTAAAGATACCTGGTCTGTACTTTCTATCAACCTGGCTCTGAACTTTAGGTAATTTGAGGATTTTGCGGGTTTTTTTAAAAACTTGAACTTTTGTTTTACTCGGAGGATATTGGGGCTTGATATCCAGCTCACTACCCCAGTGAAACTGACAATGTCAGCAATCTGAATTTTCATTCTCACTGTTATTTTCTCAACCTTCTCACCAATTGTCCACGCTGCTCCATGAATTATTTTTTAAAAGCAGTTCATAAAGTTGATGTAAATTGAGGAGTACAAAGGGTTATGGTGAACAAACAAGAAAATGAGATTAGAACAGACAATTTTGATGTATGATAACAAGAAGATAGAGTAAACAGTGGGCTCATCTGTGCTGTGTAATACGAAGCTGACTTCTGCTATAATAGTTTTTTTAAATATCTAACCAGTGACCTGACAACATTATACATTTGATACTCAGATTGTTTCCTGAAATCAGACGTCTCATGACAGCAGGCTATAGTCCAACAGGTTTATTTGAAATCACAAGCTTTGAGATGCAGCCCTGGTGTCACCTGATGAAGGGGCAGAGCTCCAAAAGCTTGTGATTTCAAATAAACCTGTTGGACTATAACCTGGTGTTGTGTGACTTCTAACTTTGACCATCACAGTCCAACAGTGGCTCGTCTACCGCTGTTTCCTGACTCGGATTTTGTTCTTTCACAGGTATGTCCTGGAGAGTGTGATTTCCATTTAATTTGCTTTTTACAAATAACAATAATGACAAATAACAATAATGACAAATATCAATTTTATTGCTGCATGTCAATGGCATAAGCAGCATTATCACTTGGAGAGAGTTAATACCTCTTTTTTGAAAATTCACTGCTCAGAATAGCATTCTTGTTCATAAACGTATTGCTGCAACTTTTATTTCATGCATCATATTTGTACCAGTTTATATAAATTGTTACCTAACTATCATAAACATCTGTATTTTATATTTTTTCTGTTTTCCTCTTGCACATTTCAGAGAATCTACTGGCCCCATTTTCATTCCTGTCTTTTGGGCACGCTAACTTTTATGGAGACATTCCAACTAGCAATAGTCCAACACCTGAACAGCAAAGATGCTGAATCATTTAAGCCTCCATACATACCATTAATTGTAAATAATTCACTAACTGGTGAACTGTGACATTAATAAACGATTTGGGAACTGACTACAGGTGCCCTGCACAATAAGATGATGTGTATTTAAAACATAAAGCAATCAGAGACAGATGTTAGACCTTGCAAGTCTGAAAAATTATATATCCAAACCATCCAGTTGATTTTAAATGGACTGCTGTGGTTCCAATCCCATGGTGTAATGTGAAACACTTGCATGGTAACTAAAGGCAATATTTTATAACATCATGTTGGTCCTGCACTTAGAAATTCAGGGTTCAGTCACAGTGGTGAGGTGGGCTATCTGCCAAACTTGCGGTGGGTTAATGCAGCATGTGTTTCACAGGGTTTTATAATTTTTCCACTGCCACAAGCAATTAGGAATGATCCTAAATTTTAAATCATAGTTTCAACATTGTAAGCAACATGTTCAGTCCCAATTACAAACCATTATTACATTTTAAACACACAGCAGCAAAATAATAATCCTAACAGGATAAAAAGCCAAGATGCTACAACCCACTTTGCAAATATGCTGGATGCCAAAGTTATAGCCCTCACCTAAAGGTAGGAGTGTCAAAATGTGGACGTGTGAGTGCCTTCATTAATTAAATTGCTGTAAGTTTTTTGGCATGCAATAAGGTTTAAATAGTACAGTACAGTATTCAAAGAAGATGAGCATTTCTGAAACTGAAGAATGAGTAGCTCTGCAGCCCTGTTACCATCAGTACACACCTCTAGCTGAATTGCCTCACCGACCAACTCCGATTGGAGCACATCATCATGTGTCATCTTATTAAATTAATCGCTGTCTGTAATCCTACATTTTCACAGACCTGTTCCAGATTGTTGGTGTATATTATTTGAAAAATGTAACATGCTCGTTGAATAATGTTCTGGTCATTTGTCTTCAAATAATAGTTCATACAAATGAACTAACAATGGATGTTTTACATTCGGGAGCATAAAAAATTGGTTTCTTGGTTTAATTATTTGAAATTGCCCATCAGTTTTCTGTTTTTGTTTTGAAAACATTAGCAAGGTCTTACTGAAACTCAGGATGTTGACCCATGAACCATGATAAAATAAACTTTAGCCTCTGGAGATAACAAGGTATAGAGCTGGATGAACACAGCAGGCCAAGCAGCCTCAGAGGAGCAGGAAGGCTGACGTTTCAGGCCTAGACCCTTCTTTAGAAAAAAATGTCAGCTTTCCTGCTCCTCTGAGGCTGCTTGGCCTGCTGTGTTCATCCAGCTCTATACCTTGTTATCTCGGATTCTCCAGCATTTGCAGTTCATACTATCTTTTTAACCTCCCTGAGTTGGGTTTGAGGTAGCGGAAACGTACAGGCTGACAATTTCCACTTTGAAGGCAACATGGCAGCAAGTGTCTTGGATCTCATCATCCCTGGGGACCACTATCTCACACGATTCCATGTGAGCAAGACGCTGCATATGTTATTCAATGATTTGCTGACTCTGCAGCACTTCAAGGATAAGGATGGAGTTAGGTACATAAGAAGCAGTTTCAGGATGTGGAACAATTTAGTAGTATTCACCAAGGAAGGGATTCCTTAATGTGACACTTAAATCCTTGGCACAAAAACTGTTTTAGTGCATTAACCAGGGTATGTTGTCACATAAGTGCTTTCTGTATATTTGTGTTTTAGCACTAATGTTCGTCTAAGGCAAGGTTTACACACACTTTAGTTTTTACAGAGGTGAGGATATAAGGAACGCATTTGAAGGAGAAGTCACTATTTTACTGTGTACATAAATCAAATAGAAGAACAAGTCAGTCCGTGAGGAATGTGGCTGACAACAAGCAGAGGGCTGACAGCCAACTGTGCAATTGCAATAACAACTAGAACACAAACCATTTAAACCCGTCCCCATTGCCCTGGAAACAGGTAGCTATAAGAGGCTCATAGAACAAAGAACATAGAACTGTACAGCACAGTAAAGGCCCTTCAGCCCACAATGTTGTGCTGAACTTTTACCCTAAACCTAAAGATCTATCTAGCCTCCATCCCTATCTTTTACCATCAGCCATATGCCTATGTAATTGTTGCTTAAATGCCCCTAATGAGGCTGATTCCATGACCTTACCACTCTGAGTAAAGAGCCTACCTCTGACATTTCCCCTATATCACTTTATCCACTCACTTTATAACTATTCCCCCTCATAATAGCTACCTCCATCCAAGGAGGAAGTCTCTGGCTGTCCACATTGCCAGTGGAACATTGTCCTGTTAGCCCCTCTCAGGATGCTCCCTAACTGGTATCTTCTCTTGCTTCTGTACCTCCTGCTTAGCCAACACAATTGGCCCTTTGATTGCTGGGTTTGAGGAGGGTGCAGGACGCACACCTTTTTTAGGGAACACTGCATCCATCACCTGACCAGTTCAAGTATTGGAAACCTCATGGTCAGGAGGCCTAATGTCTCTTTGGCATATTTGTTTTTTGGTTGAAGCAAGGGCTCATTGGTCCCTCTCCTTAGCACTGGTCTCGGGATGTTTTGTGGGTGTCATGAGTGGGATTGTTTCTTAGATAGTAGGAACTGCAGATGCTGGAGAATCTGAGATAACAAGATGTAGAGCTGGATGAACACAGCAGGCCAGGCAGCATCAGAGGAGCACAAAGGCTGACGTTTCAGACCTGGACCCTTTTTCTGAAGAAAGGTCTAGGCCCGAAACCTCAGCTTCTTATTGCCAAGCAACCACCCTTGTAAGGGCTCAGTGCTTTTGAAAGAGGCTGACACCTTTAAGTGGTCTAGGGTGCAAGAATTGTGGCAGCTCCCTAGCTATCTTGCAGAAATTGGAATTATCTGGCCACTGCAAACTCAAAAGTTTGTACGTTAAGGGAGTAGAATTGTTTTCTGTTGATGAAGGCTGCTGGTACATGATAGGTTGCTAGGATTGCTATGGAGGTGTAAACAGTTGCATTGTCTACCTGTAGGAAACCAGTGATGGCTCAAAATCCAAATGCATTTGTTGCCTGACTCCTCCAATTGAGAAGTAAAGGGATGAACTGGTGGATTCTGGTGAAGAATGTGTCTGCAATGTCTTGGATGCAGATATGAGTTGATGACTGTGAAATGCCAAGACATCTCCAGTAGCAACTTGAAATGATCCATTCGTAAAGGAAAAAAAGTAACAGGATTCCACCCCAACCACAAGCCACCAGTTTATGGTGTGAAGTATTCACCAGACTTGGTCAAACTGGACCTGTATTCTTTAGTGTGTTGAAGAAGGAATGGTGATCGCGCTGAAGTTTACAAAATGCTTAAAGAGATAGGAAGGATCGATGCAGGTTAGCAGTTTTCCCTGTTGGGGAGTTGAGAACCAAGGAACTTAATTTAAATGTAAGGGGGTGCCATTTAGGTCTAAAATGAGGAGAGTTTTTCTCTGAGGGTTGTGAGTATTATGAAGCTTTGGAATTTTTTTAATCACAGAGCATTGTGGAGCATTAGTCTTTGAGTATGCTTAAAGTAGAAATGGTTTGATTTCTGTTCAATGGGGACAGAATAACTTTGTCAGTGAAATGTTTGACTAGTCATGATCGTATTCAATGGTGGCACAGGCTCAATGGACAGATGACCCACTGTGTTCCTACATGACATGGTGATCAGTTTGTAATTGTTGCATTAGTGCCTCAAGGTAACAACAGCGAAAAAAAAATCCCACCATATAGAAACAATTTGACAAAAGATCAGTGAACAATGTTACCACTTTAAGAACATTACCACTTTAAGAAGACTTAGACAGTTGGCCAGCAACGCAAAGCATATAAACAAAAAGAGTCAGCAACACGTCTAGGAGCAACAGCTGGTCAGAAGTAGCAATCCAGAAAACAAACCTCCATCTGAGAGTTGGTAAGAGGTGCAGGGATAACAGCGTGACCCAGGAAAAGTGCAAAAGAGAAGTCACATAGCGAAAAGACTGAACTCTTTTAGATGACAGGATCTGTGGAAACAATACTTTGTGAGTAAAGTTAGAAGGTCCTAGGGCAATGATAAAAGGCCAGTGTGGGAATGACAGAAATGAGAATTAGTACTTAACCTTTCCAATGAGTGGCACTGCAGGTGGGAGTAAATCCCATGAGGTATTACTGTAGAGACAGCAAAGGACAGAATATTAATTTATATCGAGGCTGCATCATTAGAAAATTTACACTACACATTTAATGTTACGAAAGGGCAATTTCATCGAATATAACAGAATGAGCTAGTTAAAAGAACTTTAAGGCTGTGGTAAAACAACAGTCGGAATGTAAACATTAGTTTCAGCAGAAGGAAATCTTCCAAATTTGAAGATGCACTTTGTCAACTGTTGTGAAACATTCAGACTGTGTAGATTTGTGAAGCCAGAGACTTGGTGCGAGATGTGGATAATGGTAAAATGTAAAAGTAGTTCAACAGCTAAATGTATAATTGTTAAATACGGGGGATATAAGCTGGGAGGATAGTGGTGTGTTCTATAACATAATGCTTTGAAAGAGTTAATGTTTAAGTTGCATTATACTTCACCTACTTTGTGTATAGATGAAGCAGCCTAGCATAATGTCTCAAGAGACATCATTTATCATAGATCCACGTGGGATACTCCAAAGTTTCAAGCTCCTAAGTTGAGATGAATGAACTGCTCTGCTGTTGATTTGCTCAATGATAACAAGGTAAATTAGAAATGATTCCCTTCCTTAGAGATGCTTTTATAGAGTGATAGGGTCATACAGGATGGAAACAGACCCATCAAACCAAATCATCTGCGCTGACCAGACAACCCAATCTGATCTATTTCCATTTGCCAGCATTTGGCCCATTCCCCTCTAAACGTGTTCTATTTGTCTTCCCTGCCAGATGCCTTTTAACTGTTTTAGTTGTACTCGCAGCTATCTCTTCCTACAGCAGCTCACTGCATACATGCACCATCCTCTACATGAAAAGGTTACTCCTCAGGCTCTTTTTCAATCTTTCCCCTCTCACCTTAAACCTATGCCCCCTAGTTTTGGAATCCCCCACCCTAGGAAAGAGATCTTGGCTATTCACCCTATCCAGGCTGCTCAAGATTTTATAAAGCTCTATAAGATCACCCATCAACCTCTGTCACCCCAGGGAGAATAGCTAGCCCTAACTTATTCAGCCTCTCCCTATAGCTCAAGCCCTCCAGCCTTGGCAACATCCTTGTAAATCTTTTCTGTACCGTCTCAAGTTTAACAACATCTTTCCTATAGGACGGTGAACAGAATTGTACACTGTTTCGCCAACATCCTATATAGCTGCAACACGACATTCCAGCTCTTCTATTCAATTCTCTGACCAATGAAGGCAAATGTGTCAAATGCTTTCTTCACCACTCTGTCTACCTGCAACTCGATTTTCAAGGAACTATGTGCCTGCACCCCAAGGTCTCTTTGTTCAGCATCGCTCCCCAGAAATGGAGACTGTTAGTGGCTAATAATAAGTAGATTGTAATGATAGGCTATATTGTAACAAGACCTGGAGTGTGAGGTAGGGGCTAGGACATGGGAGAGTTCAGGCCCTGAAATTATTCAACATGTTATTGAGTCTGGAGAGCTGCAGGGTCCCCAGGTGGAAAATGTGTGTTCTTCCAGCTTGTGCTGAGCTTTGCTGGAACAGTGCTGCAAGCCCGAGACAGAGATGTTGGTCAGGGAACATGGTGGTGTGTTAAATTGCAGGTAACTGGAAGCTCAGGGTCTTTTTTGCAGGCAGAATGTAGATGTTCCTCGAAGTGGTTAGCCAGTCTAAGCCTCATTTCCCCAGTGTAGGGGAGACCACATTGCGGGCAGTGAATGCAGGAGACTAGATTCTGGGAAGTGCAGATAAATCACTGCTTCATCTGCAAGGTATGTTTGGGCCCTTGGATAATGGGGAGGGAGGAGGGAGGTGTTACACAATCAGCGGTTGCAGGGGAAGGTGCTGTGGGGGTGTGTTGAGAGTGAAAGAAAAATGGACCAGTTGTCCCAGAGGGAATGATCCCTGAGGAAAGCAGACTAGAGATGGGAGGGGAATATGTATGAGATGGTGACATCATGTGGAAGCTGCAGAAATAGTGGCTTCTGATCTTCTAGATGTGGACCCTGGTGGGATGGTAGGTGTGGACATGGGGAACCCAATTGCTGTTGTCAGATGGAAAAGTGGTGAGGGCGGAAGTACGGGAGATGGGTCAGACCCAGTTGAGGGCCCTGTCAATAACAGTGCTGGGGAATCCTTGGTTGAGGAAGAAGACAGACATTTTGGAGTCTCACATGTCGAAGTTGGCCTCATCAGAACATATGCAGCGGAAATGGAGGAACTGAGAAAATGGAAAAGAGTCTTTACAGGAAGCAGTATGTGAGGATGTATAGTCAAGTTGCAGTGGGAGTTGGTGCATTTTAAATGGATATTAGTAGCTAGTCCTGTCCCCAGAAATGGAGATAGTGATGTTGAGGAAGGGAAAGGAGGAGTCAGAGATAGACCAGGTGAAAGTGAGGGCCAGGTGGAAATTGGCAGCAATAGTGATGAACTTTTCCAATTCTGGACGAGAGAGGGAAGCCACACCAATGATATCACTGATACGTCAGAGAAACAGTTGTGAGTGGGGACCAGAATAGGACTGGAATAGGGAATGTTCCACGTATCCCATGAAGAAACAGGCATAACTGGAGCCCATGCAGGTACCTATGGCCAACCCTCTGATCTAAAGAAAATGAGAGGAGTTAAAAGAGAATTTGTTGAGGTTGCGGATCAGTTCAGCCAAGCGAAGAAGAGTCGTGGTTGGAAATGGTTCAGGCCTTTGCTCCAGGAAGAAGCGAAGAGCTCTGGGACCATCCTGATGGGGGATGGATGAGAAAAAGGGATTGCACGTCCATGGTAAAGAGGAGACAGCTGGAGTCTGGAAGCTGAAAATTCTAAAACTGGCCAAAAGCATCAGGGCTTGTTATCACTTAGCCTGCCATTACACACCAGCTATTTTTAGCTACTATTAGTCTCCATTAACACTATTCACCTTCCCAGCGAGATGGTTATCAACTCTTATCTGGCCAACCATTATTCTCTCTCTTTGGGCTCCATCTCCACCTTATGTTTACTCCTTACCCCTCTCCCCATCCTATCTTCTGCACACTTCCCTAGCTACCATCAGTTCCGACAAGGGGTCACTGCACTTGAAATGATAACACTGATTTTTCTTCAGAGATGATGTCAGACCTGCTGAGCTTTTCCAGCAACTTCAATGTTTGAAAGTTCCTATTGAATACCATCAAAAATTGGCCTTAGTCCAATTAAGAATTAACCTTTTATCGTTAGTTTCGGCCTTTTCCATAACAATTTCAAAACTAATAAAATTATGATCACTTGCCCCAAAATGTTCCCTCACTGACCCCTCAGTCACTTGCCCTGCTTTATTTACCAACAGAAGTTCAATTTTTGCTCCTTCTGTAGCAGGTACAACATACTAAATAAGAACGTTTTCTTAAAACTTAACTTCCTTAACAAACTTAAATTCCTCCCCATCCAAGCCTTTAACACTATGACCTTCCACGTCTAAGTTCAGAATGTTAAAATCCACAACTACAATCCTACTATTCTTACAGATATCGGAGTCTCCCTTCATAACTGTTTCTCAATTTCCCACTGAGAATTGGAGGCCAATAATACAATCTCAGTAAGGTGAGCATCCCTTTCTTATTTCTCAGTTCCACTCATAATTTTACTGGATGATCTCCCAGGAATATCCCCCCAATAAGTACAGCAATAATGTTATTCCTAACCACAAATGCCACTCCTCCTCCTCTCTTGCCTCTCTTTCTATCCTTCCTACAGCATCTACACCCTAGAACATGAAGCTGCCACTCCTGTCCATCCCTGATCTGCACTTCTGTAATGGTAATGATATCTCAGTCCCATGTTCCCAACTATGCCCTAAGTTTATCTACCTTAGCTGACAGGCCTCTTGCACTGAAGTAAATGCAGTTTCATTTATCAGTCTTACCTTTATCTGCCAAACCCATGTCTGCCTTGACTGTTGGACCAGCTCTCTTATCCACCGAACCTACCTCACCCTTTTCCCTGATCTGTTGCGCTTTGGTTCCCACTCCCCTCACCCCCCCCCTCCCCCCCCCAAGAGTTTAACGGCTCCTGAGTAGCACTAGCACATCTCCCACAAAGATATTGATCCCCTTCCAATGCAGGTCACTTCTATCCGTGAAGAGATCCCAAAGGCTCAAAAAAAATGTGCATCCTTGCCCCCTGCACCAGCTCCTCAGCCATGCATTCATCTGCTCTATCCTCCAATTCCTACTCTCACTAGTATGTGGCACTGATAGTAGTCCAGATATTATTACCCTTGAGGGCCTACATTTTAATCTTCTGCCTAGCTTCCTATATTCTCTGCAGATATTCCCTGCTTTAGTTGTTGGTACTAATGTGCACAATGACCTCCTCTCCCAGACAAAATGAATTTAAGTTTTAAAAAGAGCTAGTTAACTTGCTGATTATTTCCTTTGTCTGCCCAACTGTCATTCTCTCTCTTTGGGCTCTATTCCATCATTTACTCCCTATCCCAACCACCTCCCTATTTTCTGCATGTAAACTGACGTTTTCCCAGCCACCATCAGTTCTGAGGAAGAGTCACCGGACCTGAAATATTAACTGTCTTTCCTCCTTCACAGATGCTGCCAGACCTGCTGAGCTTTTCCAGCAACTTTGTTTTTGTTCCTGATTTACAGCATCCGCAGTTCTTTCGGTCTTTATGCTGATTATTTGATCTTTGTGAGGAGATGGATCCTCACCATGGTTGCCTTAATCATGCCACAATCTCAAAACTACTCTGAACAGGTTTGGCGAATATTTAAAAGGGTACTAGCGTCTGTTCTCCTGCCAGCTAATGTGGAGATTGGTATTTTCCTGCTCGCTCCTGAGATTTAATGCCAAGCTCGTGCTCCACCTTATTCATTGGTAACTCCTGCCCCGGTTCTTATGACAACACCAGATACAATAACCTCAGCGTCAGCTGGCAACATGATGTGAAATAGCCCTTCTACCAGTTGGCCTGGGTGATGTCTTCATGATGAGTCTTCATAGAACTTAGAACATAACAGCACAGTACAGGCCCTTCGGCCCTCGATGTTGTGCCGACCTGTCATACTGATCTGAAATCCATCTAACTACACTATGCCATGTACGTCCATATGCTTGTCCAATGACAACTTAAAATGTACCTAAAGTTCGCGAATCTACTACCGCTGCAGGCAAAGCGTTCCATTCCCTTACTACTCTGAGTAAAGAAATTACCTCTGACATCTATCCTTTATCTTTCACCCCTCAATTTTAAGCTATGCCCCCTCGTGCTCGCCGTCACCATCCTAGGAAAAAGGCTCTCCCTATCCACCCTATCTAACCCTCTGATTATTTTATATGTCTCAATTAAGTTACCTCTCAACCTTCTCTCTAACGAAAACAGCCTCAAGTCCCTCAGCCTTTCCTTGTAAGACCTTAAATTCAATAATTCTTGTCATCATATTGGTTCCTATTAATCTTATCAACATTATATGTTGTGCAAAAAACATGACTGTTGAAATTTCAAGGAACTGTCACACAGAAAAAGGAGATTGGTTGGAACGTCCTGGAAATCAAATATAGAAACTTTAACATTTATCTTATCTCAACATTGTCTTCGAAAACTTACTTCAAGAGGAGTCAACATTTCAATAACATTTCTGATAATCAGTTCCATTGAGGTGGCTTAGTGGCACAGTGGCTAACACTACTTCCTCACAGCACCAGGGACCCAGGTTTAATTCCGGCCTCAGGTGACTGACTTGTATGGAGTTTGCACATTCCGTATGGGTTTCCTCCCACAGTCCAAAGATGTGCGGGTTGAGTGGATTGGCTGTGCTAAATTGTCCATCATGTGCAGGTTAGGTGTATTAGCCTTGGGAAATGCAGAGTTATGGGGGTGGAATTTGGTGGAATTTTCTTTGGACAATCAGTGTGGACTTAATGGGCAATTATATCGTGATGTGGTCTAATATATTCCTGCTGTAATAAAATAGCCAAACTACCAATTCATTGTAAGCCAAGTCAAAAGATGTTTTGTATTATAAATACAAATTGATCATAAATATTTCTTATTAGATATCATCTTGTAGACCCTTGTCAATCATACACTGTTCACTGTAATTTGCTCACTACTTGGGCCCCAAAATCAGGCTTAAGAAAAGGAATATTACAATTCAATATTGTAAATGTGTTTCTTCAATCATCAAGTCATTGTTTTACAGAGCTATGTTTCATCCAGGAGCCTTAAATTCAATAACAGGTCTAATCTGTACTATGGGATTTTAGATCTGCTGCCTTGAGATCCAAATCTGACACCTCCAAAAGGTGATGGCTGATATTTAGCAGTCTTAATCAGCCACCAGCCTTGAATTACCAGTTCCAATATCCCTGACTATTCAATAAAAGTTCTCTCAAAGGAATTTGCAATCGCTATTATTTGTGCTATGTAGTGATATTTCAGCTGTTAAAATAACATGGGTGTGCATGTAAAACATCAAAAAAGGCAATTACTCTATAAATGGTTGCTTCAGCACAGTGGCTGGATTATTGAATCACCCATTAATTTCCTCTGCAATACTTTAAAGTAATGGAAATGTAGTCGTGGCTTCAGTCAGCTAGATGTTGAATTAACATTTGTCTCATAATAATATCTGTCAGCAGTGAAATAACAAAGAAAGATAGTCAGGACTTATGTTCATGATATTATATTTGCTCAATCATTAATATCTTGCTAAATTTAATGAGACTGACAAACGTGATGAATATTTTACAATCTAAAAATATTTCAGTATTTTAAATTTGTAACAATCGAAATAGAGATTTCTACAAAGGGTAGGTGATGTACTAGTCTTCACATAAGTGTCTTTGTTGTGATCAGAATGATATCCCTTGGGTTGTAATACTTAGTGTAATGGAATTTAAAGATAGCATGTAACAATATTAATATGTACTTAACTAGATTGAAATGAGGATCCATATATTACAAGGTTTTCTTAAGAGTGGAGCTTTGTTATCTACTACCCAGAGAAAATATTAGAAATTTGAAATTAAACACATACACATAAGCACACAAACAAAGCTAATAATCTTAAAAAGGGGGAAAGGCAGATGTCTGTACAGGTGGGAAAGTGAAGGCATTTGCAGTTCACAACTGTCAGAATCCTTGAGTTGTGAGAAAGACTTGAGTTCCAACCTGACCTGAATTAGCTGATAGCAAGAACTGCAGATACTGGAATCAGAGTCAATACAGTGTGGAGCTGGAGGAACACAGCAGATCAGGCAGCATCAGATGAGCAGGAGAGTTGATGTTTTGGGTTTACACCCTTCATCAGGACTAGGGAGAAGCAAGGGACCGGAGATAAATAGAGGTGGTGGTAGGGATGGGAGAAAGTCAGTGGGATGCTGATAGATAGATACAGTTAGGAGGTAGTGGAGATTGGTCAGAGGGAAGGGTGGGGCAGAGAGGAAGGAAAGAAAAAAAAAAGTTTCAAAATCTCCCCACCCCCGCTCTCATCCCTGCCTCCTTGACCTGGCACAACCTGTCCATCTTCTTTCCCCTCTATCCGCCCCACCCTTCTCACTTTCCAATCTCCACTATCCCCTACCTGCTTCCACCTATCACCATCCCACCTACCTTACCCCAGCCTCACCTCCCACCCCTCTATTAATCTCCGAGCTCCCTTCCCCCTCCCCGACCTGATGAAGGGTGTAAACCCGAAACATTGACTTCCCTGCTCCTCTGATACTGGTAGACCTGTTGTGTTTCTCCAGCTCCACACTGTATTGACAGCTCAGCTGATATCTTATTTCTTCCACTGTTGCTTGAATTGTTGGTGAATGGTTATGGTTCCAACTTGCTTCTATTCACGGGAATTGACTTGAAAGAAGCGGAGAGACAGTGGGTTCCAGTTTCTTGTTGTTGTCTGATCTTATTTATGTTTTGCTCTCTACCTGAAAGCTGTTCAGTGAAATGTAGTGGGTTCTGGCATCTTTAATCATTTTGTTTTCAAGCTGAAGCTTTTACAGGCAAATTTCATCTCAATATCTAACTTTTAGAGAGGATCTAGGTTTCAGTGCCTTTTACAACAACGTTCACTTGGCTGAGACATTTACCGATGGCTTCATGAGATTGCTCAAACTGACAGATGTTTGCAACAACCATTTTAGGTCAGCATTTGTCTTTCTTAACAATCACTTTCGGTCCTGAGGGTCTGAAGTACTAAAGCCAGATGATGCAATTTGAATAGCAATATTCCAGGTTTATCTTTTTTATAACACTAAGGTGGAAGGGGATCTTCTGAACTGAGACGATCAGGTTGCAGCATATAGAGTTCGGCAAGAGCCGAAGGATGTTTCCATTCCATCTTAAACCCTGTTAGAAACAGTTCAACACAGTCCCCTCACTGAAATTCCTGCCTTGGTGAACTGTTGTGTGGATGAAGGCACCAGGTCTGAGTCACTTTGGAGCTACAAATTTGAATTTGACCACCTGACAGAGCTTTCCTGATTTGAGGGGAAAACCTGGGCAGATGCAAAATTTGCAAATCACATTGCTGGCATATGCAGAAGGCCAATGGGCAAATTGGCAAATCCAGCTTAATTGTTGTTGGTAATTGCTTATGAATGCATTGGGTTGCATCCAACAGTACTTTTTCCCAGTAAGCATTTGGCGGGCTGGTTATTTCATAAGGTGTGTCAGAGTATGGTGCTCTCCGTCCCTGAAACAATCTTACAAATCAATGAGGGCCTAATTTTATAGTTCTATATTCTCAACATGGACGTCCCACAAATATTTCTTAAACAATTAGTAGTTACACAACAAAATAACAAGATTGCAAAGTGATGCAGAGCTACAGATGAAGCAGTTGGCATCTATTGAACTATACATGTCTGCCACTTATGGATCGATCCAAAGTAACATTCCAGGTGGCTGAAATACTTGAAAAACAGCGAATAGCAGATCAAGCTGTGTTCTCTGTGACAAACCTCCAGCTACATGTTGTAGTTCTGGGAGTACAAATGTGGATTGTTTTTGTTTTCTAAAATGTAAAATTGAATTGAAAGATTTCATAAAATAGCCAACTTTCCAAATTAATTCAAATGTGTTCAATTTTGATTCAAGAGTTTGGCTGTCCCACAAAAGAGCAGGAAAGTCAGATAAGACTCAGATTTAAAACATAAATATTGGAACTTTGAAATAAGAGCAGTAATTTCTGGAGATTTGGGTGGGCAGCAGTAGCAAAGGCCCTCCAGCGATTGGAGGGGGCAGTGACAGACTTTTCAAGATGGTGGCAATGGCAAAGGTGACATCTTGGGGCTCTGGGCAGGATGGGGGCAGTGGCCTGGTCTGCCAGCGGAGCCAGGAACTCCTGGCTGCAATAGGCCCAGAACAAGGACTCCTGATAATGGTGGGGTGGTATGTCCAGAGCCAGGAGGCAATAGCCTAGGGGTACGGTTGTTGGACTGTTAATCCAGAGACCCAGATTAATTTTCTGATGACCTGTCTTCGAATCCTGCCATGGCAGATGTGGAATCTGAATTCAATAAATATTTGGAATTAAGAGCCTAATGATGACCTCGAATCCATTGCCGATTGTTGGGAAAAACCCTTTTGGTTCACTAATGTCCTTTAGGGAAGGAAACGGCCATCCGTACCTGGTCTGGCCGACATGTGAGTCCAGACCCACAGCAATGTGATTAACTCTGATCTGCCTTCTGGGCAATTAGGGAGGGCAATAAATGTTGCCTGGCCAGCGACACCCTTATCCCGGGAATGAATAGAAGAATAAAGGGACTCTTGGCATCACCTAGATGGCAGCAGAGCTGGTGATTCTGGTTACAGGGCGAATGTGGGTTCAGCACAGGACCTGGCATCAGCAGTGGCAGCAACACGATGGGCCCAGCAGCACAGAGGTGGTGCCTAAAGAGTGGCGACCCCTACATTGGTGGGTCCAGTGCAGGAAGCGGTAAGGCAGTGGAGGAGGGGCAGTGGTGCAGCTATCGCTGGTGAACTGACTCAGGGCTCATGACTCTTTCAATTGTATCTTTTTCTTTCACCATTCAAAAATGGCACCGGATTGTGGTGACAGTTAAAGCTTTTCCCTGTATTTTGCCTTATTATTCACTGTAAAATGCAAGGGTCAATAATTCATTCAACTTCAAAAAATATCTGAGACAAAGAAAGATTGTTTAAAAGGTGAGACCATAGTTCAAATCTCTGTCAACTGGCTCCTATAAGAAATAATAACTGACCTTTTTTCTTTCCAGATGAAACCTGAAGCTATTTGTCAAAAATCAAGTGGACCATTAGAATTACAAAAATGAGCCTGTGTGCCAAAACTGCATGCATTATAGTATGGTGACAGGTGCTGGATCTGTCAATGACTCACTACCAATGATTACTTTATGATATTATAAAAGACGTCTTCAAATGTTATTTGGATACTTGGTTTGAGGCAATCATCTAAAATTAAATAGAACTAACTTGTAATACATTGCTCACAGTTTTTGACATGTCAAAATGTGCCTTGACCTATTAAATCCTGGATAAGCAGCATTTGATGAAAGATCACCATCTGTCTTGATGTGACCTGTTGCTTATGTCATGTACATAATTCATTTTCTGTTTCAGTCAAAAGGTGTACTTTTTTTGGGTTAGAACATGCTGAAATTGATGTCCTGTCTCTACTTCCAGTTTGTCATTCATATGGTTTTCTTATATAAGAATGCACAAATGTTTTTAAGTTTCAAGTGACTTTTGCAGTTGACACTTAACTGGCTATAATAATAATAAATACGTTTTGTTGTTTTCTTTTTATTTTATGTCAAATACAAAGTGTTTCAGTTGCCATACTCTGGCACCTACATTAATAACAGAAATCATTTATAAAAATATTAAGACAAAGTCCATCTCAATTCATGGCTCATGTGATCCTAAGGTCAAGGAGAAGACAGGGACCACATTCTCCACCAGTGCAGATAGCAAAGATGAAGCTACCTACTGATATAACCAAACGATAGTCAAATTCAAAGGCAATTAGATGTTGGCAACAAATGGTGTCCTCACCAGAAGTAGTTTAAAGGATCTTACTTCTTCCATCACAAACTGTTTTAATGAAAACTTCTACCCTGCACTTTCCAACCTTACCTCAACAGGAAATGCTAGGAGCTCATGGACATTTATCACTAAAATTCATTCAGTTGTCTCTACTGCTTCTTTCTTTTCCAATTGTGCAACATGTCAACTCTGCTTGAAAC
The DNA here is from genome assembly GCF_030684315.1 of Stegostoma tigrinum. Lineage (NCBI taxonomy): Eukaryota > Metazoa > Chordata > Chondrichthyes > Orectolobiformes > Stegostomatidae > Stegostoma > Stegostoma tigrinum. Next base: position 17,405,138 of record NC_081375.1, read on the forward strand.
TATTGCATAGCTTAGCTCAGAACCTGCATATTTCACCTTTTCTTCCTCTATCTCGCCTCATGCCTTGTTTGACTCTTGTCCATCTTGTCTCCCAATTTGGGCACAAGATCCCCATCTTCTCTTTGTTGAAGATGCTGAACATCAGTTCTTTTTATTTCCTTCTTAGCTACCATGTGGTCATTGTAAATTAACTCCTTATTCGTGAGGTCGTGATTGCACTGAACCTCCTGGTACAATTTGGACACACAGATAATCTAAATAGACCAATGGAAAGTCTTGAAGTGGTTGGGGCTATGACAGGAATAGGGAGAAGGGACACAGTTGGGATTGACAATGTCTGACTGAATGACCAGGAAAGACGGGACAATAGTTTCTATATCTGCAATGAGGTAAAGATCTGTCATACATTTTAGCAGGATGTTGATTGCCCTCAATCTCAGGCACTGAGATGTCAGTAGTAACATGTTAATTTAGCAACTGTGTTTCCAGAGTTGAGGTGACTATAAACAGAAATGTTGTAAAATGAAAGAGATATAACTTAGAAAATGACTTTTGAGCTGTTGATTCTTTATGATTCTTGTCAGGCTGAAGTGAAAACACTGTGCAGCATTTTAGTACAGCTAATTGGTTACATAAACTGTAAATTCTAAACAGTTCTTAAGGAATTATGTGATTCACAGTAGTTGATGAAAACTGGCAAATACTTGGTCATGTTGCACAACTCATGGTTGCTGAGAAGGGATTTGAACGTTCCTTGTTCAATGTACATTTTTAATGCATGACTAATAAAAGTAAAATTGAGCATGTGTTTTGAGTTGCACTGCAGTCTGATGGAATGAGTTTATGTGTTGAAATCTTTTGAAGCTGTAGTGTTCTATGATTCCATATACTGCTTTGGAACAACAGCTTTGTTTTGTGAGTACCATGTTACATTTGTCACAGCTCTGAGAGTTATACACCACAAGTTACTATTTATTTGCCTGGAAATCTGTCTGCAACAGTGATCCCATGTCCCTTCTGAGAGAAATAAAATTAGACCGATAACAAATCTGCCAGCGTAATTGGTGTTGAAACTGTGACCTTGTCAATACTGGACTTGCTGCTTATGTAGTATTAATTCGTTTTGGGCCACTCAGTCTTTGTAGATTAGTTGTCTGTACAGGTGAGGGACAACATATTCTTCAATCATTGAAACCAAGAAACTCTTTCAAAAATAAAAAAGTGTTCTACTGTTGCCAATTGTGCTTGTCTGCACATTTTCATGACTCTCTGAAGGCTGATAAATTACTGTTCAGACTAACTTACTATGTATATGTTATTCTTAGTATCTCTCATTTCCTTTCTCTCCCCCTCTAGAATGGTCTAAAAGTATGTTGCACTTGACTGGGAGTGGAGGGCATGTTGTTTGTGACTTTGGTGTAAATTGAATGCTAATGCACAGGTCAAATGGGGGATGTAGTTTCTGAAATTTGAAGACACATTTTTAACTGGATGACAGCAGCTGTATGGGGGCTGCAAACAGCCCCAATGTCATTCATGTGAGACTCAGTCAGTTTAAAAACCTGTGCCTCTTTAGCTTGACATGTTAAACGCCGTTTCCAGCTCAAGTTCCAGAGGCCGAACTAAAGTGTGAAAGTACCTCTTAAAGAGAAGACCCCTGACATCTGGCCAATTCTGATATTATCATAATGAGGAAATTGTTTGTAACACTTCCAAATGGATTTTGTTTTCCCACTCAGTTGGGATTGGAGACATCATAAGAAACCTTTTCATTCCAACATATGTGATGATTCCAAGTATTCCGTAAGCCGAGGGAGAGATTCAGAGCTAAATGGTTCCATGAACATCAACCATGATTCTCACTAGCTCTATAATTCAACTCCCAGGATCAAGATTAATTGCAGAATATGCTTCAATAGCCTGATAAAAGCATCAAGCGAGAATAGAAATCTTCAGTATATCATCACTTTGTACTCCAGTTAGAAGCAGTTCTTTCTACTCACTTCAGTCTCATTCATCTCCATGTCATCACATTCTCATTCCACACAGTCATCTGTTGCTTGTTTCTTTTCAACAACCACTGAGGCAAACACAAAGTCACAGTTACTAAGGAGGACTTCCTCTGAAAACTTGGATCACAGTCTAGCCAGAGATAATGTAAACTGCAAATGCTGGAGAATCCGAGATAACAAAGTTTAGAGCTGGATGAATACAGCAGGCCAAGCAGCATCTTAGGAGCACAAAAGCTGATGTTTCAGACCCAAGGGTCTGGGCCCGAAACATCAGCTTTTGTGCTCCTAAGATGCTGCTTGGCCTGCTGTGTTCATCCAGCTCCACACTTTGTTATCACAGTCTAGCCACTTTCCTTCCATTGAATGTATTCCCCTTCTGCTTACCATTGCTGTCAACTTATGCACTGGGTGAAGAAGCTCCATTCGCACTGAATTGTTTTTAATGGCTAGTCATAATACTCTGTGTCTGCATAAAGACCATGTCCATTATTTCTGTACTTTTTAAAACAGTCGATTTCCTCACAAAAGTTCAAATGTTTGAAAGAAATACATAAAATCCCCAATAAGAAGGAAAATGATAAAGAAATATTTTAGAATCCAGGGATTTGCGTGTTTTGCAAGCAACTAACTTGTGAATGCAGTTTGTGTACCTGTAGGTTCCAGTGATATGCAAATAAACGGGAGCTGAGAGTTTGTTTACAAATTAAGCTATTTGGTTTATCGACTAGGGACCAATTACCAATGCCTGCCAACAGTCATGGGGTTAGTTGCTATTAACTGAACCATTTGGACTGTGAGTAAACCAGAGAGAAGCTAGATCAGACCAAAAGAGAAGCAAGATCTGTAGCAATGGAAAACTCTGTCTCAATTTTCTGATGATAAACCACCCTAACCCTGAAAAATAATCAGCATATATTCCCCCTCAGTAGATGCTATAAGTTGTGACTGTGAATTAGATAAACCCCAAGGGACATTTATAAGTGAGCAAGCCAGCCTGTGCCTTTTACAAACCAGTGGAAATGTATGGAAAAAGAAAGATTGAGGGGAAAGCTTTGAATCAGCAAGAGCAAGCCAAAGGTAGCTCATGAACTACAACTACAGGACAGTTTCCCAGTTTTGTCTCTGCCTTTTGGTTTTGTTTCCCAGTTCATGTTTGTCTGTCTGTATTTGCATATAATTGAGAATTTCTAAGGGGTTTACAGTTTGAATTTGTAGAGTTTACCTAATTTAGTTTAATCGCTTAACTTTAGCTAGAATTTAATGCCATATATTCTTGTTGAATGCAAAACACCTAGTCTGTGCTTTCTGTCAAAGTAGGAACTGGAAATCAGGTAGTTTGGGGATTTTGTGTATGTCCTTTAAAAATTCAAACTTTTATGGTGACTCCAGCAATAGCAGGGCTTGATTTCCAGTGAGCTACCCCAATGAGACATGACAGTCTACTTGCGAGAGAAAATAGCTCAGAGCCCTAACGGTGGAGAGGCATTGGGGGTGAGATGGTGAGAATTTGTGAAGTGTTCTAAATCTAATACTTTTAATTTTTCACTGCTATAACAAACATGTTTTCTTTAAGTGGTCCAGCAAGATGTATCAGTTCAAAAAAGGTTCTTGATGTTGATTTAACACTAGGACACATGGAACTTTCATATTTTCTAACCAACCTGTTAAGTGATTTTATGCCACACCTCTGGAGCAGGTGGGACTTAAACCCAGGCCTCCTAGTTCAGAGCTGGGGACACTACCACTGTGCCACAAGACCCCTCACAGATATTTTCCCATCAACCTGTTCAGGGATCATAGAACTCCTACTGTGTGGAAGCAGGCCATTCAGCCCATCAAGTCCACACTGACCCTGTGAAGTGTGTAGTGATTCATTTTGGAAGATCGAATTTGAATGCAGAATACAAGGTTATTGGCAGGATTCTTACAAAGTTGAGGAAGAGAGGGACCTTGGGGCCCACATCCAAAGATCCCTCAAAGTTGCCACCCAAGTTGATAAGGTTGTTCAAAAAGCATAAAGGTGTGATAGCTTTCATTAGCAGGGGGATTAAGCTTAAGAGCTGCGAGGGTATGCCGCAGCTCTATAAAACCCTGGTTAGACCACACTTGGAATATTGTGTTCGGTTCTGGTTGCCTCATTTTAGAAATGATGTGGAAGCTTTAGAGATGGTGCAGAGGAGATTTACCAGGATGCTGCCTGGACTGGAGAGCAGGTCTTATGAGCAAAGGTTGAGGGAGCTAGGGCTTTTCTTATTGGAGCAAAGAAGGATGAGAGGTGACTTGATAGAGCTGTATAAGATGATGAGAGGCATAGATAGAGTGGATAGCCAGAGACCTTTTTCCCAGGGCAGAAATGACTATCACGAGGGGGCAGTATCTTAAGGTGATTGGAGGAAGGTATAGGGGATATGTCAGAGGGGAATTCTTTACACAGAGAGTGGTGGGTGTGTGGAATGCACTGCCAGCAGTGATAGTGGACTCAGATACATTAGGGACATTTAAGTAACTTTTGGATAGGCACATGAATGATAGTAAAATGTAGCGTATGCACCGTAATCAGCACAATATCATAGTGTAGTATTCTAGGTTTCAAAGATTTTATTACCCAGATCCACACTATCTCTACAACCCTGCCTTTCCCATGGCTAATCCACCTAGCCTGCACATCATATGCAATTTTAGTATAGCTAATCCACCTAGTCTACACATATTTAGACTGTGAGAAGAAATGGCAGCACCCGAGGAAACCTATGTGGGTAGAGAGAGAATGTGCAGACTCCACACAGACAGTCACCTGAGGCTGAAATCAAACCCAGGTCTCTGGTGCTGTGAGGCAGCAGTGCTAACCAGTGATCCAACCTAGATATTATGTCACCTCTGGAACAGATGCGAGTTGACCCAATGTCTTCTGATCTGAATATAGGGATACTACCACTGCACTACAGGAGCCCAAGAACACAAGCAGAGAAAGAATAGTTTCATTGTCTGGATTGTATGCAATACTGAGCAATAAGAAAGGAAGCAGTTACTAACAGTCATTCTCCAACAACCCTTTTACCATGACGGAACAATATTTCACACTGTACCTTCCTGATAGAAGTGTTGGGAGACTTGGTTCAATGTTATTGCCTTAGTGATCTTTACTGTAGAGTCTGCCCTGTGCAGCAGGAAAACAATTGTGCATGTGCAATTAGACTTCGGGAGTACTCTGTGATGACAATAAATGAAGCCATATAATTAAAATAATTCATGAAGCCATTGTGCTGGGATGGCAAAGAAGAAGTGTATTAACCCCATTTTCCGGTTACCATTTAGCATTCTGGCACTGAAACCCACGAATGTTATTTCCTTGTAACGTAAAATTCTCAAGATTTAGTCATCACCTCAAAGCCCTGGTTTATTATCTCCTAGTTGCCCTTGAGAGCATGGCACTGAGCCACCTTCTAGACCCAGGGAGATAACGTATTCAGGAGCGATTCTGCAGCAAAACAAAATCATGGTAATTATCTGAAACTCTGTTAATGTAGCTAAAACTAATGGTTCAACAAAACTGTAAACTGTGGTTTATGGAGCAGGAACTTTTTATGTTAATGGAGCACAATTGTTACGCAATGAGAGCAGCGCTCATTAAATCAACAAACCACAGAAAATGCCTGGTAGTAAGTTGGTCTCACACATAACAGGGGCGTAAGAGAGTGGCATAGAGTGTTATTATGACTTCTGTCACTTGAATATGCAACGAATCTTGGCACTAATCTCAGGGTCCATCACAATAAAGAGAAAATAGATCATAGCTAAGACTTTGCTGTCAACCATGAACAATTGGCATCAACTATGGCATTTGTATTTGGTTTGAAATCCATTTTATCACACCATCACCTACAGGGATCGGACACCTCTGCAAACAGGGCAAGCAAATATATATATGTATATCTGCAGAATCTAAACTAGAAGATGTATTTAGAATAGTTAATTCAATGTAAATGCAGAATGCAAAACAGTGAGAGGGGAAGGAAGGTGGGTTTAAAGAGAGACTTTTTAAAAAATTTATCTTAAACAATTATTTCATACTGAAGGAATGTTACTCCACAGTTAAGATATTTTAAAACAGCACAGTAATCTAAGTGAGAAGGTAAAAGATTACTTATAGCTTGGCTTGAGAGACACTGCATAATGAGTGGGCATGACAAGCTACAGCAACAGAATGAGAAGCAAAGGGCTAAAAAAAATAGGCTTTAATCTGACCCAGGGACATCACAATGCCACAAGTTAAAGCAATAATGTTAGGCACATCAAAATCAAGCCAACCTAGCCAAGTGGAGATAGGACGGTTTGAGAGATCTTGGGAAGAAGAAAGTCTTTAAAGGAGCTGTGATGAAAGCTAGAACTCATGTACTTCAACTGTGATGAGCAGGAATCATTCAGTAAAACCATGAATAACATGTAAATGATGTATTAAGTCTTCAAACAGCAGGATTCGTGCATTGATGCTGTGGAAAGGCAGAAATCCATTTCACCCAGAAGTCCTCCGTATTGCCACAAGAATGTGGGAATACTCCATTTCAGTCAGTCAAAAAACAGGGGAATATCCTCCAGAACTGCAGGAAAGAGCACCAAATCAGCTTTTCCTTTAATTCATTCATGAGCTGTGTGCATCACTGGCATTTATTCCCCATCCCTAATTGCCCTGGAGAAGGTAACAATATCCTTTCAGGTAACAGAGATCACAGGTTTAGAAGATGATATCTAAGGAGCCCTGGTGAGTACATGTTAAAGATGGCACACACTGCTGCCACTATGCATCAGTGGAAGAGGAAGTGAGTTTAAAGGTATTAGAAAGGGTGCCAATCAAGAAGGGGACTTTGCTGTAGAAAAATCAAGCTTCTTGGATATTATGGGAGCTGTGCACACCCAAGTAAATGGAGATTATTCCATCACAATCCTGATTGTTCTTTATAGATTGTAGACAAGCTTTAAAGTGTCAGTCACCACAAAGTTCCAAGCCAGTGACCTGCCCTTATAGCCACAGTGTGAGGTCAAGTTTAGTTTTTGGCAAATGGTAACCTCCAAGATATTGATAATTAAGGATTCAGAGATGACTATTCCATGGAATATCAAGATGCACTGATTGGAATCTCTCATGTTAAGATGTGAATATTACTTGCCACTAATTAGTCCAAATCTGAAGCTTGTCCAAGGTTACTGCATTTGGGCATGAACTGCTTTAATAACTGAGGAATCATCAAACATGCTGAACATCAATGAACATCCCCACTTCTGACCTTATGATCAAGGGTACGTAATTGACAAAGCAGTCAAACATGGTTGGGCTTGGAAAACTATCCTGAGGAACTCCAGTAGAGATATCCTGGAGCCGAGATCCTTGACCTCCAACAGCCACAATCATCTTCCTACAGGTCACATATGACTCTAACCAGTGGAGAGCATTTCCCTGATTCCCACTAATTCCAGTTTTGCTCTGGCTCCTTGATATGACATATGATCAAACCTGATCTTGATGTTAAGAGAAGTCACTTTTATCTCACCAATTCAGTTATTTTGTCCATGTTTGGACTAAACCTCCAATGAGGGTCAAGAGCTGAATGAGCTGGTAGAACACAAAATAAGCATCAGTGAGCAGATTATTGTGATTAGGTGCTGCTTGATAGCATTGTCTATGTCACCATTCATCACTTTGATGGTGATTGAGAAGAGACTGATGCAGCAGCAATTGCCTGTGTTGGATTTATCCTGTGTTTGGTGGACAGGGCAGATTTGACTAATTTTACACTTTTCCAGGTAGGTATCAGCATTGTATTGTTATAGAACAGCTTGATTAAGGACACAACTAGTTCTGGAGCAAAAGTTCTCAGTGCTGGTATGTTTATAGAGTTTTTTTTTTAAATTTAGAATCCCTGCAGTGTGGAAACAGGCCCTTAGACCCAACAGGTCCACACTGACTCTCTGAAGAGCATTCCACCCACAGTCAGTCACCTGCCCTATCCCTGTAACCCTGCATTTCCAATGGCTAATCACCTGGTTTCTGCTTCCCTAAACACTATGGACAGTTTAGCATGGCCAATCCACCTGAACTTGCACATTTTTGGACTGTGGGAGGAAACTAGAGCACCTGAAGGAAACCCACACAGACAGGGGCAGAATATGCTAACTCTACACATAGTCGCCCGAGGCTGAAATTGAAACCGGACCATAGGTGTAGACAGTGATAGAGTCATACAGCATAGGAACAGGACCTTTGGCCCAAACTGGTCCATGCTGACCATGAATCAGCTCATTCCAATTGCCTGCTTTGGATGAAATCCCTCTAAAGCCTTCCCGTCCACATACAAATCCAAATGTTTTTAAATGTTGCTCTTGTACTTGCCACAACCACTTTCTCTGACAGCCCATTCCACATATGCACCGCTCTCTACGTGAAGAATTCGCCCCTCAGATCCTTCTTAAATCTTTCCCTTCTCACCTTAAAATCTATGCCCTCTAATTATCAATTCCCTATTCCTGGGGGAAAAAAGACTATATGCATTCATCCTATTTATGACCCTCATGATTTTATACACCCTAATAAGGTCACTCCTCAGTCTCCTATGTTCCAAGGAACCACGTCCAATCCTGGCCAACCTTTCCCTATAACTCATGCGTCCTAGTCCTGGCAATATCCTCAAGTCTTCTGTGCATACTTTCCAGTTCAACTATGCCTTTAATATAACAGGGTAACCAAAACTGTACACAATATTCAACTGTACACAAGTGTGGCCTCACCAATGAATTATACAAGTGTAATATAATGCCCCAACTCCTATTCTCAATGCCTCGATGGATGAAGGCCAGCATGCTAAATGCCTTCTTTACCACCCTGTCTACCTGTGACATCGCTTTCAATGAACTATGTACTTGTACTCCTAGGTCCCTCTGTTCCATATCACTCCTTAGGACCTTACCATTTACTGGATAAGTCCAACCTTGGTTTAACTTTCCAAAGTGCAATACTTCACACTTATCTGTATTGAATTGCATTTGTCAATCCTCAGCCCACTTCTCCATCTGATCAAGATCACTGAATAATTTTTTGATAACCTTCCTCACTAATAGCAAATGTCCCAGCATCGACCTCTGTGGCACACCACTAGTCACAGGCCTCCAGTCTGAAAAACAAACTTCAACCATCACCCTCTGCTTCCTGCCATTGAATGCAATTAGCTTGCTCTCCCTGGATCCATAGTGACCTAACCATCATGACTAGCCTGCTATGCGGGACCTTGTCAAAGGCCTTACTAGAGTCCATATAGACAACATCTATTGCCCTACCCTCATCCATCCTCTTGGTTACCTCTTTGAAAACCTCAAAGATTTGTCAGACATGACTTCCCACACACAAATCCATTCTGATTACCCATAATTAGACCTTGATCATCCAATTGTTGTTTGATCCTGTCCCTCAATATCCTCTCCAATAACGTGCCTACCACTGATGTCAGGCTCACTGGCCTGTAGTTCTCTGGCTTGTATTTGCTACCCATCTTAAACAATGGAACATCATTAGCCACCCTCCAATCTTCCGGAACTTCACCAATGGCTGAAGATGAAGCAAAAATCTCCACAAGGCCTCTGCAATTTCCTCCCTTGCCTCCCACAATGTTGGAGGATGGACTTGATCAGGCCCCATAGATTTATCCACCTTAATGCGATCTAAGGCTGCAACACCTCCTCTCTGGTAATGTGTATGCAGTCTAAAACATCCCCACTTGTTTCCCTTATTTCCTTAGCATCCATGATTTGCTCCTCAGTAAATACTGAGGAGAAATATTCTTTAAAAATCTCCCCCATCTTCTGTGGCTCCACACAGACAGCCATGCTGATCTTTAAGAGGAACTATTTTCTCCCTGGCCACCCTCCTACTCTTGATATAGCTGTAGAACCTCTTGGGATTATCTGTAACCTTTTCTGCCAGATCCATCTCATACCCTCTTTTTGCTCTTCTGATTTCCCTCTTGAGTGTGCTCCTACGCTTTTTACTGCCATTTAGGGATTCACTTGAGCCTGACAGCTTAAACCCAACATATGCCTTCTTTATTTTCCTGACCAAAGCCTAAATATCCCTTGTCAGCCAGGGATCCCTAAACCTGCCAGCCTTACTGTCCCTAGACTCTTGACATCAAACTTTTAAAAGCCTCTCATTTGCCAGTCATTCCTTTTCCTTCAAACAGACTCACCCAATTGACCTCTGCCAGATCCTGCCAAAGTTGTCCCTGCTACAGTTTAGCATCTTAACTTGTACACCTGTCCTATGTTGTTCCATAACTATGTTGAAACTAAGAGTTTTAGTCACTGCACCTCAGACAGAGTGATATTGATAGGAGACTCTATAGTGAGGGGGACCGACAGGAGATTCTGTGGCTGCAGAAGATACATCAGGAAGGTGTGTTGCCTCCCAGGTACCAGGGTCAAGGATGTTTCTGAGCAGTTGCAGAACATTCTGAAGGGGGAGAATGGACAGCCAGAGGTCATTGTGTATCTCGGTATAGATGTCATAGGTAGACAAAGGGATGGGGTCCAGCGAAATAAGTATGGGAAGTTAGGTAAAAAGTTATAAAGGACCCCAAGGGTCGTAATGGGCCAGTAAGGATAAAAACAGAATGATAGGCCAGATGAATGCATGGCTGAGGAGCTGGTGTAGAGGGCAGGGTTTTCAGTTCTTGGATCATTCAGATCTTTTCTGGGAGGAGGTGATCTGTACAAGAGAGATGGGTTGCACTTGAACTGGAGGGGGTCCAATACCCTTGCGGGGAGATTTGCCAGTGTTACCCAGGAGGGTTTAAACTAATTTGGCAGTGGACTGGAATTCTGAATAAGAGAAGGGCCACAGAGAAGTCAGGGAAAAATACATTAGCCATCAAGAGCAAGTTTACCACTCAGGATAGCAGAGTAAAAATAGGGAGAAGACTTCTGGTTTAAAGTGCACTTATTTCAATGCACAAGTCCTGACTGATAGGGTAGATGAGCTCAGAGCATGGATTGCCTCTGGGGCCTGGGATATTATAGCTAGAACAGAAACATGGCTGAGAGGAGGGCAGGACGGGTAGCTCAATGTTCCACAATACAGGATCTACAGGCACGACAGAAGTATAAATAAGCGAGGAGGGGAGTTGCCCTTTTGGTAAGGGAGGATATAACAGCAGTGTTTAGAGGGCATATTCTTAAGGGGCCATCAAATGAAGCCATATGGTTAGAACTTAGAAAGAAGGAGGGAACAGTCACTCTGTTGGGACTGTATTATAGACAGTATTACATAGGGTACAAGAGGAGCAGACATGTAGAGAGATTGCAGATATCCAAAGGAATAATAGAGTAGTATCAGTTGGAGATTTTAATTTTCTGTGTATTGACTGGGCCACCCAGAGTTTAAAATGCCAGACAGGGTAGAATTTGTTAAATGTGTCCAAGAAAATTTCCTAAATCAATATGTAGAGGATCCTACTTGGGAGGCTGCAACTCTGGACCTCTTCTTAGGAGATGAGGTCAGGCAAGTGACTGAAGTGTCAGTCAGAGCTGGTCAAAGTGCCACAGACCTGACTGCTGCTGCTAGCCCCTGAAAGGTCATCCCCCAAACAGTACCCAAAGTGGTATACCTGTTGTTGAGGGGAATGACGACAGGGGAACCCTGCACTACTTGTCTTCTCCCCCAACTTTACTTCTTCTGGTGGCCACCCAGCTGCCTGCAACTTAGGAGTGACACTTCACTATAGCTCTTACTAATGATGTTCTCTGAATCCTGAGTGTATCCAGCTCCAATCCTGTTCCACAACACAGTCTGTCAGGAGCTGCAGCAGGGTGCCCTTCTCACAGGTATAGCCATCAGGAACCCTGGAAGTTTCTCTGATCTCCCACATCCTAAAGAGGAGCATTCTGCTGCCTTCAGTCTAGACAGAAAGAAAATAGGGTTAAAGAGGCCTTACTTGCTTTTATCTGTACATCAGCCCAGCCTCTTCATGCTGAAACTTCTCAAGCAAAAGCCTCAGCACTTCTACAGTAACACTGACCCACTCTCTTCACAGCTGCTCCTTTGAAAATCTTTACCTTGCCAGTCATTCTCCTGATAGAGTTGTTTATTTAGTCAAAGCAGGAGAGGGAGTGAGAAACACCACTGTGCTGTTTCAGGTTGACACCACATTCCTTTTGACCTGCTGTACAGTCATGATGGCTGTGGCGATGTTTCCCAGAATTCTGCTGTGATGACACCCTCTGATTCCCCAGGTGTTGTGAGGCAACAGTTCTAATCCCTGACCCACTGGGATGCCCTGACTTTGTGGTATCCAATGCTGTCAGTCTTTGCTTAATTTCACTGGCTGAAGTTTGGCATTTGTAATGCTGGAGACGTCAAATGGAAACTGAAGTGGATTGCCACTTGTCTGCACTCCTGGTTGACAATGTTTGAAAATGTTTCAACCTTCTCTTCTCACTGATGTTCTGAGATTCCCCATCAGCCAAGATGGGGATACCTTTGGAGTCTCCTACTCCATCGAGTTGCTTAATTGTCCACTATCTCTCACGACTGGATGTGAACTCAGCTGTGTATACCACATATGCAGTTTGGAATGCAAGTAATACAGTGTTGCCAATTCACCAGACTGACATCACATTTTTAGGCATGCCTGAATACATCCTGCACTCTCCATTGAATAAGCACTTTTCCCCTGGCTTGTTGGTAATATTACAGTGTGTGGGTTATGTTAGGTTATGAGGTTACAGACTGTGGTTGAATACAATTCTGTGATTGCCAATGGCCCACAATATCTCATGGATGCGTAGTTTTAAGATGCTACATCTATTCAAAGTCTGTTCCATTCATTATGGTATTGCCACACAACACAATGGAAAGTGGTTTCAGTACGAAGTCAGAACTTTATCTCCATAAGGTCTATATGGTGGTCACTTCTACTGATACTGTCATGGACAGATGCATCTCTACAGGTAAAATGAGATCCAGTATGATTTCCCCTCCTGTTGGTTCCCTGAACTCCTACCACTAGCAGCAATGTCTTTTAGGACTCAGGCAGCTCGGTCAGTATTGTGCTGACAAATCAATATTGCTCATGGATGTTGACATCCCTTGCCTTTATACTTTGCCACATTCGATATATCCTCCATGTAGTGTTAAACTTGGAAGAAAGCCCATTCTTCAGCTGATGGAGAGATGGGGCAGGGGTTAGTAGGTAGTCAACAGCAGATTCTTTTTCTCCAAATTTGACTTAACACCTTGTGGCTTTAGAGTCAATGTCGTGTACTCCCAGCACAACTCCAACAATCTACCACTCTACTGCCACCTCTACTGGGTATATCCTGTTGGTGTGACAGGACATGTCAAGGGATGGTGATGTTGTTTTCTGGGACAATGTATGATTCCATGAGAATGATTATGTCAGACTGTTGCTTGCCTATTCTGTGGGATTACAGCAGAGGGAGAGAGTTGTTGTTTCGGTGTGAGAGAAAACAGGAGAGGAGTGTGGGAGAGAGGGAGAAGGGGTGGGAGAGAGAGAGAGAGAGAGAGAGAAACAGGGTAAGGTAGAAATATGTGTGTGAGAGAGAGTAAAGGTGCGAGGAAAGAGAGTGGAGTGTGCAGGAGACAGTGGAGCTTGGGGAGACAGATGAAGAATGTGGAAGGGAATGGGCAGGGTGAATGTAGAGACTGTGAAGGGTGATGAAATAGAGGAGGGTAACAGAAGAGAAGAGAACAAGTGTGGTGAGTTAAGGGAAGGGGAGGATGTCCAAGAAGAAAAAGAGGTGATCAAAAGGAGGACTATAATACTAATTAATAATGTCATTATGCAGCTTTATAAGACTTTGGATAGGCCACACTTAAAGTATTGCTTTCAGTTCTGCTCATGACATTACCAGAAGAATGTGGAGGCTTCGGAGAAGATGCAGAAGAGGTTGACCAGGATGCTGCCTGGATTAGAGGGTATGAGCTAGAAGGAGAGAGGCTAGAAAAGCTCAGGCTGTTTTACCTGGAGTGGCAGAGGCTGAGGTGAGACTTGATACAAATTTATATAATTATGAGGCACACATGGTCAGAATCTTTTTCCCAGAATTGAAATGTCTAATACTAGGAGCATGCATTTAAGGTGAGAGGGGGAAAGTTCAAAGGAGGCATGAGGGGCAATTTTTTTTTATACAGAGAATGGTAAGTATGTAGAATGCACTGCCAGGGTTGGTGGTGGAGGCAGATACAATAGGGGCATTTAAAGGACTTTTAGATAAGCACAATGAATATGCAGAAAATGGAGGGATATGGGCTCAGGGCAGTTAGAAGGGATGAGTTTCATTCGGCATCATGTTCAGCACAACATTGTGGACCAAAGGGCTGTTCCTGTGCTGTATATGTTCTATACTCCATGTTCTATAATGCATATATATATATATAAATACACAATATATTGACTTGTTAAAAATTTAATTAGGAATCACATTTCAAGAGTAAGAATTTTTCTTATAAAAAGAATACTATGGCTTCTGCAACCAATACTAATGACACTGTAATTGTAATTATACGTATTTGTCTACGTTAAACAATCACAAATTGCGTTCCATTGCACCAACTGGGAGTTAGAAAAATATATGTGGCTTTGTGATCCCCAGTTTAATATGTTTCCCCTTATTCGCTTTGAGGCTGAACAATGCATTTTTTTTTGTTTCAGCTCCATTCTGTGTCAGTAAATGATCAATAAGTTCGGTTAAATATTTCTGTTCACTTTAAAGAAAAGTAAATGTTTGTAATTGATATGATTAGAACACTGTTTGATTTAGTTTCAGAGTAAATTGATTTCAATCAATCACTTTTAGATGTCAAACGAAGACCAAATGAATGTAGATCATTGTGAATTACTGCAATGGACTGCTACTCAGCGTAGAACTATGTCAACATTTTCAGGTTGGGTTATCTCAAATTTAAAATGTGATATCTCGCACACAATCATTCACACAAAGGTTAGTTACAGTTAAAGGTGGTACAGCGTTGCAAGTTATGGTTAACTCCAGTTCTGCTTTATTGGCTGCAATGACCTGTGTGCCAGGCCTTGTTGATACTTTTGAATTGAAACGGAGACCTCATAAATTGAAGTATTCACAGCAAGTTTTAAAGGTTTCTGTAAGTGATTTTTCTTTTTCAGGTAAAGCTGAATTTGAAATAGGTTTTTCTATCGGTGGGATCTTCCACTGGCAAGATATTACTGTTGATTGCCTTGACTGATTATTGACTTGCAGCTGGTTCACGACGACTAAACTGCTGGTTCAATGGCTTTGGGAGGTGTCAGTGGTTCTGCTTGCTAATGGCTCTTAACTGATATTTTAAACAGATCAAGAAAACATGGCTGTGTTATCATATCACATTTTATAAGTCAACATTCTATTTGCAACAAATGGAGAGGCGATGGCCTAGTGGTATTATCACTGGACTGTTAACCTAGAGACCCAGATAATAGTTTGAATCCCACTATGGTGACATTTGAATTCAATAAATATCTGGAATTAAGAGTTTAATGATGACCATGAATCCATTGCTAATTGTCAAGAAAAATCCATCTGGTTCACTAATGTTCTTTAGAGAAGGAAACTGCCATCCTTACCTGGTCTGACCTACATGTGGTTGATTCTTTACTGCGGGATAGGCAATAAATCCTGCCTGGCCAGCAATGCCCTCATCCATGAATGAAAAAGAAATTTTGCTGATTCCACACCCATGTTGCCATTTGACACATCTTTTGAGATTCATCCAGTTTAGTTTAGATGGGGAAAACCATTATCATCCAATGATATGTATGTTGATAATGCCCATTCACCTCCAAATGCTCAAATTGAATTTTGACATTTCCTTTTATTTAGTACGAAGCAAGGAGACAGGCAGGTGAAAAACTCTGTAACCCCTTTGTGTTCATCCAACCTTAAACAAAGAGTTGTGTGAATTCCCCAAATGCCTGTAGATGACCATATTCAATTGAGATGCGCTGTAAGTGAAATACCAAAAGTCACATAATTTACAGCAGCCATTTTAAAAGCATGTTCATGTCCAGTTTCAAAATATGAAAGTTCTGGAATATTGCGTCTCTAGATTGGGCATGACAGTTTGCTCTTTGAATTCTTGAGATGGCATTGATTCAGTTGTCGATTTCTATCCACCTCTCTGAAGAAACAGTTAATCTTGAGATTCCATAAATTAACTAAATTATATTTTCCTTTTGTTAAAAACTGTCTTTGTTCAGAAGGCTCACTTTCATGCTTTGACCACATTTTTTGATTTTCATTTTGCGTATGTGCATATGTTGTCGTAATTTGACACTGTTTTCATTTATAATATATCTGGTGTCAACAAATGTATTTCTACAGGATTTAAATATAAATTCTGATTGGTTAACAACTTGGGTTCCTCATAAGTTGTTCATTAATTGCCATAATAGTACTCTGATACATTTAAAGGGACAACCATGATCAAATTGACAGAAAAAGTTAAGTATAACTAATCCAAATGCTGTATAAATATAGGATCATCCCAATTATTGTCATTGTTAGCCCAGAGTCGCCAAACTAATGTTAGTTTTTCCAGGAATATGGGCATACATTTTAAAATGGAATAAAGACCTGTTTACAAAGAAAAATGGCCTGAAAGTAGGGAGGAACAGAAGGATTTGGATTGAGGCATTTACCTTAAAACATTAAAAAGTTTCTAAGTTATGACCCAATTTATATCCCCAAGATAAAGGAAATGGTATTATATGAGAACCAACCCATGAAAATATTTTCTTAGCTGGTTTACTGTGGCCAGTGATAAAATACTATGTAGTTTCAGATTCAAGAGACTTGGGATTATTGACTGGAAAGATTACGAAAAGTGATTAATATAGTTAAGCGCAGATGTAAAAATAATTCTTGTGATTTAGATATTCTTGTCTGATATAAACAAAATATTGCTTAATGCCAGTTACTTAAACAGAAAATCCATTTTGTTTTGAATACAATCACATATTTCTATCTTAGCACCAGTGGCATGAATAAAACTTAAATTGAAGGGGATCTTCTTGATAGTAACACTTGGAGTTATTTCTGAAACAAGTGAATTCAAAGGTATTTACATAAGTACTTTGTTTTATTTTGTCTGTGCTGAACTTTGTACTAGTTAAATAACAAGTTATAAGATGCTTAATATTTTTGTTGTTGAAGTAAATGAATGTCTAAAGTAACAGGTCCCTGATCGCAAATGCTTCTGGATTCTATCTGATTGTTCACTGAAGGAAGTATTCATTAAGTATTCCTGCATCTCTAGAGAGATGATAGATTCCATTCACTTGATTGTATGCAATAGCTGGGAATTCCACTTTGCTATTGTTCTATGTCTCAGCTAACAGAAGCATGAGTAAGATTTTGGACAGATATTTTTTAATATGCATCAAGTCATCATTTTGAGATTCAACAAGGGAACATGACCAAAAAAATTAACGCAAATAAGATGTGTCACAAAGATTTTCTTGTAGCTCATTGGAAGTTACGTGAATTTATCCAGTAAACAGCTGAGTCATACGGTGTCTCCGGTTTGAATGTTCAAGTATTTGCTGCCTTAACTGGTCTCAGCTGGAATGATGGTCAGAAAACTACAACTAGTTTCCATGCTTAATGGTCCCAATATTGGGTAGAGTTCCCATTTAAAATAGGACCCAAGGTATACATGTGTATGAAGAACATAATAAGAAATGGGTATGGTGCTATCCGTAATTGAAAACTTTCAACGCTGACCACCAGAAGCTATTCATGAATAATGCAAGATTCACCCAGAAGTTAACCAATGCCCACGCAACTGTGTGTAAATTTTTGCTTTCACCAAAAGGGTACTAAGCTGGGAATGTAAATTTTCTAGCTGTTATAGTGCCCACCCTATTTCCATTCCATTGATATGTTGCTCTTCTTTTCAATAATTGAAACAGTCTATATGAGCTTGCCAATTATCATGGAGCTAGACGAGGTTATATGCTTCTGTCCACACCCTTTGGTATTTGACTGTGACTACTGAAAATCAATTCATGCGTTTCTTAAAGCTGGCACACAATATATCTGGCAGAACCTCACCTCACCTTTCAATAGTATGTGTCTCACAATCTCAAGGTTTCTAAGTTTCCAGTTTAAACCATTACTTCGAGTGGATACCAGTTTAGTTGAAACAGTTGTGCTCCCATTGCTGTTGGTGGCTGAAACAAATCTTCTATCCTGTGGTCACAAAGTGTGGAGCTGGATGAACACAGCAGGCCAAGCAGCATCTTAGGAGCACGAAAGCTGATGTTTTAAGCCTAGACCTCTGATGAAGTGTCTAGGCCCGAAACATCAGCTTTTGCACTCCTAAAATGCTGCTTGGCTTGCTGTGTTCATCCAGCTCCACACTTTGTTATCTCGGATTCTCCAGCATCTCCAGTTCCCATTATCTCCTTTTATCCTGTGGTTTTCACCTTGTCCCAACATCCCTGTATTTTATTGTATTGTTTCCCTACAATTGCATTTTGTGATACATAAACTTCCTACTATGGTTCTTGCTGCCACCACAGTACGGACTACCTGCTTCGACCAACTTGTTCTTTATTCATAAAACATGCTGTGCAACTCTTTCATTTGATTCATAGCTTTTAAATCGACCATTCTGCTTCTTGGTAACTTCAAATGATTTGACGTTTTTGGTTTTTTTTAACTAAGATTATTATTGGTCTAGTAGACTGATGGAACTTTTAGACAGATAAATTGGAATTCAGTCAAGCCTGGATCTGATTACTGTCACAAGTTTAAGTTCTATTTAAAGTCCATGGCAATTGGTAAACACAAGCCCTTCAGCCACAAAATTACAGTGCTGGGTGAGGTGGTTAGGGAAGGAGAGAGAATGCTTCATTACTGTATCATTTCCTCTTGGTGGAGCAATGGAAACACTATAATATACTTGATGGTTTCATGCCAAGCTAAGCCTTAATCAGATCCAGTTATAAATTCTGAAAATAATAAACCATGTACTCTAAAAACCTGCGGCTTAAAATAATCTGAAATGCTAGATGGAAGAATTTGCTCCATTAAATGTTTTAAATTCCGAGGAAGGTAATAAGTTTAAAACAGAATTGCAGTTTTGATGCGTATTTTAAATGCATTTTAATCGTAAGGAATTGATTATAAGCTAATAATGATACCATTAAATAATAATATTTCACATTTTTACTTCAATTTCTCGGACTTATTTAAAAACATGACAACTTTTTAATAGATACTATATTTGAAAAATCCATCCTGGATTAAACATTTGGGCTGGTATTGTGAGAAAATGGATCGAGAGTTTATTGATTGTAATCATTTGTAAAGTCAACACTCAGCCTTTAATCAGAGAAGGTTTTGTGGTCAATGTTTATTGTATTATCCTTTTGGACTATAATCTTTCAAATTGGTTTTCCATTTTATCTGCCTTGTTCCTATAATGGACCTTGGTATATGCCACTAGTGAGTAAGAGCTTCCGTTCCTTCACATGCTATTTTCCTCATAGTAGACTGCAACTCATTACAAATAAAAACAAAATTTGTGTTTATTCCTTCCAAGATGACTACAAGGGAATACTTTAAAGCTGTCTGGATAAATTGGTCAGATGTGCTGTTAATCTGATTGGGAAAACATTGCTAATAACTTATACCAGCCTTACAAGCAATTAGATGTCCCCCCTGGAAAGAATAAAAGCAAAGATATTTCTTTTCAGTGTTCTTTCTTTCTGTGTTTTGTGTCTGCAAGGAGGGTTCTGGAGCATTCGTGAGGGTCACAGGGAAGATATTCAAAGATGTGTGGCTAAGGTGCATTGGCCATGCTAAATTTTCCCATAGTGTCCAGGGATATGCAGGCTAGGTGGGCTAGCCATGGTAAAAACCCTATGTAGGGTTACTGTGGGTGAGGACATGCATCTGGGGGGCAGGGGGCTGCTTTTCGTAGGGACAGTGCAGAAACAATGGGCCGATAGCCTCTTTCTGCTGTCTTGGGAATCTGTGATTCTGCTTGGTCTGATAATGAGCTAAACTCTCTTGGCCTTTTGTGCTTTAAGAAATCTAGACTGAGAATTTTGTGAGATATCTGACCTTAGTTCAGGTTTGATGGAAATATAGCTCTGATAACAATCTGCTCCTGAAGAAATGTAATTTTATTTGTGAGATTTCCTGTATTGATGCACACCATCAGCTTCACTACGTTCTGTATGGCAGGTTATGGGTGAAAATGCCTCCTCATTAAAAAGAAATAAATTAAAATAATCTTATCTAATCCTCCATCTCTAGCATTCCTCCAATTGTGCAGCATAAAAAATGCCACTCATTGGAAATAGGACTTTCACCTACAGGGTCAGACTGAAGAAATGTGAGCAATATTCAGGGTAAGTCAAGGACAAGGATCATGCCAGGCAGTAAAGTTTAACAGCCAAAATACTTTCAGGCATATTGCTGCTATAAAGTTGCTATTTAACAATAAATGATTGACATCCATAGAAGCAATGAACATTTCAATAGCCTTGCAAATAAGACACTACTAAACAAGGAGTATGAAATAGTGAAAACAGAATTCCCACTTACTCAGTTAGTAGACATGGCTACTCAGTATTAGAAGACCCAGTTTGTTGTCAAACTCTAGATATTTAAGCTAACATTTGACTGTATTTATACACTAAGTTATTTTGATAGAGCTATTCTGACCATTGTCAGACTTGAGGTATCTTAGAACTAATCAAATAAATAGGCTGGTGCAGTGGTTTTGAAGAATCTGAAATACAGGTTGGACAGAGATGTATGAAATCTTTTATCATTTTGAGCAAGATGGGGAATTTTTTGAGAGACGGTTGGTTCTGCTTGAGGAGGGATAGTGGAAAACACTAAAAGAACAAACTAAACAATTCAACATCTCGAACAGGGAGAAGAGAAGTTACATTTGTGACATGAAAATTGCATTAAACAGGGTTACGCAGTATAGATGTCCAGAAATTTATACAAATGAAGACAGAAATTTTTAGTGAATAAAAATAATGATTTGCGAAAATAATGGTGATGGTTCAGAGCCTCTTTGGTTTTTAATGGATAAGAAATTAGAAAACAGTATCAAAATGCTAAGTTATAGATCCATTGTGAAAGCTGAGATATTTGTGTTGGGAGTTTATTTTAATCTAATTACAATGGATCTATGACTTAGCATTTTGATACTGTTTTCTAATTTCTTATCCATTAAAAACCAAAGAGGCTCTGAACCATCACCATTATTTTCGCAAATCATTATTTTTATTCACTAAAAATTTCTGTCTTCATTTGTATAAATTTCTGGACATCTATACTGCGTAACCCTGTTTAATGCAATTTTCATGTCACAAATGTAACTTCTCTTCTCCCTGTTCGAGATGTTGAATTGTTTAGTTTGTTCTTTTAGTGTTTTCCACTATCCCTCCTCAAGCAGAACCAACCGTCTCTCAAAAAATTCCCCATCTTGATCAAAATAATGTGATGTGATAATGACCAATTCTTTTCACAGCTCAACCTTGTTAATAATAGTTTAATTTACAGGGAGGATGCCCCAAGCTGGGCCTTCTTTAGCTTTGTATTTTGTTTTGGGGACCAATAACATCACCAAGCATGTCAACAAAGCTCCTTTAACCAGGAACAATTTCAAGAAGCAGGTTGAGGGATGTCAGGGAGTTTGAGCAAAAACTGGCACCCTTGACTCTCAGATAACAAGGTGTAAGGCTGGATGAACACAGCAGTCAAGCAGCATCAAAGGAGCAGGAAAGCTGTCGTTTTGGGCCTAGATCCTTCTTCTGAAGAAGGGTCTAGGCCCAAAACATCAGCTTTCCTGCTCCTCTGATGCTGCTTGGCCTGCTGTGTTCATCCACCTCTACACCTTGTTATCTCAGACTCTCCAGCATCTGCAGTTCCCACTATCCCTTGACTCTCTGGCAGCATTACTGTAACACATATTTCTAACTCTCTCCACAAAGTTGGGAAAGGTCTCCCTCCTGAAAGTGATCCTTGCCCCTACTACTCGCTCTTTGCTCTAGAACTCAGCACATATCTCAGGAAAAGATGGGAAACACTGTAGAAATAACGTAGCAACATAGGAAATAGAAACAAGAACAGACAATTCAGTTCTGTCATTCAACTTGATCATAGCTGATTTTATACCTCACTGTCATTTGTTTAGTCTATCCCTATATCCCTAGAAATCTAATGAAATCCACTCAACAGTCGAGCCTCCATCGCTTTCGGGCATGGGAAATTTCGAAGATTTACTCCTCTCTGAGTGGAAACATTCCTCTCACCTCAGTGCTCAAAGCCCGGCCTCTTATTCTCAGATTCTTGTTTTCTGGTCCCAGACACCTTAACCAGGAAAAAATATCCAAACTGGATCTGCCTTGTTGAGCGTTGTAAGAGTTTTGTAAGCACTAGGGAATTAAGCAGAACCGGAAAAGTGCCTTTCCTACATCCACACCCAATAAGCTTTCAGCAGTGGTTATTTTCAATGCCCATCCTTTCTGGTTAGCATGCTAAATGGTCTGTCAAACCTTTTATGCTGTTTCACTTTCTTCTTCAGAGCTGGGCAGGCTGCCAAAAGTGGACAATGGCTTTCAGTGGTAAAATGGGCTGTTTACTTCCTTACTCTTGTTGTCTTTCATTGCTGTCATTGACTGTCAATCCCAGTTGTCAATGCTGCAACAAAAGAACTTCCTGCTGCACAGCAGCCATGAAAATAATCGCGACATCTGAACTACCTCATTAGCCCCAACCCCTTTCTCAAATCTCACGTTGGAAATGTAACATTTTGCAACCTTTATGTTTCTAATGCCATTTACCTTCCATAATTCAAGCAGTAAGTTCAACATATTTTCGAGCAGGTACCTGGTTCAGATATATTTCACAAAGCGTCCTGATTCCTCTGCGAATTTCAGTTTCCACAGAAAATCAACCTGGTACAAGCCCTTTTGAAATGATCAGGCCACAGATAAAATCTACTGTTGACAATAGATCTGAGACAAAGTTCCAAAGGCTGATTCCCTTTATATACACTGTCTGACCTGCTGAGGATTTCCGATATGTTTCAATCCCTGCCTCAATAGCCTCACAGGGTCGAAATCAATCCAAAGTGTTTTCCTTCTAATTTCCTTGCTAAGATGTTTCCATGAATCTGGACAGAGTTCATTTACAGACAGTTTTGAATCCAGCTGGTCCTGTCCATGTCTACAGTTGGTGTGCACAAAAAATGTTTCTGGAAAGTGAAGTAATGAAGTGTGTAAACCCTGCGACTTTTATGATCCAGTTATGTTAACCCATCAGAGATTGGATTACTCAAATCTCGGGCCATTTTGGTCCATTGGGAGACTTGAACTCTGGGGACTTTGGAGACATTGCCCCAGACGACTAAATTAGCAACTTACTGCCTTCAGTTAAAATGATCCCATCAAGCAAAACACATTGAAGGAACAGCCAAGAACAAGCCAAGAAATTCATATTTATTGTGGAAATCATTTTACATGGCAAACTTTCAAAATATTCTATATTTAACTATTCTGTATGATCCAGGGTGCAAGTAAACAAACACATTGTACAGTCTGTAGAAGCACAGTTAAGAGTGTAGCAACAATTTCGACGTGGGTGAACTGTCCACTACACTTAACATTATTTTCTCCTCTGGGAGTTGGTGTATTTTGCAGTCTTTTGTTGTTGTACTGGAGGCTGTTCAGTTTGGGAATATTCAACCTGAAAATGAAGTGCATTCAGATTCTGTAGTAACTTTCATGGCAATGTTCATATACTCCAAGAGGGCTGGTTTGTAGGATTGAAGAAATTCCTAGGTTATGGGATTAGATGAGATCTTCAAAGATTTCTTTCAAAGAGTTTGTACTGGCTTGATAAAGGGATTTTTTTTGTTTTGCTGCTGTAAGTTGTATCTTTTTTATTGTAGAACTTTAAGGGCCAATTTGTTTCCCATTAAAATGATTGGATAGTAAACCTTGGAGTGTGGTTACAATTTCCAGTTATGCACTGAAAGAACAGCCAGGAATAAACTCAGAGATTCATAGTTGTTCAGGAAATCATTTTGCATGGCAAATATTCAAAATATTGTATATTTATCTCTTCTTTGTGAGCCTCTATGCCAAGAGCTGGCGTTCAGAAGCATTGTCACTTTATAAGTTTTATTCTTTCATGAGATGTGACTAACACTAGCACAGCCAGCATCTGTTGACTCATCAGTAATTACCCTTGAGATGAAGGTGGTAATGCAGTTTATTGAATTAATGCAGTTTATGTGGTGCAGGTGCACTTCACCTAAGTTAGGAGAGGTTTTCAGAATTTTGATCCAAAGTCAGCAAAGAAATGGCAATACTGCTTAAATCAGGATGGGTAGGCCTTGGATGGCAACTTGCAGGTGGTGGTATTTCCATGCATCTGCTGGACTTTTTCCTCTGGTTGGTAGATGTCATGGTTTCGGAAGATGCTGTAAACATAGGCCTGATGACTTGCTGCAGTGCATCTACTGGAAGGTATGAATGCAGTCCCTGTGCACTGCTGTTGGAATAACTGAATGTTTAAGATGGTGGATGGGTTGCTGATTTAGACAGTTGCTTTGTCCTAGATGCTGTTAAGTCTTTTGAGTATTGTTTGAGCTGTGTTTTTCAGGCAAGTGGAGAATATTCTGTCGCATTTTTTGACTTATGTACTATAGGTGGATAGAATCATACAGCATGGAAACAGATGCTTTGGTTTAATTAATCCACACCAACCGTTTTTCAAAACGAAACTAGTCTCACTACCTGCAGTTAGTCTATGACCCTTCAACCTTTCCTATTCAGGAACTTATCCAAATGTCTTTTGAATGTTGAATTGTACAGCACTTACTCTGGCAATTCATTCTATACTTGAACCACTCCCTGCCCCCCATGTCCTTTTTAAACCTTTCTCCTCTCACCTTAAAAATATACCTCTTGGCTTTGAACTTTCCCATCTTAGGGAAAAGACCTTTGCTATTCACCTAATCTATGCCTCTCATGATTTTATAAACCTCTATATGGTCACTGCTCAATCTCCTATGCCCCATTGAAAAAATCCCAGGTTATTCAGCATATTTTTAGAGCTCAAACCATCAATTCTCAGCAACAGCCTGGTGAATCTTTTCTGAATAATATCCTTCCTATAAATTTAATAATACCTTTCCTCTAACAGGGTGACTAGAACTTCTCACAGTAGTCCAGAAGAGGCCTCACCAACATCCTGTACAACGTCAACATGACACCCCAACTTCTATACTCAAAAGATCTGAGCAATGAAGGCAAGGGCGCTAAATGTGTTCTTAATTGCCATGTATACCTCTAATGAAAATTTCAAAGAATTTTGAACCTAAACACCTCATCCTTTCTATTCTACAACACCATACAGGGCCCTAGCATTTACTGAATAAGTCCTGCCCTTGTTTGTTTTAGCAAAATTCAAAACCTCACATTTATCCAAATTAAACTCCATCTGCCACTCCTTAGCCCATTGACCCAATTGGTCTATTTCTCTTTATAATCTTAGATGTCCTTCTTCACTGTCCAATATACCACTAATTTTGGTGTCATCCATAAACTTACTATCCATGCCTCCTCTACAGTCCTCCAAATCATTGGTATAAATGTCAAATAAAAGTGGACCCAATACTGATTCCTATGGAACACAGACCTCCAGTCTGAAAAACAACCCTCTACCATCACCCTTTGTTTCCTACATGCAAACTCACCCTGAATCACATGTGACTTACTTAACAAAGTGTACCATGCGGAACTCTATCAAAGGCTTTACATAGGTCCAAGTAAACAATGTCCATCGCTCTGCCCTCAACCTTTTTGGTTACTACCTCAAAAAATTCAATCAAGTTTGTGAGATTGCTCTGACACAAACCCATACTGACTATTTCCAATCAGTCCTTGCCTCTCCAAATGCATGTAAATCCTATCTTTCAGAATCACCTCCAACAACTTACCCACCACTGATGTCAGGCTCGCAAGTTTATATTTCTCGGGCTTCTCCTTACAACCTTTCTGATATAAAGGCACAATGTTAGCCACCCTCCAGTCCTCCGGCACCTCATCTTCAGTTATAGACGATACAAATATTTCTGTTAGGGGCCTTGCAAGTTCCTCTCTAACTTCCCACAAAGTCCAGCGATATACTGTAGTCCGGAAGATGCCTCACCAATGTCCTGTACAACCTTAACATGACATCCCAACACCTGACCATATCCTGGAGATTTATCCACCTATATATTTACTAATCCCTCTAGCACTTCCTTTTCTGTAATGTCAACTGTTTACAAAACATCAGTATTATTTTCCTGAGGTCTCTAGCCTCCATTTCTTTCTCCACAGTAAAGATTTACACAAAATATTCATTTAATATCTCTCCTATCTCCTGAGGTCAACACAAAGACAACCTTGTTGATCTTTAAGGCACCCTATTCTCTGTCTATTGCCCTTTTGCTCTTAATGTCCTTGTAGAATGCTCCAGATTGTCCTTAACTTTATCTGCTAAGGCTATCTCATGTACCCTTTTTTGCCTTCCTCATTTCCCTCTTAAGAATACTGCTGCACTTTTTATAGTCTTCAATAGATTCATTGGATCCTAGTTGTCAATATCTAATATATTGTTCTTTTTTACACTTGACAAGAACCTCAATATCTTTATTCATCCATTATTTCCCAATCCATCCAGCTTTTCCTTTCAATCTAACAGGAACATAATACCTCTGAACTCTTTTGTTATCACACTTTTGAAAGCCTTCCACTTATCAGTCATCCCTTTATCTGCAAACAGTCTTCTCTAATCAACTTTTGAAAGTCTTTGTCTCATTCTATTAAAATTTTCCTTACCCCAGTTAAGAACTTTAATTTTTACGGAAGACGTATCCTTTACCATAGCCGTTGTAAAACAAATAGAATTATGGTCACTAGTTGCAAAGTGTTCCCCTACAAACAGCACAGTAACTTTCCTTGGCTTATTTCCCAAGAAAAGGTCAAATTTTGCTGCTTCTCTCATAGTAACAGTTACATATTAATGAAGAAAATTTTCTTGAACATATTTTTTAAAAATCCTCACCATCCAAACCTTTAATACTATGGTAGTCCCAGTCAATGTTTGGAAAATTAAAATCCTTGACTGTTACATTTGAATTCTAAGATATATCTGAGATCTCTCTACGTATTTATTCCTCAATTTCCTTCTGACTACTGGGAGTAAGGAGCTGAACTACATGCCACATAATTCTGCACGTTAATGTGCTTTTGTAGATGTAATATTTAGATCACTGGTCCAGTTCAGATTCTGGTGAATGGTAATCTACAGGAAGCTGATGTCAGGACATTCAGTAATGGTAATACCGCTGAATGTCCAAGGAAGATGATCAGATTATCTCTTGTTGAAGAAAGTCATTCCTTTGTGTGCATGTGGCATGAATGCTACTTGACACCTACCAACTGAAGTCTGAATATTGTTTACATCTCATTGCATATGGGCACAGGCCATTTCAGCATCTGTGAGATGATATTGAGCATTGTACAATCATTAGTGAACAACTCCAATGCTGACCTTGTGATGGAGGAAAAGTTGTTGACAAAGCAGCTGAAGATGGTTGGAACTAGGGCACCACCCTGAGGATCTCCTGCAGGGATGCGCTGGAGCTGAGATAACTGACCTCCAATAACCACAACAATCTTCCTTTGTGCTAGGTCTGGCTCCAACTACCAGACTGTTTTACCAGATTCTTATTAACTTAATGGTTTTCTGAGTCTCCTTGATGCCATGCAAGAATGGCATAGTGGCTCAGTGGTTAGCAGTGTTACCTCAGAGCGCCAGGGACCTGAGTTTGATTCCACCCTCGGGCGACTGTCTATGTGGAGTTTGGTACATTCTCTCTGTGTCTGCATGGGTTTCCTCCCACCATCTAAAGATGTGCAGGCTAGATGGATTGACCATGCTAAATTGCCCATAGTGTTCAGGGATATGTAGATTGGGGAGGTTGGGTCTGCATGGGATGCTAAGAGGGTTGGTGTGGACTTGTTAGGCCGAAGGGCCTGTTTCCACACTGTAGGGATTCTATGACAATATACTAAATATTTCCTGATATTTAGAGCCCTTCATAAAAGGGAATATGTCCCAGTAAGCTGAACCAAAGGGTGAAACTTTTATCTTTGGTAAGGGTGTAAACTGAGTGATATGGCATTGTATACCCATTATGCACCACATATTCTTTTGCCTTCCATTGGCTAATGAAGGTAGTCACCCACTGAAACCACAGCCTGCAGTAGACTGCTAATCCAGGAGAGGGTGGTGAAAAGCTGATCCAAGGTCAAAATCCACAAGTGCCACTGATAAGAGTGCTGTCAACCAAATCAAGGTGGAATGCTTAGCTAAAAGTAATTAAGAATATTTAACAACATTTATTTAAATGTGTAACTTTCATGGTGTTGTATTCCAGAAATAAATGTAAACATATACTAGAATAAATGCATAATAGCAGAACAGATAAGGCTTTACAAAACTTTGGAATTAACCCCCTTAAACCTCTCTGCCTCTCTACATTTATTTGCTTCCTTAAAACACTATTTAACCCAACTTGTTGACCAAGACTTTGGTCTTTTATTCTGATATTTTATCACATAATTTTGTGTCATTATTTCCTTATAATCCTTTTATGAAGCATACTGGAATCTTTAATACATTCAAGATTCTGTATTAGAAGAAGCTGTTGTTTATTTCAAACAAAATTTAATGGCATATATAACCCTGCTACAGACAGTTCCCAACATTTATTTCAATATGATATTTCAAATTTCTTCTGGCATAATTGGAATTATCCATGCGCAGAGAATAAAATTCACTGAGTGGTGCTAAGCTGTGAACAGAACTCAATAATGTTCCTGTTGAGCAACTTTTTAAAAACAATCTTTTAAATAATGAATAGTGCACTCTGACATGTGAGAAGTAGGCATGGCGTCGCCTTGTCGGAGACTAATACAATGTATGGGAACTTAGGTATGCATCTGTCATGGATTAGGTTTCATAAACATTCCAAAGTATAATTCATTGAAAAGCAGTCTTCAATTTGAGTGAAAATAAGTTCTGACTAAATGGATTTTGAAAAGATTGTAATTTACTTCATCTGTCAGGAGGTGCACACGTTATACAATATTATGTACTGTGTATGATTACAGATTATAGCTCAGTTGGCCAGGAAGCTGGTTTGCAATACTATGTGATGCCAAAAGTGGAGGTTCAATTGAATTGCAGGTTGTGGTCACCATGAAGGCCCTGCCACCCCAAACTTGCCCCTCACTTGAGCACAGTAACCCCTGACCAGTTTTCTGTCTTCAATGAGAGACCGGCCTGTGGCTATGTAGGACCGTTGTGATGTTCAATTTCACTTCAGTGCATCTAGCCCTTCAAGTCTGCTCCACCACTTATTCCTGATCTTCCACTTTAACTCTGCTTTGCCACTTTATTTCCATGTGGAATATTGTACAATGTGCATACTACAGAATAATGCAATATGTCATGGTCCACATGCGTACAGAATGCAATGGGTAGCGTATACTGTAAGGGCATGTATTTACTATGTATAATCAATTTGAATAGTCTCTGTGCCATTTTGAATGCTGAAAGATTGACTATCCAATTCAGTAACATACTAATCAATCAAATTATAGCCCACTGCAGAGCTGCGTTTTGGATCTGATTTTTAGCCAGGTGTAAGCTCAGTGACAAGGAAATGCTGAGATTTGATTTGATTTTCCAGTGGCTGAATGTATTACATCAGAAAGATATTCTGCCAGGGTCTGAATGTATGCAACTATGTGCATTTGTCAAATTCTTGCATCATGTGCATTGTGTTAATAATACAGTAAATAAAAGAAAAAAAACATCATTAATATAACATCCCAAAGAATTAAATGCAACATTTAACCTAAATGATGAAAATAAAACAAATAAGTGCCGACATTAAGAACACAATTGGTTTTGGCTTTAATGTTCCCTATTGATGGATAAATGTACTAACATCCAGGTGAGGCTCACAAATAAAGTAGCCTTAAACTACTGAAATAACTATGCCAATAGCAGCATGATTGGCTAAAAAATATTATAAACTGCTGCTGTTGACTATAAACATCTAGATTCTTGGAAAACATTCTCAGTTGGAAAGGTTTGTACAGTACTACTTTTGCCTTTAAACATTTGGATGTAGTCACTTGCTTTAATTTATTCTCAGTGTGTGGCACATCTGGCAAAGCCGCATTTATTATCCATCTCTGATTACCTGAGGAGGGCTGGAGTCATGTGAAGGCTAGGTTAGCTAAAGGTGGCAGGGACCCTTCCCTAAAAGACATGAAGGAACTGTTAGGATTTTAACAACCATCTGGCACCTTTCATGGTTATTTCACTTGACTTGATTATTCCAGTACACTCTAAAGCTATTGTCTACTTTCTTTAAACCTTGAGTCATCCAAAACCCTGCTCCCCATATCCCAATTAGCACAAAGTCCCTTCCATAAGACATCCTGTGTCTCTAATGATCTAGAAAGAATCCAGTAAAGCAATACCTTGAGTCTAAAATTCTCATCCTTCTTATTAAATTCTTCCTCACCCTCCTTATCTTTATTCTCTCTTTCAAGTCCACACTCTAGATATCTAAACAACATCATTTTTCTTCTGAAAATCTGATTCTAAATGTTCTACAATTGGTGGACAAGTCTTCAACTGGACTAGACACTAAGCTTTAAAGTCCTTTCTCTAAACATTTTGTGCTCTCTACTTCATTCTTTAAGACACTCCATTAAACCTCTCTAATCAAGCTTCAGATCATTGGTCCTAATATCTTCTCATGTGGCTTGATGTTGAATTCTGTTTGATAGCTTTCATGGAAAGCATCATATGTGTTGATGTTAAAGATTCTATATTAGAGTTGCGACAGGCACACTTTCTCAGAACCATCTTGGGTAGTCTGAGATCTGGCTGTTTTTCTCTCCAGCACCACTAGATAAGCATAGGAATCTAGAGTCTGTTCTCCAGTTGAACAGAGAGGGTGAGATGAAGGAGAATTGTGCACAGACATGATCTGAGATCAGCAGGGGTGTGGGCTTTAAGTATGAAGTTCTCAGCCTACAGATAAAGATCTGGATTACAAGCTAATGAACAGTTTGACATTACTTTTGTCTTCTTCTTACTGGGGGAGCCTGATGGTTGTTGGTTGTGATTGGGATCATCATGTTCCAGAAATGATGGGAGCGGGTTGAAAGACTTTTTACTGACATCCACCCAGAGAGGTGACACTTCAGATTCAAAATCCTGCAGCCAGGCGAAGGAGTACAACAGAGGTTTATTTTCCTCTCATCAAAGGTGCGTCCTCATAGAATCAACACCACTTGACTTCCCAATCTGATTTCCAACTGCACTGTGGGCAGAACATTTGTATTGGACTAATCTGGTCTAACATCCCAGTAATTCTGAGCTCATGAGACAGCCTTGCAATCAGAGCTAGTGACCTTATAGTCTTATCTGAAGAGGAAAATCCAGCAGCAGTGAATTTTACAATCACGGTTTAGAAACAAAGCAACACATTCTGACAGAGTAAACGTTCCGATTGTAATATCCCTAACTGCATTCAGTGGAGAAGATTAAAAATCAGTCATTAACTTGGTCCCTATGAGACATGTGTGAGGCAATCCAATATCCAGGAAAATCCAAAACTCACTCCTGCCTCTATTCTGAAGATGCTAGATCTGGGACATTTTACCTATAGATAAATATTAGTCGCTTTTGGTGTTGCGACAGAATATCAGAATTGCTGAATTCAATTTTACAGTATCAGATCTCCCAGTAACGATTATACCCAGTTAAAAAATCCACATTTTAGGAAGGAAATTTGATCACAGTGATCCTGATAGGTAATTAGATTTATCAACACTAAATTCAAATAATTTAGGAGAAGTAACAGAACCAACTGTATGAATAATTTCTCCAGAACAACATACATTCTATAGCAAAAGAACATGCATTGATAGAAGACCCTCAGCATGAGGATACCCCTAGTACTTTACAGTCAATGAAGTACGTTATGATGTATAAATCACTTGCTTATATTTTAGCCAGTTTGCATGTGGCAAAGTCTCTGAAATAGCAATGTGAGAAATGACCAGAAAATCTTTCAATTATGTTTCTGGCAGAATTAGGCAGCTCACCGAAGATAGTATCCTTTCTCTTATTTGAACTAATGGCATGCAATCTTTATTGTCAGGCAAGCTTGCAACTCCTGCCTTTCCCCACGTTTGACACCATCCACTGCAATGTATTCCCGGCCATAGACTGGACTTGGCTAACAGAAACCCCGATGAAATGCTCACTGCGGCCACGTGCCTTCCCAGTTCCTCACTCATTCTGTTCATTCTACATATGGGGTGACTTTTCTGTCATTCGTCACTCTCCCATGATTGAATTTTCCCAGTATTTGATGGCCTCCAGAAGCAAATTTGCCTGCTGCTACTATGCATTTTTAGATCTGGCATGGTGTATGCCTTGGGTAGGAACTTGCAGATGGTCCCCTGTTTGTCTGTCATTCTTATCCTAACTGTCAAAGAAGGCTTGGTATGTCGCCCAGTGCATCTTGATGTTGCTAGACAATGTAGCCACTGCACATTGTTGATGGAGGAAGTAAATGTATGAGTTAGTAGAGTGGTTGCTAATTTGATATGACATCAAGACCTCTAGCAAGACTGAAGTCAATGGTAGTCAAAGGGAAAACCTATACTGGTTAGAGTCGTATCTAGGACAAAGGAAAATGAATATGGTTGTTAGAAGTCAATCCTCTCAGTCTCAGGACATCTTTGCAGGAGTTATTTGGGGGAGTGTGCTAGGTCCTATAATCTTCAGATGCTTCATCAATCACTTATCTTCCATCTTAAGGTCAGAAGTGGGATGATTGCTGATGATTGGACAAAGTTCAGCAGCATCCATAACCCTTCAGATTGTGTGGTAGACAAAACCCAAATGCAGCAAGTCCTTGACAGAATCCAGGTTTGAGCTGTTAATTAGCAAGTGACATTCCCGCCTCACTTAGTGCCATATGTTGCCCATCTCAACATGGGAGAATCTAATCATTATCCCCTATCATTCAATGGTATAACTATCACCGAACCCCCAACATGAACATCCTGGGTTTACCGTTGACTACAAATGCTGGCAGTGTAAATACTGTGACAACAACAGAGGGTCAGAGTGAATAAACCTGCAGTAAGTAACTCACTTCCTGATTTCTTGAAACTTTCCACCATCGAGAATGCACAGGTCTGGAGTGCTATGAAATGCCCTCTATTTTCCTGGATGAGTGCAGCTCCAGCAACACTCAAGAAGCTTAACAACAGTGAAGACTAAGCAACCCACCTGAGTGGCACCACATTTGTAAATATTCGTTTGGCCCAGCACCAATGCACAGAGGCAGCTGTGTGTACCATTTACAAGATGCACTGCAGAAATTCACCAAGGCTCCTTAGACAGCACCTTCCAAACACACAACCGCTGCCATTTGAAAGACAAGGATTGGAAATAGATCAGGACAGTACCACCTGCAAGTTCCTCTGTGAGTCAATCACCATCCTGATTTGGAAATATATTGCATTCCCTCAGTGTCGCTGGGTCATAATCCTGAACTTCCTTCTTAACGTGATTGTGGGTCTATCTACAGCACAAGGACTACAGGGGGTCAAGAAGGCTGCTCAGCATCGCCTTCTCAAGGGCAGTTAGGGATGAGTAATAAGTCAATGACACCCATATCTCATGAGTGAATAAAAGTAAAGCAACATTGCAAAATTTGCAAGAGCAGACAGTGACCAGAAAGCAGATATCCAAGGGAGAATTCTGCAATTTTATTTTTGTGTATAAAATATTGTTTACCAGTGACTATTAAAATTTTGAAGCTCAGCAGCACACCTTAATGAGCATAGTGTTGTCATACAACATTTCCCTTTAGTCATTTCCACCCATTGTTCTCCACATCTTTTAGTTGATTATTTCAGTCACATCACTGTGGGAGAACAGCACTAACCAGAGTTCCAGCACCTTCACAAAATGAACAGAAAATCAGAGGAAAAGTGTTGCTTGGTTCGCTCTTGCATTCTCTCGTTTCTTGTTCAGAGTGCCAAAAGGAGGCATATAGCAACAGACAGCTCATCCCCCTTTCTGTCAGCTCCAGATGCTGCATTGCTCAGGAAGAAGATGAATAGTGAAAATGAATAGTTTTATTTCCAAATCTAAAAATAAAGATCTTGCATTGCACAATAAATTTCCTACAAACATAAATGCTGCCAATCTGTATGAGAGATGGAAAAGAGCCACGTGGCAAGAAAGTAATGTTCTTTATTGGAAAGAAATAATGAAGTCAGTTAAATGTTGTGATTATTGAAAAAGAACGCTACCTTCCCGAATGCATGAATTTTGAATGAGACGTAGAACTAGACCAAAAGACTGTGATACCCATGTAAAAATGAAGAAAATACAATGTACTATTAAAACAATTGTACAATTAATATTCTGTTCTGACTGTCAGCCTTCTGGTTTTTGAGTACAAGACAGCTCGATATAATAGCTTAAATTATATATTTTTCTCCATGAGCAGCCTCTGGTCTTTGCCACAGGCATGGTGCTTTCACTATCAATTCCATACCCCTTCTCCTTTCATTTTCTCACTTAAGCTGAACTAGACTTTATACAAAGAGAAAGTAGGAACTGCCGATGCTGGAGAATCTGGGATAACAAGGTAGGATAACAAGGATGGAGCTGGATGAATACAGCAAGCCAAGCAGCATCAGAAGAGCAGAAAAGCTGATGTTTCAGGTCTGGATCCTTCCTCTGAAGAAGGGCCCTGACCTGAAACGTCAGCTTTCCTGCTCCTCTGATGCTTCTTAGACTTTATACAATATAGGTTTTCAGCCCCATGGTGAGCTTCCCATGGAATACACTGTTACACCACGTTTAAGACTTCATAATATATGCCACTTCACCTCCAGCCACTTTACCCATTGTTGATACCAACATCCGCTCCTAAGTTTATCAGATCCATATTCAAAGATCACAATGCTCCTTTGCCCAGTGGCCTTATCTTTCATTAACCTCAGCTCATTAAGAACTCTACTGCCCATTTCCTACCCCACACCAGGCATCTCTCAGCTCACATTGCTCCTCAGTGACCTATACTGGTTCATGACCCCATCACCTCCAACTTAAAATTCTCATCCATATGTTGAATTTCCTTCCTGATCAGAAATCTTCCCTACATCCCTAATTTCCTAATTATTGCACACTAGGGTTAAAGAGAACCACAAATCAAATGGGATCTTTACAGAAAAAGAAACTTCGTTTTTTTTTCTGTACATACATATTATTATTTCACATTTTGAATGAAATGTGAGTAGACTGGTTCAATTAAATTAACCCAGATTAGTGAGAATAGAATGTACAGGAGTCTATAGAAATTTACTGAGATCCAAATTACCATGAAAGTTGACACTGTGAAAATGAAACTAGCTCTGTTTTAGTCAGAGTTCTGAGCTCTGAGAGCACCTGCACCATATTAACTGTTCCAATAAAATCTGACCATGCGTGTCGTGTTGTAAAGATTTTCACACTCCCAAGAAACAAACACTACATTTTCCACATTAAATCTCTCTAAAAAGTGCTAACATGTTTTATTTTTGAATGGGCAGGCGTGATATTAATGGAGTGCTACATGTCAGATGTGAACAAACAGCTTGCAGATGATCAAAAAGAGTTATTCATGAGGTAACAGACCTGCAAAGATAACGTCCTTTGCGTCGTCTGTAAAATGATAAACTGTTTCTATCTCTTGAGAAAGCTTCTTTATTTTTAGTAAAATGGACAGATTTTCAATGTAATCTCTGAACCCAAGTATTTTCTTGATTAAAAATTAAGTATATGGAGATATTAGACGTCACTGTAGTTTAGAAGTATTTGTGCCTGCAGGAATCTAATCTAGATTAATAAAACAAAAAAATCTCCTTCTACAAACTGTAAGGTTTCAGATGGCCAGATATATTTTAACCACTGTGCTAGTGTTACTAGCAGCAGAAGGTCCTGGTAACCAATGACAATGTTAAGTCTACTCATATTGCTATTCAATGGTAGCACTCAGTCAGTCTATGACATATATAGTGGGAGTGGTATTACCATGCCCAATATTAGCACTGTTGTCCAGAACAATGGTACTTCCAATTGAATTGCATGACACCAAAAGCACAGAAAAAGGCCTTCCTGTCGAACTGGTTTATGCCAATGGTTATGTTACCTAGGACCTCTTCACTCCCTCCTTGAAGCATATCAGTTTCTGTTCCTTTCTGTATCATTTTTCATCTAGCTTCAGAAGGGTTTTAGAGGCTATATGACCTACTCCTGCTCCAATATTTTTGTTTCTCTTAAACGCATCTTTGCTATCCATATTGACTTCTCCACACTGAAACTATTTTCTCTATGCCTAACCTATCAAATTCAGTCATCACTTGAAGATCCTTATTAATTAGTTCATCAGTCAGCCATCTCTATTCCACAGAGAATGATTAACCTGTGCAATTTTCCCAGATATGTAAACACTTCAGTTCTGATAATGTACATATGTATGTATATGTGTTTACAATTTATAGCTCATGGTTAATATTGAGCTCCAATGATTTTATTGCTATGCAGGGCCAGTGTTGCTCTCCAGCATCTTATTGCTATCAGGTACTAGTATTACTATGCAAAGGTATTAGTGTTATGTGTGATGATACTGTGCTTTAAGAGGTATATTTTGTCCCAGTTTTGTTTGAAGAGATGTTTTAAGGCAGAGGTAGCCAGCAATCTACAGAGATCCTACAGTAAACAGCTTATGAAATCTTGAAATAACACAGTGTGGAGCTGGATGAACACAACAGGCCAGGCAGCATCAGGGAGCAGGAAAGCTGACGTTTTGTGTTTGGACCCTTCTTCAGAAAATCTTGTGAAATCTTGAGTTTTCTTGAAGTTGAAACAATAGAAGCAGCCTGAGTGGATGTGGTCAAGCTCTTATAGAACCAGGATTTTCAGTTTAGATTTTTAGTTTTTCCATAGCAGTAGGTTTGGAAGCTGGAGAAAATTTCTCCTGGCTGCCATACTAGCTCAGAATTTTCTCTTGATATGTTTTGTTCCTCCTGGGCTACTGGAGTTGCATGTGAGACAATCTGTTTTAAATTTTCTGAGAAGATTTGCACCTTGCGTTGTGGATATGATTGTAGACATGCTTGCTGAGCTGGTGGATTTAGTTGCAAACATTTCATCCACCTGCTAGGTAACATCGTCAGTGCGCCTCCTGGAAAGTGTCGGTGTTCTGTCCCGCTAGTTATTCATATGCCTCAATTCGTTGGGGTGTTTGGTATCACTTCTGGTTCTGTTTCTCAGTGGTCTGTGCACAGACTCTCATTCAATGTGTTTGTTGATAGAGTTCCAATAGAATACCAGGCCTCCAGAAATCCCCTAACGTGCCTCTGTTTGGCTTGTGTGATTGTGGATGTCTTGTCCCAGTCAAGTTCGTGCCCCTCATTGTCTGTATGTGGTGAGAATTGGTCGTGTCTCTTGGTGGCTAGTTGCTGCCTGGGTAGCCGTATTGTCAGCTTTCTTCTGCTTTGGCCTATGTAATATTTCTGACAGTCTTTGCAGGGTATTTTGTATATTAGCCCAGTTTTGCTGGTTTTAGTTATGGGATCCTTTATGTTTGTCAGTAGCTGTTGTAGGGTGGATGTCACTTTGCGGGGTACCCTGATACCTAGGGGCCTGAGTAGTCTTGTGGTTATGTCTGAAATGTCTTTGATGTACGGTAGGGTGATTAGTGAGTCTGGCCATGTTGTGTCTTCCTGTTGTGGTGTCTCGGAGGTTACGGTGGATTGTGCTTTGCTGGTATCCATTCCTTCGGAAGTCTCAGTACTGGTGCTCCTGATCTGCTTTGCGTAGTTCTGGGTTGCTGCAATGTGTTGTGGCTCATTTAAATAGTGCCCTAATGCAGCTCTATTTATGGGCATTGGGGTGGTTACTCGTCTAATTGAGTGTCTGCCTGTATGTGTGGTCTCTTGTACATGCTAGTCTGGAATTCCCCATTATTTTTGTGCTCTGCCATTATATCTAGCAACCCGGAACTATGCAAAGCACATCAGGAGCACCGATACAAGCTGGAAGCCCTCAGAAACAATACACAAGAGCCAGGGAATTCCTGGAGGTTTGGTATTCTAATCGGATCTCCATCAACAAACACATCGAGTTAGACCCTGTGTACAAAGCACTGAGAAACAGAAGCAAAAGTGGTTCCAATCACCCCAACAAACTGAGGCATATAAATACCAAGTGGGACAGAGCACCAACACTTCAGCAGAGACGCACTGACAGTGTTACCTAGCGGGGTGACAAAACGTTTGCAACCAAACCCACTGGCTCAGCGAGCATGTCTACAACCTCACAATCTGTTTTCTGAACTTGCCTTTTGCCAAGGGTGTATTTATGGGATGTTACTATATTGGAACAGTTAATTAATAATAGTTACCGCATCTATTAATCTGCTAAGTTTTCCAATAGAAAAGTTATTCTAATTCCTTCTTTCTTTTGTTGTATTTAACTAAAGTGAATGAATTAAGTGTGTTTTGCTTTAAATCCAGTATCTTGAAAAATCAAATTCTATCTGAAACGCAACACCTTATATTTACTTTTAAAATAAAAATATGTATTTTATCTTCTATCTTCTGAATATTTTGAACAGG
Source organism: Stegostoma tigrinum (assembly GCF_030684315.1). NCBI lineage: Eukaryota > Metazoa > Chordata > Chondrichthyes > Orectolobiformes > Stegostomatidae > Stegostoma > Stegostoma tigrinum. The sequence goes on from NC_081375.1 coordinate 17,444,037, forward strand.
TTTGATCTGGTCCATAACATACGCAAAGCCGCTATTACTGCCAAATGTTGATAATGCAGCGTAGTGCTAGCATTGCGACTAAGAGCTGGCATTATAATATGTTACATATAAACAGCAACTGTCAGTATGTGTCAGTGTTCAATCTATCCCTGATGTTGCAAAGGATGGGTCTGGCTATGATGCCCTGGAGGTTGTATTCATTTGGACATGTTCCACATGGATAGTTATATTCCTTCGACCACATGTACATCCCACATTTGTCCCTACATACATTCTTTGAGATCTTTTGGGAGAAATTGTGGATCCTGTTGATGGCTCCTTAAGCACATTGTCAAAACTACCAGCAGGATATTCAAACAAGTACGAAAGCATAGCTTGGCTGTTACTGAGGAAGTATTTCCCTGTCAGCAGTTCATATACACTCTGAGTCTCAGCAGCACTGTACATCATTCTCGACGTGCCTTTGGAAAGAGATTGCTGTTCACCTCCTTCCACAGTGTGCCTCTGCAAAGAGACGCAGGAGGTGGTTCATCTTGAACAGGTCCATATTGCAAGTTTCTCTTCTCTAGGTTTGTGGAATGTACACCATAATAAACATCACCTGTTTCAAAGATCATTTTGGGCCTGCCTGAAAGTTGTTGATCTGCCAGAGCAAAGAGTAAGCTCAGGCAGAGTGTGGCAAACTGGAACACTACTGATGGAGACAATATAAATTTACATCTGCTACCTCGAGGATTCAATGGTGAAAGGGCACAATTTGAAGCTCATTCACCTTACTATACTGAAGGACTGGAACCTTTATAAAACATGTCAACCTGTATATCTGACTTAATATTTATTTTGTAAATATTTTTAAGCGACTCTTGGATAGGCACATGGAGAGTAGTAGTTTGATCTTAGTAGGATAATAGGTCGGCACAACATGGTGGGCCGAAGGGCTTGTACTGTGCTCTACTGTTCTATGTTCTATAGTATATAACCTGTAATTGTATGTTTAGTAAGGTGCCTCAGAATGCTCCACACTGTATTGAAAGTAATTGAACTGAATTGTACTTTGTGTTCGGTCAAATTTGAACAATGGTGCAAATTACCTTTGCAAATTTTATGAATTATGGATATCTTCTTAAAGGAGTATTATTGTGTAGTGTGGCAGATATGATAAGCATATAGTGAGCAAGTAAAACCAGAAATGGTTTTATAATTCATTGTAATAATTCAGGGAACATTTTGAATCAGCCTGCTTATTAATGCCCATTAGGCAAATCTATTGTGAAAATTGCAATAAAAAAGCCAGGAAGCAAATACTGAAAATCTGTAAACAATTGAAGTATCCTGCATTTTAACATTTCCTGGAACTTCATCCTGTGACAGTGTCACTCAGGAATATAGGTAACACAGCATTTTGCAAGCTCAGGATGTGGTATGATTTGGAAGCCCCCATATCAGTGATGCATATTTGAACATCACAAGCGTGCAGTCCATTGCCAATTCATGCCCAGAACTTCATCCAGAGAGACATCTCTGTGTTCTTTATCTGAGAAAGTAATGCCCTTCTATATGAAATGAATATGAGTAGTTATGTATCTTAAAGAAAATTGTGCTAGGTTTTCATATGCCTCATATAAGCTGGCTTTACTCCTAGCAGCTAGCACTTAAACAATTTACATACCTTGGAACCAGAATGAGTGAATTAGCTAAATTGAAATTGGATCTTATGGCATGAAATTTGTTTCAAAGGCTTTGCAAGTGTTAAGCTCCTATCATGGCTAAGTAATGATGAATTTGTAAAGAACAAAAATTATAAAGAAGCATAGGTATGAATAATTTTTAAAGAGTTTCCCCACGGTGTAGCCTATTTTTCTGAGAAAGTGGACTTCTTTGATTTATGACTACCTGGTGGAATGTTGAAAGCCAGAACTGTACATGCTCATTAAATCATTTAGCAAAGTGCAATGTAGCCCCTGAAGTTCAGGCTCCCCACAGTTTTATTTTTGTTTAATGGGACTATTTGTTGTTTCTAATGTAAATACATTCCAAGAAAAAGATTCCTTTGTTCCAGCAATCTTTTTTCTTCCAGTCATTATATGGCCAAAGATTTCTATTAGCAGACACATTGGTGGTAGTAAAAGGGTCATATTACCACAGTTAAAATACCACTATATTGTGGTAAATCCACTTGTGGTGAGCTCTGGCAGACAGGCAATTAGTAATGTCTATGAGCCAGGAATCAGACCTTCATCTTTGGAAGCAGAGAAATAGTAAGGCGACCTTTTTCTTTTGGATTGTGCTAATGAGAATCCGGCATCGGAATCAACAACCAAAGTAACGTCTTATCAGTTGGCAGAGAGGCAATATGGCTGAACGTGCAATGAAAGCCAAAGATAAGATATGAAGCTTTTGGTGGTCAATATCTAACATGATTCTCTGAATCCAAAGTAAAAGAAAAGATTAGTTCACAGATGCCTTCATACATTTCACAGTAAATTGAGATTCCAAGACTAGTTTAATATGATTGATTGATTTATTGTCACATGTACCGAAGTACAGTGAAAAGCTTTGTTTATAAGCAACACAAGTAGATCATAGTGAGCAAGGATGAACAGATCTAAAAGAATTAGACAGAGGCACATAGGTTACATTGCACATGGCATGCACCAGGCGAGATCAATTATAGCAAGATCAGCGTTATTTGAGGCTAAAAAATCCATTTATCAATCTGATAATGGCTAGGAAGAAGCTGTTCCTGCACCTGCTTGTATGTGTGTTCAAGCTTCTGTATTTTCTGCCTGACAGAAGAGGTTGTAAGAGATCATTACGGGGGTGCGATGGGTTCTTTGATGATGTTGGCTGTCTTTCTGTGGCAGCGAGTCATATATATGGAGCCCATGGATAGGTGGTTGGCTTCCACGATGGTCTGGGTTGTGCACACCACCTTCTGTAGTTTCTTACAGTCCTGAGCAGACCAGTTGCCATACAGGCTGTTACTGCACCCGGAAAGTATGCTTTCATTGGTACATCTGCGGAAGTTAGTGAGGGACCTGATGGACATGGCAAATTTCCTAAACCGCCTGAGGAAGAAGAGAGACAGTAGGAACTGCCGATGCTAGAGAATCTGAGATAACACGGTTTCGAGATGGATGAACACAGCAGGCCAAGTAGCATCAGAGGAGCAGGAAGGCTGATGTTTCGGGTCGAGACCCTTCTTCAGAAATGGGGTGGAGTGGAAGGAGATTCTGAAATAAATATGGAGAGTGGGGAGGCGGATAGAAGATGGATGAAGGAGAAGATAGGTGGAGGTGAGATAGACAGGTCAAAGAGGTGGGTTTGGAGCCAGTGAAGGTGAACGTAGGTGGGGATTTAGGGAAGGGATAGGTCGGTCCAAGGAGCACGGACAGGTCAAGGAGGCAGCGTGAAGTTGGTGGGTAGGAGATGGGGGTGGGGCCTGAGGTGGGAGGAATGTTTAGGGAGGTGGGGACTAGCCAGGCTGGTTTTGGGATGCGGTAGTGGTAGGGGAGATTTTGAAGCTATATCCGTGACACCACCCATGCCCTCCACCTCCTCCAGAACTTCCAATTCCCTGGCCCCCAACACCTCATTTTCACCATGGATGTCTGGTCCCTATGCACCTGCCTTCCCCATACAGATGGCCTAAAGGCCCTTCACTTCTTCCTGTCCCGCAGGCCTGACCAGTCCCCCTCCACTGGCACCGTCATCTGCCTAGCTGAACTTGTCCTCACCCTTAACAACTTCTCTTTCAATTCGTCCCTCTTCCTACAGACAAAGGTGGTGGCCATGGGTACCCATATGGGCCCAAGCTATGCCTGCCTCTTTGTAGGATACGTGGAACAATCCCTTTTCCAAAGCTACACTGGCCCCAAACCCCATCTCTTCCTCCATTACATTGATGACTGTATCGGCGCTGCCTTGTGCTCCCACGAGGAGCTCGAACAGTTCATCCACTTCACCGACACCTTCTACCCCAACCTTAAGTTCACCTGGACCATCTCTGATACCTCTCTCTACTTCCTGGACCTCTCTGTTTCCATCTCTGGCATCCACCTGGAAACCGATATCCATTTCAAACCTACTGACTCCCACAGCTACCTAGAATACACCTCCTCTCACTCACCTTCCTGCAAAAAGGCCATCCCCTATTCCCAATTCCTTCGCCTCTGTTGCATCTGCTTCCAAGATGAGGCATTCCACTCCTGGACATCCCAGATGTCCTCTTTGTTCAAGGACCGCAACTTCCCCTCCACAGTGGTCGAAAATGCCCTCAACTGCGTCTCCCGCATTTCCCACAACTCATCCTTCACACCCCCTACCCACAATAACAACCAAAGCAGAATCTCCCCCATCCTCACGTACTACCCCACCAACCTCCAAATCCAACGTATCATCCTCCGACATTTCTGCCATCTGCAATCTGACCCCACCACCAAAGACATTTTTCCCTCCCCACCCTTATATTCTTTCTGGAGGGACCACTCTCTCCGTGACTCCCTTGTCCCGTCCAGCCCCTCAACCCCTGACACTTTTTGCTGCAACCGAAGCAACTGCTACATCTGCCCCTACCCCTACCCCCTCACCCCCATCCCAGGCCCTAAGAAGTCCTTCCACAGCAAACAGATGTTCACCTGCACATATGTTAATGTGATATACTGTACCTGCTGTTCTCGTTGTGGCCTCGTCTACATCGGGGAAACCAAGTGAAGGCTTGGGAACCGCTTTGCGGAATACCTATGCTCAGTTCACAACGAACAACTACACTTCCAGTCATGAACAATTTCAGCTCCCCTCCCACTCCTTGGATGACATGTCCAACCTGGTCCTCCTGCATTGCCACAATGACACCACACGAAAGCTGCAGGAACAGCATCTCATATTTCGCTTGTGTATTAATGTGGACTTCACAAGCTTCAAAATCTCCCCTCCCCATACCGCATCCCAAAGCCAGCCCAGCTAGTCCCCGCCTCCATAATCATTCCTCCCACCTTGAGCTCAACCCCCATCCCCTACCCACCAACCTCATCCCGTCTCCTTGACCTGTCTGTCCTCCCTGGACCGACCTATCCCCTCCCCAATCCTCACCTACATTCACCTTCACTGGCTTCAACCCTGCCTTTTTGACCTGTCTATCTCCTCTCCACCTATCTTTGACATCATCCATCTTTTATCCACCTTCCCCTCTCTCTAGGAATATGGCATCCTCTGTGGAACTGCAAAATTGTAGGGGATCAAGGTAGGCTGGGAGACTCGAGTTGATGTGGGCCATGACCAGTATCTCAAAGCACTTCATGATTATTGAAGCTGGAGCCACTGGGTGATAGCCGTTAAGGCATCTTGCATGTGTTTGCTTAGGTACAGGGATGATGGTGGTCTTCTTGAAGCAGTTGGGGTCTTTGGTTGTTGGAGGGAGAGTTGAACATATCGGTGAATACCTCCACCAGTTGGTCCGTACAAAATCAGAGTGCTCGGCCGGGGTCAGTGTCTGGGCCCATCGCTTTCCTTGGGTTGACTCCCAGGGAACTGATCAGACATCTGAAGCAGTGATGGAGGGAACAGATGTGTTCAATGCTGTCGAGGCAGGGACTGCTGTGCTGCTGGCATTCTGCTCAAACCGAGCATAGAAAGCATTGAGGGCATCATGTGTCTGTCCACTGTCTTGCATGGCTTCATTTTGTCGTTTAGACCTTGCCGCAAGTGGCAGGAGTCTGTTAGGTAGGACTGGGCCTCTAGCCTGCTCTGGTACTGCCTCTTGGCCTCCCTGATGGCCTTGCGGAGTCTTATCTGGATTTCCTGTATTGGTCTGGGTCACCCGATTTGAATACTGCACGTCTGGTCTTCAGTAGGGAGTGGATGTCCTGCTTCGTCCAGGATTTATGGTAGGGGAACACTCAGATTGACTTCAGAGATAATGGGAACTGCAGATGCTGGGGAATCCGAGATAACAAAGTGCGAAGCTGGATGAACACAGCAGGCCAAGCAGCATCTCAGGAGCACAAAAACTGACGTTTCGGGCCTAGACCCTTCATCTTTGATCCAGCTTCACACTTTGTTAACTCAGATTGACTTATTTGTTTTGCAGTCCTCCACACATTTGCTATGACTGTGGTGGTATTCTGGTTGTATGAGCAAGTATGGAACTTATTTTCTCAGATGAGAAAAGAAACATCCCAAAAATGGTAATTATTTTTGATGATTTTTCTCATGCGTTGCAATTTGCTTTGCTATTTGCGAATTCGACAGTGAAATGTCAAAGCTTTGCTTTTTCGATTATGTTATCCTCCATTATTTAAATCTTCATTTTTAAAAGGTACATTCATGAGCTGTGGCATCACTGGCCAGGCTGCATTTATTGGCCATCCTTAATTATCCAGAGGGCAGTTAAGAGTCAAGCACGTTCCTGTGGGTCTGGAGTCACATATAGGCCAGACCAGGTATTGACAACAGTGTCCTTCCCTGAAGGACATTAGTAAATCAGATGGTTTTTTTTGACAAGTCAGCAATGGTTTCATAGTTTTCTCTAGAATTTAGGGTATCAAGGGGCATCTGATTGATATCTTTAAGATATTAATAGGAAGAGAGTGGGTAGATAAAGATATATTATTTCCACTAAAAACAAAAAAATGTTGGAAATTACAGCAAGTCAGATAGCATCCATGGAGGGAGACTAAGTTAATGTTTGAAGTCTTCATCAGACTCAGAGCTATTTCCACTCTTTGAAATATCTGGAACTGAGGGGCCTATCTGAGAACTGGTGCTAGACAGTTTAGGAGAGAGGTTAGGAAGTACTTCGACGCATAAAGGGTGATAGCTGTTTGCAACTCTCTTCCACAAGCAGTATTTAAGGCATATATCTAAGATCATGTTTTATTAAGCATGTTATTAAGGGATGTGGGACAAAGACAGATGTACGAAATTAGGCCACAGATCCGCTATGTTTGCATTAAATGGCAGAACAGGCTTGAGGGGCTGAATGGCCTATTCTTGTTCCTATGGTCCTCATTACACTCTTAATTCCATATTTTCTTTTACTGAATTCAAATTCCACCATCTGCCCTGGCGGGATTTGAACCCAAGTCTGTGGGTTCTGTTTCTCTGGATTAATATTCTAGTAATAAAACTATGAGGCCTTTGATTGTTCCATTTCCATGTAATGCCTAAGCATTTGATTTATGATTTGGGAATTTTATTGTGAAATTTACTTCAGGGATTTTCATTGTAACAAATGCTAACAATGGTTCATTTTTAATTCCAATCAGATTTGTAGCAGAGTTCCTTCTTCTCCCAAGTAATTCCCTCAAACTCACCAAGCAAGGTGTCGTTTTGTTAAAGCTTGGCAAGGTGTGTGATGGGGCACGTCACTTTGATTCTGTCAGCGATCAAAACTAGTGCGAGAGTCCTGGATACATAGATCAAGGAAAGGGGAAGAGAGAAAGATATCTTAAGGGAAAGAGCTCACAGACCAGTAGCAAATAATGCAGTGCCCAAATTTTCACATTCAAGAAGTTGGCAAACGCATGAAAGAAAGATCTGATAGTAAGATCTTTCAGTCGTTTAGCCTGCCACTATTCAACACAACCGTGTCTAATCAAACACTTCATTGCATTTTATACATCCAATTCCCATAAACCCAGATGCCATCAATAGTCAGAAATCTGTCAACCTTACCTTAAACATATTCAAAGCCTGAACTTCTGCAGCTTTCTGTGGTAGAGATTTCCAAAGGTTCACAATCATGGGAACAAGTTGTGTGAATCCTCATTGTACTTCCCAAAGGTCAATAGTATGTTACCTGAGATCAGGGCAGCGTTCCAGCCACGGTCTAACATAGGTCCTATACAACAGAAGCAAGACTTCACAGAAATCTCCTTGCCAAAAAAGCTAACATTCCATTTGCCTTCCTAATCGATTGCTGCAGTTGCATTTCAGCCTTCAGTGACTGATCGATGAGGAAGCCTAGGTCACTTTGTACATCAACACTTTCCAATCTCTAACTGTTTAATAAATAAACTCTACACCTGTTCCTCCTTCCAAAATGGTTAACCTCACATTTTTGCAGATTAAATTCCATCTGCCATATTCTTGTCATTCACTAAGCCTGCCCAAATCCACTTTACATCTTTTTCACTGCATACATTCCCACTTAGCTTTGTATCATCTGAAAATTTGAAAATATTACATTTGGTCCTCACCTTGAAGTCACTGATATATACTGTGAACTGCTGGGGCTTCATTAGTGATCATTGCAGTAACCCACAGTTACAACTGCCAACATGGAAATGATCCATTTATTCCTACAGATAGGTCTCAGTCTGTTAGCCCATCATTAATCAATGCCAGTTTTAAGCAGCCTCCTGTGAGGAACTTTAACAAAAACCTTCAGAAAACCTAAGTATACTCCATCCATCAGCCCTCCTTAGATTGGAATGCAGTTGACTAAAGGGAAAATGCTACTATTAAAACAGCTCAAGGTGAAGTGTTAGCGAAGAACCATTGTGAAGCAGTGCACACGTGCACCACATTGTTTCTAGTTGAGATTGTGGAAAACATTCTGTGGCTTGCTGATCTTGTTCCATTATTAATAATTCATTCTAAAGCAGGTTGTGATGTCTCAATGAAGAACGCAAGATTCATCGTTCCCTGATTTGTGAAATTCTCCTCTAAGAAACCAAAAGGGAGCAGTTAAGTTTTCCTGTTACCTGGTCTGAATAGAAATTTCTTTAATCACTGAAGTGCAATAAAAGTACAAAAGTATTTTTCTATTTTTCCCCCTCTACAGATGCTGCTGACTGTATTCCAGCATTTTTAGTTTTCATCCATAGTATTTTCATTTTTATAGAAGATTTTTCCACTGGCAACCATACAAAAGTGAATATCGAGCTTTTAAACTGAGGCATGTAAATGGACAGCTAACAGTTTAGGATTTGTCGAGGTAATTACTGTGATTGCATTCTGGCTATGACTACAAAGAGGAAAAAAGTGGAAGCTGATCTTTCAATCCCACACTTGATCAAACAAGGGAATGAATAAAAGGAAAATTTTGAGATTGGTGCATATACAGGAGTGCCCATATCACTGAAGTCTATATCTTGAGCCTTCTTGGACAATTCAATTACTCTGGCTCTCACCTGGCACTCTCATTCTAGCCTGATCCCTTCTTGAGATGTAGCAGATCCAACGCAACAGGCTCAATTACCATCAAGCTCAATATCATGGGACATGGAGCACTCCCATAAAGGGAACCATGGGATGCTTCTATACAGACATTCTATACTGAGGTGATTCTGGAAGATAGGATTCACATACATTTGGAGAGGCAAGGACTGATTAGAGATAGTCAGCATGGTTTTATGTGAGGGAAATTGTGTCTCACAAACTTGATTGAATTTTTTGTAACCAATAAGACAGAGGAGGGCAGATCAGTAGATGTTTTTTACTTGGACTTTAGTAAAGTCTTTGATAATCTTCTGTATGGTAGACTGATTAGTAAAGACCACATGGGATTCAGGATTACAAAATTGGCTAAATGGCAGGAAACAGAGGGTCGTGATGGAGTGTTGTATTTCAGACTGGAGGTCAATGACCAGCAGTGTCACACAGGCATCAGTATTGGGTCCACTTTTGTTTGTCATTTATATAAGTGATTTGGATGAGAATATAGGAGGCATAGTTAGTAAGTTTGTGGATGACACCAAAATTGGTGTTTGCATTTGTAAGAAGGTTCTCAAATAATGTAAAGGAATCTTGATCAGAGATAGTTCTAAAGAAGGGTCTCGACCTGAAACATCAACTTTTATACTCCTCTGATGCTGCCTGACCTACTGTGTTCCTCCAGTTCCACACTGCGTTGAAAGAGATCTTGATCAACTGGTTCAATGGGCTGAGGATTGGCAGATAGAGTTTAATTTGGATAAATGTGGTGCATTGCACTTTGGCATTGCAAACAAGGATGGGACAATTAATGGGAAGGCCATGGGCAGTGTTGTAGAACAGATAGACATAAGGTTCAGGTACATAATTCATTGAAATTTGTCTCACAGGTAGACAGGTTAGTTAAGAAGTTGTTTAGCATGCTAGTCTTCATTGCTCAGACCTTTGAGTATAGGAGTTAGGACATCATGTTTAGGTTGTACAGTTGGTGAAACCTCTTATGGAGTACAGTGCGTAGTTCTGGTCTCCCTGTTATAGGAATGACTTTATTAAACCGGGGAGGGTTCAGAAAAGATTTACCAAGATGTTTCTGGGAATAAAGTGTTTGACTTATAAAAATAGGAGTGTAGGAAGTTGAGGGGTGACCTCATAGAGATTTATAAAATCATGAGTGCATAGATAAGGTGAATAGCAATGTTTCTTTCCCCTCTGGTGGGGGGTTCAAAACTAGGGCCATATTTTTAAGGTGAGAGGAAGAAAGTTTTAAAAAGTAGCTGAGGGACAACTTTTTTACAGAGAGTGGTTAGTGTGTGGAATGAACTGCCAGAGGAAGTGAGGGATGCATTTCTGAAAAAGGGTCTAGGCCCGAAACATTAGCCTTCCTGCTCCCCTGATGCTGCTTGGCCTGCTGTGTTCATCCAACTCTACACCTTGTTATCTCAGATTCTCCAGCATCAGCAGTTCCTACTATCTCTGGATAAGTACTTGAATAGAAAGTATTTGGAGGAATCTGGGGCAAATGCAAACAGGTGTAATTAGTTTAGATGGGGAACATGGTGGTCTAATTGAACTGAAGTGTCTGTTTCCATGCTTTAGGGACTTTATTCCAATGCATGCAGTGCAAGCCCTGAATCACAAATACAGTAGGGGATTGTAAGTCTGGCACAATAACTGAAACCTTGCTCCCTAATCTCACAGCCCCAAGATCACCCAAGAAAGGCAGTATTTCGCAATTCACATAAGAATTGCAAAATACTTATAGTCCAAGTTGAGAGGAAAGTAGCTCCATGCAGCCGACACAACGTAAAGCATGTGATAATGGGAACTGCAGATGCTGAAGAATCCAAGATAACAAAGTGTGAAGCTGGATGAACACAGCAGGCCAAGCAGCATCTCAGGAGCACAAAAGCTGACGTTTCGGAAGGGTCTAGGCCCGAAACGTCCGCTTTTGTGCCCCTGAGATGCTGCATGGCCTGCTGTGTTCATCCAGCTTCACACTTTGTTATCTAAAACTTAAAGCATGCTTGGTAATTGTCAACTGCAGATAATGTTTTTAAAGTCACCTATTATAACTTTGGTTCACAAAGATGATGACGATAGATTTGTAATGATCAATGCCATGTTCATGACTGACTTTTATTCAACATAGTTGGACAAAGTATGAGTCCATATGCAGAATTAAATAATTGCAAATGTCTTTAATCTGTAGTGTGAAAGTGCCTGATGAATGCAATTGCTTCTTGAAGGGAATCACGTCACTCAAAAGTAGTGTCTGTTGCCTCAGACAGAAAAGAACTTACTCTGCCCATTCTTGGGTGTGATGGCAGTCATTGTTCATTTCTATTGCGCATTTGCACCTTGGATGAGGATGTAAGACGAACAACTAGCGGTTTGCAGTGAGCTGCAGTCTCAGCTTGTTAAGCTAGATGACCATCACCAAACCTCCATCTTCCTTTCTGCCTTGCACACCTGTCCATCCGTCAGGTTTCAGGGGATCAATGGGCCCAGCTAACCCTTTCATTAAAGCCTTCATTTTCCCACTTGTACCATGAGCCTATAGATGTGTTATACCAAACAATGTTATGCATCTTTCTCCAACTGAAGCAGGGTGTTGATGACACATCTTCCAAAGTACACTGCTCTCCCCAAGGGCTACGGGGAGAGTGCAAGGAAGTGGTGTTGAAATGCCCATCAGCCATGATTTAAATGGCGGAGTGGACTTGATGGGCCAAATGGCCTTACTTCCACTCCTATGTCTTATGGTCTTATGGTTTTATGTCTTATGGTCTAGAACATTGGTTCGGTTACTTTTGGAATACTGCATTCAGTTCTGATATCCTGCTGTGGGACAGATGTTATGAAACTTGAAACAGCTCAGAAAATATTTACAAGGATGTTCCCAGGGTTGGAGGATTTGTGCTGTAGGGATAGGTTGAAAAGGTAGGATTATTTACTCTGGAGCATAGGAGGCTTGAGGCTGACCTTATGGAGGTTTATAAAATCATGAGGGGCATGGATAGGGTGAGTAGCTAAGGTCTTTTTCCCCAAGGTAGTAGAGTCTAAAACGAGAGGGCATAGGTTCAAGATGAGAGAAGAAAGATTTAAAAGGGACCTAAGGGGCAACTTTCTCATGCAGAGGGTGGTGCGTGTATGGAATGAGCTGCCAGAGGAAGTGGTGGAGCCTGACACAATTACAACATTTAAGAGGCATCTGGATGGGTATATGAATAGGAAAGGTTTAGAGAATGTTGGCAAATGGGACTAGATTAATTTTGGATATCTGGTCGGCTGGGACGAACTGGACGAACGGGTCTGTTTCCACCCTGTATATCTCTATGACTCTATGGCTTTGAATCAATTCCTTTAGATGTTGTGGTTATTACATTATTTCTTTTATCTCATAAAACTGCGACCACAATTGGATCTGAGCTATACAACATAAAGTACAGGCCACCATAATGAGTCCTCTAGTTACTGAGGTGAGAATAAGAGGAGTTAGCATCACTAGATTTTAAACAGACTTTCATTTGCAGAAAAGTGTTCAGAAAATCTAAACAAATGTAGATGTGACGGCATAATTTGCCATGGAATTGTGTTTGAGAATTGGCAGCAACTTTGAGAAATGACTAAAACAGAGAATTTCATAAATGTACTTTGGTCAATCTGAATTCCTGCAGCCTTTCCACTTGTAGCCAACTTTCGCAAGTTTAATGAACTGTACAGGATCGTGAAACTTTCCCCTAAACAATGATAGAGTCATTTAGCTATCAACAGCCAAAGAATTGCTTTATTGGTCAGTGCATTGAGTATAAGAGTTGGGAGGTCTTGTTGCAGTTGTACAGGACATTGCTTAGGCCACTTTTGGAATATTGTATTCAATTCTGGTCTCCCTGCTATAGGAAATATGTTGTGAAACTTGAAAGGGTGCAGAAAATATTTTAGGAATGTTGCCAGGGTTGGTGAGTGTGAGCTACTGGGGGAATAGGCTGGGGCCATTACCTTTGGAGTGAAGGAGGGGTAACCTTGTAGGGATTTATAAAATCATGAGGGACATGGATAGGGTGAATAACCAATATCTCTTTCCCAGAGTAGGTGAGTCTAAAACTAGAGGCAAAGGTTTAAGATAAGAGGAGAAAGTTTAAAAAGGCCCCAAGAGGCAACATTTTTATGCAGAAGATGATGTGTGTGTGGAATGAGCTGCTAGACAAAGTATTGGAGGACAGTGCAATTACAACATTTAAAAGGCATCTGGATAGGTATATGAATAGGAAGCATTTAGAAGGATGTGGGCCAAATGCAGGCAAATGTGACTAGTTCCGCTTAGGATACCTGGTTGGTGTGGACGAGTTGGACTGAAGGGTCTGTTTCCTTGCTGTACAACTCTGTGACTCAATGAATGTCCCCCGTAGATAGATGCTGAGTATATACGAAGCTAAAAGCAAATTATACCAATTTAGTGGAAGATCCAGAAATAGAGGTTGTTCTTTAAATCACAGGACATCAGAAAACAAAACATGAAATGAGTACATTATGAAGGCATGTCCTGTAGCAAAGACAGAAAAAGTAGAAGGATTTTATCTAAAATGGTTATCAGCTTTTATCTTTTAGAAGCTGTGCATTTCTAATGTTTTCTGTTTCAGTTTGAGATGTTCGGTCTTTCATTTAGGTACATTGAAAACATCAGCCTGGACTTTACAAGCAAAGCTCACCAGAATTTAAAACAGAGGGCCATCAGTGCAAACCTTTGCCTATTTTTGATCCTATGCAATTTTCTTGTGAGATGATTTCAAGCAGAACTGCGTAAAACAAACAGCAATGAATCTCTTGAGAAAGAGTTTGCGAAACAGGCAAAGCAACATTGCCTTCAGTACCATGTGTAAAATGATCTCCACAATATCTTCCATGTTTTACTATTATTTATATAAGCCCTGTAATTATTTTGGCTGTGTTTAGAAATGATTGTGTTAAATAGCTTTGTATGAAGTAGATTGAAGTATGAAGGGCATCAGAGATTTAAAATGAGGGGTCTTTTGCTGATGATAATTCAGATAATTCAGATCTCTTAAATAATTTACTGAGGTAATGCCCAATAAAAATACATATTGTGCCAAGTTACCACTCAAAGAATTCTCAAAAACTTGGTAATTCAAAGCAAAATCCATGTCACATGATATTCAAATGCAGTTGGTGGGGGACTGGGGCAAATTACCTTATGAAATAACTCCACAGAGGCCACTATCCATCACCAAGTCACGAATTCATACATAAACAGTCCGTGACTATAGACTGCCTCATGCAGGGCCAGATACCAGAGTGTCAGTATCCTGATACTCAACCCTTTTGTATCAGCCTGGGCTCCCTGATTGGACGATATTAACAGCTCCATTCGAGAAAGTCGTGTATCTAGAAGGTCCAGCTGGCTGACCTTGTTACAATCACTTGCACATTAAATAAAAATTATTTCAACAGCACTTACAGAAATGCAGTAAGCTGTTTTAATAAGTCAAAGGATTGGCTTCCAAAGTGGTTGAGTTGCGGCAGAGGATATTGTGGGTTGGACCACCATAACAAAACTTGTAATTATACAGTGATGCAGCAAGGACACCATTTGGCCCATTGTACTTGTGCTGGCTCTTTCTGCTCTGCTGTTACTGCTTTGGGTGGATGTTATCCTAATTGATGACTTGATTTGTGAAAGTTTGTCATGTGGTCCTGCTGCTTGCAAATGTTTCTTAACAGGGATAACTTTTAGTTCATTTACCTTTCTCTACTCACGGATATCATTCCTTCTCCAGCCGCCTCTTTTGATGAATTGGAGAATCTTCAAAATAATTTTAGGAATATGGATGCATGTTCCACTGGCCTGCCATTGATTATACACCCCTATTGATGGAAAAAAAGTCCCCTTTTAATTATTCTGAACCTGAATTTATTTTTACAAAAATCTCAACCAATGAATCCCTGAATCCCTACAGTGAGGAAGCAGGCCATTTGACCCATCAAGTCCACATTGCTCCTCTAAAGAGCATCCCACCCAAACCCACCCCCAACCTGCCCCTGCATTTCCCATGGCTAATCCACCAAACCTGCATATCCCTGGACACTATGGACAATTTAGCAAGGCCAATCCACCTAACCTGCGCATGTTTGGACTGTGAGAGGAAACCAGAGCACCTGGAGGAAACCCACACAGAAACGGGGAGAATGTGCAAACTCCACACAGACAGTCATCTGCGGCTGGAATCAAACCCAGATCCCTAGCACTGCGAGGCAGCAATGCTAACCACTGAGCACCATGTCACTTCCTCCTAGTGCAGTAATAATGTTACAGTTGAAGGAATGACCAGAAGATTATTCATTCTATTTGTCACAATGTTTTAAGGTGTAGCCCCACTAGGCACCATATAATCTGTATCATCAATTATCTCAGGTTTTTATAAATTTATCTCACGTAATCTCACTCTAAAAAATAGAGTTGCCACTAGTCTCAAGTCTCAAGTGTCAGATATTTAAACTCTCAAGAGTTGAATCAATCATTGTGTTTATGAGTTATTGTAAAAAAAAAGGCCACATGATTTTTTATTGGACCATTTTTATTGCTTTCTAGAATGTTTATCTGCTGTGTAAATTTGCAGGAGACCCCTCACCTGCACTCATAAACAAGGTCTCTGAGCAAAATATTTGGGGAAGTTGGGGGAATTAAGAGATCATTTCAGAATCTGCAGGAGGAGCTAGCAGCTTCAGATAAAATTAATTTTCTTTCTGGGCAACCTGCTTAGCCTGTCATAATCTAATTTTTCCAAAGAAATTTAATACTAATACTTTGATCTCGAACATGAAGAAACAGAAGATCTTTTTCAAAGTAGGATTTTGGCAGATTAACCAATAACATGCCTTTGGCATTTTTTTGATAAACCTTTTATCTTTTACTGATCTGTCTATATTTAAAGAAAAATCAAAGCATAGATTTTACTTTTCCATGTGTGTTGATTTGGTTCAATCGTCTACTCTTTGGTATCATGTGTTTATGAGTTAATAACAATAATTAGGCCAGATGATTTGTTACAGAACCATTTTAACTGCTTTTCAGAACTCATATCCAAATTTAGGGAGTACAGTCAACTGATCACATTACAGATGGAAAGTTTCAGGATTTGTCATGGATGTCATTCTGTTCTTTCAAGATTATTCCAAATATGCACAAACTAGTTTCCTTTCAGAGCTACAGTGGTTGCATTTTAAAAATAATTCACAGATTGTGAATTGCTTAAGAAGGTTTGAGGACATAAAAGGACTAAAAATTAACTCTTCCTTTTTTATTCATATTTTTAGAAGAATACAAAACACCCAAATTCAACTTCCTTCAGTATTTTTTCTGCCTTCATACATCTCACCAAGCCACTACTTTTATTTGTCTCCCGTTTAGATGATTTATCATACCGTCTGAAGTATAGCACAATCAATGTTTTATACGGTCCACGTGGGGAAACCTAGTGTTAATCTTTTTATAAGCAATATAATCCATTGCCTTCAGCCATCTGTTGAATACAGTTTCTTTGCTACGTTCAGAATTAAAACCATTCCTTTTGTAAATTCACTCTTTTTGTTTTGCAATGTGCAGGAATAGTGAGAACTTCAAAAATTCTATATTCATCTTTTATGAAGCTTGCTCACCACTCTTCTGTACTAATTGATTCACTGGGCCGAATAGGTCCACTTCAGTCCCGAATTGAACTCAACAGAATCTTCGGCCAGCATAAGACTCTAAATGCAATCCTTGTTAATTAACCTGCATCATGATAAAAATACATTAACACTGACTTTATGAGCAATATAAAATAATTTTGTGATGTTTCCAATGTCCCTCATAAATGGTTTGCAGTGTATGACTTGAAAGCAGTGTTATAAATCATTTTAAAACCTAGGATTAATTGCTAGTACTACCACAGAAAACATTTTAAATCAATGCTCAGCAGAAAATCATGCCTTGCAATCATTTCAAACAATATGCCTCATTTATAAGAAATCCAATTGTTCAGTACTTTAGGGAAAACATTTACATGTGCCTTGTTAATTAGCTATCACTAATTTAATAAAATCACACTAATAGTGAAATTTGTGGGAAAAGGATGGCAATAGTTCAAGATGGCAGCGTACCACCTTCTCCAGTGACAAGTTCTCTGCATAATACTGTTCCAACTTATAAAGCAAGTGTCCCCACACCTCCTCCCTCACCCCCATCCCAGGCCCCAAGATGACATTCCACATTAAGCAGAGGTTCACCTGCACATCTGCCAATGTGGTATACGGCATCCACTGTACCCGGTGCGGCTTCCTCTACATTGGGGAAACCAAGCGGAGGCTTGGGGACCGCTTTGCAGAACACCTCCGCTCAGTTCGCAACAAACAACTGCACCTCCCAGTCGCCAACCATTTCCACTCCCCCTCCCATTCTCTAGATGACATGTCCATCATGGGCCTCCTGCAGTGCCACAATGATGCCACCCGAAGGTTGCAGGAACAGCAACTCATATTCCGCCTGGGAACCCTGCAGCCATATGGTATCAATGTGGACTTCACCAGTTTCAAAATCTCCCCTTCCCCTACTGCATCCCTAAACTAGCCCAGTTCGTCCCCTCCCCCCACTGCACCACACAACCAGCCCAGCTCTTCCCCCCCCCACCCCCCACTGCATCCCAAAACCAGTCCAACCTGTCTCTGCCTCCCTAACCGGTTCTTCCTCTCACCCATCCCTTCCTCCCACCCCAAGCCGCACCCCCAGCTACCTACTAACCTCATCCCACCTCCTTGACCTGTCCGTCTTCCCTGGACTGACCTATCCCCTCCCTACCTCCCCACCTACACTCTCTCCACCTATCTTCTTTACTCTCCATCTTCGGTCTGCCTCCCCCTCTCTCCCTATTTATTCCAGTTCCCTCTCCCCATCCCCCTCTCTGATGAAGGGTCTAGGCCCGAAACGTCAGCTTTTGTGCTCCTGAGATGCTGCTTGGCCTGCTGTGTTCATCCAGCCTCACATTTTATTATCTTGGAATTCTCCAGCATCTGCAGTTCCCATTATCTCTGCATAATACTGTTCCAACTTATAAAGCAGATCAGCAAAATAGACATAGATATTACAGTATCGCATTTCAGACCCAGTGACATACTATCACAATCTAGGTGTCTGCTGGAAGGCTGCTGTCCTGCCTTCTTGTTTCTCCTGATTAATGTTGATTAGGAGTCCTGAGTTTTCACTTGAACAGTCTCCAAACTTCTTGCCAGTGTGAAGCTTATTCTCCTAACTCTTATTTTCCTTCCATTTTGGCCTCATGCTGAGTACATTATGTACCTGCTTAATCTAACATCAAGCCTGGATTACCACATGCACTTTTCTTTGATATTCTACACCAGTTTTTGAAAATATTAAATCAAAATAACTCTTTGTGTGGTATAAATCAGTCGAAGTAATTTACTGGAAAAATGAAACTGATTGAAAGTAATGTGAGTCAGTCAGCCTCTGAAGTTATGGGCTAAAGAAATTAGCCTGCATTTGACTTTGGGCATGTGGTTGCGGTTTATGATCTGCTTGTGTCCGATCCCAATGAAGGAGGCATGCAAGTCTTCTGAATCCTCCACATTTCCATGTTTGCAGCATTCAGCTCTGTATGACCCGTATTGCTGTTCAACTGAATGCTCGACAAGGGATTTGACATTACATGAGACTGAAATGTCTTTCGAGCTATCCTCCAGCTGTTAACTGCAGTTTGCCCCTCTTAAAGTGTACGACTAGCTCCAAGAAGAGAGAATGCAGCATCAGACAGGGCTCCCAGGCTCATGGATGTGGTGATGAAGGCCTACTGGAAGCGAACGGCCAAGTTAGCAAAGGGAACCGGGAGGCCCTCAGGAATGCCCACTGAACAGAATGAGAACAACTGGACAGTAACATCAAGTCCCTTGGCCTGATCCTAGGATGATGGCAGCAATGCTAGAAAACATTTAATGACCTTGCGCAGGTAGCCACAATAAGAGAATGCATCTTCACATGAAAACTGTAACTCAACCCAGCAACAGCCTCCCACTATGTTTAATGTACCACATGCGCATAATTTAACCAGTGGCAGCTCCTAAGCAGGAATATCTAAGTGCTTCAAATTCCAACCCCACTCAAATGCATTCCAATGGAGTTAGCCTCACACTTACCTCCCATTACCTCCAGCTTTTCAACTATCATAAGTACACAAGTCAAATGAGTGCTACGTAATCACTGACATGTCTGCATCACATCAGGCCTACTGAGGATATGGTCCTTTATATCCTGGCTGCAATAATGCCTATGGCATCCAGTTTCATCCTGCTTCTGCCCCACCTTAATTCCCACCCCAACCTCATTCCATCATTTTGAGCAAGTTGCTGATAAAATATCTATGCATCTATATCATTCTAGTTCACCCACCCTTTCATTACCTCAACCCACTGCTTGTGATTTTCTGCTCCAGTTTGTTCCTGAGACTCAGGAGGAAAGGTGGGTGTGACAGCGAAATGCTGGTGAAACAGCAGAGTCACTTGATCAGACACTTCCAGATGTAGGCATGGTCTGAAGATCAAGAATCTACTATAGAGCTTGGATATGCAGCCAGGAGAATGGAAAAGGACAACATGTGCCAACTCACTGGAATGGGAAGTAACAGACAGACTCTACTACAGGGGAGGACTTTGCAGGGGCAACTGGAGAACATTATTGGTGTGTGTGTTGGTCTGCTAGCCTGCTAGTACTGTCTAGGAGCATGGAAGAGTCATGGAGTTATACCACATAGAAACAGATCCTTTGGTCCAAACAGTTCATGCTGAACATAATCCCAATTTAAACCAATCCCACCTGCCTGCTCCTGGCCTATACCCATCCCAACCTTTCCCATTCATGTACTTATCCAAGCGCCTTTTAAACCTTATAATTATGTCCACATCCGCCAATTTCTCAGGAATTTCATTTCACACATGAACACCCTCTGTAAAATAATTTACCCCTCATGTGCTTTTTAAATTTCTCTTGTCTCACCTTAGAAATGTGCCTTACTAGGGAAAAGACACCCACTGTTAACCCTATCTCTATCTCTTACGATTTTATTGACCTGTATAAGGTCACCTCTCATATTCCAGTGAAAATGTCCTAGCTTATTCAACCTTTCTTTGTAACTTGAAACTTCTAAACCCGACCACATTCTGGTAAATCTCTTTTGAACCATTGAATCCCAGAGTGTGGAAGCAGGCCACTCAAGTCTACACTGTTCCTCCAAAGTGCATCCCAGCCAAACCCATTCCCCCGCCCTATCCCCATACCCTGCGCCTAATGTACACATCCCTGAACACTATGGGCAATTTAACATGGCCAATCCACTTAACCGAAAATCTTTGGACTGCGGGTGGAAACAGGAGCACCCGGCAGAAACCCATGCAGACAGAGGGAGGCAGGGTTCGATTCCAGCCTCAGGTGACTGTCTGTGTGGAGTTTGCATGTTCTCCCCATGTCTGTGGGGGACACCTCTGGGTGCTCCAGTTTCCTCCCACAGTCCAAAGATGTGCAGGCTAGGTGGATTGGCCACGCTAAATTTCCCATACTGTTCAGGGATGTGTAGCTTAGGTGGGTTATAGGGCGATGGGACTGGGTGGGATGCTCTGAGGGTTGGTGTGGACTTGTTGGGCCGAAGGGCCTGTTTCCACACTGTAGGGATTCTAACTTGCAAACTCAACGCAGACAGTCACATAAGGTTGGAATCAAACCCACGTCCCTGGCAATGCGAGACAGCAGTACTAGCAACTGCGCCATCCTGTCTAGCTTCATAATACCCTTTCTATAACAAGGCAACCAGAACTGGACACAGTACACCAGAAAAAGGCCTCACCAATGCCTGTACAACCTCAACATGACACCAGAAAGAAAGCAGTGACAAAACATAGCAGCATGTGCAAATCCAGCCATGATGCAAGTGTCTGATCAATGTCTGAGCCTCAGTAGCAGCCAAGATAAAAGCCAACTGATCTCTGAATGCTGCAGTGAAGTTCAGACTGAGGTCATGAGATTGTGGGTGTGATACAGGCTCAGATACTACTGCCATCATGGCATTATATTAGTGCTCAAAGGAGGATGCAGGCTCTGACAGCAATTCAGTATTCTAGAGATAGTAGGAACTGCCGATGCTGCGGTCTGAGATAACAAGGTGTGGAGCTGGATGAACACAGCAGGCCAAGCAGCATCAGAAGGGCAGGACTAGCTCTACATCTATGTTAGTTCAGTAATCTATCCTTGAATGCATTACCAAGGTTTTGAGGTCCTACCTGGGAGAAAAGTAGACAATATAGATTTTCAGAGGAGTGCACAGCATAACAGCATCAACATTTCAATATTAAATCCAGCTCAATGCCATGAAGAATAAGCAGAAGATTATTTGCAACCAGCATTGTGAAAAAGACTAGAGTAAGCATCAGTATATTTTAATAAAGCCAAAGTTTGCAGACCACAAAATTCTTGTTATTGGGGCTACCAGCCAACACTGTAACACTGTCTCCCTTTTTTATGATTACATTCACTTCCAGTCTCTTTGCATTTCTATCACAATTCAGTACTTGTATGAACCTTTTGTTGTAGGGTCACTAGAGTTGAAATGTTAACTCTGTTTTTCTCTCAACAGTTGCTGCCAGACATGCTGTGTTTCTCCAGCAGACTGTTGCACAATAAAATAATGCACTCCTGCTAATGTAAGGATAGTGCACCTTGCCCTTTTTGGCAGGGGCAGCTTCTGGGTCCTTTCCTTTTGAAGTAGAGATAAGATCTAAGGACTTAAACATCTAAGGACTCTAGTGCCCATCAAGGGCTGAAGCATTCACAGGTGAGATTTATCCTGAAAGGCACTGAAGGAAACAATGAACTCGAAAATAGAATGGACACTTTTCAAATCCTTGAACTGCCAGATAAATTGTGGAGTGCTTCTGTGAATTTAGTTGTGTCAGCTGATTATTGGTGCCAAAAGAGAAGGAAGTGGAAAATGCATTCAAAAGAGATTAGGGTTACTTAGGGACAATGTGATTTGACGTCAAGGAACGGAGAACAGTGGAAGTGGGACAAGAAAGAAGCGCATCATTTCGCTGCCATGGAATGAATTTCTGTGGGTGAAAAAACACAAAACGCAGCATGTGATGGCTGCAGTCATCAACAGCAGGAGCACTTTATTACAAAATAAACGAATACAGTCTGTGATGTAAGATGTGTGATATATGTATGTTCATATCATTTTATTCTGGAGTTTGGATTTTAACCGAGTGACCTGTTTTAATTGATGTGATGAGAAGGTTTAATGACTAAATGGTCAGTATTTCTGAAGTTTGTGTATATTTTAGACCAGTATGAGAGAAATAGATCCTGGCATACTAATACGAGTGCTTTTGCATTAGGATGGAATAATCACTTCTTTAAATTCACATATATGTGGGCAATGCTGGCTGCGCTAATATTTATTGGCCTTTGCTAGTTACTCTTGAAAAGGTGGTGGGCAGCCTTCTTGAACTGCTGTAGTCTCTCACCCACAATGCCAACAGGGAGAGTGTTCCAGGATTTTGATCCATTGACACTGACAAAATGACAATATATTTTCATGTCAGGGGGCTGAGTCGTTTGGAGGGGATTATGCAGGTGATGGTGTTTCATGTAACTGTTGCCCTTGTCCTTCTGATTGGTCGCAGTCGTGGATTTGGAAGAGCATTTGAAGGAGGCTCATTGAATTTCTCCAGTGTTAAGTTGTAGAATTCTATATACAGCTGCAACTGAGTGTCAGATGAGGGAGTGAAAATTTATGGACAGTGTGTCAGTCAGGCAAGCTGCTTTATCTTGAAGGGTGTCAAGCTCCTCGAGGGTTGAGCTGTTCTTATCCTTCACTGATGAACGTCAGGCTGCTTTCAGTTAGAAGTATCATAGGCCTTTGCTGATCAGGGGAAAGGCCCATATTTGGAAGTCTTTTGATTCTAGGTTGCAGAATCCAGATTGATGTTGGAACAATGAAACAGTTTTTTTCTGGAGAAATGCACGAGTTCAGAAATGTTAGAAATAGATTACTATAAGGCCGTAACATAAATGTAAGAGCAGAATTAGGCCATGCAGCCCACAATTGATCTCATTAACATCAATCTCACTTTCTTGCCTTTTCCCCATGACTCTTGATTCCCTTATTGATTAAAAATCTATGTCAGCCTTGAACTTACTTAATAACCCAGCCATGTTCCCATTCCCAAACGGTAACTCTGTTTTCTTTTAGCAAGTTTTGAGAAGATTTGTAGCTTAGGTTGAGGTTCTAGATGTGAGTTTGCTCGCTGAGCTGGAAGGTTTGTTTTCAGACGTTTCGTCACCATTCTAGGTAACATCATCAGTGAGCCTCCGATGAAGCGCTGGACATAACACCAGATGCTGCCAGACCTGCTGAGTTTTTCCAGCAATTTCTATTTTTGTTCCTATTCCCATATGCTCCCTCTCATACTTTTCCCTGGTGCTGTTACTACTTGTAAGATGACAGCATTTGTTGTCCACCCTGCAAATACATACTGCCCATAAGATTTTTGGAGACTGTGCATAAAACATCAGAAGGATCAATGCATGAGAAAGCAGCAACTTAGCGCCACCCTCTCTGTTCTTTTCATGTACCATCCTCTGAAAGGACATTACCAATCACGGACATTTATTTTATTTCATGGTTACACTTGGAAAGGTCTGGCAGTGGTTTGCTGTTTATTTCTGTAGATAACTGACTAGGAATCTCTCCCATTCCTTTCTACCTGCTATTGCACAAACTGAAAGGGTTTCTTCACAAGTTGATACTCAAACTGTTTGGCCATATTATGAAAACACCCACCTTCATCTTTAACTTCTGTTGTAGGACTTAAATCTGGCTCAGAGACATGGATGCCACCCAGTATCTGCTGAAAACCTTAGATACAAAACATTTATCAACAAAAAGCCCAAGATAATTCCTCAAAGAACTCCAATAAATTGTCCTTTCACAAAACTATGTTGACTCTGCCTGATTGCCTTGAACTTTTTTAAGAGCCCTGCTATAATGTTTTTAATCATAGTTTCCAATATCTTCTCTATGACAGATATCAAACTAATGGCCTATAGTTTCCAACTTCCTTTAGACTTACCTTTTGGAAAATAACGCGTGTAACTCCTTTATTTAATTCTACCCAAACTTCCTGAAATCCAAATCCAAATTGAAAATTAATCCAATGCAACAATGATATTATTAGTTGTTTCTTTTACACCCTAAAGTATTATATATCAGTAATTCTCAGTTTGCAGCTCCTCCTTCGCCCAGTACTACTTCCCTGGTGATTGTAATTTCATAAATTTCTCCCTTAATTCCATTTTCTGACCTTGATGTCTGCTGGTTCTCTAATGTCATTTAAAGAGGGAAATCTGCTATCCTTATCTGGTCCAGCCTAAATGTGACATTAGTCCCACAGCAATGTGGTTGACTTTTAATTGCTCTTTAAAGTGGCCCAACAAGCAACTCAGTTGTATCAAGTTACTATGAGTCTAAAGAATGAAGTAAAACTGGATGGACCACCTGACATCAACAGTTGCGCCAAAACTTACACGAGAAGCACAACCCGATTGACACTCCAAAGCCCTCTTCATCAACATCTGGGTACGTATGCCAATGTTCAGACGGCTATTTCAGAGACTAGTCAAGCAACAGCCTGACGCACCTATTTTGACGGAATCATACCACACTGAAAATGTCCCAGAAACCACCGTCACGATTCCGAGTTATCTTCTGTCCGACCAGCAGAAGTTACAGCACACCAGCAGACAGTCATGACAAAACTGTCCTGGAGTCCTCAACATTGACCTTAAATTCCATGAAATCTGATGGCTTCAATCCAATTGTCTGTTATTGTTCCAAACTCCAGCAGAAATAAGCCTAGCTTGTCCAACCTGAGAGACAACCTGACCATTCCAGGTGTTATTCTCTTAGACCTTTTCTGAACAGCCTATAACACACATCCTTCTTTTCCTAAATAGTGAGATCAATACTGTACACAGCACTGTGGCCCTGTTAATGCCCCGAGAAGCAAGGAAACCATTTGCTGATTCATGCTCCCATCCCACCCTTGGCTGGTGAATCAGTCCTGCTTCATGTTAAATACCATTTGGAAGAAACATTGAGGATTGCAAGAACATGATATTAGCCATATAACTACTGTGGCTTCAGAAGTTGGTCAGAGACTAGAAAATTTGTAGTGGCTAACACATCTCCTATCTCTCCCAAACCTGTCCACCATTTACAAGCACAAGTCACAACGGTGATAGAATGCTTCAACTGCCTGCAAAAGTATAACATCCAACAACACTCAAGTCGCTTAACAGCATCTGGCACAGACTAGCCCACTTGATTGGCACTCCATGTACCACCATCTACATTAATTTATATCACCAGTGATGCACAGTGCCACCACAAAATGCCCTGCAGCAACTCACCAAAGCTCATCCAACATCACCATCTAAATGCGTGACCTCTACCCACTGAGAATAATAAGGGCAGTAGATACATGGGAATGCACTAATTACAAGTTCATCTCCAAGTCACTCACCGTCTTATTTTGAACTTTATCACTAATTCTTTCATGTTGCAGCGTCACAATCCTGGAACCCCCTCCAAGAACATTGTGGATGTCCCCACACCCCAAAGACTGTAGTAATTCAGAAAGAAACTCACCAACATCTACTTCCAGGGCAGTTAGGGGTGGGCAATAAATGTGAGCCCAGTCAGTAACACCCACATCCCATGAATGAATAATAAAATAAAAATTATAGCTAGTTTCGAGATGTCAAAGATTAATGAAAATCTAAGGTTTGGAAGTAGATCTGTAGATCGGGTTGTGGGTGTTGAGGTTGGTTGTCTTGCTGAGCTGGTTCGTTGCCCGGTAGACATTTCATTACCCTGCTGGGTAACATCATCAGTGCAGCATCTGATGTCACACAAGCCCACATCAACCCTATGACAACTGCTCACCCAAACTAAAGACCCGCTCCCCGCCATGGACAGGATCAATATCATCTATAAGATCCCCTGCAGAGACTGTGAGAAACACTACATCAGTCAAACAGGAAGGAAATTAACAACAAGAACACATGAACACCAACTGGTTACAAAAAGACATGACCAATACTCACTCATCTCAATCCACGTGGACAAGAAGAACCACCAATTCAACTGTGACAACACCAAAATCCTGGGACAAGCTAAGCAGAGACAGACACAAGAATTTCTAGAAGCCTGGTACTCCAAGAAGAAAGCCATCAATAAACACATAGTAGTCGACCCCATATACACTCCACTACAAAGGAAAACCGAAGTGAGGCAATCCAGATCAACGGACTCCGGAGTTTAAAAACCAGGCGGGAAAACACATCGACGCTTCATCGAAGGCTGCACTGATGATGTTACCCAGCAGGGTAATGAAATGTCTGCAGAACAACAAACCAGCTCAGCAAACAAATACCCTCAAGATCAATGAAAATATATGTTCAATCCATTCTCCATATTTTTATTTTAAAATTTCCATAGAAATTCATGCTAACTGTTTTTGCATTTCTCATGAGCATTCTCGTGTTGTCTAACATTTCCATTTTTATTTATTTTATGGACACTCTTTGCCAATTCTGATAGCCTGTTCAATCTTCTGACCTGCCACCAATTTGTGTATTTAGATGTTTTCTCCCAACATTTGACACTATCTTTAATATTTTAGTTAATCATAGAAGATGGGTCTACCTCTTTGAACTTTCTTTCTCAATTTACTAATATTGTGTATTTCAAAATACCTCCTCTAATTTCTGCAGCTGCACTCCTAGTTATACATTCCTTAATTTAACTTTCTGGTTAACTTTAGGAACACTGTTTTTTTATCCGCATAATTGCCAGTTAAATTTAAAATGCATCCCTTTGATCCATTGTTCTGTCTCTCAAGCTGAATGTAAAATTCAATCATATTCTTGTCACACTGAATTAATATGAAGTAATTAATAAAGTCTACCATTTTGCAAAATATCAGGCCTGTGATACGATTCTCTCCGGGTGGCAGCACAATATGCTGCTAATATCATAAATTTCTATTGCATGGAAGCAGGCCATTCAGCCCATCAAGTCCTCACCGACCATCTGAAGAGCATTCTACCCACCACCCTATCCTTGTAACTTCACACTTCCCATGGCTAACCTTCCTAGCCTACACACCCCTGGACACAATGGGTAATTTAGCATGGCTAATCCATCTTTTAACTGTGCGATGAAACCAGAGTACCCAGAGGAAGCCCATTGCAGACACAGGGAGAATGTACAAATTCCACACAGACATTTTCCCCAATGGTGGGATCAAACCCATATGCCTGGCGTTGTGAGGTATCAATGCTAACCACTGAGCCACCGTGCTGGTTTGAGAAGCAATGCTATAAACATTCTTCGTATAGGCTACTTTCGCCCGTCAGTTTATTTCAGTCTCTGTGTAGATTTAAATCCTTCATTATTATTTCCATACTTTTCTAACAGGCTCCAGTATTTCTTCCTTTAAACTCCATTTTATATGCGGTTACTGTCAGGCGACCTGTATACCAAAGGGGATGTATTACCATTTTCACCTCATATCTCTGCCAAAACTGCTCCTACATCCTGGTTTCCTGAATTTAGGTCATCTTTCTCCATTTGACTAATACCAGCATTTATTAACAGAACCACTCCTCCACTTTTTCCTAGTTTCTTTTTTCTTCCTAAATGTCATGTAGCCTCCAGATTTTCTGTTTCAAATATAGTGTGCATGTAGTTCCAGGGCCTTTAGTTTTGTGCTTTTTCTCTTTTATTGTAACCTTTCATCTCGTCTGTTGATTTACTCATACTACATCCCTTCCTTTCATGGTCTGTTTATTATTTTTCAACTGAATACATTCTCTCTCTCTTTGTCTCTACTCTTTGATTTATCGTATTTCCCAAAATTGCCTCTCACCTGTCTCCCTTGCCATTATACTTAACATGCCATTTACAAGAAGTACTGGAGAAGCACCTCCAGTGACACATGCAATGCCTGAGTTTGAAGAATGATAATAGAGATCCAACAAGAAGATTGACAACGGCAGTGGGGATAGTGAGATGGGTGAGCATGCTCGGAGTTGTTTTTATTCTCTCTCCTTCTTTCGATCTCAGTCTCAGTCAATGTTTCTGAAAAAAAATCCAACTTTTGGGAATTTCCCCCTGCAGACAATAATTGGGATCCAAGCCTCTGATAAATATAAATGCACCTTTCTGTTCATTCATCTTTGCGTCTTCACAGGAATGTGACAAAATCAGAGGTCACGCCCTCTGCAGCACCTGCAGGAAACAAATGTCTGGCATTTTGTCCCAATTCTGAGGCCTGGCAGCAGCAGCCCAGCTAAGGATGGGATGTAGCTGAAAGGACATGAGGGGCGCATTGAAGTTAAATCACAAAGCACTGGAACAGGAAGAGGTGGACTCTTCTTGGAGGATGGGAGCGCCTCTTCCAGCAGCTGCATGGGCAATGAAGCCAGCTTGTGACCTTGGATTCAAATGAAGATTGCTCTCACAGTAATGGTGGATTATTACAGACATAGGGTGGTGTGAATATTCCACCATAGTGGCAGGTATGAGGGAGTCTACATACCACATGTGTGAGGAGAGGTGCATGGTATTGACAGCATGCAGACATCTGCAATGTGGGTCTAGGCAGTGCAGGTTTATGTCAGTCGACTCAGACTCAATGGGATAATTAGCCCCCTCTGTGCAGTCAATTTTCCACGCTTCTATAAAAGCAAAATAAAACCTGCATCTTGTACTCACAGCTGAGGTATCGATGCCAGTTTCGGTTTTTCCCTTGAACGCTTAGACTACTGTAAAAAATTCCGTCAGCTGGACTCAGGGAGCTATCACACACACACCCGCACAGAAGAAGGATCCCAGACAAGGAAGGAAATAATTGTTTGCCATTCATCTTGTCAATCCTGCATTGGGCTGACAAACAAATAGTAAGACAAAAGTTCCAGAACATCAGATTCCATTTATTTGATTCAGGCCTCTCATCACCCTTATGCGATCTTTAAATTTTCATGGTGACTCTAACCAAGAAAGCGATGGGATGGTTACTGCTGTGGGGTGACAGAGACAAAAAAACTTGTCTGCTGGTCTATTTAGATGTTGAAATTTGTTACCAGCAGAAGAGTTTGATGATGACTGAAATGCATTTTCATGAAAACTAGTTAAGTGCTTGAGGAATCAAGGAATAGAAAGATGTTTTGGTCAAGTGGGATGAAATATGGTGGCACAAAGCTCATTTGGTACATAAGGAGTGGCAGATCAGTAAGACCAACTGGACTGATTCTCTATTCCAAATGCAGTGTAATACTGTGTGGGCTACATTTGGGATTATCCTAAGTGGAACTCAGAAAGAAATCTGATACCTTTAATTTTAATTTTAATAATTGCATGTAATTTTTTTCAGGAAACATTATAGGCCAATGCAAGTAGTTTAGACAGGAGAGTACATTTTTTCCTGATTGATTCTCAGTTATAGATGTTTTAGTTAGAAGTGTGCAATATGTCAGTTCTGTTTATTAAACAGTTTAAGAAGCCCAAAAGTTCTTGTTTTTTTTTATAGACATGTAGATTTGCCTGATGAGAATGAGGGAAATAGTTTGGGCTGCAGTGGCCTTAGAAAGCAGAGTGCAGTCTTGGAGTAGCGATATTTAAAAGTGACTGTTGGCAGCAATTGCTTTGGGTAAGAAATGGTGCCAAGTTGATGCCAATGTGAGCGAAACAGCTGACTGGAGACATGTCTGAATTGAAAGGAACCCAACTGTACACTCTAGTCTGATAGGATCAGCTTGTTGTTTTACTTATCTTAATGAGGATAGGGCATGGACCCCAAAAGAAACAACTAAATAATTGGCTGAGGAAAGCTCTTTTCAGTTAATATCCTGTGTGGAAAGACAGAATAATGAAATAGTTGAAAGCAGCTCATCAACAAGAATACAATGAATTGTTTGCCTTTTTTTGCTGTTTAATGAACTTGTATGTGAGGGGTTGGGCTTCGAACTATTTGTACTGTCAGCACTGACGGCTCTAATGTTTGAACATTGCATTACCAGCTCTGTACATAAATTTTTGCCAACTCAGTCAACTCTTCCTACCCTTGGATTCTCACAAGGAAAGATATGATAATTCTAAGTTTTGCTACCAACATGGCCCTTGAGAGCAAAGGAATTTAATGGTTATTGCTAGTAGACTTAACAGTTACTTGAGGTCATATGTTTAAATTCGAGTACAATATGTTGTCAAACTGAATTGAAAAAAATCTGGTAACTTGTGGTCTGCAGCAAGGAAAATTGACCAAGAAAATATGTTGGGTTCTCCTAAAACTCAACTAAATTGTTAATGTTCTTCAAGGAAAGATTGCTGATGCTCTGACTTGATAATGGGCCATACAGTAGATGGAACTCCTGCCCATCGCAATGGAATTGACTCTCAACCCATTTCTGGAAATAATAGGAAACCGCTTGGTTGTAAAATAGTTCATATTCAAGATAGCTATCCATCTTCTCATGGTATCTTGAAAAGTTTCATTATTAGCTGCAAAAACAGAAATTGTATGGAACACTCAGCTGGTTTGACAACATCCATGGAGAGAAAGCAGAATTAATGTTTCATATCCAGTGACCCTTCTTCAGAATGATTCTGATGCTGCCAGTTTTTCTCGTAATTTCTGTCTTTGTTTCTGATTTCCAGCATTTGCAGTTCTTTGGGTTTTTTTGTTCAATATTGGGCATTTATTTCAGAGAGCAATAGGAGGTTGGTTCTCTCAGTTGACTCAGCATGTGGTTGAGATTAATCGCACAGGTTTGATTCCCATATTGGCTGAGGTAGACTTGGTTCCTGGCTCCTAATTCTGAAGATCCAGACAACAGAAGGCATGACAGGAAACCAGCACTGATTAAAATATGAGGACTGCCAAAGAAGACAGTCCAGAATGAAGCACCAGCAGCTCACTCACATTGACAGTGGTATCAAAGAGTACAAGATGACAGTTTCCTACTATTTACTCCACACTAAGCAGATGGGCTTTCTTTTCAAAATGGATTATGGACTGTCATTTACTGCCAATTGATCAGAGCACCAACCCTTGGTGGTCTCTTGCTGGTACCTTCCAAAATGCTTTGCAGCCACAATATTACAACATGTTCAGGAACACAATAAATGGAGTGATAAACTAATTAACACAAAACACCAAACAAACAGAACTCGGCTGCTACATAAAATTCTTTTCTATTGTGGAGTGTAAAACTTCTTCAAATGTCAGCTCTTCTCATGCCAAGCTGTGGCTCAGTTCAAAACACTCTGCTTTTTGCATTAGAAGGCTGTGTGTTCAAGTCTTATTCCAACAATTAAGTGCAAAGACAAAGGCTTATATTTCTGTGTTGTGCAGATAGGGTACCATGTTTTGGAGGTGAGACCATATCCTGGTAGGTTGATTTGAAGGATTGTATGACATCATTCTGAAAAATACAGGGACATTAACTTTGGTGTCCTGGCAACTAGCTTGTACATTCATTTGTGGGACATGGGCATCGCTGGCTGGCCAGTATTTATTGTCTATCCCTAGCTGCTCTTGAGAAGGTGGCAGTGAGCTGTCTTCTTGAACCGCTGCACTCCATTTGCTGTAGGTTTACCCACAATGCCCTCAAGAAGAGAATTTGAGGATTTTGACCCAGTGACAATAGCTACACATTTCAAAGTCAGAGCGGTTAGTTGCTTGGAACGGAACTTTCAGGTAATGCTCTTCCCATTTATCTGTTGCCCTTTTTCATTTTAATGATAGTAGTTGTGGACTTGGAAGGTGCTGTCTAAGGATCATTGGTGGATTTCTGTGGTGCATCTTGTAGTTACTGAAAGTCGATGGTGGAGGAAGTGGATGCTTGTGGATGTGCTACCAATCAAGTAGGCTGCTTTGTCCTGGATTGTGTCAAACTTCTTGTAGGAAATATTGTAGGAGCTGCATCCATCCAGGCTAGTGGGGAATATTCCATTGCACTCCTGCCTTGTGCCCTGTAGATGATGTATAGGCTTTGGGGAGTGAGGAAGTTTGTTACTCCCCACAGTATTCTTAACCTTTACTGCGCAGCATCATACAAAATGAACAGACTATCTGGTTATTATCGCACAACTGATTGTGGGAGTTTGCAGTGCACAGATTGGCTGCTTTATCTTCCACATTGCCACAGTGACTATTCTTCAGAAAAGTGTTTTAGGATGTCTTGTGGTCATGAAAACCATTATGCAAATACAAGGTTTTTTTTTCTGATCCCCTGTTGTCGACTTGTGATTCATTATCATTGAGGGGTGAAAGGGAAAATAATGGGAAACTTTGATGGAGAACACTAACAATAGCTGCAAGAAACTTGAAAGGAATTGTAATTTAGTGGGGTGTGAGTGCTTGTGCATCTGCAAAGAGTCTTACAAAATGTTTGAAATTGGCAGTTTTGATATTAGGAGTTTTAAGATATTTTGTTTGGAATCAATACAAATTCTAGAATTAAGTTAAGGGACCTTGCTGTGGGTCTTACAAAGTGTGCAAGAAAGTGAGCTGAACGTTAGACATTAATTGTCTACTAGAGAATGTGATTATTTAACAAGATATGTAAGCCACTGTAACAAAAGCCGTGGATAAGGTCACTTAAAACTGAATAAGTATGCTCTGAATTTGGAATATTCCTGCACATGTTGTGAATCATTTCACTGGGAAATAAACAATTTTTTTTTAAAACAGTGTGACTGAATTAGTTTCTGTCCTGTGATCAAGTAGTAAAATTTTATAATGCACATACCCACAGTTAAGCTCTAAATTGTTGTTAAATGTTTACAGGATAGCAATTTTGCTTCCATAACATCATGCAATCCTGTGAGAAAATTCTGTTAACATCATGCTTTGGCATTTACAGAAATTAATTTAAACTGTAGACATTGTGGAAATAGTTTTTGGCATGCAACATAATTGTTTTAATTTCTGTCCTGAGATCCAAAAGTAAAAGGTTGCCATATTGTGGTGTCATCTAACTTCAGACCTTGTCCACCCCAGTCCAACGCCAGTAGCTCCACATCATAATCTACCTTGGTAAAGGAAACATTTCTATTTATGCTGATAGTGCGTAAGTTTTGGTCTGGCAATGATAATATGAACAACAGTGATCATTTATTCTTCTGGCTCAACCTTATGTGTAGGTTTTGGAGATTTTAGGTGGCTTGTTTCTCTCACCCTGGACTATTACTCTTTCAGTGGTAAAGAATAGAAAATTACATATACGCTCATCATCGACCAGTCAGTTAAAGGATGGTTGATGACCGATAAATATTTCCTCTTTTACTTCTGTTATACTTTTTCCCGACCTTTGTCACCTTCAGTTCCATTGGCATCATGTAGTTTTGTTTTCATATCTTTATGTTGCAATATAATGACACCCAGTTTTTGACCAAGTACTTTCTTCTACGTTCTCTGTGTTGTATATGTTCCAGGATGCAGATTATGGTCATCTCTCCCAATACTAACGGCAAGAACTTGTATTTTGTAGCACATTAAAAATCATTCACAGGTGCATTCTCAGGATGACTTTGGCTTGATGAATCATGTTGGTCAAGGGATAAGACTTACTTAGAATTTTCCTATCTAAAACATGGCAAATGTTGCTAAGTTTGAGATTATCAGAACTGACTGATGGCGTATAACAGTATAAAACATTCAGATTCAAGATGGCGGCGCTGGCACAGTAGGTGTTGTTCAGGCTGACCCCACTCCACTGCAGGCCAGATGCATTTCTTTTACTCTTTCTGCTTTTCATCCTTTTTAAAATTTTCTGTTTCTTTTTTTCATCTTCCTGATGTTGCAGGGAGGTCGGAGAGGTGTTGGCAGTAACTCCTGACTCGTGGGCGTGAAGTGTAGACTCCAACGGCAGGGCATTAGTTGCAGTGATGGTGGAGCGGGAACTCTTGGTTGCGTTAGGCCTGGAACATGGAGCCTTTTAGCAGCGGCTGGACACCAACTGCTGTGGTATCAAGTGCTGGAGTGGATGTTCCTGGTTGCAGTAAGGCTGGAGTGGGGACCTGCAGAAGTCCTGGAGTCATGTTTGGGACCTTGACCAATGAAGAGGAACCCTATTATAATACTTTATTAATTCCTTTGTACCTCAAAATGGTGCTGGATTGTGGTGACAGAACACTTATCACTGTATTTCCCTAGATATATCTGACAATAAATCATTCATTTATTCATTCAACGTGAAATAGCTTAAGAAAATTCAAAACATTATGACATTCTGCATAATTTCAAGGATATTGAGACCTGGGTAATTTTTAAAAAATTTTCATAAATCAGCATCAATCTGTGTTGTGGATTTTTACTTACCTGAAATGATATGACCTCGTCAAAACATTAGAACAGTCCCATTCGAGATTTCAAGCTTGGCTTTTAAACTCTGTAATACCTATTCAACAGCAGACACTACTGCTGTATATTTTAATGATGTGTTGTCTTCCAGGATATCAAAGAAGACAAACAAGGTGAACCAAAAGCAGACATGTTCATAGATAACCTCATCACAACTCTTCCAAAAGGAAATCCATGCTGTCAACCTCTAGCGTTATCCTACAGATATCATGCAAACACAGCAATAAACATTTATAGCAGAAATTCAAAATCTTCCCAGGCACTGGACTGAAAAAAATCACTACACAATTCCAAATGCTTGAATTTTTATTATACTCCACTGTTTCTAAGTCTGTCCAAATATTATAAAACTAGCATCCTGCATCCCACAGCTCTAGCATAGCTGACAATATATTTTCCCTCTCAAACTCTTCGAGCTTATTTTTATATCTGCATAATTTGCCTGCATCACACCATTTGGTTAAACAATTGTAAATTAACTTGTTGAACTGCCTTTTAAAATATTCCAAAAGTAAGACATAAATTAATGTTCCCCAGAAACAATTAAGAATTTTTAAGATTATCAATGCCGATGACAAGTCATTGACCTGAAAGGTTGGGGCCATTTTAACACGACAAAATGGACATGTTTGGGTCCGCCAGGAAGTTCAGGTAATAAAATACTTTACAATGGCTCCAAATTGTTTCCAATCCACTCAGAATCAGTTTTCATGGAAACAAAATGAAAGATGGATGACGAATCATTTCTCAGAATGTAAAGCCTTTTTAAGCAGGATCCATGTCTCCAAGTTAACAGTGTTTCTTTTTGTAAAGCATATTAGCTGGATTTCCCTGACCTTGGGAAACCAGTCAGTTGAAAGGTAGCACAAAGGAAGATGTCCATAAGGTCAATACCTTCACAGCAGGAACATTACTGTCAGACCCAGTAAGCTATCCAGTAAAACGCTTGATGCTCTACCTCACCTCTGGCTCCTCAAGTCCATTATTTGATGCCATATATACCCCCCACTAAAATCCACACAATCCCTCCAGCTCCATTCTCTCCGCTATCAAATTCTCCCCTAATGCCTCTCCATGGCCCACCCACTCCCTTGACTCTCCCCTCTCCTGATGTCTTGCATTCCCCCGATCTCTAACCTCTCCCACCCTTTGATCTCTCCCCTGCAATCCCCAATCTCATCTGTATCCCACAATCTGCAATTTTCCCCTTGATCTTTCCCCTTTCCAAATCCTAATCTATCAGTTCTGAAAAAAAAGTAACTTTTTTTTTCTAGACTTCACCTGACCTGCTGAGTATTTTTAGTATTTCCCGATTTTTATTTCAAGTAGATGAGGGGAGTCACGTCAGAGCAATGAAGTTTCTTTTGTGCATTTGATTGCCCTAATTGGAACTGATAAATTATTTTCAAGAAACAATGTTATGCATTACAATGTAATTGAATTCGTTCCCCAATGTTTCAGACCCTGCTACAGTAATCCTGGAAAAAGGCATTAGTCATTAATTTGCATTTCAAAATTAATGCACTCAAATATTAAATATCTAAAATCTGGATGCACCTCAGGCAATACAAGCAAGTTTAAAAATCTTTTGCTACGTATTTTCAGCTAATCATTTACAGTTTGAATACACATTGTTAATACCAAATCATAGCAAAGCAACAATAACAATTATTAGTTAAAGAGGAAATTGTCTATTGTTGTGCCTCAATAGCCTGCAGAAGGTAATATGCTTCATTTTGTTCCTATTTCCTAATAACCCACGTGTGACAGAAAGTAATTTCCTCAGCCAGATGTCCTGCCTTAAACTCCAGTTTCTTGATAAAAACCAGCCACCTCCTTTTAAATATATATCACATTTGCCGTGACTTGTTGTACATCTACCCTGATGTACAGTTTAAAAGGTTCAGCCAGTTTGAAGTTGGGCCATTTGGGCCCAAATTTGGTTTAGTCAGCCAAAGGAATGATTCGACCATCTGTTACTGTTAACCTTAAACTGTGGATGAAATGCAACCTTTAAATGTAGGGGATTGTTCATTTTAATCTCTGACTGTGAGCTCATAGTAATTTCAGTGGCTGTTGATGATTTTCACTATCATTATTTTCTGTAGAAGCTGATTAGCCTACTCCCCCATTCCTGCTGTCTCCATTAAATAAACAATTATTTATTACCCAGTTTTAATAATATCTAGTTGCAAATATCGTAACCAATTCTTAATGCATAGAGCTATACCCCACCAAATCTCTCTGTATGGTTAATAATAGCATAATGTGATAACTATAATTACTTTACTCCTCCTATGTCTGCACTGGGTAAGCAGTTCCAATCTTACTGTAATAAACCCAGTCTTCCTTATACCATCATCACAATAACTAGCTATCCACTGATTACTGCTGGTGGAAGTATTCTGTACTAAGTATCTGCCCTGTTCATTGATACACTGCAACACCGGATTTCAAAGGCATTCGATACATATACACTATACACTGAAATGTTTGTGAGAACTATAATCATGTATTGTACTTTAACACAGATCTTTCTTTACACTATTCATGCACTTGTTAAGCTCTGTGTTTCAGAGTTAGGTGATAGTGATAGTACCAATATATAACTTGTCCCTGCTCTGATAGGCGCTGCCCACGTCATTGTCCTCAACCAGATAGTTGTTGGATTGTAAAGTGTGAAGCTGGATGAACACAGCAGGCCAAGCAGCATCTCAGGAGCACAAAAGCTGACGTTTTGGGCCTAGACCCTTCATCAGAGAAGGGGATGGGGTGAGGGTTCTGGAATAAATAGGGAGAGAGGGGGAGGTGGACCGAAGATGGAGAGAAAAGAAGATAGGTGGAGAGGAGAGTATAGGTGGGGAGGTAGAGAGGGGATAGGTCAGTCCAGGGAAGACGGGCAGGTCAAGGAGGTGGGATGAGGTTAGTAGGTAGATGGAGGTGCGGCTTGGGGTGGGAGGAAGGGATGGGTGAGAGGAAGAACAGGTTAGGGAGGCAGAGACAGGCTGGGCTGGTTTTGGGATGCAGTGGGGGGAGGGGAAGAGCTGGGCTGGTTGTGTGATGCAGTGGGGGTGGGGGGGGTAGTATTTGGATTGTGTTTGGAAGCCACGCTTTGAAACTGTGAATTGCTATATTACATTGTTCATGAATTCTTTCCCTTTCTGATTTGACCCCCCCCATAATTGTTTTATTTCTTTCAAAAAGAAAGACTGCACAGGGGTTATTGAACATCTCTGTCTTGGAGTAGCTGCTTTTCCTCCAGTCCAAGAATGTGTCACACAAAAGACATCTGGAACCTGTCTAACCATTTTTCATAGATTACTTTCACAGCTCCAGCCTCATAGTCATTTTTTTGGGGATGTTAATGCTGTATATTTTCTCTTTTTCTGGCCACACGCACTTCATTGGATAGTGATCAGAGCGGAAATCCTGGCCAATTTGTTCCTTCTCAACCCAAGTGTTCTGAAACCAATTCAAATGCCCCTATCTACATCTGGATGATCAACTAACAACACAGACTGCAGATCAATCCTTCCTGAGTTTTGCAGCTACTCACTGAATAAATCCGCTGAAACGATCAGGGAGATAGTTCGACACTGTTAAGTACTTCTCATCTTTTCTACTTCAGCCACTATTTCCATTACAAACATGGAAATGCGACTATTTCTA
Source organism: Stegostoma tigrinum (assembly GCF_030684315.1). Classification (NCBI taxonomy): domain Eukaryota; kingdom Metazoa; phylum Chordata; class Chondrichthyes; order Orectolobiformes; family Stegostomatidae; genus Stegostoma; species Stegostoma tigrinum. Next base: position 17,482,404 of record NC_081375.1, read on the forward strand.
AAATATTTTGTATTGAAATGTATGAAAGGGACTGCTGGCGGTGCTGATTGTTCCACTTACTTCTTGGATGTTGTTTGCACTGTTCTGGTCGATTAAACACATACTTTTCCAGAATTGAGAAAAACATTAGAACTACTGTATAGGCAGAAGATTCCACATGCAGGCTGTCACTTCCAATTCTCAAAGCTCTTTAGACCCTTCAGCCATGCCTCAAATAATAAGTTTCAGTTTTTGGAATAAGCCTTCAGGTTAACATGGGATAAATATTTGTCCTCGCTGCCTGTCTGCTAATCTGATGGAGGAGATGGCCTCCTCCTAACACCTAACTACTGTTGAATTGAGAATTAAAATTAGTGTTTCTAAAACTGTGGCAGATCCAGACCTTCCAGATTGCCACCCATACCATGAAGATGAAAGTTAAGCCCAATGTGTGTTAATAAAGAAGAGAAAGGGAAAATTTGCATTCATATTGCACCTGTCCAATCCCAACACAACCCCAACACAATCCCAAACTGCTTTCCACCAAAGACCATCCATTTGAAGTATAATCACTGTTGCAGTGAGGGAAACATCTTCACATAGCAAGTTCTCTGTTTTTATATTGGGGAATGTGACAATGACTGAATAATTTTGTTTTTGTGCAGCTGATTAAGCATAAATATTGGCTGACTCATTGCAGATAACTCTCCTGTTCCTTTTCAAAATGGTGACATGTGGTTTTGGGTTAACAGCTCATCTGAACTTCATCACCTCCTACAATGCAGCACTCCAGCAGTATCAGTCTGAATGTTTGTGCTGACTGGAATGGGGCTGAGCCCATAATCTTATGACACAAATTATACTGACAGAAGCAAAAAGGCTTTTCAACATGTGACATCCTTGTGATTCTGCCTCTGCCACAACATGAAATAGAAAAGCAAATGGTATTCTGGAGAAGAAGGAAACATTTATCTGGGTGCAGCGCAGGAAATTAGCACAGCAAATTAAAGAAAAGTAATTACTATTATCTATTAATAATTAATCTATTCAACCAACTGTTAATCTATTCAACCATAATCTTTTCTAGCTAATATGTGAATAGCTAACAATCAGGCATTTGATGGGCTCAACTTACTTTTGATATTTGCCCAATGTTTTAAACAGCTGGCTTGCTGTTAGTTATTGAAATTGACTCAACTATTAGCCTGAAAGTTTGTACCAAGATACCTCAAAGGAAAATCTAATCTATGGCTGTGTTTTATACTCTGTATGAACCTCATTCTACCCATCTCCTTCGTCAAAGCTTATCAGCTTATTCATCCATTCCTTTTCCTTCATGTGCTTATCTGGATTCCTGATTATGATATTGTTTTAAAAGACTAATTTTTCTTCGTAGAAAAGAATACACAAACCTATTCATAACCAGCAAATACTCAAAGTGGAATTATTTTCCTTCTAGCAATATTTTGGAGTTTTTTGAGAATGTAACTAAGAATGGATAAGGGGAAACCATTCAATGTGTTTGATTAAGATTTTCAGCAATGTTATGATAAGAGTTTAGTAAACAAAATTAGAACACATTGTGATTGAAGGCAATATACTGGTACAAATTGACAATTGGCTAGTCAACTGACAAAAACGGAGAACAGGAATAAAAATGTCATTTTCAGATTGGCAGACCATGACTGGTGACATATCTCAAGGATCAAGAACTTACTTGGGCTCTAGCTATTCACAAATGCAATTTGAATTTGGTAATTGAATACCATATTTCCAAGTTTATAGACAATGCAAAACTAGGCAGACATGTGAGTTGAGAGAAGAATTCATTGAAGCTTCTGGGGGATACAGAGAAGTTAAGGGAGTGGACAAACATTTGGCACACAAAAAACAAGATAGGGAACTAAGCGGTTATCCTTTCAGGCAGAAATAACAGCATTTCTTAAATTGTGTGAAGTTAAGAAATGTTGAGCTTCAAATTGATTTGGGTGCCCTTGTTCATGAGTCACTGAAAATTACCATGTAGATATCACAAGCAAGGTCTCCAAAGGAATTCAGTATAGCAGTCAAGATATCTTCTGCAATTATACAAAGCCTTAGTGAGATCACATCAGGAATATTATGCATAATTTTGCCCTCATTATGTAATGAAAGATACACTTACTTAGAGGAAATGCAACAAAAATGATCAAACCAGTTCTTGAGATAGCAGGACTATCTTATCAGGAAGGATTAAATAGACTAGGTCTTTATTCTCTGGAGTTTAGTAGAAGGAGCAACAATATTGTTCAAATTCATCCAGGGCTCAACAGGATAGACGTTGGGGAGAGTCTAGAACCAATGTGTTAGAACAAAGGACAAGTTATTTAGAACTGAGATAAGGAGAAATTTCTTCACTAAGAGACTAACAAATCTTTGGAATTTTCTGCCACAGATGGTTGTGGAGACTTGGCTGTTCAGTATGTTCAAGTTTGAGTTCAATAGAATTTTTGCATGTTAAAGATATCTTAAGTACAGGGATAGTGCAGAAATCATGTTGATATGGAAGATTAACCATGATCTTATTGAATTATAGAGAGGTTTGAAGGACTGAATGGCCTATATCTCCTCCTATTTCTTATGTTTTTCTGTCTTGAGAGATATTCATTCCAAGTTAATTGTGTAGTGATTATAATGCGGTCAGCCAGGTGGACATCTTGGCATAAGAGTTCTCCGATTGGGGCTGTTAACCTGGACTAATCAGGAAGCCCTAGTTGACAGAGTAAAAACAGGAACTTGGTCAGAGATCTGACTCTGAGCAAGTTGGATCAGCGTCAAGGACCCTCCACATGTATACAGTGACTTGGTGACTGGATACCGACTGCTGTAGAGTTATTTCAAATTGCATTAAATTTCCCTGTTTCCTTTGAGGTATCTTGGTGCAAACTTTCAGACTAATAGTTGAGTCAATTTCAATAATTAACAGCAAGCTTGCTATTTATAACATAAGGCAAATGTCAAAAGCAAGTTGAGCCCATCAAATGCCTGATTGTTAGCTATTCACATATTAGTTAGAAAAGATTATGGTTGAATAGATTAACAACACAACTGCCTGTGTAGTTGAAAGATCTACTGAGGTACTTTTCTATAATTTGCTGTGCTATTTTCTTGCTTTGCAGCTGGATAAATGTTTCCCTTCTTCTCCAGAATACCATTTGCTTTTCCATTTCATGTTGTGGTAGAGGCAGAATCACAAGGATGTTGCATGTTTTTCTTAAATTCATTGAAGATCCAATCAGAAGAATTCAAAATGAACACTGGTTCCTGGATTATGTTCTTACTGTGAAGTAGTTAATTATTATCCGAGTTAAACATTGCATTCCTTTGCTTCAGGTGAACTTTCGCTCCTGATGCAGAATGATGCATACCAAAAGCAAGTAGCAGGAATTCTAACACAAGGATCAGCTCAATCTAAGTGCATACATATCAAGTTTCTCAGTATTAGAAAAATACAGCTTTACAGGTTAGCACTGCTGCCTTTACAAAGCCAGGGACCCAAGTTCGATTCCAGCCTCGCACAACTGTCTGTGTGGAGTTTGCACATTCTCCCTGGGTCTGTGTGAGTCCCCACTGGGTGCTGTGGTTTCCTCCCCCAGTCCAAAGGTGTGCAGGCTAAGTGGCTTGATCATGTTAACGTGCACCAAAGTGTCCAGGGATGTGCATACTAGGTGGGTTAGCCATGATAATGCAGTGTTACACGGATGGAGTGAAAAGTTACATGTGAGGGGATGTTCTGTGGAGGGTCAATGTAAACTTGATGGGCCAAATGTTCTCTTTCCGCACTGGAGGGATTCTGTGACCTAACAGAGAAGAAGATTGACAACATCTCTAAGCATTACTGAGGACTTCACCAATTTCTTTACTAAAACTCAATACATAATAGGTGAAGAAGAACTTGCAGTTTATGACCTCAGAATATCCCATAGTGCTTTACAGCCACTGAAGAACTACAACTGATATGGAGAAAGATCACATAAACAGCAATGTTAATAGCTACCAGATGATGAGGAATATGTTTTGGCCAAGACCTGAGGAGAGCTTTCCTGCTCTTCTTCAAGACTTGCAATTTGTCATTTGCAGTGCGGACCGAAATTATTTCCAATTCTGCATTTCTTGTTAAAAAAGAATGAACATTAATAAAAACACTAAATCCATTCCACAGTCCAAACCTGCATACAACAAATGTGACCATGTGGCAGTCGAAGAGGCAAGTGGTTGATCAATACTTGCTGAGCCTAGCGATTCTGCTTTGAAATTTATGATTCGCTTGTAATGTGCAAAGTTTTATTCCAGAAGAATGATAGGTGAAATGTAGCTGAATATTCCTTCTAAATAAATGTGACTAGCTTCTTTAATCTGAACCATGTAGTCTAACAATAGGTATTTTTTGCCTTTTGGAATGGTCAGAAAATACCGGTAGTCTTTAATGTATATACCTTCAGCAAGAGAAATTGCAATGCGCTGATCCATTCACATCACCAATGTGTAGCTACTTTAGCAGATGCAGTTGTGCTTGCATTTGAGAAAAAGAGAAGTGTTCACCTTAATAATAAAATGTGAGGCTGGATGAACACAGCAGGCCAAGCAGCATCCCAGGAGCACAAAAGCTGACGCCCCGGGCCTAGACCCTTCATCAGAGAGCTTTTGTGCTCCTGGGATGCTGCTTGGCCTGCTGTGTTCATCCAGCCTCACATTTTATTATCTTGGAGTCTCCAGCATCTGCAGTTCCCATTATCTCTGTTCACCTTATGCAGCTTATCCATTCTTTATATAGGAGAGTGAGAGGTTAGAATAGCTACAAAAGCAGAGAAACAAATGTGCGAAATAGGTGGCGGCTGACAAATAAGATTGTTGAGAGAAATATCCATCTGTACAAATAAAACAGGGGCTTGCAAACATGTCTTCATGATTTTTCAAAGTAACTTCACAGTCAACAAAGAATATTATAAATGGTAGTCACTGCTGTAATATATTGAAATATCGACTGAAACAAAAACTATTTTCAATTTGTGTTTGACACGGTAAGGTTTGGGGATATTTAAGATTAGTTGTAGGCCTTAAATATAAATTTAGACTTTGGGACTTTGCCATTTGTTCAGCTAATCATGCTGATGACTCCCATTAGAAATATTGTGCTAAATGATGTGGTGCCTGTAGGGTGGGCCGCAGAATTGGGAAGTAAATATCAACCTCGAACTCTGCTCTTACATAGGATGAGGCCTGGCCAAGATGTCTTGGCCATTAGCCTATTAACCATTTACAGCTTAGGCTCTGAGGTAGACTTTGATATACTTGGTTTGGTGGAGGGAAACAGCAATCGATCAGCAATAGATTTTTCAGCATTTTGGAGGGGAAGTGACAGTTAAAAAAAAGTATATAAGTGTTGTCGAACTAATTGTTTCAGTGAACACCAGAGCAATAAAAATAAAATACTGCAGGTACTGGAAATCTTAAACAAACACACAAGATGCTGGAGAAACTCAACAGGTCTGGCACCATTTGTAAAGGGACAGAGTGAGACAGAGTTAACGTTTTGAGTTTGGCATTAATCTTCTTCAGAGTTCTCCAGAGTTGAATTCTGGCAGTTTTCTGATTCTTAAACGATCCAGATATCAGTGTTCAGGGAATGACTTCACATTTTGCAGGTAATAGAAACCTGCCAATACTGAAAACTGTGAGGAGGACAGTGTACAATTTCAAAATTTCATTGACACACTGGTGGAATGGCCTGGTGGCGGCAGATTAGTGGAAAAGTGAGAGGTGAGCATTTTGAAAAAACATAGAGAAATGGTATATAATGAAGTTGCTGTTCTAAAGGGTGGGCAGAAACAGAGAGACCTGTGTCCATGTGTATGCACAAGTGACTAAAGGTGGTAGGGCAGGTGCAGCAGTCATTAAAGCATACACTATTTGAATTTTTATTAACAAGGCCGTGGAGGTGTGCAAGGATGCTGCCTGGATTAGAAAGTATGAGCTCTTAAGAGAGGCTAGTAGGCCCGAAACGTCAGCTCCTCTGATGCTGCTTGGCCCGCTGTGTTCATCCAGCTCTACACCTTGTTACCTCTAGTAAAACTCAGGTTGTTTTCTCTGGAGCGGTTGAGGCTGAGGGTAGACTTGATAGAAATCTCAAAAATTATGAGGTGCATGTATAGGGTTGATGGTTAGAATCTTTTTCTCGGAGTTGAAATGTCTAGTACCAGGGGATATGCACTTAAAGTGAAAGAGAGAATGTTGAAAGGAGATGTAAGGGAAGTTTTTTTTTACACAGAGAATGGTAGAACTCTAGATTGTTCTGTGAGCGTGGTGGTGGTGGCAAATACGACGAAGGCACTTCAGGGACTTTTAGATTAGCACATAAATATGCAAGGAATGGAGGGATGTGGACCAAGAGCAGGCAACAGGGATTCATTTAATTTGGCACTCAGTTTGGCACAGCATCGTGTGCTGAAGGGCCCATTCCTGTGCTGTACTGTTCCACGTTCTATGTTCTCTGGCCTGAGCAGAAGGACAGGAAGAGTGATCTGAACTGCTATAAGACACCAGTTAGACTTCAACTGGATAATTGTGGATGCATCACTTGTTTTGAAAGATGTGAATACATTGGAAAGAGTGGTGAAGAGGTTCACGAGAATGGTGTCAGGGATAATAAACTTTACGAATGATAGTAGTTTGGAAACATTAGGACTGCTTTCCTTGGGGAGAGAAGGCTAAGACATCTGATAGAATTCTTCAAAATCATTCATGGGCTGGTTGGAGCAGAAAGAGAAAAACTGTTCTGATCAAGAACTAAAGGGCACAAATTTAAAAAGTTTGCAAATACAAAGTGAGAGAAAACTTTGTCACAGTGAATAGGGTCTGGAAAACAGTGTTTGGAACAATGGTGGAAGCAAGTTCAATTTAGGCAAGGGGCATCAGATGATTATTTAAATAGAAACAACCAGCAGGCTTGGCAATGTTTAGTGCTGGCAAGGCAAAATAAGGGAAGAGCTGGGAGTAATCAAGCTGATGATAGAATTTTCACAATAATGATTGTACCACTTCCAACACCAATTAGAGAAATAATTTACAATTCCTAATGTCGTATACAGTGCTTATCATAGAACATAGAACAGTACAGCACAGAACAGGCCCTTCAGCCCATGATGTTGTGCCGACCATTGATCCTCATGTATGCACCCTCAAATTTCTGTGACCATATGCATGTCCAGCAGTCTCTTAAATGACCCCAATGACCTCGCTTCCACAACTGCTGCTGGCAACGCATTCCATGCTCTCACAACTCTGTGTAAAGAACCCGCCTCTGACATCCCCTCTATACTTTCCTCCAACCAGCTTAAAACTATGACCCCTCGTGTTAGCCATTTCTGCCCTGGGAAATAGTCTCTGGCTATCAACTCTATCTATGCCTCTCATTATCTTATATATCTCAATTAGGTCCCCTCTGCTCCTTTTCTCCAATAAAAAAAGACTGAGCTCAGTCAACCTCTCTTCATAAGATAAGCCCTCCAGTCCAGGCAGCATCCTGGTAAACCTCCTCTGAACCCTCTCCAAAGCATCCACATCTTTCCTATAATAGGACGACCAGAACTGGACGCAGTATTCCAAGTGCGGTCTAACCAAAGTTTTATAGAGCTGCAACAAGATCTCACGACTCTTAAACTCAATCCCCCTGCTAATGAAAGCCAAAACACCATATGCTTTCTTAACAACCCTGTCCACTTGGGTGGCCATTTTAAGGGATCTATGTATCTGCACACCAAGATCCCTCTGTTCCTCCACGCTGCCAAGAATCCTATCCTTAATCCTGTACTCAGCTTTCAAATTCGACCTTCCAAAATGCATCACCTCGCTTTTATCCAGGTTGAACTCCATCTGCCACCTCTCAGCCCATCTCTGCATCCTGTCAATGTCCCGCTGCAGCCTACAACAGCCCTCTATACTGTCAACGACACCTCCGACCTTTGTGTCGTCTGCAAACTTGCTGACCCATCCTTCAATTCCCTCGTCCAAGTCATTAATAAAAATTACACTTATCATCATTTTTAATTAGACTTATTTATACATTGAAGTCCAATATGTAATACATTTGAAATGTCGATTAGAACTGTAAATTGCTCTCTGTTAACAACTTCATTCCATTAATGGTGAGAATTACAAGTCTATGCTATTAGCAGGAGAGTTTAATTTCATTGGTTCTTCAAATTGTTAGATGAACGGCTGAAATACTAGAGCCAACTTTTACTCAGATGCTGAGTGTTCCGCTCTGTACATCTATCAGATTCTGCCTTCACTGCAGAATGTCTGTTTTGTATGGAAGGCAACAGACATGACTAAATTCACAATTGGCTGATCAATGGTCAAAACATCCAGCATTTATGAACATATGTTTTCGGTATAACTCAACCCAAAAGTGGTTTTGTAGAAATACGTTGGTGCAAACTGAGTTTGACCAGGCATTTTCAACAATCCCGATTTTGTGACAGACACTTTTTATTAGGAGTCTATCATCCTACAGATTTCTTATTCATTGTTTCTTAATTGCAAAGGCTGTTTGACTTTGAGCTTTGTAATTTTTTGGTCTGTAACAATGAAGTTACTATGTCCACTGTGTGTGTTATAGATTGTTAATCTTTTATCCTGAAAGTACTTCAATTACCAATCTGTATATGAATAACATGCTGTTGCGTAATAAATTTGTTGCTCCAAAATATTCCTCTGTGCTTTCGTGATCAGTGCCATTTGCATTGAATCTGGTGAAATTCATCTGAGAGTGGAATTTTTGAGGAGGTGCACGAATCCCAGCAGCTAAGTTGGAAGTGCATGACGTTTACACTTGTGGGTCAACACAGGAGCTACACACAAGCATTTCAATTTAAATTTAAAGTGTCCATGATGGGCATCTGTAACAGATGCAATAATGTGACATGATAGGTATTTATTGGAGATTCCCATCAGCAAGTAAGAATTCAGCAGATCCAGGCAGTTTATAAAAGAGCCTTATCGATCAGCTTTCATTCAGTATTTTTGATCCATTTGTTGTTCAACCTGCAGCCTTTTATTTTCCTCAACACCCCTCAAACGTCTCCCTCTCACTATTCCTTTCTTATTCTTTTATGCTCATCATGTTCAACCTCCTTCAACTGCACCTTGGAGCTGTTCAAGCTGAGATACAGTCCAGTCCCATAGTTCAGCAACAACTTAATACAGATTCTCTTCCAGGCCATCAGAGAATGAGGGTAGGTGAGCAACCAGATGGTCCACTAGGATCCTGGGTCAAGCGAAAGAAGAGGGTCAATGTCCTGTTCCAATCTGCCAGGGTGAGTGGCAGGGTCATATGGCATCAACAGGTCTCTCATGGGTTTATCAAGCAACATACCTGTATGGGTTGGCAGCTGGGTCTGGTTCAGCCTCAGTACTGCACGCTAACTGAGGCTAAGGCGTGTGTCAAATATGGAAGTCCCAAAGAGTGACTATTTGGATATATTTTAATTTCATGGTGAATGCCATGTGTTGATTGGACTAAGTTTGAGAAGTAAACAAAAGAAGATAAGAACTAGGAGCAGGAGTAAACCATCTGGCCCCTTGGGCCTGCCCCACCATTCAATAAGATCGTGGCTGATCTTTTCGAGACTCAGCTCCACTTACCCACACCCTCACCATAACACTTAATTCCTTAATGTTAAGGTTTAAAACCATCACTAAGAAACACAATTCCGTCATGCTATCAGCTTACTTTGTTGCCACACCCTCCAATAATCTATTGTTGATTTGGCCTAAGATTTGCCAAATAGAGCAGGGTATTTTCCTCAATTCCTTAAAAGTGATTTAAGCTTTAACCAAAATCCCCTTTTCTGATATCAACTAAAGGTAGTAGTTCAAATACACAGCATCCAGGGTCTGAATGCATTGCTGCTTGGACCATCAGAATACTTCATACTTGCATGTCTGTTTAGGTGATATTGTTGGGTGTGGTCAGGTCCTTGAAAAATTCTTATTGATTTGTTAAAGCAGAGCTGCAGTTGGTAAAGTGTCAAGTTAATGCACTATAGGTTCATTGCCTGCCTCTCTCTGGAAAGATCCTTTTTACTGACAGTTGCATTGTTATATTCCTGCAAAATTATAGTATTCCTTGAACCATTAACAGATTACAGCCTGCAATGCCATTGCATCAAATATTGAATAACAGAACTCACAGAGAGTAGGCTTATCTTCTTATCAAACCATGTTGTAAAAGTCTGGAAGGGACATAGAGAATTAGAGTAGTTTACAGAGAGTATTTCATATTTAATACCTTAGATAGCTGAAGGCATATCCAACAAAGATGTAACGATTAAAATTGGGTTAGACAGAAGTCAGAATTGGAGGAGTGCAAATACCTCACACAATTGTCATGGTTAAAGGAGGTTGTAGAGATAGGAAATGCCGGGCCATAGAGAGATTTAAATATTAAAACAATGCTTAACCTCTACCCAGGGCTCAGGTTAGTAAGCACAGACATTTTGGGTGACTAAGATTTGGTTCAAGTTAGAACATGAATGACAGAGTTTTGGATGAACTTATGTCTATGTAGAGTTGAAGACGAGGGCAAAGGGATAGTTAAACTTACAGTTGTAAACAGCATTTATTATGGTTGCAGCCATGGATGATTTGAAAAGTTGGTGATATCAGACAGAAGCAAATACCCTTACCAATGGCATGGATGTACAATTGCAAGCTCATTTGGAAATCAAGTATGACAACAAGTTTGAACATAGTCTGGTTGAGCCTCAGGAAGTTGGGAGTGAGCGAAATAGCTTCAGCAGCTAGTGAATGGAGTTTATAGTGTGTATGGGCTTCAGTCTTCCCAATATTTAGTTAGAGGAGATTTTGACACATTAAGCACTGGATCTTGGACATACAATCTGACAATGCAGTGACAACAAGATGGTTCCTAGGGATGGTTAGAGTTTGAGCTGGAAATTATCAACATTCAACAGTTCTGAAGAAAGGTAATACTCAAAACATTGATGTCTCTTTTCCTGTAGATGCTACTTGTGTTTGCTGTGCTCTTCCAGCCTCCTGTTTGTCTAAAGAGGAAACGTGCTTTAGATAATGTTGTTGAAGGCCAACTTGTAATAGAGAAATAGCAGGAGACCAAGAATAGATCCTTGAAGGGCTTCAGAGGTATCTGAGACCGCAGGAAAAGAAGCCATTCTAGGTGGTTAACTATGTCTGATTGGAAGTTTAGAGAAAGGTGGGTGCCACTTCATCCATATGAAAGCTGATGAACAAGCTGCAGGCAGGTTGAGAAGGAAGGAAAACAATTTTTCTGTTCCTTTGTTGCTTCATCAACAGCAATCTTGTCTCTGAGTCACCTGTTGTTGCGTTCAAGTCCAACCTCAGGAAGTGAGTACAAAAATCAACACCTCAGTCAGTGTTGTGCTTTTGGTGATGCAGTCGTTCAGGTGAGATGTGAAATCAAGGTCTGGTTTGCTATATCTGGAGATTGTCAAATATCTCACACTATTACTTTGAAGAAGACAGAGATTTAACCCTAGTATCCTAAGCAACATTTATCACATAATCAACATCTCTCTCCCTTCAGGTACCATGCCTTGAAAAGCCCTTGACAACATGGTCTTCTGTGTTGGTCTCTGTTTATAGCTGTCAGCATCCTGCTGTATTTTACCATTGCCATCTGCAAAGAGCTGAGCAGCTGTTTTTGGCATTTGACGGAAAAACCTATACATTGACATTCAACCTCATAGAATTATAGAATCCCTACAGCGTGGAAATAGGTCATTCAGCCCAACAAGTCCACACCGCCCCTCCAAAGAGCATCCCACACTGACTCATTCCCTTACTCCCGCATTTCCTCAAGTGTAGCCCACCTAACCTAATAATCCCTGGACGCTACAGGCAATTTAGCACAGCCAATCCACCTAGCCTGCACAACTTTAGACTGTGGGAGGAAACCAGAGCTCCCAGAGGAAACCCACGCAGACATGGGGGAGAATGTACAAACTCCATACAGTTGCCTGAAGGTGGGATTGAACCCAGGTCCCCGGCATTGTGAGGCAGCAGTGCTAACTACCAAGCCACCATGCTGCCAAGCCTGTTAGGTCATATTAAGAACATACTTTACCTAGTCATCAAATCTTGGGATAGGACTTGAATCTGGAGGTCCTAGCTTACAGGCAGAGATGCTACCCATTGTGCCTTAACATCTCTACTCATCAACATCACCAATGTCAAACCACACCTCCACCACTGATGCTCAATATCAGCAGTGTGTATCACGTATTAAATGCACTAAAATAATTCACCAAAGATTCTTAGACTGCACCTTCTGAAGTAATGACCACTTTCATCTAGAAGGATAAGAGCAGCAGACTACCACCTGCAAATTCCGCTCCAAGCCACTCACCATCCTGACTTGGAAATCTATCTCCATTCCTTCACTGTTGCTGGGTAAGAATTTTGGAATTCCCTCCCTAAGGGCATTGTGGGTCAACCTGCAGCGCATGAACTGAAGAGGCTCAAGAAGGTAGCTCACCACCATCTTCTCAAGGGCAGCTAGGGATAAACAATAATGCCAGCAGCAGCAATGTCCGCATTCCATGAATGAATTAAAACAAAAAAACTAAGCATTTATTGAATAATTCGCTATTAAGAAAAAAATCCCATGTTTATAAAATCCATTAACTATCTCGCGTCTCTGAAAAAAAATCAAACATTGGAATTCATAGTCCCACTTCAAAAACTCTATAATGTGCTCATTTGTCAAGCAAATTGAGGCATTGACCTGATTGAATGTTATGAATTTCACTTTTGCAGCAAAAATCCAATGATAGCTCCTTGACAGCTCTCTCAACAGTTCATTATGATAACTTTATTTTTAACTCTGTGACACTTTGGGCAGCCCATTTTGTCAACAGTTCTCACAGCTCCAACAAGTTTTGTATCCATGTTCAAGTCTACTTTCAATAATTCCAAAGGGCCTCTTGCTTCTCCGAAAGGGCACCTGGTCTCCCATAATTTCCTCCAGTGCTGTCTCCAAAAGGGTGGTTACTTCACAGGATTCCACAAAATTTAGACCTATTCATATCAGGCCTAAGCTATACACATTGTCTTCCCCACAGCTACTGTTTTATATGGCAGCTACAGAGATATGAAAGACATGATGCAGCACCATTTCTGTTCCCACACTCTGCCCTGTAAAAAATTATGATGGAGGTGTTAGTTAGTGGGACCTTTGCACTTCAGCCTCTACTGTTATATTTAGGCTCTCTATTGTCAAATCTCAGACCTTTATCCCCTATGTAGCTTGATAAATTCATATTATCTTCTGATGTGGGATACTGTCAAATGTTGTTGGGTAATACTCCACAGAAATGCCTTGGAATTGCACTAAAGGTATTGTTGCTATCGTTTGATGACTCTATGGTAACCCACTATTAAAAATGGCATTCACATTTACGTCTGTCATTGTTAAGCATTGTGAAATGTTAATGGCAGAACTCCAGTAATTCAATGCTTGTGTTGATTACACTTTTTCTCGGTGATCACATTAAATTTTCAGCTATAGGCCTTGTGACTCACAGCTGACTTCTAGTTCAGTATCCAAAAGTGGAAGCAAGATCAAATGTTTAACCTTTGTACTATTCCAACTGTGAACTAGCAGCATACTAACAGTAAATGCAAATTTGAAAGTCTAATGTTGAAATGGTAGGTTATGTCTGATGCTTCATTTTAAGCAAAAGAATGGATATTGGGCTCCTCAGAAGTTGTTTGAAATTTCCCAATTGTTTTATATGACGACTTGTTCGTATGGATTGAATTTCACAAATCAGTAAGTAGGTAAATGAGTACTAGTTACTATTCTGCTTCTGCTTCTGCTTCTGCTTCTGCTTCTGCTGTCACACAATCATCTCATTCCTTTGCCTAATTTTCCAGAAAATACCAATGAAAATTAAGAGAGAAAACAATTCAAAAAGGATCTACGTATGAAAACAGCACAAATGTTTTCATATATTTTGTCTTTTGTTCTTGCTTCACTTTTTTGTGTATCCCACGGAGTTTAGACTTGTTCAGAGCAGAGACTAAGCTAGATTAGGCTTCAGTTACGTCTATAACTGTAGCAATACGAAGAATCATTTCTGTGAATGCTTCTCACCTCTGTGCCAAATCAAGCAATGCTCCTCCCTCCATAATATGAACAGCTGTGGGTGAAGTTTATCTCTCAGGTCAGAAAATAGCTTAATGAGTGGCATTTAGTAATTAATGAATTATTTAACAAGAAGCAGTAGGAGATCCAGCTCACTTTAATGCCTGGGCCATAAATATACGACTGACTCTCTGATGCACTCCATCCATCATCGTCACTGTGTCAGAATCTTGAGGCTCCCTACCTAACAGCTCTGTGACAGTGCTTGTAATACATGAACTACAATGGCTCAAGAAGGTAGCTCACCTCTGGAGTGGGCAATAAAGGCAAACTTCCATGATGACACATACCTATCGTTGTTGATTTTTAAAAATACCACCTTCAGCAGTGTAGAATTTCCTTAATACTGCACTGGAATTGACAACACAGACTCCTTGGGGTGGAAATGTCTGTAGAGATTTGATCCAGGCAAATTTGCTACTTTCTTATAGTACAATCTGACAATACTTTAAATGTATTTTATTGGCTGTCATCATTAAAGGTGATAAATACATTCAAGTCTTTCCTAATGTATAACAAGTACCTAACTTGCTTTGTCCTTGGAAAATAAGTCTGTGACTGATGACTAACATTACAGACTCACATTGTTTACATTATTAATCAATGTTTCACTCATTTTCCTTTGATAGGAAATGAAACACGTTCGTATCATAAATGAGAAAGGCATTTAGCACTTTAAGGTATTTGGTAGTTGTTCTGAATTTTTAAGAAGATTATTTTCCTTTCAGAATCACCTTTCATTGGAAGAAAACAGGCTGAATTTTCCCAGGGTTTCGCTGCCGGAAACCTTCGCCCTGTTATCAGTAATTTCAATGGCTTTGTACAGTTCCAATAAACACACAATAGCTTTTGACGAGATTCAAGTTGCATGTCTTTAATAGTTTAATAATACCTACAGTCATCCAGTTCATCAGAGAATGAATTGGATTGCACCAGAAGTTATTTAGGACAACCTGGCAAATGCACAAGCACATCAAGTTTATGTCTTTGTTCTCAAAAATCAGTGTCTTGACTAAATACTTATCTTCAATTGACTGCAGCAGATTATTATCAGCAAATATTTATGCAACTTGTATATCCTGGCAAGTGGCACTAGTATAAAGACTAAACATTGCAAGTTCTTGAAATTCTACACTGAAAAAAGAGTTGCGTGCTTTCATTGACTTTTTTTTAAATTCCGAACTAAACAATGTATTTACGTAATGCAAACTTACAATAATTAATCAAGCAGACCTCTGTCGCTAAGATTTGAGCGACAGCCTCCTTAGGGAGGTGTCAATGTTTAACCTAAAAGCTGTTCCTCAGTCTTTTTTTCATCCTGATCTACAAAGTGCACTAATCCTTACAGTCATTTAGAACTCAGACAACAACTCACCAGGTGTACTGTTGCACCAAAGCATTTATAGGAGTAACACTAATTCACTGACTCCTCACAATTATTTTCGAACTTAAAGGGAGAACTGCTTTTGGAGGTAAGAACACGTTTCACTCACCTGCTTTGTTACCTATTAATGTTAAATGTAAGGTAACCAAGAGTGGTAAAATGGGGCTCAAATACCTGGGTTTTATGTGATTAAAAAACACTAAGTACAAAAAGTTGTTTTCAGAACATTTTTTATTAAATGCCTAAATGGGAGTTTATTTCATTTGCCAATGATATTGTGATAACTTTAGTGATTGTAAATTGTGTAATTTTAATATTTGAGTTTTATGGCACACATTACCTCAATAAAAGATATCATTTCATTTTGACCATCAGTCCATTTCACAATTTTCAACATGAGACTTGAATTTTCTGTCCATAATCATAGTTCATATGAAATCCAATTCCACATCACATTTTGTGCCACCTAATTACAAGCATGAGGTAAAGCCTGCAAGTAAGTTTGAGGTAAAGAGGGGCATGTCTCAGAGCTCTGGGTACAAAATTTGTGGACAAATTCTGCTGTTCGAATCATAAAACGTAAGTGTTAATGTCTGCAGAATGGTTCATTATATTAATGGAAGAGTGACCAATTTGTCCCTAAATATTGCAGTGAATGAGCAGTCATAGTATCCATTTTATTCAACAATACTAACTGAGGCACAGTGGTCTCAGATATTGAATTAGGAAATAGTATCCAAATTCAACAACATTACCTTCTTTGAATTCTTTGTTTAGATGCTTGTATTACCGATTGGCTGTAACTTAGATCTTCCCGTTTTTTGATGTAGGTACATATTGCTAGGAATATCATGACCACGAACAAGTTTAATTAGATAATACCATAATGACTTTAGAACTTATTTCTGAGGAAAGATATATTCTTTAACTTCAAACTGAAAATGTAACCTGCTTAATTACCAAGAAGAAGACAATAATTTAAGCAATTATACGTAAAATGAAATCCTTTGATCATTTAACAACGAATGAATAAGAAGAACAAGGTACTTGAACAATATTATTGACCATTTTAACTGGAAAATTGAAAGGTTAGCTATCATATTTAAAAATATTTTATGTTGGGAGTGGAAGTGGGATCAGAATCAAGGACATGGGAACATGGTCTTAAAATTAGATTTCAGGCATTCAGGTAGCAAGCACAGAAATATTCTTTCACTCAAAAATAGCAAGTATTTGTAATTTTCTTGCCTTAATGGTCAATTTCTGTTTCTATGTTTCTAAGCCTCTGATTTCATTTGCATGATTCAGCCCTGCTAATGGGCCTGTTCGTGGATTTACACATTTCACAGAATACAGGTTGATATCAATAGCACATTCTTAATAAGAGGCATGAGAAAAATCCATTGTTGAAAGCACCCCAAGTCACGCCAAAGGTAAAAATGCTAGCAGAGTTGGCCTGGCTGCTGTCATCACTGATTGCATAACTCATTTTTATATGGAAAAGCTTTTAGGTTGCATGAAATGAAATGTGCCTATTAGAAAGTATTCACAGTAACTGTCCCGTATATGTACAATTGATTGAAAACCTGTACTCCTGTGCATTTTCGTTTCCCTTTGTTCCTATTAATGATTTGCTAAGCTTGTGGCAAACATCAAATAGTTATTTTGTTGATAAATACTGCTGTGTGAAAACAAAGCTGACGATGTTTACCTAGTAATTATTGTGTGTCAGTCATATCTGAACATCTTTTCTCACATCCCAAAAAATCATGGCAATCAGCTCAAAGCCTGATATGTGATAAACATGCTGTAAAGTGTCTCACAGTGAAACTGATTAACTGAAAGATGTGTAACTTTACTCATGTTCTAGGAGTTCCAAGTGGTAAGACAGAGCTTGTATTGAAATGCCTGAACATTTCTATCTCTTTCAAAGATTGCAATCTGTGCAGAGCTATTGTTATTGGTGAAATGATATCTTCTCAGTTTTACAAATTATAATTACACTTAAAATTATGTGAAATGCTGGGCTCATTTGTAGCATGGACTGAGCTGATTATGAAATTGAAAGCAAGTATGTCGCATGTTTTTATATGTATTAACTGAACAGTTGGTTATAAACTAACTCTTTGTCACTGAGCAAGTGATCAGAAGGTCAAATTTGTGCTGAAAGTAATAAAGTCTTCTCCCATACTAAAAATGTTCACCATCAGATATTTTCTTATAAATAGAAAAAGAAAAGTTGAAAAGAAGACTAGCATTCATTTAGTACTTTTGTGACCTTAGGATATGCCAAAACATTTTAAAATCAAAACAGTGCTTTGAAAGCGTAGTGATTGTGTAATATAAGGAATGCAGCAGTCAATTTTATTCAGAATAGCAATGTAGTAGGAACTAAATAGCCTTTTGTTTAAGGGATAAATATTGGCTAGGATATCAAGGAGACCTTTCCTGCTCTTCTTCAAAACAATATCAAGGAATTCCTTAAGTACAACTTTAAGGGCAGTCAGGGGACCAATTTAACATATGTATTTGTGCAACTGTTTCAAGCAAATTACAAGAATTAGCTGCTTGTTATGTGGGTTAACAGGCTGGGAATTAAGTGTATTAAATTAGTTAACCATTAAAATGAGATGCTAGCAGGAAGGCAATTATACTTTAAAGTTAACAGCTTTCCTAACAAGCTGTGTGTTCTGCTTTATTATTTTCTGATTACCTTTAGTGCTCAGAAGTAAGGTTATAACTTAAGTAGTTTTGCATCTCATTAAAATACAGCCTTGATTATTCAGCTTTAGACTTTGTGACCTGAGCTCTATGGACTGGACATTTTTCATCTAAATATGTCTTTGCAAGATTAAATTCAACAAAGAACAATTACATCCAAATATCCAGTTGTTTACTAGATAGCATAAGGAACATGTTCACAAAAAGGGATATTTTAGTCTTTTCTGCATTAATTTCATCCTCACTATTTGAGATTTTACTGCATTGATTTTTTCCTTGCTGTTTGGATTTTTACTATCTGCTCTTTCTTACCAGCTCTGTACATCAATTGTCTTGTAAATAAGTCTATACTTTTAACCTTTAAACTTTGGTTTGAAGGTGTGGTGTTGTACCTTTTGAAAGGAACAATAAGAATATGATATAACAAGGTGTAGAGCTGGATGAACACCGCAGGCCAAGCAGCATCAGAGGAACAGGAAAGCTGACGTTTCGGGTCAAGATCCTTCTGCTCCTCTGATGCTGCTTGGCCTGCGGTGTTCATGCAGCTCTACACCTTATTATCTCACGGTTCTGCAGCATCTGTAGTTTCTACTATCAGTGAGAATATGACGACATTCTCGTATCTGTTGTCTCAATAAACGGATAATTGCCAACGAAAGGTGCAGGACTATTTCAGATGCACCATACATACAATATTTCATTTCAAATCATACGAGAGTATCTCATGGAAACTAATAAGTACTAAATATAGATAAACATAGCTAAAGCTTGGTGAAATTCATACTGATGACTACAATGGCAAATATATCCATCATGGGCCTCCTGCAGTGCACAATGATGCCACCCGAAGGTTGCAGGAACAGCAACTCATATTCCGCTTGGGAACCCTGCAGTCCAATGGTATCAATGTGGACTTAGAACATAGAACATAGAACAGTACAGCACAGAACAGGCCCTTCAGCCCACAATGTTGTGCCGACCATTTATCCTCATGTATGCACCCTCAAATTTCTGTGACCATATACATGTCCAGCAGTCTCTTAAATGACCCCAATGACCTTGCTTCCACAACTGCTGCTGGCAACGCATTCCATGCTCTCACAACTCTCTGCGTAAAGAACCTGCCTCTGACATCCCCTCTCTACTTTCCTCCAACCAGCTTAAAACTATGACCCCTTGTGCTAGCCATTTCTGCCCTGGGAAATAGTCTCTGGCTATCAACTCTATCTATGCCTCTCATTATCTTGTATACCTCAATTAGGTCCCCTCTCCTCCTCCTTTTCTCCAATGAAAAGAGACCGAGCTCAGTCAACCTCTCTTCATAAGATAAGCCCTCCAGTCCAGGCAGCATCCTGGTAAACCTCCTCTGAACCCTCTCCAAAGCATCCACATCTTTCCTTTAATAGGGCGCCCAGAACTGGACGAAGTATTCCAAGTGCGGTCTAACCAAAGTTTTATAGAGCTGCAACAAGATCTCACGACTCTTAAACTCAATCCCCCTGTTAATGAAAGCCAAAACATCATATGCTTTCTTAACAACCCTGTCCACTTGGGTGGCCATTTTAAGGGATCTATGTATCTGCACACCAAGATCCGTCTGTTCCTCCACGCTGCCAAGAATCCTATCCTTAATCCTGTACTCAGCTTTCAAATTCGACCTTCCAAAATGCATCACCTCGCATTTATCCAGGTTGAACTCCATCTGCCACCTCTCAGCCCATCTCTGCATCCTGTCAATGTCCCGCTGCAGCCTACAACAGCCCTCTACACTGTCAACGACACCTCCGACCTTTGTGTCGTCTGCAAACTTGCTGACCCATCCTTCAATTCCCTCGTCCAAGTCATTAATAAAAATTACAAACAGTAGAGGCCCAAGGACAGAGCCCTGTGGAACTCCACTCACCACTGACTTCCAGGCAGAATATTTTCCTTCTACTACCACTCGCTGTCTTCTGTTGGCCAGCCAATTCTGTATCCAAGCAGCTAAGTTCCCCTGTATCCCATTCCTCCTGACCTTCTGAATGAGCCTACCATGGGGAACCTTATCAAATGCCTTACTGAAGTCCATATACACCACATCCACAGCTCGACCCTCATCAACCTTTCTAGTCACATCCTCAAAAAACTCGATAAGGTTTGTAAGGCATGACCTACCCCTCACAAAGCCGTGTTGACTGTATTTGATCAAGCCATGCTCTTCCAGATGGTCATAAATCTTATCCCTCAGAATCCTTTCTAACACCTTGCAGACGACAGACGTGAGACTTACCGGTCTATAATTGCCGGGGACTTCACCAGCTTCCAAATCTCCCCTTCCCCCACCGCATCCCAAAACCAGCCCAGTTCGTCCCCTCCCCCCACTGCACCACACAACCAGCCCAGCTCTTACCGTCCACCCACTGCATCCCAAAACCAGTCCAACCTGTCTCTGCCTCACTAACCTGTTCTTCCTCTCACCCATCCCTTCCTCCCACCCCAAGCCACACCTCCATCTCCTACCCACTAACCTCATCCCACCTCCTTGACCTGTCCGTCTTCCCTGGACTGACCTATCCCCTCCCTACCTTCCCACCTATACTCTCCTCTCCACCTATCTTCTTTTCTCTCCATCTTCGGTCCGCCTCCCCCTCTCTCCCTATTGGCTTCTTCATTCACCCTGACTGAATCATCAATAAGAAGACATGATATTTAGGAAGCTTAAAATCAAATTAAGTTTTGCATTTGGAATGATACAAGGAGATTTCTTTGTGGAAAATTACATTTAGTTTCTGAAATGCATACCCAAAATTTAAAAGTTAACATGTTTACTGGTTATGGTCTGATCATGGGTGGAAACAATTTTGAAAAGAATCACTGAGCAGTGTCCTGAAATTCAAATGTCATCTTTTGGTCTGCTGTAAACACCAGAACCCTGTATGTCGCCACTTCTAATCCATGCAATGTATTGTTCCCTTGAAAACCCTCTTCTTCTCTTCTGCAGTTCTTTAGGATAGAAGATGACAGTTTGATAGGTTCTGAGATGACTGATAAGCACATTGTGGATTCTACAGTAACTGGCGAAGTATGGCTGCTGGTTTGTGTGCTATCCTTATTCCAAGAGGTTAGAGGAGTCCTGTAGTCAGTTCTGATGTGTTTCTAACATAGGGTAGGGTGGCCAGTGTGTTGGGCCGTTTAGTGTCTTCTTGGTGTTGTTTGTTTGCCAGGCATCAGCAGGTGAAGATGTTAGGACAACAATTGTTTGCAAAAACTCCATATAAGTGTTCCTGTTTGTTCTGTGCGGGTCCGGGATGTTTCAATGAGTTATCACTCATTCAGACAGAGTCCTGACACAGTCCTCTTTGTGGACATTGGGTGGTTACTCATGTAATTCAGGATTTGGTCAGTGTGTGTAGTCTTTCTGTATATGCTGTATACATTGAAGATGAAATGTATGGTTAGGCATAGGCCTAGTAATTTTAAAAAAGTACTAGACTTATGCCTTACCACATACTTCAACTTCAACGACCAGATATATGCACAAATTAATGGAACATCATTGCGTTCATTCATCTCGGGACTCGTAGAGGAAGCTATTATGCAAAGACTGGAGTGCACAGCCCTCCCCCAGATTCAGCCTAAACTGTGGCTTAGAAACATTGATGATAGCTTCATGATCATTATACAAGCAAAGTTGGAAGAAACACACCACCTTATTAACAGCATATTCACTGGGATCAAGTTCACCAGGGAAGAAGAGAACAACCATCAACTCCCGTTTCTAGACGTAGTGGTAGAATGAACAAACCATGGGAGTTCCTTACCAGCGTATACAGAAAGATTACTTGCAGAGACCAAATCCTGAATTACAACAGTAGCCATCACAGTGTCCACAAAAAGAGCTGTTTCAAGACTGTTTAACCCAGTAATAACTCACTGCAACACTCCAGAGCTGCACAAAAATGAACAGGAATACCTACGCAGAGCCTTTACAAACAATGTTCATCCTAACAGCTTCATCCACCAATGACTGGCGAACTAACAACACCAAGAAGGCACTATACGGTCCAACACACTGGCCACCATACCCTCGTTAGAAACACATCAGAACTGACTGCAAAACACCTACGACCTCTTGGAATAAGGATAGTACACAAACCAACAGCCATATTTCTCCAGTTACTCTCCAAGACAAAAAAGACCCCATACCCACAATGAGCAGGACAAGTGTGATATATAAAATGCAGCAACTGTGAGAAACACTGCATAGGACAGATGGACAGAAAACTTTCCACCAGGATACATGAACACCAACTCGTAGCAAAACGGCATGACCAACTCTCCCTCATTTCAATACACTCTGACGTAGAAGGACATCAATTTAACTGGGATAAAGTTACAGTACTAGGACAAGCAAGACAAAGACAAGCCTGAGAATTACTGGAGGCCTGGCTTTCAAGCACTGATGCCATTAACAAACATGTTGAAATAGACCCCACCTACATAGCACTATGGTATAAAACCAGAAACAAGACTGCCCACTATGTCAGGCTGGACCATATAAGTTCAGATTGGGACAAAACAACAGTGCTTCAATGGAGGCTACACAGCACTGATGATGTCACCTAGAAGGGAGACAAAACGTTTGCATGAAAACCAGTTAGAACCAACCAACAACTCCGTCAATGGCTTGACTTGGGAGTTTATGTTGCTGAGAATCCTAAAAAAGTGGATGCGACTCTCCATAAGACCATAAGATGCAAGGACAAAACAAGATCATTCATCCCATTAAGTCTGCTTTGAACTCAATCAGATCATGGCTGATCTGATAATCCTTACTTCCACTTTCTTCTTTTCTACCCCATAACCTTTGACTCCCTTACTGATTAAAAATCTGTCTACCTCAGTCTCAAATGTACTTGCTGACCCAGCTTTGATAGCCCTCTACAGTAAAGAATTCGGATTACCCACCATCAGAGAAGAAATTCCCCCTCATCTCTGTCTAAAATTGGAGACCCCTTACTCTCAGATAATGCCATCTGGCCCCAGACTTTCCTATGAGGGGAAAACCTTCTGCCTCTAACCTGTCAAGTCCCCTAGGAATGTTATATGTTTCTATAAGATCACCTCTCATTTCTCTTGAGTGTTGACATGTAGGGTGTTCAATCCTCTCAAGCATTTGGTATCCCTCTTAAATTGGATAATAAACCAATTGCAAAAAGGAAAATAAGGAAAAGCATTCAGCACAGGACCATAGGAAATGTTAATTGTAAATCACATATTTGTGGATGGCTCATATTACATTATGGAATACTTGATAATAAGTGGTTGAGAATCCATGGCCCATTCCCTGAAATGAATATCGACTTCAAATAAAACATCACAAGTTTAAAGGCAACTGGGCACGGCTCTTAGGGAGTGGTATTCAGGTCTTAGATTTGCTGCAATATTAACATTTCAAAACCAAATAAACAAATTTAATTCCGTGGCAAAGACCCTGTTCACTTTCATAGAACTGGTGACAGCGAACCATCTAGAAGGCTAAAAGTTAAAACAGCAGCAACTGCAGGTTATGTTAAATATTAACCACCTAAACAGCTAAATTTACACGAGTGATATTAGCAATATTTAGAGAAGCTTGTTTTAGGAGGAAAAAACTTGTAATGAGACAGTCTTTCTTCTCCACATGACCTATTAAAATAACTTAGTAAAATTGGCACTAGGTTTAAACAGCAAACTTTCCTGAGAGGCATTTTTATTAATAGACTAAATGTAGTTACAAAGTATAAGGAAAAATGCTTACTTATTTTACGATGACCTAATGAACAGTACTTTCATCCTCTATTAGAACACAAGGAAGCAAACCCAAGGCCTGGCTTCCCAGTCACAGCAATAGTGGGGCTTTATCCTTAAACAAATCCATTCCCAGAAGTATTCATTTTGATTCTAGTTATGAAATGAATGATGCAATAAAGTATATGATATTAATTATGCAAAAATGACCAGCAGCAAAGAAACAAAGAGATTGCGGGGGATTCTGATGGAAATCATGGCATTGCAAAATCAAGTTTTGGGTTCATTGAGTTCAAACAGGATTCGGAAACAAGGAGCCACTCAGGTCCTCATACGGGAGGTAAGGCAGAAAAGACAGTGTTAATGTATGGAAAAACAAGGCTAGTTTATAGATCATTGTGTGCTCCTGAGATGCTGCTTGGCCTGCTGTGTTCATCCAGCCTCACATTTTATTATCTTGGAATCTCCAGCATCTGCAGTTCCCATTATCTCTAGTTTATAGATCATGTTAGTTATATTTATATTCCATTAATTTGGCTTCTTTTCATGTTGCAATTTTCCTTTGTGTTTTGAATTCATGTATTCAATTTCTTTAATCTCAACACTGAAAAATGACAAGCCACTCATAAACAGCCACCTTGGCTCTGCATCTGACTGCTCTCTGTGTTGGCTCTGTGTCTGACCATCTGCACTCTATGCTGTGCCTGGGCATGACCCTGTGATTCTTATGCTGATCTGTGTCTGACTGTCTGCTGTCTGTGTTGCGTATGGGTCTGACTTTCTGAGCATCTACTCTGTGCTGGCTCTGTATCTGACTGTTTGTACTAAGTGTAGCACTTGGCTCTCATTGATAACAAAGTGTGAAGCTGGATGAACACAGCAGGCCTGTGTGGGGTCTCTGTCTCACTCTCTGCTGTCTGTGCTCAGTCAGTGCCTCACTGTCTACTATCTGTGTGGGGTCTTGCCTCACTTTGTGTTGTCTGTATGGGGTCTCTGTCTCTCTCTGCTGTCTACGTGGGGTCTGTGTCTCACTCTCTGCTGTCTAAGTGGGGTCTGTATCATAGTGTTTGCTGCCTGTCTGGACTCTCTGTTTCTCACTGTCTGCTCTCTGTGGAGACTGTGGCTTACTGTCTGCCATCTGTGTGAAGTCTGTGCCTCACTCTCTGCTCTGAGTGCTGAGTCTGTCTTGCTGTCTGCTCTTTGTGTGAAGTCTGTGTCTGACTGTCTGCTCCCTGCACTCTTTCCTGCATAGTTTCCTTTTGCTACTTCTTTCCATGTATTAATTGTGTTTTTCCTCCTTTACTTCTCATTTGATGTCTCAAGTCGTCTCTTATTTCCACTTTTTCTTGAACTCAATGAACCCAACCTTGAGTCTGCTTTACCTTATCGATAGAAACCTACTTGTCCTTTTATTTTTGGTCATATTTACAGCATGAATATAATACACTTTATCATATCAGCTGGATCCAAAGAGTTTTGTGATACAAATAGAAAATCCTGGAATTGCTACTTAGTTAGTATCTGTCGAGAGCCATAGAGTAAAGTTTTCAGTTCGGTGAACTTTCATCTGTTTTACAAAGTATTTTGAGAATGGATTTGTAAGATATAAAGCTCATGGATTAACTAACAACAAGTCCAGACAACATTGTGCTCTTATTTGTATATTACTGCAAGTAAAATGCAAAAAATAATTTGTTTCTTCAGGCAACTTTTAAACAGCTGCAAATATGCTGGGTGAGCAAGTTGCCGTCAGCCAGATGATTGCTGTGAGAGCTATCACTATGACTACATTATATGTCAGATTTAAGAGAAAGACCTTGGGCATTTGAGTATATGGAATCTTGCATTGAGATAAAAATGAAACATGATATTGCACATTGAAGAAATTACAACAAAGTATTAAAGCATTGTGGATGAGATTTTACATTTCTAACAGCCCATTCCAAATTCTGACAATAAATGCATCACTTGTTAAATCCCAAAATGTTCAGAAGTTCCAAAATCTGAACATGTTCTTTTTATTGTCAAAAAGAATGTTGCTTCTCTCTTTTAAATTAACTGCTTCAGTTGGCCACTGTCCAAAACTATCATACATTGAATAGTTAAATTTGGCAGTGACATTTAAGACAGTAAAACTGAGATTTGGAACTTTGAACCATTATATTTTTAATAAGGAACGTACTATTTTTGTCAGGAGTTTCAAAGTATGCTATTAGCATTGTAATGAAGTATATTCCACATGACCACTAAGTTTCAGACTGGAGCTCTACTCAGTTTGTGTTACAACAGAGATGGGAACATCTGCAAAGCTGAATGCTGAAGGGCAAAGACACCCTATTATTGCTTTTATCCTTGTTATTCCTGTTGCATGGAAAAGCCAAATAGCAACTGTGACAGACCGTCATCCCTGCCTCTAGATTTGGCGAGTCCAACACATTAACCGATTATTTTCTATCCTCCATAAACTTGATTTGATTTATTTTAGTCACAAGCATCTAACTACAGTGAAAAGCTTTGTATTGCGAGCTATACAGGCAGACCACAGCAAATGAGGACATACAGAACATAGCGTGCTTAGACAGACCAAGGCATACGAGGTTATAGCTGCACAGGAAGTGCACAAAGCAAGATCAACATTAGCAAGATCGACATTATCTGAAGTTAGGGAGGTCCATTCAGCAATCTGACAACAGCAGGGAAGAAACTGTTCTCGGTATGTGCTTTCAAGCTTCTATATCCATCTGAAACTCTCCTGCCCATTGAGAACTTACATTGAGTTGATTTCACTATCACCTTTGAACTTGCTGCCCTACATTGACTCTTGGTTAAGAAATATCTTATCCTTTTCTTTCAAATCTTTCTTGGGCTTCACTCCTGGAGTCACATAATTGACCCAATATGCCTGCACTTCTCCATTTCAGGCGCATTTCACATCCCGATCTTTAATGAATAACACACTCATGAATTATGGAGCATTTAAGATCACAGGTGCTCATTACAGAGTTGGGCAGATTGAGACCCTGGGTGCATTTGAAAAGAAGAATTGGAATTTTTTAAAATTGAGGCATTTGCAGGACAGGGAACCAATGCCAGTAAGTGAGCAGATGCTGATTGCTGAAGAATTCAGGTGGATGTTAATGCCCTCCCCTGTAACAATTTTGGTGGCTTTCAATCTGGTTTCCAATCAGGCAGAGGGTAGCATGTAGAGGACCACAACTCCACATCAATTCAATTATCACAGGAAGGGCCACAGACCTCATTTCTATTCTGCACCAGTTGAGGACCCTAAGTGAGCAATTAATATCCACATAAAGGCTTTCTTCCACCTCTGCTGAAATCAAACAAGACTAACGTATCAAGCAAACACACGCGGAGTTGCTGGTCATTTTCCGGGGCTGGTTGCCCTCATCCAAAGGCACTCAATGCCCATTCAAAGTATGGAAGATCTTCGCTTGTGAGCTCCTCCCCACCCATTGCTGCAGACACATTTCCCCTATGATCCCCGTGACTTCCTCACCTCTCCAAACCTTGCCAACACTCATCTGTGGCCTGGGATCCTGCAGTGATCCAGTGCTTCAGGTGGGTGTCATACTGATTGCAGCCACTGCCTCCCCACTGGCACTAATGCCCAATAGAGTTGCTGGTCTCTGCCTGGCCAGCAGCTCTTTGGTGCAGAGTTCATTGCAGGCAGTCCAGATGTATCGTCAATTTCACTGCAGGACTTTACCTTTGCTCATGTCAGCATTAAGTGACCTAGATTGGGCACAACAATGTAGCATCTTTCGAAGAAACCATGCATCTGTTTGAAAATCTCACATTTCTATGCTTTGTCCTGCTTGGGATAACTGTCTGCACACTCATGGATCATACTCGTGTGCCAATTTTTCCCCTTTTTCCAACAATAATCTGGATAGGCTGGGACTTTTCTCACTGGAGCATAGGAGGTTGAGGGGTGACCTTATAGAAGCTATTACGATCATGAGGAGTATAGATAAGGTGAATGGCAGGTGTCTTTTCCCTAGGCAGATGGATTTCAAGACTATTGAATGAATCATGCACATATCGCTGGGTGATTAGGTTAGATTCCCTACAGTGTGGAAACAGGCCCTTAAGCCCAACAAGTCCACACCTCCCCTTGAAGCACCCCACCCAGACCCCTCCCCCTATAACCCACACACCCCTGAACACTACGGGCAATTTTAGCATGGCCAATCCACCTAGCCTGCACATCTTTGGACTGTGGGAGGAAACTGGAGCACCCGGAGGAAACCCACGCAGACACGGGGAGAATGTGCAAACTCCACACAGACAGTTGCCCAAAGCGGGAATCAAACCTGAGTCACTGGCGCTGTGAGGCTGCAGTATATTTGATTTGTTGTGCCAAAGGGAATACAGTGAAATAGTCAATCACCAGAATGTCTATGTCCTTGGACATCGAAGATATCAGTGACAATCATGTGCCATTGCTTAGAAGGTACTTCATGTGGGAGAAGGTTTTGTAGTTGTCAAGGTTGATGAAATTGACAGGATTCCCATGACTCCATTAGTTGATTGATATCTTTATTAATGCAGGGCTAATATCCAGATTCACATGCCAAGGTCTAGGTTTGTCTCTGGACCCATATACATGGTCTAGCATATCTTGACATAGAGCTTGCAGACTCGTTTACCTTAAAAATTATATTCTTTGAGAGTCCTATTTCATTTCTGAATGAATGCATCAGCTGGGAATGTTCAGTTGGATATGTGCAGGCCACATGTTGATGATGACCTTTTTGAGATGCTGCAGCTGGTCGTTTCTTCATTTATTCATGGGATGTGGGCATCATTAACAAAGGCATATTTATTCTCATCTTGAGTTACCCATAGAACCGTTAAGAGTCAATAACAATGCACTGGGTCTGAGATCAGAGCAGATAAGGATAGCAGATTTCCTTCCCTAATTAATGCATCAGATGCTTTTCTTTGGTTATCATTAAGCTAGCTTTTTAGCTCCAGATTTCCTCTTGATCTCAAATTTCACCCCTACCATGGTGAGATTCAAACACATAGTTGCAGAACATTAGCCTGGGTTTATGGATTACTATTCTGGTGGCATTCCATTGTACTACACCAGTGCTGTCCCATCTTTCGCAGTTTTTTGAATCTGCTCAGTTGTGGCCAAAATGTATCAGATTCACATTGATCTCTGGAAACTCTAGCTTTGCAACTGACCAATTCGACATCTTGTGGATCAGCATAATACAAAGATCCATATATACTGGCAAATCAATAATCAGTGGCCTGTCTTTTTCAATGATGCAAGCGGTTTCAGGCTTCCATCCTGAGAATCCATATTGGCATTAAAGACAGATAATACCAATGCATGGGTCCTTGTAAGCAGTTAGCTTATCCTGTCAAGTATACCAGTAACAAATGCATGGATGAGAGTTTTAAAGCAGGTGAGCTGAGGCTGCAAAACACTGATTTACTGATGTAAATCTGCCAGAGAGAAATCTCAAGTACCATGAGGACTATTCCAATCTGGACTGCTCAAAGCAAAACCTGTTTTCAGTTTTGTTGCACTTTTCACTGCTACCTGCATGGAGCCCTCTCCCATTGATTTGCAGTCTACCGTGCAAAATATTTCACAAGCCTCATTTCACTCAGAGCCTAAGAATGAACCATATGGTTTAGTCCTCTTTTAATTTAGATCTGCATTCAATAAACAGCCATGAATCTCATTGGGGATTTGGACTTGTGGAGTCGGCTGAATGGGGCTGTGTAGTCTATATCTGTTTCTGAACAAAGAATAGAGTATGGGCAAGGCTATGGAGGAACTCAGCAATGATGATCAATGAATTGAGCACTGAATTAAATATATTCTGAATATTTAAGTTTACACTCAACTGGGTCAAAGTGTTCCTCTTTGAAATTCAAAACATATCACTGCTAACTATCAGAATAGTTACTGCCATTGAGATTTGCCAGCTTTGTGAGTTAGTCGGGCAAATGTCGGGTGATTTGTTTTATTATAGTAGAAAAGACATGAAGGTAATATTGTAAATACATTCATTAGAGCCTTAGGGCTGAATCTTCCTTGTTTTTTGCAAGTTCTGGCATGTGTTTTGAAGGGATCTTAACGATATCACCTCATTAACTACCTACTGATGCCCAATAACATTCCTCACATCCTATTTCACCCTCATCTTACCATGCACCATTCCCAGAACATCTCAGCGGACATCTGCTGAAAGACCAGCATCTGATGCTCTTGCTCCATCTTTGAAAGGCTGCAGTGCACCCAGATAAATGTTGGTAATCTGGAGATGCCCCTCACTGACAATGGTGTGGCACATCAGCTGCAAAACTGCACCCGTGGGCTTGACAATCTCTCGTTCACACAGTCCCATTCTCTCACCGTGGCCACTGTTTAACCAGCATGCAACACAATTTATGTGTCCTAAGTTATATCCCAAATAAACACCCTCTTTAAGTTACTATAACTTAATCCGCAAACCTCTGGAGTGTGGGAGAAAACCAGAGCACCGAGAGCGGATCTCCACAGACACAGGGAGAATGTGCAAACTCCTCACAGACAGTTGCCTGAGGCTGAAGTTGAACACATGTCCTTGGTGCTGTGAGGCAATAATGCGAACCACTGACCCACTGCAGCATGATGGCATGATGACCAATAGTGGTTTATGATGACCTGTTGCACCCAGCTTTCATCTGCTGGAACTAGGTATTACTCATCTTCTGCGTGGTTTGTAGTGCCCCAAGCAACTGAGCTCAGTCATGGATTGAGAGAACTTCCTCATCCTCGCTCAGTATCTTCATCATCCTCCTTGGAATACTGGTCCTGTTCTCCCAGCTCCTCAGCATGTAGTGCATTGCGAGCCAGTCAGACAATGAGGCATTGTGCAGAGCACAGCAAAGCAGGGTGATGTGGCACACTCTGCCCAGACTATACTGGGACTACATCTTTAGAAGCCCTGCTGTTTGCTCTGCTAGGGCTCAGGTTGAAGTCTGGGTAGCATCGTAACTATGCCCCGCATTAGTTCAGGAGCTGTGCAATGAAGTCATGAGCCATGCTTTCAATGGGTATCTTTCATTCCCCCAGTAACCAGCCTGGGCCCTCAAAAGATACCACTTGTAAGAGAGTGCCCCAGGATGCAGGAGTCATGGCAGTTACCAGGGTCATGGGCACACACCTCCAGGAAGCAGTAACAGTGATCATAGATCACCTGAACTGTAAGTGAATGGAACCTCTTCCTGTTGATGAATTTCAGAGTTGTGATGAAGCTCTCTCACTGCTGTGTGTGTGCAGGTGATGGCAGCCTGCCCATTGGGGCACCCAGTTATATTCCCAAATCTTATTTCTGACATGTAACACCTTGTCCAGGGAGAACAGAATGAGATGGTATGATTTTGCACATGTAGTAGCAGTCACTATCCTAATGTGTTTGTGAGAGAATGGCTGAGGGATCTAACACCCATCACTCCCGGGAAAGGAGCTGCTGTCACCTTCACAGTCATTGGGAGAGGATAGCCTCCTACAGCCGTCAAAGCCCAATCCAGCAGCCAGCGTAGTTCCGTCAGTGTCCCAGGAAATCCTGAACCCGCAACAAAACCGCGCCTCGCTCATCCCCAAGAAATACTACAGTTGCACTTCACGTCGAGAAAACGAGGTGTTAGCAGGACACAGCTTGCTGTGGGCGCCATTAGCTCCAGGCTCCATCTGCTGTAGGTATCACAGCAGAGCCTCCATATGTTGTGTTATCCTGACCGTCCATTTCCACAGCTCCCCCAGATCCACCCTGAGGAGAATAAACACATTGAAATTTGTCTCCAAATTACCTCCCTGTGTTCTAAACCCATGGCAGTGAGAGAGCTTCATCACAACTCTGTGAAGTTCATCAACAGATGAGATATAATACCTCAATGATGCCCGCTATGATTCTCTACACTCTTCTCCCTTGCAGGCCAATTACTCCCCTCCCTTAGCCAACCATACCATCTGATGCTGTTCTGCCTACTCCAGAACACCTTGAATTTCCTGCTGCTAACTTTACAAGTAGCCTATCTGTGTGTCAATGCAAAATAGTACTTCAGTACCAACAGTGTTTGGCTGAAGCACCAATACACAAACAATCGTGACACGGCATGGCAAGTCAAGGCACAGATGACCTGAGCACTCAGGTAGACCCGTATAAATGAATGAGCGTCAGGAGAGCAATCAAGCAGCTAGGTCTGACCTGTGACCAGGGTGCCCGTCCCTTAGACAAAATGTCACGACTGCAGCCTCTCAATGACCCCATCCCCCCAGTTGCCAGTGATTTTGATTTTGATTTAGATTTTCATGGAAATTTAGACTTGGATTGCCACATATACTCAAGTACAGAAGTATAGGAGTACAGTGAAAAGTGTATGATGTCACCACACCAGGCACCATCTTAGGTACAGGTACTTTACCTACGTGGAAAAAGATCATAAGAATAAGATGGAAAGAAAGAACAAAATTAAAAGATAAACATGACAGTAATTCTTAGTATTAAGTAGAAAAACAAAGAAACAAATCTAAAAGTCAAACATTACATTCTTTTGAAAGTGCATAGCCAAGCTGGGACAGCACTTCCTACAAGGGTTTGATCTCCTCCTTTTTGCCATGCTTCCCCCACACAGCCCATTCCAGGTGTCCATGCACTAGGCCTACCATGCCATCACCATAGCAACTGCTGCTCCTGTCGATCTACCCTGGGGTGTCCATTTGACCGTACCGCATTGCTGCAGCTGACTGGTGTGAGCCCTGCAATGCATGTCTGAACTTCCTAAGGGCCCTGGAAGTGGATTAAAAAGGTGCCATGAGGACCCTGAGGCATTGGCAAATATCAAATAACAGTGTGTGTGGACAAGTGGTGTCAGGGGCATGCCCCGAGAAACCATTTGGTGCTGAACATCATGGAGGGTCTTCACAACCAGTGGTGTGCTGAGGTTGACAGGGCCACATTCTGACTTCGAAATTGAAAATTCTCAACATTTAGCTTGTTTGGTGTGTTCAGAAAGATAGAAATCTCAATATTGGAGAGGCACGCAGTGAAATCAATAAGGCATTTAACAAATTGCTCCACAATTGGCTATTTGCTGCTGATGAGTGAAAAAGCTGCCTCAGCACTTTCAACATGAAGATGGGACTCTCAGATTTCACACATAATTCTGCCACATTTCTTGCCACAGCTCACATCATTCGGACCTCTCTAAAATTCCATCCTTGGAATCCATGACAGACCAGGATGTGTGATATACTGTGTGTCCAGTCAGGCACTTGCAGACACCTTAAAATAAAAATTCATCCATTTAATCCCTCGTAATTAACTCAGCGGGGAAACATGACATCACCTGATTCTTGGCAGTCAAGGTGAGAAGTTCGATCAGTCCATCCCTCGACAACATGCTAAGATTCAATCGCTAACTAAATTCTATTACCATATCTTTATCTATTTAAAAGGCACACGTTCATAAGTTTATATTCGCTTGGAAAGAATTTGCTTGCACAATATTTTTTACATAACCTCAGCACAACTCAGAATGCTCAGTCGGTAATGATGTATATTTTCATTGCAGTCCTTGATAAAATGTTGGGATGCATGGCAAACAAGGTCCCAGCTTGGCTGAGTGCAAACATTGGACAAGATATCACGACTCCCCTCTTCTTCTCAAGAATGTAACTGGATTATTCATGCTAACTTAGGAGGACAGAGGTCACTTCAGTTTAGCATCACATCCAGCATCTTCGACAGTTCTATGGTCTTTCCATGAGTGGCATCCCAGCCTTCAAGCAAGGGACCTGCCATGTACTGTGAAGAAGGAGTATACTTTGAGAACATTGTAAAACATTTAAACTGCTTGTGTTTGTGAAGTCAGAGACTTGGGGAGAGATGGAGCAGTGGTAAGTTTATTATAATTATAGAAATAATTGTAGACAGGCTAACTATAAGAAAAATTGGCTGGTGGAAGATATACTATGTGAGTTAATGGTTCTAAAGAGATTAGTGAAAATGATTCATTGACTCCATCCATCCTACTGATGTCACATACTGAGGTCTGTAAGTGCAGACAAGAAACTCTGCTTAGCTTTCAGAGGGAACAGTTTTATCTGTACCGGCTGCCTATGGCCCTAATAATTATGCCTGACCAAATGTAAATATACTTACTGCTATCACTGCAATGAACCTTCATGTTATCAAAGAACACAGCCACTTTTGTAGATACTCTGGTGGTGTATCCTCTCCCATCCTTCAGTAGATATGCCTAAGACAAAGCAAAACAAAGAAGACTTGGTGGCAAGGAAGTCGTTCAAACAATCTTTATCCAGTACTACATACTGGAAGAGGAGGTGAAGACCACAGGACACCAAAAGTGGTGATCTGGGAAAATACCACAGAATGCTGACAGATTTGTACCAAAATAAGAAACACAGATGTGTGACAGCAATTTTGAGACAATATTGTCTTGTTAGTTATATAATCTTGGTATATGGTCACTTTATCCCACAAATCCTTTTCCTAATGCTGTCCCGTGTTGTGTCCTACAGAGGGCATTCATGTACAAGTTTTGTTTCATTTCATGCTGTCTACCTTCAAAAGTGGTCACAGCAGTTTATGTGCCAAATATTCATCTTCCTTTCACATTATTTCTGCAAAGCTTATTTTCTTAACTGATAATGTAAGGTTTTGCATTTGTCAACCCGTGACTGGCTGTCAGAAAATATTTTGACAGGCTTTTCCACTGGTTCTAACGCAGAATCCTAATATTAGTGAAAACAAATAAATACTCCTATGTTTTGCAGCCTGGTTCTGGTCACTTTGCGTAACTAAGCATTGTTACAATTGGCAGAATTTAATGACATGAGGTATTTTGCATTTAGCATTGGTCAGTAATAAAGTCTGTTTCTGGAGCATAGAAAAATATTCAGCGTGTGTGCACACTAATATTCTTCAATCCTTCATGATTCCCTTTGCAGTATCAATAATTCAATAGAAAATTGAATAAATGTAAATAGAGTCAGAACTGTTCTGATGTTACAGGACCCGAAACATTAACTATGCTTCCTCTTAACAGATGCTGCTAGACCTGCTGAACTTTTTCAGCAACTTCTGTTTTTGTTTCTGATTTACAGCATCCGTAGTCCTTACGGTTTTTATCAAAACTTTGATGTTGGATGAGATTATCTGCTGCACTTCTTGTAACGGCTCAGCAAGCCGACTTTGGAAAGGTGGCACCTGCTACAAATGCCGCTTGTGGAGCTGTATCTTGCTGAAGATATGTGATGAACTCTGCTGGTGCCTTATTTGCTGGGTCGGAACCATAGTCAAAATTTAATGCCCACACTCTTCTTGGGTTTTGCGGCTGGGTACCATTTAATCAGGTGGGAGGGGGGGCAAATGTGGCATGGGATCCTACCATCTTCCTCCCAAGGCTCTAGTACAGCCTGTTTTGGGAAGACCTGCAGATGACTTTCCTGTCCATCACCAAATGAGGCTCTGAAGACGGAAACCTAGTGGTCATTTAATGTCTTCATATTGCCACCTACTCAGCAGCTGTTGGAACGCCCGCTAATTGAGAAGGCCAGAAAGAAAGGTTTGTCGGATGTCCAGAGTGCCGTGAGGCAGAGTGAGTGTTGTGGTCTTTGTTCAAAAGTGCTCAGTGGCTTGTTGAAAGTTGCAATATTGAGGAGGGGTTGATCTTCTGAGAACCAACCCATGTCCTCGCTGCTGACTGAGCTGATGACTCGACCTTTGATCCCTCCCCATTACCTGCCCTTCATTCACACACCTACAGCAAGTGTCGTACAACCAGGATCCTGATGGTGCTATGAGGTAGTGAATGACTGCCGGCCATTGAATGATCAGGATGGGGTGTGACTTCTGCCTCTGGGCTTCTTGAACCCAGGGTAGCGAAGAGATTCCCACCACTGCCGAGTTAAGCCTTACATGCTTTCCAACATATCATAAAATCAATAATGTAAACACCTGTCTCTGAACACCATTCGAATCTGCAGTCATCTGCTTTCTGACAGAACACTGGGATTTCATTGTTCTGGAAAAGTTCTGGAAAGGCTCTCTGACCATGGTTGCCTTTTAAAGAAAATTCTTCATGCTGTAAACAAATTGCAAAATTAATATTTGTATTTAATATGAATGATACACCCTTCATTATGTTTGTAGGAAACAGTATGCTCTTAACAGTCACTATAGTAATGGGGTTTCATGGTCATGGAATCTGCAACAAACTGAATTTTATTCATTCAAGGACACTCCTCCTGTTAGACCAGAAAGGCATCAATCCCACTCTACATGAGATCACTTGAAGGAACCTACACAAAACTCAATGGCAATGATATGCTCCCACTGCAAAATAGTGGCAGTGTTGACTAGCACTAGTTGATGCCAATAAAAAGAAACTAGAACGTAGGCCTTCAAGAAAAAGCAGGGAAAAGTCACGTTGGTGACCCTGAAGACTTCGAAAGAAACAAATGCTGCCGGTTGCTGATGATAATAATCCCCACAAAACCACACAACAAAACTCAGCACTGAGGAATACTTTAGAGAGTGACCCTGAAATGGCACAGTGACTCAGTGGTTAGCACTACTACCTCACAATGTCAGGACCAAGGTTTGATCCCAGCCTGGGTGACTGTCTGTGTGGAGTTGGCACATTCTTCCTGTGTCTGCTTGGGTTTCCTCCCACAGTCCAAAGGTTAGGTGGGCTGGCTATGCTAAATTGTTTATGATGTGTAGGCTAAATGAATTAGCCATGGGAAAATGCAGGGTTATAGAGTAAGGGGGTGGTACTGGGTGAGGTGCTCTTTGGAGGGTCAGTGTGGATTTGATGGGCTGAATGTCTTGCTTCCAGACTGCAGGGATTCTATAATTCTATGAAACCATTTCAGACCTGAAAGAAGATAGGCAGAAGCAGAAGAAGCCTGCAGCTCCAAGGAGATTGTACATGCTACATTGTGAGGTGATCACCTTAGAAGGGATCTCGACTTTGTGCTCAGAAAGTGACCTGGCTAGAGATCAAGAATTGTATGAGAAAGAACTGAGAATCACATGTACAAAAGAGGAAATCATAAATGGTGCATTTATTCAGGTTGAAAAGATAGTCTTTTTCTGAAACACTACAGAGAGTCCCCATTGTAGGGCTGGAAAAACAAATTGTAGTGGGCCACAAGTAAAAACGACTATATTCCAGGGAGCTGGAGAAAATTGCTAACCAAGCCACATAATACAGATAAACTTTGGGCAATTGAAATAAGTACCCAATTTTGTTTTCACACATTTTTTTGGGGAGACAATAAGAATGCAACAGGAGTCGCGGTGAATCTTTGAAGTATGGTAAAATTTCCATTACAGCTTGGAAGAAAAACAAACAGCAAACCATCATTACTGCAAAATAACAATATTAAAAGAAGTTAATATAACTAATCACATTAGCCATGATATCAGAAGCAGTGTTAACAAGAAGACTTATTTTTGGAAAACAGCCAGATAGAAAACAAAAATTGGACATCCTAGAGAAAAGAGCTCTTAAGGTATAGAATAACTTCTAAAGTGAATAATAAGACTTAAGGTGGGCAAGAAAATGCAAATCAATGCACAATTAGGTGTACAGCAGGTAATGTTATTGCTTGTTAAGGAAGAAACAAAATATCAGACAAATTCAAAGAGGAATCAAAAATCTTGATTAAGTGTAAAAGCACAGTGTGCTAACAGAGTCATAGAGTTACACAACATGGAAACAGACCCTTCGGCCCAAATCCTCCGTGCCGACCAACTATCCTAAACTGATCTAGTCCCATTTGCCAGCATTTGGACCATGTAACTCCAAACTCTTCATATTCATTTACCGATCCTGATGCCTTTTAGATGTTGTAATTGTGCCCACCTCCACCACTTCCATACATGCACCACCCTCTGTGTGAAAGATTAGCCCCACAGGTCCCTTTTATATCTTTTCTGTTTCCCTTTAAACCTATGCCCTTTAGTTTCGGATGCCCCTACCCTGAGTAAAAGATCTTGGCTATTCACGCTACATATTTGGTCAAAGTGAAGAATTAACTTACAGGAAACAGTCCCAGAGAATTTTTAAAAATTGACTCATGGCACATGGGCATCCCTGGCTGGCCAGTCTTTATTGTCCATCCCTAGTTGCTCTTGAGAAGGTGATGCTGAGCTGCTTTCTAGAACTGCTGTGGTCCACATGCTATAGGTTGAACCACAATGCCATTAGAGAGGGAATTCCAAGACTTTGACTCAGTGAAGGAGCAGAGATACTTTTCCAAGTTTGGATGGCCAGTGTCTTGGAGGGGAACATGTAGGAGGTGGCATTCCCAAGTATCTATCCCAATCCCTTCTAGATGGAAGTAGCTATGCATTTGGAATGTGCTAACTAAGGATCTTTAGTGAATTTCTGCAGTGTACCTCACAGGTAGTACACACTGCTGCGAGTGAGCATTGGTGGTTTAGAGAGTGGATGTTGTGGATGTGGCGCCAGTTGAGCAGGCTGATTTGTCCTTGATTTTGTCAGTGGATGTTTGAGTTGCACCCATCCAGCCAAATGGGGAATATTCAATTACATTCCTGACTTGTGCCTTGTGTTACAAAGTTGGGTATAGTATATATGTACTGAAAGACAGGACTTTAGAATTTGATTGTGACGTGACAGGGGGGAAAGACGGTGTAGTCCATTTAAAAAAGAAGCATTTTTTTTTAGACTTGGGAGATTTTAAAAAATGACTGCAGGCAGCAGCAGATGCACAGAGAGTTCTTGTAATTGAAACATTATATGAGAAGGCTATACTGTTGATAGGCAAAGCAGCATTTTTACTAAGACAAAAATGAATTTGAATTTAGCCAATTAATTTAAACCAGGCCTAAGATACAAATTAATTTAAATCTGATGGTGTTGACAACCTTGGAGCAATCCTATTGTGAGAAATTGATAGGTCATCAAGGGATTAAAAGAAGATGTTATTGAAAATTGACATGAAAGCAAACTGTCATCTGAAGAGAAACTCATTTGCTCTCACCGAAATCTCTAAACTCTCAGATTAAGTGTCATCTAAATAAAGGTACTGCAGCACTGTTAGGTAATATTACTTACATGAGGATTACATGGAGAAAGTTGTTCCTGATAGGAAAACAGCAGAGAATGCAAAGAATGTTCTGGAAGAATTATCCTGGATGTAATTTTGAGAGACTAAGTTTTAATTCATTTTCTCTTGTTACTTTTGTTTATATAAGTGGGACTTCTATCTAGGTTAGGTGGATTGGCCATGCTAAATTGCCCGTATTGTTCAGGGATGTGTGGGTTATAGGGGGATGGGTCTGGGTGGGATGCTTCAAGGGGCGGTGTGGACTTGTTGGGCCGAAGGGCCTGTTTCCACACTGTAGGGAACCTAATCTAATCTAGTGGAATGGCAAACTATTAGAATTTTGGTTTATTTGAGAATAGTTAGCAATTAAGGGTAGAATTGTTTGACTTGTTCATAGTTCTATTAGCTTGTTCACTGTTAGAGTTAGATAAATAAGTTGTTAATTGTTGCTTATGCATAAACTCAAGACTCATGGCTGAGAATAAACTCACCAATTAGCTGTTAATCTGATCAGATTTGCATCAGATCGTTGGGGAAACAAACTTTTGTCCATGTGCAATATGCAGCATATCAAGCCATGTTTGAGCAAAATGCCTAAACAATTGCATGGGTAGAAGGCCATAGCTTGTACTCACCTGTGACCCCATTACCTGACAGTGCAGCTTAGCCTGGGTGTCGGCACATCACCTTACCAAAGACTTACAAATTAATTAAGAAGCTGATGGATGTGGTGTGAAGTATATACAACATGCATGTTGAAAATATTACCAATATTGCCATCTTTAGACAAAATTTCCTCAGATCACTGTCCTTACTTCCATAAATAAATAAATAGAGTATCAATTTCCTGTTCTGAGGGTCACTGAACGAGAAATGTTCACTCTGCTTTCTTTCCACAGATGCTGCCAGACCTGCTGAGTTTCTCCAGCAATTTCTATTTTTGTGTTATTTGTGTGTATTGGCAACGTAATTATATAACTGGCATATTATGTGCATTCTCCTGTCTTTAGTAAAGATAATGCCACTCGGCCATCGCTAACCTCCCCATCAGCGATAGCCTAGTGGTATTAATGCTAGACTGTTAATCCAGAGACCCAGATAAATTCTGGGGACCCGGATTCAAATTCCATGGCAGATAGTGGAACTTGAATTCAATACATTATCTGGAATTAAGAATCTACTGAATCTGTTGTTGATTGTCGGGGAAAAACCCATCTGGTTCACTAATGCCCTTTAAGGAAAGAAACTGCCTTCCTTATTTGGTCTGGCCTACATGTGACTCCAGACCCACAGCAATGTGGTTGACTCTTAATTGCCCTCTGGGCAATTAGCAATGGGCAATAAATGCTGCCTGTCTTCAATGCACTCATCACATGAATGAATAAAGGGGAAAAAAAAGACTGAAAGCACTTGAATGAGTGGAGAAGCAATGTGTAAATGGTCAATATAACGTTAAGAACTGAAAACAACTTTTTTAAAAAAAAACTGGACCCGCATGTATATAGTGCTTCGCTTAACCACTCAAAGGCATCCCAAATTACTTTACAGCCAATGAAATTGTTTTTGAAAGGTTATCATTTTTGAAATGTGGATCTTGCAATACAAGCCATTTTTCTGGTACTTTCTCCATGCTGAAAAGTTAAAAATGCATCAACTTTGTTTCAACGTAAGCTAATAGGTACTGCCTTTATACAAGAAACCATTTCTGATTGAATTTCAATCTGGTGTCTCTATCTCAGTGAAAAATAAATCTCTTGCCTAAGATATTTTTCTGAATCAATTAGCTGACAATGGATAGTCACATGGCACTAATTTAAAAAGGACCACGCATTTAATGTTCCAAGATGTTTTTTCAATGATATACACATTTTAAACGGCCAATTTCTGGGATTCCTCTCAGTGTTTGAAAGCTATGGAAATATTGAAAAATGGTTTGTAACTTTGTTCTTTGTTTAATGCATCATTAACACGTCAAATTACCTTAACCTCATGCCTGCCAACTCACTTTAAATCAAAACTACCCTGTGAACAAAGATAAGAAATATCATAAATAAGTAAAATACTCTTCAGCCAATGTCAGTCACTTTAGAAAAAAATACTTTTTTTCCTAATTGTACGATCTTTATTATTTAGTTGCAGGTGATATGCAGACTTGCTAACAGAAGTCTATGATGACACTATCTCTGCTTGTGGTGTAGCAACAATGATGTTTTCACACCACTTCCCGAACCTTTAATTTCAACATGTGTTTTCTGGTTTTAAGAGGACTGATAGAGAAAAAATGACTGCAGATTTAATTCCAGTTGCAGTGCAATGGAGAGAGAGAGAGAGAAAGAGCGAGAGACCGAGGAGTGTCACACCTGATAAGGCACCAAACAAGCCTCAAAGTAATGGACTTCAAAGGGGAAAATGCAATTGAAACTGAATTATAATTTCTTAGGTGTTAGCTCAGATTGTGAGCATGGTGTGAGAAAAAACAACAGTTTAACATCAGACATGATTCATGAAGGAAGTGAATGTAATGAGGTGACGAAGAGATGGGAGGAACATGGAGATAGTCAGAAATGGGATCATTCAGAAACGGGAGTTCTGTAACTGCAGATGTTCTATTAATAGCAGTCTCCAAAACAGACAGGATGTCACCCCAGCCATACTAAGTTACTGAGAAGAAAATTCCAGAAACAGAAAGTTGTGGGGGTGTCTGGAGGAAGACTACCTACAAAACTATTAAAGATGTGAGTGAGAACTCGTGCCTGGTACTAACAGTGAGCCAAATTAGCTGCACATTTAAAGATTTCTGGGAAATTCATTAATTGAAGGAAGTAGTATCAAGTGAATGTGCAGAGATTTGCCAAGAAAGAACCTAATTACAGCTGTGCC
Source organism: Stegostoma tigrinum (assembly GCF_030684315.1). NCBI lineage: Eukaryota > Metazoa > Chordata > Chondrichthyes > Orectolobiformes > Stegostomatidae > Stegostoma > Stegostoma tigrinum. The sequence continues at coordinate 17,524,518 of NC_081375.1, forward strand.
AGGACATTTACCTTAAAGACAAGGTGACCTAACTGAGGTTTGGGGGTCTATAAGATTAACATTGGGGTAAAAGAGATGAAATGTTTTTGTCATCTTTGTTATGGATTTGTTTCAAATAGATCTTGAAATGTGAAATAGAAGTCATAGTTGTCTGTTGTATAATAAACTGTGTTTATTTTGTTATAAGTACATTTATAGCCTTTGGTGAATTGTTCAGTGATTAACCTCCATCATTAGCAAAAAGAACACTAAAACTTACTGTCTATCAAGTCTGGCTGAACTCGGGAGACTGATTTCTCCAATATTACCATCATCTGGGATCACAACAACTCAAAGGATTTGGAATAGGAAGGATGCAGATCACATTTGGAGACAAAGCAGCCCAAGAATGTGTCACACTTAGATCTGGGAGACTGCAGGAAAGTCACATGTGAATGGAGTTTGATCTAATAGGAAATTAATCTTCTAGTTGTTCTTCCAATCCAAAATACTCACATCAGAACGAGGGCACTCTGGGAATTGGTAAGCAGTTGAAAGTTGTGAAGCCATACAAGGCAATGAATTGCCAGGTCACACAATTGCTAACCTCATATTAATGTGACTATTATAGACCTGGACCTGCACTTGAAGAGCTGGCCTTGGTAGAAAGAAATTTCATTTACTTTGTACAGTTCATCACTTCAGAACATCCCAATACATATCAAGTTAAATAAGTTATTTGTGAAATGTTACAATGAACATTACGTGGTCAACTGTAAAACGCAACAGCAAAAATAAATGACCACTGAATCTATTTTTGTGGTGAGAGGAAGAGTGGAGATGGGATGTTTATCTGGAGTGTGTGTAATGAGAATGTAACAGAATTATGATAGTCAAGCATATGCTGTTATGCGTTCACCAGTAATTTAAAACCATTCCATTTGTTTGGTTATCTTATCTAAAGAAGTACTGTTTCGCAATGGAGCTACAGTACAGATGTTAGAAAGTCTGAACTTCATTAATAAAAACTGATGAGAAAATAAAATATTTCTTTTTAAGAATAAAAAAAGTGATAACTTTTTATTCTTAAAAAGAAACATTTTATTTTCTCATCAGTGATAACTTTTTTTATAGACCTTTGTTCTTAGTTGTAACCTGAATAAATGCCAATCACATTTCTTACATTTAGGTATTAATCCCTGCATTGGTTTGATTTCTGTAGCCTAGCTACTAATGAGCCAGATCAAAAATCAACCTCAGTATGCAGAGAATCAGGGACGTCACACTATTATGGTACATACTGGTATCAAACTCCAACTGTTTCCACAATTATTATCTTGTACATTTTGTTAATGTTCTGCCCATACATTGTGCTTGGTGATGAGTGGTGCCGAATGGCAAGCAATTCCTGGAAATTAGCAAAAGATCAACCTGGAACATCCTCAGTGAGATGTTGCTCCCGCAATTTTAAGATCATGTGTCTGAAGAATAAGTGGAAGAAAACATGTTGTTTAAGATGAATTTAAAACACTGGATCACTGCAAGTAGTAGAATAGTTCATTGTTCATATTAAATAATTGGTAGATTGTAAATGAAGAGGTAAGGACTTTGAGATAAAATTCAGGGGTGAGTCTTCTAAACTTTGAACATGCAAAAAACTAAAAAAATTGAATTAATTATGAAAGAAAATCCAAGAAAGAACTGTACCCATAAAGCCAATTCAATGTTTACATTTTTCTAAATGCTGAGTAATAACAGTAACATAATGTGGGAAAATGAAAAAATATTAAACAATAAATTAGACTGAAGCTAGCCATATTGTGTGTATTAACACCGGCACAATGATCACATATCACCTTGTGTGATGCCTAGAATTAAATCAAAATTTGGCTGGTCTAAATCAAATACTTGTCTTGAAGCCTGTGAAAAGCTCACAGACCTGTCTGTGCTCAATCTAAATTTTTGTTCAAATAATCTATGTTTATTATAAATATACTGTTTGAATTGGTATGGCATCAACAGTCTGGGACCCAATCTGATATGAATCATGAGCTATAACCTTAGAAGTGAAGGTAGTTGTTTCTAATTGTAAATTCCCAGCAGCAATTGACAATGTACTTATCGAGTGACAAGCTGCAGAATCTGACCGGTAGGGGCCAGCTTGAGCGAGTCATTATTGCATAGCAGACAGAAGCAGCATTCATGACAAGTGTTCAAGTAAAATCAGATAAAACTTGCACTGAAAATTATCTTTTCACATTGATCATAGCGTGTGAAAAAGAAAGATTAAAACATTTGTTAACTGACTCTGATATCATTTTTCAGTGATGTGTTTGTTAGATAGCTTATTAACTTAATCCAATAGAAATACATTCAATCTTCAGATTCAGTAGTAGTCTGTATGGTAAGTAATGAGATCTAGACAATGTTTAGGCTTGAGGCTAGATAGGTGGTCAGCAGCCTCATGCCATACAAATGCCAGACAATCAACATTTTCAACAACAGGGAATTGAATTATCTCCCCTTGACATTCAATGGCATTGTCATCATTAACATCCCTATCATCAACATTTAGGTACATGACTGATCTGAACTGAACCAGCTGTATAAACTCAGCAGTTGCAACAGCAACTCAGAGGCTAGGAATTCTGCTTTCAGGAACTCTGCTCCTATCTCCCCAATGCCTGTCCACCATCTGCAAGGCACAGTTCCGGAGCATGATGGAATACGCTCCATTTGCCAGGATAAATGCAGTCCAAGAACACTCAAGATGTTTTACACTATTCTGAACAAAGTAACCCACTTAAGTGACAATCCCTTCAGCACTCAACATTCAACTCCCTTCATCACTGATGCACAGCGGCAGCAGTATGTACAATGGACAAAATACAATGCAGCACCTCACAAAGGCTCCTTTGACAGTACCCTTTCAAGCCTGTGATGTCTACTATCTAGAAGGACAAGGCCAGTGGGTACATGGAAACACCATGACCTGAAGGTTTCTTTCTACACTGCACACCTGACTTGGAACTACATTGTTGTTTATTCACTGTTGTAGGATCAAAATCCTGGATCACCTTCCCAACAATACTGTGGAAATACCTCGACCACATGAAACACAGTGTTTCAAGAAGGCCAGCTCACCATCACCTGCGCCAGGACAATCAGGGATGGGCAATGATGTTAGCACTGATTGCAACACCATCATCCCAAAAATAAATATAAAAAGTTTAAAGACTAAACAGTGGACTCATTAATATTTTTGTCAATGGGATAAGCAGTTTCTTATTACGTTGGTGAATTTACTCTGATTATTCTCTCGCTGAATATATAATGCTGTAACACAATGTCAGTACCACATTGCTCAGTTCATTGATCTAACCCCTGGGTGAGATGATTGTGGGTCCCAATATTATTCCAAAGAATTCAGCATTAAGGGCAGTGCAGAGGAAGTGCTGCAGTATATCAGAAGCACCATGATCCAGACAAAATCTTTAAACCAAGGCACTGCCTGTCCCACAGTGATTTTTTGACAGACCGCCCAAGTCAGAAAGCCACTGCTGTCCATATCTCCTTTACATTGCTTCATAAAACTAATTCTGTTGTGAGTAAGCTAGACAAACATACATCTGCTAAAAAGTACCCTGCTGAAATGAAATCTTAACAGTATATAGTTGAACAAATAAGACTCCAATTTAGCTACACTGCCTCGACTAAAATCCTCAATGTTCTGTAATAACATTATGGAACAGAGCCCTGAAAAGCAGGTGTTGAAATCTCCCCCTGTCGACATAAAGTACATTGCAACTGATGATGCAACTTACACCCTGTCACTGTGGGTGAATCATTCCTGCTTACTCTGCCTGAAGGCAGATCTTTGACAGATTGCTTGTTGGTGTTTTGACCTGATCTATTAATTGTAGGTACTTAACTCTAATTACAAAATTGGTACAGCTATCCCTCCTTTAGCAGCCTGAATCAGCTCCGAAAACACAACATGCTGAATACCTTCCCATAAGATGTAACCCTTTGTGATAGGGATGGGCTATGTTCTTGATCTATAACTTTTACATTAAAAATCTGCCGGCTCACTTGAATGTAACAAACCCAAAAATTCTCTTTATTACTAACTCTTATTTACTGGTCTTACTATTCTCCCTAGTCTTTCTCACCTAGTATTCTTAATTCTTTTGTCATTTTAAGAACCTAATACTCTTAGTCATTTACTATTCTTAACAACTTAGTTTAATACTTTTTCTACTCATCTCCTACTCTCTGCTTCCCTGTCTCACTCCATCCACTTCATTAGTTTTCCCTAGCTCCCTCCCACTTGCCCTTTCCATCTCTCTGCCCCTCACCACGTCTCTTAACCTCCTCCCTCTCCAATTACTGCTTTGTGTCACCCCTCCCTCCATTCTGCTCAGTGTTTCCCTCTTGATGGCCCTGACTCATGGCTGCATACAGTGAGGGGTTGGAGGACAAGGGACACAGCCAGTTTGAGGAGACTTCAGCAGAGTGAGATGAAGGACGAGTGAGCATACAGAATACACTGTTGGAAATTTGGTGCAAAGAGAGACAGAGACACTTTACTAGGGTTTACTGCAAAAAGTAAACTCCCTAGAATGAAAGGTACGTAGGAGGGGATTAAGAAGCCAGCCTGCAGTGAGAGCAGCGGCTCAGTGACATCACAAGCCATAGTATGACACCAGTGCAAGCAGCTAATTGGTGAACAGGATTGGTGAATATTCCTTGTCTTTGCAGTAAACGTAGGGCCTTCACTTGGTGCTCAGCATTCTAATGTTTACTTCTCTTTTCTTAGAAATTAACAAGTTAAGTTTCAAATTGATACTAGTGATTTTTTTCATTTTGGTTTATAAAAACAAAATATTATTAGAATAAAGTGTAAGGAATCTAGAGTAATTAATTTATAAGTTAAATTGAGAATGGTAGTGAAGGCAAGCAGGTGATGTGTTGCTGCAGCAGTAGGTGGAAGCTGCTGGGTACCAATATGATTCAGAGTCAGCACGTTTGTAGAAAGGGTAAATTACTGCAGATGCAGGAATCTGAACTGAAAACTAGAAATGCTGGAAATCACATTGGGTCAGTCAGCTTCCAGAGACAGAGCAAGTTAACATTTCAAGTCTAGATGGCTCTTTATCATACATCACTCTGCACTGATGAAGAGTCGTCTACACTCACAATATTATCTTACTGTCTACCTATGCACATTTGTGGTAAGTGTTTGCAACTTGAGGAGCTTCGGATCTGGGTTGATGAGTTGAAGTCTGAGCTGTGGACGTTGCCTCACCTCAGGGAACGGGAACTTATCTGAACACTTTACTTCAGAGGTCACACATCTCAGACTAGGCAACATAAAATGAACTAGCGATCGAGGACAGGAGGGTGGGATTACAAGTCAGGCTGTAATGAGGACACAGGTGAGTACAATTGTGGAGCTTTGGGCCCTGCAATTGTCTAACAGTTACAAGGTTCTTCTGAGCCGTAAGAATAAGATTGAGGACACAGGGAGGATGAGCAAACTAACCACAGCACCTTGGGTCAGGGAGATATTCCAGTGGAGGTAAGAAATAGTAATACAGTGTGGTAGGGAGTTGCATATTTAGGAGGATAGACATTGAACACTACAGCTGTGAATGGGAGCCCCAAAGGCTGTGTTTTCTGCTAGTTTAGGACTGGAGAAGAAGTTAGAGGGAATTGACAGATGCAATATTCATTTACGTTAATACCTACAGCATTAATAGGATTAGAAAGGAGGTTTGGAACAGTTAGGAGCTAAATTAAAATGCAGATTCTCCAAAGTAACAATCTTTGAATTGCCACCTGATCCACAGGCAGACTGGTATAGTGTAAATAAACAAGAGTGAAATGTGTGGATCAAAGATTGTTCTGAGGGAATAAGTTTCAGTTCATGGGCACTGACTCCTATACTGGGGTAAAATCTGTCCTGGTCTGATGGTCTTGTTGGAACAAGTGTCCTGAGAGTGGGGAGAGTTTAAGAGGGAGGAAAGATAGGCTGATAAAAGCAAGAGAATTATGCAGAATTACAGCATGGCTATTTGGATAATGATGCCCAGAGTGGGACAGAGTAAACAAACATAGACAAAACAGCGGTAAATAGGTAAAAGGAGGGAAAAAAATGGTAAAAAGGCAAAACTAGTGTCTAATTACTTGAATGTGCGTAATATTTGGAACAAAGTAAATACTTTAATGGGTCAAATACAGATTAATAGTTATGATCTTATAAACATTACAGAGATATGTCTGCAAGGAGATCAAAGCTGGGAACTAAATATTCAAAAAAACCAAAAGAACTGCGGATGCTGGAAACCAAAAACAAAAACAGAAATTCAAGGTTATGTGACCTTTTGAAAGGACAGGCAGGAAGGAAAGGGTGGTAGGGCAGCATTGTCAGTATAGTTTGGAATAAGTATGACAACAAGAAATAACCTAGGATCGGAAGATTTAGAATATATCTAGGTGGAGGTAATGAATGAAAATGGAAAGAAGACAGCGGTAGAAGGGAAATGTAAGCCCCCTAACAGTAGCTATGTGATGCTTCAGAGAATAGATCAGGAGATAATGAGGACATGTAGTAAAGGCGGTACATTAACCATGGGCGACTTTAATGTTCAAATAGAGGTCATGTGACCTCTACTATGAGTCCAAGAAGATGATGGAGTAGGATGCTCCAATCAGAGACTCCTCCCATTCTTCCTCTTTTCTTCTCTTTTCTTACTCTTCATGCTTTTGTTTATTCTTCTCTCCCGGACCCTGGCCTCCGGTAGCAAGTCTCAGTCCTCAGTGATGACTCCCAGCATCCAACGACTACTGGTGACCTCGTGGCCTGGCGTATTGGCCTTCTGGCCTGGCGTATCAGCCTTCTGGCCTGGCACAACAGCCTCCCGGTCTGGCCTATTGGCCTCTCGGGGTTGGCGTATCGGCCTCCCGGCCTGGCACAACAGCTTCCTGGCCTGCTGTATCGGCCTCCCGGCCTGGGACAACACTCTCCCGGCCTGGGACAACACTCTCCCGGCCTGGCACAACAGCCTCCCGGCCTGCCTTATTGGCCTCCCTGAGTGATGTCCTTGACTCAGTGTAGCAGTCTGAAGCAATCTTCTAGCCTTACGAACCTTAAGGTGAAGCCCAGTACAGTCTGGAGCTGGGGCCTGTTGCGGACTGGAGGCTAGGTATCAGCACGGCCTGGTTTGGAAGACTATGGTTCTGCAATGCTGGACATTTCATTTCTCTATTTTCTAAGATCTCGTAACCAAAGAAGCTGCACCTAGGGGCCTTTGTACCTAAGACGGCTCTGTAAGCACTATACTCATTCAGTATGTGTGACAATAAAGGCTTATTCTAATTCTAATTCTAATTCATATCGACTGGGATAGTCAGATTGGCAGAGTTAGCCATTGGGAAGAAATCATAGATTCAATGTACTTGGGACAGTTTTTTAAAACAATATGCTGGGGTCCAACCAGCGATTAGGCTGTCTTGGATTTGATATGTAATGAAACAGGTTTAATGAATGATATCAGAGTGAAAGATCACCCTAATCAACAATGACCAAAACATGATAGAATTAGCATTCATTTTGAGAAGGAGGAACAAGGATTAGAAATAACTGTGTGAAGCATAAAGAGCGGAATTTGCAAAGGAATGAGAGCAGAGCTGGCTGCGTTGGACTGGGAGGGAGTTTAGCAGCAAAGGTTATTGAGGAACCCATAGATAAGGGGGGCATGTCAGTGGTATGCTGTATTGACCTCTACATCGCTGAGGCCAGGTGCCAACTCTCTGATACCTCCTCTTACCATCCCCTCGATTACATCCCCACCCCTGAACATCAAACCAATCTCTCACACTATTCATAACCTCATCACCTCAAGAGACCTCCCACACACAGCCTCCAACCTCTTTGTTCCCCAACCCTATGTAGCCCGTTTCTATCTCATTCCCAAAATCCACAAACTCGACTGCCTCGGCCAACCCATTGTCTCTCCCTACTCCTGTCCCACTGAACTTGTCTCAGCTTGCCTTGATGCTGCCTTTTCCTCCTGGTCCAGGAACTCCCCATCTATGTTCGGGTCCCTAACTGTGTCCTCCTTCTCCTCTAAGACTTCCAATTCTCCGGTCCCCAAAACCTTATCTTCACTATGGACATTCAATCCCTATACACTTGTATTCCCCATGCAGGTGGCTTAGAAGTCCTCCAGTTCTTTCTCTCCCACAGGCCCAACCAAATTCCCTCCACCGACACCCTCATCCACTTAACCGAACTCGTCCTTATCCTGAACAACTTTTCCTTTAACTCCTCCCACTTCCTACAGACTAAGCGGGTGGCTATGGGCACCCATGTAGGTCCATGCTGTGCCTCCTCTTCGTAGGGTACATGGAACAGTCCCTCTTCAGCTGTTAGACCAGCACCATCCCTCGCTTCCTATTCTGCTACATTGATGATTGCATCGGCGCTGCCTCATGCTCCCATGAGGAGCTTGAACAGTTCATCAACTACTAACACTTTTCACCCCAACCTCAAAGTCACCCAGACCATCTCTGATACCTCCCACCCCATCCTGGACCTCTGTGTCTCCATCTCTGGTAACCATCTCAGCACCAACATCTATTTCAAACTCACCGACTCCCACAGCTACCTGAAGCATATCTCCTCTCACCCACCCTCCTGCAAGAATGCAATCCTCTACTCCCAATTTCTGTGCCTCCACCTCGTCTGCTCCCAAGATGGAGTGTTCCATTCCTAAACATCCCAGATGTCTTCCTATTTTAAGGATTGTAATTTCCTCCCTCTGGAGATCAAAAATGCTCTCAACCACGCCTTTTGTATTTCCTGCATTTCTGCCCTCAAACCCCCTTCCCCCAACAAAAATAAAGACCAAATCCCTCCGGCCCTCACACACCACCCCACTAACTTCTGCATCCAGCACATCATCGTCCACACATTCTGCCACCTGCAATCCAACCTCACAACCAAAGATATATTTTCCTCCCCACCCCTATCTGCTTTTCATAGGGACCACTCTGTCTGCAGCTCCCTCCTTAGCTCCAAACTTCCTACTAACCCCACCATGCACGGCACCTTTCCTTACAATCGCAGGAGGAGCTACACCTGCCCCTATACCTCCCCTCTCACCTTCATCCAAGGTCCAAAACAAACTTTCCTTATCCAACAGGGCTTCATCTGTATTTCCTCCAGCCTGGTCTACTGTATCTGCTTCTGATGTAGCTGCCTCTACATCGGTGAGACCAAATGCAGATCCGGGGACCAGTTTGTGGAGCATCTGCTCCGTGTATGCTATTATCAACACCACCTTCCAGTTGCTGACCATTTTAACTCCTCCTCCCACTGCCTGGGTGACATGTCCATCTTGGGCCTCCCCCAGTGTCACAATGATGCCACATGCAAGCTGGAGGAACAGCACCTCATATTCCACCTCAGGAGCCAGCAGCCTGATGGGCTAAACATAGAATTCATCAGTTTTAAAATCTCCCCAGCCCCTCTCCCCATCTCAAACCATGTCCAACAACACCCGCCTCCCCCACATTACCACCTCCTTGACCTGGCACAATCTGCCCATCTTCCTCCCCACCTCTCCACCACAGTCTTCCCACTGATCAATCTCTAGAACCCCCGTCTGCATCCACCTATCACCATTCCACCTAACTTCCCCCAGCCCCACCCCTACTCCCTCTGTTTATTTCCCAGCTCCCTTCTCCTTCCCAGTTCTGAAGAAGGGTCCCAAACTGAAACATTGACTCTCCTGCTCCTCTAATGCTGCCTGGTTTGCTGTGCTCTTCCAGCTCCACGCTGTGTTATCTCTGACCCCAGCATCTGCAATTCTTGCTGTCTCTGAGTAACAATGATCGATTGTTTAAGAAAACAGTTCAAAGGAAATGAAGGATCAAATTGAAAAGAAAGACATACAATCTGGCAAATAATAGCTGTCAGCCAGAGGACTGGGAAAGTTTTAAAAACCAGCAAAATATGACCAAAATAAAAGGTAAAGTTTGAAGGCAAACATGGAAGTAATGTCAAAGGTTTTTTTAAAAATATATATATAAGGAAGAGACAGGCCAAAGTTAACATGGGCCCCTGAGAAAATGGCGTGCAGAAATAATATTCGGGAATGACGGAATGGCAGAAACACTGAACTTTTGCATCAATCTTCACAGTTCACGATACTGATAGCATTCTGCACTTAATAAATAATCAAGCAGCAAAAGGAAGAGATGAAATAAGTACAGTATCTATCCCGAGAGAAAAGCTGCTTATGCCCAATCAGTCCACTGGATCGAATGGGATACACCCCAAAATATATATATAAAATAGTGGACACACTCGTAATAATTTTCCAGGAATCCTTAAATTTGGGAAAATTTCCCAACGATTGGAAACCTGCTAAAGTAACACGTGTTTTAAGAGGGAAAGTGATAATAAACAGATAGCTTAATATCTGTTGCTGGGAAAATGTTAGAAAGTCTATTATATGGCATGTAATTGCAGAGCATTTAGAAATAAATTATATAATCAAGCACAGTCACCATGGCTTTATGAAAGGGAAATCATGTCTGACAAGTTTAAAAGAATTCTTTTGATGAGGAAACAAAAGGATAAATAAAGGAAAAATGTTGAATGCAATTTTTTTTCAGAGTAGTGAATCTGTGGAATTCTTTGCTTCAAAGAGCTGCTGAAACTGGGTCATTAAGTACATGCAAGGCTGAGGTAGGCAGATTTTTAATTAGTAAAGGAACTAAGGGTTATGGCAAAAAAGCAGGAAAGTGGGGTTGAGGATTATCAGATCAGCCGTGATCTTATTGAATGACAGAGCAGAATCAATGGGCTGAATGGCCTACTTCTGCTCCTAAATCTTATGGGGAGGGGGTTGAAAGAGTGTAGAAGTGTAAGTTCTTGGCAGTTCATTGATTTCCCACTGATTGCAGTCTGAGGAGACCTCAAAAGCAAAAATCCTCTGGGAATCTGGGTTGCTGTGTTATAGCTATTACAGCCAAAGTTGCAATCAGCTTCACTGGAGTAATGACAGTGAACACTGACACTTCTGCTGTGACTGCCATTGCAAACCCAATGTTACACTTAGGCAAAATGATACAACCAACACTGAGATTGCTAAATAAAAACCGAAAGAACAGCAGATGCTGTAAATCAGAAACAAAAACAAAGTTGCTGGAAAAGATCAGCTGACCTGGCAGCTTCTGTGAAAGAAAAAACAGAGTTAACGTTTTTGGTCCAGTGACCCTTCCTCAGTTCTGTTCTGAGGAGCAGTCATTGTTCCCGAAACATTAACTCTGTGTTTTTCCTGCACAGATGTTGCCAGACCTGCTGAGCTTTGCCAGCAACTTTGCGCTTGCTCCTTATTTAGATTGCTAAATTTTGGGATAATCCAAAAAATAAACTGATAAAAAGCATACCAGATATAACGTTGTGAATCCTATGTTTTAATGCCAATGAATTTATATGGAAAATTATGGGGGCTACCGACAACTTAGCAAAATTCTCTTCTCAGAAAAATATTTCTCACATTTGCTCATTCTCATTCAATTATACCCAAAAAAGAAACACAGGGCATGCCAGAACTTGCCTTGGTGCACAGTAGGTGTTTAAAGAAAGTATGGGCAGAAGGGCTGCTGGCCATTCAGGATATCCACTGAGAGGGGCATCATTCTAGGGATGGCACATATTTAGATGAGGCCAGAACCAGCCATAGGGCCAGGATAGGCATATAATAATGTGGAACTGGTGAGATAAATTGAGAAATCTCACTAGGCCTCACTTTAAAAAACTCGATGTAACTGAGTTGAGTTGCAACTTAACCAGAGAAAAGAAAAGATTCAGCCCACGGAGTCTGATGAAACTATTGCAAAGAATCACACAGAGAACCAGAAAACCTAGTGTGATCCAAAAATGATTATTTCAATTGTTGATAGAGCCAAAGTTTATTCATGACCTTCGGCCTGAGGATAGCTGCAAGGGACATGTGCAGACAATCTATGCCTTCCATTCACTTTCTTTAATTGTCACAATTTCTGTTTGCAATAAAATCTAGACCTTCAGCTTTGTATGTTTATTCGTTTACGATGACCACTTGTGTTGAGTGAAGTGTATGTTTTAACATAACCTGGCAAAGTACAGCTTTCACCACCTCATGCTTTTACATAACCTCTTTGCATTGTTATAATGCAATTATAATGGGCTCCATATTCCACATTGTTCCCATCTAAACCTGCTGAGCTAATGGCACAGTTCCTGAGTGTTTGAGGCACATGCAACAATAACACTGTAGGTAGGATATGAAAAATCAGTAATAAGAACTTGTTTATAATTTGTCATTTCAGATTACAATGGAATTCTTAATGCCTTGAGTATCCTAACCTTTATGTTACTTATATTTAATATACAGCTCAACAACTCAGTGTAACGGTTGAAGATTCATTTGAAATATGAAAACATTATCCTTAACTTGAAATAAATTTCCTGAATAAATTAGTATTACTGTAGGAATGCACATCTAATCCTGTTAAGATCACAAGTGCTGCATGATAACACACTTATTTGGAAACCTTTTGCTGATTTGTGAGATAGTGTACTTCTCAGTGGGTTAGGTGGGGCAGACAAAAAGCAGAAATGCCATGAAAACTGCTGTCACTGTGATGTCATTTATATTATACAGGGGAAATCCAGAATCTGCATTGTGCCAAATAAAGAGAAAAGCAGACAGAGCTGTGTGATCTTGTGCTTATGTAGTAAATAACTAACATTCACCAGAAGTGGGAAACAGATGTTCCCCAATCTGAAAGAAAAGCTTGCATTTATTTAGTGCCTTTCATAACTACTGGACATCGCAAAGTGCATTAGGGCCAATGAAAACGTCTTGGAGATTAATCATGTTGTAAAGTAGGAGTCAGAGCATCTAATTTGATAATTTGTTTTGGTGATGTTGTTTAAGGAATAAATATTGACCAGGACACTGGGGCCCATTCCCTTGAAATTGTGTCAATGGGACCTTTTAATCTACCTGATCATGACAATGAGGCCTCCGTTTGCTCCATCAGCACTGCACCAGATTGTTGGTCTCGGTTCTCAATCTCCGGTTCAGGAGGGGACTTGAACCTTTTGACTCAGAGGACTGAATGCTGACAACTGAGCCACAGCTGCCACACCAGGGATCTGCCCTGCAGGAGAATCCATACACTATCACTGAATTCTCAAAGCTAATGAGGTTACCATGCATGTTAACAGCAGCATCAACTTTTCAGCATCAAGCAAGCATCTTCATCAAAAGAAAGACAATCATGTCCAAATGCAATCAATTAACGCAGGAAATGAGCTGGATGATTCTTGTGAATTTTCACTCATTCTGTTGTACTACCATAGCCAGTGCAGTGTACAGTGGACTGGTCACACCCTGAGGTATTGAGATCAATCCTAAAGAGCTGATAGAATATAAAAGCTTCAAAGCCTGATGGTGACCTTGCCTCACTCATAATGACAGTGCAGGCCGCACTCACTGTTATGGATGTTAACAACCGCTATGAAAGACATTCATTTAAGTTATGTATTCCAGCTTCTTAACCAAATGGACTGCTCCAAGAGTAGAGATATATGAATGCTCCTCTGTTACTTGAGAGCTGTGGAATTTGTCATGCAATCTAATTTAGGCAGATTCTGCAGACTCCAGAAACATGGACAACAATTTCAAGAAGCAATTCTCCCTGGGGTCTCTGCTGATACAATGGATTTTACCCGTGGCAGAGGTAATGCTGTTTTAATTGGCCTCAGTTCTATAGGAGAAAGAGAAGGTTCACCTGCTTCTGATTGTTAGACCATGTCCCTTGTGGAAGTGCCTGTGGCCGGATGTTTGATTTGTGGCTTGGCCTGCCTCTGAATCACAAGGTTCATGGTTCAAGCCCCATTCCTTGACCGTAGAAATGAAGACCAATGCTCTATAGGAGTGCAAAGGGAAGTGCTACACTGTCAAGGGTGATGCATTTCAGACACAACATTAAATCCAGGCCTTATCTGCTTGTTTGAATATATGTAAACAATCCCAGTGGCACTATTTCATAACAACATTTAGGAATCCCTGTGTTCAGATCAACATTTAGCCTTTAATAAACAACATAAAAACAGATTATCTGGACATTATTACCTTGCTATTTGTGGGAGGTGCTGTGTGTAAATTAGCTAGTGTTTCCTATGTTCTAAGACTCATTGGCTGTATGCATGAAAATGTAAGTTGATAGTGTTGTTGGTTAATACTTGTTCGTACTTGGCTGTCTTGTATCCAATCTAACTAGTTAGTCTGCTAATATTTGTTGATAAAACATTAACACACTGATGTACAAAACTAACAAAATCCATCCATGGAACCATGCCAAACCTGAGCCTTACATGACCAAAAATTTGCCAGAATCTATTTTCAGGCCAAGAATTGCAGACATCAACCAGGAGGTCCAAGGCCATTGTGAAGTTGGCTGTGAAGCATCATTTGAATAATATTGGACAAACTGTTGGTACATGTTGTGCCTCCACAGTGCAGCTCAGCCATTTTTGAATATGAAATTTCAGATAAGTGCCAAGAAGGGAGAGAGGAGAACAAGAAAATAGAGCATGACTGCATCTAGTAGATGCCTTGACATGTGAGGAGAATTTCTACTATTTTTGATTTAGCCCGTCCCGCATTTCCTGCAACACATCCCTCACACCCAGCCCCCGCAATAACCGCCCAAAGGGAATCCCCCTTGTCCTCACACACCACCCCACCAAACTCCGGATAATACGCATCGTCCTCCGACACTTCCGCCATCTACAATCCGACCCCACCACCCAAGACATTTTTCCATCCCCACCCTTATCTGCTTTCCGGAGAGACCACTGTCTCCATGACTCCCTTGTCCGCTCCACACTCCCCTCCAATCCCACCCGGCATCTTCCCCTGCAACCACAGGAAATGCTACACTTGCCCCCACACCTCCTCCCTCACCCCTATCCCAGGCCCCAAGATGACTTTCCACATCAAGCAGAGGTTCACCTGCACATCTGCCAATGTGGTATACTGCATCCACTGTACCCGGTGTGGCTTCCTCTACATTGGGGAAACCAAGCGGAGGCTTGGGGACCGCTTTGCAGAACACCTCCGCTCGGTTCGCAATAAACAACTGCACCTCCCAGTCGCAAACTCCCCCTCTTTTTAACTCCCCCTCCCATTCCTTAGATGACATGCCCATCCTGGGCCTCCTGAGGGTTAGAAAGCCTAACAACCTTTAATACAACTGGGCAGAAATTCCTTCTAGTCATCCTTTATTTTTGTCTGATTTTTGTCTTTCTGTGCTGTAGACCCCTATGAGCATGACCCATCTTGCCTCAACACTCATTTGTGTTAGTGGTCGGGTCTGTGAACGATAACATGCAGGAGAAGGGTCCTTCTAAAGACCCACCAACTCAGGAAATTTTCTCACTTTAGCTACCTGCTTCAGTGGCAGTATTCTAACTGAGTCTTTCAGGCCTATAACTTTTCATCAGTATTTCTAGCATTTTCTGTTTTCATTTCAGGTTGCGTGTTTTGATTTGGTATTAAAAGCCTTGACTTAGATTGGACTTTTGGGATATCTCAATGGTCACGCTGTGGTGTGGTTGTAGATTGAGTGTCTATATATGAGCCAGGGGTAATCTTCACACTTCAATGAAAAAGGAAATCAAATCATTGAAAACTATTTCCTTCAGGTAAGTTGATGCTGAAATGTCTAATTTCGAATAATAAAAACAATAAATAAAATTTCAAACAGAATGGAAAAAGCTGACTCCAAACCACCATAAATAACTTAAAAGTGGTAACATTAGTCTAATGTAACAATGCATGAAAAAATATCAAAAGGTGAACCACCAAAATACTTACTTGGCTAGAAACATCATTAAACAAATTAGGATAGATTTTGTAAATTTGCATTCGGGGTGTGGGGATTTTTTGACTAACTTTGCATATTGGGAACTTTAAACCATATTTACATGGTTGCAAATCTCTATCAGGCCTCTTGATCTTTGCATCCAAATTCTTGAACCCAGCTTATATTCGTCAAGAAAATTCATGCATTGCTAAATCGCAGGGAATGTTCCTGCTCTTAACCTCCAGCAATGTTTTGAAATCTCAAGGATGTGAAGATTATTCTACTGGACATTTGGATCTTCAAGAGAAAAATCTTCGGAATGGAAAAGGAAATTACACTCTCTTTGAAGACTTTTGCTCATCTGTTCCAAAAGTACTGGAGATGGGGGGAAAGGAGGCTGTTTAATTGATGATCAAGAATCAACTTATCGCATAATGGTGAATCTAGTAGGAGATGTTTAGGGATGAAGTTGTGATGTCATGTTCGAAAAACCAGACGACCAGGATCAGTGAGTGGCGAAAATAGCTTCTTTATTGCACATTCACAGTGGCACGGTGTAAGGCGAAATAGAATCCCCAAAATTATAGCTCAAAAGCAGCCATGTTATACAGAATTCAAGCATGCATTAACATTCTAACATTTGAGTGTTAAGCAGTAGATATTGTACAAAGATAATGGGAACTGCAGATGCTGGAGAATCCAAGATAACAAAGTGTGGAGCTGGATGAACACAGCAGGCCAAGCAGCATCTCAGGAGCACAAAAGCTGACATTTCGAGCTCTAGGTCCGAAACGTCAGCTTTTGTGCTCCTGAGATGCTGCTTGGCCTGCTGTGTTCATCCAGCTACACACTGTGATATTGTACAAAAACTGTTTTGCAGGAAATCAGAGATGGTTTAAACATGTGCTAAATGTTATTGGTTATTGTTGAGTGTTAATGGTTATTTTAATAAAATTAGAGTGTCTGTCTGATTTGTCCTTGCGTAACTCAAAAGGTATTAGTCTTGTTTTGTTAGTTTCCTGAGATACTAGGAACTGCCGTTGTTGGAGAATCTGAGATAACAAGTTGTAGAGCTGGATGAACACAGCAGGCCAAGCAGCGTCAAAGGAGCAGGAAAGCTGACGTTTCGCATCTGGACCCTTGTTCAGCTTTCCCGCTCCTCTGATGCTGCTTGGCCTGCTGTGTTCATCCAGCTCTACACCTTGTAATCTTAGTTAGTTTCATGGTTGCATCCATCTTTGGGTTCTATTTACTATCATTCATTCATTCATTCATTTGTTTGGTTTTGTGGTCACACCTGTTGTAGTAATGCTGTCAGTTTCATTCATTCATTCAAGCTCGTGCGGATCCGGACATAGTGCCGTTAGTTTTATTAGTAGGTTAAAGATTGCTTACATACATTGCATAGTGTTTGTTAGTTTTATTAGTGCGGTAAAGTTTGATGCACATGTTCAATAAAAACTTGGGACAAATACCTGGTTGCATGATAAACAGGAAAATTCTGCAGGGCTGTCCAATTATCACCTTTGACTGACACTAGCAATGACTGTAGCTGGAGGGAGAAGATAACCGACTTAGTAATAGCAGCTAATAAAGTGTGAGGCTGGATGAACACAGCAGGCCCAGCAACATCTCAGGAGCATAAAAGCTGACGTTTTGGGCCTAGACCCTTCATCAGAGAGGGGGATGGGGTGAGGGTTCTGGAATAAATAGGGAGAGAGGGAGAGGCGGACCGAAGATGGAGAGAAAAGAAGATAGGTGGAGAGGAGAGTGTAGGTGGGGAGGTAGGGAGGGGATAGGTCAGTCCAGGGAAGACGGACAGGTCAAGGAGGTGGGATGAGGTTGGTAGGTAGGAGATGGAGGTGTGGCTTGGGATGGGAGGAAGGGATGGGTGAGAGGAAGAACAATTTAGGGAGGCAGAGACAGGTTGGACGGTTTTGGGATGCAGTGGTTGGAGGGGAAGAGCTGGGCTGGTTGTGTGGTGCAGTGGGGGGAGGGGACGAACTGGGCTGGTTTTGGGATGCGGTGGGGGAAGGGGAGATTTTGAAGCTGGTGAAGTCCACATTGATACCATTGAGCTGCAGGGTTCCCAAGCGGAATATGAATTGCTGTTCCTGCAGCCTTCAGGTGGCATCATTGTGGCACTGCAGGAGGCCCATGATGGACATGTCATCTAAAGAATGGGAGGGGGAGTGGAAATGGTTTGCGACTGGGAGGTGCAGTTGTTTATTGCGAACCGAGCGGAGGTGTTCTGCAAAGCGGTCCCCAAGCCTCCGCTTGGTTTCCCCAATGTAGAGGAAGCTACACCGGGTACAGTGGATGCAGTATACCACATTGGCAGATGTGCAGGTGAACCTCTGCTTGATGTGGAAAGTCATCTTGGGGCCTGGGATAGGGGTGAGGGAGGAGGTGTGGGGGCAAGTGTAGCATTTCCTGCGGTTGCAGGGGAAGGTGCCCGGTGTGGTGGAGTTGGAGGGCAGTGTGGAGCGAACAAGGGAGTCACGGAGAGAGTGGTCTCTCCGGAAAGCAGACAGGGGTGGGGATGGAAAAATGTCTTGGGTGGTGGGGTCGGATTGTAGATGGCGGAAGTGTTGGAGGATGATGCGTTGTATCCGGAGGTTGGTGGGGTGGTGTGTGAGAACGAGGGGGATCGTCTTTGGGCGGTTGTGGCGGGGGCGGGGTGTGAGGCATGTGTTGCGGGAAATGCGGGAGACGCGGTCAAAGGCGTTCTCGACCACGTGCGAGGAAAGTTGCAGTCCTTGAAGAACGTGGACATCTGGCATGTGCAGGAGTGGAATGCCTCATCGTGGGAGCAGATGTGGCAGAGGCAGAGGAATTGGGAATAGGGGTTAGAATATTTGCAGGAGAGTGGGTGGGTGGAGGTGTATTCTAGGTAGCTGTGGGAGTCGGTGGGCTTGAAATGGACATCAGTTACAAGCTGGTTGCCTGAGATGGAGACTGAGAGATCCAGGAAGGTGAGGGATGTGCTGGAGATGGCCCAGGTGAACTGAAGGTTGGGGTGGAAGGTGTTGGTGAAGTGGATGAACTGTTCGAGCTCCTCTGGGGAGCAAGAGGCGGCGCCGATACAGTCATCAATGTAACGGAGGAAAAGGTGGGGTTTGGGGCCTGTGTAGGTGCGGAAGAGGGACTGTTCCACGTAACCTACAAAGAGGCAGGCATAGCTGGGGACCATGCGGGTGCCCATGGCCACCCCCTTAGTCTGTAGGAAGTGGGAGGAATCGAAAGAGAAGTTGTTGAGGGTGAGGGCGAGTTCGGCTAGGCGGATGAGGGTGTCGGTGGAGGGGGACTGGCCGGGCCTGCGGGACAGGAAGAAGCGGAGGGCCTTGAGGCATCTGCATGCGGAATGCAGGTGTATAGGGACTGGACGTCCATGGTGAAAATGAGGTGTTGGGGGCCAAGGAATTGGAAGTCCTGGAGGAGGTGGAGGGTGTGGCTGGTGTCACAGACGTAGGTAGGGAGTTCCTGGACCAAAGGGGAGAAAATGGAGTCCAGATAGGTGGGGATGTGTTCGGTTGGACAGGAGTAGGCTGAGACGATGGGTTGACCAGGGCAGGCAGGTTTATGGATTTTGGGCAGGAGATAGAAACGGGCCGTGCGGGGTTGGGTAACAATGAGGTTGGAGGGTGTGGGTGGGAGGTCCCCTGAGGTGATGAGGTCATGAATGGTGTTGGAGATGATGGTTTGGTGCTCGGGTGTGGGGTCATGATCGAGGGGGCGGTAGGAGGTGGTGTCGGAGAGTTGGCGTCTGGCCTCGGCGATGTAGAGGTCAGTGCACCATACTACCACTGCGCCATCCTTGTCTGCAGGTTTGATGGTGAGGTTGGGGTTGGAGCGGAGGGAGCAGAGGGCTGCCCGTTTTGCGGGGGAGAGGTTGGAGTGGGTAAGAGGGGTGGAGAGGTTGAGGCGGTTAATGTTGAGAGGGGTGGAGAACCATTTCCACTCCCCCTCCCATTCTTTAGATGACACGTCCATCATGGGTCTCCTGCAGTGCCACAATGATGCCACCCGAAGGTTGCAGGAACAGCAACTCATATTCCGCTTGGGAACCCTGCAGCCCAATGGTATCAATGTGGACTTCACCAGCTTCAAAATCTCCCCCTCTCCCCACTGCACCACACAACCAGCCCAGCTCTTCCCCTCCACCCACTGCATCCCAAAACCAGTCCAACCTGTCTCTGCCTCCCTAACCTGTTCTTCCTCTCACCCATCCCTTCCTCCCACCCCAAGCCGCACCTCCATCCCCTACCTACTAACCTCATCCCACCTCCTTGACCTGTCCGTCTTCCCTGGGCTGACCTATCCCCTCCCTACCTCCCCACCTATACTCTCCTCTCCACCTATCTTCTTTTCTCTCCATCTTTTGTCCATCCCCCCCACTCTCCCTATTTATTCCAGAACCCTCACCCCATCCCCCTCTCTGATGAAGGGTCTAGACCCGAAACGTCAGCTTTTGTGCTCCTGAGATGCTGCTTGGCCTGCTGTGTTCATCCAGCCTCACATTTTATTATCTTGGATTCTCCAGCATCTGCAGTTCCCATTATCACTAGTAATAGTAGCTATTCGGTTGGATTTTAACATCAAATAGCACTGTTTTTGGTGTGGGGTTGCAAAAGGTTTTCATCATATAGTGTCTGTGCAGTTTTGGTTAGCCGCCATGCCTGACTGCACCTTTAAACAGAATGTCGATCTTGTTTAAATGGGGTAGTTTATATAGCGTGTTATGCATGAGTGCACTTTCAAATGAAGTGTAACTGCAAATTGATGTGATTGTAGCCTGATACGGTAGCGAACTCCTGAATTAGTTTGAATGGGGGCTGCTAGTGCATGGAAATCTGCAGTTCGTATTATAACCATGGATTAGTGGGTTAATAGAATAATAGGCATGATTTATAGACTTATATTCAAAGTTGTTATCACATTTGAATTCTGATATATCAGTCTCCTCTTTGATTCTACTGAGGCCTCTCGAAGAGAATCACCTAATAACATTAAAGGTACCGCTGGCGTCTCTTGGATATTGAATGAGACTGCAGACGTACAGCTTGCAGTTTGGGAATCAGCCATGGTAGTTATTCAGTCTCTGCTTTTTCTATTTTGCAAGATGTGCATTTGCCATGTGAGGTGTGAATCCAGGCTTTTTTTCCCCGAACCTTGACAGTTGACTGGGTGATTAGTTGAACTTGGTATAGTCCCGCTCACTTTGCATCCAGTCGTTCCTTGTGGACCTTCTTCACAAGTACCGGTTCGCCTGGTACGATGTCGTGCCCTCCCACTGGCGGGTCCGTCCAGGAAGCCGGTACCTGTGAGGAAGCAGAACTTACAGTATCCTTTAGTGCCTGACAGTAGGGCATTAGGGCATCACTCATGAGATGACAATCAGCCTTGCGCAGGTCTGTTGTCCTGGGTAAGGGAATTGGTCTGCCTGTCACTATTTTGAACGGGCTCAGGCCTTTTGTTTTGTTGGGAGTAGCCCTGACACTACACGGGACTATTGATAATGCCTGTGGCCAGGGCATCCCTTCCTGGTAGTACTCAGCCAGCCTTTGTTTCAGGGTCTGGTTCATCCTTTCCACCTGCCAAGATGATTGAGGATGATAGGGGCAATGAAATTTCCAGTCAATTCTTAATAATTGGCAGGCCTCCAGACACACTGTTCCTGTGAAATGGGTCCCCTGCTCTGAGTTGATGCTGGTGAGCAGTCATCACTGGGATATGTCGCCCCTACACAGTACCTTGGCTGTGTGGGAGGCTGTGGCATTTCTCATGGGTGCAGCTTCTACCCATCTAGATGGCCTCTGCGCAATGGCCAGGACTTCCCAATATCCTTGACAGCGTGGCAGCGAGAAATGATCACTCTGTAATGTCCCGGGGGAGGGGGGGGGGGGGGGGGGGGCGGCACGGGCGGCGCTGGTGGGGAGCGGGGATGCTGGTGGTCTCAGTGGGGGCACTTGCACTCTGGTCCCTGGGTTGGTGGGAGTGATTGGAGGCAGCTCTTTTAGCTACCCGACCTGCCAGGACATTACTCTGGGCTTCCACGGCGCTGTGTGTTTTAACCAGCATTCCCCTTTCCTCTAGTCTTTGAAATATTGGGAGCATTCCTGTAATTGACGTTGGGCTAACGGGATACTGTTTGGTAAAGTTTGCACGTCCCATTTGGAGTAACCCACAATCATCTTTGTGTTTCACCCAGATGGGCTGATCCTTTAATTCTTCCCACTGCAGGGTTCTGATAGATCACTTCATCCATCCATCATTGAAGTGGAGCGATGAATTTAATTGAGAAAAGATCCCTGTCCCAAGGAGCCATTGAGCTACAGGTCCTACCCATACACAGGTTATCAGCTCGTGGGGGCCGAATGCAATGTTTATAGGCTTGGTTTTTTCTTTAATTTCAATCCTGCCACCTTCTGCTCCATCGGCTGTCCTTCCTGTCCTGTCTAGCGGGAGCTTGGCTTCATAATTCCAGGGCAGGCATGTTAATTCTGCTCCTGTGTTCCAAGCGCCGTGGAAGCCCAGAGTAATGTCCTGGTAGGTCGGGTAGCTAAAAGAGCTGCCTCCAATCACTCCTACCAACCCAGGGACCAGAGTGCAAGTGCCCCCACTGAGACCACCAGCATCACCGCCCCCCCAAGGGACATTACAGGGTGATCATTTCTTGCTGCCACGCTGTCAATATCTAGGTCGCCCGCCTTCATGGTCACATACTGTCCGTCACCCTTCTGCTGGCATAAAGCTAGCAGGAGCATGGAGTGGCTTGGGGCAGGCTCCTTCAGTTTTTCGTCAAATTCAGCAGTTCCTGCTGCTATTGGACAGACAGCCTTTTGAACAATTCCAGGAGGTTGGGATTATTTCTTGCAACCAGGTTTTCTCTTTTCTTAGGGCTCTTAGAGGGGCTGTGCCCTGTCTCCATGTGCCAGCAATTCGTGGACCAGTGACCGTCCTTCCCACAAATGTAACATTTCCCTGGGCATCTGTCCTGGGTTTTTCTGGGGCTGCTGGAGGTCTGTCTCACTCCTCTGGTCTGCAGGGCTCGCACCTGAGCTCCCATATCCTGGTCGAGCTGGTGGGCTCGGTCAACCAGTTCATGGTATTTGCACCCACTTTGGTCTCAATCTGGTTTAGTGATTTTCCGCATTTTGAGTTTGAGTCCTGCCATGAAGGCAGGTTTTAGTGGGCCATAGCTGCAGTTTTCAAAATCTTTATCATCCTTTACATGTGGCAACCCTGCATACTCCTTCCAGGTTGTCCTAAACCTTTCCTCATATTTTGGGACTTCTTCAGTGGCTTTTTGACAGCATGCAGTGACCTTCGTCCAATCAGTCTTAGGTGAACTATATCCCTGTAGCCACAGTTTTATTGCTGTCCAACCAGCTTGCATCCTGCTTGTACTCCCTGGGGGGGACCTTTAACTGCCTCATGGAGGCAGCGTCCCCTCTCTCTTGGCGACTATGACAGTGAGGATGTGTACTCCATCCCAGGGATGGAGCAGGTATATTCCCGTTAACTGGTCTAGGCTTTCCCAGGTTTTCATCGACCCGTTCTTTGAGTGAGGCATTCCTTGAGACCACCTGTCAGTGTTCTCAGGGGTCACAGGGATGTGTACAATGTGGTTTTCGGTCTGTCCCACTGGAATGTCTCCCTCCCTGCTTTCCTCTCATCTTTGCCTTTCTCAAGTTTTACTTTTTTGATTTTAGGGGGCCTTAAAAAGGGTGTTAGGGGTGTATAGTCTTCATCACTATCGCTGCCCGAGGATTCCTCAGTTTTAAGAGTTATAGCTTTGTTTTGGTCAATTACTTCCTGGATTTCGCGGGTGGTTGGGTATAAACTCGTCGTTGGTTTTGGAGCCAGGGGAGAAACTGACGTAACTGTCAGTTCATTTTTCAGTTTTTGTTCTCCTGTACAAGCTCCTGATTTTTAACTTCAGTTCTCATCTGGATCGCTCCTTCAGGAGTTGCTCATGCACTGCTTTTACCTGTTCTTTGAATTTATTTATTTCTCATTCATGAGCTGACCGGGCCATGATTTCATTTCTTTGGTGGAGTTGTAACATCAATGTGAAGGATCATTTAACCCTGTCTTTGTTCTTCTGTTGGGTGTGTTTTCCCCAGACCTGTTTCATGTCCTGTGGGGACCACTGTCCTTTTGAAACATTATATTTCCACTCGATTCTAGTTAGACTCTCCTCTAATGGAAATTGTACTTCCAAGTACTATAGTAGCTGCCGCAGCATATCACCTCTGTTGTGCCGGTGGGCTGGGGTGGCAAGCCTGCCTTTGGAGTTTGCTGGGGTCACACACGACTACCAGAAATCACATGCCGTAGACAATTTCTTGCGATGGACACCTTGTCCTTGATCTGTTTCGGCCAAGTTTGAGACTTCTAGCTCTAGGCGCAGCGGATCTGAAGTGATAGCTCACTTTCAGAGGTTTGGGACACTTTCAGGGACTAGATCATGACAGAGAAGGGCGCTGTTTACCTCTTGCTAGTGTCCATGACCGGTCAGGTTTGACAGTGTCCCCAGCATCCTGCCAACTATGCCAAGTTGTGAGATCGCGTTCAAAGAACCAGATGACCAGTTTCAGTGAGAGGTGAAAATAGCCTCTTTATTGCACATTCACAGCAGCACGGTTTAAGGCAAAATAGAATCCCCAAAATCATAGCTCAAAAGCAGCCATTTTATACAGAACTCAAGCATACAGTAACATTCTAACACTTGAGTGTTAAGCAGTAGATATTGTACAAAAATTGTTTTGCAGGAAATTAGAGATGGTTTAAACATTTGCTAAATGTTACTGTTATTGTTGAGGGTTAATGGTTATTTTAATGAGATTAGAGTGTCGGTCTGGTTTGTCCTTGCATGATTCAAATGGTGTTAGTCTTGTTTAGTTAATTTCATGGTTATGTCCATCTCTGGATTCTATTTACTATCATTCATTCATTTGGTTTCACGGTTGCACCTGATGTAGTAATGCTGTCAGTTTCGATCATTCATTCATTCAAGCTCGCGCGGATCTGGACATACGCTTCTAGTTTTATTAGTAGGTTAAAGATTGCTTACATACACTGTGTAGTGTTTGTTAGTTTTATTAGTGGGGTATGCTTTATGTACATGTGGAATAAAAACTTGGGACAAGTCCCTCGTTACATGATATACAGGAAAAGTCTGCAGGGCTGTCCAATTTGACTGATCTCAGAGTTACTCTAGCTGGAGGGAGAAGATAAACAACTTGGTAACAGCAGCTATTCAGTTGGATTTTAATATCAAATAACATTGATTTTGGTGTCGGGGTGCAAGAAGCTTCCATCATGTAGTGTCCGTGCAGTTTTGGTTAGCCTTTGAACGGAGTGTCAGTCTTGTTTAAATGGGGTAGTTTATATAGCGTGTTATGCATGAGTGCACTTTCAAGTGAGGTGTAACTGCAAATTGATGTGATTGTAGCCTGATACGGTAGTGAACCCCTAAATTAGTTTGCATGGGGGCTGCTAGTGCATGGAAATCTGCAGTTAGTATTATAATCATGGATTAGTGGGTTAATGGATTAATCAACATAATTTATGGAGTTATATTAAAAATTGTTAACACATTTGAATTCTGATATCTCAAAGTGGAGGGGGGGTGCAAGGCTGATGATAACATGATGAAAAATTCTGTGTTACCTCCGCTCAGAGTTTGTAACCCTAACTTGCTCAGCCCACACAGAATCCCAGTTATTGTGAAATGAACTGGCAAATCCTCGCGGGAACAAAAACAGAAATTGTTGGAGAAACTCAGAATGACTGGCAGGATCTGTGCAGAGAGAAACAGAGTTAACATGTTGAGACCAGTGACCCTTTGTCAGACTTATGAAGATCTTCTTCTGAAGAGAGTCGCGAGACTCAAAACGTTAACTCTGTTTCTCTCTCCACAGATGCTGTCAGACCTGCTGGCTTTCTCCAGCATTTTCCACTTCTGTTTCAGATCATCAACATCCACAGATCTTTGTTTTTACTTTAACAGGACTTCAACTTGAAAAATTTATCTTTTGCTTTATTTCATCAGCAACAGCATTAGGTCAATTTTGGATTCCACCAAAGAAGTACTGTACATCACATCATATAAATTACACATTCTGTGACTGGGCAGGTGATGGACTCAGGATATTATCTCTAGACTATTAATCCAGGGACCCTGATAATGTTTTTGGGACCCATGTTCAAATCCTGCCATAGCAGATGGTGGAATTTGAATTCAGTATAAAATAAATCAGGAATTATGTGTCTAATGATAACCATAAAGCCATTGCCAATTGTTGGAAAAGCCTATCTGGTTCACTAATGTCCTTTGGGGTAGTAAACTGCTGTCCTTACCTGGTCTGGCTTACACATAACTCCATAGCAATGTGATTGACAACTAACTGCCCTCTGGGCAATTAGGGATAGACAATCATTGCTGGTTTGGTCAGTGGCAACCACATTCTGCGCATAAATTTAAAAAAATGTTAAAAGCATGTTTTGTGGAATAATTAAAGATGCAATAATACATAACATACAAAATGCATTGATGATGATGAATATTCTCCTTGTGTCACGCAGTTTTAAATGACACATGCAGTTCCAGAAATCCACCCCCCTCCCCTGTGAAATGAGTTTGTATTTTTATTAGTCTTATTTTCTGCTGAGTTATCCATGCCCACAGCCACAATGAGTGTGTAACTTGTGAATTGTTTGAAGAAGATGTAGAGGGAATGACTGTGGGGGAAGGGTGAAGACATGAAGGAATGACGTTCAATAGAGATAATGGGAACTGCAGATGCTGGAGAATCCAAGATAATAAAGTGTGAAGCTGGATGAACACAGCAGGCCAAGCAGCATCTCAGGACCAGACGTTCAATAGATGTCAGACTGAACAGTTGATAAAAGAGAATGCCTGGAGACATTGAAGCTCAAGTAGATAACATCGAGGCTTGAGTTAACAAGTGGCAAGTAACATTCATGCTAAACAAGTGGGAAGCAAACATCATCTCCAACAAGACATAATTCAACAATCAATCCCTGAATACACCACATTAAACATCGTGGGGAGATCTGAAACTGAAGTGGACTAGTCACCTAAGTACTGTGGCTGCAAGATTAGGGCAGAGGTTGGGTATTCTGCAGCAAGTAATTCAATCTCTAGCACACCAAAGCCGCTTCACCATCTACAAGGTACAAGTCAGGGCCTGTCTCGATGAGTGCAGCTCCAAAAACACCCAGTAATTAACACCATCAACACAGAGAGATAACAGTGTGTAGCATCCAAGGCTCCTTCAACTGCACTTTCCAAACCTAGGCAAGTTCCCTGAAAAGTCACAGACTATCCTGGAACTATATCACCACTTTTTTTTACAGTCATCTGGAGCAAAATCCTAGAGCATTGTGCAAATACTTACACCACATGGACTGGTTGGAGGAGGCTTCTTAAGATTACCTTCTCCAGGGCAATTAATATTGGCTAATCGACAACATCCACGTCTCATGAATGAACATTAAAAGAAACATTTACAATTCCTCAGGGGCTTGACTTGGTAAATGCTGAAAGGCATTTTCCCATTATGGGAAGATCTAGGACCAGA
Source organism: Stegostoma tigrinum (assembly GCF_030684315.1). Lineage (NCBI taxonomy): Eukaryota > Metazoa > Chordata > Chondrichthyes > Orectolobiformes > Stegostomatidae > Stegostoma > Stegostoma tigrinum. The sequence continues at coordinate 17,552,045 of NC_081375.1, forward strand.
GAGCATAGCTTTAGAATTAAGGGGTGCCAATTTATGACTGTGATGAAGAGGAATTCCTTCTCTCAGATGATTATGAGTCTTTGGAACTCCTTGCCACAAAGAGCTGTGGGGGCAGTGTCAGTATGTATATTTAAGGCAAGATAGATAGATTTTTAATAGGTAAGGCAATCGCAGGTTATGGGTAAAATGCAGGAAAGTGAACATAAGAATAATTATATCAGTCATGATCCTATTGAGTGGTGAAGCCACATGGCCTACTCCTGTTCCTATTTCTTATCACTTTATTGAAATCTCAGGGCTTTCCGTGGGACACCTCGTAAAAGGATGTGGTCACTCTTTCTAGTAAATGCCAGTTTCAACCATCATGGGCTACTTCAAATCCCTCTTCCTGGGTATTTTAATAGATCACTTCTGCTTCATTCACTGTGATGTCATCAGCAAATACATCATCATCCCAGCCTGCCCACACTCGCTTCCAAAGGGACCTTTCCGACCAACAGCACCCGCATCAACTCCTCAATGATTCTCAACTAATCCCTCCAATTCCCACAACACCTCTCTGTGCAAATGTAACAGTTGCAAGGCTGTTCTTTTACCTTCTTCCTTCTCACTGTTTAAGCCTCCCAACGCTCCTTCCAAGTGAATCAGGAATTTACTATTATTTCTTTCAATTTATCAGAGAGATATCACGCGTCTAAAGTGCTATCTAATTGCACTTTTTCACTTTAGCGCAGTTTGTAGACGATTGAACTTGTCCTCCATTTTCATTTTTGTCGAGTTACTGAGTGTGTGTCAAGAACTTCGTTGGAACTGCACATGCTCAGTCTGCTGCTCTGCCCACTTGCTGCCACTTCAGCTGCCTTCTCACCCAATGCCCTCATTCTTTCTTCTGGCTTTTCCAATTCCTCTCTCTTTCCCTTCTCAACCTCCCTCCTCCCTTCAAATTCTGACTGCTGAGTCTCTCACTCTTTCCTGTTCTTATGGCCCAACACTCTTACCCCTTGTGTTTGCCACTTCTCTCTCTTGATACCCCTTGTGCCCTTTTCCACTCTCCACTCCTAGCCTTCTCATTGGTTCCCCTCACCACCTCTCTTTCTACTTCATCCATTACCCTTCTCCTACTACCTCGCACATTGACTCAGAAGAGGAATAGCAAGAGTGGATCAGGAGAGGGCTCAGTAGGCAAGGTGGGGCAGTGACTGAAAAGGAGTAAAGAAAGAGCAGAAAAATGGGAAGGTAGAGAAGCAGCAAGCAGGAGGTGGCTAGTGCTGAGCAGGTGTGAACGTAAAGAACAGTATGTAAGCACAGTAGTAGTTGGTTGTAAGATTAGAAAGGGCAAAGAGGATTTTGGAACTTGCTTGGTTCAAGATGGCCAATAGGTTTTTAAAAATTGCAAGACTGTAAACCCGTTTTAATATGTGGCTGTTTATGGGCAAGTAATTTCTGTTTAGCACATTTCCACTTCACATGCCATTTCCCACAAACACTCTAGCACTGCTAAGTGAGGAATAGTCATCCTTTGTTCATTGCTTACAACACAACCTCTAATAAACAGGGGAGATTAAACATTGGCTCAGCCACCACTTTGGAGAACTCATCCCTTCAGTCCACAAGTCACCCCTGAGCGCCCTTTGCTGATCATGTTATTTCTCCACTCGGGTCCAACTCTGACCTTATATCCTTGCCCTACCACAGTGTTCCAATGAAGCTCAAAGCAAACTCAAGGAGCCTCACATCGTCATTTGATTGGGCACTTGACACCTTCTTGCATGCAGGGCCGAGTTCAATCACTTTAGAAACCAGTTCTGGTTGCCGCATTACAGGAAAGATGTGGAAGCATTGAAAAAGGTGCAGAGGAGATTTACCAGGATGTTGCCTGGAATGGAGGGAAGGTCTTATGAGAAAAGATTGAGAGAGCTAGGGCTTTTCTGTTTAGAACAACGAAGGATGAGAAGTGACTTGATAGAGGTGTTCAAAATGATCAGCGGTATAGATAGAGTGGACAGCCAGAGACTTTTCCCTAGGGTGGAGGTAGCTATTACAAGGGGGCATAGTTTTAAAGTGAGTGGAGGTACAAAGAGGGGAGACATCAGAGGTAGATTCTTTACTCAGAGAGTGGCAGGGGCATGGAATGCATTGCCAGAGACGGTAGTGGAATTGACCTCATTAGGGGCATTTAAGCGGCTATTAGATGGGCATATGGATGATAGTATAAGGTAGGGGTGGAGTTTAGATAGACCTTAAGAATAGAGTAAGAGTTTGGCACAACATTGTGGGCCAAAGGGCCTGTATTGTGCTGTACTGTTCTATGTTCTTAACCTCAGAGTGCATTTTATTTGACACTATGTTGCTTTTTATCTTTCTTATTTCCTTGACTGTGCGTTCAAGATGGCAGCTACTCTGCATTTCCCACCTTCTTCAGTCATTTACCTTACCCCTTCGTTTGATCTGCAACGATTTTTCACTCAATACCTCTAGTTGTCCAGCCTATCACTGACGTTCTTTCACTTTCCCCTTTTTCCCCATACGCTATACCAATTTTAAAATTTGGATATCCGACTCAGTTTACAACTTATGAGCAAACCTTGAAATTATTCTCATTTTAACCATAGAATGCACATTTCAAAGGTTGTTTAGCATCCTGCCAGGAATGTGTCAAGATTGTTTGGAGGTTGATTGGAGATTTTCTGCTTTGTAGGAAGTTTTCATAGGCTGAGCAGTTTGAATTGCTATGAAGAGGAAATGCACCACAGGAAGAATGAAGGGATTAATTGGAATTAAACATTCCAAATGAATCAAAAAAATCTATTGCTCAGGTTTTTGTTGTGACAGAGACAGTAATGTTATTGAAAAGGCAATCGGAAGAGTGTTTGAAAATGAGGAATATGAAAGAATAGGATCAAGAGCTCAGAAATGGTTTCAGCGCACACAATCTCACTTAAATAACAAACACCTAAATAGCTTCCTTCTGACCTGTAAATGCCTATGATTCATCTCTTCACCAATGTAATTCTGTATCTAGTTCATCTCATGATATAATCATAACTGATAATGTTTAATGAGCAAAGAAATGGTGGAGGAACAAGATAGGGACTTTGCAGCAGTTTTTGCAGTGGAAGACTCCAACAGCATACCAGAACTTCATGAGAGGCAGCGGATAGAGTGAGTGTAATTGCTATCAATATATAGGAGATGCTGGGGAAGCTAAAAACTCTAAGGTGAATAAATCAACCGGAATGATGGGCCAAATCCCGAAGCTCCAAAGGAGATAGCTGAGGACAGGCATTGTTTGTAATCTTTCAGGAATCAATGGAGTCACAGAGGGTCTCAGAGGAATGGAAAATGGCTAATGTAACATTCCTGTTTAAGAAGGAAGGGAGGCAGAAGACAGGAAACTATGGGACCAGTTGGCCTGAACTCGGCCATTGGCTGGATATTGGAGTGCATTATTAAGGATGAAATTGCAGAGCACTTGGAAGTGCATGGTAAAATAGGATTGGGTCAAGATGACTTTGCCAAGGGGAGGTCACGCCTGATAAATCTCTTAGAACCCTTTGAGAAAGCAATGACCAAATTAGAAAACAGACATCCAGTGGACACAATCTGAGATAACAAAGTGTGGAACTGGATGGACACAGCAGGCCAAGCAGCATCTTAAGAGCACAAAGGCTGACGTTTCAGGCCTTGACCCTTCATCAGAAAAGTGGACACAATCTGTCTGGATTTCTAGAAGCATTTAACTAGGTGCTACACAGGATGCTGCTCAGTAAAATAAGAGCCCATAATGTTAGCGCTCCCTGGATTCCGCGTGATCTAACCTTGCTAATCAATCTTCCGTGCAGAATCCTGTCGAATGCCTTGCTGAAGTCTATATAGATGCCCATCGTTTTGCCTTCATCAATCCTCTTCATCACTTATTCAAATAATTCTATCAAGTTTATGAGACATCATTTCCCATGCACAAAGCCATGTTGACTATTCCGAATCAGTCTTTGCTTTTCCAAATACATGTAAATCCTATCCCTCAGAACCCCCTGTAACATCTTACCCACCACTGAGGTTAGGGTTCTGGTCTATAGTTCCTTAGCTTTACCTCATCACCTTTCTTAAATAATGGCACCACATTAGCCGCCCTCCTGTCTTCTGGCACCTCACCCATGGCGATTGAGGAGATAAATATCTCAGCAAGGGGCCCAGTAACCATTTCAGTAGCTTCGCACAAAATTTTAGGATCAACCTGATCAGGTCCCAGGGATTAATCCACATTTATGCATTTTAAGACATCTAGCACCTCCTCCTCTTATTATTGGACACTTTCAAGGTATCACTATTTATTTCTCTGAGCTCTTTGGCTTCCCTATCCTTCTCCACAGTAAGTACTGATGCAAAATACTCATTTAGTATTATATCCAATTCCTGCAGTTCCACACATAGACGGCCTTATTGATCTTGAAGGGAGCCTATTGTCTTCCTAGTTACTCTTTTGTCCTTAATGTATTTGTAGAATCTCTTTGGATTCACCTTAAGCCTATTTGCCAAAAATATCTCATGTCCCCTTTTTGCCCTCCCAATTTCCTGCTTGTGTATACTTCTACTGCCTTTGTATTCCTCAAGGATTCACTCAATCCCAGCTGTCTCCAGATACCATATGCCTCCTGCTTTTTCTTGACCAGACCCTCAATTTCTCTAGTTATCTAGCATTGCCTACACCTACCTGCTTTGCCCTTCTTGCTAACAAGAACATATTGCCTCTGGGCTCATGCTGTCTCATTTTTGAAGGCCTCCCACTCTCCAACCATCAGTTTACCTGTGAATAGCCTCTCCCAATCAACTTTTCTTGCCTAATACCATCAAAATTGACCTTGCTGTAATTTCGAACTTTTAACTTTTAGATCAGGTTTATCCTTTTATGTCGTGATTTTAAAACCAATAGAATTGCGATCATGGGTTCCAAAGTGCACCTCCACTGACACCTCAGCCACTTGCCCTACCTTATTTCCCAACAGAAGGTCAAGTTTTACTTCTTTTCTACTAGGTACGTGTTTATACTGAAAATGTTCTTATTGTACCCAATTCTGCTCCTATATCTTATGGTCTAATGGTTATCTGGCTATCGCTGAAGATTGTTCAGCATTCATCACCAGCAATAAACTAGTGACGATGAAAAAGTTGTTTTACCTGTTTTGCTTTTGTTATCACAATTAACTTGTTGTTCAACAACGTTTACTGCATTTCATATTAATACTTCCTTCATCACTATTATTAGTGTGTACTTCCATAACAAAGAGCATAGCAGATAAAAATTGAAAATCAATAGATTGTTCAAGATGGAGCCCTACCTGAATTTCTTCAACATTCATTCTTGAGAACACCACTCTGTTGATATTGCTAGCTAGGTGGGCATTTATCATCCATGTCTACCTGCCGTGGAGAAGGTAGTCCAGAGTTGCTTTCATGAACTGCTGCAATTCACTGGGTGTAGATCCACCAACAATACTGTCAGGGAGGGAGTTCCAGCAACACTGAAGGAATGAGGTTGCAGTTTCCAAGCCAGGATGGGGTGTGGCTTGAAGGTGAACTTGCAAGTCATGGTGCACCCATGCATCTGCTGCCCTTGTCTTTTTAGATGTTTGGAAGGTGCTGTCCAAAGAGCTTTGGTGAGTTAATTGCTGCAGTACATTCCATTAGTGGTATACACTGCTGTCACTGTGCAATGGTGCTTGAAGTAAAGGATGTTCCAGGCGGTGGATGGCGTTGCTCTGTTCTGGTTGGTGTTGCATTTCTTGAGAGTTGTCAGAGTTTCACTCATTGTGCCAAGTGGAGAATATCCTTTCTCACTTCTTACTTGTGCCTTGTAGGTGATGAACAGGGATTGGGGAGATGGGGAGCGAGTTACTTGATACAGAATTCCCAGCAATGTATGTGCTGTTGTAATCACAGTATTAATGTGGCTGATCCATTTCAGCTTTGGGTCACGGTTGATAATGAGGAAGTCAGTGATGGTAATGCCATAATTGTCAAGGGGGTATGCTTAAATTCTCTCTTATGGAGGCTGTTCATTATTTGACAGTTGTGAGGTACACATGTTACTTGCTCCATATCAGCCAGAAGTTGTTCAGGACTTTTTGAGTTTGGATTGAAATTTTGGCGGACCTTTTATTCATTAAATTGTTTGTGATGATGGTAAAATTATTTGATGAAACTGAGAATACCAACACTTGGGTAATGGACCTTAAAACAAGCACAAGCGTATGAACAAAACATCTGTGACTCAGCTCTGAATCAAAAGATTTTGTGTTCAAATCCAACTTCAGTATTTGAGCCTAGGCTGACATTGTAACGCAGTACAGAGGGAGCATTGAGCTGCTAGAAGTATCATCTTTCAGATGCTCATACAGATATAAAAAATCTCTTTATTTGCGCTGGAAGTGCCAGATGTAAAGAACTTATCCAAAGTGTCCCGGACAATATTTATCTCTCAATCAACACCTCTAAACTAAACCATCTGGTCATTAACACATTGCTGTTGTGGGAGTTTGCTGCATCCTACTTGGCTGCCACATTTTCCAAATTTCACCATTGACTACACTTCAAAAGTGCTTCATTGGCTGTAAAGCACTTTGAGGTATCCAGTGGTTATGGAAGGTGCTATATAAATGTAAGGTATATTCTCCCATTAATTTAGCCAATTATTTTTGTTCATGCATGGTATGTGGGCCATACTGGCCAACATTTATTGCCCATGCTTAATTACCCCATAAGGCTGTTAAATGTCAACCATCGAGCTGTGAGTCTAGACTCACATGTTGACAAGCAGACTTCCTTCCCTCAAGGGGATTAGTGAAGCAGATGGATTAGCTCCAACAACTGACAGCAGTTTCATGGCCATCATTAGACTCTTAATTCCAGGCTTTTATTGGATTCAATTTCCACCATCTGCCATTCCAGATTTGAACCTATGTGCTCAAAATATTAGAGATAATGGGAACTGCAGATGCTGGAGAATCCAAAGTAACAAACTGTGGGGCTGGGTGAACACAGCAGGCCAAGCAGCATCTTAGGAGCACAAAAGCTGATGTTTCGGGCCTAGACCCTTAATCAGAAAAGGGGGATGGGGAGAGGATTCTGAAATAAATAGGGAGAGAGGGGGAGGTGGACTGAAGATGGATAGAGGAGGAGATAGGTGGAGAGGAGAGTATGGGTGGGGAGGTGGGGAGGGGATAGGTCAGTCCGGGGAGGATGGACAGGTCAAGGGAGCGGGATGAGGTTAGTAGGTGGAAAATGGAGGTGCAGCTTGAGGTGGGAGGACGGAATAGGTGAGAGGAAGAACAAGTTAGGGAGGCAGGGACGAGCTGGGCTGGTTTTGGGATGCAGTGGCAGGAGGGGAGATTTTGTAGCTGGTGAAATCCACATTGATACCATTATACCTCATCCTGCCCCCTTGACCTGCCTGTCCTCCGCTGACTAACCTATCCCCTCCCTACCTCCCCACCCATACTCTCCTGTCCACCTATCTCCTCCTCTATCCATCTTCAGTCCGCCTCCCCCTCACTCCCTATTTATTTCAGAATCTTCTCCCCATTCCCCTTTTCTGATGAATGGTCTAGGCCCGAACCATCAGCTTTTGTGCTCCCAAGATGCTGCTTGGCCTGCTGTGTTCATCCAGCCCCACACTTCGCTCAAAATATTAGCTGGGTCTCTGGATTAATAGCCCACTGGTTGTAACCTCAAGGCCATCATTTCCCCATATGATAAAGCCTTTTATTTACAAAGCTAAAATAGTCAAGACTGATGTCGTAGACCAATATGTTAACCCTTCACATCCTGTGGCATAAGATCAAATCTATCATTTCTGAACAATGTTTGAACATTTGTACATGAATTGTCGTTCAATAGAACTTTGCAACTACCTTCTGAAACTTTGTCATTCAATCAGCTCCATTTATGAAGTGGTGAAATCTCATGGCACTTCATCATAAATCAGAATTACTAAACAATTCTGGTATGTGAAAATTATGCAATAATCTGATCGTAAATGCAATTGTGTGATCACCTGGGTCAATTACCTCATTTTCCATTTCAAAAGCCATTGTCCATGACAAATTAACCACAAAATATTGGCTGTTTTAGCCTAGAAATTCTAATGCATTGCATTGAATTCTTTCTGCATACGGGGGAAAGGGAAGCTGAAGAGTCCTCCATGACTTGTGTGATGGCTCTGCTTGTTCTGCATTGCACATATGTTCCACATTGTATTGATTCAGGATCCTTTTACTCATGCTGCGTGAAATAGGCTCTAAGCCTATTGCCTATGCAATTTGGAGTCTTTAATGCTGTGTAAAGCATGCAGCATTTCTCATCATTGAGTGAGATCATTTTCTTCTGATACCACCTTCTGAGTATTTCCAACAAATTCTGATTTATTTAGGCTGTCTTAATGATCTTCATTGATATGGAATTTGTCTGAGCTGACTGAATTTCAAAATTCAAAATATCAATTGATTAATTGCTCATCCAATTTTCTAACATTTGCATAGCGTAGCCCCAGAAGAACTATCGAGGGGCTCATTTAATTGTATTTGATGAAGCAAACCTCCAAATCACTGCTAGCACTGGCAAAGAACTGAATACGTGAGGAACCTGACCCTAGGAGATGAGAACTGCCAGCAGAGAGAAGAGCCAAAGATTTTATTCCAGCATAACTAATGGTACCTGAGAGACTTCTTTAATATTATTATTCGTTTCACAGTTGGATGCTGTTACACATTCATATATAGTCATCAACTTTTGTGTGAATTTACCTATATCTCTCAGGTACATCAACAGCTCAACTTTTATTTTGATAAAGCATTCCAGAATTTGAGTAATATTACTATGGAAATGCAGCATTGAAATTCACATAATTCTTTCACCAGTGTCTTATTAAAAATTATAATGTGTATTTGAAATCTGTTCCAATCAGAAGCCACTTTTCACATCACTCTGACAACTGTGAAAGGCAATTAAATTGTTTGTGTGTAACAGAGGAATCTAGAATCCAGCCAATTTATTGCCGAAAGGATACCTGTTAAGCTTATAATTGACAGACATGCCTTCCACTTCTCTACACCTGGTTGATGGCAACAGTTTTACGTGTTGAGGAATGTTTTAATACTAACTTCCACACTTCAACTTTTATATTAAAGTAACAAATTCTGTGAGTTGAACTTAGCCTTTAAGTCACTGTGATTTATATTTCCTCCTTCAGTAAGTGTCATTATGCTGCATCTTAGTCTAGTAGAATACAGATCATGCTTTTCCAAAAGGTGAGCTTCCAATGACAGATATTATATCCTTGTCAAGATTCTTGGGAACATTTTTATCTGTGTAATGCCTTTCACAACTACAGGTAATAGCAAATCCCCTACACTTACAAAGTACTTTCAAAGTGTCTTCCCTTTTGTAATGCAGGAAATGAGACAGCAAGCTGTGCACAGCAAAGTCCCACAAAGAGAAATGTGATCAAGACCTAGTCTACTTGTTTTAGTGATGATGGTTGTGGGATGGAAGTTGGAATGTCAATGATCTATTCTGGAAAAGTGCTGCAGGATGCATTATGCCCACCTGAGAGGGCAAAAAAATTGAGCTGGCTCCCGGGCAGAAAACAGAGTAAAAATTTTCCTATAACAGTTGCATCTCTCTGTTCATTGTGTTTCTAGGTCCCAGACCTCAAGCAACAACTCCCCTTCCTTTCCACCTCTCCATTAAGAAGTGCTTAAGTGTTTGTTAAATTCTCCCCAAGCCACTGATATTACGAAATATAATAAAACATGTAGAACAAAATACCCCTTTTAACTGAACTGAAAATCTTTGGCTCATTATTTGGCAGGTACACTAAATATGCATTCTGGGATCCAACAGATGTATTTATAGATATAGACTTTAGTGGCTTGATGTGACAAAGAACAAGAGCAATTCCAAGTAGAGAGGATGAGATACTTTAAAATATCATGAACTCAGCTTTCTGACTTACACTCAATTGCAAACAGCGTTCTCTTCTGGGAGAATTAGTCTGTAAGATTGTTCCAAAAGTAATATGAGCAGGTCATATTGCAGTATCCATGAGTTATTTTGTGCTCATGTATAACATTCAGTGTGCCAATTTTAATCATTAGAGGTTACATTTAACTTCCTTCCCCTTTATTGTGACCGAACTCTTCCTTATTCGCAGAAAAGAGAAGCTCAAACTTATCGCCAACAATAGGGCTGGATTCTTTCTGAATAAAGAATATTGTGAAGCTGTGAAGTCTGGTTGTTGAAAATGGCATCGACCCTCACATTCAGTGACACGGTTCCAAGAGCATGGAGTCTGATGTGGAAGAATATCCTGAATATTACTAAAACTCCTTTTTGTAAGGATTCAGTGCTGATTTTTCTGAATGCTGGAGAATTTAAAATACTTTCCACTTCAAACACCCCCAATTTCAGCAGCAAGTGCCTTCAAGTCATGATTAAATGCCAAGAAAAGCTCATTCCGCTGTGTCCCGACAATGTGCCTCAGCCTCAATTTCCACAAAATACCCCTGCTGCGACATTAATGTATTTTCCACAGCATCGACACTGTGGCCTCTTTGAGTGGGATTGCCAACTTTGTGGTGGATTGCTGTTCAATTTCAACACAATGGAAACTTCATTTTTAAAATAATTGCTTAAAGTGAGCTGCGAGTTACGGTCAGTGCCTTGTGTCGATTGAAAATTTTGAAGTTTTTGATCAATGCACAGGTGCAAATGTTAAGGATCAGAAGACATTTTTGCTGTGTCTCACAATTTAAGTGTGTACAAATATGGGGCATTTTTAAATTTTCTACCATTGGCTTTCCACTATTTGCATTGAGTGGAAATGACAATGACCAACAGGAGTTAAGAACCACAATGAGAAAGAAAGTTTGAATAAATGGCCACAACAAGTTATGCATCCATGATCCTAATTGCCAAATGGACCAAAGTTCCTTTTCAATTGCTTGCTTAGAGGATGTGGGCATTGCTGGCACATGTACTACTCATCCCCAATTGTCCTTGAGAAGGTGCTCGTGAGCTCCATATTCAATGCGAGGCTGTAGTGACATCTGGATCTGAATGACATTGGCATTGGCAGAATTCAAACTGAGTATTGGAGAACGAATACTTGGGAGTAAGATGGATTATGGGTTTTTTTCCCATAACTTTGCTGGTGATTAAGAGTGAGCAGTTAGAGCACCAATTGGTTAGATTGAATCTATCCTACTTCCTTGTGAATAGGAGGTACAAGGCAAATTTACACTTCATCAGCAAATTATCAATGTTATTTCACCTTAAAGATAGAGGGAAAGGTAAAAAGAAGTAGGTGTTTAGAGAAGAAATTACAGAGCTTAGGACTTTAATTGCTCGAGACATGGCCACGATTGATAGATAAAGGAAACTGAGGAGGCCCAAGAGGTCACAGTTGAAGGACCCCAGAGAGTTGCAGGGCAGGGGGAAGCTACACATATAAGGTGGCACTGGGACCTTAAAAGGATTTTAACATAAGTATGAGAATTTGATATTTGAGATGATATGTAGACCAGTCAGCACACAGGGGCTGTGCAAGTAGAACTTGACATGAGCTGGGTTATAAGCAACAGAGTTGTGGATTAGTTCCAGTTATAGGAGAGATCCTGCCCTGGGCTGTGTCAAACAGCAGAGTCCATTCTGGAGGACATCATATTGGAGAGGATAATCTGTATCAGTGCTCCATCCTGGAAGATCAGAATTAAATCTTAGCTTCATATTTCTAAATCTGACACCTACTTGCTTCAAAACATAAACTGTGAAATGTGAGTAAATAACAAGCTTTTTTTTAAAAATCCAACAGTCAAACCTAATGATCACCCAATAATCTGCACTCCTAGATCCATTCGCCATTAAGAATTCAGTTACTTTTTCAACAATTTAACAGAATAGCAACTTCTTCATTTAAGAGCAAGTTTAACAAAAGCCCTTATGCTCTATGCACAGATTACTTTCCATTCATTATAATGTCAGTGCATTCCTGTTAAGATTAAAATTGGTCCTCTTTAACTGTAGCCAAATGGTCTGAGACCAAATTGCGGGCTTTCATCTTTCTTGCAAAGTGCATAAAATTGACCAACAGAGACTGCTTTTGTTGTGCATTTAAAATTAACTGTCCTGGGCTATTTTATGCAGTCTAAAAGTGGCATGTCTTTTGCAGCCGATCTTGTTTGATGTTAGGGTAAAACAGGTCAACTAAGTGCTTTCCAGAGCTGACCAGAATTGCTCTGTTATTATGCAGTAACATTTCACAGAGATTTCACTGTTCCCACAGCTCTCTTATGAGTGTCACAGGAAAGTGATCAAAGATTGCAGGAAAATCAGGGGGTAAAGAAAGACATCAGAGATAATGGGACCTCAGATGCTGGAGAATCCAAGGTAATAAAGTGTGAAGCTGGATGAACACAGCAGGCCAAGCAGCATCTCAGGAGCACAAAAGATGCTGCTTGGCCTTCTGTGTTCATCCAGCTTCACACTTTATTATCTTGTAAAGAAAGACATTTCTGATTGTGATTTGGGAGGAGTACCACATAAATTGGAAAATAAATTACAAAACAATCCATTTTTGACAAATGTGACAATCCCAGACATCTCTATAATATACCTGTTCTCTATGCTGAAGTATACCATTTCCGTAGTTCTTCCATTTCTTTAACATTACCTGACAGTCAATATCAGCAGAAATGATCAGTCTTTCAACATGAGCAGATGATGGAGAGAGGAAAAGATGGAGAAATCAGTGAACAGAAGGTTGCACCTACTGGGCAAGAGACTAAAAAAATGTTTAAACTGAAATAAAAACACAGAAAATATTGGAAAAACATAAGAAGTCTAACGGCATTTGTAAAAACAAAGACTGAGTTAATATTATGGGTACAGCATTTTATTCAGGAGCAGCAGAGAGACAAAGCGGGCATTCCAGCGTAAAGCACCAAATTCTATAAAAATGGAAGATTTGCATAAGGATATCTTCCAATGAACCCATTCGGAAATGTTATTACACAATACTGGAGCAGGTGGGACTTCAGCTCAGGCCTTCGAATTAAGAGGTAGAGACAGTATTACAATGCCACAAGAGCCTTAGAGGATTTGTACATTAGGAATATGAGAAATTGTCCCAGGTTATTTGAAATACAAAATTAGTATCAAGTAAATGATCTAATTAACCGATGTGATGATAGGTAATAAGTGAGAATTCTTGAAAATGGATCCATAATGAATTAATTGCCTCTTTTTGGCAGACAGTGAACAGGAAAGAAATCTGGTATGCAAAAAGTACATGGTCAAATTGCTATGAGCTTATTCTAGATTGCAGACAGAAACCAATTTCATCCTGTGGGAGATGATGGTGCATCAGTAAACTTCCTAGGTGAATTATCCAGGGACCAAGCTAATGTTCCAAGGATCCATTGCATGGAAGCTGTGGATTTATACTTACCTAATTGATTAATACAATTAGTTAACAAAAACTGGAATTGTAAGCCAATCTTAATAATAGTGACTATTAGCATGCCACTGATTGTTGTAAAACCCATCTGATTCATAAATTTCCTTCAGGGAAGGAGATCTGCTCTCCTTACCTGGTCTGGCCTTCATACGATCCCATAAAAATAGCAATATGATTAGACTCTTAACAGCCCTATGAAATGGTCGTAAGTCAGTCAGTTCGACCAAAGCATTACAGAAAAGTCACTGAGATAACAAAGTGTGGAGCTGGATGAACACAGCAGGCCAAACAGCACTTTAGGAGCACAAAAGCTGAAGTTACGGGCCTCGCCCCTTCTGATGAAGGGTCGAGGCCCAAAACGTCAGCTTTCTGATGAAGGGTCGAGGCCCAAAACCTCAGCTTTTGTGCTCCTACGGTGCTGCTTGGCCTGCTGTGTTCATCCAGCTCCACGTTTTGTTATCTTGGATTCTCCATCTGTAGTTCCCATTACCTCTGATCACAGAAAAGTCACTGTGTGGACTACAAGAAAGCAGCTCACAATCATCTTCTCAAAGCAATGGTCTTGACAATGATGCTCATATTCAATGGAAATAAAAGTGGAAAAGTACTCTTTAAATGGAGAATGGCCTCATCAGAGAATGAAGCACATATTAAACAGTCATTATTGCACCACATTGAAAGTAACAGTGGGAGCAAGTAATCTCCAAAGAATTAGTGCACAAGTATAATTTTATTACATTGTTCATAGGGCAGTACAGTTGTTTATGGATTATTCTTCTGATCTCCAAAGCTTTAACTCGCTACACAACGAGGGACAACAGTGTAGGGTGGAATTATGATAATTGCTGTGTCAACATATTCTAATATTTTGTACCAGCTGGTGTTGATTACACTCAATGCTCGTCTGCATTTTATTTTTTGGCAATGCAAACTAGGTGGGTTGAAAAGTACACAATGAAAAGACAAATCATCCTGTTGATATCTTCATTTGGTAGTTACCTCATGGGAATAATAGCAGGGATTAGGCACAGACATGTTCCATTCAGGTGACTGCACAGATAAACTGCGTGGGTGGCAAATAGTCTGGGACAAATTAGATCAACATCCCAAAAGTGCCTTCACATTTCAAACAACGAGGTGGGTTTGATATTGTGTGATCAAAACATCCTTTAGTTAACACTGCAATGGTTGAATGATCAGTTGAGTTTGGAAAAAATATTGATTGGATTTGTCTTACTATTCCGAACCATCAGATATGGAAAAGATTATTGACCAACATCCTTCACACCCACATTTTAAATGTTTAATAATATGTTTTGCCAATGAGGGTAGTTTCATTGGAAACTCAAACAAATGTGAGCTGAAGATACAAAGGAATTTCTGAATGATAATTGGACAACATAAGCAGAAATTTTAGGTTTGCAAATTGGGATTCCAGTCTCCAGGCAGTCAATGATGACAGTTGTAATTCAAATATGTCCACTCTTGGGATTACAGTTTTTAAAAAAAAATGTCCATGTGATGTGAATGCCACTGCATTGCCTATCTCTAATGGCTTTGAGAAGATAATGGTGATCTGCCTTTTTGAACTACTGCAGCCCATGGCAGTTTGGTATACCAACAGTGGTGTTAGCAAATGAGTAGCAGGATTTTGACCCAATGATAGTGAAGGAATGGCAACTACATGTTTCTAAGTCAGAATGGTGTTTTGCTCAGTGAAGTACTTAAAGATGATAGTTATCCCATGTATCTGTACCCTTGGTCCTTCTAGTTGGTGGAGTTCGAAGGATACAATCCCTGTGTGAGTATAATGAGCCAAAAACCACTGTCATTGTGTCTTATTTCAATGGAGTTAGCCCGACATAAACCATCAGCCAGTGTAGGGGAAGCCAGTATAAGCACTCTGCTCGCATGCAGCACAGTAAGAGAAAGCAGATAACACAGTGTAGAGCTGGAGGAAATCAGCAAGCCAGGCACCATCAGAAGAGCAGGAAAGTTGATGTTTCAAGTCGGGACCCATCTTCTGAAAAAAGAAAGCATAGGTCAGAAAATGGGATGCCAGGGTGGGGAAAGAGGCAAATTGTAGTTCAGGAAGTGCTTGCAGTCTGGTGGTTTTTGAGTTTTAGGAGTCTAGAGGCTGGTAATTCAGCGACCGGACAGGATGTTTGGGGAATGAAACCCCAACTCCCATTTTTTTCCCCAACTTGGAAAACAGGACACCTTTGGTCAAAAAAGTCCTGTCCAATGTCCGACTTATTATATCATGGATGTAGTCAGTTGATTAGCATCTGAAAGACAGATCAACTACACCCCCCAGGTAAATCTCCAAGGCAATGTGTCATGTACAAGTTTATGTCAGTCTTTTTGGCCCAACACAATCGATACAATAGAAAGAAAAGTGTTGGAAACTCACAGTGGTATAAATCTTTGTGAAACATTATTAATCCAGCTGTGATTGGACCCAACAAAAGGTTCATTGGAAGGTAAGTGGAAACAGTGGAAATAGCAAAAACTGCACTTTACTCTAACTTGGAGATTTTTCCTAGCCCTCTGCCAAAATTACAACAGGAAGTTAGGAGAATACCTATAGGTGTTGTACTCTGAGATCTGTGAGATCTTACAACACATTTCAGTCAATGAGTTATTGGAGGTGTGACACTGTTCAGTAATCTCCAGAAAGACAGTGATCATGTACCCATG
This sequence comes from Stegostoma tigrinum, assembly GCF_030684315.1. NCBI lineage: Eukaryota > Metazoa > Chordata > Chondrichthyes > Orectolobiformes > Stegostomatidae > Stegostoma > Stegostoma tigrinum. Next base: position 17,568,258 of record NC_081375.1, read on the forward strand.
TATAACTTTATTACATTGTTCATAGGGCAGTACAATGTGTTTATAGCTTTTTCTTCTGGTCTCCAAAGCTTTATCTCCCTACACAAGGAGAGGCAACATTGTAGGGTGGAATTATGATAATTGCTGTGTCAACATATTCTGATATTTTGCACCAGCTGGTGCTGATTATACTCAATGCTTATTTGCATTTTACTTTTGCAGTGCAAACTAGGTGGGTTGAAAAGTATATAATGAAAAGGCACATCATTATGTTAACATCTTTACTTGGTACTTGCCTTATTGGAATAGCAGGGATTAGGCACAGGCATATTTCAATGCAGGTGACTGCACAGATAACATAGAAACATCGAAGATAGGAGCAGGAAGAGACGATTCAGCCCTTTGAGCCCGGTCTGCCATTCTTCATGATCATGGCTGATTGTCCAACTTGATAGCCTAGTCCTGCTTTCCCCCCATAACCTTTGATCCCATTCTCCCAAGTGCTATATCTAGCCATCTCTCGAATACATTCAATGTTTTGGCATCAACTACTTCTTGTGGTAATGAATTCCACAGACTCATCCCTCTTTGGGTGAAGAAATGTCTCCTCATCTCTGTCCTAAATTTCTACCCCGAATTCTCACACTGTCATCCCTGGTTCTGGATACACCCACCATCGGGAATATCCTCCCTACATCTATCCTGTCCAGTCCTGTTAGAATTTTTAAAGTCTCTTTGAGATCCAACCCTGCAACCGCGCCCCCCCCCCCGCCACAATTCATCTGAATTCTAGTGAAAACAATCCCAACCTAGTCAATCTCTCCTCATACGCCTGACCCATCATCCCTTGAATCAGCCTGGTAAACCTTTGCCGCACTCCCTCGAGAGCAATCCTTCCTCAGAAAAAGAGACTAAAACTGTGCACAATATTCTAGGTGTGGTCTCGCCAAGGCTCTGTTTTAACTGCAACAACACATCCCTGCTCCTGTACTTAAAATCTCTTGCAATGAAGGCCAACGTACCATTTGCCTTCTTCACCGCCTGCTCTACCTGCAAGCTTACCTTCAGTGACTGGTGTACAAGGACAGCCAGGTCCTGCTGCACATCCCCCTCTCTCAATTTACAGTCATTCAGGTAGTAATCTGCCTTCTTATTTTTGCTTCCAACATGAATGATCTCATATTTTCCCAAATTATCCTGCATTTGCCATTGATTTGCCCACTCACCCAAACTGTTGAGATTATCCTACAAGGATTTCTACATTCTCATCACAGTTTGCCCTCCCACTCAACTTGGTATCATCTGCAAACTTGGGGATGTTACATTTTGTTCCCTCATCGAAATCATTAATATGTATATAGTGAATAGCTGGGTGGCAAATAATCTGGGACAAATTAACTCAACATCCCAAAGGAGCCTTTACATTTCAACCAATGGTATGGGTTTGACATTATGTAAACCACAAAGCCTTTAGTTAACATCGTCCCTGTGGAATGATTTGATTCAATTTGATTAATCTTTGCCACATGTACCTGGGTACAGTGAAAAGTTGTGTTTTGTCGGCAGTACAGCCAGCTCATACCATACAAAGTGCACAAAAGTAATAGAATAGAATAAGGAATACAATGTTATGGCTGCAGAGGAAGCCCGTGTCAACACTAAACTTGAAAATGGAGAGGCCCATTCAGAAGACTAATAACAGTAGAGGAGAAGATGTTATTGAATCTGTTGGTACATTTGTTTAAGCTTTTGCATCTTCTGCCTGACAGAAAAAGTTGGAAAAGATGCTAACCAGGTGGGACGGGTCTTTGATTAAGTTGGCTGCTTGTCTGAGGTAGTGAACAGTGTAGATGAAGACAATGGATGGAAGGTGGGCCTGCATGATGGACTGGGATGTGTTCACAACTCTCTGTACTTTCTTACAGCCCTGGGCAGAGCAGTTGCCGTACCAAGCCATGATGCATTCAGATAGAATGTTTCCTACTGTGCATCTATAAAAATTGGTAAGAGCCTTTAAGGACTTGCCACATGCCTTTAGCTTCCTGAGGAAGTAGAGGCACTGTTGTGCCTTCTTGACCATCCCATCAATGTGAATGGGCTGGGACAGGTTGTTGGTGATCGAGGGAACGTAACACTCTCAGCTATCTCTACCTCAACACCATTGATGCAGATAGGGGCATGCCCTCAACCTTTCTTCCTGAATTCAATGACTAGATCTTTCATTTTAGTGACATTGAGGGAGAGATTGTTATCTTTACACCATGCCACCAAACACTCTATCTCTTTTTTGTATTCTGTCTTTTCATTATTTGAGATCTGATCTGCAATGGTCGTGAGTGTACAGGGAGTACAGTAAGGGGCTGAGTTTGCACCCCTTGCGGGGCAACATTACTGAGGTTAGTCATGGAGGAGGTGTAGTTGTCTATGCTCATTGATTGCATTCTGTGGATCAGGAAGTTGAGGATCCAGTCGTAGAGGGCAGAGCAAAGTCATAGGTCTCAGAGTTTGGAGATTAGTTCAGTTGGAATTATGGTGTTGAAGGTGTAGTGTAGTAGGAACCTGACATGGATATCCATGTTACCTAAGTGTTCCAGAGATGAGTGTAGGGCCAAAGAGTTAACAATGCTGTGGATCTATTGCAATGGTAGGTGAATTGCAAGGGATCAAGGCAAGTTCGGAAGCTAGAGTTGATGTGAGTCATGACTAACCTCTTCAAGCACTTTATAATTATGGACGTCAGTGCCACTGGCTGGTGGCCTTTGAGGCACACTACCTGAGTTTTCCTTGGTACTGAGATGATAGTGGAATTATTGAAACTAGTGGAGTCTTCAGAACATAGCAAGGAGAGGTTAAAGCTGTCAGAGAATATTCCTGCCAGCTGGTACATGTAGGATCTGGGCCAGTGGCTTTCCATGGGTTCACTCTCAAAAAGGCCGACATGACATCAGCAGCAGTGACTGAATGAACAGGTGCATCCGGGCCTGTTGGGGCAGGTGACACCATTTCACTGACCTTCTGTTCGAAATGAGCATAAAATGCATTGAGAGCATTAGGAAGGGATGGATTTTTGTCTGCAATTCTGTTCTGCTTCACTTTGTAGCCCATTGTGTCGTGTATGCCTTGCCACCAATAGTGGATGTCCATGTGGTTTGTTTGGGTCTCAAGATTAGTTCAGTATTGTCTCGGGGCACCTCTAATGGCCTCACTGAGGTCATATCTGAATTTCCTGTAAAGGTCCAGGTTTGAACGCCATTCACGTGGACTTCAGTAGGCAACGGATCTCCCAGTTCATCAATGGTTGCCGGTTGGGGAAACATGGGATTGACTTCTTTGGTTAAGGTGGGGAAAGAATTGACTGGATTTGTTGAACTATTCTGACTCATTGTATCTGGAAAAGACTATTGACGAGCAGCCTTTACACACACATTGTAAATGAATAATAATATGTTTTGCTGGTGAGGGTAGTTTTATTAGCAACTTGAAATAATGTGAGCTGAATGACTGAGTGCCTGTGATTGGACAACATAAGCAGAAATTTTAGGTTTGCAAGTTGAGATTTCAGTCTTCAGGCAATCAATGATGAGAGTTGCAAGGCATGTATGTCCACTCTTGGGATGACTTTTTAAAAAAATGTGTTCATATGATGTGAATGCCACTGCATTGCCTATTTCTATTGGCTTTGAGAAGATAATGGTGATCTGCCGTTTTGAACCACTGCAGCCCATGACAGTTTAGTATACCAACAGTGGTGTTAGCAAAGGAGTTCGATCCAATGACAGTGGAGGGATGGCAGCAATATGTTTCCAAGGCAGAATGGTATTTGTGACCTGAAGAGGTACCCGAAGGTGACAGTGGTCCCATGCATTCGCACCCTTGGCCATTCTATCAATGTTACACCTCGAAGGACTAGATTTCCAATGAAATGAATACAGAGGGCTGAGACTAAATTTTGAACTCTCCGTAACCCCAATTTGACTCTACTCCACGGAAAAAGACCTGCAAAGAAGCCATGGTAGAGATCAAAGTGGACACTTCCTGTCAAAACAAAACTTGTCCAATGTCCTGCTCATAATATGGTGGGTGTAGTCAGTTGATTAACATCTGAAAAACAGATCAACTATGGAGGTGAATCTATGTGATAATGTGTCATGTGCAAGTTTGTGTTTGTCTTTTTGGCCCAACATAGTCGATACAACAGGATGAGGTAGAAAATCACAAAGGCATAATTCTTCTATGAAAGATTTTTAATCCAGCTGTGATTGGACCCAAAGAAGGTTCAGTGGAAGGTAAGTGGAAACTGGACAAGTGGCAAAAGCTGTACTTTACTCTAACTTGGAGATTTTTCCTGATCCTCTGCCAAAATTACAACAGGAAGTTAGGAGAATACCTATAGGTGTTGTACTGCTAGATCTGTGAGATCTTACAACACATTTCAGTTAACTAGTTATTGGAGGTGTGGCACAGTTCAATAATGTTTAAATGAGGTCATATACTAGCAATAGTATTTAACAACGTGCACACAAAATACCATGGCTTCGTTGCAGGTCTTTTTCCGTGGAGTAGAGTCAAATTGGGGTTACGGAGAGTTTAGAATTTAGTCTCAGCTCTCTGTATTCATATCATTGGAAATCTAGTCCTTCGAGGTGTAACATTGACAGGAATGAAGAGACAAGTGTCACTTTAAAAAAAAGTCTACTGCACATCAAGCAAAGGTTCACCTGCACATCTGCCAATGTGGTATACTGTATCCATTGTACCCGGCGTGGCTTCCTTTACATTGGGGAAACCAAGCAGAGGCTTGGGGACCACTTTGCAGAATACCTCCGCTCGGTTCGTAATAAACAACTGCACCTCCCAGTCGCGAACCATTTTAACTCCCCCTCCCATTCTTTTGACGACATGTCCGTCATGGGCCTCCTGCAGTGCCACAAGGATGCCACCCGAAGGTTGCAGGAACAGCAACTCATATTCTGCTTGGGAACCCTGCAGCCCAATGGTATCAATGTGGACTTCACCAGGTTCAAAATCTCCCCTTCCCCCACCGCATCCCAAAACCAGCCCAGTTCATCCCCTCCCCCCACTGCATCCCAAAACCAGCCCAGCCTGTCTCTGCCTCCCTAACCTGTTCTTCCTCTCACCCATCCCTTCCTCCCACCTCAAGCCGCTCCTCCATTTCCTACCTACTAACCTCATCCCACCTCCTTGACCTGTCCATCTTCCCTGGACTGACCTATCCCCTCCCTACCTCCTCACCTATACTCTTCTCTCCACCTATCTTCTTTTCTCCCCATCTTTGGTTCACCTCCCCCTCGCTCCCTATTTATTCCAGAACCCTGTCCCCAACCCCCTCTCTGATGAAGGGTCTAGGTCCGAAACATCAGCTTTTGTGCTCCTGAGATGCTGCTTAGCCTGCTGTGATCATCCAGCTTCCCACTTTATTATCTATTGCAAATCAGTTCCCCATGCTAAACATCACAAGCTCAGGTATGGATCCACTCCGTCAATGCTGCTCAAACTTATAAACTAAGTATACAAAAGGGAAACTGGTATTCTGCTTCAGAATGTCTCTCAAAAAACATGGACAGGATCTTGTGATCAAAAGTGAAATGGTGCAACACATTGCTGTCCTCAGAAGCAGTCCACAAAGATGTAGTAATCTGTGCCTGGATTTCATTTTTCCTGATGCAAGTCAAAGCAGCAGTGGTGATGCCAACTGCATTCATGAATGTTCACAGACAGCAATTCAGGAAATTAAGTGAACTTCACTTTTAAATTTAAGTATTTAAAGAAGAAAACTAAATGATTATGTTTGTATTAAGGAAAAAGTAAAAAAAAAACCATTAATTTTAAAATTGTTTTAACTTGTGGAATTCTTGCTTTATACTGCTGAAATGTGACAAGGTCAGAAGTCATATGACACCAGGTTATTGTCCAACAGGTTTATTTGAAACCATAAGCTTTTGGAATGCTGTGCCTTCAATGGTGGAATTGTGACATTCGACATTATGTGTAATTGGTTGATAATCGCCAGTGATTATGAGCAATTATTAAGTTAGTGCACTGCTAAAAATGCAATTACACCTCATTTACCAAATTGTAACTTGACAGAGAAACCAATCACCTAAGAGTGAAAATTTTGTCAGCCAATTGACTGCATACTCAGGAAAATTCAAACACAAATCCTCTGGAGGGGGTAAAACCACATATGTCAACTTCTGCATTTTTCTACTACTATGCAGACTCCTGAATTCCCTGTCAGTTTGAGGGAAATGCTGAGAGTGAATACTGATAGCTTATCACAGCAAAATACAGAAGATTACTGCTTTTTTTTTGTTGGACAGCTTTTGGTATCTAGTTTGTTTTGGCAGTGAGTCCTTCTCTGCTATTGAAGTGTATTGAAAATTCTGCTTAAATTTTCCATTCCCCATCGCTGCCTTTTTGTTGTTATACTGTTTTTGGAAATGGGGGTGTTCATAGGTTTAACTTTACAATCCCAAAGGAAAATAAAACAACGTGGGGTAATAATTTTGACTTTGTTGACAATGTAAAATTGATTTATGATAATAATGTTTATGACTCATACGTATCATTTCTCATTTTCAATAATGACTGAATTGTTGACACTGACTGCATTATTACTAAAGGCCACATTAATGTATTTCATAAAAAGCTCTCTATTTTATTGTCGGAATGAATTTCTTTAAAAAGGGAATGAACACTCCGTTCATGTGGCAAATTAAATAAACGTGAATATTAATATCATAAAAAATGATTTAAACTTTTTAAGGTTAACATTTCTGTAGCCTTCATTCATTGTTGTCCTAGTATCCATTTTATACGTTAATCAGACCTTCAAAGGGATATCCCACTTTACTTCTCCCAAAGTTTTCATCCCTCAAAATGTTTTGTTATTGGATATTGTGGATGTTCTGTGAATTGTCAAAATACTCTCTATTCTCATTTGAACTTTAAGCATTTTTATTTCTTTTCATTACTTACTTCAGGACTTAATCTTCTGCCAGAAACACCTGACATTCAAGACCCAGAAAGATATAGATGTGGACACTGGGGAATAATGCAAATCCAGCCTGAGATCCAACATTAACCAAACTTGGGCAAGTTCAGAAGGATCTGGCCAAAGCTAGATTTGCAAGGTTTGAACTGAACATGTTTTTTTTTATTTTCTCATCTCTCTCCCAGTGGTGGAATGGAAACTTGGAGCGAAGCCAAGAGTTCACTTTGTCATTGGAGCGGATGGAAAGAACTGTGCTTTTAACAGTTTGAATTTGTTTCTGCATCTCTAGGAGACTGGCTACTTGCTGCTGTGGATGAATTCATTTTTGTTTCCCTGCAGATCACTTGTTGGAAATGTCCCCATTTTCAGACAGGTGTATGCACAAAATTCAAATCTCTGGGCAATTGAATTGTAGCTAAATGTGTGACTGACTCCGTATTTAGTGCTAATGGCATAAAGCCAGATTTTAAAAAAAGAGTGCAGGGCAGCAAAGGCAAAAGAAATGATGTAGTCCTTTTTTATCATGATTGAACATCGCAAAATGGAACCGGGAAATCTGTCAGTGTTCTAAAACAAGAGGGGTTTAATGCACTGTCTCAGACTGAATCTGACAGATTGCCAATTCAGCTATTTTGGAGGCCCCATATCCGCCCAGACTGTCAGAATCCACCCTTGAGCAGACGACACATCTCTGTTTACATGACACATCAGAGATAAGAGGGAAGTTCTCAAGACAGCCCAGCTGAAGCAACGCGTTTAATACATTGACATCAGTGAGGCTGATTACGTGGTTGCATGTGTTGTCTGGTGTAAACAAACAGGCCAGGGTTCTGCGGATGCCACCTACAACAGATTGAGGCAGGACAAAATAACAAAACAACTAACTGCTCCAAATTACTCTCTTTATCAGAGCTTCTTAATTCTCAATAGAAACAAGTATTGAATTTGCGCTATTTTGTTTGACTTTTTGTTATTATTGTACATTATTCTTTCAGAATTTTCAAACCTTATTTTCTTCATTGAGTCCCTACAGCATGGAAGCAGGTCATTCAGCCCATCAGGTCTACACTGACCCTCCAATTGTCATCCCAACCAGATGCAACTCCCCCTACTTTATCCCTGTATCCCGATATTTCCTATGGCTCACCCACCTTGTCCTGCACATCCCTGGACATTATGGGCAAGTTAGCATGGCATGGGCCAATCCACCTAACCTGCACACCTGCGAGGAAAAACCATCCAGACATGGGGTGGGATGTGTAAACTCCACACAGACAGATTCCCAACAGTCCCTGGTGCTGTACTAGCCACTGAGCTACCATGCCACCCCTTTTGTTTTATTCATCCATGGGCTGTGAGTGTCTTTGGTTTGTCCAGTGTTTATTGCCCATCGCTAGTTGCCTTTCAGAAGGCGGAGGTGAGCTACCTCCTTGAGCTGCTACAGCTCATGATAGAAACATGGTGGGGGGGCAGTCCCAGGGGATTTGGAGAACTCCTTTGTTTAAAAAGAGAAGGAGAGAAAAACACAGATAGCTGTAGGTCCGGTTTGCTTAATGTTCACTTTTGGTAAAATATTAGTCTATTATGTAAATGCAGAGCATTTAGAAATACAGAATATGATCAAGCAGAGTCAGCATGGTTTCATGAAGTGTGGACCCACAATTTGTTTAGGGAGGAAGTTCCAGGATTTTGATGCAGTGACAGTGAAGGAACAATGATCTATTTCCAAGTCAGAATGGTGGGTGGGTTAGAGGGGACCTTACAGACTGTTGTGTTCCCATGTATCTACAGCCCCTTGTGCTTCTAGATGGTAGTGTGTGTTTTTAAAGTGCTTTCAAAGAAAGCTTGGTGAATTCCTGTAGTTGACGGTATACCCTGTCATCACTGAGCGTTTGTGATGGAGGGACTGGTTGTTTGCTTTCGTGGTGTCAAACAAGTGGGCTGCTTTGTCCTGCATGGCATCAGATTTCTTGTGTGCTGTTGGAGCTGCACTTGTCCAGGGCAAGTGGAGAATACCCCGTTATACTCATTGCTCAATAGAAAACAAACTGTTTCAGTGAAAAAGTGAAGGAGTCCATCTCCCATTCCAACAATTGTGCATCAGAACATGCATGACTTTAACACAATAGTGCAAGTTGTGAGGTGCCCAATGCAGCATCAGGAAAGACTGAACCAGCTATTGAATGATATTTGAGAGGGATGTGATCACTAAACAGGAATACTGGTATGACACAGTAATACAATCACCAGGCAGCAGTCTTAGCACTGACTGACAATAAAATCACTGGACAGAAATAAAATCACTGAGCAGTCTGAACTTTTCTTTGTAACATGAGATCAACCACAATTGAAATTATGCAACTATGTGGGAAGACTGAACAGGATTGTGTTTTTCCTTCTTTGCAGAAAAGAAGGTTAAAGGGGTATTAGAATTTTTAAAAAATTAAACAGGGTTTTGATCGGTAGGTTTTAGACTTTGCATTTATGAGGATACCCAACTTGAAGGTTATAAATTGTAGGTAGTTGCTATTAAATTCAAAGAAGAACCCAGGAGAAACCTTTTTTATCTAGCAAATGGTGAGAATTCATGACCACATAGTCTGTTTGAGGTGAATAAGATGAATAAAGGCTAATTCTGATTCTAGTTCTATGAATAGCATAGATGCATTTAAGGAGAGGTAGATAACATCGTGATGGAAAAGGGATAGTCAAAGTGAAGCAGAAAAGATGGGTCCTGGAGGAGGTTTGTGTCTTAAATAAACAATGACATGGACCACTTGGACCAACTGAGCTGTTTCTTTGATGTAGAGCCAATGTAGATAAGTTTTAATTCAGATTATTTGGATATTTGGTTAATGGATCAGAAATTGACATCCCAATCTAAAATTCAAACTTCGAAGCACTCGAAAAATCCTTCTCAAACCAACCACTAGATAATAGCATACCAAGAAAGCCTTAGATGTAACTACTTCCACTAAACAGCTGATGATCAGGTACATCCTTAACTCAGAACTGAGCCACAACCATAAATTTAGTTGCACTCTGACTGAGAAAACCAAGAAATAACTTTATAGATGATGTTTGTTTCCATATTTTAAACTCACGTAACTTAGGGTTCATATTTTTACGTCACCCATTTTAGCATAGTATTTAAAATTTCCATGCTATTCCTTTCTAAAACAAGTTAACCAAATTTACAGCCCACTAAGTGGCACTGTGGCTCCAAGAAAAACCATGAATCGGAATGTGATTTTGGGGTTGATGACACACTCCATTCCATGTGGAGCCCACGAGTTGCGCAAGGCTTCAAGTGTACTGATGGACGTGTTGTGCGCTCCCTCTCCAAGGGAGAAACACAGACATAACTGTGAAGGACAAGCAGGCCCACTGACCCCCTTCAATCTTTCATGTTTATGGCCAGCCTAGTCAGGTCCAGTGCAGACTCACAAGAGAACCTTCACCTGGTCACCAGAAGGTCAAAGTTCAGGTGCAGGAGGCTGAAGCGCAAACAAATTTTGAATATAGTGCCCTCAGAAAGTGACAAAGGATCCACAATCTAACACTGTCTGTATATGGAACGCAATCTTCAAGGCTACAAGAAGTATATGCAACCTGGGAGTCCATGAAGCAACTTCACCTTCTATTACATGAGATTGCTGCATGCCACACCCTAACCCTGCCGATCCCAGATGTGGGATGGATTGCCAAAGCACTTTGCTTGCTATTTTAACACAGCCATTAACTTATTAAGATAAAATAGACAAGTTTGTGACTTTGTCAAAGCATTAACCAGTAGAATTGGGCTTTGACCAACCGCTGACAAAATAGACAAAGGTAAAAGTATTTCTAGGTCAATAATAAGCAGCTCAGCTTGAGTTTGTCCAACTTGGAGATGGAGAAATAGGCTCAAATCAACTGGACTTAAGTATAAATGTTTAAATTAATGAAAAGGTTAAGTGACACACTATGAGAAATCTGTTATTTTCTGACTGATGATTAACAGTGAGATGGTTGTTTTATTTATGTCGGCAGTCATGTTAACTGCTATCTGCTAATATTTGTGTCTCAGGAAACCACAAAAAGCTAATTTTCCTTGTTATCTTTGGGTTTAAAAAAACTCCTTTAGAAAAAACTTAGCCACGTGCAGCCTTGTGTGACTAGCCTTTACTATGAATCTGATTCCAAGGAAAAGGTTTACATTGGAAAGAGAAATGTACAGGGTTATGCTGCAGTTTTGGTTTAGCAAATGGAACATAATGACCTTCCGTGGTAGGGATGACCTGTTCCTGCAACTTATATCCACCTTCCTGGCACTGGCCCTGAGCAATGGGTGGGGGCACTATAAGGCTGGCACCAGCACCACTTTTTCAACAATACCACAAAAAAACCACTGTCATCCAATGCAATATCAGCTTTAACGGGTAAAACGCATTTAACTGGAATTTAAAATAAAAGCAGAAGCTTTGGGATGCTTCAGGTCAACGGATGAAATGAAACACTAAATTGTAGCTTGGCACAGAACCTCCAAGAATTGAGGGATTTTGACATTTAGCAGAAGCTTATTAATCAGAAATGAGGGCTGTTTTACAATTTGCATCAATATAGGTGGATTCCATTGGCAGAAGTTAAGAAAGTCCTTTGGAGAAGTTTCTACGTGGTAACAATGAAATGGGAAATTATAGTTTGAGATTTTGCTGCAGGAAGGTAATGCTGCCCAGCAAAACCTTAGTAAAGACCTCGATCACAAAACTTCCCAGCAACAATGATTGATCTTGTCTCACTGTCTCTCAGAAAGCCGTAACACTCATGGGTTGGGGAAATGGGGATTGATTGTGTTTGTCCTCAATCTATGGAGCAGTGGTAAAATGCTTCATGCTCAGGAAGTAGTACGAGGAGATTTCAGCAAAATTGGTTCTATGTGTTTCAGATATGCTTTCTGTCAGTGAACTTGAAGATATTAGTGAACAGGGCGGATTTTTAAAACAATCAGTGATAGTTTCTTGGATCATCATGATTGAAACGAGTTTGACATCCTGTACTCTGTTGGGATGTGACCCCTGACCCAAAGCATTAAACTTGGGGCTTTGGTTTGGTAAACCAATGACTAATATCACCATCCTCGACCAATCAAAATGCTTCATCATGGGTAAAATTGATGCTTTGCGGGAATAATAATCTTATGTTATCTAAATGTAATACAATTGAGGGAGGTGAACTTTACCTGTGCCTCGGGTGTTACTGAGCAGTGACTCTATGGCTTGAAGTCATGTATAACAAAGCTTATTTGCATATTGATCTCCAAACGTGATATTGCTCTAAAGGTGATAACATTTCACAGCCTGAAACACAGTGCATCCTCTTGCACACTTACCTAAATAATCTCTGAAGCTGTGGGTTTTTGATTCTTTCTATCAAAATCATGGCTTAAGATATGTGTTCTGATCTTCTAAAGATCTGAAAATTCTTCAAACCTTCTTCTTCTGTTAGACCCGTTCTTCAATCGTTTCAAGCCGACTTTTTGTCTCCTTGGATAAACTCTGAGTTTTCTGATACTCAGTGTAAATTAATTCCTGAGCCTTGCTCTGTCTGCTGTACCCCTCCCTTGTGAAGCTTACCTGCAGCAGTGAAGCTAATGATGGTGGTTTTAAACCACTCATTTCCATAGTTACCATTCTTAAAACTAGCTCCAGGTTAATCATTAATGAACTGATATTCCCAGATTATTGGTCTGCAGTATTGGTTTATTAGCTGAATGATATTATCACTGCACTACCATCTCTCCTAAGTCCCTTGACTCTCACATTCTGACATAAATTGAGGCAATGCTCCAGTTTAGCCTCATCACTGCTTTCTTTCGTCATGGATGCTCTATTCAGTCCAGCCTTAAGTCTTCCTTTTGAAGTTGGTAATCATGTCTAGTTCAAACTCAGTCTCTTGATAGTGCGGATCAGCCAATGGCTAGACTCTAAACCTCCTACACAACTTGAATGTTACAATTTTTAACCAGGAGTACTGAAGATAATTCCAAACCTCGAATGTGTCTGACCTGGGCCTGTCTGCTTTAATGTCGCTTTTCTGTATTTGCTTTTGGCTAACTCAGCAACTGCTATAATAAGGTAATAAAATGTGAGGCTGGATGAACACAGCAGGCCCAGCAGCATCTCACGAGCACAAAAGCTGATGTTTCGGGCCTAGACCCTTCATCAGAGAGGGGGATGGGGTGAGGGTTCTGGAATAAATAGGGAGAGAGGGGGAGGCGGACCGAAGATGGAGAGAAAAGAAGATAGGTGGAGAGGAGAGTATAGGTGGGGAGGTGGGGAGGGGATAGGTCAGTCCAGGGAAGACGGACAGGTCAAGGAGGTGGGATGAGGTTAGTAGGTAGGAGATGGAGTTGCGGCTTGGGGTGGGAGGAAGGGATGGGTGAGAGGAAGAACAGGTTAGGGAGGGCAGAGGCAGGTTGGACTGGTTTTGGGATGCAGTGGGTGGAGAGGAAGAGCTGGGCTGGTTGTGTGGTGCAGTGGGGGGAGGGGACGAACTGGGCTGGTTTTGGGATGCGGTGGGGGAAGGGGAGATTTGGAAGCTGGTGAAGTCCACATTGATACCATTGGGCTGCAAGGTTCCCAAGCGGAATATGAGTTGTTGGTCCTGCAACCTTCGGGTGGCATCATTGTGGCACTGCAGGAGGCCCATGATGGACATGTCATCTAAAGAATGGGAGGGGGAGTGGAAATGGTTTGCGACTGGGAGGTGCAGTTGTTTATTGCAAACCGAGCAGAGGTGTTCTACAAAGCGGTCCCCAAGCCTCCGCTTGGTTTCCCCAATGTAGAGGAAGCCACACCGGGTACAGTGGATGCAGTATACCACATTGGCAGATGTGCAGGTGAACCTCTGCTTGATGTGGAAAGTCATCTTGGGGCCTGGGATAGGGGTGAGGGAGGAGGTGTGGGGGCAGGTGTAGCATTTCCTGCGGTTGCAGGGGAAGGTGCCGGGTGTGGTGGGGTTGGAGGGCAGTGTGGAGCGAACAAGGGAGTCACGGAGAGAGTGGTCTCTCCGGAAAGCAGACAGGGGTGGGGATGGAAAAATGTCTTGGGTGGTGGGGTCGGATTGTAGATGGCGGAAGTGTCGGAGGATGATGCGTTGTATCCGGAGGTTGGTGGGGTGGTGTGTGAGAACGAGGAGGATCGTCTTTGGGTGGTTGTGGCAGGGGCGGGGTGTGAGGGATGTGTTGCGGGAAATGCAGGAGACGCGGTCAAAGGCGTTCTCGACCACTGTGGGGGGAAAGTTGCGGTCCTTGAAGAACGTGGACATCTGGGATGTGCGGGAGTGGAATGCCTCATCGTGGGAGCAGATGCGGCGGTGGCGGAGGAATTGGGAATAGGGGATGGAATTTTTGCAGGAGGGTGGGTGGGAGGTGGTGTATTCTAGGTAGCTGTGGGAGTCGGTGGGCTTGGAATGGACATCAGTTACAAGCTGGTTGCCTGAGATGGAGACTGAGAGATCCAGGAAGGTGAGGGATGTGCTGGAGATGGCCCAGATGAACTGAAGGTTGGGGTGGAAGGTGTTGGTGAAGTGGATGAACTGTTCGAGCTCCTCTGGGGAGCAAGAGGCGGCGCCGATACAGTCATCAATGTAACGGAGGAAGAGGTTGGGTTTGGGGCCTGTGTAGGTGCGGAAGAGGGACTGTTCCACATAACCTACAAAGAGGCAGGCATAGCTGGGGCCTATGCGGGTACCCATGGCCACCCCCTTAGTCTGTAGGAAGTGGGAGGAATCGAAAGAGGAGTTGTTGAGGGTGAGGACGAGTTCGGCTAGGTGGATGAGGGTGTCGGTGGAGGGGCACTGGTTGGGCCTGCGGGATATAAGGTGTATAATAAGGTGTAGAGCTGGATGAACACAGCAGGCCAAGCAGCATCAGAGGAGCAGGAAAACTGACATCTTGGGCCTAGATCCTTCTTCAGGAAAAAAAATGAAAAAAAAAGCATTCTACTGACTGGTAGATGCTGATTTAACTTTTGAATTGTCAAATATACTCTCCTCCCTGAGATCGCCTCCATTCACTCTCAGCCTCTGCCTGTCTTTCTCTCTCACAGCAATATTTTTGTTTCTCAAGGCCCATTCGTGAAACTGCCTACTTTTTCTGAATTCCTGATCTTGATGAGGGAGTATTGTCACATTTCTCAGCTGTCAGGCTAACAGTTCTGTTTTCATAGTTATAACCAAATTCTCCTTTTAGAGCAATGTAGGTTTCTTTTCAGTTTCCTTAAAGCGGGAGTCAAAAAGTCCAAAATCCTTCAGTCATTATTTCATGCTACATAGCCTCTAAAATCCAGTGCAATCCATTTCTTCTTTCCATTGTGCAGTATCATCTCTTTATTGGTCTGGACTGAATTTCAGCTGTTGATATTTCCCCCTTTTGCAGATTTTATCCAACCCTTCTTGCAGATCTCCATCTGCTTCATCTAATTCAATGGCTTTTCTCAATCTTCAAATTGATTTATATTACGATCTTCTGTTAAAAAAGAGATGCCAAACACAAGTCCCATAATGACTTTAAAGAAGAGCTTTATTCTGAAGCTGTTACCTTTTGAAAAATAGAAATAGAAGAAATAAAGCTGGCCACTGTTTGCATTGCTTAGATCCACATTTCATTGCTAAGTCTCTGATCAGATGAAGTATTTTAAAGGTGTAAGTGTTCAGTTTGTTTGGTAGTCCCTTGTTGGATGTAATATCTGGCTGTGTTAATAGAAGGCAGCAAAGTGGAATCTTTCATTTTTGACATTAAGTGTGGAGTGTTTAATATCTATAAGTTCAATTAATCAGCAAAAGAGTTTCAGAGATTTGCAAAGATTTTATTTTAAATCTATGGTTTAGCATGAACATCAGGTTCCACCCTTCCCTTCTGGATCCTTTCCATGTCCAGATGCCAACATTTCAATTAGGAAGAAACGAACTCTTCTTTTAAAATCAACCTATCAGTCGTGGAGCAGGTGGGACTTGAATTTGGGCCTCCTAGCTCAGCGGTAGGGACATTACCACTGCACCACACAAGAACCCTAAAACATCTAACGCTTTTTTAAAAATATTGAGATGTATTATAACACAGGATTGAGCAACTTTCACACCACCAAAATCACCATTGCTGTATTTTTTTTGTAAACTACTAATCATCACCCGTAAAGAAGACCCAACCCTTAAACACAAAGTCTAGTGACTATCAACAGTTATAATTCTACGCTGGAGCTGTTCTTATTTACCACTAAAAGAGACTGCATTTCTAACATGATCTCAATCATATAATTCTTTACCATCTTTCACCCACTCTTACTCTTCCATCAAATGGGAACGCCATTCCTTCAAGACTCTTGTCTCCTCAGGTGCCTGGAAGTGGGAGGTACTGCCAGTCAGGCATAGGTCAGGCGATCTTGCGAAGTTACATGCTTCTGGGCTCATTGCATATGTACAAGCAAATGGAATGCCACATCTAAATGCAGGAATATCTGAAGGCCAGAGATAATGGGAACTGTAGATGCTGGAGTCCATCCAGCTTCACACTTTGTTATTTCTGAAGGCCCCAGGGAGCTGTCGGTCTTCCACATGCCCACCTGCTGCTGGACATTACGGGAGGTAATGGCCTTGTAATATTATTGCTTGACTGTTAATCCAGAGGCCCGGGTAATGATTTATGGACCTGAGTTTGAATATCACCGCGGCAGCTGGTGGAATTTAAATTCAATAGAAATTTTGAATTGTCAGAAAAGCCTATCTGATTCACTGATCTGCTCCTGATCTGTATCCTTGCCTGGCCTTCATATCCTTTATTCATGAACAGGATGAAGGTGTTACTGGACAGGCAGCATTTATTGCCCATCCTTAATTGCCCAGAAGGTAGTTAAGAGTCAATCACATGTTGTGGGTCTGGAGTCACGTGTAGGCTAGACCAAGTAAGGATGGCAGTTTCCTTCCCTAAACAGCGTTAATGAACCAGATGGGTTTTTCCAACAACTGATAAAAGATTTGTGGTCATTATTAGATTCTTAATTCCAGATATTTATTGAATTCAAATTGCACCATCTGCCATAGCAAGATTCGAACCCAGGTCCCCAGAACATTTGCTGGGTCTCTGGATTAATGGTCCGGCAATAATATCACTAGGCCATCGCCTCCCCATATGACTCTAGATCCAAAGCAATGTGATTGACTCTTAACTGCCGTCTGGGCAATTAGGAATGGGCAATAAATACTGCCTGGCCAGTGATATGCTGTGAATGAATAAAACAAAAAAAAGACAAAAAATAGTTCCATACTTTGGTGATGTGTCCTTAGGCATTCTCCTGTGAGCCTCTGGCGGAGAAGCGAGGTACTGTTACTATCAGATGGCAATAGAAAGCCATCCCAACTGACAAAGAGGCAGCCTGGATCAAGATAGTCAGCACCTGTGTATCGCTCATGAGAATCTGGAGCAGTGCCATGACAGGATGAATGATTTGCAGGAAAGTTGTGTCATTGTACACTTAATGCTAACTCACACTCAGAGGGGCATAACCATTGTAAGAATGCTACTTCAAGGCCTGTGGGATTGGGTGGCAGGCATCTCTGTCACAAGCTTCATGCAATAAACTAGAGCTACTGATATTGGGCCACTGGTCCACACACACCCACCCATACACACATACATACACACACACAGACACACACGCACAGACACACACACACACACAAACACACACACGCATACACGCACAAACCAAGTCATTAATCTTTCACCTCGACATTATATAATGTCATTACCAAAAATCTACTGTAATTCTTTCACAGAACAGATGCACAATTCATTCAGAACCCTTAACTCCTCAAAGTACAAGCTTATAACAGACATTCACCATCCTCAGAAATGACATCCCAAACCATACCCTTGAGTGCAGGAAAGTGTTCATACACCTATGTGAATGTGTCTTAATGCCTCTCTCCTTCTGAAAGTGCAAGACATGCACAGAAAACAGAATGAACCCAGGGAAGAGGAGGTATAGCTGACATAAGACCTCTGACCCCCTTCATGGGACAAGCAGTGGAGCTGACACAGAGCAAGGGGACTAAGCCAATGCTGAAGTGGAAGTTGGATATATACATCCTCTACTCTGCTATTCCCAGCCGTCATGAAATAGCAATGTCTTAAAAGCAACTTGGTCACTAACATATCTCTGGATCCCATCCCCAATTGATGAGAAGAACCTGATCCTCTAAGCTAACACCTCCTCTGAGGAGGAAGGATCAGCATCTTCAGAGGAAGCACTATCAAGGCTTTTCTCCCCACCCTCTAAAACTACGGAGCCACTCACCATTAGGCAATATGTGTAGACTAGGCTTATGACCTCATTCTGTGATCACAACAAGTTACAGTAAAAGGCTTTGGTCAATGGAATGTGGTCCCAGCTGAAATAGTACGAATTATATCTTTGAACTAACGCTAAAGATCAAAACTTTGGCTTCTAGCCCAACTAAGTCCTTGTCTCAGCTTTCAAAAAGACCCAGAAGATTTCATCCATTGTGTTCATAAAGTAAAGAATCTGCATCTTACATGAATATTAAGATGGGAACAAGTTTTGACATGAGTAGCACAATAACATGGGAAGGTAAGGATAGATACTGTGTTTAAAGATGGTTGCACTGCATTCATATACTCCTATGGATGTCAATACTTCTCCTGGTGTTACCTTGCATCACTGTCACTTTAATGTTCTTACTGAAAAACCATCTACAACTCCAATAATTATAGCATGGGGCTGGCCAAAATGCTATCATCGGAGAACAGTCAATAACATAGAGCAAATTGTAACCGATAGCAAAGACGGTACTTTTACCACTGAAGGTCAAAGGCCAGATGGCTACACAGTGGCATCATTGCACCACGATGCTCTGCCATATTGTCTGGGAAGTAATGACGCAGATCAAATAGGCAACTTTATTTAAGTTGATTTTCAATGGCTAATGTTTCAGGAAATGACCAATGTATTTGTTGAGAATGACGAATGACAAATCTCAGTTTATCCAAACAATAATGGAGAGCTGCTGTCAGCTGTCATACCTAACTGAACAATTAATGTTGGGGTGTCTCAGGTAAGTCCGGTGGCTCCAATTTAAGATATAATATTGTAACTTGCCTGGAGTTCAAAAACTAGACTGAGAAATACCCATGTAATTAATACTCCCTCAGGTAATAATGGCTTCAGCTATTAAGCAGAGGAATCTGTTTTAATTAGATCAAAGGAATTAAAATTTAAGAATATAAAAAAAAGAGGGTCCACAGGAAACATTAGTTTATTTTCTTAGAACAAACTCTTCTGTCTTCAGAAATGTGTCCTGTCTCACCAAATCAATTTATACAGTTTATTGACAGGCCTGCAGGCTTTTTGTGTAACATGTTCATTCCACAAATCACATTAGCATCAAAATGAATAGTGAATATTTTCTCTTCTTGCTCTTATTTCTACTTTAGCCCTCTGGTAGTTGGACAGTTCACCACAGTGAGTAAGATGTCACAATTAGCTGCATCAACTTGCCTTGTATAATTGCAGGACCTCTAAATCTCTGCTTTGCAATTGAAAGACAATGCGTCTATGTGTCTAGAATGCAGAATGTTTTCTCTTTAAAATACCACAAGCCATCAAACATGTGAATGTAATTGCAAACAGCCACAATTTACATTTATGAAGCACCTTTATTATAGTAAAACATCCAACATGGTTCACGTGGACTTTATCGAGCCAACATTGACTCATTGTCCAATTTGCTGGAAATATGTGAACATACACAAACAGTCCATCCCCTGTACTTTTTTTTGCTGTGATGTAATGCCACCTGATGTGTTTCCCATAACCACAGCACAATACAGCACCCCATCTAGTGGCTGAGCTAAGAACGGTCAAAGTTGGCTATTGACCAATGGCAGATGACTCTAGTGACGGACAGCAAAATTGGCTTGAAACTGGTGCTTTTGAGCAGTGAAGTCTTCAATTTCGTGCTGCCTGGTCATGTCTAGGAAATGCTGTGAACTGGCTTCACAGAAAACCTCTTACTTCCTCCAACAGAATTAGAGTATTAGCCAATTCTAAAGGGGGAGAAAACCATAAGATATAGTAGGAGAATTAGACTATTCAGCCCAACATGTTTGCTCTGTCATTCGATCATTGCTGATATGTTTTTCAACCTCTGCCTCACACTGCTGCTTTTGCCCCATAATCCTTGATCCCTTTACTTATCAAGAAGCTGTATATCTCTGTTTTATATACGCTCAATGACTTGGCCTCCACTGCCCTCTGCAGCAATGGGTTCCACAAACTAACCATACGCTGGCTGACAAAATTTCTCCTCATTCTAAACAGTCGTCCTTTCAACTCTGAGGCTGTGCCCTCACATTTCTAGTCTCTTCTATCAGTGGAATCATCTTCTTCATAGCTACTCTATCCAGGTCTTTCAGAATCCTGTAAATTTTAATGAGATCCCATCATCATCCTTCTAAGCTCACTCGATTACAGACCCGGAGTCCTCAACTGCTCCTCATATGACAAGCCCTTCGTCTCTGGGATCACTTTTGTAAACCTCCTCTTGACCATTTCCAAGGCCAGCGCATCCTTCCTTCGCTATGAAGCCCAAAACTATTCACAATACTGCAAATACAGTCTGAACATAGCCTCAGAGGTACATCTCTGCTTTTGTATTCTAGACCTTTTGAAATTAATGTGAACTTTGCATTTTCCTTCCTAAATGCCAAATGAACCTACATGTTAGCCTTAAGAGAATCCTGAACGAGGATTCTCAAGTCCCTTTGTGCTAGAGATTTCTGAAGCCTTTCACCACTTAGAAAATAACTTACACCTGTATTCTTCCTACCAAAGTGTATAACCTCACACTTCACCATGTGGTATGCCATCTATCACTTCTCTGCTCACTCTTCTAGGCAGGCAAGTCCATCTGCAGACACCCCAATTCCTCAAAACTACCTGTCCCTCCACATGTCCTTTTGTTACCTGCAAACTTCACAGCAATGCCCTCAATTCCTTTGTCAAGGTCATTAATGTGTAACATGAGTAGTTTCAACTGTTCAAAGTAAATTTCAACAGTGGCATCTGAAAACTGATTAACTAACAAGGTTAGGGCTAAAGCTAACAAGGTGTAGAGCTGGATGAGCACAGCAGGCCAGGCAGCATCAGAGGAGCAGGAAAGCTGATGTTTCAGTCTGAAGAAGGGTCCAGACCCGAAACGTCAGCTTTCCTGCTCCTCTGATGCTGCCTGGTCTGCTGTGTTCATCCAGCTCTACACCTTGTTATCTTAGACTCCAGCATTGGCAGTTCCTACTATCTTAAATGCTAAAGCTAATTGCATTATTTTGAGATTCATATTATCATGAACAGAATGTACATTGTCTCTTACTGTCCAAGATCAGTGTGGAAAACAGTAAGCCTTTTCTTACCTTTTGGAGTCTGTACCTGAATTAGACATCAGCAGCAAGTGTCAGTGAGTTTAAAAGTAAAGATGATTTACTCTTATATGTTTGTCCTTCTTAAATGATTTAATGCTTTAAAGTTGAATTGTGGGATATTGTTATGATAATGGTAAAATGAATTATCAATTTTTAACTACTATGATTTGACTTTTGCACTTGCAACTGACTTAAGATGGCCATAGTGATCACCTGACCATGTTGAGCCAAGCTTCCTGAAGCCATCAGTAAACAAGACCCAATCTGCACTGAAATTAGTATATCTTCAAAATGACCGAAACTAGTCAGTCAGATCTCATATTTGATACGCACTTTTCTAAGAGTTTAAAATGTTGTGATGAAAGGCTCACTGTAGATTGTACAGCTTGAAAAAAATCAATTAAGCTTGACAGGAAAATATACAATTGGACCACAGATTTTGGGAAAAGCAGAGAGAGGGAAAATTGATTTGTAACAGCAGAACTAGAAGACTCTCTCCTTTTCCCTTGTAAAATGAGTCCGGTGATAAAGCAAACAGAATTATCTCAAAGACTCAAGGATTCTATAATGTTTGCTACCATTTGAAATACAAGTCACCAACTAAACACCATGATCTCAGATTAAAACCTGACACCTCAACAACTCCAGGACCATTTTTATTAAACTAGCTGTTTGTGTTTTTCCTTTAAAAAATAGATATTCTTTCCATTACAAGCTACTAGCCTGTGTTTGTGTGAGTTTGTTGTTGCATTTTATTCCTTTTCTCAGGGTTAGTAAGCAACAAAAATCCTCTCTCTTTCCCTTGAGAAAATCTTGTAATTGGCTCCATAGTTTTGAATGGTACTGCTTTTTATTTGAAGTATGACACAGTTATGAGCTAAAAAGAATGAAAATTCTTGGTAGGGCCAAGCTAGGGGATTAAAAAGAGGGGAAATAATTCACCCCTCCTCACATTGTTATAGCACCTTATAATGCGAATGGTTCTCAGCAGTTAGTGAGATCTTTTGCAGAAGAGTATCCAGGAGGATAGGTTTTAAGGTAAACTTTGAAAACTCGAAAAGATTAGTTACTTTGTCTGCTTCATGTTTATCGATTGATTCTGAGTTTAATTGACAGACTGGCTGAACTGAAGGCTATTTTAACCTGACAGATTTGCCAGAGAGAAAAAAAACAGCTCATTTTAAACAGACAAAAATACAATTGTCTTATCATGCAGCTTACAAGTTCCAGAGAAGGTGTGGTGTTTGTGTTGACTTTACAACCTGTGTCATGGGTTAACACCTCTCAGGCCAACATGGTCTAGTTAGGCCAGGGCAGGCCACTGTGATTTGTTTGGAAGTTGACAGAAATTATTTTCTTTTCCATCTGCCATCTTTTTGTGTTGGCCCATCCTTAAACAAAGAGATGTGTGAATTCCCCGGATGGCTATGAATGTTCACATTTAGTGAGGCACTTGTCTGAGATGTTATGCAGCCTGTAGTGCATATGCCAAAAATCACAATATTTATGGCGGCCATTTTAACAGCTAGTTTGTGTCGAAGCTTTAAATTATTGACTGCAATTTCACAATATACTGGTGCCGGCAATAAAATTACAGAACAGCACAATACAAAAGGAGACAATTTGCCAATAAAGTGTGAACCAGTTTGCTCTTGTTTAATAATTCTACAGTTTTCAAATACAAAGTTCACTGATTCAAACCTGAATCAGAATTTAGTCTTATTGCAATTACTGGACTGTGGGCTTTAAGTTAATTTAACTCGCCATATATTTAGGTGGCTAATTCATACATCTTTTAAAAGGTGTAATTCAAATGAATTTCATATTCAGGGAATGGCTCAAGGGAGATACAGACCAGAAACATTCAATTTTTGAAGGCTGCATTAACATTGGGGGATAGGGAAATGGAGCTATATTTTTACAATGCTGTGGATTACTAGGTTTGAATTTGTCAAGCTGTCAGTGTTTTTAGATCAGATTGTTTGGCTTGATGACTCCGACGTTAGGGGGGCTCTCTGGATTTAAAAAAAAGGCTTGTGCAGTTAACAGAACCTGAACTATTCATGGCAAGCCCTCAAGGCTTTGTAGTAGCATTGATTTAACACATCATAGTAGAAATGGCTTGACTGAGTGTCTTCTTTGCCTGCTTTATTACTGAGATTGGGTACCTGTTTAATACAGATAATAGGCTGGTTAAGATTCCAATGAAAGGACTGGGCTTCCTGCTGTTCCACTCATTCTAGAACTCTCAGTGTACACTGCTGAGAGCAGATGTTCATATAGTGTACGTAAGCAATAGATTATGCAATGGATTTGCAACTTTGCAAGATCTCAAAGGCAACGACAACTTTTTTCAATTTCAAACTGCGTTCAACGATTTTAATTCCACAGTACCAATCCTACTCCAAATTATATCTTTTAAATTGTCAACTATTTTTGAACAGCTGGTTGCTAGAATTTTGAAAGTATCAGTTTTGCGCAGACTGTGTGGTTTAATTAGCCATTATTTCAGCGCGTTGCTCATTTCACAGAGGTCTATATTAAATTAAACAAAGCCTTATAATTGTGCTAAACCTGTTGATATAAAAAATATCTTCAACGGATTCTTCAATTTAGCTGTAACACAAGGAATGCTGGAATAGAATAGTTAGAAGATATAAATTCTAGCAAGACACTAAATAGTCTGATCAATATAACAGTAAAAGTCTTACAATGCTGCTCACAGTAAGTCAAAGCATATATCATTTTATAAGGTCAAGTATATTGTAAATTAAAAGTGTGTGCCTTTGCAGATCTATAAAGGTTAACCACCGCTAAAGAAACACAGAGGTCCCACACAGATCAGGCTGAATGCTGAGTGGCTGAATGGAAAATGGATGATCTTGCCATATACTTCTCCAGTTTAATGTCATATTCAAAAAATTACACGGGCCCTCCTTTTCCCCAGTGACTTCCACGCATGTCTGACAAGAAACTGTAGACACACGGGTAGAAGTCAGTCTGTGTAAGATACGTTTTGCACACAGACTAGCCACTGCCTGGAATAACAAATGGGTATAAATGGATCCAATACAGCCTGAAACAGGCATAAGACCCAGGGCAGTGACAAATCTGAGACGCCTGCCTCTTTGAACTGCCCACAATAGAGTAGGAACTGCTCAGTTTCTGTACGAGCCCAAGAAAGTAGACCTTAACATCACCTTCGATACTTATTTAATGCGGATGCAGGAAGAGCAGGAAGCCTTCCACTGTTTTACAGCCCTACCCTTAGCCATATTTTTACTTGTAGGAGCTTGCTGGTCATTAACTACTTGCTCTGTTTCTTCCATCAAACCAATGGCTAGTTATAGCTACTTCATTAGCTATAAACTGCTTTGGAATGTTGAGATGCTTAGATGTTAATCTTTTCTTTATTGTTTTCTTCCTACTTTATAAAACAAACACACAGGAAGTTACTGGCACTTAAGCAAACAGGTTTCCAGAATGCACAGTCAATGCAGTACGTATGTTAGTGCACAACTTATGTATACTCGTACACTGTTGGACTATCTCATGTAAATCATTGAAGATGATAGTCAAGACCATTAGCCTAAAGTGCTTGAGATGTCCTGGCGCTGTGGAAAGTACCTAATGAAGGCAAATTCTTTCATTCCTTGGCATTGGCTCTTCAGCAGATACTGGTGTGACAGTTAGAGATAAGAAGAAAGTGAGGTTACAGGAGATGGCACCCATCATCCAGGCTGTCCTGTTGAAGGGAAAGATTTCTTAATGGCAGACTCTAAACCACCTATAGGTAACTGCATTCTAGATTCAGACTGGTAAACACAGGCATGTAGAATGCCTTCTCTGACTCATACCTGTCCTCTTCTTCCAGATATATCAGGAATTGAGGGATTCCTGGAGGCAGCCCATGATATTGTCTTTGCAGTGAGTTCAAGGCAAAGATTCATTGTCCAGCACAAATAAGGTAAGGTGAAATTCAAATAAATAGTTTTCAATCAGAAAATAAACAATGGAAACAGAGATATTTATCAAGCAAAACTAACTGACCAATGATTGTCTCTTTGAACCACATTTCATCACATTAGATGATACCAGAAGGCAAGTATGCCTGTTTAGACAGGTGCGCGATATCTTTAGAGAAAACAAAATGAAATAACTGGGCACTGCAATTGCAACAAGATCCCATCATCACCACTGATTAAACATAGCTGAAGTAAATCTAGGCTTCAATAAAGTCAACCAGCTTCCTGTTTTATGGGTAAGAGGAAGACTGGTAACAAGGAATTATTTCAGACTTGAAACTTTAACTCTGTTTCTATCATTACAGATGTTGACAGACCTGTTGGGCTCAACAACACTCTCTGTTTTGATTCACATTTTATGAATTTAGTCCAATCTCTTGCAGTTGCAGTTTACATGCTGCTGATCTTAGGTCTATGACCTAGAAATGCGATAACACGCCCATGCTACAAAACATCCTTGGCTCAGCAGTACACAATGCTAATCTACACCACTTTGTAAGGTCGATGATGTCTTTTTGTTTTTGTTTTAAAGTTGAGTGCATGGGTTTATTTATTGATTTATGGGATGTGAACATCATTGGCTGACTAATATTTACTGCCAGTCCCTAGTTAACCTTGAGATGGTTGTAGTGACCTGCCTTCTTGAACCCCTGCAGTCCATTTGATGTAAGTAGAGTCACAATATCATTAGGGAAGACGTGCTTGATTTTGACCTGGCGACACTGAGGAAATGACAATATATTTCCAAGTCAGGATGGTAAGTGGCTTGGAGGGGATCTGGAAGGCGGTGGTGTTCCTATGTGTCTGCTGCCCTTGTGCTTCTAGATGGCAGCAATTGTGGGTGTAGTAGCTGTTGTCAAAACAGTTTTGGTGTGTTTCTGAAGAGCACCTTGTAGACGGTACGCATTGCTACCACTGAGCATTAGCGGTGTTGAATGTGAATGTTTCTGGTAGTGTCAATTACAGGGCTGCTTTGCCTGCTGCAAAAGTTCTTGAGTTTTATTGGAGTACTTGTGGAAGTACTTCATTTGAGTGCTAACTTGTGGCTTGTAATTGATGGGCTGGCTTTGAACAAATGGCAGGATGAAAATGCACAAAGGTATATTAAGAAAAAAACACCATATAGCCACTAAACCAAAACAGTCCCACCCCATCTCATACCTCACCCTATGTCTTGGCGTGATATAAGGTGTAACCATCAATGAACCAGATGAGTTTTTTTTCTCCAAAAATCAACATAGTAATCAATAGACTCTAAATTTCAGGCTTTTATTGAATTCAAAAACCACTGTCAACCATGGTGGAATTCAAACCCAGGTCCCCAGAATATTAGAAACAAAAATAAAAATTGCTGAAAATGTTATCAGGTCAGTCAGCATCTGTGGAGAGAAGCCAAAGTTAAAATTTCACGTCTGCCAAAACCTTCCCAGAAGGTGTTCTGATTTCTCTCCACTGCTGCTGCCAGACCTGCTGAACTTTTCCAGCAACTTCTATTTTTATCTCTGATTTACGGGGTCTGCAGTTCTTTCAGTTCCCCAGAACATACCTAAGTTTTTGGATTAGTAGTCTCGTGAGAACACCATTCAGCCATTGCCTCCATAGAATGTCTTGCTGATAAACCCAGATTTTTTACAGTATTTGAACTAATTTTAAAACTACAATGCTGTGATCAGGTTCCATTGTAGATTTGTTTAAAAGTCCCATTGCACCATTTGGATTATTGGAAGCAGACATGCTTTATAGAGCTGACTGTGCAGAAAAAAAACTTCAGTTTAAAACAAAACAAATTTTAAATGTAATTTTTAATTTTGGAAAAAATATTGCAGGGCTGCAGTGTCAAAAAATATAATTGAATATGTTTTAAACTGGAGATCAGTAAGTTTCTAGCTATTAAAGGCATCAAGTGACATGGAGCAGTGTGAAAAAATGGTGTTGAGGTAGTATTTCAACAATGGTCTGCTAAATGCGACAGCAGTCTCAGGGACAGTCTGCTCGTGTTTCTGTTGTCTATGCTCCTAAATGAAAATCACTGGGGATGCAGGATCTTAAATGAGACAAAAAATGTGAGGAAATCTCAGTGGTACATACTCCGTGTCAACACTGTTCATCGGTGATCTCTCCTGCTTCAGACCACAGCTGGATCCCACATCTGTTTCAGCTGTAACATGCATGAGAGTTGACCTGGTACAAAGGACAGCAAGGAGTGTCCGATTTGAATGTCAAACATTCTAGAACAATTATACATTGCATTACAAATTTGAAAATGATAATTTTCTGCCTATCAGAGGAACTGAGCAGATGTTTAAATACCTTCCCTCTAACTCTTGAACAGCGCATCCTTTAACCTGAATATGGTGGTGACCACATTGCTATTAATATTTGTTTTTCCACTATTCATAATGGTTAAAGGTAGGTTTTACAAATGTGAACTTGCAGCATGGTGTGTAGAATCTATCAAAATGGGAATTTGGTCACAAAGATCAGTTGTGAAACGGACTGCGAATCTTGTTATGTCAACTCTGCTGTCATTCCAATTCATCAGGAGAATGTATTTGGAAAATCAATATAAAAATGCAGGGTAAAATAATGAAGTAGTGGAAGCTTCCTTCTTTTAGCATGTGTCTGAGAAAAACTGAAATGATACAACACTGATGATACAGTGAAACTTAAACAGCATACTAATATTCACATCTGTTCTTAAAGTTAAATACTGTGCCAAGTACTGGTTTTGAGTTTTACATACCTTGCACAAGGGTTCTGCTTTAACTGTTTAACACATCGCTTTGGGTAACCATATATTGGAACGTTGTGTGAAAAGATTTGCTTGAAAAGTGTCCACCCAAGTCCGGGGAAGCAACAGAGCTCTGGAAAGCGTAGCACAATTTGAATCGAATTTAAAATCCATCTTGTTATGGTATTACTCCATGGTGCAACTGCATCTCTATTAATGGGCCTGGCTGATTATTGGTTTTCTGTTGATTTGTACAGTTTGCTTTTCTTCTCTTGCTGCACACTCAAAATAGGTTATAAGGAAATCAGGATTATCTCAGTTCAATTAACAATAAATGGCTGTGTATATTAGATTAGATTACGTACAGCGTGGAAACAGGCCCTTCAGCCCAACAAATCCACACCGCCCCTTGAAGCATCCCACCCAGACCCGTTCCCCTTTAACCCACACTCCCCTGAACACTACGGGCAATTTAGCATGGCCAATCCACCTAGCCTGCACATCTTTGGACTGTGGGAGGAAACCGGAGCACCCGGAGGAAACCGATGCAGACATGGGGAGAATGTGCGAACTCCACACAGACAATTGCCCGAGACTGGAATTGAACCCGGGGTCTCTGGCACTGCAGTGCTAACCACTGAGCCACCCTGCCGCCAATATAGAGAATTGTCAAGTCAAGCTCTTCCTCCAAGATAACAAAGTGTGGAGTTGAGTGAACACAGCAGGCCAAGCAGCATCTTAGGAGCACAAAAGCTGACATTTCGGGCCTAGACCCTTCATCAGAGAGGTGGATGGGGAGAGGGTTCTGAAATAAATGAGAAGAGAGGGGGAGGTGGACCGAAGATGTATAGAGGAGAAGATAGGTGGAAGGGAGTGTATAGGTGGGGGAGTGGGGAGGGGATAGGTCAGTCTGGAGAGGACGGACAGGTCAAGGGGGTGGGATGAGCTTAGTAGGTAGGAAATGGAGGTGCTGCTTGCGGTGGGAGGAGGGACAGGTGAGAGGAAGAACAGGTTAGGGAGGTGGGGATGAGCTGGGCTGGCTTTGGGATGCAGTGGGGGGAGGGGAGATTTTGAAGCTTCCTCTCACCTGTCCCCTCCTCCCACCTCAAGCCACACCTCCATTTCCGACTTACTAACCTCATTCCGCCTCCTTGACCTGTCTGTCCTCTCCAGACTGACCTATCCCCTCCCCACCTCCCCACCTATACACTCCCTTCCACCTATCTTCTCTTAAATGTATCTTCGGTCCACCTCCTCCTCTCTCCCTATTTATTTCAGAACCCTCCCCCCATCCACCTTTTCTGATGAAGGGTCTAGGCCCGAAACGTCAGCTTTTGTGCTCCTAAGATGCTGCTTGGCCTGCTGTGTTCATCCAGCTCCACAATTTGTTATCTCGGATTCTCCAGCATCTGCAGTTTTCATTTTCTCTGATCACAATTTTAAGCTCTTCCTCCAAGGTGTTTTTGATTCCCTTTTTGTGAGAAAGTAACACATTGCAACAGTTCACCATGAAAAAGCAGCTCAAAATTCCTGGCAGAAGCTTGTAGTCCATTATTTCACATGTACAGCAATGGATGGATACTCATTGTGGAAGGCTGGACTGTGTCCATACCTGATAATCTGCAAGTGGAACCCTCATCGTTGCCTTTGCATCCTCAAGGTTTAGCTGATTCAATTCCCCACCCAGCCAGCTTTCTACATTTTACCCAGTTTAACTCTGAAATCATTTAAATCTCTGCTTCCCTTGTCCTTATACCCACTAAGCTTTCCTCCGCTATCACTGCCATAGCAGCTGACCTACTCTGGCTTCTGGTTAAGAAACTCCTTTATTTTAAAATTATTATTCTTGTTTTCAAATTCCTTCATCATGCAAATCGCCATTAAATTCCTATAATCCACATCCGTCAGTGCACCCCAAATCCTAGCCTCTTGAATATTCCCAATAGCCACCACTGGTGGCTGCACCTTCCACAGTCATCAGGGAAATGTGGAATTCCCTCCTTAAGCTTTCCAACTCAATTTCTTTCCTTAAGCCATTCCTTAAAATGATCCCTTTGATCAAGCTATTGGTCACCAGCCCTAATATTGCTTTGTGGGCCTCAGTGTAATATATTGCTTTTTAATATACACATGATTCTCCCTAGAACTTTTTATTTTGTTTAAGATTCCATACACCTAGAAGACACTTTCGTCGTTGTTGAGTCCTATTTCTTTAGCAAAGCTTTTTGTTCCTGCCCTGCTATTGAGCTAAAGTAGCTAGGAGTAAACGTTGTTCAATTATTACTTCTGTAAAATGCTGTGGAGCTGTAAAAATGCAAATTGTTGATCGTGTTGTTCTTGTTGAGGTTCATTTCACAATCTCACAGTTTGAGGCACTTATTACACAGGCTTAATCATAAATGCAGCTCCAAATCATGTGAATGGTGTTAGCAAAGGTGAGAACAGTGAAGGGGAAAATAAATTGCCTGCCAAATTGTGCACACCTTCCTGCTCAATGATGCAACATTGTTGACAGGGATTGAGGAGCTACAGGATCTACAAACAGATGTGACGCTTCCCAGAGGATACAGAAGGATGGGGAAAAAACACGTACAATATCATAATGACTGGAAGACTAGGAAACAGGTGGCAGTGACATGCAAATACATCAAACTTCTTCAGCCTGAAAGTAACTTCAACCAGTTTTCTTTGAGTTTAATGAAAAGTGACAATTTCCATTTTAGTTGTCAAATTAATATTTCTCTTTTCCAGCTTTTTTTAAGGAACTGGTAAATTGAGCTCAACAGGACGTGTAAAATATTCCAATAGGAAGTATCATCTCAGTATTCTGGGAAGGCCTAATGTTGAGTCATGAAGTGTTCTGGGAGTTTTGCCCTTTGTCATTCTGCATTGTGGTCTAATTTAGAATCTGTTAATGTTTGAAAGCACATCATCAGGATTGCAGAAGAATATTTAGAAACTAATGACTACCACTGAATATGCTTCTGCTGATTGTGGGATACAGGAAGACAGTTTACAACGTTAAATCATAAGAGGATGAAGGAAATTGGAAGACGATCAAGAGTCATTGCTGATTGCTGCTTTGCAAGTTCTGCAGCCTACCGTTCATCTTAGCCTCCTTGAATAGTGCCCATAGACCCCAATGCTCTCTGTTGTAAAGCTAAGTCACACCAGAGCCATCAACAGATTTGTCACTCACTTCTTACTTATCCGACACTCCTACTGTCAGTCCTGCTACAGAGTTGATTAAGCTATTAACCAGGATCACTGCACCCACCCCGACTCACTTCTACAGTATAAACACACACCCTGCAAATAAAAAGGCAAGTGCTAATAGCATACACCCGCAACATCTGTCTCCCCAGCCAGCAGCTGGGCTTTACAATGTTGAGCAGCCAATTTCACAACCCAATCATGGCTTTCAAAATGGAATTAGACAAGCACTGGCAATGGAAAGGTCTGTAGGGAAAAGACAGGGAATTGAGAGCAGCAGAGTTGCTCTTGCAGAGAACCAAAGGGCCCCTGTCAGTGCTGTAGCAATTTCATACCTGTCTATAGGCACCCCTTCACCCCAAAAGCTCTCTCCTCTAATGCAAGCTGCACAATATATCCAACAAGAAGTAAAGTCTCACGACGGTGTGGTGCTGTTGCAGTCCATCATTCCCCTTCATCTCTTCTGTTCAGGGTAGACAAATTTATAAAAAACAAAAGAACTGTGGATGTTGTAAATCGGGAACAAAAACAAAGTTGCTGGAAAAGCTCAGCAGGTCTGGCAGCATCTGTGAAAGAGAAAACAGAGTTAATGTTTTGGGTCCGGTGACCCTTCCTCAGAACTGGAGGAAGGGTCACTGGACCCGAAACGTTAACTCTGTAGGTAAGTTTATTTTCTGCCATTAATAGAATGTGCTGCAGAAAAGGCATCATGTTTTATTAATAAATGGTAATGTTCTATAAATGCTTTAAGTAGTGTTGAAGTAAATTGTTCCTCTGAATAGTCGAACCTGAAAGTAGCCAGATTTATGGTAGGCAAAATGATCTCTGTAGCCCTTAGGAAATCAGATCCCATTTCAATTCGCAAACTAAATTTAATATTTATATATTTTTTTCTCCTTTATTTGAAGGCAAGCACTCTGTATCCATTTTGGGCAGACTATAATCTATGCTGTGTAGAATCATCAGCCAATTGCTCTGATTGGATGACTGTGCCATGATGAAGTTTTTAACGCTTCCACAGATGTACCAACCAAAATTATAGGACAGGTTTATTTGCTTTGTGAATGGACAGAAAGTATCCCTTTGGGTGCTGGGATATGGGGACAAGGAAGACTGTTTGATTGTGATGGAGTGTGTTCTTTAATTTTTCTCTATGTAGTCTGTCAAGGTGACAAATAAAACTCAAGCACTAGAAGAGGACAAACTGTTATTAGTAGTCTGTTTCAAGAGCACAAGGCTTTTCTATTTGTAGGAATGACATGATAACTATCCTCAATAAAAATTAAAATATTTAACGCAATGCATTCTCAGGTTCTGTAGTATGCTGCAGTATAGGGCCCTATAGAGACTCTGGCACAAAACAAGCAGATTTGAAACAGATATTGAGCAGATTTTTGAGTTCAGTTTCCTGCTTTTTAATCAACTTTTGATAATATCTCACTCTTTCTCAGCAGTGTTAGTCTCATTCCAGTCACTAGTATTAAAAGAATTCCCATTCATCAATGCTCGACTCATCAGGAATCAGCCACTATCATTCACAGTCTCCCTTAGTATTAACATCCATGGGAATGTAAACTGGGAGACTTCTATAATGAGCAGTGTTTCTAACATCACCCTCTTTACATGCTTCCAACATTAAAAAAGCTCTATTTTCTCCTGCACACATTAAATCCTGTCTCAATCCCGGTGTCAGCTCCATCGCATTCCCATCACTATGATATGATCCTCCTTCAAGGAACTTCTGGAAGTTGAACTAATAAGGCATCTTGGATCTTGAGGTGGAGCCTTTGTATGAGAGTCCTGATGATCTCTGGTAGCTCCAAAAATACTCAAGAACCCCTATGTCCCAGAGCTGCCACTTTCCAGCAGACAGGGTTGTCTCGCACATCTCTTCAAAACACGAATGACATTTTAAAATAAACAATAGTGAAATAGTTATATAACTGCACCTTCATCAACATACACCTTATAACCTTTTTTGTCCGTAGCTATTATGTCATAAGTATGTAGAAATACAGTGAATGCCGCAAATCCACTGGAACAGTAATTAAAGACATAAAATTAAAAGGCAGCCCTGTGACTAGCATTGCTGACCCACAGCGCCAAGGACTCGAGTTCAATCCCAGCCTCAGCTGACTGTCTCTGTGGAGTTTGCACTTTCTCCCCATGTCTGTCTGAGTTTCCTCTGGGTGCTCCAGTTTCCTCCCACAGTCCAAAGATGTGCAGGCTAGGTCGATTATCCATGGCAAATTCAGGTTAATGGGATAAGGTAGGGGGATGGGTTTGGGTGGGATGCTCTACGGCAGGGGTGGGTGGGTCAGTGTGGACTCAATAGGCCAGATGGCCTGCTTCCATCTTGTAGGGATTCTGTGATTCTATGATAACCAGATCTTATCTCAGAAGGTGGTGAATGTCACAGGCCCAAATCTCAAATTTATTCATGCTGATGTAGAAGATGTGTTGATAGCTCTGGCGCCAATCCCAACTTTCTGTAATGCCATTGGTTGTTTATTTAATGATCAACTTATAAGACAGTACATTACAAAACTGGCACCTGATTTTTTTTCATTACAGCGCCTTTTTAAGTCAAAGTCACTGTTACATTTGCACGGGCTGCAGCAGCAGCAAAGTGTGTTTACTGCAAATGTCTATAACTGGTCAAAACAAATTTAGCAGCTGCTCTTCCAGTCAACAACACAAAACTTCATTTGGTCTTGCGCTAACATTTTGTCTTTTTGTGCTGGTAAAAATGCTGAAGGCAATTTGCTTTATTCTTGCGTTATTGCAGGCAGCTCACTCCAGAAGCACAAATTATTATTGCCAGCTACACCAGTCAGAAAACTCCATGGATGAACAGATGGACAACAGGGTGATAATGAGACTTTAGTTGCTTGTGTAGACCTTTCTTAATGGGTACATCCAGGGTGTAATTCAAATAGAACTTAGTTAGTCACAATCAGACTACACCTTGGTTGAGGAGCATTGGATTTAATGGAAACTCAGATGTTATTGAGTTACATTATTGATACTGAATGACTCAGATCAACAAAGAAAAAAGGCATAATGATGGTTAATTCTGCATTGAGCAAAATCAAACATGGCACAAGCAAACAAAACCTTACTGCTGAATGACTCTGAAATCACTGATTCCTGCTTACACTGATCTTTTGAGAAGTGACCCACTCAAAGCAAAAGGTATTTGAGTGAAAATGGAAGATCTTTCATTCCTTGTCCAAATCTGCATAGGGGAAATTATCTTAAAAAGGAACCTCAGATGAAATCAAATCTTGCTAAACCTAATTAATTGCAGAAAAATGTGATGCTGTTGACGTCACTTCTTCACCATGTTTTTCCTTGTTTTAACTGATCAGTTACCATTGAATGACAATAATTATAATGGTGTACAACAGGCCATCGAATCCAAGTTGGATCACAGAGCATTGTAACTTAGTGCCGATCTCTTGCCTTTTTCCAGAACATTATTTCTATGTATAAAAACATCCAATGCCTTCTTGAATGCCTCAGATAAACCTGACTACACCACACTTCCAGGCAGTGAATTCCAAACCCTATCTGCTCCCTGTGTGAAAACATTTACCTTTACTTTGCAATTGTTTCTTTCACAAAACACTTTAAAACTGTGCCCTCCTGCCCTCGATCTCTCTTATGCTCAGAAGGGAAATTTCTGATGTTATTCAGAATAAAACCAAAACTTTGATTTTAATCTTGAGTGGGTTCAGGGTGGGCAGGATGCAGAAAGGGTGGGAGCAGGAAGAAGTAACTGCTCATTTCCCATGAGGTCTTGAGCCACATACCAGAAGACTTGCCAAGGCATCGGAGTGCTATTCCTGAGAGTGTGGAGACGTTTGCTTCCAGTTGCTGTGCATCATCTGCCCTCTGCAATATATTCTGGATCGCATAGATATATAAACAAATACACTACCAGATCTTCACAATAGATATATGCCTTTGCCTGCTTTGTGAAGTTGATTTACGGGACTCCTTTGAATCCATTATTTTGACCAAGACGTTGATCACTAGTTCCAAAACAATCCACATGACTCACTTGCCAAATTTTGTTTGGTAAGATTCTTATGAAGAGTCCCTCCCTGTGGAATTCACTCCCACAGGAAGCGGTGTTGGCCGAAACTTCTGTTTTTCAAGAGGGAATTAGCTATAGCTCTTGTGACTAATGAGCAGAAGCGATATGTGGGGAGGGTGGGATTAGCTCGATGATCAGCCATGATTATATTCAATGGTGCAGCAGATTCAAGGAATCCAATGACCTACTCTTGATCCTATCTTCTCTGTTTCTATGTTTCCACATTAATATAGTTTGTTGTACATTGGCAGAGCTGGAGCAGCTAACTCTAGGTCAACTGTGAGCTCCACAATGGTGAGATTGATGAGTCATATTGCCAGATGTTTGAAGGAGTGACTGCCTCCAGTTCTCCTTTGGAGTGGCAGTAGGGCAAAGGGCGTGGCAATACTGTCTTCTCGAGAGATGCCAGCACAATTTGCTCCTCTGTCACCTCTCCAATCAAATAAAAAGTGAAAGAACTGTGGATGCTGTAAATCGGGAACAAAAACAGAAGTTGCTGGAAAAGTTCAGTAGGCCTGGCAGCATCTGTGAAGAAAAAAAATCAGAGTTAACGTTTCAGGTCCAGTGCCCCTTCCTCAGAACTGATGCTGGATTGGAAAAGTGATAATGGGAACTGCAGATGCTGGAGAATCCAAGATAATACAATGTGAGGCTAGATGAACACAGCAGGCCCAGCAGCATCAAAGGAGCACAAAAGCTGATGTTTCGGGCCGAGACCCTTCATCAGAGAGGGAGATGGGGTGAGGGTTCTGGAATAAATAGGGAGACAGGGGAGGCGGACCAAAGATGGAAACAAAAGAAGATGGGTGGAGAGGAGAGTGTAGGTGGGGAGGTAGGGAGGGGATAGGTCAGTCCAGGGAAGACGGACAGGTCAAGGAGGTGGGATGAGGTTAGTAGGTAGGAGATGGAGGTGTGGCTTGGGGTGGGAGGAAGGGATGGGTGAGAGGAAGAACAGGTTAGGGAGGCAGAGGCAGGTTGGACTGGTTTTGGGATGCAGTGGGTGGAGGGGAAGAGCTGGGCTGGTTGTGTGGTGCAGTGGGGGGAGGGGACGAACTGGGCTGGTTTTGGGATGCGGTGGGGGAAGGGGAGATTTTGAAGCTGGTGAAGTCCACATTGATCCTATCGGGCTGCAGGGTTCCCAAGCGGAATATGAGTTGCTGTTCCTGCAACCTTCGGGTGGCATCATTGTGGCACTGCAGGAGGCCCATGATGGACATGTCATCTAAAGAATGGGAGGGGGAGTGGAAATGGTTTGCGACTGGGAGGTGCAGTTGTTTATTGCGAACCGAGCAGAGGTGTTCTGCAAAGCGGTCCCCAAGCCTCCGCTTGGTTTCCCCAATGTAGAGGAAGCCACACCGGGTACAGTGGATGCAGTATACCACATTGGCAGATGTGCAGGTGAACCACTGCTTAATATGGAAAGTCATCTTGGGGCCTGGGATAGGGGTGAGGGAGGAGGTGTGGGGCAAGTGTAGCATTTCCTGCGGTTGCAGGGGAAGGTGCCGGGTGTGGTGGTGTTGGAGGGCAGTGTGGAGCGAACAAGGGAGTCACGGAGAGAGTGGTCTCTACGGAAGGCAGACAAGGGTGGGGATGGAAAAATGTCTTGGGTGGTGGGGTCGGATTGTAGATGGCGGAAGTGTCGGAGGATGATGCGTTGTATCCAGAGGTTGGTGGGGTGGTGTGTGAGAACGAGGGGTATCCTCTTTGGGCGGTTGTGGCGGGGGCGGGGTGTGAGGGATGTGTTGCGGGAAATGCGGGAGACGCGGTCAAGGGCGTTCTCGACTACTGTGGGGGGAAAGTTGCGGTCCTTGAAGAACTTGGACATCTGGGATGTGCGGGAGTGGAATGCCTCATCGTGGGAGCAGATGCGGTGGAGGCGGAGGAATTGGGAATAGGGGATGGAATATTTGCAGGAGAGTGGGTGGGAGGAGGTGTATTCTAGGTAGCTGTGGGAGTCGGTGGGCTTGAAATGGACATCAGTTACAAGCTGGTTGCCTGAGATGGAGACTGAGAGGTCCAGGAAGGTGAGGGATGTGCTGGAGATGGCCCAGGTGAACTGAAGGTTGGGGTGGAAGGTGTTGGTGAAGTGGATGAACTGTTCGAGCTCCTCTGGAGAGCAAGAGGCGGTGCCGATACAGTCATCAATGTAACGGAGAAAGAGGTGGGGTTTGGGGACTGTGTAGGTGCGGAATAGGGACTGTTCCACGTAACCTACAAAGAGGCAGGCATAGCTGGGGCCCATGCGGGTGCCCATGGCCACCCCCTTAGTCTGTAGGAAGTGGGAGGAATCGAAAGAGAAGTTGTTGAGGGCGAGTTCGGCTAGGCGGGTGAGGGTGTCGGTGGAGGGGGATTGGTCGGGCCAGCGGGACAGGTAGAAGCAGAGGGCCGTGAGGCCATCTGCATGCGGAATACAGGTGTATAGGGACTGGACGTCCATGGTGAAAATGAGGTGTTGGGGGCCAGGGAATTGGAAGTCCTGGAGGAGGTGGAGGGCATGGGTGGTGTCACGGATGTAGGTAGGGAGTTCCTGGACCAAAGGGGAGAAAATGGAGTCCAGATAGGTGGAGATGAGTTCGGTGGGGCAGGAAAAGGCTGAGACAATGGGTCGACCAGGGCAGGCAGGTTTGTGGATTTTGGGAAGGAGATAGAAACGGGCCGTGCGGCATTGGGGAACAATGAGGTTGGAGGGTGTGGGTGGGAGGTCCCCTGTGGTGATGAGGTCATGAATGGTGTTGGAGATGATGGTTTGGTGCTCGGGTGTGGGGTCATGATCGAGGGGGTGGTAGGAGGTGGTGTCGGAGAGTTGGCATTTGGCCACGGCGATGTAGAGGTCAGTGCACCATAATACCACTGCGCCGCCCTTGTCTGCGGGTTTGATGGTGAGGTTGGGGTTGGAGCAGAGGGAACGGAGGGCTGCCCGTTTTTCCATCCCCTATTCCCAATTCCCCCACCTCCGCCACATCTGCTCCCACGATGAGGCATTCCACTCCCGCACATCCCAGATGTCCAAGTTCTTCAATGACCGCAACTTTCCCCCACAGTGGTCGAGAACGCCCTTGACCGCGTCTCCCGCATTTCCCGCAACACATCCCTCACACCCCGCCCCCGCCACAACCGCCCAAAGAGGATCCCCCTAGTTCTCACACATCACCCCACCAACCTCCGGATACAACGCATCATCCTCCGACACGTCCGCCATCTACAATCCGGCCCCACCACCCAAGACATTTTTCCATCCCCACCCTTGTCTGCTTTCCGGAGAGACCACTCTCTCCGTGACTCCCTTGTTCGCTCCACACTGCCCTCCAACACCACCACACCCGGCACCTTCCCCTGCAACCGCATGAAATGCTACACTTGCCCCCACAACTCCTCCCTCACCCCTATCCCAGGCCCCAAGATGACTTTCCATATTAAGCAGAGGTTCACCTGCACATCTGCCAATGTGGTATACTGCATCCACTGTACCCGGTGTGGCTTCCTCTACATTGGGGAAACCAAGCGGAGGCTTGGGGACTGCTTTGCAGAACACCTCTGCTTGGTTCGCAATAAACAACTGCACCTCCCAGTCGCAAACCATTTCCACTCCCCCTCCCATTCTTTAGATGACATGTCCATCATGGGCCTCCTGCAGTGCCACAATGATGCCACCCGAAGGTTGCAGGACCAACAACTCATATTCCGCTTGGGAACCCTGCAGCCCAATGGTATCAATGTGGACTTCACCAGCTTCAAAATCTCCCCTTCCCCCACCGCATCCCAAAACCAGCCCAGTTCGTCCCCTCCCCCCACTGCACCACACAACCAGCCCAGCTCTTCCCCTCCACCCACTGCATCCCAAAACCAGTCCAACCTGCCTCTGCTTCCCGAACCTGTTCTTCCTCTCACCCATCCCATTCTCCCACCCCAAGCCGCACCTCCATCTCCTGCCTACTAACCTCATCCCATCTCCTTGAACTGTCCGTCTTCCCTGGACTGACCTATCCCCTCCCTACATCCCCACCTATACTCTCCTCTCCACCTATCTTCTTTTCTCTCCATCTTCGGTCCGCCTCCCCCTCTCTCCCTATTTATTCCAGAACCCTCACCCCATCCCCCTCTCTGATGAAGGGTCTCGGCCCGAAACATCAGCTTTTGTGCTCCTTTGATGCTGCTGGGCCTGCTGTGTTCATCCAGCCTCACATTTTATTATTCTGGATTGGAAAATATCAATTTATATGCAGAAAACAGGGAGGGGGATGGGGTGGGAATAAATTATAGAATTGAGCCCAAGGAGAGAGAAGAGCAGTTGGACAGACAAGAGATTTGATAACGATTTTGCTAGGAAGGTGAATAGTTGTTAATGGGGACTGTTAGTGACTAACAATATGTAGTGTGTGTTGGCAGGCTGTGTGATAGCAAGGTCTGATGCATGGGGTGGGGGCCTAGGGCTTGGGAGAGTTTAGATCCTAAAATTATTGAACTTGATATTGAGTCCGGAGGGCTGCAGAATCCCCAAGTGGAAAATGAGATGTTGTTCTTCCAGCTTGCATTGAGCTTCGCTGGAACACTGCAGCAAACCAGAGACAGAGATGTTGGCCAGGGAGCAGGGTGGTGTGTTAAAGTGGCTGGCAGCAGGTAGCTCAGAGTCTTTTTTTGTGATGTAGATGTTCTGTGAAGTGGTCATCCAGTCTCTGCTTCATTTCTTCAGCGTAGAGGAAACCACATTGTGAGCAGTAAATGTAGTAGACTAGATTCTGGGAAATGTGGGTGAAGTGTTGCTGGAAGGTACGTTTGGGTCCTTGGATAGTAGAGAAGGAAGAGGTCAAATGGGTAGATGTTGCATATTCGCTTGATACAGGGGAAGGGTCCGTGGAAGGGTTTTGGGGGTGAAGGAAGAGTGGACCAGGGTGTCCTGGAAGGAACGGTCCCTGTGGAAGGCAGTCAAGGGCATGGAGGGAATATGTGTCTGGTAATGGCATCTTGCTGAGTTTGGCGGAAATGGTGTCTGGATGTGGATGCTGATAGGATGGTAGGTAAGTACAAGGCGAACCCTATCGCTGTTGCAGGAGGGAAGAGAGGGGTTGAGGGCAGAAGTGCAGGACATGTGTTGGACCCAAGTGAGGGCCCCTGTGCTAGGGAATCTTCGGTTGGGGATGAAGGTGGACATTTCGGAGACTCCCTTGTCGAAGTTGGCCTCATCTGAACATATGCAACGGAGACAGGGGAACTGAGAGAATGGGATGAAGTCTTTACAGGAAGCAGGACATGAGGATGTATAATCCAGGTAGCCAATCAATCTCCAATCTCCAATCAATGCCTTCAAAGCTGGGTAACACTATTCTGGAAACTGCAGATGGCAGTAAACTGCAATTGGCTCTCACACACTCAAACACCAGGAAGTCACTGAGTGAGAGCATCTTGAGGGTTCCCTCATGAGAAACAGCAACTTGGTGCCATTAAGGGGGCATCTCATAGGAGGAAGTGGAGGCAGTAAAGCCTGTTTGCAATAAAGCACCAGGGCTCCTTCATTTGGATGAAAAATGAATCAAAGCCATGCATTGTAAACTTGGTGTGACCTTTGCAAAGGCATCAGGAACGCTTCAGTTTTAGTCTCTAATGTGGAGCAAATCTGTTGACCTCAGCCGGGGGCAGTAAATTACATGACTCAGTGGATCTTCACATGAGGAGTTTGCCAAGCCCTGCCAATCCAGTATGGGGTGGGCTGAATTTAGACTTTTCTCTTGGGTTTGTCAGGGATATTTCCCACCTGTCACTCGCATCTTTGAAAGACCCCGGCAGATCATTTTTGCTAAAGTTTGAGGCATCTATGGATGAACAATTCATCCATTACCCTTCAGGCTATTTAGCTGGAAGGAGGTAGTATACCTGAGGGTAACACACAACTTGCCTGTAGGCAAAATGATTCCTTTTGGAAGTACAGAAAAGTCCAAAAAGGATTTTTTTTTTACTTTGATCCTTTGTGAAACTGCAGCGACAGTGAAAGGGCTGTATGCCTTTCCAGCTAAGAAGTATGGTTGCAGAAAAACCTCGCTGATAGCTCCTGCAGGTATAGGAGGCCCACACTAACCACACAAACAACACTTACCTAGTTTTCAGAATGAGTTCATTTGCCTAAGCCTGAGGGGGCTCAGGCATATCGTCTACCTCACTTGTGCAACTAGAATAGACTCTCAGGAAAATCAGGGGGTAAAGAAAGACATCAGAGATAATGGGAACTGCAGATGCTGGAGAATCCAAGATAACAAAGTGTGGAGCTGGATGAACACAGCAGGCCAAGCAACATCTCAGGAGCACAAAAGCTGACGTTTCGTGCCTGATGAAGGGTCTAGGCCCGAAATGTCAGCTTTTATGCTCCTGAGATGCTGCTTGGCCTGCTGTGCTCATCCAGCTCCACACTTTGTTATCTTAGACTCTCAGGATGCTGCTTGACTGCCATAACAGTAGAAGCACAGATTATTTGAGAACAGCAGCATGTATCACAGTGATTGGCAACTAAATCCCTAACTTTGAAATTGTGAGGTTCAATTGCAGCTGACATTTCAGTTCTGT
Source organism: Stegostoma tigrinum (assembly GCF_030684315.1). Lineage (NCBI taxonomy): Eukaryota > Metazoa > Chordata > Chondrichthyes > Orectolobiformes > Stegostomatidae > Stegostoma > Stegostoma tigrinum. The sequence continues at coordinate 17,610,351 of NC_081375.1, forward strand.
TTGATCATTTCTGGCATTTTTTTTTAAAAAGATCATTTCCGCTGTTTGGAAATTTGTGTCACTGAGTGCATAGTATCGAACTCCACATTTAGTTAATCTGACAGCTTGTTTCTCTCCATAGCGTATCAAGGAGTCCAAAGGTCAGCATGTCTTTCCTCCTTGTTGGTGATCCAGTTGGAACTTAAAGGAAGCAAAAGATAAGGCGATTTAAAAAGTGTGCAGTCTAGTTAAGTTGAAAAAAATTGGCACACGTTGTGAACAGCTGGTCCTCTGAATTATATTACCAAATCCAAACCATGTTTAACTATCAGCTTGAAACATGTCATTACAAATATTTACCACAGCAAAATGAGAGCACAGTGCATATATTACAGATGGAGGCCATGTAGCGCAATTTAGTGAATTACTCTTTATTATTCAATTTGGTCTGCATTTCTTTTTGTGCCCTGCTTACTATTCTGAGGACTACCAGAGACATCTACATAACTATCACTTGTTCAGCAGTTTCCCTTTTAACTTTCATGAGCAGGATGTGATCAATCTGTTATGATAAATATGGCAATTGATGCCATTGAATTATAATTTGATATTTTTACCGAGAAATCACACTGGTTATGCTGCAGGATGGTGGTCAGAACTGATCCTCTTGTATGCATTTAAAATATTAACATTTGGAAATATATTTGATTACAGCTAAACTGAATCACTGAGTGGCGAACATAATGAAAGGCATTATCAGCATTTCCTAGATGTAATATGGTTGCAGTGAATCTTCTTTGTAACGTCTGATGTGAATCCAAATAGACGATTGCATTCCTTTATTCAGTTAGGTGCCATTTCAGAGAAAGCAAAATTTATGCCTTCGGGCAACACCTCTTAAAAGCTCATAGGCATTTTAAATCAGAAAGAATTTGCAGCATAGAAACAGACCATTCAGCCCCAACCTATCCATACATGCAGTTATTCTCTACATCAACCTTCCCCCCAATCTATTTGACCTAACCTTATCAGCATGACCTGCTTTTTTTTCAACCCCAGAGCTTAGTGCACCTCAGCTCTTCCCCTCAGCTAGTCCTTGTGATAACAAGCTGGGCAGCCTGAGTTCCGTTGGATGTCAAAATACGAATGTTGTTTATTTTTATAAAAGCTGCTTCTTGGACCTGCAACATATGAAAAACCTCACTCTCAGAGTGCTATGCCAGTGAAATGTCAGAAGTGAACCCAGACAACCCAGGAGCAAATACCAGAGATGAAGGTGTCAGCATTATTTGATGAGGATTAAACTATTTTGAGGTAAGGGCTGCCTGACAGACTATTTTGTCAAGCATGAGCTGCAAACCATTTCACATGATCCTGGCAGTCAGGTAGAATCTATCTTAGGCTGAAATCTCAGTAAAACAAGGAAAGAAGGCTGTGAAACTGTCCAGAGAAAGCCAAGTGACAGGAAATGCTGATAGCTTAGGAATTTTGAAACATATTGTCATAAAACAGATTTTGTGCTGACATGGTCCTTTGCTTAACTGATTAAAGCTAGAGTCCTCCAGGAAATTTCCATTTATGCTGCGCTAATATCCTGCAAAAAGACATGAGGGGCAATTGTTTTACACAGAAAGTGGTTCGCGTGTGGAGTGGACCTCCAGAGGAAGTGGTGGATGCAGGCACAATTACAATGGTTAGGAGACATTTAGATAAGAACATGAGCAAGAAATGTTTGGAATGATAATTAGTTTGGGATTATGGTCAGCATGGACTGTTTAGGCCGAAGGGTCTGTTTCCGTGCTGTAAGACTCTATGACTCTAGAAGTTGATGCAGATGCAAAGATGGCTGATCACAGGAAAAACCAGAAGAACGCCAGCAGTGAGAAAGGGTCACTTGACCCAAAATGTTAACTCTGATTTCTCTCTACAGATGCGGCCAGACCTGCTTAGCTTTTCCAGCAATTTCTCTTCTTATCACTGATCATAGTAAAATGGGCAATGACTCAAGGCAATATCCCTTCATACTGAAGTAGAGAGGAAGGAAATAATTCATGGCACATTGTCTCATGGAAGAGAAGATTTCAGTGAAGGATGAATTGTGACGATGCTTGCAATGACAGCTGATTAAGCTTCCTTTGGCACCATACCGTGTTATTGATTCTCCTCCATGAGAAGGACATACAATCATATCCCCAGAAAGGACACAATATCTATGCGTCAGAATTCCTCAGAATGCTGTCGGAAACATGTGGGTGAAGGAGATCTGAACATTTGCTGTTGGCGTAATGTTATGCTAAGTGTATGCCCCAGAGCCCAGTTTATCAAAAGTGAGGAGCTATGGGATCAATACTAAACGCAGCAGTCTGTTTTCCATAGAGGCATTGATTGGTTCAGCATTAAGATTAAATAGTGTCAACCTTTGCATTACAAAGCAGGTGAGCTGTCAGAGACTTTGGCTCGGGAATATTCTTGATAAAAACGAACATGAAGTTTGGTGAGAAATAACTGCCAGGTAACATTATAAAGTAATTCCTGTCATGATGATCCTGTCATCAGACATTACCATGGCATTAAAATAAACAAAGCCTAAATTCCACAGCTTAAAATTTGTGACTTTTCATCTTTTGAAATGAGATGGTTCAATAATGAGTGATAATGGGAACTGCAGATGCTGGAGAATCCAAGATAACAAAGTGTTGAGCTGGATGAACACAGCACGCCAAGCAGCATCTCAGGAGCACAAAAGCTGACGTTTCGGGCCTGGACCCTTCATCAGAGAGGGGGATGGGGAGAGGGTTCTGGAATAAATAGGGAGAGAGGGGGAGGCGGACCGAAGATGGAGAAAAATCAAGATAGGTAGAGAGGAGACTATAGGTGAGGAGGTAGGGAGGGGATTGGTCAGTCCAGGGAAAATGGACAGGTCAAGGAGGTGGGATGAGTTGGTGGGTGGGAAATGGAGGCGCGGCTTGAGGTGGGAGGAAGTGATGGGTGAGAGGAAGAACAGGTTAGGGAAGCAGAGACAGGCTGGGCTGGTTTTGGGATGCAGTGGGTGGAGGGGACGAGCTGGGCTGGTTTTGTGATGCAGTGGGGGGAGGGGAAGAACTGAGCTGGTTTTAGGATGCAGTGGGGGAAGGGGAGATTTTGAAGCTTGTGAAGTCCACATTGATACCATTGGACTGCAGGGTTCCCAAGCGGAATATGAGTTACTGTTCCTGCAACCTTCGGGTGGCATCATTGTGGCACTGCAGGAGGCCAATAATGGACATGTCGTCTGAGGAATGGGAGGGGAAGTTGAAATGGTTCGCGACTGGGAGGTGCAGTTGTTTATTGCGAACAGAGCGGAGGTGTTCTGCAAAGCGGTCCCTAAGTCTCCGCTTGGTTTCCCCAATGTAGAGGAAGCCACACCGGGTGCAATGGATACAATATACCACATTAGCAGATGTGCAGGTGAACATCTGTTTGATGTGGAAGATCATTTTGGGGCCTGGGATGTGGTGAGGGAGGAGGTGTAGGGGCAAGTGTAGCACTTCCTGCGGTTGCAGGGGAAGGTGCCGGGTGTGGTGGGGTTTGAGGGGAGTGTGGAGCGGACAGGGGAGTCACCGAGAGAGTGGTCTCTCCGAAAGGCAGACAAGGGTGGGGATGGAAAAATAGCTTGGGTGGTGGGGTCGGATTGTAGATGGTGGAACTGTCGGAGGATGATACGTTGTATCCAGAGGTTGGTGGGGTGGTATGTGAGAAAGAGGGGGATGCTTTGGGGACGGTTGTGGCGGGGGCGGGGTGTGAGGGATGTGTTGTGGGAAATGCGGGAGACGCGGTCAAGTGCGTTCTCGACCATAATGAATCAGTCTCCAAAAGTTTGGTCAGTTAGTTAAAGGAGAAAAAACCCAAAATACTGACACATGGCAAAGATTATCAGCTTTCTCCCTAGTTTTAAGGAGAAATGCAGATACAAAACGTTTAACATTATGTCTTAGAGTGGTAGAGGGGCCAAGAAAGACCTGGTATTTTATGTTTTCAAGTGCACCTCAACTTTATAATTTTTTTAATTGGTAGTTGTTTCACAGCGCAAAACAAGAAGATTTAGATTTATACAGCACATTTCCTGGCTTTACAGCCAACGGAACACTTCTGGAGTGTTGCTACTGTGGTAATGCAGGAAAGGCAGTCACCAATTTGTCCACAATAAGCTACTATAAACAGAAATATGACAATGACAATGTACGAGTGGTGTACCACAAGGATCTGTTCTGGGCCATCTTCTATTTATGATTTTTGTAAATGCTTTTGATGAAGGAGTGGAAGGGTGGATTAGTACGTTTGTGGACAATACGAAGGTGCGTTGAGTTGTGGATACTATGGAGGGCTGTTCCATATTACAAAGGGACATCGATAGGATGCAGAACTGGGCTGAGAAGTGGCAGATGGAGTTTAATGATGAAAAGTATGTGGTGATTCATTTTGGAAGGATAAACTTGAAAGCAGAATACAAGGTTAAGGGAAAAATTTTTGGCAGTGTGGCGGAGCAGGGGGACCTTGGGGATCAGGCTCACAGTTCCCTGAAAGCTGCCACCCAGGTGGATAGAGTTGTTAAGAACGCTTATGGTGTGTTAACTTTCATTACTAGAGGGATTGAGTTCAAGAGCCGTGAAGTTATGCTCCAGCTATACAAAAGCCTGGTTTGGCCACATCTGGAGTATTGTGTCCAGTTCTGGTTGCCTCATTACAGGAAAGATATGGAAGCATTGAAAAAGGTGCAGAGGAGATTTACCAGGATGTTGCCTGGAATGGAGGGAAGGCCTTAAGAGGACAGCTTGAGACATCCAGTGCTTTTCTCTTTAGAACGACGAAGGATGAGAGATGACTTGATAGAGGTGTGCAAAATGATCAGAGGTATAGGTAGACTGGACAGCCAGAGACTTCTTCCTAGGGAGGAGGTAGCTTTTACAAGGGGGCATAGTTTTATAGTGAGTGGAGGTAGATATAGACATCAGAGGTAGGTTCTTTACTCAGAGAGGGGTATGAGTGTGGAATGCATTGCCAGGGAGGGTAGTGGAGTCGGCCTCATTAGGGGCATTTAAGCGACTATTTGATAGGCATATGGATGACAGTATAAGATAGAGGTGGAGGTTAGATAGACCATAGGTTTAGGGTAAACGTTTGGCACAACGTTGTGGGCCGAAGGGCCTATAATGTGCTGTGCTGTTCTTTGTTCCATGTTCTGTGTTCTAATGAGAATTTTTGTGTCATTTTTTTCTGAGGACTAAATGTTGGCCAGGACGTCAGGGATAATTCCACCCAAGCAGACAGGGTCTCAGATTAAAGTTGACCCTGAAAGATTGCACATCCAGCAATGCAGTGTCCCATCAGCACTGCACTGGGATGTCAGCGTTGATTTTTGTAATCAAACTCTGGACTGGAATTTGAACCATAAACTTCCAACTCAGAGCTACAACTGACACTGTGTCCAATGGACATAAGAGTTAATGAGAGATAGTGGGAACTGCAGATGCTGGGGAATCCAAGATAACAAAGTGTGGAGCTGGATGAACCCAGTAGGCCAAGCAGCATCTTAGGAGCACAAAAACTGATGTTTCGGGCCTTCACCCTTCCCGAAACGTCAGCTTTTGTGCTCCTAAGATGCTGCTTGGCCTGCTATGTTCATCCAGCTCCACACTTCGTTATCATAAGAATTAATGACCCAGGATATCTGAAATCTAATGAAACTATGTAAGATGCCTTTACTAATGATAATGTAGAAGTACCCTTCCCATTGGATAGTTAGCTTGTAGAATAAATTACCAGTATTTATTCAGCTGTCATCAATAAAAAAGTTGATCTTTATTTGTCGGGAGGGGAATAGAGAGTTTTTAAGATATTTAACAACATGAGCTGGATACTGATGAAAACTATATCACTTAGTAAGAACATAATGGGCACCCCATATGAAAGGACAAGATGCAATCAAAATTGAGATGCTCGTTTAAAATGAAATGTATCAAATACTTTTCATTCAGGTCCATTCCACATATCATGAACAAAGCAAGACACTAAACTTGAAAAGGAGACAATCTGCTCTTCTGTTAATCTTTTGTTCAGTTGTACTTAAATCTCACCTTCCTGTCAAGACAATTTCAAGTTAGTTCAACCAACCTGGAAGTAAAAATTGCTTAATATGTGTGCTTTTTATTTAAAAAGTACAAGTAACAAAATGTTGCACAAATGCTAACCACAGGGTGAGTAGTTTGTATGATGAACCGTACCTCATTTGCAATCAACACTTGCTTCACTTGAGAAATCAAGGAAGTACTAAATGTGTCTGTGCACAATCACATTGCCTCATCATTTCTGCTACCGAAACAAGTTACTGTAAATAACATGCTGTATACGTTTTAAATAAATAAATCAAAGCCTCCGGCATATGTAGGGAACTGTCTGTTTTTGGAATGTTAAAGGTGGGGGCCTTTCCTTTGTGAGTATTAATCTTTTATTTTTGCCAAGTGTTCACATTCCATTGCTTCCCTTAAATTTCAAACAGTTGCTGTGAACTACATATATCATCCAACACTTTGCAGATCAATAAAGTTTTCAACTACATTCCTTGGCATCCTTTGACATATTCACTTAAGACCAGGCATTAAATATTATTAATTTGTGGGCACATCTTTAGTAGAAGAGACAGGTCGTGATTTTATTTGCTGAACTCTTGAACCAGGTTAGGTAACACTCTTTCTCTGAAGTTTTGTGGCTTTGCGAACACTTGTACATTTGCTACTGTGCAAAGACCCATCTCCAGTGGAATCACTGCATTTATAAACTAAGGTCAAGTGTTTTGCTGTTTGTTAGGTGACAAATGGGTATGATTAATTCAAATCAATATCAACTCAAAGAAGTGCAAATGTGAATTGGATACCCCCGGAAGATTCATTGTAGTATAATGAGGTTGCATAGATAATTTCCACTATTATTATGAACACAGGAATTTATTCAGTTGGAATTCAGGAATTGTATATAACATAACAGTAAAATTCAAAGTTGGCAGAAGGTGTAACACATTAAACAGTGTTGCATGTTGTTTAAAAACCAGTTTCTTGAATGGCAGGTTTAATCAGGGAGGCTGTGTTGGGGGAGCTGTTAGTACAATGGTAATATAACTTGGCTTGTAATCTGTACTCCTCTATGCGAGTATTGTTGGGGAATTGGTTCAAATCCCACCATGGCAGATAATTAAAATTTGAATGCATTTTTTTAAATTAGTCTAATGGCAATTAATGTCAATTGTTGTAAAACCCCACCATTTCACTATGTCCTTGTGGGAAAGAAGTCTGCCATCATTACCTGGTTTAGTTTACATGTGACTCCAGATCCACAGAAATGTGGTTGACTCTTAACTGCCCTCTGGGCAATTAAGGACAGTAAATGCAGCAACACGCAAATCCCATGATAAAAAACAAACATGCAGCTGATCTGCTATTATGTTTTAGGCAGCTTCAAAATTTTCACATCAACCCATCATGTTAATGTGTTACGTCAACAGAAACATTTGGATATCACATTATTTTTAATAGTTAAATAGCAAATGAGGTGGCAATTTCAGGAGAAAAGAGTGGCTAGAATGTGAAAACTATTATTGCAAAGACTACTTGAAGTGAACGCCACAGATGCGTTAAAGGGGAAGCAAATTAGTTACACTTAGGGATATAGGGATAATAAGGTTGATAATCCAGGGTGGGACCCAACTCATAGAGTCGTAGTCATACAGCACAGAAACAGATCCTTCAGTCCAAACAGTCCACGCCAAACATAATCCTAAACTAAACTAGTCCCACCTGCATGCTCCAGGCCCATATCCCTCCTACCTTTCCTATTCGTGTATTTATCCAAATGTCTTTTAAACATTGTAGTTGTACCCACATCCACCACTTCCTCAGGAAGCTCATTCCACACACAAATCACCCTTTGTGTAAAAAGTTTGCCTCTCATGTATATTTTAAATCTCTCTCCACTCACTTTAAAAATGTGACCCCTAGTCTTGAAATCTCCCACCCTAGGAAAAAGACAACCACCATTAACCCTATCCATACCCCTTGTGATTTTATAAACTTCAATAAGGTCAACCTCCTATATTTCAGTGAAAAGAGTCCTAGCCTATCCAGCCATGCTTTATAACGCAAACCTTCCATACCTGGCAACATCCTGGTAAAGCTCTTCTGAAACTTCTCTAGCTTAAAAACATCCTTCCTTTCTATATAGTATAAATACTGGTATCAACTATTTGGGCCAAATCCGTTGTTGCTTTGTCATTAATTATATGTAATTTAAGAATTCAGCCAATTGAAGCACAGGCTTTTACCTCCAGAATGAAAGGGTTCCAAATTTGAGGTAAATACTGGCCCAGGAATGCTACAACTTTACATCAGGAGTTTCCATTATAAATGTGGACATAGGGATTTATAGTGGGGAAGGTTTTATAGACAGGAAATGTGTTCAGACTTGGCATTTTAATATATTGTAGATAAATGATCTTAAGTCTTAACATATTCGCTTAAAGTATGGGAGGGTGCGCTTACATAATTGGTTATGTAGCCAATTGTAGCAAACCTCCAGTGTTGTTCCGCTCTTTGGTTTCATAAATATCATACATTCTGGACCTTAAAGAGGGAATGGAATTTAGATCATTCCTTCGATCACTCAGTTCATGGTCTCCTTTGAAAGATGATTCAAGGCTATTTTGTTGATTGAATTTAACCTTCATTTATAGAATGAGAACCATAACATCTGCAGACTGCATGATTCACTTCTTTTTCTTTGGCACGTTGGACCTCATTGAAGATTGTGCCATTTGAAAGATTTCTGGGGAGACTAGAAGCAATTCACATATTTTCAATCTGTGTTTTGTTTCTAACCTAGAATCTAAGATTTGTTATAACTTTATACATGGATTCTGGCTATTTAAATGGCACTAGATGTGAAAACTGTTGGGCAGAGGCCAGACATTGTGCAATGAAAAACTGACCTCCAGGCTCCCAAAGCCTGACCACAAGGCACAAGTCAGAAGTGTGATTGGATATTCTCTTTTTGGCTGGATGGGTGCAGTTCCAATGATATTCAAGAAGCCCAATATCATCCAAGCCAAAGATGCTTACTTGGTTGACACCACATCCACCATCTTCAATGTTCACTCCACCTACCATCAATGCACAGAAACAGAATGGTACACCATCTACACGATGCGCTGTGGCAATTCATCAAGCTGCCTTAGGCATCAAATCCATGATCTTCACCACTTAAAAGGACAAGAGAAGAAGGCAAACAGGAACAGCACAGCCTGTAGGTTCCTCACAAATCAACCACCATCTTGACTTGAAAGTATATACCTGCTCCCTTGTTCTTGCACAGTCAAATGCCTGGAACTCCATCCTTAACGTACAGTTAGTTAACTTCAACCATGTTATCTGCAATGATTTGAATTAATAGTTCACGATCACTTGCTCAAGTGTAATTAGGGATGGGCAATTAAACCTGGATTGTACAAGCAATTATTACATCCCATTAATTAAAGAAAACAAAACATCTTTTATGTGTCTAAAATCTTTGCAGCTTAACATTTTATATAATTACTCATCAGAGTCTAACTGAGGTTTGAAATGCCATTGCATTTCTCTAAATTGGCCTCAATGTTTGATGGATGGGGGGAAATGCTCTGAATATCTTTTTCACCTAAGTGCACTTTGTTGCTCAATTCTTCGTTCAGCAGAAATATTTTGCAAGCAGATTTAAATATTAAAATATTTGGGTGTCACTGAGAGCAAATTAAGTTATTTAGATGATATCCTACCTCTTCTATACTAGTGACGAAACATTGATGTGTTAGGAGCCGGTAAAAAAACAAAGTTGCTGGAAAAGCTCAGCCGGTCTGGCAGCATCTGGGGAGGAGAAAACAGAGTTAACGTTTTGGACCCGAATCGTCAACTCTTTTTTCTCCTCCACAGATGCTGCCAGACGTGCAGAGCTTTTCCAGCAACTTTGTTTCTGTTCCTGATTTACAGCATCCACAGTTCTTTTCATTTTTGTTAGGAGCCGGTATTGGGTTGAAGTGGACAGGGTCAGAAATCACACGACTCCAGGTTATGGTCCGACAGGTTTATTTGAAGACATAAGTTTTCAGAGCCTCATTCCTTGTGAAGAAGGACTGAGGCTTCGAAAGCTTGTATTTTCAATAAACCTGTTGAACTATAACCTGGCGTCGTGTGATTTCTGATCTGGTGAAATGTTTTCAGAGGTCAAAATTCTAGTCTTGATTTTAAAGAACACTTTGCAAGTTTCAGAATATAAAAATGTTGATTGATCACAATAGTACAATAACTTGTACTTATAGAGCATCTTGAACACTATCTTTGAAAGTGACTCGCAGGAGTTTTATCAAACTAAATTGACACAGTGCTATGTAAGGAGATGCATAGGACAATCCGAATGTATCGTCAAAGTGATAGGTTTTAAGGAGGTTGTAAAAGGAGATAGAGACAGATGGAGACAATTAGGGAAGGAGTGAAGAAACTAGGGCGAAGGCACCAGAAGTTGAAGTTACCACTGACGGAGTGAATAACATAATGGATGTGCAAGAGTTCAGAATTGGTGAAGTGTAGAGATGTCAAGGGTAGGAGAAGGTCACAAAACCTTCATATATCATAACATTCAAGGCTACGAGCAAAGTGTTGGTAAGTGGGATGAGTGTAAATACATCGGTAAAGACTTGATAGGCCTCTTTATGCTGTATGACTCAATGACTCTGCACTACAAAGATAGAAGGATAGGGAGCAGTGAGGCCACGTGAAAACTAGCGTGAAACATTTAAAATCAAGGCATTGGCAGAGTGGCATGTACTTAACTGATATAACCCAGTGTTGATGGTTCAAATTGGGTTAAATGCCAAAATTCTACAGAAATAACATTCTGTACATTCTTTGTACATAGTTTTCGGGAATTAGAGAAATGTACAAAGCTGTGCTAAACTACTTGGGCTAAAACTTACCATAAATCAGCTAAAAGTCAATTTCAGCATGTTTCAAAGAGGCTTTCTCTCCAAAGTTGCCAGTGAGTTCTCTCATCTTATCTTGCCTGACCTGCCTCATCAGCTAAGCACCACGTCCTTGTGGCACCCCCGTTCTTTATAATCTCCACTTACCATAAATGGAAGCACTCTCCACTACCATGACCACCTGGGATTCCTGTTGTCAGTGCCACCTTCAAAGCCCAGTCGTGCACACAACCAAGTGCTGGCAGTCTGTAGCTGCCTTGCACAGTTCCTGTCAATAGCCCTGAATATCTTGGAAAGAGGGAAATTGCAAACATGTTTTACCACTGAGGCATGGGCGTGCATGCAGCTACTATCTACGAACATACCCCTAGATGTTGGTACTGGTTTCCAGGATGCAGAGCTGGAGCATTGAGTGATCAGTTGGAATCGCCAAGTTACGGGATCTTTTGGTCTCAAATTTGGGAATTTCCTCAGCTTTTCCAACTTTTTCGCCAATGCCCACATCGTTCAATGGCTGTGAAGATGGTGCTGCTTGCTTCCAGGAGTCCAAAATGGCAATAGAATAATGCTAACTTGCCTCTTAATTGAGGCCACCACTAAAAGTGCAATACAATCGTCAAAGAGTTAATGGACCATCTGTGTTCAGCAGGTTAGTTCTTTCTGGAAAGTAGCACCTCAATCTAGTTTAATGACTTTGCAAAGAACAATTTTTGAAGGAGTCTCTCGTGCTAAAGAATGCTGAAAAACCTGTCTTTCCTCCAAAACGTTTATGTATCTGTCATTTGCAAATGTCCAATGATTAACTGAGTACTGAAGGCTTTGAATGGCTTAAGTGCATTCATAAGAATACAATTCTGCAAAAGAAATATTTTAAATGTTGTCTCATGTCCACATCTGTCATACATAAGACTGCTTCTCATGACAGCAGAACCACGTTGCTTCAAATATTTCTTGCAATTCCATTTTGCACCTTTCAGTTTATTTTGCTGGGTGAATGAAGATAATCAAAGTCTTGAATTCCATGTTACTGGGCTGAAAGCCCATATTTTATCCCTTCTCTTTTAAATTTACGTTCAAACGGCATTCTCTTGGGATAAATTTGTCGGCACAACATTGTGGGCTGAAGGGCCTGTTCTGTGCTGTACTGTTCTATGTTCTAAATTTGTTCACATGCATTTTGTGCATTCAGAGTGGGATCTTCAAGTACATTGAGTTTCTGTTTTGAGACTGTTTATTTGGTGGACACAGCAGAGGTGAGGAATCTAGCTTCACGCTTGTAACTGGAGATGCTGTTGAGTGCTAATGGGATCAGATGGAGACTTAATCGTGGTTTGGCTCTGCATAGAATTTCTCATTAAGATAAATGGTGTTGAACTGGGCAGGAATCTGCCTGAAGGAAATTAGAATGTGCATAATTTCACAAAACATTCCAATAGTGGCCCACTGTCACATAAAAAAGTTCTTTTACAATGAGCTAAAAATTCCTGCATGCAAATACAGACTGAATTCCATGACTTGGATCCCTATATGGCAGCAGTAGCAAAGAGTCCACCATTATCTTCACAGTAATAAAGGTTGGAAATCTATCTTGCAAAATGCTCAAAGCAGCTTCGTTTTCTACAGCAAATGCGTTAAGTCACTGACTTTTTTTTCTCTCTCTGGCCCAACTATAGTGATCCAAATTTGGATTCAGCTTTAGCTTGTCCTGTTAAGAATGGGTCGCAACAATATGGCAAATTGGGATAAAAATTGTCTTCTGCCAGTCCATGTCAGCATCGGTCACATCCCTCAACATGTTTCCTGTCATCACCACGAGTACAATAACAAAAAGGAATATTTAGCATTACATTGTTGCATAGTGCGAGTAACTGGTTCTTGGCAGATAAGTAATGGAAATAGTGGTGACTGGCTGGCTGCATACTTCTTCTCTGACAAACTGGACAATTGTTTTCAGTTGGTGTCCTGTGCCTTTCAAATTCGCATTGCCTGCGGGTGTTTCTGCATGTATTTGCCTCATGAAGTGGGGGCAGGAATGTCAAAAGAAATCAAAAACTTCCTTTCCTTCTTCTCTGATGCAGTCCTTCAGGAATGAGGGTGACTTGCTCCCATTCTGGTTCAACGGGTTCTGATGCTCAATGTGCAGACAGTGCCACGTGCCAGGTGGAATGTGCTTGAATCCTTGGGTGGATGTGTTGTCAGGGGTTTACAAGCTCTCTCCAACATCACAACTTTGCACACACACATTGAAGAATCTCGATGGATTTGATGCCTTCCTGTATGCACCTTCACCATTTTGATCGTCACAAGCCAGCAACAGCCATGAGTTAGCAGCGACCTTTCAGAGATCTCATCAAAGTGTCCCCTGAAGGGCTTTCGCGTCCTGGATGTATTCTAGCCCATTCAAGCTTTAAGTGGAGTAGTTAATTTTAGCAATAGTAGGAACTGCAGATGCTGGAGAATCTGAGATAACAAGGTGTAGAGCTGGATGAACACAGCAGGCCAAGAAGCATCAGAGGACCAGGGAGGCTGATGTTTTGGGCCTAGACCCTTCTTCAGAAAAAATGGTCAGCAGAAGGGTCTGGGCCCGAAACATCAGCCTTCCTGCTCCTCTGATGCTGCTTGGCCTGCTGTGTCCATCCAGCTCTACACCTTGTTATCTCAGATAATTTTGGAGTTTGGTGCCAGGCAGGCAAGTGACATATCCACTCAGCCAAGCTGGTTTTGACCCATTAGCTCCTCAAAGCTGGGCGGGTTGGCCTGGGAGGAGGGTCTGCAGATGGAGCGTGTTTCATATCACTAAACTTGGAGGGTCCTGCGAAAACACAAGGTCTGATGAAGGGTCTAGGCCCGAAACGTCAGCTTTTGTGCTCCTGAGATGCTGCTTGGCCTGCTGTGTTCATCCAGCCTCACATTTGATTATCTTGGAATTCTCCAGCATCTGCAGTTCCCATTATCTCTGGTGGTGCATTCTGATTGCTTTCAGGTACCTGCTGTAAGTTGGCTGAGGGTCTGAAGCACAATAGAGCATGGGGATCAGCGCTGCCTGGTAAACACTGATACGGTTTTGTGTTTGAGATCCTGATCCTGAAATATTCTTAGACTCTGTCGTCTGAAGGCTAGTCTTACACATTGCAGGGGGTGATTAATTTTGTCATCTAAAGGAAGGTCCCAAAATATGAAAAATGGTTCACATTTTCCAGGAACTTGCCTAGACTTAGTAACAATTTTGGACCTCACGTTGCTGTTACAAATTTAAAGTTATAAATGATTGAAAGGTTTTGGGATTATATCTTTAATTTAGAGTCAAATGTGGGAATGGGAAAAGATCATGTGACCTGCTTTGAATCCTACTGTCATCAGGCTTGGGTATGTTGCTTGTTAAAGATTAAAGGATGAGAGAAAGAGCAGCGAAATGTTCATAGCTGTAACCAATAGCTAAGTAACCATTCCACCCATGGATGAGCTGTTAGTGCTCATGTTAAAGGGAAGTGTTACAAATATCAGGTTTTGCAAATGGTCACACTTTAAATTGCCTCCTTAATTTCAAAGCAGAATTTGAATTGCTGGATATGTCAAGGATAGCTAATTAACATTTCTACCTGGATCTGAAGCCAATGTGATTCCTGTTGCCACAGAGATGGATTTGAGAGAGGTAGCATCCGCACAAAGTCGATCTCGGATCAGGGCGCATGTTTTCCTAAAAGTATCATGGAAACTCAGAGACAGTGACAATCTACAAGGGTTAAAGAGTGAAACAAAGCAGAGGGATAGAGGCAGAAAGTCTCTGGCTCGTCATGCAGAAAGCAGATGGGGGTTTGTGATCAGAGATAATGGGAACTGCAGATGCTGGAGAATCCAAGATAACAAAGGGGATTGTGCTTGGATTGATGAAAGCAAGTTTGTGAGTGTGTCGAGGAACCTGGCAGAGCTACCTTAATTTGATTAGAGATAAAAATCTTCAATTCATCCCTCATCATGAAAGTAAATCATTATGTGGTATTTAGTACTGAAAATAGCTTTATAGTTCAAGATTCATTTTAAAGGGATTTTAAATTGCCCAGCTCCCACTCGGAGATTTTAATTCATATTATTATTACACATCTCCGAATGATTCATTCAATAACTTTGCTCCTCTTCCTTAAAATTTCTGAGCTAAGCTTACACACATCTTTTGGGCAAACATCAATGTGATATTATCCATACAACCACTGTTGTATACACAGCACAACTTTTGCATTGGATTAAGAATTAAATGGAGGAAGTAAGTCCATTTACACATCAAAGGTACTCCACTTTTTCTGGGGCTTAACTTAATTTGCATCAAAGGAAGGAACTCATATATGAAGTCCAAATTGTGGGTCAATTAATTTTGAAACACTTATAGAACATTCAGCATGCTTGTGACGCAAATGTAAAAATTGATGCTAAAAAGATGTTTGAAATGTGAAGCAGACTTCAATGGTGTAAACATTGAAAACTGAGATCTTCTTATTGTAGAGTCATACAATTGTAGAACGATATAGAACAGAAGGAGGTCATTTGCTTACTGTGCCTCAGTAGCAAATCTTTCCTTTTAAAAGGAAAACATTGCCGTAATATAGTGCCTTTCATTTCCACAGGCTGTTGCAAATAACTTTGTCATCAAATAATTGTATTTTGAAGGGTAATCACTGTTCAACACACAAGACCCCAGAAAGATTAAACGACGTGAAGGAGCGTACAATTTACTTTTGTGAGGTTGACTAATGGAGGAATGTTGATTGGAAGAATACCCTGTGTTATTAGAATCATCTGATGAGAAGAATTGCGTCCATCTCATGAGCCAGGTCAGGCACAGTTTAACGTCTGTTTACAAAACAGAATTTCTATTGCCAGCTGATGGTAATATTGGACAAGTTAGATTCTAGAGTTGAAACCAGGCTTGATAGGCCATGAGACTAATTACTTTTCAATTTGGTTGCCATTGCGTTTGGTCATAGAACATATTCACAAGAGGCCGCCAATGTACTTTTAACAACAGAACATAGTTTTATGACACAGAAGAAGTAAAAGACAGTGGCAACGTGAAATGATTTTATCATGACCAGCGAAGGTTAGATTCAATCTTTTATCTCAGCAATACAGACATTCAACCCCTTATCACTCCAATCTTCACATCAAAATTTGTTATTACTCCTACCATTAAACTGTAACTTTGAACATTTTGAAGCTGATCAACAGCACATCCGCTGGTATGGATCTTATGTGCATAACATAAGGTGCTTGTGACCTCTGGCCTCTCTATCAGTCTCTGTCTGGGCTTTAAACTCAACTTGGTTTTATTTCAGCAATTGTCTCACCAGATAGCTTGTCTGGTCATTTAGTTTAAGACATATGATTTTTGAAAAGTGCTGTTTTGACTCACTGTCGAAAATATAAGTTTCTAACTCTTCAAGAAAGTCCTCCTTTTTACAGGATGAAAAACCAAAAGCCTATTTACCTCCAATTTATAAGTTACCAAATAATATTGATATATTATAAATCTTGATATATTGTACATCTGGCCAGCATCTGAAGAATAGTTTCCTTTACATCGGAAAATATGAGTAAGAATCACAATTGTTTTTCAATTTGTATAGTTCCATTGTTCAGACTTAAGAATGTATTTGTAAACAGGGTTCTGCTTTCTTTCTGGTACCAAAGTGTTCGATTTATAAGGAGTGGTGGACAGGCAGTGACTTTTTTCTCTGGACTGTTGGAGGCTGAAGGGTGACCTTATAGAGATTAATAAATTCATGAGGGGCATGGATAGGCTGAATGGCCAAAGTCTTTTGGGACAACGTTTTGACGTAGAAGGTTGATTTGATTTCGTTGGATTTATTACTGTCATGCATACCAAGGTATATTGAAAAATATTGTCTTTTGTGCTTTACAGGCAGATCATATATAGGTGCAGCAGGGTAACTGAACAGAATGAAGGACACAGTGTTACAGCTACTGGGAAGGTGAAAAAAGAGATCAACATTAACATTAAAGAAGTCCATTCAAAAGTCTGATAACTGCAGGGAAAAAGCTATTCTTGTATCTATTCGCACTTGCATACAAACTTTTATATCTTCTGCCCAACAGAAGAGGGTGGAAACGAGTATAGCCAGGGTGGGACGGCTCCTAGATTATGTCGGCTGCTTTCCCAATGCAATACAAAATATAGATGAAGTCAATGGATGACAGGCTGGTTTGCATGATAGATTGGGCTGTGTTCACAACTCTTTGTAGTTTTTTTTGGTCTTGGGAAGAGCAGTTGCCATTCCACACTGATATCCAGAAAAGGTGCTTTCTAACATATATCTATAAAAAGTTGCTAGAGCCTTTATGGATATGCCTAATTTCCTTAGCCTCCTGAGGAAGTAGAGGTGTTGCTGTGTTTTCTAGACTTTCTACTGTCAATGTAGGTGGACCAGAACAGATTTTTGGTGATCATCAATCCCAGGAACTTGATGCTATCGACCATCTCCACCTCAGCACCATTGATGTGGACGGGCGTGTCCTCCACTCTGCTTCCTGAAGTCAATGACCAGCTCCTTCATTTTGCTGACATTGATGGAGAGATTGTCATGTTTACACTGCACCATTAAGCACTCAATCGCTTTCCTCTGCTCTGCTTCGTCGTTACTTGAGATCCAATCTACAATGGTGGTGTCATCAGCAAACCTGTAAATGGATTTGGTGCAGAATTTGGCCACACAGACATCAGTATATAAGGAGTATAGCAGGGGGCTGAGTGTACAGCTTTACGGGGCACCGATATTGAGGATTATCAGGGAGGAGATGTTGCTGAGCTATCAGAGGAAGTGGTTAAGGTGGGTATAATTACAACTTTTTAAAGACATTTGGACAGGTACGTTGACAGGAAATATTTAGAGGAATATGGGCCAAGTGCAGACAAATGACTAGTGAAGTTTAGAATATCTGGTCCTTGTGGACAAATCAGACTGAAGGATCTATTTCCATGCTGTAAGACTTTATGAATCTATATAACATTTGCCAATATTCCTATTCTTCTGCAGCCAATGAATGGAGCTTTGTAACATAGCTCACTGTGTAATCCTGTCAAAATCAATAGCTACAGTGTGTTAAACTGACATTTCTCATCTTGTTCCTCTAGGCCAATGTGATCACTGCAAGAGGCATTTACCTCTTTGGATAAGTTAATTAGAAGAATTAAACTTCCTGAAGATAACCAGCAAACAGCTCTGAGCAAGTCAGAACACCAACAGAAGGATTTAAAATGAATTTCATCAATTTAAATTATCAAACTGTGAGCTCTGAGGATGATCACAGGAATTTTCTAAAAAATGGTTGTTATATACCAGTCAACAAAAGAAGATACAGAAAACGGTTTCTTCGCAAAGATGGGAACTGCAACATCCACTTTAAGCGTGCATTCGGTGAATGGGAAAGTTACTTCTCCGATATCTTCACAACGCTCATAGATCTCAAATGGAGACAAATGTTTCTGATCTTCTCCTTGTCCTATATATTGTCATGGCTCTTCTTTGGTTTTGTTTATTGGATCACAGCAGTTGTCCATGGAGATCTGCAAATTGAAGAAGAAAATCTAGTGCCCTGTATTGTTGAGGTTCACAGCTTCACTGCTGCTTTCCTGTTCTCTATTGAAACACAAACAACTATTGGTTATGGATCTCGCTGTGTGACAGAAGAATGCCCTTTTGCTGTTTCTATGGTCACTTTCCAATCAGTGATAAGTTGTTTAATTAACACATTTATCATTGGTGTTGTAGTAGCGAAAATGTCCAAAGCCAGAAAGAGAGCTCAAACAATTAGGTTTAGCAATAACGCAGTGATAGCAGTAAGAAATGGGAAACTATGCATGATGTGGCGTATTGGAGATTTCCGTGAGAGCCACATCATTGAAGGTACTGTTAGAGCTCAATTACTCCAATTTAAGGAATATGACGACAATAAGCTGTCCGTGGAACACCAGGACTTGCAAATAGTCACAGGCAATATCATTCTCATTAGTCCTGTCACTATTGTACATGAAATCAATGAAAACAGTCCACTCTATGACCTTAATAAGAAAGACTTAGCTGAAAGTGACTTTGAAATCATAGTTACATTTGTCTATTCTGAGGACTCAACAGGAAATACTCATCAGTCTCGAAGCTCATACACTCCTCTGGAAATCCTATGGGGCCACCACTTTAATGAAGTTCTCAAAAACAAGCCAAGTTACTATAAAGTTAACTACTCCCAGTTTCACAAAACTGAAGAAGTGACAACACCAGAATGCAGTGCCAAGACATTGTATTCCACACCGGAACATAGCATCAATGTGCTCACAGTAGCCGGATTGGACAGTGAAGATGGAAAGTGTGAGAGCATGGCCATTCCAAATAACAAAGGAGAGCACGATGAAGAACAATATGTGTACCCAAAGCCTGAATTTACATTCAGAAGCCTCTCTATGGAGTCAGAACTGTGATTCTTGCCTTACTATTGCTAGTGCGCTTTCTGAACACTGCTTTGGGGTTCTTTACAGCAGTAAAATTGATCACTAATTGTCAGGAATAGAATGAACAAAAAATAAACTTATTGGCTACTCCCACTTTCGTAATTCTGATTTATAAACATCCAGAAACGTGGATCAATGGATAAACTGAGGCAGCAGATACAATGATTTTGAAACTCTCTGTCATGCTTTATGTTAGTTATAGTGGGGAATTCTTCCAAAATAACACTTCATCATCCTCCTTATTTTTGTTGCACACCAGGCAAGAGTACAAATGGTCGAAATGTTAAAAGACAGTCACTGCGAAGATAATGAACTTTAAATACATATTTGATGACATTGCTGTCATTTGTGGGCAGAGTGTTTCAGCCAACTGTCCCTCCACCAGTCATTTAGGCAGGCACACTTCAGTGAGCAGCACATAGGAAACGTGACTAGTACTACACAAAGAAATCAATCACTTTTAGGTTAATGACTGGATTGTACTGGCTCTTGGTGCGAGTTTAGAAGTGTTTTGTGGTTTCCAGAGTGTTTAAATTTCCTGAAGACTACTCATAGTATGGCATGTGTTGAAGACCTTTGGCCTGACTTCAAAGATTTTACACAAACCATTTGAACAGATATGACACAGAGCAGGACGAGTTGTTGGACGAGCATGGGGTGAAAAGCTCTCAGAAGGAGGCAATATCCAGGATGTTCAAGGGGCAGTTCTTCTATCTGAACCTCAGTAAGGAACAATGTGCCACAATTCCCTGCTTCACTAAGGAAGTCCTTTCTAAAATCTGCCTGCAGTGGCCACCACTACAATCTCAGAGGCAAACTAGGATGTCACCTTGAGGGGCTTTGAAAGTGACCATGGCTGTGAATTTCTATACTTTTGTTCCTTTGTGGCTGGAACCATGAGGATATTCACCGGTTCCCATGTTGCTGTGCACTGTTGCATAATAAGGGGATAGCAGAAGTCCGCATTTAAATTTCGCTGTATTTACTGCAATACTAGGAAAAACACAGATAACCAACGAATCACAATGTTAGCATGTTAGGTTGAATGAATTTCAGGCTGCGAGATGTAGCTGCTGACAATGCGAGTATTTCATCGGCTGTCCTGGCTTGGCTTTCAATGTGTTATGTATGGCTGTATATGTTCATTCAGGGCGAGGCCCTTCCCCCACCAGCACATGCACATTCATGATTCAATTTTAAAGGATATTCCATTTGAAGTCAGAGTGCAGTGTGAAACTTTCCCTGAAATGCAAGAACCAAGAAGGACGGTTCCTTACCAACGGTGGCCATAACGTCAAATTTCTACAACTGAATCTTCATGTGATGACCACACCAGTATCTGAAGCTTGGGATCATCTCAAGAATTTTTAAAAATCAATTCTACTTCTCACATGTTTCAACTGGAGGACGGTTGTCGCCAGTATACAATCTGAGACAATAAAGAGTATTAAATCATTCTCCAAATGGACAATGCTGGTGGTAGAAATCGATATATGCACAAAAGTGTGACTAATTTGACAATCTCATTGGTGACATTGGAATGTAAAATGGAAACCTCTACAGTGGTATCCTGAGAAGTCCAGTACCTAATTTGGAGCCAAATCTGTTGCAGAATAGACAAAACTTTATCTACATTGAATTATGCTCTCACTGACCTGGCAGTGTTGACGCTCAGACAACTTCATTGAAAAGTGGAAAAGAACTTCTCTCACAGTTGTAAAATCCGAAATTAAACAGTGTAAAATATATTTTTTAAGTTTGCTTTAAATCAAATAGAGATGACTAATGTCTTTTTGCATGTATTAACAGAATTTATAATAAGAAAAGATGACTTTGCAAAATTTTTCCACTTCAAAATTGATGGCTGATAAATAACGAAGGCACTGATGACTTTTCTTGTTTTCCAATGATGGATTAGTTTGAATATTTTCCACACAATTAACAAGTTACAAGCAAGATGTAAGCATATTTGACAAGATCTAACTGATGGTGTTCTTACTATAATGGTTAAAAATGGACAATCAATACTCAACTTTCATCATGTGATTTTAATACCCAAGACCTTTCATGGACTAAGATGGCATTAATAATACGAACAACTAGCTGCCATTGTCACCTGATCAGAGATGGAGGCAAGTCCAGGTAACCAATGCGGAATAAATAAAATCATCTGAACTGTAGTGACGGTTTTTATCTAAAAAAAAGGCGCTAGGGATCTTTATCCCCTGCTATAACTCAATTTTGAATGATAATTTCACATACTGGGGGAGGAAAGGCTTACCTGCCGGTTAACCATCTTGGAAAGACAATAGGGCTAGCCCCTGGGATTGACACTGAACTGTAGTTCAACATTTAACTATATTTGAGCAGCACAGCAAAGAGAAGCAAAATGATTCTGCAACAGCAAGATATGGAAATTGCTATCCGTTTCTCTCAGTCTGAAGGCAAAGTCCAGTGAAAAAGCAAATTGGATAAATAACTTTTCACTGTGAGCACAAAGAATTCTTCAGACTTTGACATTGATGAGGATATAGGTCAACATTTAAACAACTGTGGTCTCAGTTTAAAAATCTATTACCCCAGGACTCTAAGGATTAGTAAACTGTGTGGCCTTTTATCATTTTATCTGGACCAGGGACTCTCTCCATTTTTAAAATTTATTGGCTATTGTGTGTATTTTAGACATAACCTTTATTTCTCTCAGGATTAATAGGTAACACAATTCTTAATTCTTCCACTCAAGAAATACTTACTTCCATCTAATCAACAACATTTTTAATTGGCATGTGATATAGTGAAATATTAAATATAAATTATTTAAAAAACTATTATGGCTGGCCAAGAAGGGATTAAAAAGAGGGGAGTCAAATGATCTTTCCTCACCTGGTCATAACACTGAGCCAAAGGCGTCAGCGGTAGAGCCTCTATTGCGTACATTCTTACATAATATGAAGGCACCCAGGTAGTTAGGAAAGTAGGTGGTGAGGAAGGAAGTTACAAAGTGATATTGACAGGTTAAATGAGTGGGCACCAATTTCGCAAATGGATTGTAATGTGGGAAAGTGTAAAAGTTTCCATTTTAGCAGAAAGAATAAATCAGAAACGTATTAATGAAATTGTGAGAGATTGAAGAGCTCTGAGGTGCAGTAGGATCAGGATGTCCTCATGCATATATCACAATAGTTAATAGACAGGTTCTGCAAGTAATTAGGAAATTGATAGAATGTTTTTGTTTTTACAAGGGAAATTGAATACAAAAGTAGAGATGTTTTACTTGAGCTATATAAGCACAGATAAGATCAGATTTGGAGTCCTGCATGCAATATTGGTCTGCTTATTTAAGGAAGGATGTAAATGCATTGGAAGTGATTCAGAAATGATTGACTATCTAATATTTGTGATGGATGTTTTACTTATCTTATGGAGGAAGGTTTGACCGTCTAGACTCGTATCTGCCAAAGTGTCGAAATAAAAGGCGCCTTGATCGAAACTCCTACGATGCTGAGGTTTTGACAAGATGGATGTGGAAAGGATATTTCCTCTGTGGGCCAATCTACAAACAGGGTGGTGACTGTTTAAATATAAAGGGGCACCATTTAAAACAGAGATGGGAACATTTTTCTAAGAAAGGATCCTAAGTCTTTGAAAACTTTTAAGTTGGAGATAGATCAATTCTGCACAAGTGAGTAAAATGCTATTGAGGGTATGCAGAAATGTTCAGTCATCAAATCAACCATGATCTTATTCAACAACAGAGCAGGCTTAAGGGGCCAATTTGAGGACACTGGTTCCTAACTTGAATGTTCATGCGCAACTTTATTTTTTAAAAATGATTCAGTGTTTGAATACGAACACTACTGAAGATCAGGTTGGGGTTGAAAGTGTTAACTAAAGGCTCCAGTTTTCAGCAGACTATTTCAAAGCCATTACGTGATGTCAATCAGACATTTCCGATCCAACCAAATCTTCATTGAGCCTAATTTTCGTTCCTAACATTGGTCCCTACTCGCAAGGCTTTTCTTTTTGTGCCAATTTGCTAAAATGCTGTTTTTTTTCCATGATTGTTCTGCAGTTTTCCACAAAAATATTCTGCAAGCAGTCACTTTCAAATTAAAATGTTGGAAAACCAGATTTTATCTTTAGGTTTGCTAATGCGGCTTCAGTCAATCAATGCACTCATTCCTGGTATAGGCAAATTCAGATTGGAAGCAACTTTTTGAAAAGATATCATCCTGACCTCTTATGAGAATGTATTATATATCTCTCCACAACATGATGCCAAAGCTTTGTGCAAAACATCTGTTCAAAATTTTCTGTGAACTTACGAAGCAACTAATATTCAAGTATAGAGTTTTTGGTCTTTGAAATAAGAGTGATGCTAAAACAAATTCCACAAATGTTAGTCATTGCATTTTTACCTCCTAAATTGTAAATTATTTCTTACTCAAAGTGCTTTGAACGCTACAGATTTTGTCACTCCATCTGTAAATTAGTACAATTCAAGGTGAGGGACAGATTTTGACACATATATGCGTTCAAACATCACCAGAGTGACAAGACTGAGGGTGTTGTTTATGGCCAGCACGTGTGTGACCTCCAAAATACAAGCCGCGCATCTCCATGTCACTGGCTGCAACAAAGCAGCACTACAAAGATTGTCCAAGTTATTTAAAATGGAGCAAAGTCTGCAAGAGTGGGCGGAAAGCCTAGGAACAGGAAATGGTCAAACGTCTGCCGGCACTGACAAAAAGGAAAGAACTGTCAAACAAACACAATTACTTTATTAGAATATTGAAAAATTAAACAAATCCAAGTGTCTTGTCTACAATGGCTGCGGATCTTGTTCTGGTTACAGATATGATTCAAAGCAATTTTCAATGTGACTCTGGTGTGACCAAGATAAGGGTGCAATGTTTCTTTACAACAAGCTTTGAAAGCCCATCTAAGCAGATGTGAGGACTTGAAGGAAGAGTGGTAAATATGCAAGAGCACACAGGCAGCCTCTGTGATGAAGAAGAGAAGAAGAGGCACAAATTGAAGAACCTGGTGTCAATTCGAGTCTGTATTGGATTTCTTATGAGACTGTTGAAAGACTATCATGAAGCCTATTGCCAGATACGAAATTACTGTCCATTGCAGAGCTTACAACAATCTGCGTTTAATTGAGAAAAAAGACACATATTTTAAAAGATGTTGTTGGGTGGTTAAAAATCGATTAGCTAATTCTGTTTGGGTAATTGTGAGTTGTTTGATTTTTTGAAAGAAAAAGAATAGCATTTCCAATTGCAGTAGGCTTGGAAGAGCAGAGGATTTGGGGTTAGGCTTGGTTTAAAGGGTGTTATAAAAGGCACCATAGGTTGATAAGACTGATAAAAGCTAATAAAGTTGTTAGTTTCATCTCAAAGCATACAGATCATAAAAAAACAAGAGACAATAATGAACATACATAATGCATAAATTAGACTTCACTTAGAGTATTATGTTTGAGTAACATATTTCCAAGATTCTTGTTTGTGCCTTCATATTTGCCCACAACATCGTCTCACGAAACAGAAGAGTTCTACACAGCCATACGGCCCTGTGCGCATTTTCCATTCCTCTCACCCTGCTTTGGTCTGTGCAACGTACCACACCACTGGCAGCCACTCAATGA
The DNA here is from genome assembly GCF_030684315.1 of Stegostoma tigrinum. NCBI lineage: Eukaryota > Metazoa > Chordata > Chondrichthyes > Orectolobiformes > Stegostomatidae > Stegostoma > Stegostoma tigrinum. The sequence continues at coordinate 17,635,533 of NC_081375.1, forward strand.
ACCTCACTTTTCTGAAAGTCCAGCCTTAAGCCCAAATACCTTCTCAGCTCCCTCACATTTCTCAAGCCAGAGAAATCTTAATTTTAAACCCTGCTTTCACATCTCCAATTTACTCCAATGTTTTGCCTTTGCCTTTAGAGGTGTATGAGTTACAAGATCATTGTCTCCATGTCAGGGGAATTATAAAATATTGCCTTTTTGAAATAAATCTATGGGTATTTTTTTGAGGAATAGTTGCAGCTCAGTGCTGTGTAAGTTTGTCACAGTGAAGTAGCAACTGGGGCAGTACAATCAGTCTCAGTGACTCGCACTAAGTGGCAGAAAAACTGGCCTGGGATTCCCAAACCTAATCACTTTTCAGTGAAAGATAACAAAGTGTTGAGCTGGATGAACACAGCAGGCCAAGCAGCATCTCGGGAGCACAAAAGCTGACGTTTCGGGCCTAGACCCTTCATCAGAAAAGGGGGAGGGGGAGAGGGTTCTGGAATAAATAGGGAGAGAGGGGGAGGCAGACTGAAGATGGAGAGAAAAGAAGATAGGTGGAGAGGAGAGTATAGGTGAGGAGGTAGGGAGGGGATAGGTCAGTCCAGGGAAGACGGACAGGTCAAGAAGGCGGGATGAGGTTAATAGGTAGGAAATGGAGGTGCGGCTTGAGGTGGGAGGAAGGGATAGGTGAGAGGAAGAACAGGTTAGGGAGGCGGGGACAAGCTGGGCTGGTTTTGGGATGCAGTGGGGGAAGGGGTGATTTTGAAGCTTGTGAAGTCCACAGTGATATCATTGGGCTGCAGGGTTCCCAAGTGGAATATGAGTTGCTGTTCCTGCAACCTTTGGGTGGCATTATTGTGGCACTGCAGGAGGCCCAGGATGGACATGTCGTCTGAGGAATGGGAGGGGGAGTTAAAATGGTTTGCGACTGGGAGGTGCAGTTGTTTATTGCGAACCGAGCGGAGGTGTTCTGCAAAGCAGTCCCCAAGTCTCCGCTTGGTTTCCCCAGTGCAGAGGAAGGCACACCAGGTACAGTGGATACAGTATACCACATTGGCTGATGTGCAGGTGAACATCTGCCTAATATGGAAAGTCATCTTGGGGCCTGGGATGGCGGTGAGGGAGGAGGTGTGCGGGCAAGTGTAGCACTTCCTGCGGTTGCAGGGGAAGGTGCCGGGTGTGGTGGGGCTGGAGGGCAGTGTGGAGCGGACAAGGGAATCATGGAGAGAGTTGTCTCTCTGGAAGGCAGACAAGGGTGGGGTTGGAAAAATGTCTTGGGTGGTAGGGTCAGATTGTAGATGGCGGAAGTGTTGGAGGATGATGCGTTGTATCCGGAGGTTGGTGGAGTGGTATGTGAGAACAAGAGGGATCCTCTTAGGGCGGTTGTGGCGGGGGCGGGGTGTGAGGGATGTGATGTGGTAAATGCGGGAAACGCGGTCGAGGGCGTCCTCGAACACTGCGGGGGAAAAGTTGCGGTCCTTGAAGAACGTGGACATCTGGGATGTGCGGGAGTGGAATGCCTCATCCTGGGAGTAGTTGCGGCGGAGGTGGAGGAATTGGGAATAGGGGATGGGACTTTTGCAGGATGGTGGGTGGGAGGCAGTTTACTCTAGGTAGCTGTGCGAGTCGATGGGCTTGAAATGGACATCAGTTTCTAGCTGGTTACCTGAGATGGAGACTGAGAGGTCGAGGAAGGTGAGGGATGTGTTGGAGATGGCCCAGGTGAACTTGAGTTTGGGGTGGAAGGTGTTGGTGAAGTGGATGAACTGTTTGAGCTCCTCTGGGGACCAAGAGGCGGCGCCGATACAGTCATCAATGTAACGGAGGAAGAGGTGGGGTTTGGGGCCTGTCTAGTTGCGGAAGACGGACTGTTCTGTGAACCTTGGGAAGGAAGTGCACATGGGAGCAAGGATTACATTGGGTTTAGATATGACCTTCCAATGGTCAAATAAGATCAGGCATGTAGACTTATTGCTCAGGCTAACAAATCAAACAAGACAGAGGCTTAAGGTGCGAGAGGATCACTAAGGCAGGGGGAGGGGAGGATCAGGCTTTTTAATTTGAGGTAAGGAAGTATAAAGTAAATTGGTCTGATTTTAGAAATGCTAATGAGTTGAATAGATGTAGCACTAAATGTCACAATGTTTCTGGTCTTTGACAGAAAGTAAAATTGATTTCAGACAGAGTTATATTCTGAATAAATATTTAAACCAAAGAAAAAATATTTGTCAAGAGTTTTTGTTTAATTCTTTTTTTTGTAGACTGTAAAAATACTGAAATATCGGCAAACATTGGGGTTTAAAGTCTAACACAAATCCTCTGGATGTACACCAAGAATTATTTGGCACGGAATATAAATATTCAAGTTGCTTGCCTGAGATATTTGCAGAGATTCTTGAATCAAGTCGCAGGTGATCAGTGCAGACACAATATGAAAAAATTGTTGGAATTTGTTCTGACAGTTTATCAGCACCATTAATACTTTTTTCAATTTGACCCATTGAAATAATCCTTATTTTCATCAGGGCCAGTTTGGCTGCTTTCAGGCAGTTACAGCAGGCTTGAGACAAGAAATGACTGGGATGTACCCACCGTCTAAAGAAACAACACAGTTGTCTACTGAAGACCTGTTATCAGCAGTTAAAATCATATGAAAGGTAAAATGACAAAGGAGAGCCAACCTTCTATCACAATGAACCTGTTAAAGCACCACATATCCAAATGACAGCCTTGCCCAGCAGCATACATTTTCCTAATCAACCTGCTCGAGATGTCACATACCCCCGCGACAGATGGGACTTGAACTAAGGCCTCTGGGTTCAAACAGAGGGACATGACGACTGCACCACAATAGCATCCTTTCCTGGCAGCATACTTTCTAACCAACCTGTTTAGAGATTTTACAACACGCCTCTGGAGCAAGTGGGGCTTGATTGTGGGTCTTTTAGCTCAGAGGTAGGGACACTTAGCACTGCACCAGAACAGCACCATTTCCTAGTTGTACTGTACACTGGAAAATTACAGGTATATTACCAGTGCTGAAGTGTTAAATAAGTTAGACTCATTGCTTGACTATTTTCAACAGGTCACCAACACAATCGAGGAAGCATTTGAGTGACTGGGCCAGCTTTTCAGTCTCTGTGAGAAGAAACAATTTGTCAAGAATTAAGCAACTGTCATCGAAACTATTTTCAAAATGAACTGATGATTACCTGTTTCCCGATGTTTTACAATGCAAACTGTGTTGCTTGAATTTTGTTTTTAAAATATTTGCTTTGTGTGAGTTTTATAGAGAAGGGAGCCGGACTGCTGATTTTGTGAATGCTGATTAACACACATAAAAAACGCTTGAAGATTATGTGATTCTCATTTCTGTTTATTTGAAATTGTTAATCGTCTTAATGAAAACATTAGCTAAACTGTCCTGTGCTTTTCTTGATAACATTTCTTTTGCCAAAGAAAAAAAGGTGTCTTAAAACCTTAATTATCAGCAAATAATATCTTTAAGTGAATTATAACATTGATTGATTAAGAAATGAAAATGACTGCTATAACAAATTATCACTCAGCACACTATATCCTCGGTGTTGCTTATGCCAAGTTGTAAACACATATGTACCACATGGTCCAATGGCATTTTGGATCAGTCATGTCGTTAGTGTTTTATGTTGACTGAGTTCACTAGTGGCCAGAAATGTTGACATTAAGGACGAGTACTGTAAAGGAGAAATACTATATTGCAGTGTTCCATGTAATATTTACCAAAATTTCATCATTATCCAATTATAGTCAATTGTTGAATAATGGGCTGTGATATAATCAATTCATATTTATTTAACTCCTGGCATATTTGGAATGTAACAATGTATGAGCACTTAATATACGAGCCTGCTAGTTGTGTCAATTGGTAATATATCTGCCTCCAAGTCAGAATGCTTATATCAAGGCCCATTGCAAATTTGAAATGTTAATCCACATAAATTACAGCAATGCAGCAGTGTGCTATCAGGGGTAGTGTGCTGTCAACTCATTCCATCAATTCTCTTAAAATTCTAAAAAAAACTATTCAAACGGCATTGCAATATTATTTCCTGAGTCAAATGTCTTCTATATAGGAAAAGAGTTTAATGTATCCAGCAGTGACTGTCAATGAGCATAAAATTTGACCTCATCATTCATTTTGTCTTCAGGCAATGCATATTTGTTCAGGTCTAAATGTGCACATTTTACTGTTGTTAACTCTTCAATATTTATCAAGTCATTATGAACAACTGGTAGAATTTTCGTAGATAAAATACCACATGATAGAACCATGGGTGCAGCTTGATATTGGTCTGTAAGTGTGAAGTCGGACCCAAAAGTAGGAGTTACTTCTGCTCAGGAGTGGGTCTGGATTCACATGCAATTGTGATGTCCTCAGCTCCTTACATCTGCATGCACGGGTAAAACGACAAGTGTTACGGGCATGATGTTCTGAGGTCCATTCGGGTCATCTTGGCTCCAACATCTGGGTGTCACATTTGAAAAGCGTCCTCACACGACAATTCAAAGTCTAAGCAGCATGATTATTCACCAAACCCAACTCCTCTAGAGATGTCAGAGACCAGGCAAAGGCTGCCCATGCTTTAGCAATTAGCAAATCTTGAATCAGAAGCTCCGAAGAACAGTCATTGGACCTGAAACATTAACTCTGATTTCTCTCCGCAGGTGCTGCCAGACCTGCTGTGATTTTCCAGCAATTTTCATTTTTGTTTCATGCTTTAGCAATATTCCTTGAGAGGTTCTCCTCAGGGCTGTCCTGGGAGCAAACTGACTGACAAAGACAGCCAGGGCAGTGGTAACTATAAAGGACTGTACCCATGGAAGGTTCAAGAGAACCCGGTTCCACTGCTGCAATGAGGATGATTAATCAGCTGGTGTTATATAATGCCATATGCCCCTATGAATGTGAGTTAGCACTGTAATGAAACCTAACAGAGGAGTGTCACCCACAAGGGTGCCAAGATTGGGTGTCACTTCATTTTAGCTGCTAATGTTGCCACACTGGCATCACAGTGGTACTGCCTCGCACACATCTGTTTGAGTTTATACTTAAACACAAAGGGAGCTAAAATATTCAGCGGCTCACACACTACTGACCTTTCATCTCAACGTGCAGAACGTATCTGAAAATCTTCTCACCAAGGTTTGCAATGGGACAAGAACACAGCAACAAAAGGTTAAGCAATTTACAGGTATCTCAGGAGCGCACATCATGTAATGTTTGAATAACTGTAGCATTTTGAGTCGCCTTTTATTCAGAGCCCTTTGACACTTCACTTCCTCTCCACCACATTCGTCTAACGAGTAATGCACACACAGTTGTAGGGATTGACATCTTTAACTATATTAATCCATACATTGTACTCATGTATCTATGCTCATTTCTCTTAAAGCTTCTCTCCATCTGCAGGAGAAGAAGGTGCACAATAAGTGCGAATAAGACAAAGAGGCGCTGGGGAACGATGCTTGGTATTAGGTTCTTGATATCATCTAAGGAGTGAGCTGCTGAGCTGGCAGGCAGCATCGGAAATGTGCCTGTACTGAAGAGGAGATTGAAAACTACAACCATCTAATGACAAGGCCTCTAGTCCATTCCACCCAACTGCACATTGAGAATGAACATCCTAATGAAATCCTCAGTAACGTTAGCTACTTGAGATTTTATGAAATCTTCCTGTTTTTCCATGCAGCTTCTGGATCACTTTCCCAAGCCAGGGCAAATAAAAGAAAAGCCCAAGGAACGTCCCTACCAGCCCCTCAAACCAGACCTTTGAGGAGGGACAGTCACAATCCCTAGACGATGCATGGTCAAGGCCTTCTTCTCCACCCTGTGCCAGACAAGGAACATTCACTTCAGTGGTTAATACATCTAGACTAAGATTGAGGGTACATCTTGTTGTTGAGTGCAGCACTGACATGGATTGGCAGCTCCAGGAGGAAAGAACAGGGGATGTCTCTGATACTTTGTGGGCTGCTGGTGAACAGGCCCCTGCTAAGCCCAACACAGCTGGTGAGCCTCCAGAATGGGCCATTAATGAGATGACAAAGATTCACTGGCAAGCAGGAGAAAATACATCAGAGGTGCCAACGATCCCAAAGTGAACTCTTTGCCTGATGCTAAGTCTTGGTGGTACTACAGAACACCACAGGTATGGTGAGGAAACCTGCTGAATGCTTGCTTCAGGTGACAATGGTGGGTACCCCGATCGTCCAGACCCTAGGGGTCTCCAGCCTGCAAGGAGTCTCTTGGACACGTCTCTTGGAAACCTCCTCAGCCTGTCCTGAGGGAGATGTGTGGGTCCCTGACAGAGGGGACATGACACAGCTCCTCCATATTGGTGCACAATCCCCTTAAATGAATGAGATACCTGGAGATAGATCCAGTAGATCAAGGTCCCTCAGCACTCTCTCAGATAGCCAGGGAATGAATGCATCCATGCCTCAAATGATGGAGTGAATGTGAATGTAGCAGGTACTGATTCCTCAGCTGGATCTGACTGTCTATGGTGGCTGCCATCCATTCCACAGGAACAGTCATCCATTACCACAACAGGGCCATGACATCAAACAGCACTTTGGCTGACTTTTCTGGTCTTTGTTCCAAACTCCAGGTACGCAGAAACAAGAACAGAAAAATGCCACAGAAACCCAGCAGCTTTGTGGACAAAGATTATGAATTAATGTTTGGAGTCTGATATGGCTTTTCTTCTGAAAGCTTTTTATGAGCTTGTTGACGTCATGTGTTTCATCACTTCCAATGTGTGCATTTAAGAACTACAAGGCAACATTTGACCAAGACTTCTCCTTATCTGATTAAACAGTAAGGCTTCACTTCCCACACTGTCAGCATTTGCACAAGACAGCAGCATAGCTGTGAAGGAATCAAGTTACTGGAAAAGTCTGTACACATCAGAGTTTGAAGAAAGAAGATTACCCTGCCAGGTACACGCCTCATATACATAGTTGGGTTGATGAATACAAGTGTTTCCAGTTTTGGTGTAACACAAGTGCACCTGTGACTGTCATTCCAATGGCCAGAAAAGCTGACCCACTTGAAGAACACTGTGAAATTAACAGCAAAAATTTAACCAGCTATTGAGAAACTGAATTTTTGCTTCCCATCCAATTAAATTCCTTGCCTACCCTTTCTAAAATCCCGGGCGGTGGACCCAGAAATGTCCACTTTTGGAGTCTTACATCACAGACAAAGGACATTTGGCCCATCAGGCCTGTTATGGCTCTTGGCAGGAATAATATATTAATCTCATTCTTCTGCTCTTGCCCAGTACTGTGCACATTTCACCTCATGTATTTATCCAATTACATTAATGAGTGATCTTTCTTTTGATACAGTGTTGAGTGGTGGAAGTGAATGGATTGTTGACTACTCACTTGAGCAGAAGTGGGAACAATCATTACACTGTGACTGGGATATCTTGAGGCTGGACTGTCACATTGAAAAATTCAGCAGAATTGTACAACAACCCAACACTGGAAATTCAGTTGACTTTCTAATTCCACATGAAAACAGTTCCTTGAAAGACCAACTTTCAATGTGTGGTGGGGTTTCAGGTGCTGAGTAAAGGGAGCCAAAGAACATGCTGGTTGAGGCCTGGTTTTTCTTTCTCAGGATCCTTGGCTGCCAAAGAATATGACGTTACTTCAAAAGTAAATGTTTCTCAGTGCATGGAGGAGTGTTTACCACTATAGTAACAACATAGCTCCCTTAAAACTCTCTCCACTGGGTGAAACTGCTTTGACGAACAACGTGCAGTTCTTCCAAGTGGGAGAACATCTCAAGGCAATATTGTAAATGTCAAGGTAAGAACTTCCAGATTATCACCAGTATGAAAAAAAACGTTTACTTGTCTAAGTCTTCCTTTGATGCTTCAATTTGACATTGTTTCTGTTATTCATCTCCCTGGCAAATTTGAATCTCTTCTCATCCAGCTTGTGCTGTAATGCTGAGATTATTCCATGCATTCATTCACATCATCAATTCGTTAGTCCAGATGATTTTGAACTTTAACCTTTTAAAATGTCATTTTAAAAAAAAAATTATCACTACCTTTCTATTTGGTTAGATTTATTTTGACATGCTTCTGACATGTCTGCATGGCACACGCCATACTAACTGTCTCAGATTTCAGAATCATTAAAAAGCTGTCTCAATTAATATTTATTCACAAAAAAAGAACTTGATGACATGCCTCAAAAATGAAATGAAATTGAGAGATTTTTTTTCTCTATCCTTTCCTCCCATTCCTCCTTAGATAACAAAGTGTAGAGCTGGATGAACACAGCAGGCCAAGCAGCATCAGAGGAGCAGGAAAGCTGATGTTTCAGGTCTGGATAATAAAATGTGAGGCTGGATGAACACAGCAGGCCAAGCAGCATCTCAGGAGCACAAAAGCTGACGTTTCGGGCCTAGACCCTTCATCAGAGAGGGGGATGGGGAGAGGGAACTGGAATAAATAGGGAGAGAGGGGGAGGCGGACCGAAGATGGAGAGTAAAGAAGATAGGTGGAGAGAGTATAGGTAGGGAGGTAGGGAGGGGATAGGTCAGTCCAGGGAAGACGGACAGGTCAAGGAGGTGGGATGAGGTAAGTAGGTAGATGGGGGTGGACCCTTCTTCTCATCCAGCTCTAAACCTTGTTATCTCAGATTCTCCAGCATCTGCAGTTCCTGCTGTCTCTTATTCCTCCTGCTCTCCTGGCCCCCACCCCACCATAATAGGGACCACTAATGTGGAATTGTTGCACTATCTGTCCCAATGTTTTTGTCTCAAAGTTTGACTTGGCCCTACTCCTTTCATAGGCCTTGCCTCTTGTGCCAGTCTTCATTTCTGAATTCCTGAAACTTCATGGGTGGGAAAGAGATGCATCTTGGCTTAGTTTCCTTGTACCATAGCAAACTATTTGCCACCCCTGAAATTTTGGTCTTTGTGCATGTCTGACAAATTATCCTTACAGTCATGTGCTTTAGGGAGCAGAGGTTGAGACAATAATGAGCTGACAAATGTAGAAGAAAGAGAAATACACAACAGGAGACTACACAGTCCATAGAAATTGGGGGAAAAAAAACATTGTGCAGGAGAATACAGGCAAGTGTCATTGAAAATTAAATGCAAAGAGGCAGAGAGAAATTAAGAATTGTGAATCAAAAATGAATCAATGTTGCCTTTATTATGTTACTCTTGCAGTGATAAAGCTCATTTTAAGTACAAATCCAGAAAAAGTACCAGTGTAATTACAGATTAGAACCTGTTATGATTCTGGAAGGCACTAAGGCACCCCACACTAGATTCAGACATGTGCTTGCAACTGACCAGAGTACAGTTCTGGTCTGCAATTGACAATCATTGTCTGTCATGATGTGATAATGGGAACTGCAGATGCTGGAGAATCCAAGATAATGAAATGTGAGGCTGGATGAACACAGCAGGCCCAGCAGCATCTCAGGAGCACAAACTCTGATGAAGGGTCTAGGCCCGAAACGTCAGCTTTTGTGCTCCTGAGATGCTGCTGGGCCTGCTGTGTTCATCCAGCCTCACATTTCATTGTCTGTCATGAATATTGTTCAAATTTCCTCTTTTTGAAGGGTTGGCTTTCAGGATGACTTGGGTCAGCCAACCCACCACATGGGCTCAAGTTATTACAATCTCATTAAGTGGGCTGGTCATGGTTTTTGTGACAGGCAACTCACTTAACAAGTGGGACAAACGTTGGCTGTGTTGAGCCTGAAACCTATTTAAAAAGAGTGTGCTTACAACTCATTAAAGTTTTCTGTCACTTTACTGTGCAGAAATTATCCTGGTTTTGAGGTTTGGATTGAGAGACACAGTAATTCAAGAACACCAGAGTGCAGTGGTGCCACAGTGAGAAGTCCTTACGCTGGGGGTCAGGAAAAAGGTCCTCTTCACATTCAATGCCCGCAGCCAGGCAGAGGCAGCAAGACTAGAAGGAAGTGGTTAGGAAAATACATTGCCAGATTTGATCATCTTCAGGATATGGGTACAGTGTCACAAGAGGTTCAATTCTTTTGCAATGACAACAGTTGACATAATAAAACATTCCCAGATACATTACAATAGCACTTTCAAATATAATTCAACACAAAAGCACATGAAGGCTTTTTGAACATCTGACCACAAGCTTTGCTGAACATGTAGCATTTATAGAATGCCTTAAAAAGGCCGGGAGAGAAGTTTGGGTAGGAATTTCGGGAGCTGAGGAACAGGTCATTGATTAGAAAATCAAGGAGGTACATAGGGCAAGAATGATGCTTGATTCTCTCTTTTTCTTAGCATTAGACCTTTTTCCTAACAGCATCTTCCCACACCTCCAGTTTCTGTAATAAATACAAGCCACGTGTGTAAATGCAGTAAAATGGACATATACCCAGTTAGCATTCTGCTTTTACTGGGTCCCCGTTTAAATAGTTTCAATCCCATGATGATTTGTTCACATTTTCCACTTTCTTCTTCCACACCTTCAGAACTTGCTGCTTCTCCTGTCGGGAAAACCAGAAGGGCAGCCCTCATCAGATCCTGCCTTAATAGAGCACGAATCTATTTCAATCCGTTTTGCAGATAACATGAGGGACATTGGGCAAAGTAAAGACGAGGGGCCACTTATTTTTAAAAATTGCATTTATAAGATATAATGGAAATTGGAAAGTGTTTAACAATCAAGTTCTTTCAAAGTGCGGTTACAATTGTAACACACAACACGTGGCAGTCATTTTGTACATGGAAAGACCTTGAGAACAGCAAGGTGAAAATAACCAGGATGTCTGTTTTATATGTGTTGGTCAAAAGACAATTATTAATTATAAGAAGAGGAGGAACTGCCTCGCTGTTCTTGAAGTAGTGTCATGGGGTTGCATACAGCCACTTGAGGATAAAGAAGGTTTATCAATTTATCTGAAAAGACACCACAGACAATGTGACATGCCTGCAGTACTGCAGTAACAGTCTAAATGATATGACCATTAAACATAGGTACAGAGTTGGATATTCAGCCCATCAAGTCTGGTCTGCCATTCAATGAGAATATGGCTGCTCTGATAACTCTCAACTCCATTTTCCTGCTTCTTCCCTGTAACCATTGATTCCCTGAATTGTAAAAACTCAATCTCAGTCTTAAGTGTACATAATGACCCAATCTTGACAGCCCTCTGCAGTAAAGAATTCCACAGATTTGCTACCCTCTGAGAAATTCCTCCTCATCTATGTCTTAAATGAGATTTAATCTTATTCTTAACCCCTTAATCTGAGATCATGCCCTTTGTTCCCAGACTCTCCCACAATGGGGAAACAACCTCCTCACATCTACCCGTCAAGCTCCCTAAGAATCTTATATATTTCAATAAGGTCCCCTAATCATTCTTCTAATTTCCAATAACTGCAACCTACTCAACACTTCCTAATAAGACAGCCCCTCCATGCCTGGTATCAGCCTAATGAACCTTCTTTTGAATGTCTATAATGCCAGTATATTTTTCCTTAGTTAAGAGGCCCAAAACTGTTCGCAGTACTCCAGCTATGGTCTGACCAGTGCCTTGTATAATTTGAGAAAAGCCTCTTCATTTTTATACTCCATTCCCTTTGAAATAAAGGACACCATTAGTTGTGAGTTTTTTTGTGATTCATGCATGAGGACACTTATGTCTCTCTCTGCTGTAGTTTTCTGCAGTTTTTCTCCATTTAAATAATATTCAGCTTCTCTAGTCTTCCTGCCAAATTGTATAACCACACATTTACCCACATCTGCCAAGCTTTTATCCACATGTTTAACTATTCTGTATCCCTCTGCCCAGACTGTGTGTCAGCCTCACCACTTGCTTTTCCATCTACTTTTGTGTTAACTACAAACTTGGCTATTGTACATTCCTTTCACTCACCCAAGTCATGAATATATATTGTATATGGTTGTGGCCAGAGTACTAATCCCTGTGGCACTACAGTAACATGGCAGTAGAGTAGGACTGTCCAGCCAGAGCTCCTCTGCTCTGTCTGTTCCTTTTCTCATTTTCATTTTTCTCTCCCTCTCTCCGCAATTCTCTCGGCCTTAGACACCTGAGCTCAGCCTCCGAAGTGGGGCTGGCAACCAAACCGAAGAAGCCAGCAACCAGAGGCCCAGTGCAGAATGGGACAGCAGTGGCCCAGTGTGCAGTGGGACAGCAGTAGCCGAGTGCGCAGTGGGACAGCAGTGGCCCAGTGTGCAGTGGGACAGCAGTAGCCGAGTGCGGAGTGGGACAGCAATGACCCGATGCGCAGTGGGACAGCAGTGGCTCAGTGTGCAGTGGGACAGCAGTGACCTAGTGTGGAGTGAGACAGCAGTGGCCCAGTGCGGAATGGGACAGCAGTGGATCTGTGCGGAGTGGGACAGCAGGGGATCTGTGCGGAATGGGACAGCAGTGGCCCAGTGCGGAGAGAGACAGCAGTGGCCCAGTGTGGAATGGGACAGCAGTGACCCAGTGCGGAGAGAGACAGCAGTGGCCCAGTGCGGAGTGGGACAGCAGTGGATCTGTGCGGAGTGGGACAGCAGGGGATCTGTGCGGTGTGGGACAGCAGGGGATCTGTGCGGTGTGGGACAGCAGTGGATCTGTGCGGAGTGGGACAGCAGGGGATCTGTGCGGAGTGGGACAGCAGGGGATCTGTGCGGTGTGGGACAGCAGGGAATCTGTGCGGTGTGGGACAGCAGTGGATCTGTGCGGAGTGGGACAGCAGGGGATCTGTGCGGAGTGGGACAACAGTGGATCTGTGCGGAGTGGGACAGCAGGGGATCTGTGCGGAGTGGGACAGCAGTGGCCCAGTGCGGAGTAGGACAGCAGGGGATCTGTGCGGAGTGGGACAGCAGTGGATCTGTGCGGAGTGGGACAGCAGGGTCTCAGTGCGGAGTGGGACAGCACGGTCTCAGTGCGGAGTGGGACAGCAGTGGCCCAGTGCAGAGTGGGACAGCAGGGTCTCAGTGCGGAGTGGGACAGCAGGGGCTCAGTGCGGAGTGGGACAGCAGGGTCTCAGTGGGGAGTGGGACAGCTGGGACTCAGTGCGGAGTGTGACAGCAGGGTCTCAGTGCGGAGTGTGACAGCAGGGTCTCAGTGCAGAGTGGGACAGCAGTGGCCCAGGGTGGAGTGTGATAGCAGAGTCTCAGTGCGAGTGCGACAGCAGGGTCTCAGTACGGTGTGAGACAGCAGTGGCCCAGTGGGTTGTGGGACAGCAGTGGCTCAGTGCAGTGTGGGATAGCAGCGGTCCAATGCGAAGTAGGACAGCCGAGGCTGAGTGCGGAATGGGACAGCCGAGGCCGAGTGCGTAGTAGGCCAGCAGTGGCCCAGTGCGGTGTGGGACAGCAGAGACTCAGTGCGGAGTGAGACAACAGTGGATCTGTGTGGAGGGTGACAGCAGGGGAACTGTGTGGAGTGTGACAGCAGGGGATCTATGCGGAGTGGGACAGCAGGGGATCTGTGCGGTGTGGGATAGCAGGGGATCTATGCGGAGTGGGACAGTTGGGGATCTGTGCGGTGTGGGATAGCAGGGGCCCAGTGCACAGTGGGACCGCAGGGTCGAACCACGTGGAAGCCTCACACGCTGGTCTGCTGTGGACAGACCTTGGAGAAAGACCGTGATATTTGTCTTTTTAACTTTGTTTCTCGCTTTTCTTACCTGTCGTTCCACTGTGTTTAGTTGTAACGTAAATTTTCTTTCTTCATTTTTCTATTCTTTAAGGATTGTAACTAAGTACTCTGGTACCTAAGATGGTGCTGTAAGTGGCGAATTATAAACGTTTCCTTGTACTCATTTGAATACAAATGACAATGAAGCTAATTCAGCTCAATTCAATTAATTCAACTCAATTCAACTCCACTAGTAACAGATTGCCATCCTGAAAATGCTGCCTTGTCTCACCTCTTTGTCTTCTATTTGTCAGTCCTCTACCCATGCTAATATAATACTTCCTCCTCCTTATATAAATATGTTATATCTGCTGGTTTATTTACATCTATCCTGCCTTTTATCTCCTCAAAGAATTCTAGTATATTTAATAAATAAATAATTCAGTAGATAAATGATGTACTCATGTCTCTTGAATACAGCCTAACCCCATGATATTCAGACAGGAAGTCCACTTAATATTTATAACTTTTCTCTAACAATAATACAGGAAGAACATAATGATGGTATCTTGTGTGGCAATAATATACACTTTCCAATGTACTTAAGTACATGTGACAATCAAATCAAATCAATCAGTCTTATTGCTGTCCCTGGTGAACATCTGTACAGGCTGCTATTGTGAGAACCCCTGACAAAATCTGTGCGTGGATTGGCCATAACTGTAATTGGTCAATCCTATTAGCCTCACAGACCAGTACCATTGTACTTGTCAAGCAGAGAAGAATTAAAATCAAACCCCATGACTTATTTTTCCATTTAAGAGTCTAAGAGAAACTCAGAAGTTCTAGGAAGCTGGAAATTCAGGGACCTCTGAGTGGAGACATATTTGTTTCTCTCAGAGCTTTAGAGATAAGTTACTTTGATAAAGAGAAAGAGAGCGTTCTAAAGCCTAACAGTGTGAGTTTAGGGGAGTGACAGTTTCTGGGAAGGGATCGATGAGCTCAAAACAAGGTCAATTTTTACAAGACTTCCAGAATTTGTTCTAATGGATAGTGGATTACCATTGAGATGCCACTTCTGTGGGAGCGCTGAGTAAAAGTTAATTTGGAGGAGTTTGATCAGAATCCAAGTCCTGGCTGGAATTCATGTGTGCAATGATTGGTAACAAATCAAACTAGGGCTGGTTGCTGTCTCGCTGCCTCAAGCACCAGGGACCTGGGCCTGATTCCACCCTCAGAGAACTGTGTGGAGTTTGCACATTCTCCCCATGTCTGCGTGGGTTTCCTCCAGGTGCTCTGGTTTCCTCCAACAGTCCAAAGAAGTACAGGTTAAGTGGATTGGCCATGTTAAATTGTCCATAGTGTCCAGGGATGTGCAGGTTAGGTGGGTTAGTCATGGGAAATGCAGGGTTACGGGGATAGGGTAGGAGGTGGGCCTGGGAGGGATGCTCTTCAGAGGGGTGGCCTGGATTTAGTGGGATGAATGGCCTGCTTCCACACTGTAAAGATTCTCTTGTTCTACTTCTAAAGGTACCCAGAAGCAAGAGAAACAACAAATCTCGTTAAAAATAGCAATATTATTCATAGTATTCAAACTGACCCATTCAACTCAAGTGTTTTTTTATGCAATTTATACACAAAGCTGGCTTTGGAAACATACATATTGGAACAAAGAGTATATTTCTCGGAAACTAGAAAGTACCTAATAACCCTGTATCGAAAGGAGGTGTCAGTGTTCCATCAGCCAAGAATAGAGAGCAAAAGATTTTCACCTCCCACTTGCACCATCTTGTGGGCGAACAGGAGGTTTGCAAGTAGCTTCCTTACCCGCCAGTAGCAAAGCAGACATCAAAGGCGTAATTGGGACAACATCAAAGTCTAAACCCGCGCAATACAAAATATTAGGCAGCAATTACGTAAAGACCAGAATAAAACATCAAGATTTTGCAAATGCAGAAAATTAAAGCCTGCTGCAAGTAAACACACTTGAGAAGTGAGTTCAAAGAAATGTCACACACGAAGGAACAAAAATGGCTGGGGAAAAGTAATGTCTTTCCGATTGATACATTGTCTATGTGCTGGACCTGGCAGCTGCCTAGTCTCTAAATAGAGCATACGGCGTTGTTCAAAATTACAACTTGGAATTACTTTAATTATGTTTTGATCTAGTTTATTATCAGAAACTGCTGGCCCAAATTGCCATTCGTCTGTGTGGATTGACTATTAATTCAGGATCTTCTGCGAGATTACTTCAAATCGTTTTGGAGGAGACTTGATTTAATTCAAACTGGTGTCTCACGCTCACGGCGGTGCATTAGCTGATGCCCCGTTAGTTCTTCTCACTTTCCAGTCAGCAAGTGTTGGGGGTTCAATGCCAGAAGGGCTTGTTTAAAAACACAAATGACCTGAAGTGAGTTTCCCAATTTGCAGGCTGCAGCGGTCACAAAGCTTCAGCCAGTGAGTAAAGCCAGAAACAGGTGCAACCAGCCGGGGAAACGCTGGGTTTCGCTTGAGCTCTTGCGGAGCGCATTTGGCGCCACTCGCTGGGAGTTTTGCAGCCTCGGTGGTATCGGGATCCTGGAGTGAGCGGATTTCTCCCAGCTCCGTGCACCCAGTACCCGCAAAACAAAACCCGGGCTAACGACAACAGCAGCCCGCTCCGCTCTGCTAACAGATCAACTTGCCCCTTCTGGGTCACAGCGGCGCAGCAAGAGAGGGCCATTTTTTTTACCGGTTTCTTCCGCAGTCCAGCTGTGAGACCACTAAAGCACACAGCGCATCCCGGACGGGCCAATCGGCCCAACAGGCTTGCTGCTGAACTCGGAAAGACACTACCCGCAAATGAGCCCCAGCTCCTCTGCCCAGAAATCCTGTCCTGCTGCACCTTATCAATTCCATGCCCGATTACATTTGTTTGCAAAGTTTAAAAAAAATGCATCTGCTTTCCGCCATCCTGTTAGACCGTGCACTGCAGATGAGAACTGGCCAGGCAACTTTTACCCTCTGGCCTCCACTTTTCTTTTTTTCAGTCTCATGCACAATAGATTACCTTATCTCTCTCCCCCAACACTCCGTTACCGGTCCTCCTGCAAGGAGAAGCATTTTCCCACGACTCTATCAAAAGTCTTTATAATTAATATCGCTTAACGGATGGAAATGAGGTGACAAGTAACAAACTCTTTCGCTCTCTGTGTTGAGGGCATTACATCTCCCGTAAGATGTTAGCACGAATCTGATTGACTCAGAGACAAATCGTTGGAAAAGTTGTCGGAGTAAACGCTGCTTTCTCTCCCCTTACAGCAGCTACCAGACCTGCTGAGTTTCTCCAGCAACTTCTCTTTTTGTTTGTTTTTGATGCTCAGCATCCACAATTCTTTTATCTTTGATTCCGACATATCTGCTCCATTGTAAACGGTTTGTTTTTGCAAGTGCGACACTGTTATGATTTTCAAATGTCGTTGTTTGTACAGGAATTTCTGTCGTGATTCCAAGTAAAGGTCTCCCCCACTACACATCAGCCAGGAGGCCAAATGTGCTAATTGATGTGTAGAGGATAACTGCGCATGAAAATAAAATGACAAAATAAGTCCAACTTTTGGATGTAACTGATTGTCAATCGAATCTGGAGCTCGTTAATGATATTAAACAATGCGTACACGCCAACTTGTATAATGTGAAAACACAGGCTCTAAAGCTTGTGGCCAATTCATTGCTTCATTGCTGTTCGATAGTTTTAACCTTATTAAAGGAGGCCTTCAGTAAATAATCACTCCGCCGATTACAGCATTATCATTGTTGCCATCGAGCACCCTGGCTACTTAATAAAGTCAGTTTTAGAAACAAAATAAACTTGAAGCTTTGACCCGGTTCAACTAAGTGGAACGTTTAACCTCCGAGAGAGTTACCTTGGGAATATCTTCAAACAGCAGTCTGGGAGATTTAAACAGAGGGAGAGAGAGAGCAAGGAATGGGTTCTTGCCAACGGGCACAGAATCAGCAGTCTGCTACAGCAAGTTCCCAGATCTTAACAATCTCTTTCATGTTTAGGATTCTGGCGCTGATATCCCGTCACACAATATTCCTCGGGATGGATACTGGCAATATAAATACACACAGTCCAAAACCAAAAAAAAACCCAAAATATTTGGTCAATGACTTTAGTGACCCCTCGGTCTTGATAACAGGAGAACGAGGGAGGGACCAAAGTTGCGGACTTGGTGAGATTGGCGACAATTATGGAGAGTATTAACAGTGGAAGACTGTAGTCTTTGAATTTGCCCAGCAGGGATAACTTCACAACTCACGGCATTTTTTTTCACTCTTATAAGACCGTAAGGGAACACTGGGATTCCCCGTGAAAGACGCAACATAAAGAAACGCAAGACATATAAAGTGATCGATTTATTGTCGAGAGGGACATTAGCTAAAGGAGAACCAGCGCAAGTAAACGGAAGCACAATTCTTTTCACCCCCACTGCCTTCATTGTTCGCCATATCGCTCTTCAATCTTGTCCTGCTGTTTTAATACAAGTTTTGTAGATCTCAGCCAAAGGCTTTGCTGCATCGACCCCAGGCCCTCTCGGTTAATGGATTGTCAGTTTCAGAGTTGAAATGGACGCAATAAGAGACGGCGCTGGGGTGGTTTGGTATGGGGGCCGGGGGAGGTGTGGAAGGCTGCGGACGAAGTTTCTGTCGGTTATTGGTCAAACAGGGCCGTCACTCATCCAGATCGCCGGAGGATTGGCGGAAATGCGTGACCGGGGCGGGACTCCTTCCCCAGCCGGCGCGCTTTATATCTCTGAGTGAAGTTGAGTGGTGTCAGAAACAGACCGCAACAGGACAGGATTATATCTACGGTATATGAACCCCCGTTCCACCTTCACCCACCTCTTCTCCCCCCAATCCCTCTCACTCACCTCAGAGAGAAAGAAAACAAAAGAATAACCACAGTTACTGCAATCTCCGAGCTAGAGCAGGTTACAGCCGCTGGATTTCAAATGACACTCTCGCTGCAAACACTGAGCAGGTAACCAGGATTCCTACTATCTCTTAAAATCAAACCTTTCTGTTTCTCCCACTCAAGTCCCCAGAGGCTTAAAGTGTCTTGCTGCAGCTAAAGCAGACAAACCACGCAAGGCAGAGCGACTTTTCTGTTGGACTGACCAGGTTTGAACGCTGTAATTTGAGAGGGGCGGTGTAAACGGGCTGAGTGGTAGACCTTTCGTTCAGAATCTCCGCATTTCTGTTGACGAGGAAGGAGGTACAGTGTGGGGAGGAGGGGAGGGGGTAAAGAGTGGAAAATGTCCTTCCTCCCCCACCCCCCCAAAAAAAACCCTCCTCTCCTGGGTGACGACCTCTAACAAGCGGCGGCGTTGTTGCATCAGATGTGTTACGACTACCGGTTTGAGAGCTTAGGGCCGTCAGTCCAAATGGAAGAATATGTATATGTTGAAATGAGATTTTTTTTCATTGTTTGTCATGGCTGGAAGTTTAAGGGAATTGGATTCAAAGAGCGCGCACGATTCGAGCTTGGCTTTTTTCTCCCTCCCCGGTTTTGATTCGTCTCAGGCCAGTTTGTGTACTTTTGAGAAAGGAGTGTTGTCAGGAGAGCGACAGTAGATCGTTGTCACAAATACTGTGTAGAACGCGGTTGGGCTAAAACACTGGGTTTTTTCTTTTTGCTGTCTGTCACTTCTCCCTCCCCTTTCGGTTAAAATGCAAGAGACGGGACAAGTGCGATAGTTTGGGCCGCTCTGGAAGTTCTTCATTGAGCTATTCTGCTCGCCAAACAAAAAAATAAGAAGTTGGCAGCTGAAGTAGGAAGTTCGGAATTTAAGGGCGTTGATAGCAAAATGATATTTTGAAAGTGGCATGGGGAGGGAAAGTCAGTCCCGCTGAAACATTTTCGGACAACCAGCTTCATCAGTGTGGAGAAGATTTCTTTTCCCGGTTGTAATTCTGCAAGAGTTTTGTACGGCTTTGGACAGAAGGGGAATGGGGTTTATGAAGCGATTCGCGTTCCGGACACTTCCACTCTCTCATGTCCTCGAAAGCCATTCCAGATTACCCTGACCTTTCTTTAAAATATTGTTTATGTTTTTTTTAAAGAAGTTTATTTGCGCTGTCTCGCCGCGTCCAATTTGTAAACACGGTGAGAATTCCCAGTCTAAGCCTAGACAACAGATTTTTTTTCTTGCCAAATAACACGTGTTCGCCGGGGTAATTGTTACACTGAGTGAGCTACACCGAATGAATCCGGACGAGGAGTCGAAACTGGGCGGTTCAGTGAGTCACCCGACACGCGCGCTAAAAAAGGACTCACTTTAGCAAAACCCGCAGCTCCAGCCTGAGCCGCAGAGCAGTTCAAGCCGGCAGCATCCTACATTCCAGTCTCTGCCGAGCTGTACCACACCTCTCAAACCACGCCTCACGCTTCCAGACATGTGCACCCTCCTGTCCCCTACTTTGCACCCGCTTACCATCTCTTCAGCTCAGTCACCAGCCCCTTCCTCCTTCTCTCTCGGGATTCAGGCGGCACGAATCTCCTGCTGCCGGGAAGTCTCTGGTGTACTTGCCGCTACTGTCAGCGCTGAGGCAGCAACAAGTGCATGGCAACTTCAGCAGGATTCCCCCAAGGAATTTTGCTGCTTCCTCCGGCAGGGAGTAGCTGGGGCTTGGGGGTTCAGACCTCGGGAAAACAAGGGGAGAGGGGAGACAGCCGCTGGGGAGCTGCACGGGGGAACAGTGTACATCTTGTGCATCACTGATAGTCGAGACTTTGGTAAGTCTGTCGCCACACTAGCCGGGATGAGGGAGGGAGAGAAAGGGCAGCCGGTTTCTCTTTCGGAGCGGGGAGAAGCATCAAGCTTGGACTGGCATCTGAAAGCGAAAGCAGGAGACGAACAAACTTCCAAACGCGGAGAGAAGTGCTCAGATGCAGCTTTTGTTAGGCAGGCTTTTAACGCTGAGCTGCGATAACTGTCGCTATTATACACAGCCGAAAAAGGACAATGTTTTTTTTAGAAACCTGGTCCTATTGTTTTTATTTTGGGGGTCGTGGACAAAAGACAAACATTCCCAACCCCTGTCTGAACTTCACAGCTGTTAATTTAATGTTAACACCGTCCCAACACAAACATGTTTCCGAATTCATTTCGCCGTGATCACAAGGTACTTCAGATGGGAAGGGGCAAAGACTTGAGCGGTTCCTATCCACTGTTATGTTTCCAGTGAAGTTTCTATCCCTGTTCGGCTTGTGAGAATACAGTTAGTAAACAACAATAGGGCTCGGGCTGAGGCGGAACTGTTAACGAAGGAGGAGCAGGATGCCAGAGAAAGTCAGGAGTGTGGGAGAAAGCGGGCGAGAGAGGGCAGACTGCGCTCGGTGACAGAGAGTGTGAGGACAGGCTGAGGTTGGACGCCAGGACCGTCAGACAGTCGTGTGCAAGAACGGCAAACGGCTCTGAGGAGCACTGAGTGGTTTCTTTCCAGGGAGAGAGAGAGAGAGAGAGACCAGGAAGTGTGTCTGGGCAGAAAGGTGACGTTACCCCCAGAAACCCGAGCTACCCAGACTGATCAAACCCTTCCCTGTATCTTATGGCATGAACAATGGGTCAGAATTTATCCCTCCTCCGTTCATTGCAAGGACACATCATCGTCAGGGGCTGTTGTGGAGCGGCGGGTAGTGCCCTGCTCTGAAGCAGGAATCCCGAGTCCAAGTCTCATCTGCTCCAGAGTGTGTGTGTGTGTGTGTGTGTGTGTAATAACTTCTCTGAACAGGTTCGTTAGGAAGTGTATCCAATCACCATCAGCAGATCAGGATGATAACGCGAGGTGATCCAGATGTTTCTGGGAAAATCTGAAGCAGCCTGACTCCGCCAGGGGAAGGTTTGGGGGGGGGGGGGGCGGGGTGTCGCATGCCTGACAGCCCAGCGTTGTTGGCCCGACAACATCATAACCTGATGCTTGGAAGCGGCCCCGGAGGCTGGGTGGCTGGGACAGTGCAGAGTGCAGCTTCTTGCAGAGCAAAAAGTACACCCTGGTCCCGTCCGTAGCCCTTTTGCTTGAGTGAAGGTACTTTTCTGCGCATGTTCCGACCGCTGTTCAACGCAGAGCCGCCACCGGACTGTTGTACTGCTGAGGGCTACGAGTCAAGTACCGTCCCTGGGCGTGCTGTCTGTACCCTACCCCATCCCGGGAAGTCTGCCCACTCCGAGGGTTCGGCTTTGCCCAGCTGGTACTGCAAGTTCGGCAGCACGGTTTATCACCGACTGGAGGGAGCAGTTGTAATTTCCGTGTGTTTGATCGTTAAGGTAATGTCATACAATCATGTAGGTGGTGTGCGTTGGCATCACGCTGTGAGTGAGTCGCAAACCGAATGGACAGTTTGGAGATCTTGAAAGGCCCTTTTCTCTCTGGGAATACTCTTGTCCGCATCCAGCCCCTGTTGACTCAGGGAGTAGGCTGGAAGCTGGGTCCCTGGGGCAGATGCATGAGATAGAACGCAAGGTATATGTGCCAGCCTCCCCCCTTTTAATCAAACACGTTTTCAGCTATTTACCGACTAGCTGGAAGGCTTAATATAACGGAGAAAAAAGAATCTAAAGAGATTTGCCAGTTTTGTTTTCCTGAAACCATTTACGATCTGGAGATTAACTTCCAAGATGAAATTGCTATGTGTGTGTGTGTGTGTGTAAAATAATTCCTAGGGCCTTGCGGGTGGGTGTAGAGAGGGAGAGAGGAGAGAGGAGAATGGGACTTACTGATCGCGTTTGCAGCCAACTAGCACGGGCGCTGTCGGCCGAGCTGTCTCAATCTACATATGCAGGTCATCTGAGGCTAGTAATACCAAAAACTAAAGGGACCGATATGAGTTTGCACGGTAACTTGCAAATGAAACTTGATGCAGATAAACATGCGCTTAAATTATTGGGGCCCGAGCTTTGTATGGGGACACATTAAATAAATTCCCTGGTGTCAAACTAATCGGGTTGAGATTGAAGGGGATCTGGGATCAATAGTGATTCTGTTATTGTGTAACAATAAAAGAAACCAGAAACAGGGTTTCTGATCATTGTGAAAAATAGATGTCAGCCATTTAGCTAAAGCTGTACAGAGCACTGTTCAAATCTTGTTGTGCGTTCCGAATGCATTGAGTTGTTAAAACTCAAGGGAAAACATCATTCTTGGATACAGTACAGAGAAGTACAGGTGGATGTTCCCTCGTGTCAAGAGTTGTGGAAAAATAAAGTTTGTAAAAGAACCCTGGAATATTCTGCTCCAAAAGGAGAATGAGACGCATTAATGTGATTCACAAAATCCTGAATGCAATCAGAAATATGAACTGGGCTTTTCTTTGAGTTAAACCATATTTTAAGAGAAGACAAAATCATTTAAAAACTGAAAAGGAATTTCACATTGATGTTGGGAAGCCAGGAGTAATTGATATCCGGGTAATGTAACACCAGATTGTATTTATATCGGATTTTCATGACCCCTGGCTGTCCTGGAACATTCGCAACCAGCAAATAATCTTTTGAGTCGCGTCTCTGTTTTAATATAAGAACGTTAGCAGACAATTTGTAGACAGCAATGTCCCATGAACAGAAATGACATTAAATGGCGAAATAATGTCCAACTGTTGTGCTGAGGGGTAAGCAGTGATGATGGCTCTGACCGAATTTGCCAGACTTGCTTTCAATACTGTTGTGGAATCTTTTATATTCAGTTAAGGAGGCAAATTGAAGTTTGGTTTAATGTGGTTCAGGTCTTAAACCCTAAACCTTTCTTTTTGAGATGAAACTGTTACTTTCTGAGTTGTTGCTAACTGTCTTATATAACATCTTAACACCTGTCTTGATAACTTGGTTCACATTGGTCGTTTAAAATATAACTGGGACATTTAAACATGTTCCTTCTAGTACCAGAGCTAGGTTTTGTTACCTATCCAATACATTCCTAACTCTCTATTCTAGATGGATCCTGATTTGTCTAGTTGTATTCACAGTTAAACTGCCACATTTTGGTTGTAAAATAAGTTCTATGTATGTGATACATATGTCTCTTTAGGTGCAATAGTCTCCCTTCTGACTTGCACCACTTACTTTCTCGATATTGATTACTACAGGGGAAAGACGGCGAAAGAAAGTGAAAGATTAATGAAAACAATATGAGCGTCTGAATTGGGACTCATAAGTGATCATCAGTTTTAGCTGCCTCGTTTGTAAACACTGTGGCTCTAATATGCTGATGTCAAAACTTAATTGTATTGCTATGTTTCATTGGTATTCTTTTATTTTATTTGGCTATTTGGCGACACAGTAAAATTATACACATGACTGTTAAGTGGCTTATTTAACAATCTGTGTATTACTGCATTGCCTTTGCTATAATTTCTATGATTAAGAAATACATATAAATAAAAGTAAAATTGAAGAGCTGTTAGTTTCACAACACATTCATGATGCAAATCACACATCAAAGTAGAATGAGATTTGCATTGACATCATCCCTCGTCATAGCAAACTGAAAGAAATGGGAAGACGTATTAATACACCTCTTATATGGCTTGTTGTATATAATTAGACTGAGGTGATTAGTTATACTTAAGATCACTTTAATCTCATGCAGGATGAAATGAGAAGTGTCAGGCTCAGGCACTTTGAGAAGCAGTAAAGTTTCCATTTCAACCTAGCTTGTGAGTTACTGGGTTTGAATTGCATATTTGTTATAAAATACCACCACTTCTGAAGCCCACAAGTTTAGGTGATTGTGAGTATCCATCATGACACAGATATTGGATTGTTTATAAGGTAATGGATCAATGTGATCCAGTTAAAACTAATGCCCTAATTTAACAAGTGCTGCAAATGATTTCTCTGTCCTTGCATTACTCTAACATTACAAAGTGTAATTTTCATCCTTAATCACCAATAAAGCATATTAGACATAAAAAAAGCAGTGTTAGAACTTCTCAAATTAATTTAGCATTTTAATTATCAAGATTTGGCTCTTATCTTTATTTTAGCTAACAGTAACATCCAAAAATGCTTCCTGTAAATTGCTGGAATTATTTAAACTTTATTATTCCAGGCTGTCATTTTATTTGACAGTAACTTTAATTTTGTTTCATTTTCAGATCATGCACCAATGAGTGCTGAATTACAACACACTATTGGATAACCAAGTTGTCCTTAAAAAAGAGACGGCTTGGTGGAGCCAAGGACTCTTGCAGAAGCCTACTTTCACAGATGTGGTGTGCTCTTCCTTAACGTTCAAAACTGTTTCTTCAAAGGTTGTTCCAGAAATTTTCAAGACTGTATCCCAAAGTAGAAACGCAGCAGTCCCAGGCGTTGGCAATGGGCAGCGTGCGTGCCAACCGCTACAGCATTGTGTCCTCAGAGGAAGACGGGATGAAACTAGCTACCATGGCAGTTGCCAACGGCTATGGCAATGGCAAAAGCAAGATACATACCAGGCAACAGTGCCGGAGCAGATTTGTGAAGAAAGATGGCCATTGCAATGTTCAGTTTGTAAATATGAGCGAGAAGGGGCAACGCTACTTGTCAGACATCTTCACAACATGTGTGGACATTCGTTGGCGGTGGATGCTGGTCATCTTCTGCCTGTCTTTCATCTTGTCCTGGCTGTTGTTTGGGTGCATGTTTTGGCTTATTGCACTGATGCATGGTGACTTGGACAACAAAGAAATGCATAAACCATGTGTTTCAGAGGTCAAAAGCTTTACAGCTGCATTTCTATTCTCCATTGAGACTCAGACCACGATTGGATATGGCTTCCGTTGTGTGACAGAAGAGTGCCCCATAGCTGTGTTCATAGTAGTCTTTCAGTCCATTGTGGGCTGCATCATTGATGCTTTCATCATTGGTGCTGTCATGGCCAAGATGGCCAAACCAAAAAAGAGAAATGAGACACTCATTTTCAGTGACAGTGCTGTGATTGCTATGAGAGATGGAAAGCTCTGTTTAATGTGGCGAGTTGGAAATTTACGAAAGAGCCATTTAGTGGAAGCCCATGTAAGGGCCCAGCTGCTTAAATCTAGAATAACACCAGAGGGTGAATACATACCCTTGGATCAAGTAGATGTTAATGTAGGCTTTGATAGTGGAATAGATAGAATATTTCTAGTGTCGCCTATTACAATAGTACATGAAATTGATGAAGACAGTCCTTTCTATGACTTGAGCAAACAGGACATGGACAATGCAGATTTTGAAATTGTCGTGATTCTTGAAGGAATGGTGGAAGCTACAGCAATGACCACACAGTGTCGCAGCTCGTATCTTGCAAGTGAAATTCTCTGGGGTCACCGATTTGAACCAGTGCTCTTTGAGGAGAAAAATTACTACAAAGTTGATTATTCCCGCTTTCACAAAACCTACGAGGTTCCTAATACGCCTCTCTGCTGTGCCAGGGATTTGGCAGAAAAGAAATACATACTCTCCACACCCAACACTTTCTGCTATGAAAATGAGGTGGCCCTCATGAACAAAGACGATGAGGACAGTGAGGCTGGGACACCAGATAGTCCAAGTACAGAGACACTAACTAACACGGACCATAATCAGGCCACCGTCCCATTAGAGCCTCGCCCCCTCAGACGAGAATCTGAAATCTAACATCTAAAATGTATCTTTTTCTTTAAAAAAAAGATAATGTATCCATCCAAGCATATTATGCTTAACTGTGCCCAGAACAGCACATCAAGAAAAGGGTACTGTTGAAGTCAGGCTTTGCTGAAAGGCAGTCCTACAGAGGTTGTTCTTCTTTAGTGACAGATGGTAGGAGAACAATTCTTTCAAACAAAGCACTAATAATAATTTTTAACCTGATAAGGAGGCACATAATAGCAAATGCAGTAGCATATATATATATATAATATACATATATGGCAAAACTTGAACTTGCAGGAAAGACTGGATGGACGTAAGTTAACCCAAAACATTATCTACACCGATCAAAATGGCTCTCAATGGAAACTTAAAGCTCTGAGCGAGGCTTTCATCTGCTCTGAAATGGTTTAACTGAACTCCTGAAAGAACAGTGACCACTGAAGAACAATTTAATTGATAAGTTGATAAGTGAAGTTGCGGCTTATATAATATTTATTTTTGAAGTTTTCTTCTATTGATTTATTGTGATCAAATCAAAACCAGTATTTATGATTCCTTTTGTTCCTCTAAAACCGGCAATTAAAATTTGGTTTGATTTTCTTACTCCTAGTTCTTTTAAAATTGACCGACTTCAGTTTCCAAAGAATTGGCCGACTTAAATCTTGATGGTAGTCTCCCACACATGAAAACTTTGACAATTCGCTGCACTGACTCTATGAAGTTCATAGTTCCACTGTTCAGAAAAGAAGTAAATGCATGAAGATAATCTTTGTCCGTTATTAGCAAATCTTACTGTCTCCCTTTTCCAGAAGTATGTATATCATAAAGTCAAGTTTAACTAATGACAAAGGGCAAGCATGTCTGGCTATTTAACTATTGCAGATGTTGAGATACTTTTCGTTTTCTAACAATCTTTATATGTGAATATAGATCTTCCAAAGGTGAAGCGCAGCGCATTCCTCTCATTTTAAGCAAGTAATGAAACCCAAACCCTTGGCCCTTGCATGTTTATCAGCTTCTTGCTGCTCCACGTTCACTTGATAGGTGGAACAATTTGGCCAAACTTCCCTGGCTGTTGGTATTATCCGGTAATCGCCCAGTAAATGTTGTGACTTGGGTGTAGCATGATGGAAAGACATTCCTCTACTTTGCTGGCTCTTGCCCCCTTCTTCCTTCCCTCTTCACAAGTTGGATCTATTCTCTTGAAACACTCTGATAGCAAGTGAGACATTATTTATGGTGGCAATACACAGTTCTATCCTGCGAATTGAACTTACAGTGCATTGGCTGGAAGTCTAGCTGATCAACCAAGCACCATGACCACTTGCAGTAGAAACAAACCTGGGCTGTATTGCTGCCTTACTGGGATATTATAGGTTATGATTTCTCTGTAGCAAAATAGCTCACAACAGGGTGAAGTAGAAATAGTCTTTCCAGTGAGCAAGTCCTATGGTACTAGCCCTCAGAAGGTTTGAGCATCTGTGGCTTATCTAACCTGCTCATCTGAATGAAGCTGCACAGAGGAGAGAACAATGGAGAGGTCAAATTGCATAGTTTTAATGTTTAAGGTTTCTTTAATGGAATGTTACAAAGAATTTTAAACTCTTTTGATTTCCCATTGTCTGCGCTTGAAAGAGAGCATCCCATTTCTCTTTCCTTTCCACAGCTGTTCAGCTGATGTCACAGCACTAGTTCAAGTCAATAACCCTACATTCCAAAGCTGGTTTGTCTGAGGAAGATGACTTACTGCTGTGAAGACAGATTTAAACTGATTCACCAAAAGTTCACATAATCTTTAAGAAATAGTCAGTTGCACAAAACAGTTTCTGGTCCGCAATGAAGTTGCAGCAGAATTAACTAACTCCAGACCAACTTAGAATAGTGGGAAAAGGGTCACTGAACGTTTTGGTAAAAGAGTTGGCATGTCACCAAGCAAATGACATCCACAGTTTTTCAAAAAAAAATTAATTCAATATTAGGCACACTGGAAGAAAGACAGAACATTTTTAAAAAAAATACCAGTATTTTTTAAGCAGTGAGAGAGGTTAGCAAAACTCAATTTGTTTTGTTGTGGTAGTTAAATATCACTGACCGGCTGAAAGCAGACGGTAATGTGGGGTCAGCACACCTGCCAACTAATTGCAAATGGTCTCCTTGCCAACTCTAATTATAGCTTTATTAGCACATTTTCCCGTGGAGGACTGTTTAGGCAATTGGCAGCTTTCTCTGACCTACAAGTTGCTATGTGTCCTACCGAAACCAAAAACAGTGAACAATATATGACAGCTTGGAACTAGTAATGGGGTTTGGTGGGTGTAGTGGGAGGGTAAATTAACCAATACACACACATGACAGATTAGTTAACTGTAGAGAGAAAATATGCACAAGGCAACTTGAAGATGGATGCTATCCGTCAGTATAAAAATTGCAAAAATACTGCACATGCTGCTAATAAAAGTGCATCCCTCGGTTCCTCAGAATGGAATTTCAACCAAAGAGTATTTACACCAGCAAATAAAGCAATGGTAAAAGAGCAGGAAACCAAGGAGCTGGCTTACAACACTTTGGATTGACCTGCAAAATGCTGCCATTTCACTGAAGAAAAATTAGCACATTTTAAAAATTTAAAAAAACAAAAAAAAACTTTCTTGAACACTTCAGGGCTCAATTGCCTGATGCATATATTTATCAGGAAAAAGAAACAGCATTTTTACAACAGAAAACTCTTGCAATATATAGTTTTTAATAAAATGTACAGTTTATAAATGTTTAATGAATATTTTCATATTTAAAGCCAAATGTAAATAAAGTCAAAATAAGATGCCACATGAGGATAAAAACTGGCAATTCAGTATCTTGTAACAACCAGTAGACCCAAGATGCTGCAGGTTAGCGCAGGTCACTTGATTTTAACATTGTTCAAGCTTAATAGGGTTTGTTACAACTATGAACTTTCATTATTTATTATTTAAGCATGACATAGAGTTAAAATTCATAGAATACCTTAATGACATTAAAAGAAAACTGGTTAGAATTTGGAATGTTGCAATCTTGTCAAGACATGATGAACTAGTTTAACTCTCATGCACTCTTTGTACGAAATATTTCCACTAAAGATATATATTTTTGGCCTTCCTACAAGGCATGTTGGGATAACAAAATTGTGAAGTACTGTAATGTCTATAAAGTATAGCTGCTCTCGACCATTTAACTTATTTAGTGCTGCATGGTGGCCACCTCTCTGCCAGTAAGACTTGTTGTCTTATGAACTCCTTACAGCTTTCCCTACAGACACTTGCAGCTTGTCAAATCTACGGTTGATGATGTTCTTGATTTTATTGTACCTGTACCATTTTTGCAGCCTTTTGTATCAACGTCTTCCTACTGTACTGCACAGATCCACCAATTGTACAGATTTTTTAAAAGAAATGTATGTCTTATTTTATGGTTGAAATAAATTTTTTGTGAAATATTACAGGCTACTGACTTTATCACGCATCCTTGTGTTTTAAGATGATACCTATTCACCAAGAAATTGATTAGAATTCCCACTCATCTGTTGTAGACCATGCTAATCTTTTTATTTGTTCTGTGTTTTTTTCCCCCTGTAAACATTATAAAGGAAATTAGCACACAACAGAAAGGACAGAGAGGGATCACTGACAATAAAGCAACTGCAATAAATCAGATTTCTCCAAATTACTTTAGCCATATTGCCAGAAAATGTGCCAATAAGAAGAGTAAGCTTTGACCTAGGCCCTTAGTCACCTTCTCTGAACATTGCTTTTGCACACTATATAAGGAGCTTTATGGCCTACTTATGCTCTTTTTAATTATGACTGAAATGAGTGTGAACAACCTAAAAAAGAGAGGGAAAATAGTGAAAATTTTAACCACTCATTGACAAAGCTTGATGACTATCATCTAACTAGCTTCATTTTTACTTTTTGTTCATGTTACGGAGCTCATTAGCTGCTTGACAGACAGAAAACGAAAAGGCTGTGGCTACAGCCACATGCTGTTTCTGATGGCTAAAATCAATAAATTAATGTTGCGTGAAGATATGAGCAGAAAGCCAGAGGCAACTGCCTGTGTGATTGATGTACTAAATGCCAGGAACAATAACTGTACCTTATAAAACTTTCTAACAAAGGAGGAAACCATTGCTTTGTATAGACAAAAACAGTGAGATAACTGATTTGTTGCAGATTTTGTGCAATTTCATTCGGAAAATGAATCTTGAACCTGTTTTGCCATTCAGTTGGACTATGATCAATCTGTATATTAACTCCATCTACCTACCTTGGCTCTATCCCAATCAATGTCCCTGCCTAACAAAAATGTATCAATCTCAGCATCTTAGTCAGAGTTGCCCTGGCCAATATTAATCCCTCTTTCAACACTGCAAACAAAACAGATGATCTTATTACCATTGCATTGACATTTATGGGAGATTTCTGTGTACACACTGGTTGCTTCATTAAAGGTACTAAAACAGTGTCTATACTTCAGAGGTACTCCAATGGCTGGAACCTCCATAGTTCATGAAAAACGTGGTATAGTTGCAGTCTTTAATATTTGTAAATCATTGAGGACTTCACTGAGGTCACCATTTGGGCCATATGCCTGTATATCTTTTTAGCGCTGTCAATGTCTTAGAAACCAAACTTTGGCTACGGTCCCAAATTCTGATCCTTTAGATTTAGATTTTCTTGTCATGTGCATTCACCTGCAGGAGTACAGTACTAAGTTTTCAATGTTGCCGTACATGGTGCCATCTCACATGTAAGTACGGAGGCACATAAACTTAAGGACAAGGTAGAAAGAAATAAAGAACGAAGTTGAAAGTTAAACATTATGCCCACACTACATTCTAGCTAAAGCATGTATATCTTGCTGCTGCTCCAACACCCCAGCCTGATCTTTTCACCCCTCTATTCACAGTCTGTTATCACTGATGTTCACACATAAATCTTTCTTAATACATTTGCTGCTGTCTCTGTCTGGCAAATGCTCATGATGTGGAAATACATGCACAACATATGCACAAGTGTCTGAATCCCCCTGCAATGGTTTGTTGATGTGGTGCTTGTTCTGTGCATGTGGGCTTTCAATCCAGGTGCTCCATGTTTAAGTAGAGAGAGAACACGATAAACATTAAAACACATCAGCAAAGTTTATTCAGAGATAGTGGGAACTGCAGATGCTGGAGAATCTGAGATAACAAGGTGTAGAGCTGGATGAACACAGCAGGCCAAGCAGCATCAGAGGAGCAGAAGGCTGATGTTTCGGGTCTGGACCCTTCTTCAGAAATGGGGGAGGGGAAGTGGGCTCTGAAATAAATAGAGAGCGAGGAGAAGGCAAATGGAAGATAGATAAAAGAGCAGACAGGTGGAGAGGAGAAAGACAGGTCAAAGAGGCAGGAATAGAGCCAGTAAAGATGAGTGTAGGTGAGTAGTTAGGGTGGGCTAGGTCAACCCAGGGAAGATGAACAGGTCAAGGAGGCGGGATGAGGCTGGTAGTTAGGAGGTGGGGGTGGAGCTTGAGGTGGGAGGAGTGGATAGGTGGGAGGAAGGACGGACAGGTTAGGGAGGTGGGGGTGAGCTGGGCTGGTTTTGGGATGCGGTGGGGAGAGGGGAGATTTTGAAACTTGTGAGGTCCACATTGATGCCATTGGGCTGCAGGGTTCCCAAGCGAAATATGAAGTGCTGTTTCTGCAACCTTCGGGTGGCATCATTGTGGCGCTGGAGGAGGTCCAGTCGTCCAAGAAGTGGGAGGGGAAGTTGAAATGGTTTATTTTTTTGACATGACACTAATCCATCACATTTGGCATAGTAGTGGTATAAGATGGGCTTGAATTCTATTCCACTATTCCTAATATTCTCCATTACATTCATATTCTACAACTGAATTAACATGCAGTTGACCATAACTTATCACAGTCAGAAACTGTTCATTCAAAATAATCCTCTTGATTGCCCCCTAGGTCTCCAAACACCACCTCACAGAGAACATTGTGTAATTCTTCAGTTTAGTGAATCCAAACACATTTGTTTCATTAAATTGGTGTTTGAAAATTTTAATTATCTTTTTAGATTATTTTTTCATATGAATGATCTTCCCTTGCTCACCTTGTCATGTCTTTTAATTTTGGGATATACCATTTAAACCAAAACATCATGATGCGCCCTCTGCTTTATTCTGATTTTAAATAGTTTAATACATAGTTTCAAAATGTTTAATGTCTTTTAATGTCCTGTTAGAACAGGAATTGAGAGCTTCATCTGAGGTGCTCATTAATGTTGTTTATTAATCCGCATTGAATAGATGCCTTAATTGGAGCTTAACATATTTGCAATTGACTTGCAAGTAAACTTATAGGGTACAAACTTATAAACTTACAACACTCAATGATCCAAAAATAGGATGCATGGCATTATCTCAGATCGGTTTCGGATGTCAGTCATTCCCTGTTAAAGGGCACTATCACCTGATAGAATATCTTGTGATTGTGTTGTCCAATCACAGCATTTGAAAATACAGAAATAGATCATCATTGCTTCCACCAGAACTGAAGCAGCTAAACCTCCAAAATGTAACAGTAGAATGAATCGCTATTTATCAAAGAATGCATTTTTTTTCCTGCTAGATGCTTTAATTTAAGATTTCCAATATTTAAGCATTTTGTTTTTGTTTAGGACCTACTATCTCATCAGTCTGGTAAGGCAAGGTGGCATGTTGCTAAAAACAGAACAGCTGAAGAGAAATATAAACAACAAAACAATTCTACAGAGAGCTGACATTTCCAGAGTTATACCCAAAGGCAAGATTACGTTGCTGCTGAAAGATATTGTACCCCACATAAATGTACGTAGCATGACAAGAGCCAATCTTGCTGGCTCTGAGGCTTTAGTTTAAATCTGACTGGGCTCACTACATGAAAAAGCACAAAGCAATTGATGGTAGCCAAAATGTGGAGGTGCCAGCGTTGGACTGGGGTGGACAAGGTCAGAAATCACATGACACCAGTTTATAGTCCAGTAGGTTTATTTGAAAACACAAGCTTTCAGAGCCCCGCTCCTTCTTCAGGTGTTAGTGAGAGAGATAGTATCAGACACTGAACTTATAAGTAAAAGCAAAGGGTTACACCATTGCTGAGGATGTATTAAACAAGGATAGATGCTGTTAAATCTTTAATCAGTTAGAACCTTTTGATTGACTATTGATGGTACTGAGAGAAAGGTTGAAGAAAAGACTAATTTAGTGATTGACCTTGGCAGCCATTATGACGAAATTGTCTGAAATTATCTTGTAAACATATTACGCACTCTAACTTAATTTGCATTATTGATATTCAATATTTTTAACACTGAGAAAGAGTGAATTGTTGGAGGTCTATATGAAGATTTGCTTATCCAAGCACGCTCCTTAGAGTTGTAAACAAGAACAGTGAAAGGTCCCTGGAGATTACATTGCTGCAAAGGATTGAGTGGTGAAATGGGAAGACGTTGGGATTTTGTAGTCATCATGGTGTGGGCAGGCTTGAAAGACTAGTGGGAGTTTTCTAACCATTATGCTTGTGACATCATAGGTGAGGATCATTGACTTAGCTCATTAGCCTTTAGGTGAACAATTCTGAAAATTTGGAGGCAAAAGCTGAATTCCACTCTTTTGAACATTTTGCTGATTTTTTTTTAATTATACATTTCCTTTACATGCAAATTTGTGTCTCAAAAACAATCAACCAAATAAACTGAGCACAAAAAATAAACTGTACTATTTCTAAGATAGTAGGAACTGCAGATGCAGGAGCATCTTGAGATAACAAGGCGTAGATCTGGATGAACACAGCAGGGCAAGCAGCATCATAGGAGCAGGAAGGCTGATGTTTCGGGCCTAGACCCTTCTTCAGAATTGAGTCTATTTTGATTCAGCTGCTAAGAAACATCCAGTGATGTCTCTCCGTACTTGGAACTAGACAAAGCCAGGGTGTCAAACCTTGTTCACACTTCGGCTCCAAATTGAATTGGTTTGGAATTTAAAACCTGTAATTCCAGAATATAATGTGTGAAGCTCATTGGATCAAATTTCAAAGAATACCGCATCCAAATCCAGGATTCCTTGTCAGATGAGAGCAGGTTATGTGGTATAAAGAACTTGCTTAAATGACTTAACACAAACTCCATTTCTGAAAAAAAAATCTGCAATTATTTTGTCTTGGTCAACACATTATGGCTTATGAGTATTAAAATACTGTTTCCAAAATAACAATCTAAAATTACAACTTTTCTGATTCGAGTTTAGATTTTCTGATTAGCAGCACTATTAATCTTGATGTTTATCTGAATAGAAAACAAAATTGACCAATGTCTTGGTGTTAAAAATTTATAAAAAATATTGCTGGTATGATAATGCGTAAAACTGTCCTGACAGGATGAAAGGACAATTGGAATTGAAAACAATAAGACATAACTAATGTACAAGCATATTTGTGTAAGGAGTCACCATTACCAAATGCTCCTCTTTGTTTGAAAAGCTGTAGAACAACTTTTAACATCCTAAAGTAACTAGATCTCCAGCATCCCCATTGTAATTAACTGTCTATTTGATTATCCACCGGAGGCTTTGAAATAAAGGCTTTTGCAGACATGATTCTCCTCCTGTTTAATGTTAATCAATTATACCATAAGATACAGAAGTAGAATTAGGCCATTTGGCCCATTGAGTCTGCTCAATCATTCACTCAGTGCTGATCATACTTACGAACTGCTGTGAAGAACGAAGATTAGCCTTTGATGCTGAAGATTAGTCTTCTTTGCAATTTCCTTTCTGTTTGTTATCAAACCAAGACCAAGGTATCAACAAAGCATGAAGGTGTGCAGTGAAAAACACATTCTGTGATGAATACAGAATGACAAAGGGAGGAGCAAAGATAAAACATTTCTTTACTTAGTACGTAACATTGCTCACTTTCTCAAGATTGAGAAATATACTATTCCCTCCTTCTCTCTATTTGAATATTTTCTGATCTCTAATAATTTTGCAAGATCCACTTTTCTATCTGTTTTTGGTCACTTGAATTTCTATTTATGCTAATTACTGTCTCATAATTTTCTCGCCAAATTATCAAAGGTTGTCAAGCAAATGTTTGTTTATTATCATCGTCCCAACTTGACCACAAGTAAATCTGCTAATGATAAACTTCAATGATATTTTGAATTTTCCACATAAACCAATAACAGAATTTATAAATAAATTTCAAGAAATTACTCTGAAAGAGGAAGATTAAATAAACAAGAAAATGCATTTACTAACACCCACAATGAAAGGTTGTATTTATTCTCATTCCACTAACTGCTGTATTACAGGGCCACCTGCAAAAGAGCAATATATAGGATCTGAGATAATGGGAACTGCAGATGCTGGAGAATTCCAAGATAATAAAATGTGAGGCTGGATGAACACAGCAGGCCAAGCAGCATCCCAGGAGCACAAAAGCTGACGCTTCGGGCCCAGACCCTTCATCAGAGAGCTCTTCATTTTCTGGCAGTGGGAGTTGAGGAGGATTATTTATTCCATTGTAATCATTTCACATATTTTGTTAATATTTCCATGGTCCTGGTCTTTATCAACAACAGCCTTTCTATTTGCAATCTCTGATAATGTCATCACATTATTGCTCATATTTGCCTGATATGAATAGCTATGCAAACACATGGACTATTGGCTGGCCTACAGTCTGCTGTGACTCCAGGCTAGCTGCCCATCATGTGGCATAAGTGGTTAGTGTTAAGATTTAATCATCGTTATTGTTCAGGAATTAACACACACTATAAGTGGTTTCGGATGCCATGAGGCTCATGAAAGAAAGAAATGTAAAAAATGCCTGTTCACTCCAGTGGTCGGGTTGTTGTTTTAATGTCACATGTGCCAATGTGACACTTGAATTTGGCTCCTCACACTGCATAACAAAAAAAATGTACTTCTGATTTCACTGCATAAAACACTTCACATGTTCAGTTCGAAAGGAAGAGAGAAAACTACACAAACGGCCCATAGATTTGAAAGATCACCTTCTGATGTTTTATTTTAGCTGGGTTAGTCATGCTTGCTCTTACAATTCACTATCTTTCTGGCAGAAGCAAGATGCATGGAGGCTGTTCTGGATTTGGGTTTTATGCTACAGCCCTTGTGATCATCATTACTGCATATTCTCACAAACTGATTTTGGGTGCCTGAAGAATCACTCGCACAGAGTCTCTGATTAACTTTGCAGCTCTTGATTCACAAGGAACATTCCATTTTACTGGGGTTTCTTGTGATCTTTGTTGTTGTTAGTTGCCGTCATCATGTTGGGGACTACATGGGGTTTAATTGAGCCTGAGATTATCTCAGTTGTTTGAATGGAATGGAAAAAAATAGAATAGTCATTTATTGTCACTTGTGTTTTTTAGAGGAAAAAAACAGGAAAAGTGTTTTAAGTTGCCATACTACAATGCCTAAACTAATAACAGAAGACAGACTGAGGGAGACAAAATTAAGACAAAGTTCACCTTAGCTCAATTCATGTTTCCTGGGTTTGAGAAACGACATTACTGCTGTGGGGCTGCTAGAATACTGGGCTTGGAGCTGCCGCTGTAGTCTGTGATGCAGAGTCATACCGACAATGTGGCTTCAGTTCCAGCACTGGCTGAGGTTACCATGAAGGACACTTTTTCTTAACCTCTCCCTTCACCTGAGATGTGGGGGCATTCAGGTTAAACCACCACCGGCCATTTTTTCTAATGAAAGTGCAGATCTGTGGGACTATGATGACTAGTTTGGCCTCTAGTTAATTTGGTGCCTGAAGACCTCATCAGGATACAAGGCTGCCATTTAAGTTAGAGATAGTAGGAACTACAGTTGCTGGAGAATCTGAGATAACAAGGTGTAGAGCTGGATGAACACAGCAGGCCAAGCAGCATCTGAGGAGCAGGAAAGCTGATGTTTCGGGCCTAGATCCATCTTCAGAAATTTCTGAAGAAGGGTCTAGGCCCGAAATGTCAGCCTTCCTTCTCCTATGATGCTGCTTGGCCTGCTGTGTTCATCCAGCTCTACATCTTGTTATCTGCCATTTAAGTTAGGTCCCTCCACTCTGTTGGGAGAGGCAGCTTTACCCTAGGTAAGTAGAAATAGCAGGACTTGGGAATGCAACTAACCCTAATCTTAACCTGGGAGCCATACTGCTCTCACTGGGGAATAGTGTCTTCATATCCAGCTAGGCAAGATAGCATGCCTAGTCTTAAGTATGTGATTAGCTGACACTTAATAATATTTTTACAACATGGATCTTCCTGTGATTGAATACTACTTTGTGAGCTTGCAAAGCCACATGATTCCTTCAAATGAAAAATAAAGATAAAAGCACATATTATGTAATTCACAAGCTCCACTAATTCCAAAAAGAAGATCTTCTCTCTGTGATGAGCTTCAAAGCAACATCTGCAATTCTGTTTGTCCCAATATCTCAGGCTCACGGCATCAGAGTGACTGCACTGACACTTTTACCAATGACAGACAATTTTCAGGTAGCTGAAGCACTTCCCACACAATAAAACCTAACAGTATTTTTCACCTGTACTGCTTTGTTACACATATAAATGCACATATAATATCTTTATGCCTTGTGCTCTTTTCCAGTTTAGTAATACAGATCAGTAGTAAAAATTCCTACCTCTGGATATGATAGCAGTAGTGCAATGTCAAGGAGCTTTTGCCCCACAATGGAATGAGGCATGGAGTAGATTATTCATAAGGCATTTAGACAACATACCACTGGTATTATAATGCAGTGCTGTAGAACAAGTTGGAAAAAGTGACAAATGTTAATTGCTCATCAAACGTGTGACAGGAATTTTGCATCATGTGGCAGTGACAGCCAAAGTTGACTGCGTTGGCTACCATAGAATAATTTTAGAGTGAAAATGATTGTCTTTCTTAGTGTTATTTGAATGTGAATGAGAAACAATTTGCAGAAGCATTATAGTGCATCCAAACTGTTTGGAACTGGGCAGTATCAAGAGCAGAGGGGTTAAAATAGTATCAGAGATAATGGGAACTGCAGATTAGCTTTTGTGCTCCTGAGATGCTGCTTGGCCTGCTGTGTTCATCCAGCCTCACATTTTATTATCAAGAGCAGAGGGCATCTGTTGCATCAGTCAGACAGTTGCTCACAAATGTAATCCAGGAAGGATGACTTATTTTGCAGACACTACAACTTTACAAGGTATCCTGCCGATCCACATAACGAACTGGTTCTGGCAGTACGACTGTCGTCGGGTTGTTGATTAGCCAGAGTTTAGACCATCATTTGTTATTTATGCTTCTGCCACTGCCAAAGTAATGTAAGATAGAAGTAGTCTGTTCAGCCCTCAGTCATTTCAGTTACATACTGGTTGATCTATATTTTTGGTTGATTGTCCACTGGCTCCACAGCGCTCAATGCCTTTGACAAATAAAATTCTATCTACCGTAGTTTTGACATTGCATCTGAGCTACTCTGAGCAATAACTTGTGGAGACACAGTTTCACATTTCCGTTGCTGTCATGGCTTACTTCAATTATCAGCACTCATTTTCCATAAATAACCAGTTGATGAGGAAGAGTAATGTAGTGGTGATGTCTCTCCCAACAAAAAGCCTCTTTTTCTAGCATACAGGCAATTAACCTTCCACTACCAATGTAGTCATGGTTCGTGATAAGTTTGCTTCACCTTTGGATAAAGGTAAAGCATAGTTACAGAGAGATTTATAGGACATAGAACAGTACAGTACAGGAACAGGCCCTTCAGCCCACCTTGTTGGTGCTGACCATGATGCAATTCTAAATTAATCCCACCTGCCTTCTCATGGTCCATATCTCTCTATTCTCTGCTTTTAAACAATGCTATTGCATCTGCTTCCACAATGTCTCTGGGAGCATATTCCAGACACCCCCTATCCACTGTATAAAAAAACTTTCCACGTACATCTTCTCTCAACTTTTGCCCTCTCACCTTAAACCTATGCCCCCTAGTATTTGGCATTCATACCCTGGGGAAAAGACTCCAATTTTCCGTCCTATCCGTGCCTCCTATCAGGTCAGCCTCAGGCTCTGATGATCTCACAAAAACAATGCAAGATTGTCCAAGCTTTCCTTGTAGCTAATGGATTCCAATCCAGGCAACACCTAGTAAACCTCTTCTGCACCCTTTCCAAAGACACCACATCCTTTCTACCGTGCAATGACCAGAACTGCACACAATATTCCAAATGTGGCCTGACCAAAGTCTTATACAGTTGCAATATGACTTGCCAACTTTTACACTGAATGCCCTGAGCAATGAAGGCATGCATGCAGTAAGCCTACTTTATCACCTTATCCACTTGTGTTGCCACTTTCAAGGAGCTATAGACTTGGACTCCAAGATCCCCATGTATATCAATGCTCCAAAGGGTCCTGCCTTTTACTCTAAACTTCCATTTTACATTTGACCTCCCAAAATGCATCACCTTACTACTGTCTAGATTAAATGGCATCTGCCATTGCCCCACCCAACTTTCCAGTTGATCTATACAGTGGAATGATAGAATCCCTACAGTCTGGAATATCAGCCATTCGGTCCAACAAGTCCACGCTGACTCTCTGGAGAGCATCCATCTTGACTCATCTCCCCCCAACTCCCATCCTTGTAACCCTGCATTTACCATGGCTAATACACCTAACTTGCACATCCCTGGACTCTATGGGCAATTTGCACGGCCAGTCCACCTAACCAGCACATCTGTGGACTGTGGGAGGAAACCTACGCAGACACAGGGAGAATGTGCAAACTCCACACAGATAGTTGCCTGAGGCTGGAATCGAGCCCACATCCTTGGTGCAATGAGGCAGCAGTGTTAACCACTATGCCAACCCCTACTGCATCCTTTGATGCCCTTCCTCACTGTCCACAACTTGGCCAATTTTCATTTCATCTGCAAACCTACTCATCAGACCAATGACATTTTCATCCATATCATACATAAGAAGAGGTACCAGCACTGATCCTTGTAGAACACCACTAGTCGGTACAATATCTTTCTTGTTGACACTTTATCTTCTATGGGCAAGCTGGCTGGGGCGGCTGGGGGCCATGTGATGAATTTTCCAATGAAAGTAGGCAATTTTAGACAGTGCTTATGTAGAAACTCTTTTTAAAGCAAATAAACATGTATGAATATTGTGTGATTTGTGATGACGCTTAGTTATGGCTTTTCGTGTGATATTGTGAACTTAAACCAGCTTTATGATTGTTCAATGGAATGGGTAGGTTCACTGGCAGACTCTAGGTGTTCTATTATATAAGACCTGCAGTACTCATGAACACTCTTGGATAAGACAGAGAGAGATCAGTAACTGCTGGACTGAACGTTCCTTCATGCTTTCTAGCTCCTTGACCATTCCTTTTGCAGGGATGCTGCACACTTAGAGGAAGATCCAAACTGCGTGCTAGATGATACATTTACATGCGAAAACTCTTCTCCATTAGTACAATGCAATCACTGAGTTATTGGCACTCAATGGTTTGATGGCTAATTTCAAAAACATGCCTCTCAAATGAAATTTGAAGATGGGAAATGATAATCAAGGGGGGCCATAAGCCCAGTTGTATAAAATATCAATAAACCTGACATGCTAAATTAAGTTGCCACAATTCATCTGAAAAGGGAGATAGAAGTAAACGCTAGCCAAAGTGCAACAACAAAGACAATGGCAAGACCGCATCAGATGTCACACTTGTGGGAAAAGAAAAACCCATGTTTATGTATTTGGCAGACCTTGCAGAAAACTGTACCAGTATCTTCTGAAAGGCCTGAGAATCGAGATCTAAATACTCGTATTCTCTTGGCCAGTCCTTTCTGAGGAGGGTCAACTCCCATTAAAGTAAGCACAGCAAACAGCCAGCTAGTATCCATTAATCAGCAAATCAGAAAGGGTCTGAAGAAGGGTCTAGGCCTGAGATGTCAGCTTTCCAGCTCCTCTGATGCTGCTTGGCCTGCTGTGATCATTCAGCTCTACATCTTGTTATCTCAGATTCTCCAGCATCTTCAGTTCCTACTATCTCATCAGCAAATGTACGCTCTGGAGCTCAAATCAACAGAACAAAGAAAGGATTCCAATTTAAATTACAAAGAAAATGCCTCGTCCTCTGTGCTTCATTATAATAGCATGGGATGATAGATTGAATGAAATATCACTTTATACAATAACATTTTTTGAAAATTTCATCCTGAAACTTGCAGAGTCCATGTTTTGTTGAGAAGTCTTATGTCAATATTTTCTTTCGTGGATGAAATGTATCAATATTACTGCTGACAGCTGTGGCTCAGTTGTCTGTACTTTTTTCTCTGAATCACAAATCTATATTTAATCCCACGCAAGAAACTAGGCACAAACATCAAGACCTACATGCCAGTCCAGTGATGAGGTGTTAAGCAATATCCCAACAATTTGCTTGAATGGATATAAAACATCTTGTGTCAATATTTCAAAGAACAGCAGAAGAGTTATCCATGGTATCTTGGTCAATATTATTCCCTCGATCGGTATCACAAAAACAGATTAACTGGTTATTATCACATTGCTATTTGTCAGCATTTGCTGTCCATGAATTTGGCTTCAGCATTCTCTACATAATGCCAGTGATTACATGTTAAAAGTGTTTAATTAGTTGCAAAGTGATTTGAGATGTGTGACTGAAAAATGTTAATTGCAAGTCTTTCTTTTTCAAAATATTCAAAGTCCATAATTAAATACTCTGAGTATGTCGTTTGAGGAAATTCTGGACAAATACATCAATTCAGTCAGCAGTTGCAGGAAAAAGGTGGATTAGTTCACACATGTAACCTTCAGCAGAAACTTTTAGGAGTAACCTTGGTTTGTATGATTTTCCATATTCTGGGGCAGCAGTCCTTTGTATTAGTCTTCACATTGGAAGATGCCAACAACAGGGATGGCAATGGCTGAGTGGTATTCTTGCTGGACAGCTAATCCAGAGACCCAGAAAATGTTCGGAGGACCCACATTTCAATCCTGCCATCGTGGAATTTGAATTCAATAAAACAGCTGGAGTGAAGAATCTAATGATGACCATGAATCCATTATTGATTGTTGGAAAAATGCATCAGGTTCACAAATGCCTTTTAGGGAAGGAAACTGCTGTCGTCACCCGGTCTGGCCCTCTTTTAACTGCCCGATAGACAATAAATGCTGCCTAGCCGGTGATGCAGTGGAGGCCAGGACGTTAGATGCGTTCAAGGCAGAGATCGATAAATTCTTGATCTCACAAGGAATCAAGGGCTGCGGGGAGACTGCAGGGACGTGGAGTTGAAATGCCCATTGGCCATGATTTAAATGGCGGAGTGGACTCAATGGGCTGAATGGCCTTACTTCCACTCCTATGTCTTATGGTCTTATGGATGCTCCTCTGAATCACAAGTCTAGACTTAATCCCACTCAAGGAACTGGCCACAAGAATCAAGATGTCTAAAAACAACAGTAAAGAGAGTCAGTGGACAGAGGTGAGTGTGATGGCTATCACTAAGGGGAAGGCATGGGGAAGCTGAAAGGGCTGAAGGTCGATAAAGCATCCAGTTCGGATGGACTACACTCCAGGGTTCTGATGGTGATAGCTAAGGAGATTGTAGAGGCATTGGTGGTGATCTTTCAGGAATCACTAGATCCAGGGAGGATCTCAGAGGACTGGAAAATGGCTAACATAACACCCCTGTTTAAGAAGGGAGGAAAGAGAAAGATAGAAAATAATAGTCTGGTTTGCCTGACATCAGCCATTGATAAAATTTTAGGGATGAGATTGCAGAG
This sequence comes from Stegostoma tigrinum, assembly GCF_030684315.1. Lineage (NCBI taxonomy): Eukaryota > Metazoa > Chordata > Chondrichthyes > Orectolobiformes > Stegostomatidae > Stegostoma > Stegostoma tigrinum. The sequence goes on from NC_081375.1 coordinate 17,678,690, forward strand.
GACTTGGAAGTACATTGGAAAATAGGGCTGAGTCAACACAGCTTCGTCAAGGGGAGGTCATTCCTGGCAAATCTGTTCGACTTCTTTGGGGAGGTATTGAAAAAGTTAGGCAAAGAAGAGCCAGTGGATGTGATCTATCTGGATTTCCAAGAGGTCTTTGACAAGGTGCTGCACAGGAGGCTGGTAAATCAGATGAGAACCCTCAGTGTTAGGGGCAAGATACTGGCATGGAGAGAGGATTGGTTGACTGGCAGAAGGCAAAGAGTGATGATAAAGAGGTCTTTTTTTTACCTTGGCAGGCGATGACTGGTAGAATTCTGCAGAAGTTATTGTTGGGACCACAACTATTCAGGTCATACAAGAACAATATGGAGGAAGGTAGCGAGAACATTGTTGCTAAGTTTGCAGATGTTATAAACATAGGTGGAGGTACAGGTAGTGTTGACAAAGCAGGGATGCTGCAGAAGGACTGTTTAGGAGGGTGGGCAGAGGCAGGTCAAATACAATTTCGAAAAGTGTGATGTTATGTAATTTGGTAGGAAGAATAAAGGCATAGACTATTTTTTAAATGAGGAAGGGATTTGGAAATCTGAAGCAGAAAGGTTCTTAGGAGTCCCACTTCAGGATTTTCTTTATGTTAACATGCCGGATCAGTTTCTCTTTGCATACCGTTCTGGCCACCACATTACCAGAAGGATGTGGATGCTTTGGAAAGGGTACAGAAAAGCTTTACTGGGGCATTGCCTGGTATTGGAAATTTTAGTTATGAAGAAAGGTTGGATAGTTTGGATTTGTTTTCACTGGAACACAAGAGGTTGAGGTTCGACCTGATAGAAGTTTATAAGATGGTGAATGGCACGAAGAAAATGGAAAGTATGAGGCCTTTCCAGGGTGGAGGAGTCAATTGTTAGGGGATTTAGGTTCAAGGTGCTGGGCAGAGGAAGTTTAAAAGAGTAGAGCAAGGCACGTTTTTCACACAAAAGGGTGCCGGGTGCCTGGAACATGCTGTTAGAGGAGTTGGTTGAAGCAGATTCAGTAACAACATTCAAGAAGCACCTGGACAAATACATGAATAGGAAGGGAATTGAGGAACATGGACTCATAAGTGAAGACAGTTTTAATATGGAAGGGAAAAAAAATGTTGGCGCTGGCTTGGAGGGCCAAAAAGCTTGTTCCTGTGCTGTATTTTCTTTATTCTTTGTCTTAGTTGGAGGTTAGGAAGTCAAATGTTGTGTTAGCTTTCATTTTGAGAGAGCTAGAAAACAAGACCTGAAATGTATTGCTGGGGCTGTATAGGGCTCTGGTCAGACCACGTTTGGGATATTGTGTACAGTTTTGGGTCCCATATTTTTATATTAGACTCCCTACAGTGTGGAAACAGGCCCTTCAGCCCAACAGGTCCATACCACCCCTTGGAGCATCCCACCCAGACCCATCCCCCTATAACCCATACACCTCTGAAAACTATGGGCAATTTAGCATGGCTGACCCACCTAGCCTGCACATCTTTGGACTGTGGGAGGAAACCGGGGCACCCGGAGGAAACCCACGCAGACACACCGAGAACGTGCAAACTCCGCACAGACAGTTACCCAAGGCTGGAATCGAACCCGGGTCCCTGGCGCTGTGAGGATGCTGTGCTAACCACTGAGCCACCGTGCTGTGAAGGAAGGATGTGCTAACCTCAGAGGTGGCCCAGAGGAGGTTCACAAAAATGACCCTGAGGGATGAAGGACTTGTTATATGAGAAGCAATTGAGGACTCTGAATCTATACTCAATGGAATTTAGAAGGATGAGGGGGTTTCTTATTAAAACTTACAGAATACTGAGATGATTCCATTCACAGGAAAAACTAGCACCTGAGGGTACAGCCTCAAAATAAAAGACATGTTAGAACTGAGATGAGGAAGAATTTCTTTAGCCAGATATGTTGAACACATTTGCAAGTCATTCAGTGTGTTTAGGATAGGCATAAATTGGTAATAAAAACCGAAAGAACTGCGGATTTTGTAAATCAGGAACAAAAGTGAAGTTGCCGGAAAAGCTCAGCAGGTCTGGAAGCATCTGTGGAGGAGAAAACAGAGTTAATGCTTCCGGTCCGGTGACCCTTCCTTAGAATTGATAGGTTCTTGATTAGTCAGGGGATCAAAGACTATGGGGTAAGGACAGGACAATAGGGTTAACAATCATAGCCTGAATCAAATCAGGGCAGACTTGATGGTCTGAATGGCCTAATATAACTGTTATATCTTGTGATATTATGACCTTATTGGGGTTATGTTACAAAAGTGAAATCATGGAAATGAAAATTTAACAGTTTTTGTAATGAGTAGCTCACTTGCAACAGCAAGTTTATACAAAGGCTGGCGGTCAAAAATCTTCTCCATATTTACAGAGCTATTTATTTATAGCTTTGCTTGTGTTATGGACTAGTCCAAACCCCCTCAAAATATATTAAGAAGATAGTCTAGACTTTAACTTCTTCTTATTTTAAAGGTAAGTGTAAGATATTGCATTCCAGATACAATTTGATTGTTCAGGCAGTTTGGTTTGAAGAAAAACACACTTTCTTTTTTACATTGTATTAAATTACAGATAAAGTAAAAATATAACTAAGAATTGGCTTAATTGTAACTGTATAAAAATACTTAACAAAATAATAGATATGTTAACTATTACTAATTAATTGTTCCAATATAGAAACATTCCATAAACACACCCTTGGCAAAGGCAAATTCAGTAAAATAGATTGTTTCACATGCAAGTCAAAAAGCAGAATGGGAACATTAGCTTTTAGATGTAACAGAGCGAGAGGACTAAGAGATTCCACATCCAGCTTCAAGACCACAGCAACTGCAGAAAGCTGAACCTAAAACTCCTGGTTTTGTGGGTGTTTGACCCCAACCATTCAGACTGCTTCTATTGTCCCAAATCTAAAAGGTCTCACAAGCTGTTTAGTTCACTGGCTTAGAGCAGTCTGCTTGGTGCCTCAGCCTCAACTTTTCTTCATTAAAAAGCCAGGCCATAACAAAGTCACACTTGTCAACTCTGATGGTTCTATTATTGGCTTCTCTCTATCTACACACTCCGTAGACCATTGCCTCAAGAGTGAGACTATTACATCTATATGTGTTCCTTCCTGTGGACCCCATTTGAACAGATTGCTGCTCACAAACAAATGTTATTACCTGTAGTTTGCAACAAGCTTAATCACTTGCTAAGGGTTAAAAGGCTGCTTACGGTTGCAGCTGTTGTAAGATTGGCTGTCCCTTGTGAGAACACTTTAGCACACAGATTAATGCCCATTGGAAAAAAAAGCAAGCACATGCCTTCAGTACATAGTTATTTCATCCCAAATGCTGAGTGCATGTGGTCTATTTTTAGCATAAAAAATCATTTCTACATATTTTTGTCAGTAATGCACTACATTGACTTATGTCTCAAGTAATGCCATCCCTTATGCAATGCAGTAAGCTCCATAAGCTGTTTTCTTTTTTGGGAAGCAAGAAACCTTATAGATTTCTACATTCAAATTATCTGGAGATTAGTTAGTACGCCAGTTTTAGCAAATCAAAGGAAACAGTCCTTTCATAATTGGCAGCATCCATAGCATTATTTCCTGGCTTTGCAGCAAAGAGACAGTGACAGCACCTGAGAAAACATGATAGGAAGATATACAGATCATAACTCCATTCTCACTGCACAGGATGGAAGCCCATGCTACGCTTTCACATCAATACTATTGTCAGGTTCAAAAGTGATTTCAACTGCAATATTAAAATCTGAAAAATCCTTTGGGTAAAAACAGTAGACATTTCATACTTCCATGTTGATACTGTCACGTAGACAACACTGATTAGAATTCACCTTCATCTAGATTTCATATTGCACATGGCTTGATTTCAACTTACTGGGATTTTTCACCTGCAGTTTTGTTATATCCAGGTTGTAGGAGACTCTGAGATAACAAAGTGTGGAGCTGGATGAACAAAGCAGGCCAAGCAGCATCAGAAGAGCAGGAAAGCATGTGTTTTCGGCCTAGACCCTTCTTCACAAAAAGCAGTTCTGAAGAAGGGTCTAGGCCCAATCCTATCTTCTTTTCTCTCCACCTTCGGTCCACCTCCCGCTCTCTCCCTGTTTATTCCAGAACCCTCTCCCCATCCCCCTCTCTGATGAAGGGTCTAGGCCCGAAATGTCAGCTTTTGTGCTCCTGAGATGCTGCTTGGCCTGCTGTGTTCATCCAGCTCCACACTTTGTTATCTAGGCCCGATACGTCAGCTTTGCTGCTCCTCTGATGCTGCTTGGTCTGCTGTGTTCACCCAGCTCTACACTGTGTTATCTCAGATTCTCCAGCATCTGCAGTTCCTACTATCTGTGAAACGAACCTCACTGGCTTCCTCCCGTCAGGCATAGCCAATCTCCAAGTCAAGCCTGCTCAGATTCAATCATATCTTCAACTCACCAGCAATAAGCTTTCATTCACATCACACTTTCTGGTTAAACCCAACATGCTGAAGTAAAATAGCAGAGGATCAACTGCCGGAGCACTGGCAGGATTAAACACCCCCCAGAAATCCCTTTCTTGTCACATTGCAATCCCCATTGCTCCTATGGTAACAATGTCCCGTTATGCCAGTTCCAGGCTGGCCAATGCAACTATGCAGCCACTCAACATTGGTGGGGTCATCAGGGCCATGCACATGCAATCCAAACAATAATTCTCACTGCTGAGGATTACCTCTGACCAAACCCAATTGCTGTTCATTTAGTTTTGTATTAATCAGGTGGAAAGGAAGTGTATTACTATATTGCTTTCTGTGATCTCATAAATTGTGAAAAATGCTTTAAAGCTGCAATGTAGAGCATTGTAAAGCATGGTAGCTAATGTGCACATAGACACACAGTGCAGTGACTAACTAATCTATTAAATAAGGTTGTGCAGTAGATTTGTGGCTCGGGTTGTGGGTGTTGAGGTTGGTTGGCTCCCCGAGCTGTTTTGTTATTCCGCAGATATTTGTTACCGTGCTTGGTAACATCCTCAGTGCAGCTTCTGATGAAGCATCGGTGTGTTTTCCCGCCTGGCTTTTAAACTCTAGGGTCCATTGCGATGGATTGCCTCACTTCTGGGTTTCCTTCTCAGTGAAATGTACATGGGTTGAGTTCAATGTGTTTATTAATAGCCTGCTTTGTTGAGTGCCATGCTTCCAGGAATTCTTGTGCTTGTCTCTGCCTAGCCTGTCCCAGGACCTTGGTGTTATCCCAGTCAATGTCGTAGTTCTCCTTATCCATGTGGATTGAGATGAGTGAGTATTGGTCGTGTCTTTTTGTAGCCAGTTGATGTTCATGTGTTCTTGTTGTTAGTTTCCTTCCTGTTTGTCTGATGTAGTGTTTCTCGCAGTCTCTGCAGGGGATCTTGTAGATGACATTGATCCTGTCCGTGGCGGGGAGCGGGTCTTTAGTTTGGGTGAGCACTTGCCATAGGGTTGATGTGGGTTTGTGTGCCACTCTGATGCCCAGCAATCGTAGAAGTCTTGTGGTGAGTTCTGACGTGTTCCTGATGTAGGGTAGTGTGATAGGTATGGCGGGGCGTGTAGAATCTATTAAGTATGATATCTTTGGGAGAAGGGCTGGTTTGGAGTACACCCCTACTCAATTTGAATAATGCAATGGGATTTCTTACGTTCAGTTGATGAGGCAAACAGCATTTCAGTTCAACATTTTATTTGAAAGATGATCAGATGATCCAACACTCTCTCAAGATTGTACTGAATGGTGAGTCTAGATTTCATGCTGAACTCTGTGGAGTAGGATTTGAGCTCATAAGCTCCAGATTCAAGACAAAATATCATATTGAAATATCAATGTTTCTTTATTAGCGAACAGGATTTCTCATTCCTAATGGTCAAGAAAGGACATCCAGTTCCTAGCTGGTCTGATATACTGGTGAAATGATGGTTGAGTGACTGTACCTTCTGGAAGTCTGACAAGTGAGAGATCCCCATGGGGCCTTGGGCAGCTAGTAGTCAGGCCAATGTAATGCTGCGATAAGGACTTACTCAGCTTCCCATGCTGTATAATAAAAGAGTTCTACTTGTTCCATGATGCCTTTAAGAACTCCCATGTTAGGTATCAGAAAGTGAGTGTGATTTCCAAAATTTTGCTTGGGATATACATAAGATTAGAAATTGTGGAATAAGAACCTAGGCCCTGCCCTGAAGAAGCAAATAATGAATGTAAATATATTCCACGACATTAGACATCAACACTTTCAGCAAGCACTGCACTAAAGCAATGCTCTATGACTCATTTGAATATACTGAATACAATGGTTTTAATTTTCATGAGTGCAAGTAAATTAGATAACAGGCAAACAACAAATGGAGGCTATAGTATTGACTGCAGCAGATGGATAATATGACTGGAAATTCATAAGAACAACATTTTCATTGTATATCATTTACAAACATTCACCTGGAGTGATTCAGCAGCAGTACCTGTTGACTTTTTGCTGTTGGACTGATTGCCATTTGCAACACAATAAGAACAATTACTTCAAAATAGCAATTGACAATTGTAATTCAACTAGCAACATCACATTTTTAGCCCTTCCCTTGTGTGTAAAACACAGCAAAACTCTTGCCACACTGTCTGATTGAATAGGTTCAGTCGGAGCACACACAAATAAAGCACAAAAACAATAAGGGGTACACCTGAGAGCTGAAAGAATCTTTCAATTCCCAAAGGACCAGCGCTCCCACTCTCTGCAGAGATAGATGGAGCTGGTCAGGATTGATTGTTTCAACACTGTTAATTTAGAAAAGAAATTGGAACCTGATTTAACAGTTAATCCAGACACAATAATATTTGAAGATACAATAAAATTTCATAAACACAAAAAAGAACATTTCTTTAAAAGTAGTATCAGAGAATTTGGGAACTGCAGATGCTGGAGAATTCCAAGATAATAAAATGTGAGGCTGGATGAACACAGCAGGCCAAGCAGCATCTCAGGAGCACAAAAGCTGACATTTCGGGCCTAGACCCTTCATCAGAGAGGGGGATGGGGAGAGGGAACTGGAATAAAAGGGGAGAGAGGGGGAGGCGGACCGAAGATGGAGAGTAAAGAAGATAGGTGGAGAGAGTATAGGTGGGGAGGTAGGGAGGGGATAGGCCAGTCCAGGGAAGACGGACAGGTCAAGGAGGTGGGATGAGGTTAGTAGGTAGCTGGGGGTGCGGCTTGGGGTGGGAGGAAGGGATGGGTGAGAGGAAGAACTGGTTAGGGAGGCAGAGACAGGTTGGACTGGTTTTGGGATGCAGTGGGTGGAGGGGAAGAGCTGGGCTGGTTGTGTGGTGCAGTGGGGGGAGGGGATGAACTAGGCTGGTTTAGGGATGCAGTAGGGGAAGGGGAGATTTTGAAACTGGTGAAGTCCACATTGATACCATTGGGCTGCAGGGTTCCCAGGCGGAATATGAGTTGCTGTTCCTGCAACCTTCGGGTGGCATCATTGTGGCAGTGCAGGAGGCCCACGATGGACATGTCATCTAGAGAATGGGAGGGGGAGTGGAAATGGTTTGCGACTGGGAGGTGCAGTTGTTTGTTGCGAACTGAGCGGAGGTGTTCTGCAAAGCGGTCCCCAAGCCTCCGCTTGGTTTCCCCAATGTAGAGGAAGCCGCACCGGGTACAGTGGATGCAGTATACCACAGTATACCAGTATACCCCTTCCCCTACTGCATCCCTAAACCAGCCCAGTTCGTCCCCTCCCCCCACTGCACCACACAACCAGCCCAGCTCTTCCCCCCCACCCACTGCATCCCAAAACCAGTCCAACCTGTCTCTGCCTCCCTAACCGGTTCTTCCTCTCACCCATCCCTTCCTCCCACCCCAAGCCGCACCCCCAGCTACCTACTAACCTCATCCCACCTCCTTGACCTGTCCGTCTTCCCTGGACTGACCTATCCCCTCCCTACCTCCCCACCTATACTCTCTCCACCTATCTTCTTTACTCTCCATCTTCGGTCCGCCTCCCCCTCTCTCCCTATTTATTCCAGTTCCCTCTCCCCATCCCCCTCTCTGATGAAGGGTCTAGGCCCGAAACGTCAGCTTTTGTGCTCCTGAGATGCTGCTTGACCTGCTGTGTTCATCCAGCCTCACATTTTATTATCTAACATTACTTCAGTTTATAAATGCCCAACAAGTACATGGTTATTTATTTATCATTAGGCTCTGATGGTAGGTTTAGTAAATACCTTCTGGTTCAGCCACAACTGCAGTTTTAGTTGCAAACAAAAACAGAAGTTTCTGGGAAAACTCAGCAGGTCTGGCAGCAATCGCACAGTCAAATCATATTTAACATTTTGGGTACAGTGACCCCTCTTCAGAACTTGTGTTCTGACCAGAATCCAGACCTGCTGAGTTTCTTCAGTAATTTCTGGTTTTCTTTCTGATTTCCATTCATTCGAAGTTCATTGGCGTTTTTTTTTGCCCAGTTTTAGTCACTTCATTATGGGTAGGAGAGCAAGTTGCTTTTCATGAACGAAAGGACTGAAGCCTGGGTGCCTGGCAACCTGCAATTACAGGTAAACCTTGAATTGTCAGAGCACAACTGGGGCCAATATTCTGGAGGGTCATGTCCCCATACACCCTGTTTATATTCAGTTTTGGATCTCAATTCAAAACAAGGTGAAACAGTGAAATAAAACCACGTTAGCTAACTGTGGGGAAAATAGATCTATTGACTTTCTAGAGCCATTTGTAAATTGAAATCCTAAGGTACAGCCTTTATGTGCATGCAGTGGTCTATGGTTAACATTAATGATTTTAACCCAGTATAGCCAAGCCATTCACACTACCTGTCATGCACACATTCCTCAAAAAAAAATCATGCTGCCAAAATCTTTAAATGCCACAGGACGCAGGACTGAAATGAAACAAACCTTCACAGTTCCAAATGTGCCCAGAAATGGTGCCAAAATTGAAAGCAAAATTTCTCCATTGCTTACTAGGTTGAGTTTGTATTACAGATAGTTAATTTGCCTTCTATTATTAGCTATTTTTAAAATATCATTGTTTGAAATCCAAACTATGCAGAATAAAATACAGGTGGAGTTTTAAGTATACTTTCAAAACAGTCCTGGCCTGGTCTTAGAACAACATTTATTCACCGTGAGGTGAAACTAAGCTTAATCCACCCTCTACATGTTCACTGAATATTTAAATAATGCATGCCTTTTCAGACACATTCCAGAATTTTAACGTGCTCTGCGCACTTATTACCAGGCATTGTATATATATTAGAAACAATGCTTGAGAAGCCAGTTGACAGCACCTTAAAAAAAATGAAGAGCACTAGGTATAGAGTGACTTAATGTGTCATGATACATTTCAGCAGGTTGACTAAAAATATATAGAGTGACTTAACAGCACCGTTATCATGGGAACCATTAAAATGTGGTGAGCTGGAAAGCAAACACATGCTGATTTGAATTTAGCCTTTAATTTTACTCAATGAGTCCAATAGGATGCTAATAAAGCACATGTGCATGAACTTCAGGTCAGTTGCAGATGCAGTTTTGGAAATTTGGGCAAAAATGCACTGATTCTCTATTTAAGGTAATGGCTGCCTATCACTTCATATCAGTGTGAGTTTATCAAGTGTGCTAATACTAATGAACAAAGGACTGGGATTGCAAAAAGATTGAATAATTTGGCAGGAGAGGTTAAATCGATCTTGAATTGAAATGCTGGTAGAAGCATAATATGTAGAAAGTTAATCTCTCTGTTTTCTCTGTTTTCCTTGTAAAGATTTTAGTGACAGTACAATGGCACCCTTGCAGATATATTGCGCTCTTTCTGTAAATTTGGCATGGATGCATGGGTCCAAAGGCTCTGTTTCCATGCTGTCCAGCTCTGTGACTCTAAACTGAGCATTGCCGAAAACAGTAGAAGATTAACTGTAGTGCGACTTTTAAGAATAAATATTTGAGTGGTTGTTAATTGAGGTTAAGCTGATCTGAATTCAGTTCAGATCTGTATATATGGTCCTCAAATTTGCTGCTGTGTTTATTGAAATAATGTGCGTCTCACTCCTGGCATTAATTTCTCTTGCCACACATGGTTGCATTTTTGCAACTTCAGATAAAACTGGATTTGCCTCCAATTGCTCACGGCAGCACATGGGTGGTAAAGTGCTGAGGTTGGCAATCTCCGACATTTCTATTGTACTGCATGATTTCTGTGAGTCAAGAAGGCAAAGAGAAGATTTGACAGAGGTGTTTAAAATACAAACGATAATGATTGCAGTAGGTAAGGAGAATCTGCCTCTTGTTACACAAGGATTGGTTATCAGGGGATACTCAAAGAAGGTGTAGTAACAGTAATGAGGTCAGCAAAGTGGACTTCATAGGATATGAGTTCCCTGATTGGGGCTGTTAACCTGATCCAATCAGGTTTTCCTGGCTCACAGGTATAAATAGGAGTGTCAGACATTCTGTTCATTCTGACAGCTAGCTCTGAAGAAGCAGGATCAGTGTAAGTATTATGCATGAGTAAATAAAGGATGACTTGGTGACAGGCTATAGGCCTCTGTGGAGTTATTTCAGAAGGTTAATGAAAAATGCATCAGAAACAGCATAAGGAAATTTGTTTAATCAGAGCAAGCTGTTGTGATCTGGATAGGCAGCAATTAACAGGCTTATCAAAACAGATTCAAGAGCAACTTTCAAAAGAAAATTGGATGAACAATAAATGAGAAACATTTATAGGGTTATGGAAAAGAAGGAAAGGAATGAAGCTAAATAAATAACTCTTCCAAAGAGAGGTTGATGGACTGAATGGCCTATTCCTGCATGAAACTACTCTACAATTATTGATTAGAGTGTCTGTTGTGAAGGATTGAACTATGAGGAAAGTGGGAGAAACATGGGTTGAAGCATTGCTAAATGGATACTTGAAACCTTTTATCTCACATATATCAGAATTAGGACATGAGGAATGGATTTGTGAGACAAAATAGACACTATTTGGTACAGTAAGGGTAGAGGGTGCTGACTGGCTGTGAGATGGCATAGAGATTGGTGTGGAGATGCAGCAAGAGCAGTTAATTGTCAATCTTAATTCTCAGACCAGGCAGATGGATTCCGATTTTTCAGGGCATTGCCAGTGGGATCCAGCAGAGATAATCTGTCTCCACAACCCTTTAAAAAGTGCAATCCTTCAGTCTACATAAAACGCTTTAAAAAATAACATGTATTTTTCAACATTGACGGCCTACCAAAAAGGTAGTAAATTATGGTGAAAAGGCAAAATGATTTCAACTTTGTGTGTGGTTAAATGAGTCCTCAGTTGTGATACATATGAATACAGTTGTTCAATGTCTCTCAAAAAGACAGCCACATCTGTGGGGAGATATCTTTGAATTATGAAGTGTAGATAGTGTTGAGGAGAAATGAAAAGTTTTTTCTACAGCTTTTATTACAGTTCAGTCATAAATATCTTTGCTTATAACTCACTAGAAATAATAGTTAGATAAAATCATTTGAATTTACTTGTGTGCTGCGCTTTTTGAAAGAATGGGAGTAGTTCTGACAAAGTTCCTTTCTTCAGTTAGGCATAGTGGCTTGGAATGGACTGGTGGGTTGGAATTTGAATTTTCATTCAATTGTAGACATTTTAAAATAATCTTACCTCGGCAAAACACTTTCTCAGGCAAATGGACAAATGTGATCTCCAGGAAAATCTGGAGTGTCATGTTGTTTCTGTGTCTCTGACTTCTTGTATGTGGCAAGAAACAGGTGTGACTGTGACAATTTTAAGGGGGAAACAATGCTCCAACTCCCAATGGATGGTTTTAATTTGATCAGTGAAGCAGCAATTGGGAGAAACATTGGCTACTTAGGCACTGAGCTCCCCACAGCCATCAGGAACCTGACCGTTTCCAATTTTGCCCAGTTTTACTGGGCAGACACAAACAGTAGAGCTCTTTTCTTCCCTGAATGGATGGAAAATGGCAAGGAAATTGGGAAAATAAAACAAAAATGGAAGTATCAGATTCTTGATATTGAGAAAAAATGTCTGGTTTTGACAAAAATGAGCATGATGTTGTCAAACAATCATGACCATCACATAGTTTGCATCGATTGGTGCCTTGTCATGTTAGATAAGCAAAGGTGTGTATATGCATTCTTAAAAGTCTCACCTGAATTTGCCATTTCTGTATCATTTCTTTTGTAAGTGATGCTGGAAGATAATTCTTCCGAGCTGCCACATTCTCACCTTGAAATGCAAGTATACAATGACATGGTCTGTGATGGGTGACTATTTTTGAAGGATGCTGTTATCACGCTGGATAAGTGCCTGAATTTCACTCACCAAATAAAGCATCAGCACTTTGGATCTGGAACATACATCTGTATCTGGTAACAAAGCACAGTGCCCCACATTGATGCATGACATTGCCCTGCTTGCAAATCTTCTATAGCACACTGTCTGAGCTTTACATATTGATTCATATGTGATGGATCAGAAGTACCATTAGGGATATGATGTTTGACTTTCATCAAACATTATTGGCTTAAGCACCTGACATGGAATCCATCATTGAAGATCTCCTCGAGATCTTGATATAAATCAGACAACAGTCTTGAGGAAAGGCTTCACCAATCTCAGCACCGTCAACAATCTCTAACAGTTATTGTAGAGTCCCTACAGTGTTGGCCATTCAGCCCATCAAGTCCAGACCAATCCTCATTCCACCTAGACCCACTCCACTCCAGCCTATCCTTGTAACCCTACATTTGCATTAGCCCATGGCTAACTCACCTAGCTTGCACCTAGACTGTGGGGGGAAAGCGGAGCACCTGAAGGAAACCCATGTAGAAATAGGGGGAATGTGCAAACTCCAAACAGATATAGGACAGATTCCAGGGGCAGCTGCAGCAGCTGAAGGAGAGTAGGAATTAAGAGCTATCAAGAGGGTAAATTGTGTGAGAGGGATAAAAATTTGAGAAGGATCAGAAACAGCTGGCACTGCCATTAATGGGAGAGCAGTGCCATTAGTGGTTGCCAATAGAGGCCGCTGCATTCCCACATGAGTGGTCACCTTCTTCTCTAGCTAAAAGTGGCATCTTTTCTTTACATGGTGTGAGGAGCCTAATATTCACTATCCTGTCACTGCTTTTGGTTGGTTGGGCATTTCCCCCTGCAATGATACAAAAAGTGACATTGAGTGTGAAGGAGGTAGATGGGGCAGGTTTTAGGATGATACGAGGACGGGAGAGTAGGTGAGGTGTCTCTAGTGGATGAGTAGGAAGTGTAGAGGACAAGAAGGTCACTAATTTGGGACAATGAAGTACTCAAGAGCCATTGAATGGAGATAATTCATGCAATAGTGAGAGCTGTAGCCCATTACTTTCGATGAGTGGTGTATGCAGTGGCAGGGTTAGAATGTGTATTAATGGTCCTATGACTATGAGCCAGCAGAGTGAAACAGTGGCACATACACTTGTGGACTGCAGAAGGACATTAATCTTCTTTTGGCATTGCTGGATATTACGTTTAACACTAGATACTGTGCTGACTCCCGTTGCTATCTCCATCCAGACTGGCTGTGCCTGGTGCTGTGGTCTCTTTGGGGGGTTCACAGGTAATAAGATGGCCATCTTTTCCACTATCCCATCCACCAGCATCATCAGTCCCTTCTTTTACTGTGCAAGTCCTCAATGATGGCAGGCAAACAGTGCGCTGTGAGAGAAGTTCCTTGCTTATGGCACGTGAAGTGTTGTAGATCTTGGGTTCATAGGTGGGATGAATGTCATGAAATCAGTGCAGTAACAAGCGCTTACATCATTCTTCCTATGAGTCCATGAGACATGGGCTGTAGAAGTCAGTTGCATAAGTAAGGAGCTGAAGGGTGAAAGACTTCATGAGAAAGTTGACATGGGTCCTGGCGGACCATGTGCCATGAATCTCTCAAAAAATTTACCTTGTAAAAATGAAGAAAAATTCAGGCCAAAGGAATCTTGCAGATTTCTCTCCTGTTCAACCGTAATGATATAATAAGGCCCAAATGCAATGCTAATGCACCAGCCTGAGAAACATTGTTAGAAAGTTCACAAGGAAGAGGATAAGGCCAGCAACAGCTCAAATACATAATTTATGTCTGAAAAGGTCAGGGCTCTGTGTATTCACATATGTAGCTTCCGTAATGTTCAATGTGCCACACAGCAAGCCAAACTTGCAATTCTAAATTAGTTATCAGCTTAATTCTTCACAAATTCGGGATTATCCACCAAATGTTGTCCAGTTATTGAACAATATCTAATGTTGGACACTGATGTGAGTTTTGCACCTGTGTTGGATAGGGTCAGTACTTCGCTTGTTTGAGACAAATGAATGGGAAAACCAGCCCACCCTGAAGAACACAACATGGAGTTTAATGTGTCAATAATAATGCTAAAGCCCAACTTTGAATTTTAGCTGGATTATCAGTAAGATCATCAGTGCGTGGAAACTACATATATTCCTACATATAACAGAAAGCCTTGTTCCTAACAGACAGAAAGTACATGTTCATGTAGTACACTAGTTTAACTGAAAAAAATAGGCTCAGCCATTTGCTGGTTTATTTGTGAGGATAAATCTTTGACCATTCACTCTAAATTGTACAAAATTTCAACAAAACAGTTAATTGCCAAGCATCATTAATTGTTGTAAACTCCATGGCAACATCATTACCAATCAGTACTCATTTGCCAAACAATCAGCACTTTTTCTCATACAGGATGAATGTTGGCATCCCCTTAAATTGTTATTCTTGTAAATTGCCTTGGTAAGTGCAAGGCAAAGAGCTTTGACAAAATGTGAGACAAAACAGAAATTGCTGGAAAAGATCAGTCGGTCTGACAGCATCATGAGGAAGGGTCACCAGACTCAAAATGTTAACTCTGGTTTCTCTCCACAGATGCTGCCAGGTCTGCTGAGGTTTTCTAATCAACTTCTGTTTTTGTTTCTGATTTACAACATCTGCACTTCTTTCGGTTTTGATAAAATGTGTCTTTTTTCAGCAATACTCAAGTTTCATGTAAGTTATTTTCACCTTTGCAGAAAAGTAATGAATAAGAATATCCAAGGGAAATCAGTCACTAGACATAACTAATGGTATGAAGTTAAAATTAGTCCAAGGATCACATCAGAAGCAGCATTGGTATCATAGCCACACCACCTGCCTAAAACCTGCCAGAAGTTAAAATTGGGGTTCTAATGAATAAACAATGAAGTCAAACTAGATAACAAAGCGTGGAGCTGGATGAACACAGCAGGCCAAGCAGCAAAAGATGCTGTTTGGTCTGCTGTGTTCACGCAGCTCCACACTTTGTTATCTCAGATTCTCCAGCATCTGCAGTTCCTATTATCTCTGATACAAAGTCAAACTAGAATACATAATTCATCAAAAAGAACAAAATGTGCCATCAATTTTGGGCTAAATTTCATTCTCTGTTTAACCTAATATTTCACAAATATCAAGTTGGAAGATAATAAATGATACACGTGAATGTAATTTTATTAACAATGTATATACAAGCCTTAGTAGCGTGCATGTAACATGTACCATTTCGTATTGAATCAAGGACCCATCAAGTTAATGCATGGTATCTATGGAAAATTACAGTAGATACATGCAAACATTCACTACAGAACAGGCACAGTTATGTAAATAACTTTTCTATAGACTCAAGGTGTGGTCACAAATGTTGGCAGAATCCTTTACCATCCCACGCAATTAATCATAGGCTCACTAAGAGCATAAGCACTACACTTTGTTCTGAAGGGTATACAAACATTAACTATATAAATAACCACTATGGAGTCAAGTCTTGACTTGTTTTCAGAAGGGTGAAAAGTGAAATTCCACAGAGAAAAGAGCCTCACACTGTCTGGCTTCAACATTACAACCGATAGGGAACTAGTTTCAAAAGTGTCTCATAATCCTTTGCTCCAATAATTCTTGTCTTTTGCACATCATCAGTTCAGCTGACTAGACCCAAGCTTTTAATTCTCTTCCTAATTTCACTGTCACCCTACCTTTGTCTCTTTTTAGGCATTGAAGACCTGCTTCATTAACTGAGCTTTTACACATCCATCCCAGTATCTTCTTATGTGTTTCAAGTTTCATGTATTGTTTGATAACACTCCCCTGTGGTGCCTTGGGAATATTTTACCATCTTAAATGTACTGCATAAATGCCAGCTGCTATTGCATTTCAGTACTCGGAAGTAACATAAAATAAAGAACTGCGGATGCTGGAGATTTGAAACGATAAATGGAAATTGCTGGTGAAATTTAGCAGGTTTGGCAGCATTTGCGGGGAGAAAGCGCAGTCAATGTTTCAGGGAAAACTTGGTCTTTTATCAGTGTCCTGTGCATTCTTGTGATAAGCTGATATGAAACATCCAGCACTCTTCCCTTGATGTTTAAAACAGGTGAGAATGATGTTGAAGTCTGGAACATAACTAGTAAATTTTCCAAAATCTTCCTTTGACATGACCCAAATTTTATCACATGGGAAAGGCCCAGAGGCAGTGAGTGACTATTCACTGTATACGGATGGGCAACTAATTTACTTTTTTGGAACAGCGAGGGAGTTACGTATTGCACAATCCAAACTTATATACTCACATAATGTACTCCACATTTTATAGAAAGGAGAATATATCGGGTGTGTTACCCAACCTGTGTATACATGCTTGACTGACGTACTCTACTTTGTATTTGTACAGGTAATTTTTTTTCTAAGACCATAAGAAATAGGAACACGAGGAGGCAGCTTGAGTCCACTTGCCAGCCCTTTCCCCTTAACCCTTAATTCCCTGACTGATCATGAATCAATTGATTTCAGTCTTAAATATACTCAAGGGCTCTGTGCCAGCACTCCCTTTGCCCTCTGTGGCAAGTAGTTCCAAGGTCTCACAACCCACTGAGAGAAGAAATTCCTCCTCATCTCTGTTTTAAATTGGCAACCCTTTATTCTGAGACTATGCCCTCAGGTCCTAGACTCTCCCGCGGGGAAATATTCTCCAGTATTTACCCTGTCAAGCCCCTTAAGATTTCTATATGCTTCAATGAAATCACTTCTCATTCTTCTGAATACCATTGAGTCAAGTCGCAACCTGTTCAACCTTTGCTCACATGACAACCCTGTCATATCAAGGATCATCCAAGTTAACCTCCTCTGAACGGTCTCCAATGAAATAATACCATCCGCACACACAACCAACTACTCTGTGTTGACAGAGTGTTATTCATATACTGTTCATGTTCATACATTTGGAATGCACTTCAGAAACTGAAAGGAGACTGTATATTGACCTCATAAGGATAAAGGATAGTACATTGTAAAAGAATGGAAACACTGGTGAGCATTGGTGATTTAGAGTGTTTATTCAGAGAATTATTAATCATATGTTGTGTGCACATAAATATAGCCATTATGCTTTAATAATTTATTGACAATCTAGAAAGCAGAAAGATAAGGAATTATGCATATTAGAGACAGGGATCAATTGATTAGAATGGTAGTCAAGTGGATGAATCTTGATACAGGTGGGATCTTCAAAATTTCAATGCTACTTTTGGAAATTAAATTTCTGTAGAATTCCTTCCTCCTTTATGTAGTGATGACTGTTGTTGAAACATCTCAAAACTGAAAATATGCAAAGATCATTAAATAAAAGCCAGACATTGTGAAACTCAGTTGAATTGTGTAACAAATTTCTATAGATAATGCAGTCTCATGATGGCAGCACAATGAAATCTCACAGGAATCCTGGAAATCTAGCAATGTGCAGTAAATGAGGTGTAATGGATTGCATCCAGGCAGTGCATTGAGTATGGCGTTACCCTCATAGGTGGTAGCATCTATGGGAAATATCTTTGTTACAGATAAAGAAATGTTAAAGTATTCCTGCAATGCAACAGAGGTGCAGTGGATGAAACATACTATGTAAATGCAACTTAACAAAGTGTGGGGCTGGATGAACACAGCAGGCCAAGCAGCATCTTAGGAGCACAAAAGCTGATGTTTCAGGCCTAGACCCTTCATCAGAAAAGGGGGATGGGGAGAGGATTCTGAAATAAATAGGGAGCGAGGGAGTGTCCCCCCTCCCTATTTATTTCAGAATCCTCTCCCTATCCCCCTTTTCTGGTGAAGGTTCTAGGCCCGAAACATCAGCTTTCCTGCACCTCTGATGCTGCTTGGCCTGCTGTGTTCATCCAGCTCCACACTTTGTTATTTCGGATTCTCCAGCATCTGCAGTTCCCATTATCTCTGATGTAAATGCAAGTGTTGCTTTTCCTTTTGAGAAATGTATTACTTCTTCTTGAAATGGCAGGGTGGTCAAATCAAGAGAGACAGGATCAGTTATTTTCACTGATGCTTAGAAGAATGACAGGGTAATCTCACAGAAATCAATAAAATACTAACAGAATTAGACTCAAAATGCAGGGGGCGGGGTGTTCCTGGTGACCAGGAAGCCCACATTCAGCAGACACAGTTTAAAGATATGGCATGGGCCACTTTGGACTGAGGTCCAGAGAAATTTCTTCAACCAGAGAATAGTGAACCCCCAACACCAGCACATTCTTCTTTAGATCCAGATCCCAGAGCAACTCACAATATTCCAGCTGTGATCTGACCAGAGGTTTATTCAGCCTCAGCAGTACATCTCTGACTTTGCATTCTAGGCCTTTTGAAATGAATGCTAACATTGCATTTGCCTTCCTGACTACTAACTGATCCTGCATGTTAAATTTAGGAGAATCTTGAACAAAGACTCCTAAGTCTCTTTGTGCTGCAGACTTCCACAGTCTTTCCCCATTTAGAAAATAGTCAACACCTCAATTCTTCCTACCAAAGTGCTACCTCTCATTTTCCCATGTCGTATTTCATCTGCCACTTCCTTACACACTCTCTTAGCATGCCTAAGTCCTTCTACAGCCTTCACATTTCCTCACACTATCCGTTCCCTCCACCTATCTTTATGTCATCTGCAAGCTTAGCAACATTGGCCTCAGTTCCTCCATCCAGAATGTTGATAGTTAAGGAAAATAATAGTGACCCCAACACCAACCACTGCAGAGCTCCCTCTGTAGCAAGAACATTCTTCCTCAGATAGAAGGAAGAGAACAAAACTGCCCACAATATTGCCAGGTGCGGTCTCACCCAGGCTCTGTATAATTGCAATAAGAAATTCCTGCTCCCTTACTCAATCCTCTCACTATGCAGGCCAATACACCATTCTTTACTGCCTACTGCACCTCACTCTTACCTTCAGTGACTTGTGTATGCAGCCACCCAGGTCTCATTGCGCATTTCCCTCTCTCAATTTATAGCCATTCAGATCATGATCCGCTATCCTGCTTTAGAACATAGAACATAGAACAGCACAGTACAAGCCCTTTGGCCCAGGATGTTGTGCCAACCTATTATCCTACTAAGGTCAATCTTCCCTGCATACTCTACCCTACATTTTACCATCCTGCTACCGAAGTGGATAATCTCCCATTTATTCACAAGTTAACATTTTCTTTAATCTCATACAATTCTGAACTTCCTTTGTTGACTGAACTGTTAAGCATATTATAAATAACATATCTTAAACACAGAGTTACATCCCAAGGTGCTTCACAAAAGCTTAATGTTAAAGATCATGTAAATTTAGCAGCTTATCAAAATTGCACTGAAGCATCCTCCTCAGAGTTCAACCTCCCACCCTGCTTTGAGTCATCAGATGTTGCCATGTCATGCTCAGTGTGCCAGATTTGAAAGACACTTCTGATCATTTCAATCCTGTGTGCAAAAGGTTCTGCGTGTCTTTGAATGTTGCCAAAACAAAATTTATACATCAACCCAACCTTGGCAGCCACATACTTTGTCTCCCAAATATGTTGAGAGACTGTGGTGTATGTCGAAGCCTTCTCAGCCACCTCTGTCAAAAGGCCATCATTAACCAAGAGCTCCAGTGCTAAACTGATCTCCCAAATGAATGATGTTAGGCCGTGGAAATGAGAGAACAGGGAATTATGAACACACCTGCTACAAACTGCAGCAGTGAGTATTTGACAGCAGAGACCTCTGCGAATTGACCAAACCCCTAACATAGCGGTGCTAATATTACCACACTCCTGCATTCCATGATACCTGAACCGTGTATCAGCGACACATAAGAGCATTAGAGAAATTCCAACAACAGTACCTCTGCCACATCCTCAAGCTTCAATAGAGGACAATTGAAGAAACACTAACCAGTTACACAAACATTCGGGCAAATCTCCTACATAACCAACTACAATGAACTGGACACTACATTTGGATAAATCTCCTACCAGGTCATTTTATAGCACATTTAATGTATTAAAATATTTCAAAGTGGTTCATAAAAGCGTTACTAAAAATGGTTTGACACTGGGGCAATAATAGGACAAGGTAATGTGGTCAAGGAAGTAAATTCCAAACAGTGTCTTAAAGGAGTAGGAGAAGTCAGAAGACAGTTGATGTTTCAGAAAAGAATCTAAGAGTTTAGGGGCTGAGCGGTTAGGTGGATCCAGCCAAAGCTGATGGAGTGATTACAATATGGGATTATGGTAAAGGCTAGTATTGGTCAAGCATAAGGAGTTGGGGGTAGGGTGAGGCAGGAGTGGTACAAGGCACAACTGACCACACAAAGCCTCAGGAACTGCTGCCACTAAGCACAAAACCATTGATGCTGTCTTATTTTTATAAAGAATGGTGATGATTTGTCAAATGCACTCTTGCCAAATGTTAGTTAAAAACAGAAAAGTAGTGTGAACGAATATAAAAAGAGATTTAATTTAGTTTTGGTCTCGCAAATGAATGATGTTAGGCCGTGGAAGTGAGAGAACAGGGAAATATGATCTCAACTTTATCTGAATATTTGTGTTATTCTGTGGAATATTGTATGTGTCATCTTTCACGTTGATTGACTGAGGAACAGCAGCTATACTGTTTGCAACAAACATTGTCTGATGAAGGGTCTAGGCCCGAAACGTCAGCTTTTGTGCTCCTGAGATGCTGCTTGGCCTGCTGTGTTCATCCAGCCTCACATTTTATTATATTGTGACACATGCAATTGGATTGTAAATAACTTAAAACTATTAAACTAAAATGAATTTGTGTAATCTTTCATTTTGAAAGAAGTCAAACCCCTTGATTATTGTGGGAATGGGTACATACAGTTAAAATTCAAACTTCTGAAACAAAAATGGGAACATCTTGTTGCAGAGATAGTAGGAACTGCTGATGCTGGAGAATCTGAGCTAACACGGTATGCAGCTGGATGAACACAGCAGGCCATGCAGCATTAGAGGAGCAGGAAAATTTGATGTTTTGGGTCGAGGCCCTTCTTCAGATTTTTCTGAAGAAGGGTCTCAACTTGAAATGTCAAACTTTTTGACTTTTTACCTGGAGTTTTAGTAGGATATAATCATTAAATTTGAATGATGTTTAACATTAAGCTTTTGTGAAACATCTTCTTTGTGAAAGTTATGTTATTTCTAATATGCATAACAGGTCAGTGACAAAGGAAGTTCAGGATTGTATGACATTAAAAGAAAAGGCCTAGAAAGTTGTTAGAACTAGCAATAAATCTGAGGATTCAGAAGTGTTTGGAATACAGCCAAGGTGGACCAAGAAACTGAGAAGGGAAGGGAGATAGAATATTAATGCAATCTAGCAAAAAAAATAAGAAAGAAAGAAAGGATTGTAAAACCATCTATAAGTATGTAAAAATGGAAATGTTTGGCTAATGTGAATGTGGGCTCATTATAGACAGTCAGGTTGATTTATAAGGCAGGATAGAGAAATGGAAGATAATCTAAATGATAACTTTGTGCCTGTTTCCATTGAGCAAGACACAAGAAATTTTCAAGAACTAGAGATCATTAGGGAGAAGGAGGAGTTGCAGGAAATTAATGTCAGTAAGAAGATAGTACTGGAGAATTAATGGGTCTGAGTGCTGATAAATCCCCAGGGCCTGATAGTTTACATCCCACAGTGTTGAAAGAGGCATCTATAGAGATAATCAAAGCATTAATGATTATCTTCTAAATTCTGCAGATTCTAGAATGTCTCCTGTGAATTGCAAGGTAACAAATATCACCCCACTATTTAAGAAGGGAGCAAGATAGAAAATAGGGAACTACAAGCCTTACATCAGTAACGGGTGAATTGTATGAATTGTTTATAAAGGATTGTCATTAGGATGATAATAATCTGATTATGCACAATCAGAATGGATTTGTCAATGGGAAATCGTGTTTGATGAAAATGCTGGAGTATTTTGGAAATGTTGTGAACAAATTTGATAATGGTGAGCTGATAGACGTGGTATAGTTAGATTGTTAGAAGCCCTTTGATAAAATCACCGATAGGAGGCTAGTCAGATTCATAGAGATGCACAGTATGGAAAAAGATCCTTCGGTCCAACTTGTCCATGCTGACTAGATATCTCGGATAAATCTAACCCATTTTCCAGCTTACTTAGAAGGGTCAAAGAACATTAGATAAGAGGTAATATGCTGGCTTGGATTAACAATTGACTAAGAGACAGAAAATAGGGAATGGGAATAAGTAGGTCATTCTCCTGTGCGCAGGTCATGACTAGTGGGTTACCACAAGGACCATTTCTTGGGCCCTGGTTGGTTCCAATATAGATCAATGGTGGAAACCAAGTGTAATATTTCCAAATTTGTGGATGATGCAAACTAAGTGGGAATGTACAATATGAGAAAAATGTAAAGTATCATCAGCTGATTTGTACAGGCTTAATGATGATGATCAGATAATCTGTGGGTTCAGCACTTAAGGGAAAATATTGGTCAGATTGCTGATAATAACTCACTGGCTGTTCATCTAAATAGTACTGAGGGATCTTTATGTCCACTCGAGAATATACGAAGGCTCATTTTAAATACCTCATCAGAAAGTCTCATGTGGATTTACCTTCAAACAGCCACATCCAATCAAAATTCTCCAGTTCCTGCCTAATATTGTTATAGTTCACCTTCCCCCAGGTAAACACTTTCACCTGAGGCCAGCTGTTATCTCCATTCATGAGTATTTTAAATCTCACTGTATTATGGTCACTACTCCAGAAGCGCTCCCCCACTGAAACTTCACTCACCTGGCAGGACTCATTTCCCAAAACTAGGTCCAATATAACCCCTTCCCTGGTTGGACGGCTTACATACTGTGTCCAGAATGGTCCTTGAATGGCCCTTATAAATTCTGCCCCATCCAAGCGCCTAGCCTGAAGTGAGTCCCAAACAATGTAAGGGAAGTTAAAATCACCCACCAGACCAACTCTGCTATTTGTACACCTGTCTGAAATCTGTCCACATATTCTCTCTACTCTATCCTGCTGGATGTTGGGAAGCCTATTGTGCACCCCCAGCATTGTGGTTTCACTTTTCCAATTCTGACTTGTACCAATATTGCCTCACTGCATGAGTCCTCTGATGTATCCTACCTCAGTAAAGCTGTAAGATACTCCTTTACCAGTCATGCAGCACCTCCCCCCCGCCAAGATAACAAAGTGTGGGGCTGGATGAACACAGCGGGCCAAGCAGCATCTTAGGAGCACAAAAGCTGACGTTCAGGAAGGGTCGAGGCCCAAAATGTCAGCTTTTGTGCTCCTGAAATGCCGCTTAGCCTGCTGTGTTCATCCAGCTTCACACTTTGTCATCTTGGATTCTCCAGCATCTGCAGTTCCCATTATCTCAAACCCTGGGACATTCAGCTGCCAGTCCTGTCTCTCTTTTAGCTAAGGAAATAGAATGGCTATACAGATCATGAAAAGTCATTCGGTTGCCCCAATTAAAAACAGAGGAGGGAATCTGTGTGAAGGCAGAAGAGGTAGGTGAGGCCCTAAACAAATACTTTGTGTCAGTATTCACCAAAGAGAAGGAATCAGTGGAGGATGATCCCAGGATAATAGGCAGTGTCGAGTTTCTAAGCCAAGTTTCTACTACAAAGGAAGATTGTTGAGTGTTCTCAAAAAGTATTAAGGCAAATAAGTTCCCAGGTCCTGGTGGGATTTATCTCAGAATATTGAGGGGGGCAAGAGAACAAACCTTTGTATTTCCTTTGGCCACAGGTGAGGTCCCAGATGACTGTAGAATAGCCAATGTTGTCTCATTGTTTAAGAAGGGTAACAGGGATAATCCAGGATTTTACAGGTGTGTGAACCTTATGTCAGTGGTTTGGAAATTATTGGAAAAGATTCTCAGGGACAAAACTGAAACGTGTTTAGAAGCAAATGGACCTATTAACGATAGACAGGCAGTATGGTTTTGTGTGGGTTATGCCTCACTAACTTGATTTTTTTTGAGGAGTTCATGAAGATGATTAATAAGGAAAAAGTGGGTAATGTTGTTTACATGGAGTTTCGTAAAGCCTTTGACAAGGTGCCTCAAGGCAGACCTATATAAAATGAGAAGTCCCGTGGTATCAGGGTGAGCTAGCAAGATGGATGAAGAACTGGTTTAGTCATAGGAGACAGAGGGTAGCAGTCGAAGGATGCTTTTCAGAATGGACAGTTGTGACTAATAGCTTTCCACAAGGATCAGTGTAGGACCTCTGCTGTTTGTGGTCTACTTAAGTGGAGGAAAACATAGGTGGCCTAATTAGTCATTGTGGATTATACAAAGATTGGTGGAGTTGCAGATAGCAGGGAAGATTATTAGAGGATACAACAGGACATAGATCAGTTGGAGGCACGGGCAGAAAATTGGCAGATGGAGTTTAATCAGACAAATGTGAGGTGATGCATTTTGGAAGGTTAAGTACAGGTGGAAACTATACAATGAATGACAGAATTCTTAGGAGCACTGATATGCCGAGGGATCTGCATGTGCAGGTCCATAGATAACTGAAGGAGGCATTGTAGGTAGATAAGCCATCAAGAAAGGCTTATGGCATGTTTGCCTTCATTGGAATGGGCATTGAGTATAAGGATAGGCAAGTTATGCTGCAGTTTTACAGAGCTTTGATTAGGCCACACTTGAAATATTGCATGCAGTTCTGGTCACCACATTACCAGAAGGATGTGGATGCTTTGGGAAGGATACAGAAATGGTTTACCAGGATCTTACATTGCTATGGGGGATTTTACTACAAAGAGAGTTTGAATAGATGAGAGGTTCGTTTTCACTGGAACACAGGGGATTGAGAGGTGACCTAATAGAAGTTCTTGTAAGATTGTGAATGACATGGATAGAGTGGAAAGTATGAGGCATTTTCCCAGGATGGAGGGGTCAATTACTCAGGGACACAGTTTTAAAGTGCAGGGCAGGGGTACATTTAAAAGAGGTGTGTGAGGCAAGTTTTTGACACAAAAGGCGATGATTGCCTGGAATGTACTGCCAGAGGAGGTGGTGGAAGCAGATAAAATAGTGGCATTCAAGAAGCACATGGGCAAATACATGAATAGGAAGGGAATAGAGGGATAGAGATCCTGTAAGTGAAGACAGTTTCAGTGTGTAAAAACCAAAAGAACTGCCGATGTTGTAAATCAGGAGGGTTACCGGACCCGAAATGTTAACTCTGTTTTCTCCTTCACAGAAATTGCCAGGCCTACTGAGCTGTTTCAGCAACTTTGTTTTTGTACAGTTTTAGTATGGAAGGGCAAAATACATTGGCCCAGGCTTAAAGGGCCAAACGACTGATTCCTGTTCTTCATTCTTTGTTCTTTAAAGTTAGCATCTCCAACAGTGCATCTGTCCCTGTATTTATTACATTAGAGTGTCCATATTTTGCCTCAAGCCTTCGAGTAAAGCTTCAACATACAAACTTCTGACTCAAGTCAAGTCTACTGTCGGTC
Organism: Stegostoma tigrinum; assembly: GCF_030684315.1. Classification (NCBI taxonomy): domain Eukaryota; kingdom Metazoa; phylum Chordata; class Chondrichthyes; order Orectolobiformes; family Stegostomatidae; genus Stegostoma; species Stegostoma tigrinum. Next base: position 17,704,581 of record NC_081375.1, read on the forward strand.
AGTGAAACACAAATAACACAGATGGAAGATGGAGTTAGTTAAAAGTTTATGGTTTCAACAGCAGCTTTTTCTGTGCAGCTGTTGAAGTTCAATTTCAACCCCAATCTATTTTAATGCAGAATAAGAAAAAGCCTGCCAAATATTTGGTTGTGCTTTTTTCCATCTATTTGCCCTGATACTATCGTTTGGTGTCCCATAAAATGGTTATCAGCTAGGATTCAAGTTAAAACGTAAGACTGATTTTATTGGTCTGGCGAGAGGAGAAAGTTATACAGCTGGAATTTTATTGGTAAAGGAAACACAATAGTGAATTTGTAATACAATTTTATCACAAGTTAAAAAACTGTATAAAGCTACAGTTAGGCCCCTGACTGATTCATGAGGAGAGCAGTATGCTGTGTTCACAGATCTATGTTGTACTTTTACACTGTATTCAGATCCTAGAGAGTGGCATTCACAATGGAGACCTGTCAACTTCCAGTTCATGTGATTTACTTCAGGGATCCTGTTACACAAATTTTCCCAAAATAAAGATACACTAACCGTTTATGTAATATGTTAATATCATTGCAAATGTCATAATGTAGTGCCTGAGGAAAAGTTGAAAGTAAGTCAACAAAGTAGTTAAAGTTCAGATAAAGTGATTAAGAGCAACACGCTATTGGAATCACAAGTTTGGACTGTGAGGGAAAGAGGAATTACTTGGTGATGGGGATTCTGAGCTTCTGTCACGATGTAAACATGTTGTGAGATAACAACAAAATTGAAATAGCTTTGCACATTTTGTTGGCCAGAGTATCAGATAACACATCCAACAACAGCTTTCAAGATTCTTAAGCCTCTGTTGTTACAATTCTGGAGATCATCCATTTTATTCTTTTTAAGAGTCTGTAACTTCTAACAGACTTTGAAATACAACTTTATTGACTATCAATGCAAGGTGAGGAACCCAACTAGAGGCCAATATTGTCATGTGTCAAGATTGTGGGTGTGGAAATTAAAATTAGGAAAAATATTGATGTATGTATAGAAGTAAGAAGTAATTGTCTGATATTCATTATTAAACTCGCCTGACTTCTCAAAGATTATTTAACTTGTGTCACATTGTTCAAATGAAAGTGGGCCACGTGAGATAGTGCTGAATTTTCCCTTAATAACCTGGACAATGACAAGTCAGTTATGAAAATCTAACAAGATCGTACAAATGAGATTCCCAATGTTGAGAAAATAGAGTCCAATGTTACATCCCAGGTTTAGGCACTGAAAAGGGAATCTCAGTAGTGAGTGGTGAGCAGCCTATTTGCAATCATTTAGTCTCATTAGATTTAGGTTTTTAGATTTTAGATTTTACTGCCACATGTACTTAAGTACAGGAGTACAGTGAAAAGTGCACAATGTTGCTACACATGGTGCCATCTTCAGTACAAGGTAACAAGGTATAAAAGAAAACTTAGGTATAAAGTAATACTTTGTGGATATTGTAGCTGCTGCTAAAACTGCCACCTTTCCGATTTCCCCCAGTGTCTCAGGAACATGCCCAGGAAGGATCCACTTGCAATCAGAGATAATGGGAACTGCAGATGCTGGAGAATCCGAGATAACAAAGTGTGGAGCTGGATGAACACAGTAGGCCAAGCTGCACCTTAGGAGCACAAAAGCTGACGTTTCGGGCCTAGACCCTTCATCTGATGAAGGGTCTAGGCCCAAAACATCAGCTTTTGTGTTGCTGAGATGCTGCTTGGCCTGCTGTGTACATCCAGCTGCACACTTTGTTATCTCGGGTCCACTTGTACACTGAGCTATGACACCGCCATGAGCTGCCAAGGCCAGCTGACACACCACTGAGAGACTAAGCTGAAAGCCGCCAAGAGACCAGGCCGAGACCTGTCACGAGCCACTGAGAGGCCAGGCCTGGACCCACCACGAGCCACTGAGAGACCAGGCCCGGACCCACCACGAGCCACTGGCAGACCAGGCCCGGACCCACCATGTGCCGCTGAGAGTTATGAGGAGATTGCGTCAGGATCCCAACATGAATGTCAGAGCAGGGATCTGGCAGTTCCAGCTCTTCTGGGCCTCTATCTTGGCCAGCTGACCCCAACATCGCAGAGTACACTCCATAAGTAAAGAAGCTTGCATTCCTGTCCCCAGAGATTGGCATCACACACATACAAGCTTTGCCAGATCACAATGGCACAAATCAAACTAATTTGGAACATAGTTATCATTTCAAAGTTGCGCCGTGTAGCACACTGACACCAGAGTGGTCTCATGGTATTATTGCTGTATGATTAATCCTAGGTAGTGTTCTGGGGGCCTGGATTCAAGCCCTGCCATGGTAGATTGTGGAATTGGAATTTAACAGAAACCATTGTTGATTGTTGAGAACATCCATTCACTAATATCTTTTAGGGAAGGAAATCTGTCATCCTTACCTGGTCTGGCCTATAAGTGGCTCTGGACTCACAGTAATGTTGGTTCTGGGCAATTAAGGAATGGACAATAAATACTGGCCCAGTGAATGTTGTTATCAGGTGATTAGAGCATGGTACTAATAATGTTGAGGCTATGGGTTCATTCCCCATACTATCCAAGTCTGTAGGCTTCCATTCTCATAATTTTGCTTTTTTTTTCATTTGAAGCATGTGTTTGCACTAATACTGCGTGGTAGTCTTTCTTACCTTTGGTTATTACAGCTGCCTCACAGTGCCAGGAATCCAGGTTCAATTCCATCCTCGGGTGACCATGAGCAGTTTTCACATTCTTCCTATGTTTGTGTGGTCTTCCTCCACAGTCCAAAGATGTGCAGGTTAGGTGGCTTGGCAATGCTAAATTGCTCATAATGTCCAGGCATGTGCAGACTAAATGTGCTAGCCATTGAAAATGCAAGGCGACAGGAATGAAGTGGGTGTGGATGGGATCCTTTTTGGAGGATCAGTGTGGACTCGAAAGACTGAATGGTCTACTTCCACATTGTAGGGATTCTCTGATCTAAAATCTAGAAAAGAATTTTTAGAAGGTGCTCTGTGGCATGGTGGTAGTGTTCCTACCCCTAGACCAGAAGACCAGGGTTCAAGTCACACCTGCACCAGAGGTGTGTAATAACATCTCTGAGCAGGTTGAATTAAAAAATGGTTAAACAACAACTTTGGTGTGGCACAGTGGCTCAGTGGTTAGCACTGCTGCCTCTTAGTGCCAGGGACCCTGGGTTTGATTCCACCCTTGGGTGACTGAGTGTGTGGAATGTCCACATTCTCCCTGTGTCTGTGCGGTTTCCTCCAACAGTCTAAAGATGTGCAGGTGGGGTGGATTGGCCATGCTAAATTGCCCATAGTGTCCAGGGATCTGCAGACTAGGTGGATTAGCCACAGGAAGTACAGGGTTAGGCTAGGGGTCTGGGTCTGTGTGGGATGCCCTTCTGAAGTCGGTGTGGATTTGATGTGTATTTCCATACTGTAGGGATTCTATGATTCATAAATCGCAATCCTGCTGTCAGGCTGCTTTGTGCTCAGTGAAGGGCACCCATCTCATGTCCCAGAATAAAGTGCATGTCAGGCCTACTTGCTAGCTTCCTTCACACTCTCTCAATCTGCTCCTACATGGATACTCACAGCATCTCTGGTTTGACTTGCCTAAAAGGCTCACAATATTTTTATCTTGCCTGACTGTTTAGCACAAGTACAAAGCCAAGCAGCTTGTCATGGTTTTTAGTAGGGATCAGTCAAAGGAATGGACAGTCAAAGGAATGCTGAATGCTGTGTCAACCTACATAAATGGCATGTGCCAGCAGCTTATGTATCAAATACACTGCATATTATTTTTCTATTTATGCAATGTATCTGATTGGTCAGCATTAATTGCCCATCCTTAGAACCCTTGAGAAGGTGGCGGAGAACTGCTGATATGGGTTCACCTATTATGCTGATAGGGATGGAGATGTGGAATTTTCACTCTGTATCACTGAAGGGATGACATTATATTTCCAAATCAGGATGGTGAGCAGCTTAGAGGGGAACCTGCAGATGAGGTGGTCCCTTAAAACTGATGCTCATGTCCTTCTAGATGAAAATGATCAACATGATTTGGGAAAGTCAATCTTGTGCATTGGAGGCAGCATGCTGGGATGTCAAGGGGACAATAATTGTGAAGGGGGCAACTCAACATATAAGGATGTCAGGAAGTCTTGCCCTGTTGGATGTGGGATCCTTGCTACCACCAAGTTAGTAAGCATTGCCAACACAGCTGGTTTCCCCCAGGTAAAATACACTGTAGATTGTACACACTTGTATTGTGGGTTCTATATCATAACGCGGCTGACTTCATCAACTGAAAAGGATTCCGTTCCATCAATGTGCCGCTTTTTTCTGATCATTGTGACCACATCCTACATGTCTACACCAGGTACCCTGGAAGTTGCCAAGATGGCTAAATCCTTGAAAACTCTCAACATTGCTTCATTTCTAAGCCCAGATACACTACAAGGTTGGTTACTTGCAGGTAAAGTCTACCCTCTGCAACCATGGGTGCTGACTTTGTCATGCAACCTCCTGAATAAGGCTGTGTAGATACAATGCTGCCCATTCTTCCATAAGGCCATCCTGGAGAAGGCAATAAGGCCTCCTGGAGTTGTGGTTCTGATGCTTAGATTGGAGTTGGGGAATATCTTGCTGAATAATCCTAACAGAATGCACCACATAAGCTTGACATATTGTGTCTTGCACAACACCGGCATGCAAAGAGGGAATGTGTTGGATGCTGAAGAGCTGTGTCAGCAGCAGTAGGAGGAAGATGGAAATATTGAGCAGGACGATCATGATTTTCAATGTGATAGGGTGGAGCAGTGTCTGATGCAACAAGTCAAACAGGGCCTAATTGAAATCTGCTTTGAATAGATGTGAGTTGGATGCATTGAACATTCATTATGCTCATCTAAGTGTTTGATTTTAAGCCAATGGGCCAAACAGTGGCAGATAGAGTTTAATTTAGATTCATGTGAGGTGCTGCATTTTGGAAAAGCAAATCGGAGCAGGACCTTTACAGTGTGGAGCTGGAAGAACACTACAGGCCAGGTAGCATCAGAGGAGCAGGAAAATCAATGTTTCGGGTTGGGAGCCTTCTTCAGAAATGAGGAGGAGGGCAGCTGGGAAGTAAATAGAGAGAGGAGGGATGGGGCTAGGGAAGATCGGTGGAGTAGTGATAGGTGAGTGTGGGTGGGGAGTGGGGTGAGGGGAGCGGATAGGTGGGAGAGAAGGCGGGCAGGTTGAATCAGGTCATTGAGGTGGGGATGAGAGGGAGGGTTAGTCATGTGAAGAGGCCAGGGGGTGAGGAGATTTTAAAACTAGTGAATTCCATATTTAGGCCATCAGGCTGTAGGTTCCCGAGGTGGAGTATGAGGTGCTGATCCTCCAGTTTGCCGGTGGCGTTGTTGTGACACTGGAGGAGGCCCAGGATGGACATGTCACCCAGGAAATGGGAGGGGGAGTTGAAATAGTTCGCGATCAGAAGGTGTCGTTGTTTGTTGTGTATAGGGCACAGATGCTCTACAAAACAGCCTCTGAGTCTTCACTTGGTCTCCCCGAAGTAGAGAAGTACAAATCGGGAGCAGCAGATGCTTAGATCAAGTTGATGGATGTGCAGGTGAACCTCTGTCTAATATGGAAGGTTTGTTTTGTGCCTTTAATGGAAGAGGTGGGAAAAATAGGAACAGGATGTAGCACTTCCGGCAGTTGTAGGGATAGATACTGGGGGTGGTGGGGTTAGTGGGGAGTATGGAGCAGACGAGGGAGTTGTGGGAGAGCACGGTCCCTATGAAAGCAGATAGAGGTGGGAAGGGAAATATATCTTTGATGGTGGCATTGGATTGTAGGTGGCAGAAGTGGTGGAGAATGATATGCTGGATCTGGAGGTTGGTGGGGTGGTTTGTGAGGACAAGGGGGATTCTGTCTTTGTTTTTGTTGGGGGGAGGGGGTGTGAGGGCAGAAGTGTAGGAAATGCAAGAGATGCAGTTGACGGCATTTTTGATCACCAGAGTGGGGCAAGTTGCGGTCCTTGAAATAGGAGGACATCTGGGGTGTGCAGGAGTGGAACGCCCCATCTTGAGAGCAGAAGCAGTGGAGGGAGGAATTGGGAGTAGGGAATAGCACTCTTGCAGGAAGGTGAGTGAGAAGAGGTGTAGTCCAGAGAGCTGTGGGGGTCGGTGGGCTTGAAATAGATGTCAGTTTTGAGGCGGTCACCAGAGATGGAGACAGAGAGATCCAGGAAGGAGAGAGAAGTATCAGAGATGATCCAGGTGAATTTGAGGTCAGGGTGAAAAGTGTTAGTGAAGTTGCTGAACTGTTCAAGACCCTCATGGGAACATGAGGCAGTGCTGATAAATTCATCAAAGCAGTAGAGGACTTATACAGTTGATTCTAAGGCCCTAAGGAATGTTGTCAAACAAAGAGATCGAAGGATGCAGGTGCATGGTTCTTTGAAAGTGGAATCACAGTCTAGGTGGTGAAGAAGGTGTGTGGAGTGCTTGCCTTCATTGGTCAGTGCATTGAATATAGGAGTTGGAATGGCATGTCATGGCTGTACAGGACATTGATGAGACCACGTTTGGAATACTGAATTCAAGTCTTGTCTCCCTGCTATAGGAAAGATGTTGTCAAACTTGAAAGAGCTCAGAAAAGATCTACAAGGATGTCACTGGGATTGAAAGGAACAGGGTGAAGAGGCTGGGGCGCTTTTCCCCTGGAACATTGGAGGCTCAAGAGTGACTTTATAAAGATTTATAAATTCATGACGGACATGGATAGGGTGAATAGCTAAGGTCTTTTTCCCAGGGAAGGGGAGTCCAAAACTAGAGGGCATGGCTTTAAGGTTGGAGGGGAAAAGATTTAAAAGGAACCTGAGGAGCGATGTTTTCATGCAGAGCATGTTGTGTGAATGGAACAAGCCGCCAGAGGAAGTGGCAGAGATGCATATCATTACAATATTGAAAAGGCAACTGGATGGGTACATGAATAGGAAGACCTTAGAGGGATATAGGCCAAATGAAGGCAAATGAGACTCGATCAGTTTAGGATGTCTGGTCAATGCAGACAGGTTGGGCAAAAGGGCCTGGTTCTATGCTGTATAACTCTATGACTATGACTGTAAACTTGCTTTTGCTCTGGAGATAACCAGCTTGTGCATTTTGCCTAGAAGCAAATGCATCCTTATCTTCATTTCTCCCCGCCTTTAGTGTTCAGTAAATGTTAACGTTTTGAACTTTTCAAAGGTGTTCCTGAATGCGGCGCTCCTTCTAAGAACATTGATCACATTTTATGCCAACCATAGTGCATTAAGGAAACTGTAGTAATGTGTTGGACATAGTTCTAAGATTGTACAGTGATAAGGACGTGTAGTCTCAAATCTTGTAGCTACAGTTCTGATGACAGTCGATTAGACTGGCAAAAATATAAAAAAGCAATTCATTTCTGAATGTGAACTCCTATTTTAAATGATGTGTCACCCTTGTGACGGATATGGCCTCAGAGGCATTACTTAAATCTTAGGCAATTTCTTTTAATTGAAAGAGTTGAGGGAAATAGTCTAAAAGGAGGTATATTGAGTTAGGCTACAGATCAGCCATGATCTCATTGAATGACAGAACAGACTTGTGAGGCTGAATGGCCTACTCTTGTTCCTATATTCCAATTGACACTGTGAGAGACTATTTGTGTCAGGCAGTATTTGACATGGTGCACAGCTGAATTTTAAATATAACAAGGCGTGGGGCTGGAGGAACGCAGAAGGTCAGGCAGCATCAGAGGAACAGGAAAGTTGACGTTTCGGGTCAGGACCCTTCTTCAGAAAATTCCTACTATCTCTGAGTGAGTTTAAAGTATGGTGCTGAAGGTGTGAATCCCAGAAGACCTTGGCAATAGCAAGCACATCCAAAGCTGTTGAGTGGGCAAGAGCATGAGCATGGCACTCTAGAGGCATAGGGCATACATAACAAGGTGAGCAGTGTGAAAATGCATGAGATAGCTTCTTAGAACTTACAGAGAGAAACCTTCCATGAAACTCCTTGAAATTGACACAATGTTTGATAGCATTCACCACTGTGTGCTCCTTTCTTTCACTTATTACATAACTGCTTTGACAGGGGAAGAGTATGTTCCAGTCGTCTGGAACCAAAGCTTTAAGAAAAGCTTTATTTCCCAAGTATAATTTTTAAGGGCCAAATAGGTGTATTATGGAGCCTATGCAAATTTATGAATCTAACAAATAACATGACCTCTTAAATTCTGATGTGTTGCCTCGAATTTCATCAAGGCTCTTTCTAAAGACCTTGTGCAGAAAATTTGCATCCCTTTCATTTAGAGTCATTGGTGGCAGGAGGTTGTAATTTTCAGGTCTCACGTTTACATACACAGCCCCTAATGTAAACTTGTGTATGGCAAGAGTGATTAGGCATATAAAGTCAAGGAAAGAATACATGAGTTTAAAATGATGGTAAAATTAGATTCATAGAATCCCTACAGTGCAGGCAGAGGCCATTCAGTACATCAAGTCTGCATTGACCCTTTGAAGGGCATCCCACCTAGGCACAACTCCTCACCCTATTCTCATATTTCCCATGCCTAATCCACCTAATCCACACACCTTTGCACGATGGGAGGAAACTGGAGCACCTGGAGGGAATCCATGCTGGCATGGGAAGAATGTGCAAACTCCACACAGGCAGTCACCCAGGACTGGGGTCGAGCCCAGGTCCTTGGCGCTGAGATACAGCAGTGCACACCATTGTGCCATCGCACCATCCAATCAAATCTTGTCAAATTATCCTTTAAGGACTGCACTTAGTTTTGACACTCAGTACAGACTGACCATGAAGGTCCCAGGCATATGTCAAATTCCTGCCCAAATTATTCCAAACTTTTGCTTTGCCTGAAATACTCATTTAAAATTTTTCATGCATTGTATTTTTACAAAATTATTAGCCAATTAAACATAAAATGGTAAACCACTTAGTTCAAAGTCATGGATTTTGTATGGATGCAATGGAAAGATGGATCAGTGGAATTTCATCTCTTGAAAATAAATAAAGTGAAGAGCAGAGTAAGCAACTATGAGGGTGTAAAGATATAACAGTGAGATTAAAGAAAGACGGGCTCAGTTTGAATGTGATGCCACAGTAATTCAGGAAATGGTGCAAATGTGATTGCAAGCAGCCTTACATGTACAGTATGCAATCAAAGTCCTCACTCTGTATGTCAAGTATAAACAACTCGCAGAGCAGCTACAGTTCTTTAAAAGGCAATAGTGCCGAGAAAGACGTCATGCTTCAAACTTAATTTGAAACTGTTTACTTAATTTTCCACGTGACCCAGAGCTAAGTTGTCTTGAGAAGTAACTTCTTACAATGCGCCTTAAATTTTAAGATGGATGATTGTTAAAAATATTTTGGTAGATTGTTTATCTTGACATGCTAAATCCTTGTGGGATTCTTTACTCTAAATTGCATTTTAAGAATATGAAATGTGAGGCTGAATGAACACAGCAGGCCCAGCAGCATCTCAGGAGCACAAAAGCTGACGTTTCGGGCCTAGACCCTTCATCAGAGAGGGGGATGGGGTGAGGGTTCTGGAATAAATAGGGAGCGAGGGGGAGGCAGACCGAAGATGGAGAGAAAAGAAGATAGGTGGAGAGGAGAGTATAGGTGGGGAGGTAAGGAGGGGATAGGTCAGTCCAGGGAAGATGGACAGGTCAAGGAGGTGGGATGAGGTTAGTAGGTAGGAGTTGGAGGTGCGGCTTGGGGTGGGAGGAAGGGATGGGTGAGAGGAAGAACAGGTTAGGGAGGCAGAGACAGGTTGGGCCCACCGGAAGCCCACCGACTCCCACAGCTACCTAGAATACACCTCCACCCACCCACCCTCCTGCAAAAATTCCATCCCCTATTCCCAATTCCTCCACCTCCGCCGCATCTGCTCCCATGATGAGGCATTCCACTCCCGCACATCTCAGATGTCCAAGTTCTTCAAGGACCGCAACTTTCCCCCCACAGTGGTCGAGAACGCCCTTGACCGTGTCGCCCGCATTTCCCGCGACACATACCTCACACCCCGCCCCCGCCACAACCGTCCAAAGAGGATCCCCCTCGTTCTCACACAACACCCCACCAACCTCCGGATACAACGCATCATCCTCCGACACTTCCGCCATCTACAATCTGACCCTACCACCCAAGACATTTTTCCATCTCCACCCCTGTCTGCTTTCCGGAGAGACCACTCTCTCCGTGACTCCCTTGTTTGCTCCACACTGCCCTCCAACCCCACCACACCCGGCACCTTCCCCTGCAACCGCAGGAAATGCTAAACTTGCCCCCACACCTCCACCCTCACCCCTATCCCAGGCCCCAAGCTGACTTTCCACATTAAGCAGAGGTTCACCTGCACATCTGCCAATGTAGTATACTGCATCCACTGTACCCGGTGTGGCTTCCTCTACATTGGGGAAACCAAGCGGAGGCTTGGGGCCCACTTTGCAGAACACCTCTGCTCGGTTCGCAATAAACAACTGCACCTCCCAGTCGCAAACCATTTCCACTCCCCCTCCCATTCTTTAGATGACATGTCCATCATGGGCCTCCTGCAGTGCCACAATGATGCCACCCAAAGGTTGCAGGAACAGCAATTCATATTCCGCTTGGGAACCCTGCAGCCCAATGGTATCAATGTGGACTTCACCAGCTTCAAAATCTCCCCTTCCCCCACCGCATCCCAAAACCAGCACAGTTTGTCCCCTCCCCCCACTGCACCACACAACCAGCCCAGCTCTTCCCCTCCACCCACTGCATCCCACAACCAGTCCAACCTGTCTCTGCCTCCCTAACCTCTTCTTCCTCTCACCCATCCCTTCCTCCCACCCCAAGCCGCACCTCCAACTCCTACCTACTAACCTCATCCCACCTCCTTGACCTGTCCATCTTCCCTGGACTGACCTATCCCCTCCCTACCGCCCCACCTATACTCTCCTCTCCACCTATCTTCTTTTCTCTCCATCTTCGGTCCGCCTCCCCCTCTCTCCCTATTTATTCCAGAACCCTCACCCCATCCCCCTCTCTGATGAAGGGTCTAGGCCCGAAACGTCAGCTTTTGTGCTCCTGAGATGCTGCTGTGCTCATCCAGCCTCACATTGTATTATCTTGGATTCTCCAGCATCTGCAGTTCCCATTATCACTGATGCGTTTTAAGACTGTTTCTTTAACAGAACAGAAGTGAACTTAAAAAAGATGGCTACAGAATGGCCATGAAATATTTCGAGCTAAGGCACGTTAATGATAATTAATATAGAGGTTAGCAACGAAAATTGAAAACGAAAGCTTAATATATCATGATGTTAGTCCAACACCTCTCACTTATAAACCGCCAGTGATAAGTGCTTTTTTTAAAAAAAATTGTGCGCTGTAAAATAAAGAACACTAATTTCCTGAAGTGTAAACCTACTGTGCCACCGAGCAGTGAGTGTTCCTTAAGTTGTGAAGCCAATGTTGGCCAGAATTTATATCTTTTTCCCACACTAGTAAAAATCTGGAATCGTGTCCGCTTCCTCTTGCACATCTTCTGTTTGACAGTTGAAGAGTCTTATTCAGAGTGATCGTTACACCAAGCTAAAATGAATGAAAAAAAACAGTAAAAATCACTTGCATAAACAGCTCCGAATAACTATGGGCCTCCTGATGTATGCCCATTCTATCTTCAGCTGGACACTGCTGGCTTTAGTCTGGGATTAGTTTTGAATGAGAATTCTCTATTTATACTCATGGAAAGCAAGTGATGTCACTGCTTGACTATTATAAAAGGGGCTTGGAGCCTCGTATTGGGGCCGTCAATTACAGGTGTCTTTGCATCCTTAACATCTTGGTTGGTGTATGGTAGGTTTTGGCGCATGGTACATTTGGCAAGTCTATGATCTATGGTTTTAAAAATTAGTTCAACAGTTCATTGCAAAATATGGATGTTCCCAGTATTATTACTGGAACAGATGCCAACATTTACACCACGTTACCAAATAAAGTGAAGAGATAATTAGGTACAGTGGCATTGTTTAGTTTTTCCATAATGCAATGTCATAAATACTAACGTTGATTTTAATATTGACAGTTTCAGCAAGCACACATTTAATGGCGTGACATTAATTATATCTAATATGGTTTTATCTAATGATTTTCTCCTATTAGTCAGCAAAGCAGTGGTTGTCAATCTTGGCAGTGATTCGAGACAAAACTTTGCATTCTCTAATCTTTTACAATGGAATGCATGATTCATTTGTAAATCATTGTTTTACAATCTGAGAGCTACCGCTTTCATAATTTTATGCTTAGTTTTATCGCAGGCTGGATATTAAATCTTAAGTGCGTTTCCTAAAGGGATACCAGAGTGATTGATACAATGATCTGAAAATCAAACACAGTAATGAAATTGACAATCTTAAAATGATCTTTTTCTAATGTAAATCCAAGCATTTATTATGCTCCTTGTTGTGAACAATTGGCTGAACAGGACCATTATATCTGGCTTCCCACAAAGGTTTTGAGTTTTTTGTTGACACCAGTGTGAAATGAAGATGGTCAAAGTCACTTAAGTATGTATTGCAGCCATGGATTAAGAGATTCCTGGAGATGTAGTGTAATAAAAATCTGTAGCCTGAATGACATGACTGAAAGGAGGAGTCAGCAGGGGCCCAGAAGATTGGAGACATAGCTTATTAAACTATGTCATAACGCAGCCCCAAATCACTGCATCGACAAAATGTACGTGGAGGCTGTGGTCAGATGTTGGCTTTTACATCAGTAGAAGGTCAATAAGTAAAGATTTTAATATAAAACGTTTGAGAGATCAGAGCCAGGGACTGATTGTCAGATTCCTAAGAAGTTCCCTGGAGAATTCCTGCATACATAAATTCCTTTTTGGAAAATTTCCAGCATGGAAGCCAAACTCCTCTTGAGAAATGAAGGGCCAACTTTGTATTATTTTATTGGTAGTGTTACAGTCTACCCATGGCTAGTAATCATCCCCTGTTAAGAGTAAACGAATAACATTTTCTGGAAACAACTACATTTGTCAAAGAGAAAACATTCTTATAAAATGGTGCAACTGAAATAATTTATGAGGTGAAATGACCAATTTTAGTTCCATTTGTGAAAAAAACTACATTACCCTCGTCATGAGAAAAACCTTATTTATAGGTTAATGTGTTCACCAAGTTATTCACTTTGCTTGGTTATATATTCTTTATTAATAAGAAATCGGTATTGTAATTTGTGCATTTATTGTTGCATGGCAGCTCTATAAATAATTTTAAAAAACCTCAGTTCAACAAATCCAATCAGTAATTCAGGTGAATGTTCTTTACTCAGAGATGGTTGAAATCTGGACTTGCTATCACATGGACTAATTAAGATCAATACGTAGATTCTTTTAAGTGGAAGTTAACTTCCTCTCTGCCAAGTGTGATGCAGGAGAACTGGAGAATTGCTAACATTGTATCTATTTGGAAGGTAAGGATAAACCATGCCAGTTTGCCTAACCTTAGTAATTGGAAGAATTTTGAAACAAAAATATGAGCAACATTATAAATCTTCATTTAGACAGTCATGTTAATCAAGAGCAGTAAGCAAGGATTTGATAATCGCAGGTAATACATGCTCGTTAGATTGAATGTTTTTGAGGAGGTAACTTTTCATGGATACAAGCCTTTCCAATCCTCAGAGTTGAGGTCTGCAAGCCCTTTGATTATGGCAGAATGGGTGGAAAAATAAAAGCCTTTGGGATTCAAGGGCAAATGGCAAGTTGGATCCAAAATCAATGCAGTGACAGCAAACAAAGGGTAATATTTGGCAGGTGTACTTGTGAATAGAAATCTGCTTCCGGTGGGATTTTTTTTCCAGATCTGCCTCTGGGCTCCTTGCTTTTGATACTGCATATCTGCAAGTTAGATTTAAATACAAGGCGCACAATGTGGGGAGATTGTAAATAATAAAAGGAAATACACAATAAACTGTAGTCACCAAAAAGCAAAAAGGAACAGAGGAACCTTGAAGTGCACATGCATAAATCACTGAAGGCCAAAGATAGATAGATAAATTGGTTGAGAATGCATAAAGGATACTTCCACTTGTGTACCTAGACAGAGAATAGAAGGCTGTGGACGTTAAACTATAAGTACATAAATACTAGCTAGGCCACAGCGAGAGTATCTCCAACAGCCTTGGTCACATTACACACTAAATGTGTTTGACTTGAGAGGGTACAGAAGAGATTTACAAAGGTACAGTCAGGAATGGAGAATTTTAGCCATGCAGAAATGTCAGATGTGCTGGAGTTAATTTGTGATGGAGGAGGCTGAAGGGAGATTTATTTGATCTACAATATTATCTTCTCCAGGGTCTGAGTCAGAAGGACTTACTACCTTGAGCAGTGAGATCAATAACTAGAGGTGGATATTTAAAGAGATGAATTATAGGGGAACTGAAGAGAAAACCTTTCCCCAGAGGGCACAAGGAGTCTGCCTGAAAGGATGGATAGTAGCAGACCCCCCATAATATAAAACAAACACGGATATTTACCTGCAGCATTGTATGATGAAGAGCACAGATCAATCGTTAATTAATAGGATTAGGCTAGATTGCCCTTTCTCAGCTGGTGCAATGACAGGAGGGACTGAATCCAGGGATGCTGTGATGCAGTGGTAATATTACCAGACTAGTAATATCCAGAACCTTCGATAGATGGGTATATGGGTTCAAATCTCAACATGGAAGAAAGTGAGAGATTAATTCACTAAGAATCTGGGATTAAAAACTAGCTTATTGGCATCCACCATCATTTAAAAAACACAGACACACACATCTGATTCGCAATTGAACTTAGGGGAGGAAATCTGCCATCCTGATCTGATTTGGCCTATGTGTGACTCCAGACCCGAAGCAATGCGATCGACTCTTAACTACCTTCTGAAATAGCCCTAACAAGGCACTGGGTGGGCAATAAATGTTGGCTGAGCCAGTGACACACACGTCCCATGAACAAATTAAAAACAAAATCCTTTCCTTGTGTTATATCTTTTCTAATTTTTAGAAGCCTTTGTGGTAGGTAGGAGCAGAAAGAATTTTGAAAATTTGATGAAAGCAAATAGGAGGTGCTTCCCATGAAGTGCAAACACTGGCATCGGTCAATATCCTTTCTTTATTTCCTGTAAATTCTAGAATTTCTTATCATTCCTGTAATTATAGTTCTCAAAATATTGGCACAGGATTTCATTCAAATAACACGGCTGTTAATTGCCTCCCAGTATACCAGGAAATAAACTTAAAAGCAGCCAGATGGTTCTGACAGGAACTATCTTGACACTTCAAACTCCCCTAATTCCAGGTGGAGCAGTGTAGTCCTCTTGCCAAGGTCTGACTGGGTCCTGTAGGTCACAGCTGCACATTCCCACCCACCTGTGGTCCGAGCTCATTCCCTAAGCAGGATGTGACAGATGGAATGGGCTCACAACTGCATTGGAAAGTTCATAGGAGGCTTTTCTGTCGCTGCAACTGATAAGCTTCAGCACAGCAACTGCCCACAGAGCCAACCATTGTTCCACAGACAGAAGGGAGAAGTGAGAGCACCTCAGTTTTGACACATTGGGTCAGTTATAGTCATAGAGTCATACAGCGCAGAAACAGACCCTTTGGTTCAAATCGTCCATGCTGACTAGATACTCTATATTAATCTAGTCCCATTTGCCAGCATTTGGCCATATTCCTCTCAACCTTTTGTATTCATGTGCCCATCCAGATGCCTTTTAAATGTTGTAATTGTACCCACCTCCACCATTTCCTCTGGCAGCTCATTCCCAACATGCACCACCCTTTGTGTTAAAAAAAGTTGCCGCTTTTATGTGCTTTTAAATCTTTCCTCTCTCCCCTTCAGCCTATGCCCTCTAATTTTGGACTCATTCACCCTGGGGAAAAGATCTTGTCTATTTACCCTATCTATGCCCCTCTTGATTTTATAAACATCTGTAAGGTCAGTCCTCAGCCTTTGACACTCCAGGGAAATTAGCCCCAGCCTATTCAGCCTCTCCGTATAGTTCAAACACTCCAATCCTGGCAACATGCTTGTCAATCTTCTCTGAACGCTTTTAAATTTAACAACATCCTTCCTATAGCAGGGAGATTGGAATTGCAAGCAGTATTCCAAAAGAGGCTAACCAATGTTCCTTTAGTCTTTTATCTTTTATTCATGCACAGGATGAGGGCATCGCTGGCTGGGCAGCATTTATTGCCCATCCCTAATTGCCCAGAGGGCGTTAAGAGTCAACCACATTGCTGTGGGTCTGGAATCACATTGAGGCCAGACCAGGTAAGGATGGCAGCTTCCTTCCCTAAAGGACATTAGTGAATCAGATGGGTTTTTCCTGACAACTGACAATGGATTCTTGGTCGTCATTAGATTCTTAATTCCAGATATTCATTGAATTCCAATTCCACCATCTGCTGTGATGGGATTTGAGCCCTGGTCCCTAGAATGTTATCTGGGTTTCTGGATTAAAAGACCAGTGATAATACCACTAGGCCATCACCTCCCCTACACAGTCACATGATGACCTCCCAACTACTATGCTCAATGCACTAATCAATAAAGACGAGCATACCAACTACCTTCTTCACCATCCTATCTACATGTGCCTCCGCTTCCAAGGAATTATGAACCTGCACTCCAGGGAGTATTTATTCAGCAACAGTCTCCAGGACCTTACCATTTCGTGTTAAGCCCTTTCCTGATTTGCCTTTATGAAATGCAGCACCCCACATTTATCTAAATCAAACTTGATGTACCACTCCTTGGTCCATTGTCCCATCTGAGCGAGATCCTGTTGGACTCTGAGGTAAACCTCTTCACTGTCCACTATATCTCTAATTCAGGTGTTGTCTGCAAACCTACTAACCACACCTCCAATGTTCACAACCAAATCATTTATGTAAATGATGGAAAGCAGTGGTCGTAGCACCAACCCTTGTGGCACACCGATGGTCACAGGCCTCCAGCCTGAAAAGCAACCCTCCACCACCACCCTCTGACTTTTACCTTCAGGCCAGTTCTGTATCCAAATGGCTACTTCTCCTTCCATTCCATGTGATTTAACCTCGATAACTAGTCTACCGTGAGGAACCTTGGTCAAATGCCTTACTGAAGTCCATATAGCTCTGCCCTCATCAATCCTCTTTGTTACTACTTCAAAAAACTGGGAAACGGTAGATGGTTGGTATGAGTGAATAGAACCAGTACAGGTATGATAGGCTGAATGGCCACCTTCCCTGCTGTAACAGTTCTATGATTCTGTAAAGTAACTGTCCTGCTCTCCCTGCATCTTGTTGGGGAAATATTCTGTTGATATTGTGAAACGTTGCTGTAATTTTAGTACCCAGTTAGTTTGTTGTAGTTTGTAGAAACTCAATTCAATAAAGCTCTGCAAATGGACTTGAAACTTGCTGAGTAAATATTGTTGTTGCAAATCCAGCCCAGTTTTCTTCCAATTATTGCTGGGGTCACAAAAAAATTTACAATTGAATGGCATCTGTTATGATCCTAGACCAGATCGCCAGCTTTATGTTATGATTTGCTTTGGAATAATTAACCTTTGATTTGAACCCTAAGATTTGAACAACTTGGAAAGAGTTAAAACAATGACTCATTAGAAACCTGGCTATAAGTCCATCCCTATTGGTTGTAAGTCAAAATTAGGTGGTAATAGGACGATTAAAGAAAGAAAAGATACGGAAGAGAAAATGAAAATGGGGAAAGCAGTCTCATCACCAACACCAATTATGAGACAAAGTTTGTGATCTGAAATGTTGAGCTGTTGAGTTCTGAAGGTTGTATTGCATCTAAGCGAAAGATGAGGTGCTATTCCTCAAAATTTGTTGAGACCAATGACAGAGGAGTCAGAGTGGGAATGGGCTAGACAATTGAAATGGCAGACACTGGGAGCTTGAAGTGATATGATTAGAGTCCCTACAGTATGGAAACAGGCCCTTCGGCCCAACAAGTGCACACCGTCCTTGAAGCATCCCACCCAGACCCATCCTCCTATAACCCACACACCCCTGAACACTACGGGCAATTTAGCATGGCCGATCCACCTAGCCTGCACATCTTTGGACTGTGGGAGGAAACCGGAGCACCCAGAGGAAACGCACGCAGACACGGGGAGAATGTGCAAACTCCACACAGACAGTCGCCTGAGGCTGGGATCGAACCTGGGTCCCTGGTGCTGTGAGGCTGCAGTGCTAACCACTGAGTCATCGTGCCGTCCCAATGTTTTGCAAAGGGTCATCTAATCTGCGTTTGTCCTCCCAATGTGGAAGAGGCCTTTTGGAAGATCCAATTCAAGAGCGAACTATACGGTAAGTGGAAAAGCTCTGGGGAAAATTGATGCACAGAGTGATCTGGGTGTTCAGGTCCATTGTACCCTGAAGGTGGCAACGCAGGTGGGTAGAGTGGTCAAGAAGGCATATGGCATGCTTTCATTCATCAGACAGGGTATCGAGTAAAAGAGTTGGCAGCTCTTGTTGCAGTTATATAGGACTTTGGTTCGACCACATTTGGAATACTGCATTCAGTTCTGGTCGCCACATTATCAATGCTTGGCCTGCTATATTCACCCAGCTCTACACCTTGTTATCTCAGATTGTCCAGCATTGACAGTTCCTACTATCTCTGTACCAAATGGATGTAGGTGCTTTGGAGAAGGTGCAGAGGAGGTTAAACAGGATATTGCCTGGTATGGAGGGCACTAGCTGTGAAGAGAGGTCGAGTAGATTAGGATTATTTACATTAGAAAGATGGAGGTTGACAGGGGCTCATGATTGAGGTCTACAAAATCATGAGAGGTATAGACAGGGTGGATAGCAAGAAGCTTTTTCCCAGAGTGGGGGACTCAATTATTAGAGGTCACAATTTCAATGTGAGAGGGGAAATGTTTAAGGGAGATATGCATGGAAAGTTCTTTAAGTAGAGGGTGGTGGGTGCTTGGAGTGCGTTGCCAGCGGAGGTGGTAGAGGTGGGCACGATAGCGTCATTTAGGACGTATCTAGACAGAAGCGTGAATAGGCAGGGAGTCGAAGGATGCAGATCCTTGGAAGATAGGTGACTCGTTTAGATAGAGGAATTGGATCGGCACAGGCTTGGAGGGCTTGTTCTTTGTCATCAGCTGATGTAAAAGACTAAATTGAATGAAGCAGAATGTTTGGGGCCTTGGATGGGGAGGGAGGAGAAACCCAAAGATCAGCTATTACAGATCTTTGTACAAACAGGTGGAGTAGGAAGGAGATGGTGTGTGTGTGCTGAGAGACCAGAGTGTCGCGGAAAGAATGCTTTTCTGCAGATTTCAGAAAAGCAGGGAGAGGTATGTTAAGTGGTGACATCTCACTGGAAATGGCACAGGATGTTTTGTAGAATGAGGAGGTTAGTGGGGTAGATAGTGCAGACAAGGAGAACCCAATTAACGTTTTGAGAAAGAAGGGAATAAGAGGAGGTTGAATACAAGATATAGAAAAGAAAAA
Organism: Stegostoma tigrinum; assembly: GCF_030684315.1. Taxonomy (NCBI): domain Eukaryota; kingdom Metazoa; phylum Chordata; class Chondrichthyes; order Orectolobiformes; family Stegostomatidae; genus Stegostoma; species Stegostoma tigrinum. The sequence goes on from NC_081375.1 coordinate 17,724,166, forward strand.
TACACCAATTATTTTCTGGCTGAAGAAAACCAAATCCATCGTATTCTCATCATTCCCTGGTTAAAAGAAGACTGGGCTTTTGATAGTGATTAAGAAGTGGAGTTTCAAAGGTACTTATATCTGCAAAAACTGAATACACATAGTACAAGGTACCGTTTATTCTGAGACCAGAATAAGGCACGAATACAGGAGTACAGTGGGAGAAAACATAATTCAAATCATATCCTAAGTGTAAATGTGCTATAGGTTCATAGGATCATACAGCACGGAAGCAGACCCTTTGGCCCAACGTGTCCATGCTGACTAGGTTTCCCAAGCTGAACTAGTCCCTTTTGCCTGCATTTAGCTCCTATCCCTCGCAGCCTTTCCTATCCATGTACCTGTCCAAATGTCTTTTAAAAGTTGTAATTGTACCTGTCTCTACCACTTCCTCTGGCAGCTCATTCTAAATATGTGCCACCCTCTGGGTGAAAAAGTAGCACCTCAGACCTCTTTTAAATCTTTCCCCTCCCATCTCAAATCCATTTCCTCTAGTTTTGGACTCCCCTACACTGGAGAAAAGACCTTGTCTATTCACTTTATCTATACCCCTCATGTTTTTATAAACCACTACATGGCCACCCCTCAGCCTCCTAAACTCCAGCTTCAGAAAAAAAATCCAAGTCTATAAAGCCTCTCCTTATAACTCAAATCTTCCAGTCCCAGTAACATCCTTGTAAATCCCTTTTACACCCTTTCCAATTTAATAACATTCTTCCTATAGCAGGACAACCAGAATTGTATGCAGTACTTGAAATGTAACCTTACCAATATCTTGTACAGCTGTAAAATTATGGCCAAACTTCTGTACTCAATGCTCTCACTGATGAAGGGAAGCCTGCCAAACACTGTTTTCACCGCCCTGTCTACTTGTGAGGTGAGTTTGAAGGAACTAATCACCTGCACCCCTAGGTCTCTCTGTTCAACATGACAGATTCCAGTGCAAATGATATTTATATCAATTCTTTGATCTGATACGACACATGTAGGGAGACTAATGTACTGCTTCTATTGATAGTTATGCCAACCCTGTACCTTACACTTAATTCATTTGAAAAATGTGGGTAACATCTGAAAAAATGGCAAAATAGCTTTTTTTTCTTAGTTATGTTCTGTTTCTGCACTAAGGTCTTTGCCCATACAAAATAAGTGGATTCCGAATGCCATTTGGAATGAACAGTCCTAAGATGTTGCTAGGAAGCGAAAAATGTTGCTTTCCATCATGCTGTGGTGCCATTTGTTAGGCTAAATGAGGCTAAAAAATTCAGTGCCAAACTGATGCACTCTAGGTGAACATGTTCATGAGTTCTCATTTATGTATTCCGTTATGATTTGCAAACAGTATCAAATAGAAAGTTTTATTCTGTGAAAGTTGGCCAGGAGGAGCATTAAACTGAGAAGAAGGATTTTCAGTCGCATGTTGAACTTCTTGGGGTGAATTCACCACATTATTTAGGCTATGCAAATTGGGGCCATCTGTGCTGTTTCGCAATTTTGCAAGGTCTCCCCCAGTGGACATGCACTTTACAAAGGAACTGCAATCATTTTGGAATGTTAATGTCAGCCAAAGACCGGCAGGCACTCTCCAGAAGAATAGGCCAAGGCTGTGGTCTGAGATAAGCGATACAGTGCTTTCCATATTCATAACGTCCATTCAAAGCATCTTGGAGAGACTTTGATATTTTGTCCTCCATCAGTGCACATCTCATTATAACAGTCATAATTTGTAATACAACAATTCATTTGTGTAGATCCTTTTTTGTGATAACACAATGCAAATTTGAACGCTTCAATGAAGGAATACAGTGTGAAAGGGCTTTGCAGGTCCACTGGACAGACCACAATAACATTCCTGTCCTGGTGAGTGGGTGAATTTGCATTGTTGACGATTGTAGACATTTGCATGATTTATCGTGCACACTGTAAGCACACCTGTAGCTGATAGATGCAAGGTACCCAATAGCCTGCTTTCAGTTTTGTTGCATTTATTCACAAGCAATCTGCCTATCTCAGTAGGAAACTATTAATTAATTCACGACTCATGATTCATGTAATTTCTGTCTCATTAAACGTGCAACCTTTACTTTAAGGATGGTTTAGTATGTTGCTTGGTTTAGTGCCAAGCAATACACAGTAGACCAGGAAGTTTTCAAGTGCAATACTTGCTTCTTGCTAGATGGGATGATCTGAGCTAGGTCGCACTACGATGCCATCATAGCCTCAAGCTGAAAGATGAGGAAATTCTGGGGGAGTCTGTGCCTCTGATATCCTGTTGCATAAGCATTTACGTATAGCAGAATGGAATGGCATAGCATCAGGCAATGATATCCCAAACCCTTAATACTAGGCTCACATGTGAAGATTTGGCCTACTTGGCTGAGTGAATGGAGTTAGGTTGTAGACATGCTCGCCAAGCCAGAAGGTTTGGTTGCAAACATTTCATCACCCTGCTCGGTAACATCAGTGCGCCTCTGACGAAGCTTCGGCATTCTGTCCTGCTTGTTATTTATGTGCCTCAGTTTGCTATGGTGGTTGTTATCACTTCTGGTTCAGATTCTCAGTGGTTTATACACAGGGTCTATTTCAATGTGTTTGTTGCTGGAGTTCCAGTTGGAATACCAGGCCTCCAGGAATTCTCTAATGTGTCTCTGTTTGGCTCGTGTGATTATGGATGCGTTCTCCACATCGTATTTGTGTCCCTCGTTGTCCTTGTGTAGTGAGGCCAGTAAGAATTGGTCATGCTTTGGTGGTTAGTTACTGCTCATGCATCCATATTGTCAGTTTTCTTCTGCTTTGGCCTATTTAGTGTTTCTGATAGTCCTTGCAGGGTATTTTGTATATTAGCCCAGTTTTGCCAGTTTTGGGTATGGGATCCTTTATGTTTGTGAGTAGCTGTTGCAGGGTGGTTGTCGGTTTGTGTGCTACCCTGAAACCTAGGGGTCTGAGTAGTCTTGTGCTTATCTCTGAAATGTCCTTGATGTACGGTCGGGTTATTAGTGAGTCTGGTCTTGTGAGTTCCTGTTGTGGTCTGTATTGGAGGTAATGGCAAATTGTGTATCCACTCCTTTTGAAAACTCCCTGTAGGTGCTTTTGTTCTGCTTTACAACCTGGAACTATGCAAAGCAGAACAGGATCACCTATACGGAGTCTTCGAAAGGAATAGATACCCAAAAAGAACAATATGCTGTTATCTCCAAGATAGACCACAACAGAAAGACACAATATGACCAGACTCACTAATCATCCTACCGTATGTTAAGGACTGTTCAGAAATAAGCACAAGACTACTCATAGTATCAGGGTAGCACCAAAAACCAACAATCACCCTACGACAGCTGCTGATGAGTGTAAAGGATCCCATACCCAAAACCAGCAAAACTGGGTGAATACACAAACTACCATGCAAGGACTGTGAGAAACACGAAATAGGCCAAGGCAGAAGAAAATTGACAATGAACATCAACTGGCTACAAAAAGACAACGACAAATACTCACTCATCTCAATTCACATAGACAAGGAGAACCATGACTTCGACTGGGACAACACCCAGATCCTAGGGCAGGCTAGGCAGAGACAGGCTCGAGAATTCCTAGAAGCATAGCACTCCATGAAGCATGCTATTAATAAACACATTGAGCTCGACCCCCAAATACATTCCAAAATGAAGGAAACCCGGAAATGAGGCAACATCTCTCAACGGACCCCAGAGTTTAAAAACCAGCCTCATCAGAGGCTGCACTGAGGATGTAACCATGCACAGTAATGAGACGTCAGCAAAACACCAAACCAGCTCAACAAGTCAAGTAACCTCAACATCCACAACCTGAGCTACAGATCTACTCCAAAACCTTAGTAATGACAATACAGGTACGTGAACACCAACTAACAACCAAGAGACAAGACCAATTCTCACTTGTCTCACTAAACAAGGACAACGAGGGACATGACTTCGGCTGGGACAACACATCCATAATTGCACAATCAAAACAGAGTCATGTTAGGGAATGCCTGGAGGCCTGGTATTCCAGCTGGAACTCCATCAACAAACACATTGAATTAGACCCTACGTACAAACCACTGAGAAACAATACTGGAAAGAATACCAACTACCATAGCAAACCAAGGTATATAAATAAACGCAGCAGAACACTGATGCTTCACCAGAAGCACACTGACAATGTTACCTAGAAGGGTGATGAAGCATTTGCAACCAAATCCACCGGCTCGGCGAGCATGTCCACAATCTCATCCACAACTCAAGCTACAAATCTTCTCAAACTTTAAAGAATTGAGTTACTTTGTTGCTTGTGGAGGCAAACCTAGCATGAGGCTTGAGGATCAAGAAAGGAGTGATGAATATGCATTCACCATTGGTGCCCTACAGATTAGTTGGACACAACAGGATCTTCCAGATGTTTTCCATTTGTTTCAGTGGGAAAAATGCCCTGAACCATTGAACACTGCTTGAACTTTAACTTTACCATTTCTGTTTCCAATGAAAACAAGTAGCCACGCAATGTCGACATCAACATGTACTGAGTATATTCTTGGAAATAAAGAGCCAACATTTCTTATCAGAATAGCTTTTATACGCATTCTCAAAGCCAAGTTATCCCTTAGTTTAAGTCATTGTGTGTGTTAACCAAAGATTGCACATATGTGCACCAATGGAACACCAAGTTGACTGTTGCATTCATTAAATGTCAAGAATTAAACAATTGTGAAGTTAATATAGCTGATTAGAATGGTTCCCTTAACTTGTAATTTAACTCAAACCATTGTTTTTAAGTAAATCTATAGGAAAAGAGGAAGTTTCTTGGGGTGAGATTTTATCCACAATGAAAGTTTCATTGCATGCTCTGAGTTTCAAGGCATGTAGAATTATTAGTAAACTACCATTAGTGGGAAATGATCAGCAACGGTCCAGCAGTTTACCAGTAAATATCACTTACATCATAACCCAGAGATCAAAGGGCAAGCCTCAGGGGTGTTTCATGCTTGGATCTGCTTACATTTATTCCACTGTATTTCAATTTCACTATGTCTTAAGTCTCTGGAGAAGTAAATAATATTTTGTGACAAAGTTTAATCATGGACAATATTTGTACATTAAATGAATTGCTTCTTCAATTTACTTGGTGGAAGCATATCTGCTATTACATGAAGCAATCAAATTGAAGAGTTCATATAATTATCACAAACTTCAAATTTAAAGTTGTGAATGTTTAATCTCATCAGGTGAAATTGAAAAAATTGGATCACTGCCTTAAACTTACTTAAAAGAATCCATGACATTTTAAATGCATTTATTGGCACTATAAAAATCCACAGAGTCCGGAATGCAAATCCATCGCATCTGGTGCTCAGAAACACAGTGGTATTGCAGCTGTATTATGTCTATGTCTCAGAGCCAATGCAGACACCTAAGGGTGGGCAAAGAGCAGGCATAGACTTCTAGGCCAGATCATCTGCCAATGTGGTATACTGCATCCACTGTACCCGGTGCGGCTTCCTCTACATTGGTTAAACCAAGCGGAGGCTTGGGGACCGCTTTGCAGAACACCTCCGCTCAGTTCGCAACAAACAACTGCACCTCCCAGTCGCAAACTATTTCCACTCCCCCTCCCATTCTCTAGATGACATGTCCATCATGGGCCTCCTGCACTGCCACAATGATGCCACCCGAAGGTTGCAGGAACAGCAACTCATATTCCGCCTGGGAACCCTGCAGCCATATGGTATCAATGTGGACTTCACCAGTTTCAAAATCTCCCCTTCCCCTACTGCATCCCTAAACCAGCCTAGTTCGTCCCCTCCCCCCACTGCACCACACAACCAGCCCAGCTCTTCCCCCCCACTCTTTGTCAGCATTTTCTGTTTTTCAGATTTCCAGCATCTGCCGTTCTTTCAGCTTTGTTCTTGAATATTAATGTGCTTACAAGAAATTCCTCTTTCCATTATTTTAATGGAGATTTTAACATTAGTTATTCAAATTGATTGATGTCTCATAAATGAACTGAGAGAGGAACATCTGATGAATATTTGATCATTTGGCAATTGTCTATCAGAATACTATGGTGAACATTTTTAAAATACGTGGACAAGTATCGTTGATAACAGATGGTTTTTCTTGGGTGACATATCACTGTATTTCGGTTATTTGTATTTTCATCTCTGAATTTTAAAAAAAATTGTGGGTTCTAGCCTGAAAGTTTATATCTGCAGTGGCTCCTTACTGCAGTACTGAAGCCAGTGATGCATTCTCTGACGTGAAAACTTGTCTCCAGGCCAAAGCTGATTTTTCCAGTATTTCAAATAACTTCAAACATTTTGTGGCATTATTAGAAAAGTGAGGAGTGTTCTGAATGCTGTTATCACAATTCCTCCTAACTCATTAAACACACATTGACAGAGATCTCAGTGCTCCACACAAAATAACTTTCTTTTTGCTCATGTAATAAAAAGCCCTTCTGTGTAACGTATGTTCAAGAAATTTCTGAGAGATAATTTGAGGGGTTTGAAGATTTTTCTATATTGATGTCTTCAGTAAAGTAATACTACTGATATAGGGTCAGGGGAATGAGATTGAGGGATAGAGGTCACAAGAAAGCATACTATTTAAAGTGAATCACTGAGGTTAATATTTTCCTGAGATAAGTCCTGAGTTTGGGAGGATCTTTTGAGTTAAGATCTGTGGTGCATTTACTGCCCAGTAGATTGATGTATGGAAACTTAAATGAAAGGTGTTGTTCGTTATGATGTTGTATAATTTCCGGATAGAAAGATTTTGTCTGTTGCTGAGTGTTAGTGACTTAAGACCATAAGACCATAAGACATAGGATTGGCAGAAAGGCCATTCGGCCCATCAAGTCCACGCCGCCATTTAAATCATGGCTGATGGGCATTTCAACACCACTTCCCTGCACTCTCCCTGTAGCCCTTGATTTCTTTTGAGATCAAGAATTTGTCGATCTCTGCCTTGAAGGCATCCAACGTCCCGGCCTCCACTGCACTCTGCGGCAATGAATTCCACAAGCCCACCACTCTCTGGCTGAAGAAATGTCGTCTCATTTCAGTTTTAAATTTACCCCATCTAATTTTAAGGCTGTGCCCACGGGTCCTAGTCTCCTTGACTTTGTAAGCAATGTAGGATGGAACCTGTGAAAATTGGACGAGAGCATCTGTCAGAGAGACAATAGCAACATTATAAAGGAAACAGCCATGGTGAAAGTGGGGGAAAGCAATGGTCATTGTTTCCTTCACTGTGGGAAATGGAGACTCCATAAATTATATTAGATAAAGGTTCTGAAAGGATTAACGTTGATGATGCAGCACTGCCCAATCTGATGACGTCACACAGTTTTGGTGGAGAAACAGTTTTTCATGAGGTCCTGATGGAGACAGATATGATATACCTGGCTCCTGACAGTTGTAATTATGCCTAACTGATTGCACCTATTGCGATATCTTGTTGTGTCAGATAAGTGCCTCCTCCTCTTGTTAAGACTCTCTGGTGGTCTATCCTCAATCATTTAGAATTAGACAGTCCATTAAGTTGTACATCAAAAGGTGTGATTTTTAGTGGGGAAATCCACTAACCACTACCTGCCAGTGGTGACTTTTACCCAGTATTGCAAGCAGCATGCTTCAAGCTAGAAAGTCTACACTTTGCGCACAAGCATATTGAAGGGTTAAAAGCCAGAAGGCCTCGATAAAAATATTTCTAATGGGCAGATCTCTATTAGTGTTACCATTTTGCATATTCGTCATCTATTTTGCTCCACCAGTGGTGGTTGTGTCTTCAGCTGGCTGGGGGTTTTAAACTTTGGAACACCCTTGCTAAATATTTCTAGCTCTCCTTCATTAAGATGTTGCTTAAGCCCTCTTGTTTGACCAATTTTGGGTTGCATGTTCTATTTCGCTTTATTGTCTCTATGTCTTGGTGATAAAATTAACATGAAGCACCTTTGAATGTTTTACTCCATTCCAGGCCCTATGTAAATATGTGCTAATACTGCTGATGTCACAATTCTTGTGGGCACTCATTCAGCCAAATCAAAACCCACCTCTTTGGCTATACAAAATATGAACTTTCATTTCAAATTATTTAATTATTATTATAATACTAAATATTACCATTGTGCTAGTATAGGTGTAATTGTTGGAAGTGCATCTTTATTTTACAGGTTTTTTAATGCTTTTCCCAATCAGTTAACTTACTTTGTCAAGGTCACATTTACCATCTGACACCTAATCATTTGTTAATGTAGCAAAAAATGTTGATGCTACAGCAGAAAGCAGCTTTCTGGTCAGCGATTATGAGGTTCACATTACACAGAGCAGGAAGCCTTGATTTCACTGTTTCTGGCCAGATGGCAGGTGCTATAGGAAAAGAACCATTTGACACCATGGTAATTTGTAGAATGACCTCTGACTTGACTTCACTCGCATAGTACTTGGAAAATCATAATTTCAGGCCAGTGTTAGCACTGACTAAATGTAAAGAATGTAAACACACACCGATGAACATCTAAAGGCTGTCTGGATTGGGGCATCCTCAATATTCCATTCAGAACTGTTAATCTTGGCTGATGCTGCCTTGGCAACAAAGTGACTGGCCAATATTTACTCTTCAGCTAAAATTCATATTAAGTCTGGCCATTACCAAGTCGCTGTTAGTGAGTAGTTGTGTGGAAATCAACTGCTGTCTCTCCTACAGTAAATACTTCATGAGCTGTAAAAGTGTGTTGGGATGCTGAGAAGATGTCAAAAGGCAATATATAAATCCAGTTCTGAAGAAGGGTCACTGAACTCAAAATGTAAACTATAATTTCTCTCCACAAATTTCTGTTTTTGGGACAGATCCAAATTTTAAGGCTGGAGTGCATAATTTCCCTCCACTTTAGTATTTTAATTGAAAGTTGACAAATCTCTGTCAAAGTTTAAATTTATTATTCTTGTGCCCCTTTAAGGACCTGTTGAATTAATTGATTTGATTAATTAGTTCTTTTTTCAACAGAATGAATCCAAATCTTTCTTTCATAATTATTCATACTCTGAGAAATCTGAAGAACACCGAGCTAATTTTCCAACACCGGTGTGGGCATTAATCATATTTTGGTCAACTATCTGTCTATTCTCTTCGTTAATGGGATTTTCTTGTTGGCTGGGACAATAGAGTTATATCTGTAGTGTGGAAACAGGCCCTTTGGCCCAACAAGCCCACACTGAACATCAGAGCATCCCACGCAGTCTTATCCCGCCCAACAATCCACACCTCCCTGAACACTATGGGCAGTTTAGCATGGCCAATCCACCTAAACTGCACATCTTTAGACTGTGGGAGGAAACTGAAGCATCCAAAGGAAACTCATGTAGACACAGGGAGAATGTGCAAACTTCACACGCAGTCACCTGAGGCTGGAATTGAACCCAGATCCCTGATGCTGTGAGCAGCAGTGCTAACCACTGTGCCACTGTGTTGCCCCAACTGATAACTGAACAAACTATTAATGTCTGACTTATATGCGTGTGAGCACCAAAATACTTGTATGTCACCTGTCTATTTGTTTATAGTGTTCTACACTATGTCTATAATCTAATTTGTAATGAGAAAATGATAACCTCACTGAAATGCCAAAGGGATTTTGCATCAGTTATGAGAGAGTATCAAATCAAATATTCAGACTGAGACTAAGGGAACCAGTGCAATGACTTTTAATTCTGGTATTCAGTTTAATTCAGTTCAAAACTGACGATGAACTGCTATGTGATTGGACCTAGATCCCAAGAAGAAGTCTTATTAAAAGAAATATTGCTCTGTGTCTAATTCATGATGTACATCAGATGTAACTGTTTAATACTTGCATTTAAAAATGTGTTTAAGGGAATTCATGGTTTTTTGTTCTTTGTGATCACATATCAATATCTAACTAATCGTGTATTTTCCACAGTCCTCAATGTTGTACTCACATTGTGAGTCCTGCCAGCTGGAAGCATAATTTTGTAACATTACCCTGTGAATGTAGGAGTCAATTGAGAGTTCAATCCTTCACCCAAAATCATCATTCCTTTTAATAACTGTTGATAAGACTCTGAGCTTTAGCTGAGTGTTGCTAGATGTGGCATACTTAATACTATTGCTACCAGCGCCGACATAGAGTGAGTGCAAATATCAGAGGAATATAAAGGTTTTCTCACCTATTTCAACATTTTTCATTAATTCTTGTCTTGGAAAGGTATTCTGACTATGCTATCATGAACTCTTTATTCTCAGCTCAGACTACCTTGATGGACTTTGCAGAAAGGGTTGTCCAACAGTAGCAATCATTAATGAACAGTGGGTAGCATTTGATTTGACTTGAAGCTGGGTACCCTTTAAAACCCTTTAAAGCTGGCACGGTGAAGAAGATTTTCATTTCATCAGTGTAATCTGGATTCTTATCCAAGTCCTGGAGGCATAAGACCACCGCAGTAGTCCTTCACCAATGGACGAAGGAATCTTGTTTCTCATTCAAAATAAAACAAAGAACAGAATATTTATTTTCAGCTTTCTTCTTTAAGTCATGTACTCCAATCCTTAACTTGCAAAGGCAGCTGGGTGTGAAGAATGTGAATGGTAGAGCAGTGAAGAGAGAAAGGACAGACAAAAACACAGTGGGAATGAATGAAGTTCTGACTCCTGACTTTTTAAAGGCAAAATAATTGATGATCTGTTAGCTGAGAGTGTGCAGTTCAGAGCTTTCATTCATTTCTAGAAAATTACTGTATAATAGAAAATAAACTTTGCTGTTTTGAAATAGGGTACTTAAATTATTGTAATGTGTTTATAAATGCATTTTAATTCTTAATGCCTTGTAAGGTTGCCAAACTGTACAGAACATTATTATTTATGACGTAGCTTTAAGGCAGTGAATCCCTAGAGGAGTATAGGGGCAGTAAGAGTACATATAAGAGGGAAATCAGGAGGGCAAAAAGGGGACATGAGATGTCTTTGACAAATAGAGTTAAGGAGAATCCAAAGAGAATCTGGAAGTACCTTAAGAGCAAAAGCGTAACTAGGGAGGTAATAGACCTCCTTAAAGATTTACAGTAGAACCTCAGGAGGTGGGTGAGATACTGAATGAATATTTTGTGTCAGTATTCACTGGGGAAAAGGACATGGAATCTAGAAACTTGGAGAAGTAATAGTGATGTCTTGAAAAGAGCTCATATTACAGAAGAGGAGGTGCTGGAGGTCTTAAAATGCATGAAGGTAGAGAAATCTTCGCAACTGATCAGGTGTATCTCAGAACTTTGTGGGAAGCTAGAAGAGCAATTTATGGGCCCCTTGCTGTGATCTTTCCACTATTGACAGCCACGGGTAAGATGCTGGAAGTCTGGAGGTTGGCTAATATAGTGCCATTATTTAAGAAGAGCTGTAAAGAAAAGCCATGGAACTATAGACTAGTGACTCTGACATTAGTGGTGGGTAAGTTGTTGGAGGGGATTCTGAAGGACAAAATTTACATGTATTTGGAAAGGCAAGGACTGATCAGGAATAGCCAACATGGCTTTGTACATGAGAAAGCATGTCTCACTAACTTGACTGAGTTTCTTGAAAAGGTAATGAAGAAAACTGATGTGAGCAGAGCAATACATTTTGTCTATATGGGCTTCAGCATGACGTTAGACAAGGTTCCACATGGTAGGCTAGCTCATAAGGTGAGATCACACGGAATCCAGGAAAGCTTGCCGACAGGATACTAAATTGGCTTGAAGGTAGGAAACAGATGGTGGTAATGAAGGTTAGTAAGTTTGCAGTTGACACTAAAATAGCTAATGTAGTGGACAATGAAGAGGATTACCTCGCACTACGACAGGGCTTTGATCAGACCGGTTGATGGACTAACGAGTGGCGGATGGAGTTTAATTTCGAGAAGGACAATCCCAGGGTAGGACTTAAAGTTAGGTAGTTAATGGTAGGACCCCGGGAAGTGGTACAGCACAAAAAGGCTTAGGGATGCAGGTGAAAGTTCTTTGAAAGTGAAGTCACAGGTCGGCAGGCTATTGAAGAAGGCATTCGGAATGCTTGCCTTCATTCAACAGAACCCTGAGGAGAGGAATTGGGATATCATATTGCAGCTGTACAGGGCATTGGTTAGGCCACTTTTAGAATATTGCATACAATTTTGGTCTCTCTGCTATTAGAAGAATGTAGAGGGCTTTGAAAAGATTTACAAGGATGTTGCCAAAACTGGAGGGTTCGGGTTATGGAGAGAGGCTGAAGAGGCTGGGGTTCTTTTCCTTGGAGTATCAAAGGCTGAGGGGTGACTTCATAGAGGTTTATAAAATTGAGGGATACAGATAGGGTGAATAGTGGAAGTCTTTTTCTGAAGGTGGGGAAGTCCAAAACTAGAGGGCATAGTTTTAAGGTGAGAGGGGAAAGACTTAAAAAAGGACCTGAGGGGTGCTGCCAGGGGAAATGGTGAAGGCTGATACAATTACAGCATTTAAAAGGCATCTAGATGGGTACATGAATAGGAAGAGTTTAGAGGGATGTGGGCCAAGTATGGGCAAATAGGAATTTGTCAGGTTGGGATGTCTGGTCGGCGAGGATGAGTTGGAATGAAGGGTCTGTTTCCATGCTGTTTGACTTTATGAATCTATATTAACTGCTGCATGAAGTATTAAGTACATAGGTATCACTACTTAAAATATTTTTCAAAAAATAAGGCTTTATGATCAGTTAAAAAGTAACTAAGCTCACCCAAGTGCATTAGGAAAACTGCACGCAAAGATCTGACAATCTGTATGAATTGAATTTCTCCTGTTTTAATAAGTTTAAATACTGTGGTGGTCAAGTGAAGCTCTTGATGTCGTGATAGTGATATCAACAACCAGGCAATCACATGCATCCACAGCAAACCAGACAATTGAAAAAGCATTCACTATTCTTTGCTTTTAATTTGATTTTTCAGAAAACAAAGTAAGTGACTATGAATAGATTAAGATAGAATTCAAATAAAGATAAGCAAGCCTTAAAAATATGCGATCAAAATATGTGTATTTTTTTTTGATTACCACAGAGGAATTTGAATTTCAATAAATATAAAACTAGCCTCTTCGGGCCATGTGGTTGGAGTCATAGAATGAGTACAACACAGAAGGAAGCTTTTCATCCCATCATGTCTGTTCCATAAGACCATAAGCCATAGGAGTGGAAATAAGGCCATTCGGCCCATCAAGTCCACTCCGCCAATTAATTATGGCTGATGGGCATTTCAACTCCACTTCCCTGCACTCTCCCCATGGCCTTGTGCGATTACGAATGACTTTATGAATCTATATTAACTGCTGCATGAACTATTAAGTACACAGGTATCACTATTAAGTACATAGGTATCACTATTAAGTACATAGGTATCACTATTAAGTACATAGGTATTATTCCTTCTGTGTTGTACTCATTCTATGACTCCAACCACACGGCCCGAAGAGGCTAGTTTTGTATTTATTGAAACTCAAATTCCTCTGTGGTAATCAAAAAAAATACACATTTTGATCGTATATTTTTAAGGCTTGTTTATCTTTATTTGAATTCCTTGTGCGATCAAACATTTATCAATCTCTGCCTTGAAGACATTTAATATCCTGGCCTCCACTGCGTTCTATGGCAATGAATTCCACAGGCCCACCACTCGCTGGCTGAAGAAATGTCTCCTCATTTCCATTTTAAATTTACCGCCTCTAATTCTAAGGCTGTGCCCATGGGTCCTAGTCTCCCCACCTAACAGAAACAACCTCCCAGCGTCCACACTTTCCAAGCCACGCATTATCTTGTAAGTATCTATTAGATCTCCCCTCAACCTTCTAAACTCTAATGAATACAATCCTAGGATCCTCAGCCGTTCATCGTGTGTCCAGTTCTCTAAGATCGACTCAACAAATTCCACTGCCCTGTCACTAAGGACTCAATAATATCTCATTCCATAAAGCTGAAAATTTTCTTCACACATTTTTGCAATATATCTGCCAATACAGGTTCCCACTTGTGGTGCAGTGGTAGCGTCCTACACCTGGACTGGGAGACCTGGCTTCAAGTCCCACCTGTTCCAGAGGTGTATAATAACATCTCTGTACAGTTTGGTTAGGAAAAAGTAGGGAAATGAAGATACAAGTTTATGCTTTTGCCATCATTACCACCACAAAGTCTGGGTCAGGGTAACATGCCTGTCTTACTTGAAAATGGTTGGCAAACGCCTAAAGTAAAACAGAAAATGTTTGAGACATTAATAGGTCAGGGATTTCTAATGAAAGGTCACTGACCTGAACTTATAATTTTGTTTTTGTCTCCATAAATGTTCCTAATTTGCTGAGTAATTCTAGCATTTTCAGCAGTAATCTTCAATTTTTATAGCTCTTATAACAGGTTCCTAATAGCGACATTTGGAAAGCAATATGTAGAATTCAATTGACAGTCTTCATCATCATCATAGAATCCCTACAGTGTGGAAGTAGGCCATTCAGCCCAATTCATCTTACCCAATCCCTATAGGCCTGTAATGTGCATGATTAACCCACCTAGCCTGCATTGGGCACTGTGGGCAAGTTATCGTGGCCAACCCACCGAACATACCCATCTTTGGACTGTGGGAAGAAACTGCAGCACCTGGAGGAAACTCACACAGACCTGCAGAGAATGTGCAAATTCCCAAAGGTGGAATGAAACGCAAGCCCTTTGCACTGTGAGGCAGTATTGCTAACCACTGAACCACCATTCTGCCCTAAACATTCTGTGAGGTGTGAAGGGAATGCAGCTACAGAGCTTCAAAAGTCAGACTACATCATTTGTTGCATTTCTTTCAATGGCTGAACAAGTTCATTCTTGAAAGGCTGCTGCAAGTGTAGCATATGAAGTCGTCCCTTGCTGGTCGTTTGAGATAATCTTTGCTGATGCTTTGTTTGCAGGCCTGTGACATATAAACATTGTTCAAGTGTCTTTCTATCTTCAGTATAACTTTGTTTAATGTGATTGGGTTTATTTGCTTAAAGATTAAAGTGATTCACTTCCTTCAATTAATTAGTAGCATTATTCCATTGATGTGTAAACATTTTTGCTCAAGAATTGAGTTATGCATGATTGATATGTAAAGACACAAAGTTATTTGTCCATGTCTAGTGGCAACGCTGCTAGAAGAACAATATGAAACTGCCCACAATAGCAATGTCTGTGTGTGTATGTGTGTGAATATGATCTGCTTGTGTGTGTGTATATACATGTGTGTGTGCATGTGTTTGTGTGTATATATTTCCTTCAGGAAATGAGTCACGCCCTGCTATAATCAGGGTGTTAGCACACTGCTTCTGCCAGGTGGGAGACCTCAGAATTTGTCCCAGAAATGTTTCCACACATTTAGGTGGCAAAAAATCCCCACAGCTGGTCCCTTCGTGCCAGCTACTTCTCCAAGTGTTAGCTGAGAAACCCACTCCCAGGTTGAAATTAAGGTGTGGCCACATTTACAGCAAAGTACTGCCTGCAAAGTTGGAATGGTTTTAAAGAAATTTCCAGCTAGATATTCAATCTTAATTTCAGAGAATCCCTACAGCGTAGAAGCAGGCCATTCAGTCAATCGAGGCCTGCAAGGCAGATCATTCAGAGTGAATCGGAACAAGAGACAATGAAGATCAGTGCCCAGAATCTGGCCTCAAGTACCTAGCAGCAGTGTCCAAAGAGGTTTAATGATCTCAAATGCATTGTAAACATCATTGAATGCACCTTCACCCACAGACCATACTCATCAACCACCAACCTCTCACATTGCTCATTTTCGTTACTTTACACTAACATGGAATGTGGCCATCACTGGCAAGATCATAAAATGTGAGGCTGGATGAACACAGCAGGCCCAGCAGAATCTCAGGAGCACAAAAGCTGACGTTTCGGGCCTAGACCCTTCATCAGAGAGGGGGATGGGGAGAGGGTTCTGGAATAAATAGTGAGAGAGGGGGAGGCGGACCGAGGATGGAGAGAAAAGAAGATAGGTAGAGAGGAGAGTATAGGTGGGGAGGTAGGGAGGGGATAGGTCAGTCCAGGGAAGACGGACAGGTCAAGGAGGTGGGATGAGGTTAGTAGGTAGGAGATGGATGTGCGGCTTGGGTGGGAGGAAGGGATGGGTGAGAGGAAGAACAGGTTAGGAAGGCAGAGACAGGTTGGACTGGTTTTGGGATGCAGTGGGTGGAGGGGAAGAGCAGGGCTGGTTGTGTGGTGCAGTGGGGGGAGGGACGAACTGGGCTGGTTTTGGGATGCGGTGGAGGAAGGGGAGATTTTGAAGCTGGTGAAGTCCACATTGATACCATTGGGCTGCAGGGTTCCCAAGTGGAATATGACTTGCTGTTCCTGCAACCTTTGGGTGGCATCATTGTGGCACTGCAGGAGGCCCATTGGGAACCCTGTAGCCCAATGGTATCAATATGGACTTCACCAGCTTCAAAATCTCCCCTTCCCCCACCGCATCCCAAAACCAGCCCAGTTCGTCCCCTCCCCCCATTGTACCACACAACCAGCCCAGCTCTTCCCCTCCACCCACTGCATCCCAAAACCAGTCCAACCTGTCTCTGCCTCCCTAACCTGTTCTTCCTCTCACCCATCCCTTCCTCCCATCCCAAGCCGCACCTCCATCTCCTACCTACTAACCTCATCCCACCTCCTTGACCTGTCCGTCTTCCCTGGACTGACCTATCCCCTCCCTACCTCCCCACCTATACTCTCCTCTCCACCTATCTTCTTTTCTCTCCATCTTCGGTCCGCCTCCCCCTCTCTCCCTATTTATTCCAGAACCCTCACCCCATCCCCCTCTCTGATGAAGGGTCTAGGTCCGAAACGTCAGCTTTTGTACTCCTGAGATGCTGCTTGGCCTGCTGTGTTCATCCAGCCTCACATTTTATTATCTTGGATTCTCCAGCATCTGCAGTTCCCATTATTACTGGCAAGATCATATTTGTTCTCCATCTGAATTGCCCTTGAAGTGACCGGCTTGCTGACCTTGAGTCATTACCATAAGTCTGGATTTACATGTGGGACAGAGCAAGAAAGGGTAGTGGATTTCCTTCCCTAAAATGAGTTAATCAAGAGCTAGGCTGATTTACCTGATAGTTGATGATCATTTCACTGTCACTGTTGCTGAAACTCACATTTTATTCCAGAATAGAATCCCTTACAGTGTGGAAACAGACCATTTGGCCCAATGGATCTATGCTGATCTCCAATGAGCATCTCACTCAGACTCACCCCTTTGCCCACTCCCTGTAACTCTGAATTTCCCACCCAACCTGCACATTTCTGGATACTATGAGCAATTTAGCATGGCCAATCCACCTAACCTGCACATCTTTGGACTGTAGGTGGAAACTAGAGCACCCAGAGGTAATGGGAAGAATGTGCAAACTCCACACAGACAGTCACTGGAATTGAGCTTGAGTCCCCGGCACTATGAGACAACAATGCTAACCGCTGAGCCACCATGCTGTCCCAAACTGAGTTAAATCTCAACTATTTGGCATGATAGGATTGTGAACGCACTAACGCCAGGTATGGACCTGGATCATTATTCCAGTGACATTATCACACCACCAACTGTCAAAAAGCTCTATAGCCATGTCACACTCAGCAGCAGTTCTTAATGTTCATGCGGAACATACATATACTTCTCCCATTGACACAGACCTTGCAATATTGCAAGCTATACACCCCCCTTTTGCTCCTTGTTCATGACCCATTCATCTGTTGAATGGGACTCAGTTTAGGAAACCTGGTCCACATAGACAAATTTGGCCAAAGGCCTGTTTCTGTGCTGTATGACCCTATAATGTATGACGGTATGACCTATAACACACAGATGTGTACCTAATCTTATGATTCCTGTGTTTTTGAAGCGTATTTTTTGAGTTTGCTAATTGACAAAAATTAAGTGTAAAATACCTGATTTGAGAAATTGGTAAGCATACTTAAATTGATTGTATAACAAAATATGGCTTGTCTTGGTTTTATACGATTAAAGTGTTATTATTGGTAATTAAACAAGAGGTTATCTCTCTGACCTTTGCGGGGGAGTTAACAGGCTCACAACAGTTTCAATTATTCATATGATTTCCAGGAACAAAGGGAAAGCTTGGGAAGTGGAAAAGAAATTATTTATTTCTCTATCTGGGATGTCCTAAATGTGCCACATTATCATGGGATAGATGGCAGTAAGTTTTATTTTTAGTTCCATGTTTTATCTCTGTGATCGCTCACAGGAATAAGTAGTCAGACTAGGATAAAAACAATAATTGCTGAAAAAACTCACCAGGTCTGGCAACATCAGTGGAGAGAAAGCAAAGTTAAATGTTTCACGTGACCCTCCTTCATATCTTCATTCTGGGAACAGCTTCGAGAGACAGAAACTGATAGGAGCTATGAAGAAGCTGAAACCAGAAGCAGAGTGCTATTAGAAGCCAGAGGTGTTTCTTATTTGGGGTCACTAAATAAGAATGCAGTAAGACCCATGCTTAAGATATAGGGACCACAATCTGAGGTTTGAAAGGAGTGTTGGATGCCAGTGGAAAAATTCCAAAAAGTCTCATACCTCAGAGATTAGTATGAACAAGGGAAAATAAAGATACATTTCCAGAAGTAATGACATACATTGGTTTCTTGGAGAAGTGAATGGGTCATTAAGATTCTGTAAATTATAAAAGAATTCTTGGGTGGAAGCAAAGTAGAATAGGAAATGTCTATGTGAGATATTTGGCTTTAAAGTGTGTTTGTTTATGAAATATGGTGTTTAGTTTGCAGTACTTGCTTTCAAACACTTGGACAGTAAACAATTTTGTTTAAAAAAATAACATCTTGTTGCATAATTCTTTCTCTCGATAACTGGGAATTTTAAGTTCTTTTTAAAAGTTAACGACCTCGAGCAAATCACAACCACTCATCGCGCAAACACACTTCAATGTGATACGTCCAAACGGAGAAGGGTGATTAAGTTCTTCTCTTTTCACTCGCTGGGTTGAATTTTGAAACAATGTGGTTTATTTCCAAAGTGAGTGACTCTCTGTAGAGCAATGAAGAACCAGGCCAGACAGCTCTCCTGAGTTAAGCAATATTAAACAGCTTGTTTTATTTTAAGCTCACTCAGTAAAAATGGTAAACATTAATAAAACTAATCCAGAATTCTGCAACACAAACACACAGACACACACACACACACTACATACAGTAAAACAAACAAACTACAAGGTAAGGGGGGGAAGTGGAATTGCAAAAAATACTGTTTTATGTTTATATAAATTAATTAAGCATTCTATTGTTGACCTTGAAGTTGTGTTGAAGATTGAGGCTAAGCTGATTGTTCTTCTGGAGACACAGTTTAAAAAGTGCAATCAGTCCTTATCCAGGAGCGGATATTCCAGCACTTGAAGTTCCTCTCATGTTTAAATTCTCCACCTCTGTCATGTATTCCAACTTGCAATAGAAATTGTGGCTGAGCATGAGGAATTGCATAGTAAGAGAGGTATTTTTATGTTTTGTCAGCAAAGAAGAGTTCCTCTCAATGTTAATGGGTATTACCATTTTCTGCAGCTAAAAGCTCAAGCTTATAATCAGGGCTTCTCATCCAGGGGGATTTTCATGTATGGGTCCTGGCATTGGCCCACAGTAGGGACAAGTCATTTTTAACCAAGTGTTTTGATAGACCATTGTCAGATTTTCCAAGTTATGCTTAGATATAGAGAGAAAGAAGGGTGTGGTGGGGAGGTGAAATGTTCTCTTTGTATATCCTGTTTTGGAGGATAGGCTGTTTTGGCAATAGCTGTCATTGAGAATTCTCATCCCCAGAGACATTTGAAAGTCTCAGTGGGTGATCTACAGTCTAGATGATGATTTTGAATGTCCAGGCTATCCTTGGTTAGCTTTTGTAGTGTGTGCTCGGCTATTTCGAGGTTTCAGCTGTTTGTGTGCAACACTATTTCTTCTGGCACGTTATTTAGATATTCCTTTGTAATTTCCTGTTGAGCTTGGCTACTTTCAGGCCAGGTGGCTTTAGTGGCCATTTTAAAGCGTCCAAGCTCATTGTTAACCACTTTTGCTCAAATCAAAGTCCAAGGTTTTTAAATTGGCATCCTTTGGTGTAAGATGACAGTGGAGTAACAGGGCTACAAGCAGGTTCTTGCCCAGTGCCCGTCCTCTCCCATCTGCTTTCCTTCCTTGTTTTAATTTTGCTCCTGTTCTTTTCTTTCATGTTACTTTCCTTTACTTTCAGTCTTTTTCTTCTTCTTTTCTGTGGTGGATGGTCAACAGCGCTGGTGCGGTAATGAGAGCAGGCTGCATGCAGAGCGGCAGATATGGCTTCTCCCTGCAATAGGAAGCAGCAGCAGTGAGGTCTTTCTCCCAGCGCTCAGGACCTGTGGCAGCAGCAAGGCCTTTCTCCCAGCGCTCAGGGCTTCTGACAGCAGCAGCGAGGTCTTTCTCCCAGAGTTCAGGGCCTGTGGCAGCGGCAGTGAGGCCTTTATCCCAGTGTTCAGGGCCTCTGACAGCAGCAGCGAAGTCTTTCTCTCAGCGTTCAGGGCCTCTGACAGCAACAGCGAGGCCTTTCTCCCAGCGTTCAGGGCCTGTGGCAGCAGCAGTGAGGCCTTTCTCCCAGCGTTCAGGGCCTATGGCAGCAGCAGTGAGGTCTTTCTCCCAGCGTTCAGGGCCTGTGGCAGCAGCAGTGAGGCCTTTCTCCCAGTGTTCAGGGCCTCTGACAGCAGCAGCGAAGTCTTTCTCCCAGCGTTCAGGGCCTCTGACAGCAACAGCGAGGCCTTTCTCCCAGCGTTCAGGGCCTGTGGCAGCAGCAGTGAGGCCTTTCTCCCAGCGTTCAGGGCCTGTGGCAGCAGCAGCGAGGCCTTTCTCCCAGTGTTCAGGGCCTCTGACAGCAGCAGCGAAGTCTTTCTCCCAGCGTTCAGGGCCTCTGACAGCAAAAGCGAGGCCTTTCTCCCAGCGCTCAGGGCCTGTGGCAGCAGCAGTGAGGCCTTTCTCCCAGCGTTCAGGGCCTGTGGCAGCAGCAGCGAGGTCTTTCTCCCAGCGTTCAGGGCCTGTGGCAGCAGCAGCGAGGTCTTTCTCCCAGCGCTCAGGGCCTGTGGCAGCAGCAGCGAGGTCTTTCTCCCAGCGCTCAGGGCCTGTGGCAGCAGCAGCGAGGTCTTTCTCCCAGCGTTCAGGGCCTCTGACAGCAGCAGTGAGGTCTTTCTCCCAGCGCTCAGGGCCTGTGGCAGCAACAGCAAGGTCTTTCTCCCAGCGCTCAGGGCCTCTGGCAACAGCAGCGAGGTCTTTCCCCCAGCGTTCAGGGTCTGTGGCATCAGCAGCAAGGTCTTTCTACAAGCGTTCAGGGCCCCTGACAGCAGCAGCGAGGTCTTTCTCCCAGCGTTCAGGGCCTCTGGCAGCAAATCTCCTCCAATAATCGGGGATGGCGTCGACAGGGCAGCAGACTTTTCAAGATGGAGTTGCTGGCACGGCGACATCTGCAGCCGAAATGGGACTTATGGCCAAGCAATGGCCTAGCCTGGCAGTAGACCCAGGAACTCCTGGTTGCGGGGTGCTTGTGGTTTCTGCAGTGTCAGTGCAATGGGCCCAGCTGCAAAGAGATGGCATCTAAAACGGGGCAATTCCTATGGCAGTAGGTCTGTCATAAGCGGTGGCGAAGTGGTGGAAGTCTTCCTTGAGGCTGGGTGCTGGCAAGACAGATCTTCTGAACTTTTTAGTTCTTTATCTTTCTATTTTATTCCTATGACCTATAATGCTGTACTACTTATTTCTTTACTCTCTAATTTTTTTTTGATTCCTGAGAATTTGATCTTGGGTATCTGTACCCAGGTACCTTTGCAACTAAGATGATGCTATAATGCGGTGATGTAAACTTTTTACTGTACTCATTTGAGTACATGTGACAAAGCTGATGTAGTTCAATTTAATTCAGTTTGTGGATCAGATCTAATGATTATTAGCCTGTACTTTACATAAGCGCTGACAATTGTCCTTTCTCCTGTCTGCTGTGCAGCTCTAGGTCACAGGTAACAAGAAAAGAGTAGCAGAGATCTAATTGTGGAGTTGCAGATGTCCCATCTCAGTGCCTTAAGAAACCAGCAGACTACTATCTTTCCATGGCAATGAGGCACAAGCAATAAACTCTGGCTTTATCATTGCTACTAACGTTCGAAGAAAAGAATTTAATAAAAAACAAGGCTAGTAGAATACCATGACATAATACGAAACCCAGCAAGTAGATAATTGCTGGTGAGGTCATTGTTAGCCTTTAGGTATAATTCCACAAAGAGAGAGTGCAGACAAAAATTCGTTTCCAGATTATTGGGCTAAGATTTGGTAATTGCAAGCTACAATAAGTAGAGATGGTTTTATTAAGCCTACACGCTATTTGCTTCATTGGATTTTCACAGCAATGTCTCTCCCTGTCTTTATCTCTCTCCCCCTCTCTTCTATACACAAACTCCTCTTCTTTCTGTTTCTTTCTCTCACACTCTCAGGGAATATTTTTGTTTCCAATTGATTAAAAAAAAGATTGCCAGTCAGAGGAGACTAAGCACTTAGAAAATTAATGATCTGGGAATATTCTGATTGGACCTGGAGGATCACAGTGCTTTGTTTTGATTACGTTAACGCAAACTCAAGAAATATTTTCCACTCTTACTTTCTCTTTACTGTTTAGTGCTGTATGAATGATTCAGAACCTGCTTTATATCGCAAAATTCAATCTGTTATACATCACCATTCATTTCAATAAACTAAATGAAACTCAAGTGTCACGTTTCCAAAAAATGTGAAGCAAAATGAGATATTGTTTTCAATGATCCCCCAGCCCTGCAGATCCAGAATATCAGCTGCTAACTTGGAGAAGTTTTATATCTCAGGGTAAATTACTGGAAAACACTGTGATTCTTCAAGCATATTATCTGGGCATTATTTATGAGTCCTTTTGCATAGTTATGACCTTGGTAGAGAATGATTATGACCTTGGCTTTTAGTTTTTTTAAATAGAATCCTGAAAACCCACATATTTGCTAAAAGAGTGAAACCACATTGTTAAATAATAGAATAATTTTTCAGAAAAATCAACAAGATGTGAATAATAACTACATTCTACCTTATGCAGTCAGTTACATTAAAAATAATAACCATAAAATGAATGCAATTACTTATTCTATGAACAAATTCTTTTTGTTTTATTAATTCATACTGTGGAAGCTAGCACTTGATGAATATTGTAGCATTCAGGCAACAGACAGTTCCATGCAGTTGCTGCATTTGACTGAAGAATTGTTAAATTAAATGATTCCCCATGATAGAAGTCAGATTTTTTACAAAGGTATTAATATATCACTTAAAACTTAGCAGAGCTCTTCGAAGAGTAGTTCTAGGGTCACTTATGGAAACAGGCAAAGCAAAGGCAGGCCTGTGCAAATAAAAATTGTTGCTGAGGAGGTAACTTGAGGTCATTGGTACTGTCCAGTTCGTATCAGTTAGAAAGTTCCAGGAGTCTTTATGTTCAGAATTAATAGGAACTGAGGGCAAGGTCAAGATTAGTTAGAAATCAAAATAACTGCAAATGCTGTAACTCAGAAACAAAGACAGAAATTGCTGGAAATGCTCGGCAGATCTGGCAGCATCTGTGAAGAGAAATCAGAGCTGACATTTTGTGTCCAGTTCTGAGGGAGGGTCACTGGACCCGAACCATTAACTCTGATTTCTTTTCACAGATGCTGCCAGTCCTGCTGAGCTTTTCCAGCAATTTCTGTTTTTGTCAACATTAGTTAAATGGGTCTGTGCACTTAGAACACAGAGAGATGTTCTTGGAATTAATAGATATAACTGAATTTTAGAATTCAGTCTCAGGGGGAAGTTCTAGGAGATATGTCGTGCTTAGAACAAGCGGCTTACCATTAATATTTCAGTGCAGCTGTGAACCAGGGTGAAGGAAAACCACAAGCAGTATTTGTTTTCTGGAAATAAGCAAGATTTGAACTCAGGAGAAAAAAAAATGGTAGAACAAACTTTGTGAAGATAATGTCTGTGAAAAAGCTCAAGTTGTGCCTATAAGCATGTTCTGGAATTCATTTTCCAAAACCCAGGGGAATATATACCCAGGAGAATACCAGAACATAAGAATTTGTTGAAAAAGTCATTGACAGGCTTTTCAGGGAGTTTTGTGGCCTGATCACCAAAAGTGAACATTTCCATTCCTTGTGAAGTTTTTAAAGAAATGTTCCGACACAATGTATCACTAACATCGGGGAGGTAGAATGCTGAGAAATTGCTTGGATCTGATACAGTCACAGTTGCTGTTTAACATATTCTGTGAGGTGTTTGATCATATTCTGTTACCCATATTTATGCCATGTTCATTTAGGATTGTAAAACTATAAGTCATATTTATCTTGACACAGTCTAAACCTTTTTTTGTCAATAATGTTTGCATGCTTGTTTAAGCATTGTAACTGAATTATTCTTTGTTGACTAAGTAGAACTCGGTGAACTGTTTCTCACAGTAAACTAGATACACTCGTGTAGCTCTATAACATACATCACCACTCTGGTGAAAAGTAAAATCTCCATGACCAGTGGAGGAGTGAGTCTAGAAAGAAATCGGTGCATGTCTCCAACCTTGACTGTAATAATACTTGAAATGAATGGCTTAATGCCACTTCCCTCCTCTAACAGATGGGCCCACATTCTGAAACTCAAATCAGACATTTATCAAAAAATGGAAGATTGACTATTTGGTCTGAGCATTGATTCATAGATAGGCTGACATTTCTTCAGCTTTCCATTTACTTCTGGCAATTATGTACCTGTAAATCTCTTACAAACAGCCTAAGGATGCAAACTCTCTGTATAAAACAGTCATCTCTGATGTCTTATGCATCATTTCACTTCCAGGGCATCTTTGCAGGAGTTTCTCAGGCTGGTTTCTTAGACTTATCCATCTTTAGCTGCTTCATTAATAACCTTTCTTCACTCTTGAGCTTAGAAGTCTGGACGCGCACCAGTGCTTGCACAACGTTCAATCCCGTATGCCACTCCCCAGATCATGAGGCAATCCATGTCCAAATGCAGCACAACCTGAACAATATCCAGGTTTGGGATGATGACTGACAAGTAGAATTCATGCTAAGCAAGTGCTAGACAATGACTATTTCCAACAAAAGAGAATCAAAGTTACATGCCTTGAATTTTAATGGTGTTACCATCACAGAATTGGCACCACTGAGGTTGCTATTGACCAGAAACTGAACTGGATCAGCCATATAAATACTTTGATTGATTGATTGATTGGGTTTATTGTCACGAGTACTGAAATACAGTGAAAAGCTTTATTTACAAGTGACACAGGCAGATGACAGCAAGCAAATGATGTACAGATCAAAAAGACTTAGAGGCATACAGGTTACACTGCAGACAAAATTATTTGAGGGTAGAGTCCATTCAACAGTCTGATAACAGCTGGAAAGAAGCTTTTCCTGAACATGCTCATGAGTGTGCTCTGTCTTCTGTATCCTCTGCCTGACAGAAGAG
Source organism: Stegostoma tigrinum (assembly GCF_030684315.1). Classification (NCBI taxonomy): domain Eukaryota; kingdom Metazoa; phylum Chordata; class Chondrichthyes; order Orectolobiformes; family Stegostomatidae; genus Stegostoma; species Stegostoma tigrinum. Next base: position 17,749,785 of record NC_081375.1, read on the forward strand.
GTTGTAGGAGATCATTATCGGGCTGCAAGTTGTGTTTGCTGATGTTGGCAGCCTTTCTTTGGTTGCGGGTTGTGTAAATAGAGTCCATGGATGGAAGATAATGGGAACTGCAGATGCTGGAGAATCCAAGACAACACAGTGTGGGGCTGGATGAACACAGCAGGCCAAGCAGCATCCCCCCACTGCATCCCAAATCCAGCCCAACTCGTCCCCGCCTGCCTATACATGTTCTTCCTCTCACCTATCCCTTCCTCCCACCTCAAGCCCCACCCCCATTTCCTACCTACTAACCTCATCCCACCCCCTTGACCTGTCCGTCCTCCCCAGACTGACCTATCCCCTCCCTAACTCCCCACCCATACTCTTCTCTCCACCTATCTTCTCCTCTATCCATCTTCAGTCTGCCTCCCCCTCTCTCCCTATTTAATTCAGAATCCCCTCCCCATCCCCCTTTTCTGATGAAGGATCTAGGCCCGAAACGTCAGCTTTTGTGCCCCTAAGATGCTGCTTGGCCTGCTGTGTTTGCAGTTTGCTTTCAGTGGTGCCTCTGTAGAAGTTGGTGACGGACCTTATGGGCATGTCGAATTCCCTGAGCCACCTGGGGAAGAAGAGGCATTGCTGTGCCTTTTTGATTGTTGCATTTATGTGGGAAGTCCACGACAGTTCGTCGGTTAGCATCACTCCGAGGAACTTGATGCTCTTCAGTCCGTCAACCTCAGTACCATTGGTGTAGATGGGGAGCATGCTCTCCTCCATTCCTTCTCAAGTCGATGATCAGTTCTTTAGTTTTGTTGACAGTGAGAGAGAGAGATTGTTTTCATTGCATGACATCACCAAGCCCTCTATGGCCCTATGTCTATTTTTTTTTCTGAAGAGGGGACTCGACCCGAAACGTCAAACTTTCCTGCTCCTCTGATGCTGCTCGGCCTGCTGTTTTCATCTAGCTTCACACCGTGTTATCTCAGATTCTCCAGCATCACAGTTCCTACTACCTCTATGTCCCTTCTGTGTTTTGACTCATCATTGTTAGATATCTGTCCCACTATGTGTTGTCAGCAAACTTGTAGATGGCGTTAGTACGGAATTTGGCTTCACAGTCGTGGGTGTACAGGAAGTACAATAGGGGGCTGAGGGCACATCTTTGGGGGGGGCTCTGGTGTTGAGTGTTGTTGTGGAGGAGGTGCAGTTTCCAATTCTCACCGACCGCGACCTATGGGTCAGAAAGCTGAGGGCCCAGTTGCAGAGGGTGGAGCCGAGATTAAGGTCACACAGTTTTGAGATCAGTCTGGAGGGGGTAATGGTGTTGAAAATGGAGCTGTGGTTAACAAGCAGGAATCTGACTTAGGTGTCTTTATTGAGTGCAGAGCTAGGGGTATAGCATCCTCTATGGGCCTGTTATGTCAGTAGGCAAACTGTAGGGGACAGAGGCAGGCTGGGAGACTGGAGCTGATGTGGGCCATTACCAGCCTCTTGAAACGCTTCCCGATTATTGAAGTCAGAGCTGTTGGGTGATTTGAAGAACACTGCATGTGTTTTCTTGGGTACGGGGGTGATAGCAGTCTTCTTGAAGCAGGTGAGGACTTTGGCATGTAGCGGGGAAAGGGTGAAGATGTTGGTGAATACCTCCATCAGCTGGTCCACACAGGATCGGCTGGGATACCGTCTGGGCCTGTCGCTGGCCTGACTTCTGACTGATCTGACAGAGGCTGCTAGAGCACAGGAGAAGCTGGGAATCGTACATATGTAACTCACCTCCTGAATCTCCTAAGCCTGCCCACCCTTTCCACAATGCACAAATGAGGAGTGTGAAGGAATAGTCTCCACTTGCCTGGATGAATGCAGCTCTAACATCACTGAAGAAGTTCAACGCCATCCAGGACAAAGCAGGCCGCTTGATTGGCTGCCCATCTCCCACTTTCAACATTCACTGTATTCACCTCTGACACACATCAGCAGCACTGTGCACCTCCTAGAAGATGTACTGCAGCAGCTCACCAAGTTTCATAGGTAACATTGTCCAAACACATGACCTCAATTACGTGAAAGCACAAGGGCAGCAGATTCACAGCGAGGTGCTATTTTCCCTCCAAGCAACACACTGTCCTGATTTGGAACTCTATTGATATTCCCTTACTGTCACTGGGACAAAATCCTGGAATTTCCTTCCTCACAGCACTATGGTCATCCTTATGGCCCAAAGACTGCAGTGATTCAAGAAGGCACCTCACCAGCAGCTTCTCAAAGGAAATTGGGAATGCACAGTAAATGCTGGCCTAATCAGTGATGCCAACAACTCATGAACAACCTAAAGAACTGTGTAGCCTCCTTCAGTCAGGCTCTAATCATTCCTAATTTCTTTAATGACTGATGATTTGCATTAATATTGACACTACCTTTCTCTCTATTAAGTCTTGCTAAACCAGAAATCCAACTCATCATTAATGGGAACCTTCAATTCAAAGGGTTTTCACTCTTTTAGCCAACACCCAAAATTTCAAACAAATTCTGCTGATGGAGATATTTCCTTCACTCTGGACTGGTCCAGGCTGCACCTTGAGGCTGCTCACTTGCTCTCTTTAGCACTTTGCTCACTTGGTGCCTACCTGCATGCTTGCAGCATTCCTGCTTCACCTCGCCTTGCCTATTCGTGCAAGCAGCTTGTATTCTGGATCAGCACTTTTCATTGAAGGGGTGAATATCTTGCTGTATGGCAGCGCGCTACATCAAGCTCAAATCTGTTCCAGTATGCTATGTGGTAAACACGCTGCATGTGCAGCAATCAAGCAGCTGTTCCTCCATGTTTTAGGGGAGTAGTCCTCACCAACGTCTGTGGAGGTCTCCAGAAATCAGAGATCCTGCACAATAAATCTTGGGGCAATCTACCACACCACTGCAAAGATTGGCCACAGTCAGGGTCCAGTCAGGGTGGTATCAGTCGGCGAGTCCATGTCTCTGTATGCCAGTGATTGGTCACAGTCACTCCCATAGCTCCATAGTGGACATTCTGGGGGGATAGCAGTCGCATTCAGGGAGATGTACTGCCATTTGTCAGTAGTCTGGGCACTTGCTGCATGGGGCTGTGCAGTTAGGTCACTTCAGGACGTAGACCACAATCAGTCCATTGGCTTTACCCAATAGAAGGGGTAATGGACAAGGGGCTGCCATGGGATAGGGGCTCATGAACCTGTTCTTCAGGATTGGGGGCTGCAGGTGAGAGGGATGTGGAGTGTGAGGAGGGAGGCAAATGACAATTGTCTGTGGGGGCAACCGTATTGGAAGGGGAAGATACAGTAAAGCATGGATGGGAAGGGAGTTGTGTGGGAGACAGTTTGTCCATGGTCAGATGCGCGTTGGCATCCAGGGTGTTAATGTATGGCCACAGCTGGCATCATCACCAGACATTTCAGGTGCTAGATAGTAAAGGTGAGCGGTGTAGGCTTGTGTAGGCTGGTTGGGTGGGGACATGGGGAGGTATGATGCCAATGGGATTCACAAGAATGGTAACAAGGAAGGCAATTTGGATATTCAGGATCTCTCCAATATAAAGACTTAGTGGTTGGAAGCCACAGGCCAAATTACTGTCACTGCCCTCTTTCATTGTGGTGTAAGACATAAGTATGAAATAGATAGGAAAATGAACACACACGGAGTGGGCACACCCAGAAGTGGCTGGACTGTGAAGGAAGGGGCTGCAGGACCCACTGGCAGTAGTGCTGACCATTGAGCCAATTAGCCACCATCCTGCTTGGGTTTTTGGATGCTGGTCATCCCGGGTCCAGAACGCCTCAGTAGGATTTCCTCAGGGTTTTCGTTCAGGCCCAGCTACGTTTAGCTGCTTCATCAATGACCTTTGTTCCATCAAAATGACAGAATTGGTGATGTTCGCCAATGATTACACAATGTTCAGGATCATTTGTGACTCCTCAAATACTGAAGCAGTCCATGTTTGAAACAAGGCTCTTCAAAGAAAAACAACATTACACACAGAGCCATGCACAGGCCAGGATGTAGCCCTGAGGGGAGGGCTTTAATCCATGGCAATCCTTGCACATTGGCTCCCTGCATGGTGCACACCTCCCAGGCACAGCTGATCACTTCATTCAAACCATCACTTTCAAATAGAGGAGGCAGAGAACAAATAGGGATATTATAGAGAGACAGACTATGATCTTAGCTTTGGGTTCTGCCAGGGCCATTCAGCTCCTGGCCTCATTAGGTCAAACATGGACAAAACAGCTGAATTCCAAGGGTGAGAGTGAGAATGACAGGGCTTCACATCAAGGCTGCATTTGACCGTGTGTGGCATCAAGGACCCCTAGCAAAACTGTAGTCAGTGGGTATGAGGGAGCAAACTCTCTGGTTGGAGCCATACCCGGCAGGTAGGAACATTGTTGTTGTTTATAGAATCGTAGAACCCCTACAGTGCAGACAGAGGCTATTTAGCTCATTGAGTCTGCCCTGACCGTTTGAAGATCATCCCACCCTATCCCATAATTCCACATTTACTATAACTAACTTGCACATCCCTTGAAATGACAAGACAATTCAGCATGGCCACTTTGACCAACCTGCACATCTTTGGGCTGTGGGAGGAAACCGGAGCACTCGGCGGAAACCTATGCAGACATGTGGAGAACGTGCAAACTCCACAAAGACAATCGTCCAAGGTTGGAATCGAACCCGGGTCCCTGGCAGTAGTGCTGACCATTGAGCCAATTAGCCACCATCCTGCTTGGGTTTTTGGATGCTGGTCATCCCGGGTCCAGAACGCCTCAGTAGGATTTCCTCAGGGTTTTCGTTCAGGCCCAGCTACGTTTAGCTGCTTCATCAATGACCTTTGTTCCATCAAAATGACAGAATTGGTGATGTTCGCCAATGATTACACAATGTTCAGGATCATTTGTGACTCCTCAAATACTGAAGCAGTCCATGTTTGAATGCAGCAAGATCTGGGCAATACCCAGGCTTAGGTTGACAAGTGGCTTGTAACATTGGCATCGCACAAATACCAGACGTTGACCATCTCCAATAAGAAACAATCTAACAACGTACTGTTGATATTCAATGGTGTTACCATCACTGAATCCCTCACTATCAACATCCTAGAGGTTACCATTGACACATCAACACAATGTTGATTAAAGCAGGTCAGAGGCTGGGAATACTATGGTGAGTAGTTCACTTCCTGATTCCCCAAAGTCTACCTTTTATTTACAAGGCATAAGACAGGAGTGTGATGGAATACTCCCACTTGCCTGGATGTGTGCAGTTCCAAAAATACTCAACAAGCTTGACATCCTTGAGCGCAAAGGACCTTGCTTTGTTTGGCATTACATCCACAAGCATCCACTCCCTCCTCCAGTGATACTCAGTAGCAGCAGTGTGTACTATCTACAAGATGCACTGCATAAATTCATCAAAGGTCCTAAAAAAGCATCTTCCAAACCCATAGCCACTTCCATCCAGATGAACAAGGGCAACAGATACATGCAAACACAACCACCCACAAGTTCCCATCCAAGCCATCCACTATTATGATTTGGAAATATATTGCTGTTCCTTCACCTTTGCAGTGTCAAAATCCAGAAATACCCTCCCAAAGGGCAATGTGGTTCTGCATACAACACATGGGCTGCAACAGTTCAAGAAGGTAGCTCGCCACAACCGTCACAGGTTCAACTCGGGATGGGCCAGAAATACTGGCCAACTAATGATGCCTGCGTCTCACAAATGAATTTTAAAAAAATAGTACTTCAAAATCCCCAGATACCTAAACTTCACTGTTAACTGCTTTGAGATCATGAGAGGCATTACACAAATGTGAATCAGCTTTCACAAAGCTGACACACACTAATGAACTTTATCATGAGAGCCTTGTTTCTGGTAATTAATCAAATGTTGCTGAAGGTTGATTCAGTATTGGTGAAGTATTGTCGTAATGCTGGTGTATCATCCGGAGATGACATCAATCCAGTATTGGTTTGTTAATGACAATTGTTTTCTGTGTAACATACAAGAATGAAATGCATAATCAAAATGCAAAATTAAGTTGATGTTATCAAGGTTGGCACCAGCAGGATCATATATTATTTGTTGCAATAAATAAACGTATAAATACCCCCAATACTGTTTCATACAGACAATACCATAGTATTTAAGTTAGGCAGCAATCTTTTTTTTGCTCCAGGTGATTTATCAGGCTGTTTATATTGAGTTAGAAAACCTTCAGTTCTATACAGTGTCACAGAGATTTTCAACAGTTCAGGCCAGTTACGGCAGGTCTCTGTTGCAGAATCTTATTGAGAAACTCTCCCGGGAGATTCTCAGTTTGTCTGCCTTGGAACACCTCTCCTCTGAGAAAATACTAAAAGGATCAATATAGGACTAATATGACAGATTACTTTGACGTTGTACCCATTATCTTCCACTAACACATGAAGCATATTAATGCAATTTCACAAGTCATTTGGGGTTCCAACACTTGAAATACTAAAAACAGGAAAGAAATACAGAAAAAATATAATCAATTAATTTGAATAATTATGAATCTTCTTAACAGCTGGGAATTTTTCAAAGTGTAACAATTTTGTTTGTATTGTTTCTTATATAATGCACTCCTAAGCTCCGACATATAGAGCAGTAATTAAGCCGTTGTCCTTTAATATTTATCGAGAAACCTAGTGGAGTAGGAAACACTCATAATGATTAATCCTGCCATTTTGAAGAAAATCATGTAAAAGTAAATTTACATCTGATCATTAACAAATTCTAAGTTTAGCTTTTAAAAGTTTGTAGATATTAAGAGAAAAGAAATAATGAGAGAATTAGAAAGTTTAAAATTTTGATACATTCAAGGGAAAACTAGAATCTGATCCATTTGTGATGATCTTTGCACATGTTCCAGCTTTAGGCCAGGTTCACTTCTTTTGCTCTCATGTGAGATGATTGAAGTTATCGTTAATTGAAACTGCTGGAAATTTATGGGTCACTTCAACCACCTCTGAGGCAAAGTTACCATTAACTAAAAATCAGAATGAAAATCAGTCAAGTTCAGCTAACCCAATTAGGGAAAACACAATAAAGAGAAAGATGACAAAAACTCACCAAGAGTTCTACAAATGTCACCTTTTATTCTCATTTTTCTTTTGTTTTACATTAGATATAATTAGCCATTCATGTCATTCTCTCAACAAAGAATGGGGGAGCAAAAATTGACATTTCCATTCACCATAACCTATAGTTTTGATCTATTAGAAAAAAGAGTGAAAATATTGCCACCAATCGCAAACCATAAGCTAAATATAAGATTCTGCTTCTGAAAAGATCAGAATAATGATAATTGTCTTTTAATATCAGACTGATCTGGAGAACTTACTGCAACTACTTATATTGTCCCTTTAATTCCCAAGGCATTTCATGGGAGCATTTTAAAAAAACGCACAAGGTAATGAAGAGATCTCGGGTCAGATAAGCAAACATTTGGTCAAAGTTGTATGTTGAATTTGTTAAACAAGGAAAGTGAGGTAAAAAAGGTGGAGAGGTCTATTGCAGATACAACAGAGCTTACTACCTAAGCAACTGAAGGTATGATCACCAACATTGGAGCAATTGGGGATGCTTAAAATGCCAGAATTAGAGAAGAACAGATGTATCAGGAGGACATTACAGAGAAAGGGAAGAATCTAGGCCACTGAGGGAGTTGAAAACAGGGATGATAGTTTTAAAGTAAAGCTATTGCTTACCTAGGGGACACGTTGGTCAATGAGCACAAGGGTAATGTGTGAACCAGATTTGGTCTGACTTAAGACAAGGGCAATAGAGTTTTACGAATGTCAAAGACATAAGGAGTAAATGACACTTCTGGATTAGAAGGATGTTGGTCATACTGTACTACTATTGTCTAAACATGATATTGGTACAATATATTGATCTGATACACTGAGGATTTTAGTGATTCTTGTGGCAGTAAAATTCAGTTGGAACAGCTTTACAAGAATAATGTTAGTTTTCAAAGTTTGACTCAACAAAAAGCATTCAAAGAAAATAAATCCTCATAGCCTGAACTGAACAAGGTGATAACAACATATTACTTGAAATCACAACAACCTCCTAAATTGGAATAACTTTTCTTGTCATCATGAGTTGATTTTCATTCTTAGCATTGTTAGGCAATCACACATTCCAGCTGGCTAAAGTCTCTTCTGACTTTCTGTTCCTTTCCCCTACTAATTTACACTCATCTGAATCTGACTTTTTGAGCATTCTCAGTTCTAACCTCTTCATCATTGTTCTCCATGCCTTCTGCCATCTATATCCTGCGTTCTGGAGTCCCTTCCCTATGTCTTTCTGTTTCTCTTACTCTTTTTTCCTTATTTAAGACATTCCTTAAAACCTACCTCTTCAAATAAGTTTTTGATCATCTTACTTAGTATGCTTTCAGGTAGCTCAAGGTTTTTTTTTCCACAAACCATCCAAGAAAGCACTTTCTTGAAACACTCACAAAAGTGCAAGTTGTCCTCATAGTTGATTTGGTTTACAGTCTTGGAACAGTTTTGTATTTGAATCTCTAAGTATCAGCAAACACAATGAGCAAATGCTGGAAGGCAGAGTCTATAGGTGTGAGGCTAGAAAAGCACAACGGGTCAGACAGCATCCGAGGACCAGATAAGTCAACATTTTGGGCAGAAACCCTTCATCAGGACCAGCAGTCCCTTATGTGAAAATATTCCGCTGCCTGCTTTCTTGGAAAGTGGTCCAGTGAAATCAGTTGAGATGCTTTCTGTTCATTTGTGCCTTACAGGTTCATGTGGATATAATAAAGTAGTTTTGCAGCTGATCATGTATGTTTTACAGCTTTCAAAAGGAATGAGGATCACGACACCTTTATACATATAATTGGGCAACGGTGCTACATTTACTGTTTCTGTAAAGCAAAACACCGTATCAGCAAAATAAGTAATTTATTTTTGGTTGTACTGGTGTGATCCACCAACACTGGACAAGTCATTAGCAGGACAGCGTTTTAATTTCCATTTTATTAGCCAATATAGTAGCTTAAGGACCAATGCCCTCAGTCATTGTGTAGTGATACAGAATCTGTGAGATTAAGTTCCTGTCTTGATATGTTGCAATAATAGCAATTGTGAAATGAGATACCAGCAGTTTATATTACCTGCCGCAAAAGAATCAAACACTACATACATACTCCAGAGGAAAACATAGTTGATGAGCCAGAGAATCCTATTTTCTAAATGTGGAAACTTCAGTCATTGATAGCGTGGTCCAAAATTCTGAGTGCCGGATTTACCGATGTATGTACTTTAGAATTATAAAGTTAAATTTGTAAATGTAATCAGGAATCTGCAATAGGAACTTGCTTGCTTTTGTGACTTTCCGTACTGAAGTAAAATATCTTCTTGTTTCATTTGATGTGATTCTGATACTAGAATTATACATTATGTGTATTGCACAGTCCAAGAGCTAAAATGTTTGAGTGCTGCTTGTGATTGTAATTGTTAGTTTTGCAATATTTTCCTGGTTTGTAAGTTCTGAGCTGGCACCCGAAAGAGAGCTGTATTGGCAAAGAGGATTTGTTTAAAAAAAAATACAGAAGTTAAAAAGTGCGCTTGAAGCTACTGGATGGTGCCCCTTTCTTTTCTTTATTCTTTCATGGGATGTGGGTGTCACTGATAAGGCTAGCTTCTGATGCTCATCCTCCGTCGCACTTGAACGGAGTCTCAGAACGGTTTGTCGGCCATTTCGAGAGTGGAGTTGTGAGGCCAGGAATAGACTCATTGCCCTGAGTCTGGAGTCACATGTCGGCAGATATTGATTCCTAAATGTCATGAGTGAAACAGATGGGGTGATAGTGGAAATTGATGGTAATTCAAGGTCATCACTCGCTTTCAATTACAGATGTGTCGATTGAATTCAAATTCCCCCAGCGACCATGATGGAACTTATAACCATTTCCCCGGGTCATTAGCCTGGGACTTTAGTTCCAGTGACATCACCACTGTGTCACCGTCTTCCCATCATGGTGGTGGCTTAAGGGCGTAAGATGCTAGATATACCAACAGGGTGAAGCTACAAGCAAAATCACATGGGCAGATGCTGACCAAGTTGAGATTGATGTGCACTGTAGGCTATGGACTGATGACAGTTATTCTGGTTTTTACCTTGAACTACCTACCAAATCCATTCACTAGCGGCCTTGTTTCATAGGTGACTGTCTTTTCCAGTTCAAGGTTCAGAGTGAGGTGGTGACAATAATGGGGCAGATTTTAACTTTAGCTCCCTGGTACAGACTGAATGAATGTCTGTCAATATGCCTATCTCCCTGTTCTGGAGCCACCTGGCTCCTAGAATCCATGATTTTGACTCAGGTTTTTGGAATGGTGGTTAAGAATGTGAATTGGGCCCATTGTGTTGAGAGGAGCAATCTACCAATGGAACATTGATGACTCAGATCCTCCTGTTATTTCTTCAAGCTTCCAGTCTAAGGAAGGAATTAAGATTGAGCTATGGAAGCAATTTGTGACACCTAAAAAGACAAAAATAGAAATTGCTGAAAAGCTCAGCAGGTCTGGCAGCATGTGTAGAGAGAAATCAGAGTTAAACTTTTGGGTCAAGTAAGCCTTCCTCAGAAATTTTCCAGCACTTTCTATTTACAGCATCTTTTGGTTTTTATAGTGACATATGAACATGAGGTGGGAAGGGGGTAACTTTGACACTGGCTGATAACACAGGATAATCTCTCCCGATTCTGATTTCTCTTGAATAAGTAATTAGGTTTGTGTAATTTAGTTGAAGTAAAGGCTACATTATAAGTTAGATGAAGAACCTGCATTTGGACTCAGGCTACTGTTGTGAGCATATTCCAGACTGTTGAAGGAACCCTTCAGAAAATTAACCATCTGGAAGCTACTGTTTCTTCAGGTTTTAAATACATTTTTCCACAGCTTAAAAGAGATGCATGTTTTTGAATGTTTAATAACCTTGTATATCGACATAACTGATTTTGTGCAGCATTTGAGAGGATATTGTAATGTCTCTGGTGACACCTGCTAAGACTTTCCACTGTAGTGGCTCAATTATTCAAAGGTGATTTATATAACAGGCATGCTTTAATAGTACATCAGAGATCTGCCCAGTCTAGTAAGCAATTGTCACAGAGAAATAAACTAGAGACGTTGTAACCACCCAACAATGCCAACACTGTAACCTTATCACACTTCAAATTTCAAGCTCCTTTTACATTATTGTTTTAATTCAGATTACTGGATCTTGTCATCTGCCAGGTTCCTCCTATTTTTTACACTAATGCTGTATTAAACAGCTGCGCAGCAGCATTGTTAACTATTGGGATAATGGATATGGTGAGGAAGGGGTGAGTGGGCAAGTTCAGTATCTATTCAAAGAAAATCAACAAGATGTAATTATAAAAGCTTCAGAGCAACGTAGGAAAAGGAAGAGGATATTAGCCCCTAGAATTTGTACCATCATTCAATGAGGCTATGACTCATCTACTGTTTAACTCTATAAACCCTTACGACGTTTGTCAATGAAAATGTATCAATTTCAATTTTAAATTTAACAACTGTTCTTACCAATTAAGGCAGAGAACTTCCAAATCTTTGTCACACTTAGTGTGAATTAATATTTCCCAATTTCACTTCTGAAAAGTCTGGGTTGATTCTCAGAGATTTCCTTTTTTGGCTAATGTCAGGTTTGTTGAATTTCAAAGAGAGCTTTTCTCTGTGAGGCTTTATGGTTTTTCTTGCTGTTTCTCACCAAACTCACCTTAATAATGACTTACCTTGGCTCACTGTGAAGCCTAGTTCCCATTTGGCCACTTGCCATTCCCTGCAGAAAGTTGTCACTGTCAGGATATCCTGGAAGGGACTGGCATCCCAGGAGCCAGTACCATGTTTAAAAGTTGGTTATGTGCCCGAATGGGCACTATCAGTCACGAGCTGCCTTGCACAGTTCCTGAAATTTGCCATGGACAAGGCAGATAAGAGGAAATTTGCATTTGGCTCTTGTGGCCAGGGATGTGGAGGCACTATTGGATGGGCTGCTGAAGTGATGGGGCATCATCTCCCACCAGGACTAGCAGAGGAAGTCATAACACCACACGATACCAGGCTGGTCTAAGGGTTCTGAGAAAGGGTCACCAGACCTGAAATGTTAATTCAGATTTTTTTCTTCACAGATGCTGCCAGACCTGCTGAGCTTTTCTTGTAACTTCTGTTTTTGTTCTTTTTTCCTTCATTGATGCTGCCAGACCTGCTGAGGTTTGCCAGCAACTTCTGTTTTTGGTCTAAGATTGCACTTAACCCACTTGCAGTCTCACCTATCTTGAAGAGTACATAGCAATATTGGAAGAAAGTCAATGGCCTTCCCTCTCCACCACTGTAAGCATCACATTCCTCCCTCTCATAACTCACACTCACTTTGTCTCTAACATTGAACCCAGCTCCCAGCAAGGCCCATGCTCTACCACTCTCAGGATTGTCTGCAATATCTCTCACTTGTCATCACCTACCCTAAATCCACATACCCTCTGTGCTGCCTACTCATTTGCTCACACTTGCATCAGCACTCAATGCAGCGCCATCTACTGTTTTACCCTCAGTACTTGAATCTCCCTCATTCCAGGAGAGAAAAAGCCCAGAATAATGCAGAAAGATTCAAGACTGGATAAGAGGAGGCAGGGGTTATCTGCCATTTGGCCCCTCAAATCTTATGAGCAGAGGACCCTGACTCTGACCAAATACCACGAGCAACTGACTAATCATGTCCAAGCCCGTGGGCTGGTATCAGGCACTTCCCCTGACTTGCTGTTCTGGCACTTCCTGACCAAAAGTTATCTCGCATGGCTTGACTGAGGCCTGTTGACTAATACGATAAGCTTCCTGTGTCATGGTTTTGCTAAACATTATGGCAATGCAGCCGTAGTGAGAGCCTAGTATATCTGGCTAAGGGGCAAGGTGCAAAAAGAGGAAGTATTACAAGATGGGGATGTATGGGCATGCAGTGAATAGACACTATGAAAGGAAGTGACCAGCATGAAGATGCCACCTGGCCCAGCCCATGAGCAGGATGCATGTCCTTTGATGCACAGTGTCCTTGCTGCAGCATTACAATGGTGGTTGCCGTTTTATCCTGAGGTACAGCTTTGATCTACAGAAATGTATTGGAAGTGGATTGGAGATACACTAATGAGAGAGAGAGGCCGGAGCCTGGCACATGTCAGATCCTAGTTTCCGTGGATGTGGCAATATGTGGCTGGTGCCCTGAGATATTGATTACTTAATCCAACATGGAGGTCCTTTCGAGCGAGAAACAAGCTGAAGTCTCCAGGTACCTACACTGGCTTCCATGTCAAAATTTCTTGGTGTCCAGATTTCCCACAGCAGGTGGTATGATAGGAAGCTGTAAATTAATTCAGTGAGATATGCTGTTAATAAGATCATCCTCAGTAACCTTTAGTTGGCAACTTGCACTCACGCTTGAGAATCACACCTCAAGACCCAGAACTTAGGTAAAAATTGCAGCAAGTTGCTCTTGGCGTGGAAGTAGACCTTGACATACATGTTGTGCAGTTCTGTTCCATTTCTTGCCATTGACCATGTCATTCAGATCCCTGTAAGATTTTAAATAAAAACCTAAAGAACCACAGATGCTGTAAATCAAGAACAGAAACAAAGCTGCTGGAAAAGCTCAGCAGATCTGGCAGCATCTGTGAAGGAGAAAACAGAGTTAACGTTTCGGGTCCGGTGACCCTTACTCAGAACTTCTGGGGAAGTTCGTTCCTTCTGAGGAAGGCTCACTGGACCCGAAACGTTAACTCTGTTTTCTTCATTGCAGATGCTGCCAGATCTGCTGAGTTTTTCCAGCAACTTTGTTTCTGTCCCTGTGAACATTTCTACTCTCTGGCTTTAATTTGCCTTCAGTCCTGGACGGTTCAAGTGGCGGAACTTATTTCATTTATCTACCCTATCTGTTCCTTTTAGTGTCTTATGACCATGGTCAAATCACCGCTTATTCTAATTTTCAGGGAACGCAATCCTAAGTTTGTGAAATCTATTCTCATAACTTGACCCTCTGTTGGCAGTAATTTCACTTGGTGCTACCTCCAAGATCAATTTGTATCCCTTTTAATGTTGTGCTATGCAGAACTACTCATCAGGCACCACATGTGGTCTCACCAAAGCTTTAGGTATCATAACGTGACTTCTATTAGCTTTTTCTCTAGATCCTAGATATAAATATCAGTATTCCCTTGGCCTTTTTGACTATTTTCTGAACCTGTTCATGATACTTTAATGATCTATGTACCTGGACCCGTGAGGTTTTCTTTCGACTCTTCATTTTGTGTAACTTTACACCATTTGGTAAACATTTTGTTCCATCATTTTAAGTCTAAAGCAGATGACCTTACCTTTGCCCACATTGAAATTAAATGGCCACAGTTTTGCTCACTTACCTAGCCTTTCAATACCTCTTTGTAATGTTATTTTAATTGCTGCAGTGTTCACACTGCCAGGTAATAACTCAGAAAGTAGGGTTTTCCCTTCCGAATGGGTTTAATTTGCTGTTTGTGATGTGCTGATTAACATATTATAATATATTAACATTATTTGCCCTTTGTTTTGAGTGATTTAGCTGTGCAAATAGTATTCAAAACATTTTCACATTAACTAGTGCACAGCCAAAGGATGTTAAATGTTGCCTCTCCACAGTGAGATGGGAAGAATTACTCGAGTGGAAAATCTGCCAAATTATTGCTTACCCTTCACTGCATGATGTTGTCTAATGTTGTGCTTGTAATGGTGCCAAGAAAAGGTCATTGTATTCAATCAGGTTTAAGCTTGAAAGGAGTAATCATGCATTTCAAATAGGTTAACAAACCAGTTAAGCATCTAAACAGTTGCCCTGATGTCGGTTTGAATAGAAATAAAATGGTATTAAAATACAATAGCACAATCTTTGCATCAGGAATGTAAAGATAAGATTGTTGTTTGCACAAATGGCCAATAAAAAGAGCAACCAGGAAGTCAGGTAGTGCTTTTACGATCAAAGTGGATAAAACTAGAAGGAACCCCCCAATGCTATACAGATGCTTTACAGACATATCAGATCTGAGCATGAGTTTGTAAAATGTTCACTTCCTTGTACTTTGACCTTAATATCCGAACAATTTTAAACAGTTCAGTTGTCAAGTACAGCGAGTTGATTGCTGCAGTTGACATGCCAGTTGTTATGTGTTCATTGCTATATCGTGACCATGTAACAGGAGACTAATAACTGACATGGGAATGCTAAATGAAAACCCAATGTCCATGTAATCTCCTGCTTGTGACATGATACAATAGTAACGGGCCATGATGAAAGGTCACATACCTGAGATATCAACTCTGTTTCTCACTCCACACATGCTGGAAATCATGCTAAGTGTCTCAGCGTTTTCTATTTTTCTGACAATACTTGACTTTCTGATTAATATTTGAAATCAATCCAAGACGGCAGAGGAGGGCTCTTTTGCTCAGGGCTAGTCGGCTCCTGTCTGCCTTTCTTGTTCTTTTTACATTTGCTGTCTTCTCTTTTATTTTCTTTTTCTATTTTTTTTGTTTTCTTTGTTTCGAAGCCTTGTTTGCATCAAGACCGTGGCTTGGAATCCAAGAGCGGGCTGCATGTGGAAGCGTACCAGCCTCCCGGCATTATGGGGAGGCAACAGTGGCAGCGAGGTCACGATTCCTTCCTCTGGCGACTGGAAACAGTGGCAGCAGTTAAAGTAACAGTAGGTTCATGATTCCTCCTGGGCATTTGGAGTTGGCGGAGGCAGTGACAGCAGAGCTCCTCCCAATGATTGGCAATGTGGACAAAGTTTGTCCTGGCCATGAGGTAGTGGCAGTGAGAATGCAGCTTCTCGCAGTGACTGATGCAAGACTCACAGGTTCCATACACCTTTGGTAAGATGGGCATTTAAGAAGATCTAGGCATCTTTCTTTAAGGTCTGGGCATTTATCTCCCCTTTGGTTCTGTTCCTTCTATTTCTCCAGTTGTTTTTTAAGTTTCATTTACTTAGCCAAAATGGCACCCAGAGAAAGGTGACTTTGTACCCATTACACCGTACTCCTGTATTCCTATACTTGTGATGTGACAATGAAATCTAAATATAATTATAATTTTAATTCCAATTCTAAAAAAGGGTGACATTGTGGCACAGTGGCTAGCACTGCTGCCTCACAGCGTTAGGGATCAGGTGCGATTCCACCCTCGGGCGACTGTCTGTGTGGAGTTTGCACATTCTCCCCGTGTCTGCGTGGCCTTCCTCTGGGTGCTCCGGTTTCCTCCCACAGCCCAAAGGTGTGTAGGTTAGGTGGATTGACCAGGCTAAATTACCCGTAGAGTTCGGGGATGTGTAGATTGGTTTGGTTATAGGGGGATGAGCATGGATGGGATGCTCTGAGGGTTGATGTGGGCTTTTTGAGGTTAATCGGTCTGTTCCCACCCTGCAGAGATTCTGCGATCTAATTCTAATTAAATCCTAACTAATTATTCCACAATAGATGCACGACACATGGAGGGAAACACCAGTGGTGGACAGTTTTGAAAACGGCTGATCTGGAAACCTGAAAGCCTACTAGTAGCATAGTTCATGTCTCAAAATGACATTATGGAAGTTCAAGTGCCTTCATTTCTCCTTATTCAATGGATTTAATTTGATTAGACACAATGGAGCTTATTTTGATGCAGTCTTTTTGTAATGATCCACCATAATGGAAGGGTCCCTGAAAGTTAAGGAAAACAGAATAATAACTATTACCTCAATTATTCTGCGGCTTTCATGACACAATGCTCAGGACACATCATTATGGGGGGCTGTTTGTCATACTGTAGGTCTATGACCAGTTGGTGTTCCATAGGGATCAGTACTAGGTCCACTTTTTTTGTCATTCACATAAATGAGTTAGATGACAATACAGGAGGCAACATTCGTAAGTTTGCAGATGACACTAAAATTGGTTGTCTAGTGTACAGAGAAAAACGATTATCAAAGATTATAAAGGGATCTTGATCAATTGGCTCAATGAGTTGAAGAGTGGCAGATGTAGTTTGATTTGGATAAATGTGAGGTATTGCATTTTGGTAATACAAACAAGGGCAGGACTTATACAATTAATGACAGGGCCCTGGGCAATGTTGTAGAACAGAGAGACCCAGAGGTTCGGGTTCACATTTCTTTGAAATTTGTGTCACAGGTAGACATGGTGGTTAAGAAGGCATTTAATATGCTTGCATTCATTGTGCAGGCCTTTGAGTACAGGAGTTGAGACAGCATGTTGAGATTGTACAGAATGTTTGTAAGGTCTGTTCTGGAGAACTTGTGCAGTTCTGTTCACCCTGCCATTGGAAGGATATTATTAAACTGGAGAGGGTTCAGAAAAGATTTACTTGGATGTAGCCAGAAATGAGAGAGTTTGAGATGTAAAAATAGACTGGAAAGGCTGAGAATTTTTTCACTAGAGAATAGGAGGTTGTGGGGTGCCGTTATGGAGGTTTATAAAAATATGAAGGGCATACATGAGGTGAACAGTGAAGATCTTTCACCGAGGGTGGGGGAGTTTAAAACTAATGGTCATATTTTGAAGGTTGAGAGGAGAAAGATTAAAAAGGACAGGATGGGCAACATTTTTACAGACTGTGATTCACGTGTGGAATGAAATGCCAGAGAATGCGGTAGATGCAGGTGCAATTATAACATTTAAAAGATATTTGGGTATGTTGGTTAGAGACAACAAAAATGCAGATGTCAAAATCAAAGGTTGACAAACAGGAGGCTGGAAGAACACAGCAAGCCAGGCAGCGTCTGGAGGAAAGGAGAAGTCAATGTTTCAGGTATTATCCTTCTTCATGACTGGATGTGGGGATAGGGGGAGCTGCAAATAAAGAGGGGATGCGGGGGGCGGGGGGAGGAAGTGGAATGATGATGATAGGTATCACTTGGTTGGTCGATGGGAGAGATGAATCCGGTTGGTGGCTGGAAGGGAGGGTCAGAGGTGCAATAGAAAAGATGGGGTGGGGCTGGAAAGCGGGCTGGGGGATGGGACGGAAGGTTATTTGAAATTGGAGAGCGCAGTGTTGAGCCCTCTGGGGTGTAGGGTGCTCAGGTGGAAGATAAGTTACTGTCCTTCAAATTTGCATTCTGAGTCACTGTGATGCTGGAGGAAGGTGAGCATGGACGTGTCGGAGGGGAATTTTGGTGGGGAGTTGAAACAGATGGTGACTGGGAGGTTAGTCTGGCCGTTACGGGCCAGGCAAAGACTAGTTGACCATTTCCACAAGCATGTTTGCCATAACAGCCATGAAACCTCTCGTTAACTCTCCGTCCCAGTCTCTCTTTGACATGTCCGGTCTCGGCCTCCTCCAGTATCACGGTGACTCAGAACACAAATTTGAAGGACAACAACTTATCTTCCACCCTCTTTATCTGCGGCTCCCCCTATCCTCACACCAAGTCCTGAAGAAGGGTTCTACCCAATATGTTGACTGCTCCTTTCCTCCAGATGCTGCCTGGATTGCCGTGTTTTTCCAGCCTCCCATTTGTCTATTTGGACAAGTTGATTTGATTGATGATTTGATTTATTGTCACATGTATTTATTACAAAAACCGTGAAAGGTGTTGTTCAGTGTTGCCACTCTCCAGTACCATCTTAAAATGCAGAAAATAAACCAAAACACAGAATATAAAGCCAGAAAAATAAAACAATGTCGTTCACCTTATAGTCTCATCTCAATGAATTTAGGAACAGCTCTTGCTTCTAACTCAGCCATGGGCCTGGATCTGGACTCCTCCAGGCTGATAGCGTGTGCCCCTACTGCTACACCAACCATTGTAATGCCACTGACACTGGAAGAAAGTGTCACTGCTCTCTGGCGCCATCTTGCCTTCACCAGTGCCACCGCTGCCATGAGTTTATGCCAACCTCACTCATGCAGCAGCTGCCAAAACCAGAGGGCCCTGCACTTGGCCCAAACATGCTGCTGTTGCTGCCTCTGCCATCAAGCACTGGGGCCTAGCCATGGACCTGGAGCTGCAGCTCAGCCAGCGAGACTGGGCCAGGGGATTAAACCTAGGATCTGCTCCTGAGTAGTTCATGAATAGGAAAGGTTTCAGGGAATATGGGCCAAATGCAGGCACATGGGACTGGTTTAGTTTGGGAACAAGGTATTTGTGGATTGGTTAGACTGGCTGTATGATTCTATGGCTTTTTTATTGTAGTTGTGCCCAAACTCTGATCTATGGCAGACTGCATGCCCTGACCTTTAAGAATTGGCCCTTCACGTTTAGACAATTCAGAGCTCTCTTCACACATTTCTTTACTGATATGTCCCCTCGGAATATTTTGTGCCTGGCCTTTTAGAACTTAAAGTTATTCTTAACCTTATTCTCTCACTTGTTGAGAAAATGTACCTCAGAACACCATGGTCTTTGAAATCAATTTCTAGAATTATAGAAAATACCAGGAATATAATTTTAAACATTCTTTGTGTCCATCCCACCCTATCCCATTTTCACACCAAGTTCCATGTTCAGCATTAGGATTCCAATATAATGGAAGAGAGTATAATGACATGGTGAGTTATTTAAAAATCACTTTTGATCTGATATATAGATAAAAATTAAAAATACTATTTTATAGCTTGAAGCATTTATATATCAATTTGTACAATTTTATTCACTGATGAAAAATGACCATTTTCTTGCACCTATAACAAAACACTTTACTGGGTCAAATACGCTTTGATAGAACCAGAAAGTGCCCAAGCAGAACTATCTTTATATAACATCTGGCTCACAGAATCACAGAATTTTTGCAATGCAGAAGGAGACCATTTGGCCTACTGTGTTTGTGCCATCTCTCTGAATGAGCAATGAGCTATTGCTATCCTCATCCCACGCACTCTCCCAGCACGTTCTTCCTTTGCAGTTAGTCTAATTTGCTCTTGAAAACTTCAACTGACCACTTCTCCAACACTTTGTCAGACAGTGTATTCCAGACCTTAGCTTTCACTGCGCGGAAAAGATTTTCCTCATGCTGTTTTTACTTCTTTTGCCAATTGTTTTCAATCTGGCATTGTCAGTACTTTCACAAGAGGTAACAGTTGCTCTCTACCAAATCTATCCAGGTCACTCATGATTTTTATACATCTCTAAATTCTTCTCTTGACCTTCTGCAAGGAAACATCCGCAACTTCTCCACTTATATTTAGAATTGAAGTTCCTCCAACATTTGCCTCTTTCCTGAAACACTGTGCATGGATCTCCCGCAGAGCGGTAATGGTGATTGACATGGTTATGGCACTGCTGAGCATTCCTCTGGACAATTGAGACTTCACAAGCCTGGGTGGCAACCTTGGGTTAGGCTGGCATTGTCTGATGAAGTGATCTCCTTTGTCAGTCCTGAGGCAGATGATGTCCCTCCTCTGCATGACCCCATTGACTAAGAAATCTGGCTCCCTGTCTGCAAAGTGGGACATCAATTTTACTTAGTTTGCAACATCCAGGGGAATTGTGCAGGATGGCTTTAGGATGCCAGTGCTCATCCGGATACACTGTAGCATTTAAAAGTTGCTGATCCATTCCAGGATCTCTGATGAGTGGTGAGCTCATCCGACCATGATGTGCTGGTAACATTGGTTTGGCGTCACATGAGAGGTGCTCCTTGGTGTATAGTTAGGGCACTAATACGAGAGATCTTGCTCAGCTTTATGGTGAGAAACCTTCTGTGAAACTTGACAAAATTGATACTTTGCCAAAACATCATAAGATCTATCCCATAATGTTTTTCATGAAGCTGTCCTGAGACAGTAGTGAGGGCAATCAATGCCCTTTTGATGCAGGATTTAGGAGGGCCAGGATAATAACATTTTTCTTTTATCCCCTCAAAGTGAAGCCTAAAATGATGAAAATACTTAAAAGAAATCCTGTGTTCCTGTACATGAAGATGCTAGCCATTTTTTTTCTTGGTTTAAGCTATCCATTTTCAAAATTGCTTTGCAAAAGTAATATGCTATAATTTTGGAAGGTAAGAGGCAGTAATCAATTTTTGGAAATTCCAGGAATGAGACAATTGCACAAAGATAAAGTTTCTTTGAAGAGCACTCACAGCATAAATATTCCTCTGTCCAGGTGACTTGTTTAATCCAGTTGCTCTAACCCAGTCATGCATTATACGACAAGCTATTTCATGTGAATAAGTACCTCTGAATCAGACGCTATGTTGAGTTGCATTTTCATTTTCTGTACATTTTTTGACTTATTGAAACACAACTCAATATACTAATTGAAATTAGGAAAAAAATCTCATTTCTTATTGTGATAAGCATTTCTGTGCCTTTCACATACAATAGAAAATGTTTATAGAATTACAGTTCATGCCGAGATTTTCCTGCATCTCTGCCCGTGTATGGAGAATAATAGAAAGACAGACCATTCAGAAGCGCATACCTGTCAAGAAACCAGCCTCACTTTCTTTGGCTCATTCAAACTAAAAGAAAATCAGAGAGATTTTAAGAATGATGGAGCCAGAGATAACACAATGTGGAGCTGGAGGAACACAGCAGGCCAGGCAGCATCAGAGGAGTAAGAAAGTTGACGTTTCCAGTCGGGACCCTTCCTTTGGAGGGGTGTGATCACACCTTATTCCCAGTGTTCCAGGGAATCTCCTCCCCTATTCCAAAGTAAAAATTGGCAACTGCTCAGTCACTTTTTGCACCACTCAATGTCACAAATAACATGGAGATGAATGAGATAAACTGGCTTTGGTTCATGATGCAATGTAGTTAAGGTTACATCATGGATCTTCAACAGCCACCGGTAACATTGGAACTGACAGGTAAGATTCTGCTTCAAACAACATCCAAAAGTTGAGGATGACAATGAGGACATTCCTCAGCACTGAAGCAACAGCCAGAATTATGTGTTGAAGGCTTGAAGTTAGGCTCAATGCCAACTGATACATCGGCACGAAAGCTGCAAACTGAGCTAAAGTGGCACGATGAATCAAAGGTTGTTCAGAAAGTGAGTGTGTTTTATCCTGTGATGGGTATCTCTGCTTATTAGATGATGGGATGTGCTAACACTACCTCTGTGTAATATTCATCCAAGGGCCTGCTGTATGTTTCTAACAATATCCAAAATGAGTTCCTAAAGGCTAGTGTCCAAGCCTTAGCTGAGGTGGATTTTCCTATTCAAAGATGCCGCATAACTTCAACTGAAACTTTTCCTTCCATGCTCTTAAATCAGTATTCCACAGCACAATAATATAAATTAAAACTGTGGATGCTGAAGATCTGAAACGACAGAAATTGCTGGTGAAACTCAGTAGATCTTGTGGTATCTGTGGGAAGAAAACAGAGTTAAGGTTTCAAGTCAGATACTCTTCATTAGAACTGATAGCAGCTGGGAAAAGCTGGTATTTGTGCTGAAACCAAGGTGTGGGAGGAAGGTGGAAGGGGAGAGGTGAGCGGATAGTTGGTGATGGAGCCCAGAGAAGGTGAAAGATATATAGAAAAGAGGCACAGCTAGCCCATTTTCTCACACTTTGCTCTTATTATTTCTTATTTAGATTTTCTTTTGTCCTGGCTTGTATTTAATATGTTCTTGCTTACCTATACCTTTCACATCTGTCTCTCTGGGTTCCATCTCCACTTATCTGCTGACCTCACCCCATTTTCCCCCCCTCTCCCCACACTGTGTCTTCCCATAAATACTCCTTTTTCCTACCTACTTATGGTCTGATGAGATTTAATTATTAAACTTGCTTTATCCCCACAGGTGTTTCCAGACCTCTGTGTATCTCCAGCAATTTCCATTTTTGTTCCACAGTTCAATGTTCCTCTAAATTTTGACTTTCCGAAAGGACTTGGCCTCTGAATGCATCTATAACAAAGTGATATTTTATTAGTGCTTTGGCATTGGTCGATATAGATTTGTACAGTACATCAAAATAAAATGTAACCAGTGTTATTCAGAATGTCAATGATGCCCAATGTCATTGAAACTGATATGGCATATCACATCACCTTAAGTTCAAGCCAGTCACATAAAATGCTCACACAGTTTGATGGCCCTTAAAGGCTAAGCACTTACATTAAACACTTCAAAAATGAAGCAGGCTCTACTGATTCATGATTTCCCTCGCTGTGCAATCAACAAGGATATATAGTCTTTTTTAAATCTATGTATTGTCCCATCAATTACAAAATGCAAAACATTGTACATAATACAATGTACTGATAGAAATTCAATCAGACAAGGGCCACCAGTCGCCCAGTACCATACTGTTTGCAATCTACTGTCTGTCTTTGACTTTGGGTTTACATGAAGCCTGAGACACTAGTTAGACAGACACAGATGTATACAATCGACAAAGTAAGCATTGACCAAGTTGAAACAAATGAAAAAGAAATTGCCGGAGAAACTCTTACAGGTCTGGCTGCATCTGTGCGAGAAAACAAAGGCCAGTGACCCTTCCTTGGAATTAATAGCAGCAAGGAAAAGACAATATTTCTGCTGAAGAGGGATTGTGAAGGAAGGAAGAGTCAATAGGTGAAGATGAAGTCAGGACTGGGGATGGGACTGGTATCGGTGTTGATATAGGTAAAGAGAGACAGAAAGTGAAAGAGAAAGAGAGAGAGTGTGTGAGAGAGAGAGAGACAGAGAGAGAAAGAGAGAGGGAGAGAGAGAGAGAAGTCTAGGCAGACAAATGGATTCTTGATAGTAAGCCAGGGATGAAGAGTAGTTAAATTGATGGTAATGCGGGCTATGAGTAGTTGATACCATCCACCTGGTCTGTACCTTTTGAACAGCTGATACATGCAAACAAAAGAATTAATTTTTATTTCTGTGAAGCTTGTAATCTGGAGTCAAGAAAATAAGTTTTTTGCCCAGTAGGCTGACTGGATTAAATAGATAGTAGAGGGTCAATTTCTTAAATAGATCGGAAGAATCTGCATTTATATTCCACCATCTGCAGACCCAGAATGTTCCAAAATGACTTGCTGTCAAAGTTGTACTTTAGGGAAACAGGGTCACCGGTTTACGTAAAGCAACATTCCTCAAGCAGCAGTGAGAGAAGTGATCAGTTATGTTGATTAAGGATTCATGAGGACACCAGGAAGAAGATGCTACCAAGGCCTCAGTGAAGGAGATCATTATTCCACTTGAATGTTTTAAAATTGAGGAGGAGATATTAAATTAAACAAAACACCAGTACAGAATGAGATGCATCCAAGGACACTGATGGAAATGAGAGTGGGAAGTCAGAAACAGCAGTGATAATATTCCACTGTTGAGAGGGCTGTGAAGATATGCTCTAATCTACTACGTTGTTCATACTTTAGCAAACTGATTTGAAAGATTAGGTTTGTACCACATTTTAATGTGTGCTGCTGCAGCTGCTAGTTTGCCCTTCTACATAATGCATTAATTTAAGGTTGGAATCCAAGACGAAAAGGCCTAAGAATTAGGTGCAGGAGAAAATGAATTGGCACCTTGAGATTGCTTTGCCTTTCTTTAGCACATGCCTGATTTGACTGTAGTCTCAACTCCACTTTCTTGGTGTCTTGCAAAACTTTTGACTACCTGGTGGATAAAATACCTGTTTAACTCAGGTTGGAATATATACAACGTCCCAGCTTCCACTGCCTTTGGTTATTCATATAAAAAGATACCCAAATCACTTTAACTGTATTGTTCTTGTAGTCTCCCCATTTAAAATATATATTGCTTTTCTTTGCTCTTACAAAAGTGGAAAACTCGCATTTTTCCCCTCCCAGACCCAATCTGCCAATTGTTTGTCCTATCTCTTAATTGAGGCATGAGAAATATTTCAAGATCACAGAGATTATAGATTATTCTGGTATTCAAGTCTGCTGCATCAGAATGTTATTGTAGATTAATTATACTGCCCTGTTTAGTGCACTGATGGTGTGTCTTTATTTAATGAATGTCCTCACTATGGAGGTAAGACCTTGTCTTCACGAAGGCTATGATTTGGCCAGTCCTAACAATTCTATTGAAGTCAAATGTACCTGTGACAGGTCAGTTGTTGAGGAAGGGCTCACTCATTAACCTTCTAAGCTCGGATAAAGTACATACTTCTTAGTGTCATAGAGATCCCTGTTCTTAGAAAGCATTACAATAAAATGGCATCCTTACTATCTGCCGCTTGAGTTCGCCACCGCCATCCTGAGAGTGTCTACCTACACCCCCATGTAGATTTGAAGAATGCCCTAGATGTGATTTACACTGTCACAAACACTCTCGAGACAAAATTCCCCAAGGCCCTATTTATTGTGACTGGTGACTTCAACCGAGCCAACTTCAAGAGGGTGCTGCCAAAGTATCACCAACACATCTCCTGCCCTACATTCTGGGCCACTGTTATATGACCATCAAAGATGCCTATCACTCCATCCCCTGCCCGCACTTCAGAAAATCTGATCACAGCGCTTAGTTCCTCCTCCCAGCTTACAAGCAAATCCTGAAATGAGAGAACGCCTCGCAAAAGGAAACAGCGCTGGTCCAAGGCTGTGGAAGACCATCTCTGGGGCTGCTTGGAATCGATGAACTGGACCGTGTTCAAGTACTCAGTGGAAAATGTAGATGGATACACCGCCATCGTCACAGACTTCATTGGCATATGCATGGAGGGCTGTGTACCAAAGAAGACAATCCAGATGCTCCCCAGCCATGAACCTGGGATGAACCAGGAAGTCCACTCCCAACTGAAGACCAGATGTGCAACATTTAAGTCAGGTGACCAGGACGAATACAGGAAATCCAGAAATGACCTCGGCCAAACCATCAGGAATGCACGGGGGCAGTACCAGACCAAGTTAGAGGCCTAAACCTGCCAAGCAGAATCCTGCCACCTGTGGCAAGGCCTAAACAACTTAAAGGGAAACAAAATGAAGCAGCGGAAGATAGCGGGCAAATACACATTCCTCTCTGCTGCCCTCAAAGCTTACTATGTTCAGTTTGAGCAGAATGCCAGCAGTGGGGTGGCACCTGTCCCGACAGCCCTGGACACACCTGTTCCCTCCGATGCCACTGCAGACATCAGATCGGTCTTTTGGGGAGTCAACCCAAGGAAAGCTTTAGGTCCAGGCAGTGTCCCCAGCTGAGCACACAGATCCTGTCTACACTGACTGGCAGAGGTATTCACTGACATAGTCAACCTCTCCCTCCGACAAGTTGTGAAACCCCCACCTGCTTCAGCAAGACTACCATCATCCCTGTACCTAAGGAAGCACATGCAGTGTGCCTTAATGACTACCGCCCAGTGGCTCTGACCTCAATAATCATGGAGTGTTTCGAGAGGCTGGTCATGGACTGCATCAACTTCAGTCTCCCAACCCGCCTCAGTCCCCTACAAATTGCCTACCAACATAACAGGTCCACAACTGATGGCATACCCCTCGCCCTGCACTCATCCCTGGAACATCTGGACAACAAAGCCACCTACATCAGACTTCTTTACTCATTAAATACAACTCCGCCTTCAACATCATTATCTCCTTCAGACTGATCTCAAAACTCCAGGACCTTGGTCTGGGCTCTGCCCTCTGCAGCTGGATCCTTTCTGACCCATCGGCCACTGTTAGTGAGGATAGGTAATTGTCATTTTATTGCAACATTTAAACAAGATCAATTTTGATGAGCATGTTCACACAGCAACAAAGTTCTAATGGTACATAACAGCCTGGTCATTGGCTTCAGAGAGGCTGGACTACAATACAGGGATATTACTCCTATACACCAATGAGTCAAGCACCTTCGACTGTGCAACCTCGAATGTTGATGAACATAAGCTGTCAGCACATTGCAGAATCTGGCACCAGGGTGAAAAGAAGCACGAGCAAGACAGAACAGATAGATCCAAAAAATGTGCATCGAAGGAGTGTGTTTACTTTAAATAACTGTCCCAACGAAACTGACTCAACACAGGACCCACCCCCCAAGGATGCTTCCTCAGCCCCCGACTGTGCTCCCTGTACACCCATGACTGTGTTGCCAAATTCTGAATGAATGCCATCTGCAAGTTCACTGACGATGCCATCATGGTGAGATGGATATCTAACAATGACAAGTCAAAATACAGAAGGGAGATAAAGGGGTTGGTGATGTGACGCAATGAGAACATCCTCTCTCTCAACATCAGCAATACTAAAGAACTCATCACTGATTTCAGAAAGAAAGAAGGAGAACATCCACCCATTTACATCAACGGAACTGAGGTTGAGAGGGTGAAGAGGGTCAAGCTCCTCAGAGTGATGATACCCGATGACCTGTCCGGGACTTCCCATGCGGATGTGACGGTCAAGAAGGCACAACAATGCATCTTCTTCCTCAGGCAGCACAGGAAATTTGGAGGACCCTCACCAACTCCTATAGATACACCATTGAAAGCTTCCTCTCCAGGTGCATAGCAGCCTGGTACGGCAACTTGAAAGCTTCCTCTCCAGGTGCATAGCAGCCTGGTACGGCAACTTGAAAGCTTCCTCTCCAGGTGCATAGCAGCCTGGTACGGCAACTTGAAAGCTTCCTCTCCAGGTGCATAGCAGCCTGGTACGGCAACTTGAAAGCTTCCTCTCCAGGTGCATAGCAGCCTGGTACGGCAACTTGAAAGCTTCCTCTCCAGGTGCATAGCAGCCTGGTACGGCAACTTGAAAGCTTCCTCTCCAGGTGCATAGCAGCCTGGTACGGCAACTTGAAAGCTTCCTCTCCAGGTGCATAGCAGCCTGGTACGGCAACTTGAAAGCTTCCTCTCCAGGTGCATAGCAGCCTGGTACGGCAACGTCTCCGCCCAGGACCATAAGAAACTACAGAAGGTGGTGTGCACAGCCCAGACCAGCACAGAAGCCAACCACCCATCCATGGATTCCACTTACATGGGTCGCTGCCACAGAAAGGCTGCTATCATCATCAAAGACCCATCGCACCCCTCCCTGTAATGATCTCCTACAACCTCTTCCATCAGCCAGAAGATACAGAAGCTTGAACACATGTGTCAGAAGATTCTGGAATAGCTTCTTCTTGGCCATTATTAGACTGATGAATGGATTCTCTGGCCTCAAATAATGCTGATCTTACTAACATTGATCTCACCTTGCGCATGCCTTATGCAATGTAACCTATATTATCTAAGTCTTTTTACAACCTCTGATCTGCATGTCCTTGCTTACTACGACGTGCCGGTACAGTTCATAAACAAAGCTTTTCATTGTACTTAGATACACATAGGAATAAATCAATCAATCAGACATACAGCATGGAAGCAGAACCTTCGGTCCAACTCGTCCATGTTGACCAGATGTTCTATCTGAATCTAATCCCATTTGCCAGCATTTGGTCCATAACCCGTAAACCCTTCCTATTCATATCTCCATCCAGACGCCCTTTAAATGCTGCAATCCTACCAGCTTCAATCACTTCCTCTGGCAGCTCATTACATTTACATGCCACCATCTGTGTGAAAAAATTTCCCCTGAGCTCCCTTATATATCTTTCCCCTCTCACCTTTAACCTATGCCCTCTAGTTTTGGACTCTCCCACCATGGGGGTAAGATGTCTTTCTTAAGAATTGGTGCTTTTGTCCCTGCAGTGAATCTACACGGCACCATTTTGTTTGCCTTTGTGTGGTACTCCAGCTGGCTGGTTTTGTAGCTTTCCCAATAAGGAAATGGCATTTTGTAAAATACCAGCAGCAGTATTTGCACACAGTCATCACTTTGAATGACTTCTTGGAAGAAAAAACTATGAAAATCAAGGTTGTAAATCTTTTACAGCTTTGTCCTGTAGTGAGGTAATTTCAGCAAATATTATCAGGGCTCAGAAAACATTCATGCATCAGGTATCATGCATTTGTCCCAATAATAAAGTCTATAGTAAAATGAATTATTTTGAGATCTAAAGTCTTAAACTTGCAGTAGTTACTGCTCTGTGATGTCACTTGGGACTATTTCTTCACTGAGCTGGTTGGATTAAGGTAAAGAATTGTTAAAGGCACAATGTTAATAAAAAGAATACCTGTGGATTATGCTGCCATGTCTTTATGACAGGCAAAATAATCAAACTGCTTCATTTCAAAACAATGAGTCTGAGTCAGAGTGCCGAGCTCTGACGAAGGGTCACTGGCTCCAAAAAATTAAATCTGTCTTCTCTCCACAGATACTGCCAGATCTGCTGAGTTTCGCCAGCAATTTCTGTTTTTGAGTCTTTCTGGAGACTGTCCAGATTATTGTGCAAGGGTATTGGGTCAAAGCTGGGGTCAGTTATCAAGAGGATAAAGACTGTTTAGGCTCCCCCATGAACAATTACTGTGTAGTTTTGGAATCAAAGGATTGCCAGTACAAGTGGAATTCAATCCCAACACTAGTCAGTGTCTTAACAACAGTGAGTTGGGAAAGAACCAGAGAATGAAGGAAACATGATGTGAGTTTAAATTTGAATACAACTAGTTCCAATTTGGGCCAATTCATTCAGGGTAGTCCATGTGGTTTAGGGACAGCACGCAAGCTGTTGGCTCATGTTACTGCAGTCAAAACAATAGACCTTTCAATTTATACAGATCTGGAAAATAAAAAAAAACAAAACAAAAACAAAAATAAAAGAGCTCTAAATACCCAGCTGGTCAGGCAGCATTGCCTGAAGAGAAACAGAATTAAAACTGAAACTGAGAACCACCCACCCACACTGCCCTCAGCTCTGACATTCCTTCTCTCTCTCTTTCAACCTTGAGCTGGTGTTCTTGCCTTCAGTCACTCACTTTTGGTTTCTGGTCTCTGACGAGAGAATTACCATCAACTGCCACTCTCCCTGTCCCTTCACAATGGCAGTGGTGGCATGGAGGGTTGATGGCCTCTGAATTTGCAGCTAACCTTTGGCAGGTTAGACTTCGCCACCTGGAATCCCAATGATATGGAAAGCGCAAAGGTGAACTTTTAGGTGCTTGAAAGTCACATAATTCAATCAAGTTTCCCATGGAACTGACAGATGTTCTCCACAGGCTGTTTGGCAGAATCCTGGCCATTCTTCCTGAACACCAACCTAACTGACATATTGAAGAAGCATAAGTTTATGTGAGAAACTTAATCAAGGGTTTCTCCCACTGAATTCACCGATCTGACATCCAAAACATCATTATGTTTAAATTGTTGACGTTATTCCTTTCTGCCAGAAACAGGCCTTTCTTCTGAATTAACAAGAACAGCAGATGCTGGAATCAGAGATAACACAGTGTGGAGCTGGAGGAACACAGCAGGCCAGGCAGCATCAGAGGAGCAGGAAAACTGATGCTTCGGTCAGGACTCTTGTTCAGAAATCAGAAAACCAAAACATCAGCTTACCTGTTCCTTTGATGCTGCCTGGCCTGCTGTGTTCCTCCAACTAAACGCATTATAATATCCATTCTCTGATGCCACAGCTTGTCTATAGTTTACACCCTAGATTTAGCATTCTTGATAGCGCTGTTAATCTACAACTGACTAGTAAAGCTGCGTCACTGCTAACTCGAGTGAAGTTGTAGTATATGGGATGACAGCATGCTGTAAAGACAAGATTCATCTTTGCATTTGGCCCCACTTTCTCTCTGAGCCCTGACAGAATGTCTTTCTGATGTAGCAGGCAGGAGTTAGAACTGGGGGTGACAGCCAATCGTTTCGTCATATGCCAGAGGCTTGGTCAGACATGATCACACTCTCCTCTCTCACACAGAAAACAGAATATTGGAATCAAACTCATGTAATGTTCACAATGGCTGTTACTCCTGCCTGATGGGACTGTCACCTGAGTACAGATGGCAATTCAAATAATGGCTCAATAACTAATGACTTAGAATCCAGTCAGCCAAAAACATGTTTCCGGCTTATGAAAAGGATATTTTCCCCTTGGTCAGTGTTCTAATTTCTCTTGACATTTCTTTACTGTTCAATTTAACAGCATCAGCAACATCGATGCCAAAAGTATTTCAAGTCTTCAAATAATTGTGGCCAAACTTAAAGATTATTCACGTCAAGAGCATAGCCCTGATGAAACGATTGTTCCACTTGCTTGAGTCTCATGTCATGTGCAAGATTAGACTGGGATATTTCTTTTCCTTCCCCTTTACATGGCTTCCAATTCCAACGAGATCCAGATGACGCATTACATTGCACACATGCTTTCAAACCCCATTTGGCATTCTCTTTTTTTTTTGGGAGCTCCTGGATCGTGGCAGTGTGTCTTTTCACTGTAAGAAGACTTTGATCTATTGTTTGTTCTTTGCCAAGTTGGAAGTTTTCTTGCACTGATTGAATCAAAACTCTGGGTAAAGATCAAATTCTGAAGCACGCATCTAAACCTGGCAATCCTTCTCCTGGTGCCTTGTTATTGATGGAAACACTTAACTATTGCAAAAAATATATATTCCCTTGAAAATTCTTGTAACAACTCTTGGCTCTGAAAATGACCAATAATTTTTGATATGAGACAAAATCATGATCTGAAAGAAAATCAAGGGAGCAATAAATCATCTAATTTTGTCCTTCTCACTGGTTCCTAAGCACATGACGAATGTTGTTGCATGAGCTGAAAGCAATGGTTTACCCTGTTTTCACGAATTCGTCATTCATTTTGAGCAGGGATAATGGTCAATTAAATCACATGTGTCCTGGAAAGATGGAGAAAAAATTGTAAGTGTGGACTTTGGTAACCATGAACCAAATATCTTCACTGGTAAGTTCCAATTTGTCAATCACGTTGGTATCTTTTGGCTTCCTCATTAGCCAAGGTGTACAGAATGACTTTCACTTGGATGGTAATGCCAATGCTGGAAATATCATTGTCAAAGATCAATGAGTTAAATAAGTTTAGATTAGTGATTGGAATTGTATGTAACCATGTGGAGAAAAAACTATGCTTTTATGTGTGAAATTGTATCAGACTGTCTACAAATGAATTGATAATAAATACACAGCCACCCTCTCCTTGTTAAATAACAGAATTCACACTGGGTGTGCAGTCTTGGGTTTTAGTAGCATTTAGCGTGATCCTGAACTTTGACTGTTGTAAGGGTCATTGCATTTACCAATTCTGTAGTGGACTCCTGGATTTTCAGAACATTGGAATGGTTTGATAGGATTTGGCAGTTTAGCTGGAGGGGCCTCTGTAGATTGCTAACACTGTGGAGGAGGAAGCTAGAAGTTGGGACAGTTAAGGCACAGGATGTGCGGATTCGTTCACTACTGGATCCTCAGCATCTCTCAGCATGTATTAAATGTAGAAAGACAAAAAAATTACTGATGAGATAGAGGCCCTTTATCCCATCATATCGTCATAGCTATATGAGTGGCACCATTGAGTAGCACCTAGATGGTAGCTGCGACAGCCCTCCTAGGGGTGAGGAGAGAGTGCTGTGATGGTAGCACTTCACAAACGCTATAATTTATTGTGGTTGATTTCTGGATTATAAGCAACTTCTTCAACAAATAAAAGCCAATGCTGCATAAATAAATATTCAGATTCCACTCTACATGGATGTGCCTCTCTGGAACATAAAAATAAACACATGGCAGCTTTAATAAAATGTATTCTTAGTTTTAATCCAACAAAAGTTAGCCAGCAAATCTCACTGTTGTTTGGAAGTATGTGAGAGGAGCCAGTTTTACAATCAATATTCCCCCATGAATGACATGTCTAACTGTTGATTATAAATACTGACAGAAATTACCTCAAGTAACATATTTTTTACATGAGATTAGAATTTTTTTTGGAGATTAAAATAAAGCTAAGTACAAACAAATGATTAACTTTCATTCACCCCCAGCGGCTGGACAAACAAAATTTGATGTAAATCATCAAGTTTTGTTTTGAATGTTAACTATAACCCATTCAAAAATAGGTTTGATTTCCAACTTACAGCTTCAGGAATTTGAAAAAGTGGAGATCTAGTCCTGAGGCTGACATCGGGGATTTGTGATTAAGCACTTATGATTGGGCAAAAGGTCAAAGAGGTCCAGCAAGGTTCTGTCCACTGGCCAATGTGCGGGTTTCTCTCACAACTCGAAGTTGCAAGTTCAGAGGAAAATGTCTGCCCTCGTAACTGGCAGCAAATAAGGCATCTGCCAAGGCTCTTCAAGTCTTTCTGCCAAGGCTGACTGGAATTTTCCAGTTGGCCTACTGGGCTCCCTGCTGTGGGTGAAGGAAACCTGCAGGCACTAGACCAGGTAGCCAATGCCCCTCTTCCATTTCCGATCTTCACGGTTCCTAAGGCCTTGCTTGTGAAATGGCCTCAATTGCATATACAGGCCACAGTGGATGGGGTAGCTCTGCCATAATACAAACATCAGAATATGGAGCCAGGTGAAGGCCATTCAGCCTTTGAGTCTGCTATGCCACTTTATATGATCATGGCTGTTCTCATCTTGGCTTCAACTCCAGTTTCCTGCCCGCTCCCCACAACCTTTTAATCCTTTGCTAAATAAAAATCTGTCCTTCTCCTTCTTAAATTTATTCAGAGTTCTGACATCCAATGCTCTCTGGGGTAGTGAATTTGATAGATTCACAATGCTTTGAGAAAAGTAATTTCTCCTCATCACTGTTTAAAATCTGCCATCCCTTAGTGCAAAACAACAACCTCTCATTCTAGATTGCCCCACGAGGGGAAACATCTACTTTCCACTTACTTTGCCAATCTACTTTAACATCTTTTCTATCTCAATTAGATCGCTTCTTGACCTTCTAAACTCTAGCAAGTAGAGGTCTATGTTGCTTAACCTTCCTCATAAGACAGAATTTTCAACTCTGGAATTAATCAAGTGAACCTTCTCAAAATTGTCTCCGATGCAATGACATCCTTCCTCAAGTGAGGGACAAAACTGTACACAGTAACCTTCAGGCAGCAGTGGGAATCCTAACCTAGACTATCAAGTAAGTCTGCAACAAACACCTCCACTTTGACGCACCCTATCTTTGTTCTAGCCATATTGGCAGCACTCCCCCCTCACCCCTGATATTGGGACTGATGAAATCTCGGTTTTGGAGAGTCTCCAGTCTTGAGAACCACACACTGTCCTTAATTGGATAGTGAGCACATTTTCTGTTCACAGTTTTCCAACCTGAGTAAAAACCTCTTCGGGATCAGGCACTAATGTATCTGGGGGGTAAGGGGGGTGGGCGGAATCATGACCCAGAAGCATATTTGACCTCAAAACCCTGACTCCAGACATCAAACCTTGCCGGGAAGTGTCATTTTTTGATCTGTGCTTGAAGAAATTTGTCATCTGAAATTAACACAGCAAATATAAAAACTAGATGTCTTTCTTAAGATGAAGTTTACCCCAATTTCAACAAAATTGAAGGCATAATTGATGTTTATGATAGGATACTGGTTTCACTCGTGATGACAATATTCTATAATTTGCAGCTCAAATATGTGCAATACAGAGAAACTACACCTGATCTTTCAGAGTGCAGGTTGTCACTAAATTGCATCATCTGTAGATGAATTCGCTCATCTCCAAGGGGCAAGTTACAAAATCAGCATAACCCATCATCTCTCTCTATCCCAAATTACATTCCCCATGAAATGAGAGAAAAAAATATGTGCCAACTCATTTTAAATAAAAATTGAGAAGCTATTGAAGTTTATCATTCATTTTATGTTTTTTTTTCAAATGGCCCTCGAACAGAAATGTTATGAAACACTAAAGGCACGATTCAATTTTCCATTGAAGGTGAAGTTGACTTAACATCTGTCATGGACATGTCAGCATGCTTGTGGTGAATCCTGCCTTTTAGTACTTTCTCTCTTACTCACAAAGGTTTTAAAATTAATACAAACACCACTGGAATGAAATGTTGGACATTTCTTCGTTAGCCTTTCCTCAAATATTTTCAAAAGTAGGTATTGTTGGAAGATGAAGAGAATTGTTATTCATTTGCATTGTAAAATACTGCTATGTGTGCTGGGGCACTCTCCATTGAAATGTTCAAAGTTCAAGTTCTGTCTTAAACAAAGAATGTCAAAGCTTTAACGCAAAAACAATTAGTCTACATGCAAGCTTTTGAAAGAGTTTGATGCCTTTAAATAAAAACATTAATTAAATGCTTAAATACACAAATCTAACTTTATATTTCAGTGTAATCTTACATCTGTTTATTTTGCAAACCATATCTTAAATAATAAAAAAAATTGAAAAAAAATTTTGTTTTTTAGTTTTGCGTAGCAGTTTGTTTCAAATTAGCAAACAGTGAATGAGAGTTGGTTGAGCGCAGGAACTTCTCTGCAGAACTGTCTAAGGAGTTTGGCATTACACATCCGAAGCATTATAGCACCACCCCTGATGGGAAGGCATAATGACATTGTGCCAAATCTGAACAGGCATTTATTATTTTCAACGTAGATACAGGAATTTTAAAATGAGTAAAATGTGACAACAGAAAGTAAAGATTTGCAAACTGTAGAGATAGAGTATCATAAATATATAGATAAATCTTTGAAGCAAGCTGTGATGCAGCTGTGACTTCAGTAGTCATGTCCTAGTACTCTGCTGGAAGATTGGAACCTGTACAGCACAGAGCATAATGCTCTGCAGCCTTACCATCATGTACAGTCTGTTATTAAACATTATTAAAAGGAACACAAAAGTGATATTGATCTTGTCTGAAGACCCAAAGAACCACACTACAACATGATTACAGTGGCAGAGACACCCATCTAAAATAGATGGCATTTTTCTCAGAGGAGCCAGAGCATCTAAGGTTGAGGAATCACATGGAAAAAATTCTCCGAAAACTCCCTGAATACAGCGACATGAAAGTTTACCTGAAATGAAGCAAAGTGAGGCATACCCCAATGTAGCATTTCTGCATCATGTCAATACCACTACCCTCTCCATAGCTCCTCTGACGCTGTCAGAGGACTGATACAAGTACTTAGAAAGGAGTTCTGGAAGATGAATTCCCACAACTACAGAGCAGTCTCAGTTTTTTTGGCACCGGTGCCATTTTTAAAGCTCAATCCTGCACTGGGTGAAAGGCTGCCAGTGTGGAGCTGCCTTGCATTGTTCATGTCAATTTCACCAGATATGTCAGACAGAGGGAGATAAGCAAGATAACAAAGTGTGGAGCTGGATGAACACAGCAGGCCAAGCAGCATCTCAGGAGCACAAAAGCTGACGTTTCGGGCCTAGACCCTTCATCAGAGAGGGGGATGGGGAGAGGGTTCTGAAATAAATAGGGAGAGAGGGGGAGGTGGACCAAAGATGGATAGAGGAGAAGATAGGTGGAGAGGAGGGTATAGGTGGGGAGGTAGGGAGGGGATAGGTCAGTCCGGGGAGGACGGACAGGTCGAGGAGGCAGGATGAGGTGGTAGGAGTTAAGCACCCTGCTTGGCAGAAAAGGGTCTGATGCCATAGTGGAGGTGAAGAGGAGGGTCTTCCTCTTCCTTCAGGACCAACAGAGATGACCACACTGCCAGACACTGCTAGCCAGGGCTGAGGTTGCCACCTAGTGTCAATTGTGGATTCACCATCCAGAAGAATGGCCAGAAATGCAGGATGAAGCTCAATGACCGATTCTACTCCCCCAGGGAAAAAATGCCACCAGCTTCTCCTGCTACCTCACACTCACTCAATCTCTTCTATTACAGACATCCCACCAAGGCTCATGTTCTGCCACTCTAACTGTCACATGTAAAGTCTTCCGTCACTTGCTGTCAACTACCTAAACCCTCACCGCTAAACTTCCTACTCACCCATTCGGGACATCTAGTGACTTTATTCTCTTCTACACTAGTGTCAGCAGCTATGCAAGCCATTTTCAACCAACTCAATCCCCCTCATTGTCATTTTTCAGGATAGTAAAGGCCTACAATAGAACATAATGAACCACAATGGTTTGTGGGATACCTGACTTTTGTTTCATCATCTGCTGCCCAGAAAAGATCCAGAATGCAATGATTACAAGCAGCCAACTGACCATGCTCAGCTGATATCTAATATCAGAGATTGCCCTTTATATACTGTACTGAGATCCCCTGACTGAAGATATTAGGTTCTGAGGTCTACTCTGAAGTCTACGGTGAGACATGGCCAATCAAGTGAAGCAGGTGCAGTGTGTGTTTGCCACATCTGCTGTTGACACATGGTTTAGCTATGAGATTGACGTAACAGAGTACTGTACAGCAACATGTCCACCCCCTTTGACTGATGACTGCTGACAGCTATGCCGGCTGCCTGGCTTTGCGCTTGTACTGAAAGGCAAGTCAGGACAGAAACGCTGTTGAAGAACTGACTGAGAGGACCAACTGCAAAGAGGCAAGTCAAGACTTGGCGAGGAAAGGCAAAGCAGGGCAAAGCAGAGATGCTGTGAGCGTCCAAGTAAATGCAAAGTGAGTGAGCACAATGAGAGTGACCAAGGAGTCCTGGGATCCAACCTGCTCTAATCTATCAGTTGGGTACCAGGACTCCTTGGTCACTCTCATTGTGCTCACTCACTTTGCATTTATTTGGAAGCTCACAGCATCTCTGTCTTGCCCTGTTTTGCCTTTCCTACCAGCAGCATTACAGTGAAAGGTGTTTGAAAGTAAGATTATGGCCAATCAAGGATAGTAGTCGTAAGTTGTGTGTGGAGTCAGAGGAGATAGGGGAAGAACTAAATGAATATTTTTCAACAGTATTCACTCTAGAAAATGACAGTGTTGTCGAGGAGAATATTGAGATACAGGCTACTAGACTAGGTGGGATTGAGGTTCACAAGGAAGAGGTATTAGAAATCCTTCAGAAGGTGAAGATAGATAAGTCCCCTGGGCCAGATGGGATTTATCCTAGGATCCTCTGGGAAGTCAGGGAGGAGATTGCCGAGCCTTTGGCATTGATCCATAACTCGTAATTGTCTGCAGGAATAGTGCCAGACGACTGGCGGCAAATGTGGTTCCCCTGTTCAAGAAGGGGAGTAGAGACAACCCTGGTAATTATAGACCAGTGAGCCTTACCTCAGTTGTTGGTAAAGTGTTGGAAAAGGTTATAAGGGATAGGATTTATAATCATCTAGAAAAGAATAAATTAATTAGGGATAGTCAGCATGGTTTTGTGAAGGGAAAGATGTGCCTCACAAACCTTATTGAGTTCTTTGAGAAGGTGACCCAACAGGTAGATGACAGTAAACCGGTTGATGTGGTGTATATGGATTTCAGCAAGGCGTTCAATAAGGTTCCCCACAATAGGTTATTGTACAAAATGCGGAGGAATGGAATTGTGGGAGATATAGCAGTTTGGATTGGAAATTGGCTTGCTGAAAGAAGACAGAGGGTGGTAGTTGATGGGAAATGTTCATCCTGGAGAGCAGTTACTAGTGGTGTAGCGCAAGGGTCGGTGTTGGGTCCACTGCTGTTTGTCATTTTTATAAATGACCTGGATGAGGGTGTAGAAGGATGGGTTAGTAAATTTGCAGACGACACTAAGGTCGGTGGAGTTGTGGATAGTGACGAAGGATGCCGTACGTTGCAGAGAGACATAGATAAGCTGCGGAGCTGGGCTGAGAGGTGGCAAATGGAGTTTAATGCAGACAAGTGTGAGGTGATGCACTTTGGTAGGAGTAACCGGAATGCAAAGTACAGGGCTAATGGTAAGATTCTTGGTAGTGTAGATGAGCAGAGAGATCTCGGTGTCTATGTACACAGATCCTTGAAAGTTGCACCCAGGCTGATAGGGTTTTTAAGAAGGTATACAGTATTTTAGCTTTTATTAATAGAGGGATCGAGTTCCAGAACCAAGAGGTTATGGTGAAGCTGTACAAAACTCTGGTGCGGCCGCACTTGGAATATTGTGTACAGTTCTGGTCACCGTATTATTAGAAGAATGTGGAGGCTTTGGAAAGGGTGCAGAGGAGATTTACTAGGATGTTGCCTGGTATGGAGGGAAGGTCTTACGAGGAAAGGCTGAGGGACTTGAAGCTGTTTTCGTTAGAGAGAAGAAGGTTGAGATTTGACTTAATTGAAACATATAAAATAATCAGAGGGTTAGATAGGGTGGATAGGGAGAGCCTTTTTCCTAGGATGGTGACGGCGAGCACGAGGGGGCATAGCTTTAAATTGAGGGGTGAAAGATATCGGACAGATGTCAGAGGTAGTTTCTTTACTCAGAGAGTAGTAAGGGAATGGAACGCTT
Source organism: Stegostoma tigrinum (assembly GCF_030684315.1). NCBI lineage: Eukaryota > Metazoa > Chordata > Chondrichthyes > Orectolobiformes > Stegostomatidae > Stegostoma > Stegostoma tigrinum. Next base: position 17,789,010 of record NC_081375.1, read on the forward strand.
TGCCTGCAACAGTAGTAGATTCGCCAACTTAGGTACATTTAAGTCGTCATTGGACAAGCATATGGACGTACGTGGAATAGTGTAGGTTAGATGGGCTTAAGATCGGTATGACAGGTCGGCACAACATTGAGGGCCGAAGGGCCTGTACTGTGCGGTAATATTCTATGTTCTATGATCCACTTCAACGAATTGCAGAACCATATTGTATGTGCATCAAAGGTGTGCCATGAGAGTGCGATGAGGTTCGTTTGTGTTCACCACCAAAATATGTGGCAGAGAAAGGGGTCATGTTGAGTGCGTACAAGCAATCACTGCCTCTAGAGCCTACCCTGAGTGACGGACTCGAGGAGTGAGTGGAGAGTTGCAGTTGCCAGGTTACTGCTCTGACCTTTATGTTGGGAATTATTGCTATCTAGCCTTTACCTGGTGAGTGCAAGAATGGGAAATCACATCTAAATGAGGCAAGGCGAACAAATGAGTCTCTCGCATTTCAATACTTGGTTGGAAAATTGGGAAGTTTGCCTTTCAATTTTATTGCTGTTCTCACCTGTTTCACCCAATTTTCTCAGCAATGCCCATATCGCTCAGTGCCAGGGAAGACTCTGCCCTCTCAGTTCATATTTGCTCACAGGTATCATGAAAAATGATCATTCTCCCTGTTTGGTAGTTCAGAGGAAAGGCTTATCTTCTTTGGTGCTGGAATTTTCCAAGCTTATTAAAACAGCTGACAAAATAATTCTATGTACAATGTTCAAAGTTATTGCCAAGTTAAAATGCAAGTTATTGCATGTAAGAGAATTGGAGAGAAGTGGTCAATTAAGGAAGAAGTTTTTTATTGACATGATAATGAGGTTTAGAATGATCTAGTGGGGAAAGTAATGAAAGTGTGCACCGTGAACAGTTACCAGAGGAAGCTCAGACATGTAAATATGAAATACAAAGGTAAGCTGAAGACTTCAAAAATACTAAGCTACCAAACTACTGACATATATAGAAAGTCCCTGATAATTCTTGTGGTATCATGATTGCTGAACTTCACAAGACAATTATAATTTGACATTAAAACAGAAAATGCTGGAGAAACTCAGCAGGTCTGGCAGCATCCATGAAGAGAGAAACAGATTCAACTTTTCAAGAGCAGTATGACTCTGCTTCAGGACTGAAAGGAGTTAGAATCATTTTTCAAAATTTGTTGACAGAGAGAGAGGAGGAGTTAGTGGAACAGATTGCCATATCCAGAACGAAAGGCAAAGGGGTCACTAATGGTGATGAAGGAGAGGTAGAAATATAAAAGAGGTATAAATGAAAGTGTGAAAAGGAGAATATGTGTCCGCTCAACTGAGAACAAAGTGAGCAAAACACGTCGTGGCTGAGGCTGGAGAGGTTGGTTGCAGAAAAGAAATGGAGAATAGAATTTGTGTTCTGAAGTTGTGGATTCCTAGAGGTTGTAAAGTGCCTAAGCAGAAAATGAGATGGTTTGCATTGAGCTTTACCAGAAGACAGTAACAGGCTCAGGTCTCAAATGCTAACATGGAAGCAAAGTGATTTATTGAAATGGTAACAACACAAAGGTCGGGATCATTCTTGTAGACAGTGTGGAGGAGTTCTATACAATGATTATCTAGTCTGTGTTTGGTCTCAGTAATGTGAAGGAGACTCAGTTATGAGCAATAGGGTAGATTGAAAGCAACACAAGTAAAATGCTGCTTCACCTGGAAGGTTGGCTTGGGGCCTTGCACAATGAGAAGGGAGGACAATGACAGCTTCCTCTTCTCCAGTGTCCTTGTCCTCTTCCACTGAAGACTGCCCCCATTCTTCTAACTCCACAACATCTATTACATTACTTTGTTGCTTGCTTAAGTTGTGCAGAGTATGGCACAGCAGGATAGAGCAGCTTACTCTGCTGGGACTATATTGGATGGATGCTCAGATAAGTGGATGCGACGGTAGACTGTGCTCCACCACTGTTCTTGTTGTGGCATGGTCAGCATTGCATCTGTGCCCCAAATTAATCAGAGACTCATAAGTAGAATCATGAGCTCTGGCTGCAGTGGATATCCCTTGTTCTCCACCCCCCACACCCCATAAACATCCTGGTAAGGACCTTGGGTCCTCATATGAAGCAGGTATATGAGATTGCCCAGGTTTTAGAAGCCATGGCAGCAGCCAGAGTAGTGGGCACATGCCCCAAGGAAGAGATAATAGTGACCACAGATCTTCTGCAAATTAATGGAATGGAACCCATTCCCATTGATAAATTCCATAGTGTTGGCACGGTGCTCACTCAGTGCCACGTGTGTATGTCAATGTCATCCTGCACCTAGGGGCACTGAAGCCATGTTTCTCAATCCTACAGTCCAGGCTGCAACACTGACCACATCATCAGAAATCAAAATGTACCAACGTGATTGTATGCAGATGCAATCAATCACTGTCCTGCTACATTTGTTGGTGCATGACTGACTCGTCAGCAGGAGCCACTTGTATTGAAGTTCAATGTGGTTTGCATCCTCACAGTCACTAAGGAACAATGGCCTCCCGCTATCACAGCCCTCAGGCCCTGCTCCAGCATTTGGCAAATTTCCGTCATAATGTCTTGGGACCCTGTATAGATATTGTGCCTCGTTCATCCCTAGGTGGTGTAGTCAGGATCAAAGAGCTCTGGGACTGATGTGCATCCAACATACCTTGCAGGGTCTTAGGACTGCAACCTCTGCCAGATCTGGGTCCTCCTCATCTTCTGAGGGAATTTGCATCCACCGTTGTGTTTGCCGTTATCTCTGGTCCTCTTTCTTATGTAGGCAGCTGCGGCAAGCAACATCCCATTAGGAAATGCTCAGGATTGGGAACAGAAGAAGCAGAAGAGGTCCTCAGATCTCAGAGCAGTCATCGACAGTATACCTTGTGGATGAGCACTGAGTGCACCTCTCCATACGCTGAGACATGCTGTACCCAGACCATCGTTCCACTTACATAACAGAAGATACATGGCTCCCACAGGAACATTGGAAATTGCATGAATACTGGTTCGCCTTTTGTCAGCACTGGCCTTTTGTGGCATCATTGCTGCTGACCTCAAAATTATTGAGAAATCCACGTTCATTTTGCAAGCACAAATGGCATGTTGCAAACTACCTTTGGCCAGCTTCTGACTCCTGAGCAATCTTACTTTGAGTAGCAAGTGGGTGATCAAATGGCAGCAAATTAAACGTGGCTGGAATTTTGCAAAAAGCTGCTTCATGTATTTGCTCTTTCAATTATCTAGCATTATGCAAATCCAGTGCTTTCGCCTGTCAAAGTGACACTGTAACCGCCCACCCTGCTCATTGTCTCATTCAATTCCGAGTAACATTTCATGCCCAAGGAACGGAAAGTAATGGCTATGAATGCAGCTTGTGGTGGGCACCATCAGCTCCAGGCTGTACGTGTCCACAGCAGACAGTCTACTGACCTTGCTCAGCTAGCCTCAGAAACTCAGAACGTGGCATCTCATAAGTGACGTGATTCTGCTGTTGGAAAAGGTCGACCAATATATCCAACACAGTGATGGCAAAATATAGCAGACATTGGAAATCTGAAACAGACAGCAAATGCTGGAAAAAACTCAACAGGTCAGGCAAAATCTGTGGAGAAAGAAACTGAGTTAACATTTGAGTCCAGGTTGACTTTACCTAGACTGTGCTAAGAGTTATAACAGAGACCAATTTATGATTGCCAGTCAGTTTCACAGTGCAGTCATTTTCATATGCTCGTTGTTACATCATTTCACACAGGATCCTATTTTAATGGGCAAAAAGGAGTTCATGCATATATTAAAACTTCTTCATTGAGAGAGATCTACAGAAAATGTCAATCCCTGCTGCATACCCTTGCAATGTATATTATTAATCCGAGTCTACCCACCTTGTCTGAGGTCAAGGATTGGCTGTTAACTGGTTATGTTGATTTTCAATGCTAATTGTGATCTAATCAATAAACATTCTCTTTTTATGTTGTATAAAGTGGCATTCCCTTTTAATGTCTGATTTCTGGCATTCCAGTCCTGATGCGTGCAATGCAAAAAATTTCTATTTCATGCTTCTTTTTAACAATGTTTAAGTTCTGAGCTACCAAAAATTCTAAGAATACATATATTTAAAAAGTCGGAGATAGCAAGAACTGCAGATGCTGGAGTCAGACATAACTCAGTGTGGAGATGGAGAAGCACAGCATGTCAGGCAGCATTACAGGAGCAGGTAAGTTGACGTTTCGGGTTCGGACCCTTCTTCAGAAAATCCAGAAGAAGTTTCGCTGGGGTGTTTTTTCAATAAGAAAAGGGTATCTATTGCAATTCTTTTCCGACAGTCTCCTATTTTTCTTGGAGTTTACAGCTGCTTAGAAGCAGGGAAAACTCATATTGTACGCTCTAAGCTGTCAGAAATGGGTTAAACTGAAAACAATTTCCCATGTTATCACCCAATGAAGAAGTCTCAGCGTCAGTCGGTCATGTCTGAATGTGATGCTGTATTTATTGAGTGGTATTCATGAGCACTTAAAAGCTGACTCAAATGATTATTTTGATAGCTTTTCTGGACCACATTTCAAAGTAATTCATTGTGAGTAACATAGAAGTCATCATACTTATATCTTCACGACTTGTGATTTTAAACACTGCCAAGTAATCTTTTAATACAGAACCTTCTGGAAGTCTGGTTTGAATTGCTTGATAATGCAAGGAATTACTTGTTTTTTTTTAACATACTGACATGACTTTCATCAGTTATTCTTTAACGCTGCAAATCATTTTTGAATTGCATGCAATATTGTTAATTTTAAATTTTGAGATTGATAAATTTTGGTTAAGCAAAGGTATTAAGAGTTATGGGCCAAAGACAAGTATATGGAGTTAGGCCACAGAGCGGCCATGATCTTATTGAACAGGGGAACAGGCTCGAAGGGCTGAATGACCTCCTTCTCCTCCCACGTTACAATGTTCCTAATATTAATATTGCCCATGTTTTTGAATTTCATTTACACACAGATCATTCATTATTCATGAAGCATCAATTTCTTCACTGTAATGCTCCAGTCATGGATAGAATATAAGACTTTAGAAGCAGCGTCATAAGACTTTGATTAGGCCACACTTAGAGTATTGCATTCAGTTCTGGTTGCCACACTTCAGGAAAGATGTGGAGGCTTCGGAGAGGGTGCAGAACAGGTTAGCCAGTGTGCTGCCTGAATAATGGGCCACAAGGAGAGGCTAGAAAAATTCAGGATGTTTTATATAGAACATTACAGCACAGTAGAGGCCCTTCGGCCCTCGATGTTGTTGTGACCTATCGTACCAATCTCAAGCCCATTAACCGATCTCAAGCCCATCTCTGGAGCGGCAGATGCTGAGGAGGGTCTTGCTACAAGTCTATAAAATTATGAGGTGCATTGATAGGGTTGATGATTAAAATCTTTCTCCCTGAGTTGAAATATCTAATACTAGAGGCCATGCATTTACAGTGAGAGGGTGAAGGTTCAAAGGAGATGAAAAAGGCAAGTTTTTACACAGAGAGTGGTAGAACGGACTGCCAGGGTGGTGGTGAAGGCAAATATAAGAGGGGAAGTTAAGGAACTTTAAAATGAGCACACGCATATGCAAGGATTGGTGGGATGTAGACCAGAAAGGATAAGTCTAATTTGGTGTCATGTTCAACATAACATTGTGGGCCAAATGGCCTATTCCTGTGCTGTATTGTTCCATGTTCTATGTTCTATAATTAGAATTCTTCCATTACCTTTAGTAAATGAAAGCAATGCAATTATGTAAAATTATATAGAACCCATGATTGAACTCAACTGGAACACTGTGTCCCATCCTGAATGCATTTTAGGAATACTGTGAAAGCATTTGAGGATGCAGTCTTGCAGAAAAGATTCTCAAAAGATGTTCTGGGGTGGAGATCTTTAGTTCAAGAGATAAACTCAAGAAGTTTTAAAATTATTTTCCTTAATTCATTTGTGGCATGTGGGCATCGCTGGCTGGCCAGCATTTCTTGCCCATTCTGAGTTGCCCTTGAGTAGGTGAGCTGCCTTCTTGAACTGCTATAGGCCTCCAGCTGTGGGTTGACCCACAATGCTCTTAGGGAGGAAATTACAGGATTTTGACCAGCGTCAGTGAAGGAACAGAGATATATTTCTAAGTCAAAATGGTGAGTGGCTTGGAGGGGGACATACAGGCAGTGTCTTCCCATGTATCCACTGCTATGTACTTCCAGGTGGAGCTGGTCATGGGTTTGGAAAGCGTTGTCTCAGAATCTTTGGTGAATTTCTGCAGTGCATTTTGTAGATAGCGTACACTGCTGATATTGAGAGTTTGTGGTGGAGGGAGTAAATGCTTATGGATGTAATGTCAATCAAATGGGCTGCATTGTCCTGGATGATGTCAATCTTCTTGAGTGTTGTTGGAACTGCACTCATCCAGGCAAGTGGGGAGTATTCCATCACACTCCTGACTTGTGCCTTGTAGATGGGGACAGGCTTTGAGGAGTTAGGAGGTGAGATACTCTTCGAAGTATTCCTAGCCTCTGACCTGCTCCTGCAGCCTCTGTGTTTACAAGGTGAGTGCAGTTGAGTTTCCGGTCAACGATAATCCCCAGGTTGTAGATCATGGAGGACTCAGTGATGATTAACACTATTGAATGTCAAGGAGCAGTAGTTAGATCGTCTGTTATTGGTGATGGTAATAGTCTGGCATTCTTGTGGCACGAATATTACTTGCCACTTGTCACCCCAAGCCTTGATATTGTCCAGATCTTGTTACACTTGAACACAGACTGCTTCCATCCAGGAGTTGAGATGACCGACCACCAACACGTCACAAACACCTCAGGTATGATGCCAAGCACCGGAGATTTTAACCCCTATACTTATTGATTCCAGTTTTGCCAGGGTTCCTTGATGCCACTCTCGCTCAAATGTTGCTTTGATGTCAAGGGTTGTAACACTCACCTCAGCTCTGGAATCCAGCTCTTCTGTCCATGTTTGAACCGAGGCTATCCTGAGGTCAGGAACTGAATGGCCCTGGCAGAAGCCAAACTGGGCATCACTGAGCAGATTATTGCTGAACAAGTGCTGTTTGATAGTGCTGTTGATGCCATTTTCTGTCACTTTACTTATGATCGAGCGAAGACTGACAGAGCAGTATTTGGCAACATTGAATTTATCATGTTTTTTATGTACAGGATATACCCAGTCTAAGGGTTGACCTTATAGGGGTTTATAAATCATGGTCAGCATAGATATGGTGATTAGCAAAGGTCTTTTTCCCAGGGCATAGATTTAGGGTTAGAGGAGAAAGAGTTAAAAGGGACCTGAAAGGTAACCTTTTCACGCAGAGGGTGGTGCTCATATGGAATGAAGTACCAGAGGAAGTGGTGCAATTACTACCTTTAAGAGGCATCTGGATGGGTATATGAATAGGAAGGGTTTAGAGAGATATGGGCAAACAGCACTGGATCAGCTTAGAATATCTGGTCAGTATGGATAAGTTTGACCGAATGGTCCCCTATAACTCTAAGTCTCTATAACTCTATGTTCACTTGTTCAGAGTGAAATGGCATAATTTTAAATATACAGTCTCCCATGTAAGTCAGAGATGAGGAAGATTTTCTTGTCTTACATGGTCGTTACTCCTGTGAATTATCTTCCCTAGAGAGCTGTGGAGGCTTATTTATTAAATTCGTGGAAGAGATTAGCAACATTTGAATCAACAGGGAAATCAGGGGTTATGGAGGAGGCAGGCAGGAAAGTAGAGTTAAGGTCACAAGCAGATAAGCCATTGTTTTGTTGAATGATGAATGACTTGATGGACTGGATGGTTTACCTTTGCTTCTATTCTTATGATATTTTGCAATTCTGCATTTTGTCTGACTAAATTTATTGCAGGTGTTCTTTTCCTCAGAATTGTGATAATCCAACTCATTTACCTGGTGTCTTAGTTCTGAGTGAAAATTAATGCGTGAGCTGAACATTGGGGGATTTCATACAGGGGCCTTTTCTGAAGTCTGTAACCTCTAGCTGTCATGAACTGAGAAATAGTTGGATTGCTTGTAAAACTACAGCTTCACATCAGGTATAATCTAAACAGACATAACTCTTCGCTGTTGATTTGACATCAACCGACACGTCCTGACTTAAAGATGTTGGTATTATGCACGGTGTCTCGAAAAGGAACAGAAACTGGTGCTTTCTTTGGCTTAAGGAACAGATACATCCACAACATCAATATGAAGATTAGAAAGAGAGTAGCCATATAAAGTATCTCTTTGTACTCAATTAATTATGTTATATCTTCACTTATTATGCCGAGCGTGTTTGGGTCTTGCATTTAAAGGCATTCATATTGATGTTGTGGATGTATCTGTTCCTTAAGCCAAAGAAAGCACCAGTTTCTGTTCCTGTACGAGACACCATGCATAATACCAACATCTTTAAGTCAGGACGTGTCGGTTGATGTCAAATCAACAGCGAAGAGTTATGTCTGTTTAGATTATACCTGATGTGAAGCTATCGTTTTACAAGCAATCCAACTATTTCTCAGTTCATGACAGCTAGAGGTTTCATGGCACTGTGGAGCGAGAGAGGCAAATAAATTAGCTGTGTAAAACAGGACAAGGAGGTACCAATTTGGAATTTCTAAATTAGCAAGGAAAATCATAAATATAATTGATGAGCAGCAAAATAGAATCATGAACATACTAGACCAGGCAAGTAGGAAAGAATCAATTGGAATGTGGGAAGCTAGAGAAAGCATGTTTGAGCTAGGACAGAATGAGTGTTATGATAACAGGACGGAAATCTCACAATCAATGCAGGAAATCAGACCCAAATTCACAATCTAATCACATCAAACACACTGTGTAAAATATGCCAGTTGCTGAACGTTATTTCTTGGTTTCTGTTAGGTTTCAAATTACACTGAAATACAGATAATATTTGCCTATTATTTCAGGCCTGAACATGTAAAGTTGTAAACAAAATAGAAATGTGCTGATATTGTGCGATTGTGCTGTTGAATACATACTCATGGCTAGAGACTGGGGACCAGAACACGATCAGAGAAGTTAGGTTAGATTGCAACTTAAACTACAGAAGGTAATGGATGGATGTATTTCAAGACTCAGAAGTTGATCTTTTGATAGTATAGTCTGTGTATTCAATATCTTTTTATGTTCAAGCCTGTTAATCTGTTGTACATCTAAATCCCATTAGCATCAACACCAATCAGTGAGATATATTGGGTAGAAAAGCACAACGGGTAGTAGAAAATGCTTCACACCAGCATTATCTTCCATTCCTGTGGATTAAGAATTAGAAAGAGGAAGCCAGGTTTTCACTCATTTCAACTGCTGTGGTGGCTAAATTTCACTCCTATATTTTAGCTCTCACAATTGTTAAAGCACATTCAAATTGGACTTAAAGGTGCTCAGCTGGAATGTTTACATTCTACTGTATAATATTCTCCTTTGATAGTATTGTGTAAGGGCATCAGGACCCTGGAGCAATTTTGTGATGGTGTTGTGGAACTGAATATCACTGAACATAAATTAAGCATTAAACAGCATTAAACAATATGACAAAAGAGTTAGGATGCTCAGAGGTCTGTGGAAATGACACTCGCATATGTACATGACTGCAAAGTGGAATGCAGCTACTGGAGTATAAACAATACCAGCTGTAGGTGCATTGAGGCTGGAGCCAGTTTGAAGGCTGGGAGTTTGACATTAATCTATTTTACGCCATGTGCAAAACCAGCACTACTCCTTTAACGAACCAGCACCACCCCATTACCAAACTAGCCCCACTCCATTACCAAACTAGCACCACTTCATTAACAAACTAGCACCACTTCATTACCAAACCAGCCCCACCCCATTATCAAACTAGCCCCACTCCATTACCAAACTAGCACCACTCCATTACCAAACTAGCACTACTCCATTACCAAACCAGCACCACCCCATTATCAAACTAGCCCCACTCCATTACCAAACCAGCACCACCCCATTACCAAACCAGCACCACCATGTTACCAAACAAGCACCACTCCATTACCAAACCAGCACCACCCCAATACCAAACTGGCCCCACTCCATGACCAAACCAGCACCAGCCCATTACCAAACTAGCACCACTCCACGACCAAACCAACACCACCCCATTACCAAACCATCCCCACTCCATTACCATCCAGCACCACCCCATTACCAAACCAGCACCACCCCATTACCAAACCATAGCCACTCTACTACCAAACCAGCACCACCCCATTACAAAAACTAGCACCACTCCATTAACAAACCAGCCCCACTCTATTACCAAACCATCCCCACTCCACTACCAAACCAGCACCACACCTCTATCAAACCAGGCCCATTCCACTACCAAACCAGCTCAATTCCATTACCAAACCAGTTCCACTCCATTACCAAACTAGCCCCACTCCATTACCAAACCATCCCCACTCCATTACCAAACCAGCCCCACTCCATTACCAAACCAGCCCCACTCCACTACCAAAGTAGCCGCACTCCATTGCCAAACCATCCCCACTCCATTACCAAATCAGCCCCACTCTATTACCAAACCATCCCCACTCCACTACCAAACCAGCACCACTCCTCTATCAAACCAGGCCCACTCCACTACTAAACCAGCTCCACTCCATTACCAAACCAGCTCAATTCCATTACCAAACCAGTTCCACTCCATTACCAAACTAGCCCCACTCCATTACCAAACCATCCCCACTCCATTACCAAACCAGCCCCACTCCATTACTAAACCATCCCCACTCCACTACCAAACTAGCCCCACTCCATTGCCAAACCATCCCCACTCCATTACCAAACCAGCCCCACTCTATTACCAAACCATCCCCACTCCACTACCAAACCAGCACCACCCCATTACCATCCAGCACCACTCCATTACCATCCAGCACCACTCCATTACCAAACCAGCACCACACCATTACCAAACCAGCACCACTCCATTACCAAACCAGCGTCAGACCACAACCAAACCAGCCAAAATGAATGCCTTGGGCACTTCCAACAAAGGCTAATGCAAACTTCAGGAACAACACCTCATTTCCGCTGAGGGTCTTGACAACCTCTATGACTTGATATTGAATTACACACGGTCAGTGCCTGACCACATGGTGAACTGTCCTCCATTTTTCGTACATTCTGTGTCTCTCCCTTTACCCACTGCCCACACCACTCTCTATGGCCCTGGCTTGTTTGTGCCTTGTCTAATTCGATCTTAGTTGAGAGGACCCATTTTCTCACTTTCATGCCTTAATTTACAATGGTTTTAAATCTCTATTTAACTTTTGTCCCATTTAACAACCCTTTTGTCTATTGCTCAGGGCCTCCACACCATCTGGGCCCACATTGCTCTGCTGCTTTTGATAAAAATATTTTAAAAAGCCTTTCATTTCTGAAGAAGTCATACAATGCCTACATTGTGGAAGCAGGACATTCAGCCCATCAAACCTCCAAAAAGCATCCCATCCAGAACTACCCTATCCACGCATTTTCTATCCTAGACACTTACGGGCATTTTAGCATGCTCAATCCACCTGACCTGCATATTTTTGGACAGTTGGAGGAAACTAGAGGACCCAAAGGAAACCCACATAGTCATGGGGGAGAATGTGCAAACTCCACGCAAACAGTTGTCCCAGGCTGGGATTTAACCTGAGTCCCTGGGCTGTGAAGTAGCAGTGCTAACCAGTGAGCCACCATGTCACCCCAATCAGAGTCGTAGCAGTCACTCTGATTTGGTAACTCTGTTTTTCTCTCCACAGAAACTGCCAGACTTGCTGACTTTCTTCAGTATTCTCTGCGATGGTTTCAAATTTCCAAATTTGCAGTAATTTGCGTTTACCAAGCAATAGTGGTCACAGAAGGAAGAGACAATGAAATTGCTTTGTTCAATTTCAGGATGCCTGAAATTTACTGGGTGCCAACTATTTAAAGTTGGCACCCAGGATTAAAACTGAATTCATTGGTAATGCCGTATTTTAACAAATGATACCTTGCCAAAGCTTTAAATAATGATCACATTTTATCTGGCTTACTATATAAAGCAGCAAAGTTAGCATGTGGCTATTTCTTATAAATAAACTCAAAATTTTAAACATTTACAGGATATTAAGGCTTTTGTTGTCATTACAATCTGTTTTGTCTTGGAAATAATTTGGATAAATCATTAAACCTTTGAAGGAACATGTGGATGGCAAGTAACAAAAGAGGACATGCAGGAGAAGGGAGTTGTATGTGTGTTCAATTACTCTAACATTAAAAGCAGGAACAAAGGCAGAAATTTCTGGAAAAACAGGGAGATCGAGTTTAAGAGCCGCGAGGTTATGCTGCAACTCTACAAAACCCTGGTGAGACCACACTTGGAATATTGTGCCCAGTTCTGGTCGCCCTATTATAGGAAAGATGTGGAGGCTTTGGAGAGGGTGCAAAGGAGGTTTACCAGGATGCTGCCTGGACTGGAGGGCTTGTCTTATGAGGAGAGGTTGACTGAGCTCGGACTTTTCTCTCTGGAGAGAAGGAGGAAGAGAGGTGACCTGATCGAGGTGTACAAAGTAATGAGAGGCATGGATAGAGTCGATAGCCAGAGACTTTTCCCCACGGCAGGATTGACTGCCATGAGAGGTCATAGTTTTAAGGTGTTAGGAGGAAGGTATAGAGGAGACGTCAGAGGGAGGTTCTTCACCCAGAGAGTTGTGAGCGCATGGAATACTTTGCCAGTGGTAGTCGTGGAAGCTAATCCAATAGTGACATTTAAGCGACTGCTGGACATGCACATGGACAGCAGTGAATTGAGGGGATTGTAGGTTAGATTATTTTATTTTTGGATTAGGGTTATTCCACAGCACAACATCGTGGGCCGAAGGGCCTGTACTGTGCTGTACTTTTCTACATTCTAAGTCTGGCAACATTTGTGTAGAGAAGCCATAGTTAATACTTCGGGTCGAGTGAACCATCCCCAGAACAGCACCTACAATTCTTTTGGTTTTTACTAAAAGCAGGAACCACTTTTGAATAAAAAAAAATCCACGATTCTATATTAATATGAATTGGCACTTGACCATTCCTCCAAAGGATGGTACAGGATAAACAACTACCATCTCAGTTTTTCTCACTAACAATGCTGTTCAGTATAGTTTTTTAAATTTATGAAATACTAGTGTCACTGGCAAGGCAGCATTTGTTCTTGAGCTGATTCTTAATTGCTCTTAAACTGAGCAGTCATTTTAGATAGAGAGTCCACCATTTAACTATGGCTCAGAAGTGAAATGTAGGCCACAGCGGGTAAATTTCCTTCCCTGAAGAACATCACTGAATTAGATTTATAAAAATAAAATTGGTGATAGTTATATAGTTACCATTACTAGCTTTAAGTTCCAGATTTAATTCACTGAATTTAGATTTTCTCATTACTGAGGTGGGAATTGAGTCCATATGCCTAGAACATTAGTTTGGTCCTCTCGTCTGGCAACATTGTTACTATGGAATAGACTCCATGTAAAATATTATCAAATCAAATGATCAGAAATATGGGTTTTGAAAGGTAGTTTCCTGGTTTTCATATTGCACTATTTAAAGACATCCAAGGTCTTCTACTTGCTCATCAATCATTTTGATTTTCGGCAGATGGTTGGCTAAATCATTCATTCCTACCAACTTGCTAGAAGGAAACCAAACTTCCTTAGTGTTTACCAGAAGTCGTGAGTTTGCCTTAGAACTTTGTTATCTCTTTAGAGATCTGTAACGAGCCAATAGACCAGTTGTTCTCAACAAGAGCAATAACCTTTTGCTCTTTCGTCATGGCCAAGCACATTTCCCAACCAGCACCAAAGTGGTGACCCTGAGGAAGTGAATGATTCTATCCCTTAGGGCAAAATTTGATTTGAAGTATGAATATTTGAGTTCCAAAGTTTCATCAATTGTAAACGTAGATGCACAAAACCTGCCATTTGAAAAGCTAATCTGGTGAAACCACCTTTCAAAAGAAAGATGCTAATAAAAAAAAATGAGTTGAGAATACTGACTCTTGATTATAGTAGACCAATTATATTCCATTAGGTCAAAAGTCAGATGACACCAGATTATAGTCCAACAGGTTTATCTAAAATCATAAGCTTTCAGTATGTTGTTCCCTTGTCAAGTGAAGTGAGGGAGAAACACACAGGCATAGAATTGAGAGGCAGAAATCAATACCCATTGATCTCTCTGTCTAAAAATTCGGTACCTTCTCTCACTTCACCTGACAAAAGGGCAATGCTCTGAAAGCTTGTAATTTCAAATAGACCTGTTGGACTATAGCCTGGTGCCGTCTGACTTCTGACCTTGTCTACCCCAGTCCAGCACCAACATCTCCACATCATTCCTCAAAAGGGAAACAGAAAATTCAATGGAAAGAGAAAAACTACTTCCCGCTTCACTAAGACAAGCGCATACTTGTTTTCTGTGCCCCTCTGAAGCACCTTGAAACACTGATTCTTTGATTGTTAAAGTTACAGAATGTTGCAAGCTGTTGCTTTGACATTACTCTTTATATTCTGTGATGTAAAAGCAAAGTTGTAGCAGCTGTTTATACTATCTGACTTGGTTATCATATAACTTATTTATCCTGCTGTGACACCTCTTGGTAACTAGCTCTGAAAGCTAGTTTTCTGATCAAAACAAAAATGGATGATGAAAAGATGGCAAGATATTACAGATGAGCAAAGTCATTTGATACTTTTGAATTCATTCATCCTGACACATTGGAGAATTCTTTACAAGTTGCCCTCAAAATTTAACTCTTTAATTCCATTATTTTGCTTGTGAACGTGCATTATATCTTCTTCAAGACCAATACCTCTGTCATGAGGTGTAGTTCCCAAAACTGCTCCTGCTGGTGTCTAATCAAACCTTTATAATTTAAGCTAGTATTCTAGTTAACTTTTCAACACCCTTAACATTCTTTCACACTCCTTTTTATGCTGAAAAGCCAAATTCTGGTCTGACATCTTTGTTAACCTATTTGGCCTTGTTACAATAGACAATAGACAATTGGTGCAGGAGTAGGCCCTTCGGCCCTTCGAGCCAGCACCACCATTTATCATGATCATGGCTGATTATCCACAATCAGTATCCTGTTCCTGCCTTATCCCCATAACCCATGATTCCACTATCTGTAAGAGCTCTATCCATTTCTTTCTTGAAAGTATCCAGAGACTTGGCCTCCACTGCCTTCTGGGGCAGAGCATTCCATATATCCACCAATCTCTGGGTGAAGACGTTTTTCCTCAACTCTGTTCTAAATGGCCTACCCCTTAATTTTAAACTGTGTCCTCTGGTTCTGGACCCATCCGTCAGCGGAAACATGTTCCCTGCTTCCAGAGTGTCCAATCCCTTATTAGTCTTATACGTCTCAATCAGATCCCCTCTCATCCTTCTAAACTCAAGTGTATACAAGCCCAGTTATTCCAATCTTTCAATATATGATAGTCCCACCATTCTGGGAATTAACCTCATGAATCTCCACTGTACTCCCTCAATAGCAACAATGTCCTTCCTCAAATATGGAGACCAAAACTGCACACAATACTCCAGGTGCGGATTCACCAGGGCCCTGTACAGCTGCAGAAGGACCTCTTTGCTCCTATACTCAATTCCTCTTGTTATGAAGGCCAGCATGCCATTAGCTTTCTTGACTGCCTGCTATACCTGCATGCTTGCTTTCATTGACTGATGTACAAGAACACCTAGATCTCATTGTACTTCCCCTTTACCTAACTTGGCTCCATTTAGATAATAATCTCCCCTCCTGTTCTTGCCACCAAAGTGGATAACCTCACATTAATCCAAGTTAAACTGCATCGGCCATGCGTCCGTCCACTCACCTAGCCTGTTCAAGTCACCCTGTATTGTCATAACATCCTCCTCACATTTCACACTGCACCCAGCTTTGTGTCATCAGCAGATTTGCTAATATTACTTTTAATGCCTTCATCTATATCATTAATGTATATTGTAAACAGTTGCGGTCCCAGCACCGAGCCTTGCGGTACTCCACTGGTCACTGCCTGCCATTCCGAAAGGGACCCGTTTATCACTACTCTTTGCTTCCTGTCAGCCAGCCAATTTTCAATCCAAGCCAGTATTATGCCCCCAATACCATGTGCTCTAATTTTGCTCACTAATCTCTTATGTGGGACATTCTCAAAGGCTTTCTGAAAGACCTTGTTTTGGTTTTGTTGATTATTGCTTTGCACTCGTTCAAGAAGCATTCATTTCCAGTCAACTGCAAGTCCAATGCATCCATGATTTCTAGAGCCACCTCCTTAAGTACCCTGGGATGCAGACCATCACGTCCCGGGGACTTATCGTCCTTCAGACACAACAGTCTATCCAACACCATTTCCTGCCTAATATAAATTCCCTTCAGTTCATCCATTACCCTAGGCCCTTCAGCCACTATTACATCTCTTACGACATATCTCTGTGATTATCACATGCTAAGGTGCGATATGAACGTCTGGCCTAGAGGTAGGGACACTACCTCTAATTAAGACACTTAATTAGTGTTTAATCATAATCAGATGGTGAGCATTAACTGGAGATTCACCTAGTGTTCATATATATGGAAACAGGTCAAAACTATAGGTTCCGGTTTAGCGCCTGATAAATAATGTGTGTTTCTTTAACTAAAAGCTTTAAAGTATGTGAAGACTACCCTCCAGTTCTATCATTCACTGCATGGCTATTTGAGTTGTAACATGTAACATTCACCCATAACTCAAACTTTTAAAGTAAGTGTTCAGTCGTGACACTTTGCTGAAGGCTCTCTGGATCTTCAGTATTTGTTAGAAAACACTACATAAAATATGTTCAGACTGGAACATTATCCCTGACTTACTTATTTATTGCTTTAGCTACATGGTGCAAACTAACAATGGTTTTGTTGATTACTGCTTTGCACTTGTTCAAGAAGCATTCATTTCCAGTCAACTGCAAGTCTGGTTTCTGGAAAAATAATCTATTTTAAATATGCTAAAGTTAGCATGGTTTTTTGAACAGAAACCTTGTCTTACACTTATGTTGTTTTCACTAACAAGCTATCGGCTATTTACTTCAGGTGCTTTAAATCAATTAAAGGATTTTTCAGACAGGCAAGCAAAGATATTGCTTATGAGTCGCAAGGATGACGCGTTTTAAACCGGCTGAAGCTGGATCCAAAAGTACCAAACAATGTTTTAATTGTGACATTCATTGTCATTTTGCATGAGAACATATTTTATTTAAAATACAGGTAATGTTCTGAACAACAAATCCATTGTATTGAGACATTCTTCAGCTACTGATGCTTTCCCATTACAAAACAGAATCCTTGGGTTGTGAAATGAACTTAGAGCTGAAGTGCTGATCCAGCAATGGACACAGTGTCAAGAAAGAGTAGAAAGGTATCCACAAGCAGAGGGTGGCACAGTTCCATGTATTCAATCATTTTGCGTGCCATGATGACATGGTGTGAAAGGCTATCCCTCTGAAAGCTGATCTTGTCTTTCATCAGACTTAGTTCTGGAAATTGTATCAAGTTAGACTTCATTCCAATAGTTGTAAGAACACTCTCAAAAATACTCATTCACTTGAAGAGAATATTAGCATCAACACATTTTTTATTTATGTTGTAGGATGTAACATTGCTATCAGAAATATGGAATTAATGCTGTCTGTGTTTCTTTTTCGAGTCAGGAAGGCAATTTCCATATTGTTTTCTTCCATCTTGTTTGTTTTCCTTTTTGCGTGGGTGAAATGTTAGGTTCATAAAAGGCATCTTACCTAGCCAGCTGGATGAGAACAAAGAACAGTCACCAAAAATACGACTGCTGAACTTGAGTATCAGCCAACTATGAGAGGAGGAATTCTGACCTTGGGACTCTGAAACAAGCTACCACAGCGATCATCTGTTATAAGTTGGTTCTGGAAGGGGCCAATTTCAAATGCGTACCAAACTCAGAACAGTCATCAATAATGTCCATGACATATTTAATGAACCAGGGCTACTTTTTGAGGGCTCCCATCAGCTCTTTGTTCATTTTGAAAGTTTATTTTACTGGATGAAGAAGTGTAATTTGTAGACTGTTGTAAATGTGTCTCCAAAGGGATTCACTGAGATAACAGTGTTTTAGTTCAATGAATCAATACAACTAATTTCAAGAAATTTTATCCTTTTTTAACACATTTAAAATAAGCTAATGTTTGTGACATCAATCAAGTTAAACATTTGCTTTAAACTAACATTTAAATGAGCTTTTAACAATTTAAACATGCTTTGTGAATGAAATGTTTGTGGTTCTCTATGCATAATATATCTCCATACAACAGTGAGGTTTATTGATAAAGGCAATTATGTTTCCTGTAGGGTGGTGCAGGTCATTCTGCAAAAAAAAATCTTTCACTGTGGATGTGCTTTAACAACAGGTATTGATGAAGCAAATATACAAAGTAAATCAGTGGGAGAAAATTATCAAAGATCTCATCATATGGTGAAACTATCAGTACCCTGGACGTTACCAGTAACTGGAAATTGAACTGGACCAGCTATTTAAAAACTGGTGACAAGG
This sequence comes from Stegostoma tigrinum, assembly GCF_030684315.1. Classification (NCBI taxonomy): domain Eukaryota; kingdom Metazoa; phylum Chordata; class Chondrichthyes; order Orectolobiformes; family Stegostomatidae; genus Stegostoma; species Stegostoma tigrinum. The sequence continues at coordinate 17,807,677 of NC_081375.1, forward strand.
GTAGGTCAAAGCACCTTCCCTGCCTTGTCTCCTCAATGCTTGAATATTATTGACAAGGCAGAACTCAGATGTTTGTTGGAAGTGAGTACGAAAGTTTAAATAGGGGCACAGTAGACATCCTAACAGATTGCAAAATGTGTAAACAGCAATTGCCTGGCTGGCTGCATCTCCATTGATATCCGTCACTAAGCTGCTGGCTTGTTTCATACCTTCTTCATCAGCTTCAACATTCATTTCCTTCATGAATGATGCAGAGAGGCAGCAGTGTGTGCCATCTACAAGACACCTGCAGTAATTCACCAAGTTCAACAGCATCTTCCAAACCTGCAACTTCGACTACTTAGAAGGGGGTCAAATGCATAGAACTTGATGACTTGCAGGTTCCTCTTCAAGCCACAAACCATCCCGACTTGGAACTACATCATCATTCTTTCACTGTTGTTTGGTCAAAATTCTGGAACTCCATTCTGAACGGCATAGTGCAGTTCAAGATGATAGCTTACCACGATTGCAAGCTATGGATTGGAAATAAAAATTGTCCTAGACAACAAAGCCCACATGCCAGGGCAAAAAGAAAGTTGTCTCTTTTGGACCTGACAAATAAATTGGAATACTTCCTTAATGGGAGAGGCTCAGAGCAAAAGCAGCTGAAATAACTCCACAATTGGCTGGTAGCCTATCACCAAGCCATCCTTTATTTGGTTCTGGTTTGGATGTTGCTCAACATTTAACTGTTCCAATCCAAATGTAGGTGGGATTTACAGGATGTGCACTCTCCTGGATATCGATCTACAAGATCTCTCACTCAATTTAGGATGAGTGGGACTCCTTTGCTGTTTCAAGTCTATATGCCAGCAGCGACTACAATGGCTTGCCGACCTGGATCCTGAAGAAAATTATAACAATTTGGCAGAGGCTTGGCTTTGTGTTGGAGTTTTGCTTTCAGCTGGCCTATAGTTGCCCTGTTCAGGATATGTCCTGAATGAGGTTATGCAATTGCCTTCACTCAAGTGGTGTTCTCCAGTCTCAGTCGGACTGGCGAGGGTCTTCATTTTCATCGGCATACGTTATAACGCTTATGCTCCACTTGCTGCATTTTTTAAAGACAAAGCCATTTGTACTGCCTGTCTGAAGTCCAGTTGGGCTTCAGCGAGTAGATGTTTTTGCAAGATTACATCATTAATCCCATTCTCATCACCGCTGAAATAACTCCACCGAAGCCGATATCCTTTCACTAAGTCACTTCTTATTTACGCGTGAATAGTACTTGACACTGGTCCTCACAGCCAATTCTCGGAGAGAGCAGGATTCTGCCATTTCTGTTTATGTCTATCAGTCAGGACTCCTTGATTAGACCAGATTATTAGGCCCAATCAGGGAACTCACATTCTATGAGGTGCATCTTGCTGATCTCATTATTATTGCTAAACATTAAGGCAGCAGAATAATGGGTAAATGTACTGTTTGATATGTGTTTATCATGTGTTGAGAGAGTTGATCTTTAAGGACTTCATGTTCTGTATGTTAACAAAATCACGTCTCTGCTGAGTGGTTTTGAAAGCTGCCCATGCATCAATTAATTAGAGTAATTACAAAACTTGTAATGTGCTTTGCTGTTTTACATAAAATAATACTTGGAATAAATCAATTCCTGATGCACCAGTGATTATCAAACAACCATGACACTGTAAACAGTGGTGGGAATGTAATGTTGATCTGGGCTATTATGTCAACAAGCAAGTTAATATGCAGGTAGAACTTATGGTTGACAGTCTTAAATCATGTTAAAGCGCATGAGACTACTTTTGATGTAATTTTCAATTTCCAATACACCATTGGAGAGCTGTAGAATAATGCCTTGCAGTTAGGTATTGGAAAATCAGTTTAACTCGTGTGTGAAATACAAGTTATCAGGTGAGGTGCCAAATCAATAGCGAGCAAAAGAAAGGAAAAGGCACATTGTGAACATGACCATAAAACTCCTTCGTTTAAATTGGGGCACAGCAGACCTCCTAACAAAATGAAAAATGTTTAAACAGCAATCATAGCTATGATTTCTAAACTTAATTGTATCCAATGCAAAGAAACAAGCCATTAAGATTTGGTTAGCAATTAAAAACAAAGGTCTACACAGTTGGAAAAAAATGTTTGGAATATAAGCCAAATATCTAGAAGTTTTCCAAAGATATGGATGACATTAAAAGATCATTTCTAGTTAGAATTAACTTCCATCCTCATCAATTGGAATTCAAATGATTCAGACAGAAACATGCAGAACCCATGTAACACTTGATTAACAAATACAGAGAAAAAGGCACGTTATGTGATTTTTCAGAGGGGGCACCAGAAAAATAAATTGGCTGGAGTTGCATTCACCCTCATGGAAGCTTTTGAAAAAAGATTCTCTCGACAAATCAAGACTTACAGTGTCAAAAAGTTACTGAAGGATGAAGGTAAGTACAAAATGATCGTTACAGTTCTTCAAAGCTTACAAGACCTAAGAACAAATGCAGTGGTAGACTCAATCACAAAAACCTAAACAGAGCAAGACATGTGGAAGGTGCTGTCCTTTGCATGCACCAAGGAAATTTCAATCAATTTGCAAGGTATACGGTAGGAAAGGCCATTGGTAAGAGCAAAGCTCTCAAACAAAGCCTGATGCCTTGAAAAAAATCTGTGTACCTATCCAAACAGAATGCAGACAAGGAATATCTTGAAGCTGAAATAAAGAGCATCTGATATCTAGCCAAAAGCCGACACCTAAAATGATTGACATACCGGAACCTCAAGCTACACACAATGTGAAAAAGAGTGATGAACAGATGTTCCACACTGTCAATCTTGTGGAAATGATCAATGTCACTGCACCCTCTGAAATATTTGAAAAGATACAAATTAGCCTTCCTTAGAAAGCTGGAATTTAAATATATGGAAGTGATATGTCAATTACACTGATTCTGACTTCTTTCTCAGTACATTCAATTTTGGACAATGCAACCCAAGAAGTCACATACTATGGTAAAATATTGTGCATTCTGAAAAACTGAAAAAAAACAACAGAAAATACTTGAAGAATGCAATAGATCTATCAGCAGTTGACTCTGTCTCCCTACAAACAGTAAGTGATGGAGAAACTCAGCAAGGCTGGCAGCAACTTTGGAGACAGAAACACAGTTAATGTTTTAGTGCTGATACGACGCTTGTCTATAAATGCAGCCAAACCCATTAGGTATTTCTAGCACTTTTTTATTCTTAGTTTAGGAAATCATATATTGGTTTTTGGGGAGATATGATAAAGGTTCACCATAACATAATAGTTAAATTATGAAGAAAGAATGTTAAAATTTGCAGACATTGCTTTAGGTTTTGAAGAATGATTTATCTAGGTGTTGAATATGAAGTGACACAATTGGTTGGATTGCGAGAAACCATTTCCTCACTTGAGGAATTTCAAAGCCTATGTCTTTGAATGTTATTGCTGATTTTGATTTGTAAATCTGACATTGATAGATTTTTGTCATCTCAGCAGCAAGGGTGATGTAACAAAGATGGATAATGGGACAAAATTAAGATTGCCAATGACCTAATTCAATGGTGGAACAAGTTTGCCGGCCTAATGGCCTGCTTCTGCTCCTGTGTTCCTAGTTCAGTTGCTATTTACAGGGAGCAATGGCCTAGTGGTATTATCACTAGTCTATTACTCCAGAAACTGAGGTAATGTTTTGGGGACCTGGGTTTGAATCCTGCCACAGCAGGTGGTGGAATGTGAATTCAATTGAAAATTTGGAATTAAGAGTCTCATGATGGCCACCACCCCTTATTAATCATCAGGAAAGACCTATCCTGGTTCACTAACATCCTTTAAGAAAGGAAACTGCTATCCTACTCCAGACCCACTGCAATGCTGTTGGCTCTTAGCTATCCTCTGGATATTGAGGAATGGGCAATAAATGTTGGCCTGGCCAGTGATGCCCTCAATCCATAAATGAATTAAAAACGTCACATGAGAATCATTTATTAGATTCTTTAACTTCTGATAAAAATAAAACCTTCTGCCTCTCGTTCACAATTCCATCTCTAAATAATTAACAATGCAAATATAAGCTTGCTGAAAGACCCACATTTATGCTGCTTCTAAATGTGACTTTCTCATCGGATGTATCCCGTGCTTTCCAATTAATTGTCAAAATTCCTGTTACTCCCACACAATGCCCCATCTATTATCCTGGCTGACAACAAAAAAAAATTTATTTTTCCATTTGCTATGGTTTGAACAACTGGGTCCAGCTAAAAATCATCTGCACTGAGCACAAGGGGTTCAAATATTGGACGTTAATTTACAACATTTATTGACCAAATATTTAATATTGTCAGCAAAGTAACATCTCAGCATGTGAAGATTCATAAATTCTATAAAGCAATTATTATCCTGTTACTTATACGTTGTCCCAAAGAAAGAAATGGAAACCAATTTCATCAAAGTAAAGAGATAAACTCCATAGTGTGGAAATCACAAATCCTGATAATTTAGCAAACTTGTGAGAATAGACTAAGAAAAAAAATGGACACTTGTTCGTTTCGGCACTTTTAGGACTGATATAAAGAAACTGTCCACAACAAACGATTGACATTTGGACTAGATTTCCTTGATGGACTACTGGGAAGCAAAGTTCTGAAGTGGAATCATATCGGATTTAAACAGTAACTTTGCTTTTCTTTCTCTGCAGATGCTGCCAGACTTGTTGATTTTCTAAAATACTGTCTGATTATATCATGCATAAAAGTAGGATCTGGTATTGCATAACAATTGACTAAGCTCTGAAGAAGTGTCATTGGATCCAAAATTTTAACTCTCATTTCTCTCTACATATGCTGCCAGGCCTGCTGAGATTTTCCAGCAATTTCTGTTTTAGTAACTGATTGGCTGCTACATCTTGACTAATGTTTGAGACTGGATGAATGAAATAAGATGATTATCATTTCTCATCGAACTTTATGAACATAAATAAGTGGATGAATTAAATATTTTCAATGCATCCTGTAGAATGATTGAGCCTCTATTGTTCAACTGGCAGTTCTGTCCACAGCATCATTATTGGATATAGAGAGATGCTTTATATTCCAACACTGGCAATTTTCGAAAGTTATGGAGTCATAGCACCATACAAGACAGAAACAGACCCTTCAGTCCAACTCGTCTGTGTCGACCAGGTTTTCCAAACTAAATTAGTCCCATTTGCCAGCTTTTGGCTCATATCTGTCTAAACCTTTTCCTATCCATGTAGCTGTCCAAATGTCTTTTAAATGTTGTGATCGTACCTGCCTCTACCACTTCGTCTGGCAGTTCACTCCACGTTCACACCAACCTCTGTGTGAAAATTTTGCTCCTCCTGCCTTTTCACCTCAAACCTATCCCTTTAGTTTCAGACTCCCCTACCCTAGGGAAATGACCCTGGCTGTTCACATTATCTATGCCCCTCATGATTTTATAAACCTCTCTAATGTCACTCCTCAACCTCCTCCACTTCAGGAAAAAAAGTTCCAGCCTATCTAGCCTCCTCTTGAATGATCTGCTGCCATGGTGGGGCTATTATCTCCAACATGGTATTGCCTCCAATCTGATGAGGGAAAACTTAGCTCCCAAACATAAGAAATAGATATTGATAACATCATACTGAAAAATTTAACCAAAATTTATTACAGTTCCTGCCACATACATATAATGTTTATACTTTGGTATCAGGGCTAATGTTAAGCTGCTTGATTACAAACAGCGGTACACATCCATCAGCATGTTATGCCTCCAGTGGTTGCAGCAAAGAAGGAGTTGAAATCTTTATACCCTCAGATCACATGCTATGACACAGTAATGATGTCATGAACATATGTTTTAAAGGGCAGCATGGTGGCTCAGTGGTCAGCACTGTTGCCTCATAGCACCAGGGACCTGGGTTTGATCCCAACCTTAGGTGACTGTCTGTGTGGAGTTTACACATTCTCCCCATATTTGCTTGAGTGTCCTCTGGGTGCTCTGGTTTCCTCCTATAGTCCAAAGATGTGCAGGCTAGGTGGATTGGCCATGCTAAATTGCCCGTAGTGTTCATGGATGTGTAGGTGAGGTGCATTAGCAATGAGAAATACAGGTTCATTGGGAAGGGGGATAGGTCTGGGTGGGATTCCCTTTGGAGGGTCTGTATGGATGTGTTGGACCAAATAGCCTGTTTCTACACTGTAGGACTTCTATGTGACGAGGGTATACTAACAAGCATACTAACTGTCAGGTGTAACACAGCATTGATAAATTCTCATTGCTCTTGGTATCCAATCAGCTTGATGATTTCTAGCACATATGATGATGGTAAGCAAAGTGATGTTGTGCGCGCTGTGACCCACTCCATAAGTAGCAAAGTTTCCGAACCCCTCACCAAGACTACTTGGTTGTGCCTAAGTCCCCGGACTGATCAAAGAGCCTACCCTTGAAATACTATGTTAGGACATCCTGACTTACAGATGTCTCCCCAAACTTTGCTGAAAGCTGCTGCATTTAGGCTTTGAGACATAGTTGTTTACTTGATAAACATGAAGAATGTATGTTGCATAAGTTGCTGGCACATGGTGCAGGTTTGAGGTTGACATAGCAACATAGACACTGTGTTGCCTGATGACTGATGACGAGCTGCCTGACTTAGTGTGTACACTAACATGCAAGCCAATACAACAGATGTGGGAGCCTTTGAAGATGTGGCACAGTACAAAAAGACAAGGCAGCGATGCTGTGAGAATTCAGGAAGGCGCTAAACAAATGCATGCTACATGAGTAGTCCTAAGATGCAGCCTGGTCCAATATATGAGCTGAGTGCTTGCCCCTGTACACAATGTGTCCTTGCAGCAGCCTTTCAATAATTGTTGCCAGTGCACTTCAAAGTGTAGCCTTAAAATGCAGAAGTGTATACATCTGTAATGTACCATGATGTTGCAGAGAGGCTGTCATATATTGGATGCCAGTGTCCGTGCGTATGAGGTGTGTGCTGTAGTTGTCCATAGAGCATGCTCTGAGATATTACCCATATTGGATACCCAAAACAGTGGTCAGGATGGGGAAGCCTCCATCTGGCATTGCCGGTTACCCACATTGATCTCTAGTTGGGAATTCTTGATGTGTAGATTATATTCATGATAGGAAGCTGCATAACAATGAGGGAAGATTTGTAGCTAAAGATGGTGATAACGAACAAAAATCCCTGTTAGTAAATGAAATAACTGCACAGAGGCCAGTATGCTATCATGATGACCCCCTTTATTTCCATGTACTCAGTACTTGACTGTGGCCAGCCAGCTCAGAGTCAGGACCTAAAGTCAGGAGATTCTGAATTCCGTGTTTATACCTGTCAGCCAGGGCTCCCTGATTGGCCCACGTTAATAACCCCAATTGAGGATTCCATTGTCAATAAGATCCACCAGGACTCAAATCACTACATTGAGTATATTGTTGCTCCATGGTGAGAACCTTGTCCCAACATCCGGAACGCTTGTCAGAAAACACAACTAGTTACTCTCGTCTTTGAGAAAGATCTCACTAGACTTGTCATACAATTCTCACCATCACCAGTGTCATTAAAAGCCTTGTGAGATTCCACCCACCATCTTGGATGAAACCACGTGTCAAGAGTTATAAAATGTTGTCGTTCTGACGAGCAAATTGGGATATTTCCAATCTGATGCTAATCCCCAAAGAGATGAATTCTGTACTGCCTTCTAGGATTCCATCCGATGCAATGTGTTGCCATATCTCCCAGAATTTAAAATAGAGCCTGTCCTTTGCTCATCAGATGCTAACAGAATTGCTGCAGGTTTCTGTTTTTATCAATTTCATTTCTTTGGATACAGGCTTACTGCTAAACTTTGACAATTACATTCATAGAAAGAAGCTGACATTGCAATGAATATAAATCTCAACACGATTTTCATTTTGACAGGTACTCTGTGCAAAACATGTGTGTTATACAACAGAAAAAAAAACTGTGCACACAGCACCTACTCCCCATAAATATTTCCAGGTAGAAGATTATGAACTGTGCTAGAAGAGATTCCTAATAGACACTGAAAGCTTTATCTGAGTTCGGGGACCTTCAGTGTTCACTGACATCTGAAATTTAGGTCATCAACATAATCATGAGGCTCTATCAAAAGATGCACTTCCATTGACTTGTAGCTCTTAGGAATTAAAGTTAATAGAGTAAAATCTAGAGTAGTTGCACTTAAAATATGTTGTACTCTTATCAATTTTGGTAATGGTACAAAGGAAAATGGACGACACTGGTCTGTATGGACTGTGGAGAAGATCCAGGGCAAAGGAATCACGAGGTTCCTAATTATTTGGTATTTTTACAGTGAGTATAGGAAGTCAAGAGAAAAAAGAGTATTTAACCATGTAATTGTTTCTGTTACAATTGTGACTGGATTTTAATGTTCCACTTGAAAGATCTCATGAATGCCTATCATTCCAGATGAGTGGATTTTTAGCATTTGCTGTCCATCTTATTGCCCAAAATGAAGCTGTTTTGACAAAACAAATTGCACGTTCTGTGACCAGTTAAAAAAGCAATATCAACACCAAGAAAAAGTGCATGGTCTCAGCAGGAAGGTAGAAGGAAAAATGAGAGGGACAAGTTGAAGGGAACCCACATTCAAACGTAAACAAATATATTCTTAATGGTCAGTCTAAAAATAATTTTAGGCAATGAAATTGTTGTTGTAGTTGCAGGTATGAATACCCAGCTGAAGGTAAAAGTCCATTTCTAAACTTATAGGAGACCATGCAGGCAGGGCAGATCTGGGCTTAAAGCTGTGGCAGATTCTAAAGAAATGTCTCCGGATCCCAGACAATATATCAGCTCACATAACGATGTCAATAAAATGCCATGATCACACTTATCATATTTTATATTTTACTATGTTAAGTAATCAGAGTGAATAGATGAGGTTTTAGATTTGATTAATGAGCAGTGTAAGTTAAACTTCACTTGACAGGTGGAACTCCAATGGGATTGACTTGGAATGATTTGAAATGGGATGAAATGGGATGGTTTGACTTCAAGGGAGAATAAAATTCGGTGGATGTAAAGCCAACATTTCAACCGATCCTAACAGCTCCAATGGGTGGATTAGATTAAAATAACTCCGTCCAGGAGTGAGTTCTCCCACGGGACCAAAGAATTTAGGGAATAACAATTACTGATGCTAGTGTTGACCTAGAAATTAATGATAAGAGAAAGAGTAAAACAATCCTCTTGTTTGCAAAGAATAAAGTGCAAGCCAGTTAAAAAAAACAGCAGGAAAGGCTGTGTCCTCATTCTGTCCATCAGTAACAATCAACAGTTTCATTCCTGTCACAAACTGTCTCAAATGTTGTTGCCAGTAGTGCTTGGAATATAAGGCAGGTCTGCCCCCTCACAGACTTACTGCTCTCTTAGCACTCACTCACTTAGTGCCTACCTGGATGCTCACAGCATCCCTGTTCACATGTAATGCATTCAGCATGAAAATGTTGAGTTTCAACTGCTGGTAACAGGCAATCTCCACCATGTCAATTGACCCTTGAAGATTGCTTTTAATGAATAATCTTAATAAAGTTGACTTTATTGCCACCAACTTTAAATCAGGTGAATACTGGCTGTCACCAACACAGTACCTATGCCACTGTGTGGGACTTGGAGCTTTCACTGTCTGTATAATGACAGACACTACAGCATGTTATGATAACGTCCATGGTTGATGTAGGGCTGGATCGAAAGGCTTCTTATGTGTTCGTCAATGAGACAATTTCGCACCAATACCAATAGGTGGCTATCCTGGAGAACACGAGAACTCCATACATAACTCTCTCTGTCAGTGCATTACATGTCTCAATGAGTGGAGGATTGTGTGCAGCTGCTATTGAGTCAGGAGCACATTTGCATTTGGGGCTGGCAGCATCTCATCAAATTTAGAAAGTCAGAAGCTGCAAGTATTCATCTGTCGAGGCATCCTCAGAGCAGCCCTGTGCTTTTGCGAACAAGAAGTTCCATCTACTCAGTGAATAGATAATGTGCAATCAACACAAATGGATGCTGGAAATAGACACAGGGAATTTAATGAAACATAAGTGATGTTGTCAGCAATTTAATTCTATGCAATACTTGATATTAAATGGCTTCATGCTTTCAGAAATGCCGATGGACATTAAATATTAACAGCTATGCTCTGAGGCTGGGAAGAATCTCTTAATTGCTAACTGTGTTTCCATCTGGTCTCATCTCATGTAGCTAATGGATTACATTCAGATAGGTCACTGTGTTAGATTGATGCCACTTGTGAACATTAGTCTTGGCCTGGCTCCTCAGTACCTGAGCATGGATTTTGATGTGAGAAGGTAGGGTTGGTGGAATTGTAAGTGGCATTCTAGGACGATATCATGTCCCACACCCATGCCTTGCCACTTATAGTTCCCATTCCTACTCAATGCCAACTCCTGCCCCATTCTCCTCAATGATACTGGATACTGTCCATGCCAACGTGTGAATCTTCCATGCTTAGCGACCCTGTATAGAACATGCACAGGGCCAATGTACACAAAGAAGCAATGATATGCATGAAACTGCTTAGAAAAACTATCCATTCATGACTCAATAAAAGAAAAACTAGTGTCTCTATAATCCTATAAAATTGTACATCGAAGATTATTGAACTATCAATAACAGAAAGTTTCAGCATTTGACCGCTTACCTTTGTGCAAGTAAATATTTAGACATCATCAAAAGAGTTTGCAGAAAAGCAACTTTTTAAAGACTCGAAAAGATTAACACGCCGTCCAAGCTACAAAGACCCCTTACTCCAAAAAATCCCGATATACACACAGACACTCTCTCTCACGCACACACACGGTATTGAGCTCAATGATTAACCATGCCCACAATGAATGGCAGAACAGGCTCATTGGGTAAAATGGCCTTCTTCTGCTCCTGTGTTGTATGTTTCTATGTTTCCATTATCCTTTTAAGTACCTGGGCTATCATTACAGCAGTTACCAAGCAACACAAAAGCAATTATGCAATTACCTTACCTCAGCACTCAGCCACCCTATGACCATCTTTGACCTGCTGGCAAGCTTGAACTTATAACTTACCCTGGCCCCTTGAAATGAAAGTTATGTCTGATAGTGCACATTCAAAGAGGTGGGTTCTTCAAATTTGAAAACTGCACGATGTGAGCTAGCCATCTCAAGGTGGACATTTGGCCCCGTGGTGTTCAAGCAATTTGTTGCATATGCTAAAGGTGAAGAAAAATGTAGAGCTTTGTGGCTGCAATAAGGAATAGCTTATGCAGTAAGGCTAAATAAAATGCATAGTGAAATATCACATCTCCTGTGATTCTACTAATGGTCAGGCAGCCAGCTAGAGTTATGCCAGCACCACTTATTCTGTCACTAGGGTGTAGCTATTAAGGTTTAAAACCATACATAAAAAAGCATGTTTTTTGATCTAGTGTATACTTTAGCTTCTGGAAGGGGGTACATTGGCAGAACAGTTACGCTACTGGATTACTAATCCAGATTCCTGGACTAATGATCCAGAGATGTGTGTTCCAATTCAACCCACAGGGAGAAGTAAAATTCATTTTTATGCTTAATTTAGTTCAGTTGTGGAATTTAAATAAAAACAAGAGTGTTAGTTGCCACAAAGTTAACAGAAGTCATTGCTAGTGCCATTATCGTGCTGAGTGGTGCCCTCTATTGTTGGCTGTGTAGGAATGTTGCGTGGGTTAGTGGGAAGATACTCAAATGACGCTGACGATGTTTCAGTGTCCAAAATGAATTTTAACTAATCTTTAATTTATGAGTGTGTATGCTGGGTACGGGTTTTGTGCAAAAAAGTAATTTTCTATTTTAAAATATTGTTCAAATGCTGACCTGATTTCTGTTCCCACGCTCAAATATTTTCTTAAACATTATCACCATTTGTTTGCTGCGTGTTAGACATATATGTTTGTTTTTCAGGCTCTCCTCACAGTTTGCTTAACTTTCTTTCCTGGAAGATAAAGGATATCAATAGTCAGCAATTCAATCTTTCTCTGCTTAATGTGGGTGTTCTCTCTGTTGCATACCAGTCTGTACAAATTAGCTAATTCTTACATTACAAATAATGATCACACTTTGAAAATAACAAGGTAGCTGATGTGTAATTTAGGAGCTCCTGCTGTTGTGATAGGTGCTGTATAAAAGCTGCGTTAAAACCATCTTGCCCGACAATGGATATCATCACAAGGTAAATCTCACAGTATATTGTGCAATCTCATGAAAGGCTCTAAAGTAAAGACTCCTAAAAGGTATATGGCCTACCACAGACTACCCTGAAAAGATAAGGTATCACAGACATTTTAGCCATTTTCTCTGGAGTGGCAGAAGCTGAGGGGTGACCTTAAAGAGGTTTATAAAATCATGAAGGGCATGGATAGGGTGAATTGACAAAGTTTTTCTTCCTATAGAGGGGAGTCCAAAACTAGAGGGCATATTTTTAAGGCAAAAGGGGAAAGATTTAAAAGGGACCTAAAGAGCAACGTTTTCACACAGAAAGTGGTGCATGTATGGAATGAGCTGCCAGAGGAAGTGGCAGACGCTGGCACAATTACAACATTTAAAAGGCATCTGGATCGGTACATGAAAAGGAAGGGTTAAGAGGGATATGGGCTAAATGTTGGCATGTGGAACCAGATTAATTCAGGATATCTGGTCAGCATGGATGAGTTGGACTAGAGTCTGTATCTGTGCGGTATAACTCTATAACTCTATGTGTCCATAATGAAGGAAGCTAGTAGTTTCATGCTACTAATATGTATTAGCCACAACAGTGGTGTTCGCCATTAACAGGATGTTGCCATCAAGCTGAAAAGACGTTCTACCTACCACATGACTTATTAATGTAGTAGATTAATTTCAGTGCTGCAGTAATGCCAGATATGTTGGCCAAACTTAACAAAGACTGGAATGTCATATTGAACAACGTTTCTCTTTGGCTGTTTGGAACAAACATAGCGCTGACTGTACCCAACCAGCCCACACTTGCAAATCTCACAACTGTGTCCAACATTAGATATGATTCTGCAATGGGAAAAAAAATTGCTGGATAATCTTGAGGGTGCAAAAAATTACACAACCAATCAATTTAGGATTTTCAGTCAGGGTCTCCCTTTTCAGACTGAGGCAAGGATAACTTTTTGTCTCTTGGAGGGTAGTTAGCACATGGAATTCTGAAGGCTGGGTCGTCCAACATATTTAAGGCTGAATTAGATGGAATTTTGATAGACAAGGAATTATGAGGGGAAGACAGGAAAGTGGAGCTCAGACCATAATCAAAGAGTCATAGAGTCACAGAGTTATACAGGAAGCAAATAGACCCTTTGATCCAACTCATCCATGCTGGCCATAAATCCTAAATGAATCTAACCCCATTTGCCAGCATTTGGCTCATGTCCCTTTAAACCATTCCTACTCATGGACCCATCCGGAAGGTTTAGTGATGGTCTAATTGAATGGCAAAGCAGGATCAAAGGCTGCATGGCCTGCTCCTGCTCTTCTGTTGCAAAGTTCCAAAACTGTGCTACATTGTTTTAAATGATTCATATTAGTATTGTTATTTATCATACTGTTGAAACTATTTCTGATAACTGAGTAGCTTTATTATGGTAAGTGTAGTGTTGAAAGTTAAAGCAACTTTTTGACAGCATTTGAAAGGTTAACTGAACCTGGTTCTGTAACTAACTAAAGTATACCAGCACTTCATGCAATGATGTCGTTCTTGAATAATCTATAGCTTAAAAATAGTTTCAGTCAGCCCTTCATCCCAATCCTGGTTCACATCCAGTTCCAAATACTTACTCGTTCAGACATACTGTCACATATCAGTCTGCAATCCAGCTCTATCGCTGAAGTGTTCAATGCAAAACATAAGCATGGTGCATATTGAGCATAGTACTCTGGTCTAAGGTACTTTTCCTCCTTTTAAAGCTGTCTGTCTCCAAGTTTTTCTTTCTAAAGATTCTTCATAATATCATCTTCCAAATGCAAAGTACTTTTCCTTCCTTGAAAATACTCCAGACAAGAACAAACAGGTGAAACCAAAATGCTTATTGAAGGAAATATTGGAAAACGGCAGCTGGTCGAAGTTCTAGGATATCGAGTCCAATTGGCACAGGATGTGCATGGTGAAATGCTACACTTTGGCACTCAAGTTGGACAGTGAAGGACACAGTAGAAAGATATTTAAGATGAGCGAGACCATTTGGCCCATCTTACCCAACTCTCCGTTGCTTCCTATAATTACTACTTAACCGCTATGAGTGGATCCTAGAGTTATTGCACTCACTGCATTACTCAGAAGACTATTTTTGGGATAACAGCTTATTGAGGGAATAACTGCTTCTTTGCTTTAATTAGAAAGTTGGACTTCTCCAGTACTTTTTGCACACACACACACACACACACACACACACACACACACACACACACACAAACACACACACACACACACACACACACACACACACACACACACACACCTTTCTCTAAACACTGTTTAACTTCTGTAACGTTCAGGAGTGATTTCTTTAAAAGTTTTCTAAAGGCTTCCTTTTTATTGTTTCCTTACAAGGTGAGAACATCCAAGTTTCCTTTGAATTTTGCTTCAAAACTATGACACGAGGTATTAATCCAGCAAACAATGTTTGCGCTATCTCTTGGTCTTGGATGATTCTAATCCATCTGTCCATTTCTTCATGTGTTTGGTAATTTTGCTGCTGTTCAGGAAAACCACAAGCAGAACTGGTGGTAAAAAAGATATTCAAAGCTTTGGGCTGGTATTGAAGACTTAAACAAAACAGACTCTGACTGATTCAAAACATAACAGTGAAATGATTTCTGTTATTTAAATATCAATGTGCTGCAAAGCTGACTTCCAATTTGCATCTAATTGAGAACAAGTTTGGTAAAAGCCCTGGAGCTCCTCATTTGAATTTATTTTGAATTTGTGATTGTTTTCTTGTTGTATTCCATGCAAAGGTGTAATGTAATTGTAAGAAGAGATTCAAGAAAAACAAAATGTAAAATATTCCAAGCCATGGTCTTTTATCCTACCATAATCAAACATTTATTTACTTTCATGAAAAATGCTTAAATCGGAAACAAACTATTTAGAATGGACAGCTCAGTGTTCCAGACATACCAGAAAACCATTGAGAACTCAATGCCTGATCCTGAATCAGCTTGGTGGCACAATTGTAGAGGAACAGAGTAGAGAATGCCTTGTGTTCAGCAGAAGAGTCATTGGAGCTATTGCAGCTAATCCATCCTTAACTACATGAAGCAGATTCATTTGCTACACAGACCATGAAAGGTATTTTTATCATTGTCAGGCTTATTGGGCTCAACTACATTGTCTAGTCCCTTTCCTTCTCCAGCAGGTGTATGCCTCCAGCAATTCCTTTCATCAGTTCTCTAGGCACTATCAGAAGCATTCAATGATCTAGTCGGGATTCTTGCTCATAAAATCTTGCTGCTTACCATCTGAGAGCACCTGCTTCCGCTGCTTATTATTACCAATCGCTGTGTCCCCATCCAGTTCATGGCCTCTGTCTCTGACCTCTCCTTCAGGCTACTTCTCTGGGTTTCAGGCTTTGCTCACAAGTTAATAAGGACATTGCTTCTCAGTGACCCAATGGCTGACCAATACTCTGACCCGGTGCTCTCTTGAATCATTGTCAACTGCTAGTGAGGAGACAGTGCTCTGGAAAGAATGGCGGCACAAAAATGGCTCCTGGCCCCATGCCAGATTTAGACATCATGACCCTGAAGCAATGATAGCCTTTGTACTATATAATAATGAAAAAAAATTCATTCAGATCTTGAGGTGACCAAACTGTTCCCAGACGAAAGCTGGTAAACTTTAATGTGGTGCTGCCAACTGCTGTTCACAGTACCCTTTCAATGTCTAGTGTGCATTGGGGCGGCACGGTGGCTCAGTGGTTAGCACTGCAGCCTCACAGCACCAGGGACCCAGGTTCAATTCCAGCCTCGGGCAACTGTCTGTGTGGAGTTTGCACATTCTCCCCGTTTCTGCGCGGTTTTCCTCTGGGTGGTCTGGTTTCCTCCCACAGTCCAAATATGTGCAGGTTAGGTGGATTGGCATTGCTAAATTGCCCTTAGTGTTCAGGGGTATGTGGGTTATAGGGGGATGGGTCTGGGTCTGGGTGGGATGTTTCAAGGGGCAGTGTGGGCTTGTTGGGCTGAAGGGCCTGTTTCCACACTGTAGGGAAACTAATCACTGTGAAAATAGATTGTCTTGTTGCTATTAGCACATTCTGGAGGTATGGCTGGAGCTCAGTTTCAGTCCTCAGGCCTTGTTATTGAGTGTCATGCTCCCTCAAACAGATGGCAACCTTGTTCCATGTGTGGCACACGGTGGTGGTAGTTTAGAATCAATGAACAATTGTGTCAGAAGACACCAACTGAACACTCAAATCCTGAAGGCCAATGTGGTATCTTCAGCCTGCACCCAAATTTTCCTAGCTCATCGGGAGTAGGACATGACCTGCAGAACTATCTTCAGCCGTTAGACATTCAGTGGATAGGCCTGAAGGGAAATGAGCCAGATAGCTGGGAAATGCCCCTCACGGCCTCATTAACATAGAACAAAGAAAAAAGAACAATACAGCACGAGAAAAGGCCCTTCGGCCCTCCAGACCTGCGCTGTCACATTTTGCCTCTCCAGAGCTCCCACTGTGACAAGTCAGATATGATCAATCATTCAGGAAAGCCCAGAAATTCTGGGCCTACAGATTAGTCTGGTCTCCACATGACAAGTCCACTGCCTTGGTATATTCCTTCAAGACAGCAATGAGAAAACACCATTGACCTAATGATTCAGCAATGTTTGTCAATAAATAAAAAATGACAACCAATGTTGTTTATACTGAATGGAAACAGGTCAGCATAGCAACAAATCATAAATTGGCATCATTAACAGGAACCATGAGTATGAACTTAAGTGAACGCACTTTAGTTTGTAAATTCTGTTTAGATTCAAATCTCTGATCAAGTCATCAAGTGCACTCTGTGTTTATGGTCCTGGCAGGCACACACAGTATGCTTAATTTAGATTAGTTTTATTTAGAATAATTCTGATGGCAGAACGCTCATTGCCTGGTAAAAGAATGTGATACTGATCAGCATTGCTTGGGAATTAAAGTGGAATCCTATTGTTAGATTATTACAACAACTTTCAATTATATAACTTCTTAAAAGTGCCCCAAGGCCCTTCATCTTGCGATGTCAACAGTCCTGCCCAAAAACTCGATTGAAGATAATGGTTTTAGGAAGGGTTATAATGGGGAAAAGTTGGGCGGTAATGAGGTGGTTAGTTGACAAAGGAACAACTCCCAATAGCGGACTGAAGGAAGGAAGAAATGAGGCCAAAGTCAGAGAAACAGCCTTTATGATTAATGAGGAGGAAACAGGATGGTGTGGCCAGTGAGAGGGAAGAACAGGCCATGAAGAGTTTTCGATAAACGAATGAATGTTTTGAATTGTATGTTTGGAGGTGGAGTGAACTAGAAACCAGCATAAGTTGGTTTCGATAAGTAACTATTAAGATGCAGATAAGATGCAGGCTACAGAGTTTTCAATGAAATTAGGTCTGAGCAAAATTGGAGCTGATGGATGGTTGAGCCAGGAGTGAATTGAAATGGTCAGATTTGATGAGATAACAAAGTTATCAGTACGTTTTTAAAAGAAATTGAATTGATACATTTTTGCTGTCTTGCAGTATTCAGCAGTATTATTCAGCAGTATTTCGGTAGTGAATTTCTCATTGACTACCAAAATTTAAACCCCCAGTTGAAAGACCCAGTTGTTCCATAGACCTAGTGTTAGATAGTGTTCTTACAGGCATGGTGATGTTTACTTCTGAAAGAAAGATTTACCCACTGGATATATTGTATGTCACTTATATAAATACTGCAAAATATCCCGGCTATTTTAACGTGCAGTCTTCACAAAGGTAAAGCTCAAGAACTTGATAACAATGAACAAAAGCTATTTGGCACCCAATAATGATTAAATACAAGACGCCTACTGGTAGAATCATATACCACTGTGGCATTTCTGCGTGTAACATAATAACATGACATGTTGTAAGACATCTCAGACTCACAATAGTTCAAAGCCTACATTTCTGCAATGACGTTTTGGTGCAATTGTGGGCTTCACATTGTGTTTAGTTACATTTAAAAATGTTGTTTCAGCCATGCAGAACTTAAAAGCTATCACATTCACATGATGGCTCACAAATATCTGCATGAAGTTTTCAGTATGCTTCTCAAAACAAAGCAGTGCTGGATAGTTCTACGAGAATTCCAGAGCTGTGTTTCATTTGAATCTATCTCAGAGAGGTCAGGGCACTATTTCTGCATTCAGTCCTGGTCTGCTTTCTTTGGGTTAGCGATCATGAAGTGTTCACGGCACCTTAGGATGCTGTTAATTCCAACCAGAAATCCTGGGTCAGCATTGCAGCAGGACAATAGCCGAAGGATGATAAAGAGCAATGGGTTAGCCAAAGAGATGTCTTGAAGATCAATGAAGGATTAAGAATTCCTTTTCAAGGCTAAAACTTGCCTAAGGAAGAAAACACAGTTTGTTAAAGTTGTGGAGTCAGGAAAGATGCCTCTAGAAATTGGATCTTCCATCTTTTGTCTAGTCAGTCTGTGATTTTAAAGGAAACAAAATGAGAAGAAGGAATATGACAGGACCTGCCTGTATGCAGCCATCATTAATGACTGTGATTGCGGAAAGAGTAGCGTCTGTCATTTAATTCATTTACTTTTTATTCATTCATAGAACTTAGGTGTTACTAGCTAGGCCAGCATTTATTGCTCACTCCTAATTGATCTTGTAAAGATGATGTTCATCTGGCTTTCAGAATTGCTGTGGTCTATGAATTGTAGCTACATCCACAGTGCTGTTCAGGAGGGAGTTTCAGGATTTTGACCCAACACCAGTGAAAGAATGACAACATAGTTTAAAGTTAGGATGATGTGAGACTTGGAGGGAAAGTTCCAGCTGGTGTTGCTCCCATGTACTCTATCTGCTGTCCTTATCCTTCTAGGTGGTGAAGGTTGTGGATTTGGAAATGCTGTCTATGGAGCCTTGGTGAATTTCTAAAGCATACTTTGTAGATGGTACACACCATTTCTTATGACTGTTCAAGGTGGAGGGTTGTGAATGTGATATCAATCAAACGGGGCTCTTTTATCCTGTATGGTGTCAAGCTTTTGAAATGTTGTTGGGGTTGCACTCATCCAGGCAAGAGGGGTGTACCCCATCACACTCCTGACTTGTGCCTAGCACTTGGTGGATAGGCTTTCAGGAGTCTATTAGGGTTGATGGGGCCAATAGAGAGTGTGACACAATTTTGCTGGAGACTGATTATCTTCCACTTTTTACATCTATCCGTTCTGGTTTGGCTCCAAACTGATATATGCTTTCACACTTTCAATTTCATTTGTTGTCAGTGATGTCAGCTGGCCAAATATCCACCCTAACTTGCCAGTTGCCAATCTTCAATTGAAGTTAGTAAAGACCATTGAGTTGTAGTAAAATTTCTTCAATGATTGGCACGACATAGTGAAATTAACTTTATTAAGTTCCTTTGGATCTCTGCACGCACTGACCTTTCCAGCTTTTATTTTACCACTAGCATTGTTTGATATTGGAGGTTCATGATCATATTTATGGATCCTCTCTCTCTCTCTCTCTTTTTCTCTCTCTGTCACTCCCTCACTTTCCAGCCACTCATGTTACTGCATTGCCTTCTGGGGCTTGGTGATCTGTACTGTGTCAATCATCTGCCTGAAGCCTTTTGGGCAATGATTGCAAACAGGATGATCGAAGTCCCCTTGACCAGCTTTGTCTGAGGATTAGTTTACAGTTCTTCCTGAGATCAAAACCTTTTTTTTAAAGTATACATGGATAATGGAGTATGTATGGTGTCAGATGAATTGTTGATGTTAGTTCAGTGGGGCATCACGACCTCAGCGATTCTTATGTTTCCATTTGTTTACATATGCTCAAAATTTGGAAAGTCAGTCTTTACTGTCATGGTAGTAAAGTGGAATTACATGCTACGCAGTGAATACTAGAAAAACTCATTGTTAAAGGGACATCAATTTCCAATACCATGTTACCTACTCAGTCTGTTGGAGTAGTCTCTTCTAAATTACTCCCTTCTTTTCCAGCTCCATTTTCTTGACTTCCAGGCTGGTCTTGAGGGCATCTGGAAGTATCCTCCACAGATGTTAAATTGCTCTCAGACACAGGGGGATTTTGAATTGATTTTCACCAGGCAGACATCCAAGACCTTTAGAAACATATTTTCAATTTTACTCCAGGATCCTTCAGTAGGCAATGGCTTGAATGCTGCAAATCTCTTTTGCAATATGTAGGTTTAACTGCCTAAGTTTTATACTTGTCTTAACAGAGATAAGTGTAGTTTGTTTAATGTGTGCAATCTGGAATTACAGATAGAATCATAGAGGTCTACAGCATGGAAACAGGACCTTTGGCCCAAATTACCCTTGCTGCCCAGTTTCTACAATTAAGCTAGTCCCATTTGCCATAGTCCCATTCCATCCATGTACCTATCAAAATGTTCCTTAAATGATGAAACTAAATCTGCTTTAATGGCAGTAAAATGGAATTACATGCTACACAGTAAATGCCAGGAAAATTGATTTATGTGAAAATGCATGAAAATTCTTTTTTTTCTTTTCATTGCTTTGAGTGCTTAGCTTCAATTATTTTCTATTGGATGTGTAATGTTCCAACAGATAGCTTCAATCTCTCTTTTGAGGATTTCATTTATTGGTCCCCATCTTGATCCACTTTGCACAATGCAGAAACCTCATTATGTTGCATGAAGCAGCAGATAATAAGCAGTCAAAAATCTGTTGATAATGCAAATCGATTCAGCAAAATAATCAGTTTGCTTATTTGCTTTCTAGCCAAACTTTTGTGTGCAAGTGATTCAGCTTTTCACAATTAGAATGATGCTTTCCCTCTGCTGCACATGCTTTTGTTTCTTTTGTGCGATGTCCTCCATGATATTTACATCCTGTACTCTAGCCTTGATTTTCATCCAGGCTGCTCTGTAAATCTCTCTTCCCTATTTCCAAAATGCCGTTGTTGTCTCAGCATGGAATGTCCATTAGCATTATGCAAAACCTTTTCGTTTTCACCCAAAAACATAGAACAATACAGCACAGAACAGGATCTTAGGCCCTCGATGTTGCGTCGACATGTGAACTAATCTAAGCCCACCCCCCTACACTATCCCATCATCATCCATATGCTTGTGGATTAAATGCCCCTAATGTGGCTGAGTTAACTACATTGGCAGGCAGGGCATTCCATGTCCTTACCACTCTCAGAGTAGAAAGCCTGCCTCTGACATCTGTCTTAAATCTATCACCCCTCAATTTGCAGCTATGCCCCCTCGTACAAGCTGACGTCATCATCCTAGGAAAAAGACTCTCACTGTCCACCCTATCTAATCCTCTGATCATCTTGTGTGTCTCTAATAAATCCCCTCTTCACCTACTTCTCTCCAATGAGGACAAACCCAAGTCCCTCAGCCTTTCCTCATAAGACCTTTGTTCCAACCAGGCAACATCCTGGTAAATCTACTCTGCACCTTTTCCAATGCTTCCACACCCTTCCTGGAGTGGGGTGACCAGAGCTGTATGCAATATTCCAACTGAGGCCGCACTAGCATTTTGTACAGTTGCAGCATGACATCACAACTCCGGAGCTCAATCCCTCTACCAATAAAACCTAAAACACCGTAAGACTTCTTAACAGCGCTATCAACCTGGGTGGCAACTTTCAGGGACACCAAAATCCCTCTGCACATACACACTACCAAGAAGTTTTACATTGACCCAATATTCTGCCTTCCTATTATTCTTCCCAAAGTGAATCACCTCACATTTATCTGCATTGAACTCCATTTGCCACCTTTCAGCCCAATTCTGCAGTTTATCTAAGTCTCCCTGCAACCTGCAACATTCTTCCACACTGTCCACCATTCCACCAACTAATATGCTCTAGCTGTTGTTTGATAGTCTTGCAGCTTCAATACATACCAATAACTTCCCTTCTTGGTAGTTATGCTCCCATAATGGGATCCCCTATGCCTGGACAATCTTATATCTGATGAGAGCATCTTTCACTTTTCCAAACTCATGGTGGTCAGCTAGTTGTGTCAGCGTCGTCACATTCTGATCAGTATTCTCACTCACTCCGAGCTCTTATGTCAAACGCTATAATGTGGAGTAGGAAGTATGTCTTCATAGCTCTCAAAATCTGTCCTCTTTTTGCCCTGTCCTCCAGTCAGGTTTATGCTGCAATATGGCTTAAAACACTCTTTCCTGTGCTCCTATAATGGGATTCCTTCCTGTAATTGCTCAGTATCCTGTTCAATTCTGTAGCTATTTCATAGTTTTAAAAGTGAGAGTAGAAAAAGTTCTGTCCTGTCTCACATCTCCTTCATATTCACAGCAGTAAGGATGGGAAAATTTACAGCTGCCCTGACTCACCCAGCACTTCAAATTTGCAGACTTCAGTTTCAATTTTTCTTTTGTTTTAAACAATGGTTGACTCTGCTACAATCTGAAGATTTGCTTCAGTCATCTTTTTCTAGATGCTTCAACTGGTTGGTAAGATGCACAAAGTGGCTGGTTCACTTATGAGAGGTCTCTGATTTATTAGTTACATACCACAGCTTTTACACAGCCACAAGAGGTTTTGCAGGAAAGTTGCACTGGATTTCTTCACATTTACAGTGGGCTTTAGCTACAGAAAACAAAGAGAACACACCTGACCGGGGGAAAAACGGGACACTTCTCTCTCTATCTGTAACTTGTTTCAAGCTCTAAGCCGCCCAGTTACCGGAGAACCAATTACACTGTTATTAGCAGACATCACAGTGTGTACATTAATTCTCTCTTTGCCATCAAAGCAGGTATAATGAGGAAAAGGAACCTGAAGTTTCACAAAGTTCCACAGCAGCACTGGACCACATCAGAACTGGATCGCAGCAGCAATGGCTCGCAGCAACACTGTACCACGGCAGCACTGGACCACAGCAGCAACTGACCACAG
Source organism: Stegostoma tigrinum (assembly GCF_030684315.1). Lineage (NCBI taxonomy): Eukaryota > Metazoa > Chordata > Chondrichthyes > Orectolobiformes > Stegostomatidae > Stegostoma > Stegostoma tigrinum. The sequence goes on from NC_081375.1 coordinate 17,830,919, forward strand.
CAGCACTGGACCACATCAGCACTGGACCGCAGCAGCACTGGGCCACAGCAGCACTGGACCGCAGCAGCACTGGGCCACAGCAGCACTGGACCACATCAGCACTGGATCGCAGCAGCAATGGCTCGCAGCAACACTGTACCACGGCAGCACTGGACCACAGCAGCAACTGACCGCAGCAGCACTGGACCATAGCAGTACTGGGCCACAGCAACACTGGACAAAAGCAGCACTGGACTGCAGCAGCACTGGCTCTCAGTGGCACTGGACCGCAGCAGCACTGGGCCACAGCAGCACTGGACCACAGCAGCAAAGGACTGCAGCAGCACTGGACCACTGCAGCACTGGGTTGCAGTAGCACTGAACCACAGTAGCACTGGATCGCAGCAGCACTGAACCACAGTAGCACTGGATCACAGCAGCACTGAACCACAGCAGCACTGGACTGCAGCAGCACTGGACTACAGCACCAATGGCCCGCAGCAACACTGGACCGTAGCAGCAACGGGCCGCAGCAGTATTGGACCATAGCAGCGCTGGACTGCAGCAGCACTGGGCCACAGCAGCACTGGACCACATCAGCACTGGATCGCAGCACACATCAACACTGGATCGCAACAGCAATGGCTCGCAGCAACACTGTACCATGGCAGCACTGGACCACGGCAGCACAGGACCACGGCAGCACTGGACCACAGCAGCAACTGACCACAGCAGCACTGGACCATAGCAGCACTGGGCCACAGCAACACTGGACAAAAGCAGCACTGCCTCGCAGTGGCACTGGACCGCAGCAGCACTGGGCCACAGTAGCACCGGACCACAGCAGCACTGGACTGCTGTAGCACTGGCTCGCAGCAGTCCTGGACTGCAGTAGCACTGGCTCGCAGCAGTCCTGGACTACAGCACCAATGGCCCGTACAGCAGCGTTGGACCACAGCAGTACTGGACCATAGCAGCACTGGACCACAGCAGTACTGGGCCATAGCAGCACTGGACCACAGCAGTACTGGGCCATAGCAGCACTGGACTGCAGAAGCACTGGATGGCAGCACACATCAGCACTGGATCGCAGCAGCAATGGCTCGCAGCAACACTGGACCACAGCAGCACTGGACCACAGCAGCAACTGACCACAGCAGCACTGGACCATAGCAGCACTGGGCCACAGCAGCACTGGACAACAGCAGCACTGGACTGCAGCAGCACGGGCTCGCAGTGGCACTGACCGCAGCAGCACTGGGCCACAGCAGCACCGGACCACAGCAGCACTGGACTGCAGTAGCACTGGCTCGCAGCAGTCCTGGACTACAGCAGCACTGGATTACAGCAGCACTGGTCCACAGCAGCAATGGACCGGATCAGCACTGGACAACAGCAGCATTGGACTGCAACAGCCCTGGACCACAGCAGCACTGGACCACAGCAGCACTGGACCGCAGCAGCAATGGCCCGCAGCAGCAATGGCCCGCAGCAGCACTGGACCGTAGCAGCACTGGCTCGCAGTGGCACTGGACCACAGCAGCACTGGGCAACAGCAGCAAGGGACCGCAGCAGCACTGGACAGCAGTAGCACTGGACTGCAGCAGCACTGGACAACAGCAGCAACGGACTGCAACAGCACTGGGCTACAGCAGCACTGGATCGCAGTAGCAATGGCCTACAGCAGCACTGGACCACAGCAGCACAGGACTGCAGCAGCACTGGACTGCAGCAGCACTGGACTGCTGTAGCACTCGACTGCTGTAGCACTGGACTGTAGTAGCACTGGACTGCAGCAGCATTGTACTACAGCAGCACTCTTCTGCAGTAGCACTGGACCACAGCAACACTGGATCGCAGCAGCACTGGCTCGCACTGGCACTGGACCGCAGCAGCACTCTTCTGTAATAGCACTGGACTGCAGCAGCATTGGACTGCAGCAGCTCTGGACTGCAGTAGCACTGGACTGCAGTAGCACTGGACCACAGCAACACTGGATTGCAGCAGCACTGGACCGCAGCAGCACTGGCTCACAGTGGCACTAGAATGCAGCAGGACTGGACTGTAGTAGCACTGGACTTCAGCAGCATTGGACTGTAGTAGCACTGGACTGCAGCAGCACTGGATCGCAGCAGCACTGGACTGCAGCAGCACTGGCTCGCAGTGGCACTGGAATGCAGCAGGACTGGACTGTAGTAGCACCGGACTGCAGCAGCACTGGACTGTAGTAGCACTGAACTGCAGTAACACTGGACTGCAGTAGCACTGGACTGCAACAGCACTGGATCGCAGCAGCACTGGACTGCAGCAGCACTGGACTGCAGCAGCACTGGATTGCAGCAGCACTGGACTACACTCAGCAGTGGCTCACAGTGGCACTGGAACGCAGCAGGACTGGACCGTAGTCGCACTGGACTGCAGCAACACTGGACCACAGCTACACTGGATCGCAGCAGCACTGGACCACAGCAACACTGGCTCGCAGTGGCACTGGACCGTAGTAGCACTGGACTGCAGCAGCACTGGACTGCAGCAGCACTGGACTGCAGCAGCACTGGACTGCAGTCGCACTGGACTGCAGCACCACTGGACCACAGCTACACTGGATCGCAGCAGCACTGGACCACAGCAGCACTGGACCACAGCAATACTGGATTGCAGCAACACTGGACTGCAGCAGCACTGGACTGCAGTAGCACTGGGCCACAGCAACACTGGATCGCAGCAGCGCTGGACTACAGCAGCACTGGCTCGCAGTGGCACTGGACCACAGCACCACTGGACTGCAGCAGCACCGGACTGCAGCAGCACCGGACTGCAGCAGCACTGGGCCACAGCCAGGACTGTGCCACAGACAGCACTGGATGACAATGTTTCACAGATACCAGATTTACCAACAGAATTCTACACCCTACTTAACATGAATGCTTTGGATGCCCAATGAACAATTGGATAAGGGTGCATACCTTAGAGCTCCTTGTGGAGGCAATGATATCCTTGGGAAGCCTCCCTGCTTCTCTGTGCGAAAGCACTATATGAGGCTTCTTTATGATGGATATGAGGGTGCAGGATTTCCCAACATAAAATTGTGTTACCTTTCTGACAGTCTTCTCAGATTATCTACTCATAGATCTTGCATCAGTGCTGTGACTGGAGTCATTGTGGCCTTTGTGCTACTCCCAAGACTATGTAGAAGGAGACAGTGATTGGAACTTTGTCAAAAAGCCCAGAAAGCACAGCAAACTCTAATAGCTGCCAGACAGCCTCCAAAGGGAGAAATATCAGGGGAAGCTTCAGGAAGGAAGCAAAGGAGAAGGGGAAGAAACAGAACACCCTTTTTGGGATAACTGCATTGTTCTGCTGGAGCAGTCCTGACATTAAAGCCACAACTTAAGGAGCTTGATTGCCAGTTCTGCTATGGCCCTAATGAAAGTGTGAGCAGTATTCTATCCTTCATTGTACATCAATCTGAGGGCTTTGTAACAACCTCAGGGGGATACCCCTTGTCACCCATTTGCCATCCCTGTCCGGCATGAGGATTTTAGAAGGAGGCAGGTACCTGTGAGTTCTTTAGTATGTAAGAATCATGGCTACTCCCAGGATATCTGGTGCAGACTTCCAGAATTTGCCATCACTGTGGAACACGGTGCCCTTCACAACTGAAGCTGACAAAATAGGGGATGCCTAGAGTGCAGATGAAGTGGGGATCAACAATAGTCTTCCGATAAGGATCAGAATAAGGAGGACTTTCCAAAACAGCATGTCAGAGCAATGCATTGCTGGCCTGAGGTCCAGAGATAACTTAAGTGCAACTTGCTTCCAGGATGAATGAGGCAGGTTTGGATTTTGTTTAATTCCTGAAGATTCTGTTTGTATTATGGCAAGCAGACGTTTTTTCGTTCAAGAAACATGTGGCCCATTTTACTTCTACTGTCCTTGACATTTGGTTCCTGGATAATTATCTTGTCATCCATCTAGTTATAAACTTGATATCTTGATGTGATCCCACTTTTAAGTATCTACATATAACATGTCCTGCTGACCATTGCGGTGAAAGCAGCAGTCAATGATATAGTATCGCATGGGTCTAAAGGTAAATAGCTCATAAGGCATCTTTTAGGATATCAGATTCAGATACAGTGTAGTGAAGTTTCTCATGATAGCCGGCAGGTTAAGAGGAATCGCTTTGACTCTTTCATCATCATTAACATTTCAAAGTTTTAGATTGTGCCTAGACTGCCATGCTGGCCTGAAATACTTAAGCATCTTGCAGACCAGCATTGAACAAGTGAGAGGCAATGTTTAGTGCAGTTTTGATAGACAGACCACTGCACTATGAGGTGGAGTAGACGTGTGAGATTCCCTGATAAACCAGAATTATTTTAGTTTCAATCAGCATTCGCAGTGCAAAAGATTTTCAGAATTAAGTTAGATATTAAGAAGATGTTTTTTAGACCCAGAATAGACTTTTGTCACAACAGGCTGCACAGACTGCAACAGTTCAAGGAAGAAGCTCACCACTTCCTTCTCAAGGGCAACTAGCAACTAGCAACAAATGCCAGTCCTGCAGTGATGCCGATGAGCGAATAAACAAAAAAAGGTTCTCCATAATTCTTATTACACCTCTCATTGTAAACATTAATTGAGCACTGAACAGAAAGATTCAGAGCACTGGTTGTATTAATGGGCAGAATGCCCCATAATCACCAGCGGCCTTCCTTTCCCTCTGCGCTAAAAGACAATGCAAGCCACTAAGGCTGGTAGCCTGTAACTAAACACTAAACTACCAATATGCTAAAAAAGCAACGTGACTCACACGAATGCTGGCAGCATTTAAGCCACTGCTAAAGACAGTGCGTGTGCAATTGGAATGCATAATAGTGGCTGGCAGCCCCCAAGGAAACTCGAAGCTAGTGAGTGTTGAGACTGAAATAACTCCACAAAGGCTGCTATCACATCTCCAAGTCAGCCTTAATTCACACGTGCACAGTATTTGACACTGGTCCGGCTTCCTCAGAGCCAGGTCTCACAGTGACAGACCCTATGACACTCCTGTTTATATCTGTCAGCCAGGACTCCCTGATTGGACCAAATTAACAGCCCTGATCAGGGAACTCATAATCAATGAGGTCCTGTAGCAGTTTCAGGGCAATCCCCAGTTTCCAAAGGAAAGACTGAAAGAAAATTTACCTTTTGTGAAGAACTCATCAACCAGGTATCTGTGCAGGCATCTGGGAACAGAGATTTTCAGATATATGAGACAACTCGACCAACAAACCAGCACCCGCCAGACATTGTATCAAGGGACGGGCATGGAAATGGTAATGAACCCGAAAGTGTGAACAATGGAGCCTATCTAGTTAATGGGATAACGATTTACTTTAATTTGAAAGCAGTTTGGGAGGCTCCATGAAGTCGTTAAAATTTCAGTTAAGTGAATTCGGGACAGTATCGACCCTTTTGTTTCCACGAATGATGAGATTAAACTGGCCCCAGCAATCACCAGAGATGCTTGTGAAATGGAATTATCTGAGGGGTGGAGCCAGCCAGTCCTTTGGAATCGCAAGGATAAGACGGGCAGCAGGGCCAGCTACCGGGGCTGCTCTTCTTCTTTTTCACTCTCCTTGCCCTGAGCTCGCTGCTCCCCTGGACACCAACTCCTTGGGGCTGAAGACATCGATCCTGTCGGTGACCTCAGACTTCGAAAGTCCGCAACAACACCTGAGGCAGAGAGGGAGCCCCACTGGACAAGCAACAAGTCCCTGTGACACCGTAAGAACCCTTTTCAGGCCTGGGACACTCATACTCTGGAGTAGTTGGTTAGGCATAGAGGGGATGCTGGTTATGTGAGTCTTAATTATAAGTACCCTGTAAATTGTGAAGGTTACAGATTTATGTTGTGTCTGCTCCGGTTTTCTTATATTTTATATCATAGTATAGAGTATAAGTTTTAAGTTTTATAAGTTTAATCGATGTATTGGGCAAGTTGAATTTTCCTGTAATAAAGTTCACTGGTAATTTTGGACTCATATTTGAGTCCATCTGCGCTCCTTCTGGATAGACCAATTTTGGCTGAGTTCACAGCAGGTCCCAGGCTATAACTCCAGTGTCAAGGACCAAAGGGTAATCCGGGCAATTTGAACCGCCCACTCAAGGATGGATTGCCGGCCAGGATCAGCAGTTTAATCTCTCTTTTTCTCTCTCTTGGGGGTACTGCCTGAGTGGGTAGGTAGCAGGTGGCCATTGTCCCACTAACAAGAAAGGGAATCGCCCAGGCATTGGTGGCGAACGCGATCACTGTGTGGAGAAAAGTTCCGACTCGCTGGTCAAGCTATAAACAATGAGATCATTTCAGCGCTCTCTCCAGTGGAGTTGCCCTAGTGCGGCATTCTGGGTCTTTGAAATTTCAGAGCCTGCTGGAGAGAGGCCACCATGGTAATCGGGGAACACCAGACACAGGCCTGCGTGCGGAGTAAAGGTAAGAGGCCCCTCCACAGTCCCACCTAGCTGACCTTGGTACTATCACTACAAAGACAGCAAGCTAAGAGCGATAAGATGCATCCTGTGCAGATGCATGAATTCTGTGTTTGCGTCCCTGCATATAAACCAACCTGGCAGAAGCTTGCAAGTTATGGATATTCCTAAACTTTAAAGTAATGTGTTGAAGAACTGAGATGGTGTGAGAGTTGTTCCCAGAGCAGGCATGGTGATGTTGTGAGGCTGGTGGTTTGGCAATGCTGAGTTAATGAAGGGTCAAGGAGGATGATGGTCATGAGCATACTGGGACTGGTCAGTGGTGAGATCCCAAAGTTGCCATTTAAGGCTTAAGGGGAAGATCACTAAGTTTTTTCTGGACATCAAATTTCCGACCTTTTCCAACTTCCTCATTGTTGCTCATGCTGCACCAGGGAGGGGAATGTTCTGTCCGATGCTTCAAACAAGTCCTGGGTTAATGTTAATAATGTCTTTCTCAGTCCCGTTTCACCAAGCTTCACTTCGGTAAATAGAGTTTAAAATATGACATCTGTAAGATGTGGGATCAAAAATGAATTATACCATGTGAAATAAATATGAGCCTCTTCAATACATACACTCACATATCCCTCTGTCTGGAGATAATGGGAACTGCAGATGCTGGAGAATTCCAAGATAATAAAATGTGAGGCTGGATGAACACAGCAGGCCAAGCAGCATCTCAGGAGCACAAAAGCTGACGTTTCGGGCCTAGACCCTTCATCTTGATGCCCGACATCAAGAACATTTTCGGAGCAAGGCTCCTAAGACCATCAGGAATCATTGTGGCCCACAAGCCCACAGCCACTCTACAACAAATACTTACAAGGATTAAAGACCCCATTCCCACAACATGCAGCACGGATGGGTTTACCATGCAATGAATGCCACAAACATTACATCGGACAGACAGGAAGGAAACTAGCCATTGGAATTCATGAACATCAGCGAGCAGCAAAACGGTACAACAAACTTTCTTTGATATTGGTACATTCAGATAATGAAGGCCATCAATTTAATTGGGACAAAGTAACTAAGAGTAGCCCAAACATAGACACACACGGAAATTCCTAGAGGCATGGTTCTCCACCCATACTTCAATCAACATACATATAGAATTGGACTCCATATACAAACCCATACCGATCAAAACCAGAAATCACACAACTCACCATAACGGACTGGATCATATAAATTCCAAGCGGTGTAGAATAACATTGCTTCATTGGATGCTCCACTGATGATGTCCCCTAGCATGGTGACAAAATGTCTGAACAAAAACAAGCCAGCTCGGCGAGCAAGTCAACACCCTCATCTTAAGTATGCATTTAATATAGCCCTCAGATATTTCAATGTTTGCGCATCAGTACTGTTGTAAGTACATTGACAAACTATCCTCAGTTCCTTACATCCCTATGAGTGGGAAAATAAACCCAAAATTATATTTTTCACTGTCACCTGGATTCAGTTCAATGTAACTTATTGGTTAACTTGGAGGCAAAGAGTCGAATTCACAATCCAGTTCAGGATTTGAGTATGTATCCAGACTTGCAATATCGTTAGAACTAAGGGAGTGTTGCTAGATTAGTCATGGCCTCTGTATGTGTAGCTCTGGTGGACTAACTATCCCATAATATTGTTTAAAGAAGAACAGAGGGCTCTATCCACATCTGAGCTAATATTCTTCCTTAGCATCAGACAAGAAAAGCATAGTTTAATTGGTCAAGCCTTTCATTTTCTGTTTGTGTGAGGCAGACCTGTGCATTCTATTACAACTGATAAGAGTGATTCCAGTTTTTCAAACCGTTAATTGAATGTGAAGCCCTTTGAGACACCATAATTGGTGTGGTAAAGAAATGAAAGCCCTTTCCTCTTTACCACTTTCTTCGGAATAGTGATTAGAAGTATTCCTCCCCAAATTATGGTCATTTTTGGTTTGCATAAATCTTCATTATATCACTCTGAGATATCAATGGACCCCATGCCAATCTCCTGTTAAGAGAATATTACTCTTTGCTTTAAATAATCAGGTGGAATTAATGCATACATACTCCTTCCAAATAACTCCCCTCAACTGCAATATTCTACTAATTCAGAATATAGAGACATAGCGGTGTCTTGGTAATGCCACTGGGTTAATAATTTTCTGGACACTATTTCAGCCAGTGGAATTTGAATCCAATGAATAAATCTTAATGTAAAGCGAATCATGACAACTATCATTGATTAATTTTAAAAAAAATCTGTGTGTCTTTCCCCCACACAAAAAAATAGAAATTGCTAGAGAAACTCAACTGGTCTAACTGCACCTGTGGAGAGAAAACACTACCAATGTTTCAAATCCAGTCACACTTCTTGAGAAGCTTTGAAATTCTGGAGTGTTGAAGAAGAGGCACTACAGCCAAAACATTAACTCCATTTTCTCTTAAGAGATGCTGCCAGACCTATTAAGTTTCTCTAGCGATTTCTGTTCTTGCTTTATTTTTTATCAGATCTCCAGCATTCACAGTTCTTTGTTTATTGTAGTGTTTTTCCCTAATGTCATTTAGGAAATAAATCTGGTCCACATGTGGCTCCAGACCTACAGCATTGTGGCTAACTATTAATTGCTGTCTGAAATTTCCTACCAGGGCACTTAGTTCAGAGCTATTGGCAATGACAAGAAATGCTGGCCTTCCCACTGATATTGTTTCTCATCAAAGAAGAAATGAAAAATTAATTCAAAATGTATTGCTTCTCTCAATATGAAGCAGGCACAGGACAAGCAGTTTGAAGATTAATGTTTAATAGGGGCACAGTGTTAAGTACAGTCTGGGGAAACTACAGATTGAGATAAGGTATCCCCAGTTGGAAGTTGTATTAAACTGGTTCATATCCATGTACAGGTAAATGGAGCATCTGTTACAGGGTTATGTTTCACAGGATAAACTTCAATAGTTCAATGGAAAACCTTATTGTTACTCACTGCACTGCAGCCTCTCTGGTTACATTTGTCCATTTACGTATGAATGTCTTTTCTGAGTTGATATTTCCCCTTGGCTTTCCAGAGTAACAAACCTAAAATTCCTTCCGAATCAAAGACGCATTGTAATTTTTCCACCAATTACATTTTTTACTGCATCTGAAATGTTTTCACTTTTAAATGTACCTGAATTAATAGATGTTTTTGTCAAAGTCTATACAAAATGGTGAGCAAAAGACAGGTCATTAGAGACAAGTGCTAGCACACTCCCTTTACTAACATCTTTGCCATTGTTCAGTTTCTGTAGAAATGGGTTCTCATAATATTATCAACTGAATTAAAAGCAGATATTAGTTTTCTGGCTTCCATAATTTTAGTTCCCTTCATTTATCCTTTAAATAGCTTCCCTCTTTTGAAGTCTTCAAAGGGGATATCTTATGAATTACACTGTAATCCAAAACATTTATCAGGAGGTACTAAATATCATTAAGTATATACACTTGCCATCCACTGTTTAGAACTTTAGCAGTACAGAGTATCAAACGCATAAATGCATTTGAGATATTGATCTGTAATTACTAAATGGCATGACTGAGGGGCTGAATCATCTACTTCTGAATCATTATATTCTATTTAACAGGGATTCCTGTGGTATATTTTACTCATACTTTTCTCACTTGTGATTTCTATTCAAGCTCCAGCACTGAGCCCATTGGTAATCACTGAGTGACCCATATCTTTCAACGTTGCTGTGTATTCCCAGACTATGCATTGTATTATTATGATGAACAAGGAGTTTCCAAACTTAAGGTCACCATCTCATGAACAATTCATGTTTTGAATATCTCTTCCCTTGAGGTAGTAATTGCAGGCTATGAAGAGATTCCCACTCTCATTAGGCCTGATTAAAATGTCCAAAACCACAACTGGTCCTCACTATTCCTCTGCCAAATGCTACCAATCGAGAAGGGCAAGGGTAGCAGATGTGTAGAGACACTGCTGCCAACAAGTTCCTTTCTAAGCCATGCGCCATCAGGACTTGGGACTAGATGATTGTTCTTTCCTTGTCAATGAATCAAAATTGTAGCAGCTTTGCAGGTGTATTTACATCAGATGGCAACTTCCCACCATCTTTCAAGGTGAATTAGGGATGGACAACAAATGCTGTCAGCAATTCTGAAATCTCATGGAAGATTTTTTTAAGTGCCACATGCGATCCATTGGTTTTATGGCAGAGCGATTGTCTGTGTGAGGTTTGAACATTCTCCCCATGTCTGCGTGGGATTCCTCCCACAGTCCAAAGATGTGCAGGTTGGGTGGATTGGCCATGCCTAATTGCTCATAGCCTCCAGGAATGTGCAGGCGAAATGGGCTAGACATGCAAAATGCGATAATACAGGAATAGGATAAGGGGGTGGCTCTGGGTGAGATTCTTTTGAAATGGTCGGTGTGTACTCAACAGGCCAAATGGTCTTCTTCCACACAGTAGGGATTCTGTGATTCTATGATCTGTTAAAGATGTATATAAGCTGCTATCTGTAAAATGTATAATACTGTACGATATAGAAAAACTTCTGTCTGCCAATGAAACATCTAACCAAAAATTGTCTGCTGTGTGCTAGGAAAAAGACATATTTATCTCATTTGACATGTAACAGTTTATTATAATTTTTCTGTACATCAATATTTTCCATTTCTTTTCTACATTTTTTTTGGTTCACATAGTTTTATTTTTCACTTCATTTTTGTTCTGTGGTGTCTCGTATTAGTTAACCATTGTGTTTTTGAAATTACATTATCTGGTTCAATTTAATTGTTATTCACGTATGTTGTTCTGAGCAAATAAGTATGACTGGGAGACTTATGATGTTCTGTCTCAAGAACTGAATGGATATTTTCGCAATTACTCATTTGAACATGATAATTTTTGACATTTTTGTTACAGATATTGTCATATTGGTTACCAACTACCTGTGTAAATAGCAGAGAAATGCTGGATAATCAAGAGCTAGGATTTGATTGAATGTTCCCGTTTGGGATCATTTCAACTTTAACACAATACACACTAGGCAATTCAGGTTGGTCTAACTGCTAATTTTATTCTGTAAAATAGAATAGAATAGTCTATATTGTCAGGCACACATGAATGAATGCAGTGAAAAGTTTGTAATGTCGCCTCTATTCATCATCTCAGGTATAGGCTAGCTAGGTAGAGCTACTTTAAATTTGAAGTAGTTAGAAAAAGATTAGCATGGGAATACAGAGTTTAAAAAAGTCCAGAATGATAATAAAAAGTATCTCTAAAGCACACAAGTTATAGTCCTTTCTCAGAACACAGCTGCTTCTGCACATTAGCCTCTGCCCTGGACTCATCTCCAGGACACGTCCCTTCCAGCCAGCCCCGACTCTCTCTGCTCCCACTCCAGGCTCCGGCCCACGACTCAGCTCCCAGCTCTGTCCTGCACTCACTCTGCTCCCACTCCAGGCTCCGGCCCACGAATTCAGCTCCCAACTCCTGGCCCGCACTCACTGTGCTCCCACTCCAGGCTCTGGCCTGCGACTCAGTTCCCAGCTCCCGGCCCACACTCACTCTGTTCCCTCTCCAGGTAGTGTCCAGTGACTCATTTCCGGGACTCAGCCTGTGCTCACTCTTCTCTCGGTCTGGGCTCTGGGCTCTGGCAGTGACTTGTTTCTGGGGCTTGCCTTGAAGGTTGGCCCGGGCTTGGTTTGGTCCCCTCTGGGCCCCGGCAGTGACTCGATTCTCGTGCTAGCCTGCTCCATTCTCCATTCCCTCTGGGTAGGGTAGTTTGAGAAGTTAAAAGTTGAGGGTGGGCAAGGGTGAGGAGCAGAAAAACTGCAGCAATAAAGGAGAAAAGAAAGATAAAGAGAAAAGGGACTAACGAGCAGAGGAGCTCTGGCTGGAATGTCCTACTCTGCCAACATTTTAGCCTGTGTAAGTATTGGGCTTGACAATATTTCACCATGAACTTTCAGGAAGGATATTATTAAATTGGAGAGGACCCAGGCAAGATTTACAAGGATGTTGCTGGGAACTGGAGTCTATTTGTTATAGGGAGAGGCTGGATAGGCTGGGATTTTTTTCCACTGGAGCATAGGAGGTTGAGGGGTGACATTATAGAGGTTTACAAGATCATGAGGGGCAAGGATAGTTAATAGTAAATGTATTTTCCCTCGGGTGGGAGAGTTCATAACTGGGAGCATATTTTTAAGGTGAGAGGAGAAAAGTTTAAAAGGGAACTGGCGGTGGCGGGGGTGGGGGGGGAATATTTTCATAGAGAGGGTGGTTTGTAAGTGGCATAAGCTGCCGGAGGATGTGTTAGACACAGATATGGTTATGTTCCCATGCTACGTGACTTTATGACTTTATGTCTCTGAAGAAATCTGAATTTGTTTGGTCCTAACCTCACTCACTTTCATTGCAGAATGGTTGCATTGGAAGAAATTGTGCTGGCACCAGTAAAGCTCATGAATAATCCTGTGGTGGAAAACTGAACTTCCTACCTCACCAGGAAGAAGAGTTTGTTAGCTCTAAATAATAATGGAACATGCCTGAATTACAAGTCATCACAAACTGGCCTTCATTCCATTCATGACCCTTTACTATTGCTTGATGTGGTCAAGCAAATTTGGTCCAAACTGGCATCAGCAAGCCGGAGAAATCAAGTCTGACTGTAAATTAGCCAAACAAAATTTAACAGCAGCCTGCAGCTGATCAGCTATAGAGAACGGTGGAAATTAGGGCAACCAGTTACAGCAAACCCAATGGTTGTGCACTGGAGACGTCTTGATCAGACATTCTGGCATTTTGACTGCCTGAGTATGTGCACTTTACACACCCGATATAGCAACAGTGAAGGGTGTTAGTGGGCCCCCATTAGATAATTTGAACCTGCTGCTATGTTGGGTAGGGTACTTGCGAATTAGAATGCAGGATGTTAGAATTTGTTTGTGAAAATGTTAGGGAAAAGAGTGCGTTATCCCTTTAAGATGTGATGTGCTTTTCTAAGCTTGAAGAATAAAAGTAATATTCTTTCTCAGATGGACAGAGCTAGATGGAGATTAAGTATTATGAGAATTTGGAAAATGCTCACATAATGTTTTAACAAGGAATAGTTTGTTAATAAAATCAAGTTGAATCGTGAAATGAATTCTGTGTCCCTTTGTCCACCTCACTGATAAGAGAGCTTGGGTGAAGTGTTTTTAATACATAAATTAGTTAAAACATCCAAAGCATGGACAACATTGGTATCCCTAGATGAGCTTTGACTATAAATATTTTATAACCTCTGAGGTCAAACCCTTTTCAGAGGCAGTAGATCTCTCGGTACCCGTAGAATCTTTCCCCCAGATTCTTACCCTTACCCAGTTACCAGAATCCAGGACAGCTAGAACAATAATCCAATTACATCTATAATCCCGTTTACTGAAACAATTGTCATATTTGAGACCACAGCCGACCCCCTACCCCCGACATGTTTTCCGCTTTGGTTCTCCTCATGCTCGATGTTATGGACGGGGTAAAATGAACATTAAAGTGCGTGAGTCCCACAATCCATTCCACCTTCTACAACTGTCCAAGTGTGGGATTCAACAAGGGACAGCCCATGGAAGAATTGAATAAGTAGAGGCTGCGAAAAGCAGAGCACCCAATAGCATTTGTCAGGTGCCTATATGCACAGTTCACAGGAGTCTTCAGTGACCTAAATCAGACTGTGCTGACACTGCAAGGCAGGGACATTTGAAGGCGAAAGCTTGTCTCAAATGCTACTGAGGCTGTGAGGAAAGCCAATGAAAATTTTGGCCCAAAGACAACACCTACACAGAACACTGATCTCGGGAGAAAGAGATTCATAAATGCCAACACCCCAAAATCAGACAAGGTAAAACATGCACCAGTAAAACCTCCTGTCCTGTGTGGAGGAATGTAGGTGGTGACCGGAACAGGGAGAGTTATTATCAGAGCCATCCACCTCCAACCCATCCTGCAGTGAGAGAGGTCCTAGGAAACAAAAGCCAACGCAAGGTCAATGATACAATTTTGGGTCACTTTGTCAGAAATTGTAGGGTACTCCATCAACAAGCACCATCGCCAGAACAAGAACAGAGACCCAACCCCCAGCTGTGAGAGAGCCCGGTGAGACAAGCCGCTGCACATTTCGTGACACAGCCCTTATTTGTTAATCGTCAGTCTGATACACATGCTAGACCGTGGCAGATCCAGGCCGCCCCACAGTAAGGAATGCTGTATCATGTGAGATAATGTCGGGTGATGCTGGCTGAAAGGGAAATTGGAGACCATCCTGTCGTGTGTGACTTTGTGAGTGCAAATGTGTATGCATGTTTGTGTGTGTGTTTGTGAGTGTGTATTTGTGCACGTGTGTGCAAGTTTGTGTCTGGGCGTGTGTGTGTGTGTGTGTGTGTATGTATTTGAGTGTTTGTAAGTGTCAGTGTGACTGTATGTGTGTATGCATGTGCGCATGTTTGTGTGTGTGTGTGTGTGTGTTCGTGAGCGTATATATGTGTGCATGTGTGTTTGTGAGTCTATGCGTGTGTGCATGTGTGCATGTTTGAGTGTGTGCTTGAGTGTATGTGTTCGTGCATGTTTGTGTGTGTATATGTGTCTGTGCATTTTTGTGTATGTGTGTGTTTGTGAGTGTATATGTGTGTACATGTGTGCATATTTATCTGTGTGTTTTGTGAGTATATATGTGTGTACATGTGCACATGCTTGCATGTGTGTTCATGAATGTGTGTGTGTGCACGTGTGTGTGTATGTGTGCATGTTTGAGTGTATGTGTGTGTGCATGTGTGCATGTTTGTATGTGTGTGTTCAGTGTATGTGTGTGTGCATGTGTGTATGTGTGTGTGTGTGTGTGTGTGTGCACATTTGTGCGTGTGTGTCTGAGTGTTTGTGTGTGTGCATGTTTGTGTATGCGTTTGAGTGTATATACGTGTATGTGTGTGTGTACCTTTGTGAGTGTATATGTGTGTGCATGTGTATATGTGTGTGTTTCAGTGTATGTGTGTGGTTGTGTGTGTGTCTGAGTGTTTGTGTGTGTGTGCATGTTTGTGTATGTGTTTGTGAGTGTATATGTGTGTACGTGTGTGCATATTTATCTGTGTGTTTTGTGAGTATAAATGTGTGTACATGTGCACATGCTTGCGTGTGTGTTCATGAGTGTATGTGTGTGTGTATGTGTGTGCGTATGTGTGCATGTTTGAGTGTGTGTTTGTTTCTGTATGCGTGTACGTGTGTGTGTGCATGTTTGAGTGTTTGTGAGTGTATGTGTGTGTGCATGTTTGTATGTGTGTGTGTGTGTGTGTGTGTATTTGTGTGTGTGTATGTGCCTGTTTGTGCATGTGTGTGTGTGTGCGCACATTTGTGCATGTGTGTCTGAGTGTTTGTGTGTGTGCATGCTTGTGTATGCGTTTGAGTGTATATACGTGTATGTGTGTGCTTGTTTGTGTGTACCTTTGTGAGTGTATATGTGTGTGCATGTGTGTATGTGTGTGTTTCAGTGTATGTGTGTGTTTGTGTGTGTGCGTGTCTGAGTGTTTGTGTGTGTGTGTGCATGTTTGTGTATGTGTTTGTGAGTGTATATGTGTGTACGTGTGTGCATGCTTGTGAGTGCATGTGTGTATGTATTTTTGTGGATTTATGTGCAGATGTGTGTTTTTGTGTGTGTGTCTTTGGTGTGTGTGCATGCGCATGCCCTGCTTACATGCCAGGGCCTGGCTCTTCCACCTTATCCTCATGGAAGGTCAGAATGATTGCCTTTGAAAAGGAGTTGTTTGTCGCTCGGGGCTAAAGCGCCACACAGGCCAATTTCTTGAGTGAACGGTTTCCAACCATCCCTTTTGCTTCAGGGTTGCTACTCACCAAGGCCTTGGTCTGGATGGGTAACTGGGCCTTGTGCTGGATTGTGATTGGAAATTCAGATTGGGTCTGGATCAATGACTAGTCCGGGATCTGGAATAGGGCTTGGGTAAGGGTCCACTTTCCCCAGATCGTCTGGAGCCGGTGGCTGTTGTATTGGGATCCAGAGCAATTGGTAGTACCTACCAATTTTTTTTTTAATCCAGTAACATTCTTGATACAGACAGGCTGGCCTCATCCACCACTAGGTAGGATCCTGAATATCTCGGGGACAGGAATGTTCCTAGTTAGAAAATTTATAACATCACCTGCTGTGCCTTTTCCTGTTCTCCATTCTTTTTGTGCAACTGTACACTTTCTGATAGAATTTTCACAGTATTTTCATGGCAAAGGACTTCAACTTTGGGCACTGTCAAGTCTAGTCCTATTAAAGGTTTGATACCTCCCATGGGATTGAAGAATGCCACCCTTATATTGGAGAGGAAGGAGATTCCATCAGCCTAGCTTAGGCATGTGGGTCATTGCAGTCATATCCTTTGTCAGATGGATAGAGTTACACAGAGAGTAAATATTGTGGGAATTTAGGAAATGCTCACATTGAGTTTTAGTATAGGAATATTTTGTTAATGTCGAACAACAAACTGAATTCTGTGCCCTTTGTCCACCTCACAACAAGTGTTTTTCATACATAAACAGGTGGAAATGACGAACACCTGTCTGATGCTGCTACATTCCCACCTTACCATGAACAATTATTTCAATATTTTAAAGGGTTTTTTTGCTCAGATGTTTGTGGGCTTTTCCTCTGAACTAAAGTTCACGTTTTCGCACATTGATTTGGCTGGATTTTTTTTAAGTGTAAGAAATCCTGGCAAACTAAGCCAGAGATTGAAAAGACTTTTCCGGCATTGTGCTGGCTGAATCCTCCTGGCACTCTTATTAATTTCAGGCCATTTCTCCATATAGCTATGAACCATTTCACACTCTTCTGAAGGAACTCTGGATTCGGTTGTGGCTGTTTCTTCTAAAATACTGGTGAGTTTTTGTACGTGTTTCCTTCTTAACCCATTCACAATATTTTACTCAATAAATCAAAATTCCCTTGGTTGAACCCAATGATAAGAGATGCATCAATTTTATGAATAATCTAAAAGCCTACAGAGGCTTTTGGATCAGGAAGCATACGACTCTTCAATGATGCTTGCTGGTAAGTTCATGTTTGACACCTAATTGAAAAAGTAATTTGAGATATGGGCACTTAATTATTTTATATCATGTTTAAATAGTTGAGATGTTCCAATCTATTTTGTTTTGTGAATTTGTAGTAACTGGCAGCAGAGGGAAAGTGTTGCCTTAAGGAATCAACTTCTCATAGTGTAGCACCATCATTGGTGGAAAGAGGTGAGTTTTAGTATAAATTCCAAATATAAGACTTGAGATATAAAATGGGCATGTTTGACAAGAATAATTATAAAAAAAAAATCATTCATGAGCCAGATGACAAAGTCTGTTTCTATGTCATTTCAAAGTAAATGTCCAGACTTGACTTTAAATTATTATAATTTATGTTCATTTTGTGCAGAGCATTCTTAAGCATTTAGTCATGCAGAATTCATGGAAGAAATTGTCATACAGATTATCTAATGGTGTGCCAAACAGATGAAATTACTTCAGAAACAAGTAATAGATGCTTCTTCACCTTGTATTGGAAGATTGTCATCCAATTGCTCCATTCAGACAATTTCTTAAACCTCAGTTCAGAGAGAGCTGCCATCTTTTATGGAGCTAGAAAGAAGAAGTAAGTGAAATCACCGCAGTCCTAATAGGGCATTGGCTGCTTTTGCATTAGACAGATATGACTAGTGTGATTTAAGAGTCTCTACACCTTGGGAAAGGGGGAGAAGTTGAGAATGAAAATCTTTCATGCTAACCTCAACCAGAGTGGGAATTAAACCCATGCTGTTGGTGTAAATCTGTATTATAAAGGAGCGATCCAGCCAACTGAGCTAGCTAACCCGAAGGCAGAATAAGAATTGTTGAGGTACAGCATAAAAATTCAACCAAGAATATACATCAGAACTGGTCAGATTTCGTGGTAGAATCTAATAGAACATAGTAGAAACACATTCTCCTCCGTGACATACATTAAGGACACAACATGTGTGTATGCCTCTCTTGCGAGTGAAATTGGTGGTGTAGATTACCAAATCATTTAATAAACTGCCACTCAGTGCAATCATGAACTTATCGATCCCTCTCATTCATGAAACATGAGTAACTGCTTTGAATTCTATAAGTATTAACACTTTAGTCACATTCAAGATGTCGTACCCATTACAAACTAAGATCATCTAGATTACATCCACTGCTAACCTTCAATACAGTGTGCACTGTTCCAATATGCTTAAACCCTGATTAAATATAAGCGATACATTTGGCTGCTGAAACTGAAAGAGAAGAAAAGCAAAGGGCAACATGCTTAAAGAAGACTGAAGATTGTTATTTATTGTAACACATTGGGTCTAAACAAAATTCCAACAGCCA
The DNA here is from genome assembly GCF_030684315.1 of Stegostoma tigrinum. Classification (NCBI taxonomy): domain Eukaryota; kingdom Metazoa; phylum Chordata; class Chondrichthyes; order Orectolobiformes; family Stegostomatidae; genus Stegostoma; species Stegostoma tigrinum. The sequence goes on from NC_081375.1 coordinate 17,849,815, forward strand.
ATTTGAAATGCCTCACATTATATTATGCTGACTTGAAAGGCCAATGGTAATCCAAACTTTAATGACATCAGATTAATGTCAGTTCTGTGGCTAGAACACTATTATTCATTGCGGCAGTTTGTCAGTAAAATGTAAAATAACTCCTTACATGGACTGCAAACCAGAAGGGCAAGTGCACCAAAGATGCTATAATGCAGCGATGAAACCAGGAAATTTGTTGAAGATTGTAACGCTTAAAGTCACGCTTTCAAGCAAATATTTCAACGGTTGTAATGTTCACACTGTGATTTTGGAGTGTAGGTGCCGGTTATAGTGTACACACATTATGTATACACACCAAGTAACCATGGGCATGGATTAGAGGCACATTTTAAAATGATTCATGAGCATCGATGTGGAAGTTAAGAAACTATTTCAGATTTATTTACCCATCTTTTTAGTACTCGGAACTGAGGTTGTTGCTTTCCTGTACATACTGTTCTGTGTTCTATGACATTTGAAACTTGTAACATGCAGCCTGATATGAAATCAATACATGCAACTTTGTGAGAGAACTTCACATGCTGAATGTGTCTTTTAAATATTATATCCTGTAGGCTGCATCTCCACTGTTATTCAAAAATATAGTCAAGGATAGAAAGGCCAGAAACTTTAATTGCATGAAATGCTCACTTGATCAGCAAGTCCCACAATGAAAGATGCTTTGATTATGTAGTAATATCTGGTAAAGTGAGAAATTCCCAGACGCAGAGGGAGTGGAATTCAATGTTGTGATGGAAAATTAATTTCCATTAATGTTTCATAACGTCATGACTTGGACTTCATACCTTCCTCCCACTTGCAGTGAAACAAACATTGGCAGTATCTGCACAATCTCCTGATTAACTCCAGGGAAATGTGACGAACTCGGGCCAGTCATTAAATTTTCTCCCTTCAAGTTCTCACTCGAGTGAACAACAAAACGAGCTCTTTACGCACCCAGCTCTCTGATCCCAAAACATGACACGGACAGTGCCAGTCACCCGGATTTGCCGTTAGCTGTGTCAGCAGTTAGAAAATGACAGCAGAAATAAATAAAAGTTCATCGAAGGAACAGCCTTGTAATTGCGATGGAAAGAATGTGGTATTGGATGCAAAAAGAAGCCTGCCATAATGGCACAGCTCATCCCTGCCTCCCTAACCTGTCCTTCCTCCCACCTATCCCCTCCTCCCACCTCAAGCCCCACCCATCTCCTGCCTACTAACCTCATCCCGCCCCCTTGACCTATCCGCCCTCCCTGGGCTGACCTATCTCCTCCCTACCTCCACACCTACACTCACCTTTACTGGTTCCATCTCCACCTCTTTGACCTCTCTGTTTCCTCTCCACCTATCTTCTCCTCTATTCTTCTTCTATCCGCCTCCCCTCTCTCCCTATTTATCTCAGAACCCCATCCCCTTCCCAATTTCTGAAGAAGGGCCGAGGCCCGAAACGTCAGTTTTCCTGCTCCTCTGATGCTGCTTGGTCTGCTGTGTTCATCCAGCTCCACAGCTTGTTATCTCAGATTCTCCAACATCTGCAGTTCCTCCTATCTCTGCCATAATGGAACATTGTGCTCTCCTTCAAAGTACATGGAACTCTTCCGTAGTCATGCTGTGACTGGACCAACCCCACATGGATTGCAGCTGTTCACAGAGGCAACTCACCATTACCTCCCCCTGGGTAATTACATGTAAGCAACAAATGTTGATCTTGCCAGCAATGGCCACATCCTATGAATTAATAAAAATATTTGGGTAGGTGGTAGTTATCTACTGTGGATGAGAAGCACCAGGGCATACAAAGGTCATGAATTTATGCATGGCTTCTCTATCATCTGGATGTCCCAAAGCAATCTACAGCCAATTATGCACTTATGATATGTAGTCCTTGTCACAAAACGGAAAGGTAGCCGTTATTAATGCATAGCAAGCTCCCACAAGTAGACATGTGATAATGATCAGACAACATTGGTATGGGCAAGATGGGTGGAATGGCCATCCTCTGTGCTATATCATTTCTCTGGTTCTCTGTGTTTTAAGTGATGTTGTTAGACAGGGATTAATATTGACCAAGACACCAAGGGAAAATGTCTTGCTATCCTTCGAGTGTTACTCAGGGACCTCTTATGTCAGCTGAGAAGGGAGATGTAACCTCCATTTCATCTTTGTCTGCCCATACTAGTGGTTCATAGAGTGACTTCAGAATCTCCAACAAAATTCCAGCATCTCTGCCAGTGTGTTGACAAGGATTGACTGCGTGAACTTGGTAAAATCATTGCACTCTAATAAGAGTAACCATGGTCCAACATCTTTAAAACATGCTCAAGTGGAACTTGAAAAGCTACCCTTTATTTCATATCAGCGTTATTGGAAAGCTGGAGGTGTTCTTGCTAGAAAATTTGTCTGCTAGCCAGTCTAAGGATCATTTACCAAAATAATTGGTTGCAACAATGAAGCCAGCATACAAATACACCCCATTAAGGAACAGAGGCATGCATGTAAACATTAGTGGAGCAGATTGCTGTGGGAACAACCGTGCCAAGACTCCCACATAAAGAACCACACGTCAATGTAGAATTCAGTTACTGTAACGTAAATATCATCATCTGGTTTAAAAGGAAAAAAAAATGTCTTTAAGCTCTGAGAGGAGGAGATTCAGACTTTTTTTCTGAAGCGATCTTTGCTGTTATAACAAATTGGAAGAAGTAGACAAATAACCATTGTTCACATGGCATTAATAATGAGCATATAGGCAATTCTGAAACATCAGATACAGGAGGACAAGTGCTGCTATGGAAACACAATCCTTGATAGCAGCGTAAGTGCCAAATATATGATCGTCTTCCCATCTGGAATACACTGTGGGCAAGTTTAGTCATCAAAAGACATATAATAGGAATCATTCTGAATTGTATTAATGTGAAATGAAACTACAATGATCAGAGGCAAATTCTTTGCCATCTCATTTATCTTCCATAAAGCTTGTATCTGCGGTTTCTTGATGGTTTCTTTTTGAGTTCACTCAGGACACTTGTGCATGAATGCCAGAGTGAAAAACCAGCACACAATGGATTTTTAAAACATAAAAATCTGGCACAGTCTAAAATGACTGATGGCTTAAATCTGGGCACTGAGTATCGGCATATGATGTGTGAAAGCAAGCGATTACTTTGAAAATGCAGTGGGACTGAAGCTGCCTGGATATTAAATAAATCCCAGAGCTGTTGTTTTGGGAATGAGGGAGAGAGGAACTAATATGTGTGACAGTCTGAAGAGGGATGTGAGTATTGAGACTTAGTTCAGATTACGCTGTTCTGTTCGACTGCTACAGATAAAGAGCAGAAATGGGATATGGAAGCCTGAATGCTGATGGTCGCTGCTTTCTCAGCACAACCTCCATGATGGCTACAAACAAACTACCATCCAAGGCACAAACACGTGCCCACCTGTAGCCCTCCTCCAAAGAGACAGACATACATCATCTACCAACCCATCGCAATCATCCTGGCACTTACACCATGTGATACCATGTGCTGTGGGAGAACAGACTCATATTGTTCCAAAAACTAGCATTGAAAGGTTGCAGCACTTTCCATACAGGGACAGGAGCCCAGACTGCAGACTGGACCAGACTGGCTCTCAGGCATGCTCCCTTGTTCTTTTAGTGCTCACTTGTTTAACACCTATGCATATGCTCATTGCATCTCTGCCTTGACAATTAGTGCAGTAGAAATAAAGCAATTGGTTCTTTGTGCCACTAAGCACTCTTCAGTTTAAAGAGCACACATCCTGCAATGTGGGAGTGTGCCTTGTCAATACACAATGCCCAACAGATTACACAGCTGGACATTGCATGTGCAGCAAGCAAACAACCACATCTCAAAGTCTTAGGAGAGTCATCCTCACTGAAGTCTGTGAAGGCACTCATCAGTCAGGGGATCCTGGCACAGGAAGTCAAGAGCAGCCTTCCATACCAGTAAAGGGAAATGGCCATGGCAACCCATCTGATTAGGGTTTTCTCAGTCAGAAATCCACACCTCTGCAGTCCAGGAGCAGGCAACAGTCAGTCCTTTGGCCCCCTAACAGCCGGTCTTGGGGGTAAGACTGATGCGGTCAGGGAGATGCTTGGGCACCAGTCAGGGTTCTGAGAATGTCTTGGACACAGCTATTTGGTAATCTTGGTCAAAGGATGGCCCATGGTCAGATTTCCAGACCTGACCAAAGTCAGGAGCACTCTGGCTTCAAGGTGGGAGAGCAGAGGATGACTCCATCTTGGCTTGGTCACCTCATACACTAGGGGTGGGGGGTGCGGCAGTGAAAGGTGCATGTAGATGGGTTGGGAAGGGACCTGTGGAAGTGTGAAGCCTGTCACCTATTATTGTGCTGGAAATTAAAATTGTGCAATGGGAAGAAAATGATAGGTGACAATACACAGGGTGGGTGGGTAAGTGATACTCCTGTGTGGGAGGAGCCTGCAGCAAGCACCAATCATCAGGCTTTTAAAGGAGATTAAAACTGGTAGCATGCAACGTGCAGACACACTCAGCTTGAACTTCTAAGGGCTGGAAAGGTATGGGTAGGGTGCAGGTGAAGGGTCGCCTCCACAGTGCCCTGAGTGGAAAGTGCAGAGGGGCTTTTATGCGGTACCACCTCCAGCTAGCTACCTCCTGGCACTGCCAGGCCTCCCCATGAGGACGGAGCACTCAACTGAGCTGTAAGTTCCCTGGCCCCTTGCCACTATACTCTTGGTGCTGAGAACCGTTCATTGGGACAATGATGTGCAGGTGTATGATCCTCTCCAACAGCCACTGAGCACTGGGATAGCAGTTCCCTTCTTATTCATGCTCCACCTCATCTCTCCTTAATTCCAATTCACTTGTTGCCCTTTGTTTCTCTAACACCAGTCTACTTATTGTTAAAAACAGAAAGTGCTGGAGAAACTCTGTGGCAGCATCTGTGGGGAGATGAACAGAGTTAGTGTTTGCAGTCCAACTTGACACTTCTTCTTATTCTTACTTTCTTGACATTCCAACTGGTAACCATCCATTCAGCCTGTTTATTCCTGGTTTCTCGGGCTCCATGCCTAGTTCCCTCTATCTGGTTACACCCTTTGATGTTTACCCATGTCCTTCTCCCTCATGGACCCTGCAGCTCCTACACTAACCCTCTCAGTTTTCCCTCATCCTTCATACTCATTGTCTTTTACCTCATGGGTGTAAAGCATTGGAAGATGTGTGCCTGCAGGTGACCTTTTATGCGACACAAACCTGGCTCAATTTTAGAAAGCCTGATGGTGGACAGAGGATCTGACAGAATCCAGAGAATACCATTGTTCTGCCAACAATAAGCCGGTAGAAATCATGGCCAACACAGAATTGAACTCCTGGACTGGAAGGGCAATGTAGCCCATCCTAAAAATGTGACAGGAATCATGCAAACTTTTAAACTGCCAGTGGATGCACCAACAGAATAGCAAAAACTCTTCTTTGCTTTTCTTGAATAGATTGGTTGATGGTTTTACTGTAAGGTTGCACTGGGCATCTCTCCCCCAATCACTGTTCTTTCCCATGATCTATTTTAGCTTTAACTTTAATTTAATTTTTATTTACATTTATTAGCCTTCCATTCTCAATGGGCATTCTGCTTAAACAGAGATCAGGTCGATAAATTATCACCACATTGTTGCTGATCCAACCTCTTACTCCCTTTGAGCATAGCTATTGTTGGAAAGGTGACCATATCTTACTGCTTAAATTAATCCTTTTTTTTCAATTTCCTAACCCTCTCCCCTCTCCTATAAAGTTTAGAATCTTCTGTTTCCCTTCTCCCTCCCTTGTTCTGAGTTTTATGTAGATAACAAGGTGTAGAGCTGGATGAACACAGTAGGCCAAGCAGTTCCTGTGATGCTGCTTGACCTGTTGTGTTCATCCAGCTCTACACCTTGTTATCTCAGAATCTCCAGCATCTGCAGTTCCTATTGTCTCTGGGTTTTACATGTTAGGCATCAAAGCAATTTCTGACAAAATGCACTTCCACTGATTTCTATCCAGACCGTCGCTATGGTGAGATTCTCAAAGATGCTGGAGAGTGAATCTGATCCTGTTTATATTTCAGAATAAGAAGAAGTTCTGCTAACAAAAGGGCAGCAATGACCAAACAAGTTTGCTTAGCTACACACCTGAAGGGTTAAATATCCACATTTAAACTTAACAAATCATTTGGGCTGAATCAGACTATTTGTTACCATGCTGTCATATCTCTGACCATGCCATTATTAAGATGGTGTATTTCTGGTGAAACCAATGAGGTCTAGCAGCATCTGTGAGGAGAGAAACAGACTTAATGATTCAAGTCTAACATGGTTATTCATTAGAACCAAAAAGGGAGAACTGTATGAAAATGTACGCTGAGATGGGTGGTGGGGAATAGGACTAAGTGATTATCCAAACGTTTGCTGCCTATGTCCTAGCTCATATCTTGACATAGGGCTTTGCAATTGGGATGGGTTTTGCATCTGTAAGTAGACAAAGGGTGAGTATCTGAAATGGTCCTGACCTTTCTACTGAAGGTTAAGATGGTGGCATTTTTTAGATCAAGCGTTGTTCCCCTGAAACCTTTCACACCAGTGGAGTGAGAAATTGCTAACATTCTGCAGCTAAATAGAAAATCATAAGTCTCGATTTTTTAAGCAAGGGCTCACATTATGAGAATTAGAATTAGCTTTATTGTCACATGTACTCACATGTTTATAGTGCAAAGTTTATAAGTCTCCACATATGGCACCATCTTAGGTACAAAGATACCTCGGTAAGATTCTTCGTACAAATCCTTAGCAAAAAGAAAAACACAAGTTGTTTTCTGATTTTTTTAAAAATGGCTTTGTATTAATTAAAAGTGTATTTCCATGATTTCCAAGAGCATTTGATAGGTCAGTGTGTGCTGAAAACCGCATGTCAGAAACAGCATACAGTCCTGGGTCATGGGTTAAAAATCAGCAGCATGTATAGTGATATACAGATAATGTCAGTGCCCAATGATTAATGGAGTGCACTGGACAGGGGAAGAAGCAAGAACACGGTCCTGAGAAAATCTGTGTACAGATGAAGCTACAAATAAAGAGTTCTTGCAGAAAGTTCCATATACTCAAGTATTGAATACTTTGAGAGACTCAATTGAGTTATACATTATGCACAGAACAAAACAGTTTGATGGTGAAACTGCAAAGTGTGTGAAACTGTACTTAGAGCCTTGTGCTTCAACTTTTATTGAAGTGCCTTAAAAATAATTGCATATGCTTCTTTGCTGCAGACAGCTATTGCAACCTTTGTACTATCAACGATTGCAATACCTAAGGTTCAATTTGACATCAGAAAGCTAGATAAAGTAATGAGGGAGAAAGGTGAGAGGGGAAACATATAAAAGGGAACCAAGGGGCAACTGTATCACACAGAGGTTGGTGGAAGTATGATTTGAGTTACCAGAGGAAATGGTGAAGCCCTGTGCAATTGTAACCCCGAAAAGGCACCTGGATGGTATTTGACTAGAAGGGTTTAGAGGAGTATGGGCCAAAAGCTGGCAAATGGGACTAGATTAATTTAGGATATCTGGTTGGCATGGACAAGTTGGACTGGAAGAACTGCTTCCATGCTGTACAACTGTATGATTCTATGAATGGGTAGAATACACGGAGGAAGTTAGATGTGAGGGAGGAGGCTGGTTTGGAATATAAAATCCAACAAAGGTTGGTAAGACTGATTGCTGTTTCTATGCTATTCATTCTGCTTGACCTTTGTCCTGTAAATGAGACTGTCTTCTGCCCCACTAAACAGGGACACAATATGAACACGCAGTGTGAGCTCAATGACAAGTGGGCAGCTCTACAAAAAAAGACGAACGAGATGAGCTCAATGCATTGACTTCAATACACAAATTTAAACCTAGCAACCAAACGCTTCAGTATCTGTGTGAAACACAGTTTCAACATTTGCACTTTGCTGGAATTATATGTTATGCCCCATAAACACTCAAGTTGGTATGGTAACAACTGCTATTATTTCAATTTGTCTCTTGATGCAATAAACCGTATAAGGAGATGACCTGGTTTGTCATTTCTGCATGGTGCTTGTTTCCTCTCGTGTTAAATTCACAATATATAAATATAAAACAAGTCATTACAGCATGATAATTTTATTTTTGATTTACCTCATACATATTGGTACTGTATTTTTGGTAACTGACTACAATTTGGACTTTCTTGATATATTTTAGCAGTTTAATAGTCGGAAGATACTTAGTCATGTGGTAAGAATGCAAAGAAGGCAGGAACAATGATGTCTGTACTTTAATTATTGCTGTGATAAACATCTTTTACAGGATGGGAAATTTTATATTTGTGATTAATCCAGAACTATCATGTCGAGCAACGTATTTATGGTAACTTGCTCCCATACTACTTCCCTATATCACCCTAGTCCCTCGTGTTTGTGACCAGTCCACCTTTAAGTGCTTCAAAGCAAGGTGCTTAAACCACTCTGCAGCAGCAAGTTCCATGCTGGCATCTGATTTTTGCATGCAAATAAAATTATTCTGATGCCAATGTAATATAACAATAATCACATCCAATGTTGCAACTGGAGTTTGAATTTGCACTGTCATTTTGAAGTACATTTTCACATGAATTAAAAATTTGCAGTGTTGCATATGGAAAACCTCTCAATGTCTAGTACAGTAGCCTATCATGGGTGATCAACTGCTGAGCTACAGATCAGAACTCTCTAAGAGCAAAACCTTTTATTATAGAACGTACATTTCTAAACAACGCGAACATTTTCTGATTTGGAAGTGATAACAACAAGCTAGCTTTTAGTGATGGGTCATCTCAAATGATCATGTAATTTTGACATTAGAGAGAGCACTGATTGCATTATATTGCATCTATTTCATTGCTGTTACTTTTTCAGCCTTTAATTTAAGCTATCATTTCATGACGGCCGAATGTTCACTCACAAATATGAATATTGATTGCCTGTAATTGGGACTCGACTCCCCACTGTTGCTGTTGCTACTTTAGCAAATGATCATTAATGTTAAAGGACATTTAAGAGATTCCACAGTTCCTATCCTAGAACATGGGGAAGAAGTTATCTCCAAGTGTTAATATAACAAAGGAAAGCAACCTAGTACAAGGAAACATCAGTTTAAAACAAGAGCCATGCCATTCAGGAGTGAAATTAGGAAATTTTATTTGCAACACAATGGTAAAACTATGATACTATCTCCAACAGTAAAATGTGGAATAAGTGGAGCTTAGGGATGTAGACAAAATTAGGATACAGATTGGCCATGACCTCATTCAATGGTGAAACAGGCTGAAGTGGCTGAATAACCAACAGCTCTTCCTGTACTCCTAACAAAGAGCAGAGGAGTTAATGGAGCCAACAAGTGCAGGGAGCGAGGCGCGTGGGTGGCTTCATTAGGTGGGATGCCAAATTTCTATTTGCTAAAGCCAGGAATCTATTCTTATGCGATAAGTACTCATTAGTGCAAAACAGCTTTCAGTAAAGTCCTAGCTTCAAGATAAAGTCAGTGACTTGACAGGAATGTCATGGCAGCTGGTTCATTTTCATTTAAAGGTGGCATGCACCTTTGTGACAACCTTCTGCAGTTTGGTGCAAAGTCAGCATTTTCCTTGTTTCACTATAGCACAGGGACAGGGGCAGAAGGATGGACTCTTGTGTGGAGGCACAGGACTAGAAAGAGCAAATCATCAGAGAGAGGAGTTATGGGGTGGGTTGTGGGTTTGGAAGAGTGGCAGAAGAATCCAGAAGAGAACAGACTGTCGGTTTTGAGGTGTGGAGGACTGTATTTCAAAAGATCTGGTGTTCTGGATGTGGCGGGCTGGTGTGGTATGGTGACAGTGCTTGCCAGGGACAAGCAATGGAGGTAAGTAAAGGTGGGAGCTTACTCCCAAAATATACACATGTGTATTAATCTTACTCTGTGGACTGGCTGAGTCTTTACAGACTTCGAGTTCACCTACAGCATTTCAATTACCCCCATTGAGAATGTTGCTGGAAAATGTCCTTGTCAATGTGTAGAAAGGAGGGCCAGCCAAGTTTGCAAGTTCACTCTGTCTCACAGAATAGTCAGTACAATTGTCAATGATAACATGAACTTTGCATAAAGATATCTCTTCCACAGTCAAGTAAATGCCTCTAATTACCTGTGGCCATCAATATGTGCCAACCACGATGTATACCAGTACATTTACTCTTCAATTAACTAGTCTCAGCTACCAACATCAGAGATAGCAGGAATTGCAGATGCTGGAGTCAAAGACAACACAGTATGGAGCTGGAGGAGCACAGCAATATTAGAGAAGCAGGAAAATTGACATTTCAGGTCAGGACCCTTCTTCAGAAAAAAGGTCCCGACCCGAAATGTCAACTTTCCTGCTCCTCGTATACTGCCTGGCCTGATGTGTTCCTCCAGCTCCATACTGTGTTGTTAGTGACCAATATAACGTGCAACACCTACGAAGGAAATTTAATTTTGAAAAACACCCATACCACCTTTGAGTCCTCAGATCCTATATTAATGACAATACGGATGAACAGAAAATTGTGACTGTGATGCAGAACTTTCTAATCTGACCAAGGGTGTCTTTAATAGCAAAATCAGTTTCAAAATACAGTTGGGAAGTCAGAAAAACAAAAGAAGACTTGTTCTTTATCACTAAGTCTAAAGTACAATAAGCAAAAGACTAGAATAGGTCAGCAACTTTTTAAGATGGAACATGGGCCTCCTGGAGCACCTTATTTAACTGTACTATATCCCAGGGTTGTTTAAGAAAGTATAGCTCTGGGTCTGGAGACTACATGTGGGCCAGACCAGGTAAGGATGACAGCTTCCTTCCCTAAAGGACATTAGTGAACCAAATAGGTTTTTCCTATCCAATTAATAATGGATTCGTGGTCATCATTAGATTCTTAATTCCAGGTTATTTTGTTGAATTCAAATTCTACCATCTGCTGTTGTGGGATCTGAGCCCTTCAGATTGTGGATTTGACTCTTTCAAGCGAATCACAAAACTTATTTTGTGCCTGGTAAAGAGACAGATGGGAAATGCCATCGGAAACTGGGCAACAGATAGAACTGACTCTGGTGGATCTAATGACCTTGACAAAGAATTATTTGTAGTTTCATTTAGCAAGGTTATTGATGAGATCCAGGCAGTGGAACCTTGTTTAACACAGCTGTCTCATAGTGTTAACCACTGATAATGATGACAAATATAATTGAGGTATTGCTGTTAAAAATTCTGGTTTTAACCCTAAAAATCAATATTGCTTGAAACTCATTATCCACAATCAATTTGTCTGTCTTGCACTTCTAAAGAGTTGTTATGTTGATGAGTGTATTACAGCATACATAAAGAAACATGAACATACAAATGATTCAATGCGCTACAAATTTTCTATTTTCTGGTGAGTTAGTATCTTATTATAAGTGAGAATTAATAGAATTACAATGCAATGAAAGCATTACTTATTTACCTGTCAAAACAGAGCTTTTTTAAGGAATAATGTAGGAATATTGTTAGGGTCTTATAGGAGCTTGAGATATATGAGGGGTTAAAATAAGACCAGTGCAAACTCAACATTTATTGATATAAACTAAGTACACAGCACGGTCATGTGGAGCTTAGTTGGTTCCTTTTACCATCAGGCCTCTGTCTCTAGTAGTCTGACACCACGATGACATTACTCTTTATGCACATTCTCAGTAGCAATTGGCAGAATAGTGATACAGTTCACCTTGAACTCCACATCTCCCTCCAAATTCACTTTTCCCAAAAGCTATAATCTTCATCAAATATTTGTGGTTTCCACAATCCACAACCACCTTTCCCCAGCCAAATCTCTCAAAGCATCAAACTCCATTCATGTTGTTGGCTCCCTTGGAGAATGAGAAGAAAGTATGTACTCCTCAGTCATCTCTTTGAAAGGCAAACACATTGGTACATACATAGAACATAGAACATTCCAGCACAGTACAGGCCCTTCAGCCCTCGATGTTGTGCCGACCTGTCATACCGATCTCAAGCCCATCTAACCTACACTATTCCATGTACGTCCATATGCTTATCCAATGACGACTTAAATGTACCTAAAGTTGGCAAATCTACTACCGTTGCGGGCAAAGCGTTCCATTCCCTTACTACTCTCTGAGTAAAGAAACTACTTCTGACATCTGTCCTATATCTTTCACCCCTCAATTTAAAGCTTTGCCCCCTCGTGCTGGCCGTCACCATCCTAGGAAAAAGTCTCTCCCTATCCACCCTATCTAACCCTCTGATTATTTTATATGTCTCAATTAAGTCACCTCTCAACCTTCTTCTCTCTAATGAAAACAGCCTCAAGTCCCTCAGCCTTTCCTCGTAAGACCTTCCCTCCATACCAGGCAACATCCTAGTAAATCTCCTCTGCACCCTTTCCAAAGCTTCCACATCCTTCTTATAATGCGGTGACCAGAACTGTACACAATACTCCAACTGCGGCCGCACCAGAGTTTTGTACAGCTTCACCATAACCTCTTGGTTCCGGAACTCGATCCCACTATTAATAAAAGCTAAAACACTGTATGCCTTCTTAACAGCCCTGTCAACCTGGGTGGCAACTTTCAAGGATCTGTGTACATGGACACCAAGATCTCTCTGCTCATCTACACTACTAAGAATCTTACCATTAGCCCTGTACTTTGCCTTCCAGTTACTCCTACCAAAGTGCATCACCTCATACGTTTCTGCATTAAACTCCATTTGCCACCTCTCAGCCCAGCTCTGCAGCTTATCTATGTCTCTCTGCAACCTACAGCATCCTTCGTCACTATCCACAACTCCACCGACCTTAGTGTCATCTGCAAATTTACTAACCCATCCTTCTACGCCCTCATCCAGGTCATTTATAAAAATGACAAACAGCAGTGGACCCAACACCGACCCTTGCGCTACACCACTAGTAACTGCTCTCCAGGATGAACATTTCCCATCAACTACCACCCTCTGTCTTCTTTCAGCAAGCCAATTTCCAATCCAAACTGCTATATCTCCCACAATTCCATTCCTCCGCATTTTGTACAATAACCTATTGTGGGGAACCTTATCAAATGCCTTGCTGAAATCCATATACATCACATCAACCGGTTTACTGTCATCTACCTGTTGGGTCACCTTCTCAAAGAACTCAATAAGATTTCTGAGGCACTACCTTCCCTTCACAAAACCGTGCTGACTATCCCTAATCAATTTATTCTTTTCTAGATGATTATAAATCCTATCCCTTACAACCTTTTCCAACACTTTACCAACAACTGAGGTAAGGCTCACTGGTCTATAATTACCAGGATTGTATCTATTCCCCTTCTTGAACAGGGGAACCACATTTGCTATCCTGAACCACATTTGCTATCCTGACCACATTTGCCAGCGGTAAAGCAGCTCTGTGGAGCAGCTGGCAGCTGGGCTGGGGTCACTTCAGATGGCCTGAATGTAAGGGCAATGAAAATCAATGAAAAATAATCTAATTCCAAAGGCAATCAGGACCCACACATCACAGTACTCTGAACTAAAATTTCCATCCTGACCTAATGTTCTGTTGCTGGAGTGAGGTGAAATTACCAGCCTGGTTAGTTTCTAAGGTTTTGGAGTAGATCTATAGCTCAGGTTGTGGGTGTTGAGGTTGGTTGGCTTGCCAAGCTGGTTTGTTTTTCCACAGATATTTTGTTACCGTGCATGGTTACATCCTCGGTGCAGCTTCTGATGAAGTGTTAGTGTGTTTTCCTGCCTGGTTTTTAAAGTCTGGTGTCCATTGTGATGGATTGCCTCACTTCTGGGTTTCCTCTGTAATGGAATGTAAATGGGTCGAGCTCAATGTGTTTATTAATAGCCTGCTTCATGAAGTGCCATGCTTCCAGGAAATCTTGTGTTCATCTCTGCCTAGTCTGTCCCAGGATCTTGGTGTTATCCTAGTCGAAGTCATGGCTCTCCTTGTCCATGTGGATTGAGATGAGTGAGTATTGGTCGTGTCTTTTTGTAGCCAGTTGGTGTTCATGTGTTCTTGTTGTTAGTTTCCTTCCTGTTTGTTCGATGTAGTGTTTCTCACAGACTCTGCAGGGGATCTTGTCAATGACATTGGTCCTGTCCATGGCAGGGAGTGGGTCTTTAGTTCGGGTGAGCACTTGTCGTAGGGTTGATGTGGGCTTGTGTGTCACTCTGATGCCTAGCAGTCGAAGAAGTCTTGTGGTGAGTTCTGACGTGTTCCTGATGTAGGGTAGTGTGATGAGTATGACAGGGCATGTAGATGCTTTCTGATGCTGTTCCTGTACACATCTCCTGACCCAGTTCTTTGGATATCCATTATCCTTGAATACTTGGAAGAGGTATTCCTCCACCTCTTGGCGTAGTTCTGTGTTGCTGCAGTGTGTTGTTGCCCTTTTAAATAGTGTTTGCATGCAGCTTTGTTTGTGTGGGGTGGGCTGGTTACTATTGAAGTTCAGTACTATTGAAGTTCTGTGTGTGTGGCTTTTTGTTTGCAGTTCCCCATTTGTCCTGTGCTCTACCTTGACGTCCAGGAATGGGAGTTGTTTGTTCTTCTACTCCTCGCTGGTGAATTTTATTCTGGTGAGGGTGCTGTTTATGAGTTTATGTGTCTCTTCTAATTTGGTCTGTTTAATGATGACAAAGGTGTCTTCTACATAGCATATCCACAGTTTAGATCGGATTTGCTGAAGGGCAGTCTTTGCATCACTGCTTCTGCAACGAGCCTGGAGATGGGTGATCCTGTGGGTGTCCTGTTGATTTGCACATATGTTTGGCCGTTGAAGGTGAAGTGGGTGGTCAGGTGTAGGCCCAGTAGTTTAAGCATGTTGTCCTTGGAGATGGTTTCACTGGGGTCGTGTTCTTGTTCAAGTAGTGTTGTCATTGTTTCCCTTGCTAGTGGTATTACAGGAGCACCTGCTCACACTCTTGATGCATTTTTGCATAATCTGGAAACCATCAATTAAAATCTTGTGGTTTTCTCCCTACATGGTTCACACATGATACGTTTTTCTTTTTATTTCACTTCTGATTCGATTGTAAATTAATTTTGTGTCACAGTTTTCACATCTGATCTTATTGGTTTCAAGTTTATCTGTACCCTGCATGCTGACTCAAATTATCTGTGAAAATAATGGCATGTTTAACCAGCCTGCCTTTATGGGTATGTAAATAACTCAGCAATCTGTGATGGGGAAGAAACACTATATGAGATGATACAACTGGATGGATTTGTATTGATTACGTGACCTTAAGACAAAGGAGCAGAAGTTGTCCAGCCAGTCCACTGAGCCTGCTCTACCATTCAATGTGATCATGGCTGCTCTGATAGTACTCAACATCACTTTCCTGTTTTTTTGCCATTACACTGGATTCCTTTGCTAATTAAAAATCTGTCCATCTCAGCCTTGAATCTACTTGACAACACAGCCTCCAAAGCCCTCTGAGTAAATAATTCCGCAGATTCACAACTTCCTAACAGAAATTCCACCTAACCTGGCTCTTAAATGCGCAGCCACTTATTCTGAGATTATCAGGAACAAAAACAAAGTTGCTGGAAAAGCTCAAGAGGTCTGGCAGCATCTGTGGAAAAGAAAACAGGGTTTCCATTTCGGATCTGGTGACCTCCCCGCAGTTGTTTTGGTTTTTATTCTGAGATTATGTCCTCTGGTCCTTGATTCTCCCAAAGGGTGAAACAACCCTTTCACATTTATCCTCTGTTAGCTTCATGGAAATAAATCCTTTCACTTGCCCTGCTAAAACACACCAAAAAAAATTAGGATGGGTTTTTTACTGGATGAAATTTATATTCCTGCTACCTGACCTCTCTACTCCAGAAATGATGCAACAGAACCTATGGTATTTCATTCTGCAGGTACAAAATTACTCACAAAGGATTTTGCAAAAAAAAGTCTGAAATACCTTAATTTCCTCCTCAATTCTCTATGAAGGAAAACTCCAAAAATTCACAACCACTTTCAGTAAAGAAATTTCTCTTCATCTCAGTCCTAAATGGTCAATATCTTATGTTGAGATTATGGCCTCTAATTTCAAATTTACCAACCAGAGAAAACACCGTCTCTCTTTATCTTCCTTGTCAATTCCCTTAGAAATATTAAAAACCTTGATGATCTCACCTTTCATTCACTCCAGGGAATATAGGTCTCACAAACTCAATCTCACCTCGTAGACATATCCCCTTATCCCAGAAATCAGTCCAGTTAATTTTTGTTATACCTCATCTAAGGCCAGCATATTCTTTACTAGTTAAGAAGAAATAAAGTACATATAAAGTACAGCTCACATGACTGAACTTTTATCTAAATGCAGCAAGACCTCTCTACTGTTGTTTTCTGATTTCCTTCTAACAAAGGACAATCTTGACAGAAACAAAATTCTTGGCTCCAAGAATTGAATCCAAGTCATCCTGCACTCCATTCTGTTGTTACTCTGTTTCCTTTTCATCCATTAAATTTTGATTTTAGAAGGATATACTCTTGATACTATCGTGCACCAAATGTTCAACATATCTTGTTTTGTAGTAATTTGCAATGAAATTTCTTTTGACCTGAAGGAAAAGAGAAGAAATTAACAAATGGCACAGGACATGAGATGACCCACTGCAGCATAGTCTGGACCATATTTCTAAAATGTTCAATTTCATGTCCTATTTTGAAGGAAATATTGGTCTGGAGATATCCCTGCCTTTTTAAATGAGTGACAATTTATTAAGCAACAGCAATGCATGATCAGATGCCAACAAAATGCAATAACCGTAAATGGCCTTTCAGCTTCTAATAATTCCACATAAAAGTAAAATTCTGCTGGATAAAGCAGAATTTTAACCTAAGGTAATGATGCAGTTACACAGTCCATAATATTAAACTCTGCAAATCCTTTCAGGTGCAATAATTCTCCAGTCTTAAGTACTCAGGAGAAATACTAACATGATTTCATCTATCAAACTAAATTGATTGTTCATATTTCCTCCTCCAGGTTTTAGTCTGAGGGTTTAAGTGTTAGAGTGCAATGATGACTACAGGAGGCAAGAGTAGGTGTGAGCTGATGGTGGGAGTGGGGCTGGAAGTGAAACAGCGGAAGATGAAGCAAGTATTTTCAGATTGGATTACAATTTTTTTTTCTCTGAAAACACTAAGTTTAGACGAATAACTGAAAGGTTGCATTAATTGTGCTTTTTGGTCAGAGCTGCCAAGGGTATAGCTTCTCTTATGATTCGTGCCTCTGTTAATCAATAGCATGCATTCTACATTCTGCTTCTGAGGAACTGCAACCGCTTTACAAACAAATGTCACATTTTCTCTAAAGATCTCCTTTGGAATATTCTGGTAAGCAATATTTTTGAAAGTGAGATCTATTTTTAAGATTGAGTTAACAATGAAATAAGGCATAAGGAAATAGCATGCCTGACTGATTTACTGTTCAGGTCAAGCACAATACACTGATTGACCTCATGTTGTATTTCTGATTTTGTGACATCAGGAATTTTGATTTGAATTTTCTACCTTCGGTTTCATTTGAGTTAATTTCCTTTTGCAGTCTTCACTCCTCTTTTCACTCTTATCAGTTTCTCGACTAATAATTTAGAAATGAGAAACCCCATCCCGACCCCTATCCTTTTTGGGGGCGCTCGTCGAAAGCACACTCGCCAAATAAGGAGCAGGCCATTTAGGGCTGAGATGAGGAAGAATTTCTTGGCACAGAGTGTGGGGAATCTTTGGAATTCTTTGCCACAATTGGATGTAAAGGCTCAGTCAGCATTACACTTTTACAATGGGCTGAGGGCTAGGTGGCCTCCCATTTTGTGAGGTTGCCTGTGATACTGGTCATGTAGCATGTGGAAATGTAGGCTTCTCAACCAATGTGTTGATAAGTGAACATAGGCTCGTGGTGGATAGTAGTAAGAAGTCCATTGGCAGGTTTTGCAACCAACACATTAAGGGAAAGAAACAGGCTTGCATCCAAGATTTTTTGTTACACGCCTCAATAGTCTCCATCCTCCACTCGAAATTCAGCAGTTAAACAAAATAGGGTGCATCAAAATCCTGCATGATACTGATTGCCCTGGTGAAATTATCCCTTACTATATAACATACAAACTCATGGAAGGGTTTATGGGAACCGTATTTGGCCTTAAGAGACGCCACATTTACCTTGGTTTACCCTGGAAGGAGAAGCTTTCTCAAAAATTTGAGCAACAGGTGAAACTAGCTACCTCATGCTGCCCCTTTGCTATAAAGTCATAAGTTGTATCTCCCACTCACAGGCCACTGCTGTTAAGCCAAAAATATATCCTATCTGCCACACAAATGAATAATGAGGTTTATGAGTTGTAGTGCCATACCAGGAATGTCGTCTACAAATTTACCCAGTGGCAGACTATATTAAACAATACACTCTTCAGTGGCCCGTATAACAACTATGATTAACCAACACATGTTGTCCAAACCTTGAGCATTTGATGTGGCTCTACTATTGGACAATATTCCCTTTATAATCCTGACTGCTATAGGACTTGCACGAAAAGCCAACTTAGCATTATAAACTAAACTCATTGTGTGATTCCTCTGTGGATGCTGCAAAGCTACTTTTAATCACTCACTATTCTTTATTAAGCAACTTGAATATGTTCATACATTGCTCCTTTTTCACTGAGGAAAGGTTACAGTTCCTGCTGAATCTCCATGCCAATTCCCTGACCGATCAGAGTTGAATCACCTGATTCAAATTGAATCTGTTAATTAAAAGAGTTAAAAACTTCCACCTATTTCTCTATGCCAACTTTCATCCACCCAATCATGTGTACTCTTCTCCTGTTGCATGAACTGTTTTTCCTTTTCTACAGTTGGGTTTCTTGTGTTTCAGTCCTGATGAGTGCAAAACAAACAGCTTCAAGCTCATAAAAACTGAAAGAACAGCAGATGCTGTAAATCAGGAATGAAAACAAAATTGCTAGAGAGGCTCAGCAGGCCTGGCAGAATCTGTGAAGGAGGAAACAGAGTTAACATTTCAGGTCCAGTGACCCTTCCTCAGAACTGATGGTGGCTGGGAAAATGTCAGTTTATATGCAGAAAATAGGGAGGTGGGTGGGGTAGGGAGTAAATGATAGGATAGGGCCCAAAGAGAGAGAAAGACAGTTGGACAGATTCAGGAGTTGCAAACGATCAGGCTGGGAGGGTTAATAGTTGTTAATGGGGATTGTTTGTAACTAACAACAGTGGGTGTGTAATGGCAGGCTATGTGGTAACAAGCCCTGGTGTGTGGGGTAGGGGGCTGGGACACGGGAGAGTTTAGGCCCTAAAATTATTGAACTCAATATTGAATCCGGAGGGCTGTAGGTTCCCCAAGTTGAAAATGAGGTGTTGTTCCTTCAGCTTCAATGTCATGTCTCTTTTTACCAATTTTTTCTTGCATCTTCTAATTGAAAATAAAGATATGAAAGAGCCTGCTCATTACCATTGCCTCTTTTACAATTCTATACAGTCAGATCTACCTTTTTACCTCAAACCCAAGCCCTAGATAAATTTCATTTGTTTCTTTCTATGAGTGCTTGCATTTCAAAATATTTCAGCAGGAGTAAAATGCTTTGGAATGTATGAAAGGTGCTATATAAAAACAAAGGCTTTTCTTAAAAGAAGTATTTTTAAAAGTTGTTGAAGAATCCAGAGCAGAGATTGTCTTGGGTGTAATATTTTCGATATGGGGTAATACACAAAAGGGCATTTTCATGCTTTGTAGCATTCAGATCAGTAAAAGATGTGTTTTGGTTTTGTTTTGTAATGGTTGGGCGTCTAAAATGTTTAGGTATAGTATATGGTGAATGTGGTGATAATTTACTAAATACCAGAATGGAAGAAATGAGGAATGCATTTTTAAGTCATCTGAACAACACTAAATGGAAAAAATTCTGAAGTACTGTGTGAAATTCCGGTCACCCTATTACAGGAAGGATATTAGTAAACTGGAGAAGATTCAGAAAAGATTTACCAGGATATTGTGAGGAATGGAGGGTTCGAGATTTTTTAAAAATTGGAAAGTCTGGGAACCTTTTTAGCTGAAGTATAGAAAGTTGAGGGATGAACTTATTGAGGTTTATAAAATCATGAGGGGCATTGATAAGGTGAAAGAAGAGGGTCTTTTCCTGAGGGAGGGGGAGTTCAAAACTAGGGGTATATTTTTTCAGGTGAGTGGAGAAAGATTTACAAAAGACATGACAGGCAACTTTTTTTTTAAACAGTGAGTGTTTTGTGTATGGAATGAACTGCCAGAGAAATTGGTGGATGCAGGTATAGTTACAACATTTAAAAAAAACTTTTGGATAAATTCATGAATAAGAAAGTTGTGGAGGGATATGGGCCAAGTGCAGGTTGCTGAGACCAGTCTAGTCTGGGAGCATGATCATTCTGGACTGGTCGGACTGAAGGGTCTGTTGCCATGCTGTATGACTCGATGGCTTTATAATGCTTACTGAATATAGCATTGGCCTTCATTCAAAAGGCAACAAAATCAATTGCTGATTTATAAAGATTACAGAGATCCAAGATTTGAATGGTAAAATACGTTAGTATTTCAGCCTTTCTACAAAAAATTAACTTGGATGCATCAAATGACCATTCATCATGGTATGCAGGGCTAGTGATCCTGCCTTGATCCTGCTTTTAATTGATACTGCTGCTTTTATTTGGTGAAGCATATTAAATTATTAACCAAGCTGGAAAAAAACTGCTTAGCCTCTGTGTGGATACAAGCCTGCAGGCATAGCTTTATGCAAACAGGAAAAAATAATCCGGACGTGGTGATTTTTGTCGTGCAGTGATGTTTAGCAGAGGAGTAGATTATTGATGGGAAGATGCTCAATGCTGTGTAGAGTAGAATTCCATTGCAATGTGCAGCCTGTTTTCGATAGGTGCATCATGGCCACATTGTCTATTAGAAATTGTTGACAAGCCACAGATGTGATGGAACTGTTTTAGCTACATGCACTAAATTTAATGGAAAATGCCTTACTGACAATCCAAGTAAATGCACTTCCTGTGTACATTTAACAAACATCTATCCCCATTTTGGTAACCATAGCAACAAAGCACTCGTAACAATCAAAGAACGCTCACCCTCACTCTATACTTGTCACCTTGCCTTTTACCAACAAGTGGATGAAGAGGTTATAGTATACATTCACATGTCATGTGAATATGTTCAGCAGAGGTGATTTAGAGCTCATTATTTTACTTTCCACTTATCATTATAGTCAGCCACATCTGAATTCTGACTTGTGGCTAATACAGAGGTGGATATTCCTCTATGGTACATTGCTTCTATAGGACATCTTGCAAAATGAGACCAATTTGTTTCAAATGTTGCTCTGACACTTTTAGTGACAAACTCATGATCCAGGCCACAAGTGTTCAATTCAGCCAAGCAATATAAATACAGCACTGTTAATTGCTCATCTCTCCTTTTCTACAATCAAATTTCTTCAGCAGTGAGGCTCCTATGTGAATTGAATTTGTGATTGTAATCTATATCAAAGAACTCCAATTTAACGCAAGCTGGCAGTAAATCATCTGCCGTATTTATAAAAATAAACTGGATGATATGGAAAGAGGAATGAGATCCTTGATTAATGTTGAAACTTGCCAATTGAAATAGAACAGAGAACCTGATTCTACTTTGATCAGGATGTTGGCCAATGACTGCTATATGCTGACAGTGGGGACTCAAATCTGGAAGCCTGCTCCTCCATTTGACACTGAAGTGTCTGGAAGTGGGCATGACATGTCGGACAGATACTGATTCTGGTAAATTTCAGACTAAAATTTTACCATTTTAGCTGGAGGTTGTTGTTCAGCTTGCTTTTTATTCAGGTACAAAATGCCAAGTGAATGCATCGCACTTTCTCCTCATTTATATTCCAAGACAAAACTAGGACAAAATTTTACCAACATTGGAACGATCGAAACAAGCAGTGAGGAGATTCGCAATAGTGAAAGCTAATGCAATGCTATCAGTGAGAACATGAAGACAATGCAAGGCACAATAGATGAACTATGAAAACTCCAGGAGAAAATGACTAACCCGAAGAAAAATAGGCCAATCCAGTTGTTAAGGAACATGACTGACCAATGTGCTGGCCATCTGTTAATGGCTGCATTGGTGTCTTCTCAGTATGACAGATATCTCTAATACAATCTAAACCTGGATAAGTTGTGCTTTCGAAGGTGAATAGTTAACACATACAGGGTGTTATCACAATGGTCTTTCCTCCTGAAATAATATACTTTCTACCCATTTATTAATATTTCTGAGGAAAGGATGCATACATCTTCTCCAACAGCTGGTCATCTGGAGCACTGACTTATAGCTCACCTTTTAGGGCTGTATTGATTGTTGTATTTTCAGAAGAGTCTTGTTTTAGCTAAGACATTAAACTGAGATATAACTGATTATTGTCATTGTCTGGAGAAGATAATGGAAATACTTTAGGTGTCTTGGTCAATATCTTTCCCCAACCCAATTCAATCAATAACAAATGAACTGTAGGCTTGTCTCAGTTACTGTTTGTGGGACCTTGCTGTGAAACTATTTGACAAATCTATTCTGATAACCACAGTGACTCCAAATCAAAAGTAGCCTAAGGTTTGTGAGGCTCGCTGGGGAATACTGAAGATGTAAAAGGCACTTATTAAATGATATCAGCATTTCATTAATTTTGCCTTAGGATATAACTTGTTCTTTTCACTGAAGTAAGGTATTCCAAGAAATTATTAGAATCTTCTTGAAGTGTTACTATGTCAATGGATTTTATTGCATAAATGTAAAACATTGAAAGGTTCATACGCAAAATAGATGATGGATCATTTTTAATATTCACTGGAGGTTAGTTATCAGTTTTTTGCTGACTGATAGATTAGATTTTATAGCCATTTCTATTTCGTCAAGAAAATATTAATTTTCAACTGGCTTGTTTACACTAAAATGTAATTAGTTTGTTGAAATAACCGAACAGAGGCCTGTGTCCCATCACCAAGCAACCCTTTATTTACTCGAACATTGCTGTTCCCAGCCAGCTCAAAGTCAGTCCTGTTTACTGAGAGGATTCTAATCTCCCGGTTCTATTGGGGTCAGCCGAGGCTTTCCTGACTGGCCCAGGTCACCAAGTCCGATCGAGAATCTCGTAGTGAATGATGTCCATCTTGTACCAATCGCTACATCCCTCCCTGCCAAGTCTGGGCATGTAGGCCTGGTCTTTTGCTTGTAGCTTCTCTGGCGATGATTTTGCCCCAAGCCCAGGCTCAGACACAGGTGTCATGTACCAGGCCATGGCCCAACTCTTGTGTCCAGACTATGTTGGAAGAGTTTCCTCCTCTTCTTAAAGCAGCATTGGTATTGATGCTGCATTCATTTTGGACTCTGAGGTTTCTAGACAGAAGGGGAGCATCTGTGGTTTCTGCTAGGCATTTCAGCTGTCTTGAAAGGCCATGTACGTTTTGCCCCTGCCCCATTTGAGAGGTAATAGCTTTCAGGAGACTTACATTTTTGTTCTGGATAGTATCACCTAAGCAAATTTTGTAAGTCATGGGACCTGACCTCGTGTCAACCTTGCCTTGCACTCATACAAGGCCATTCCCATGGTTCCAGCACCAAACTTCTCACCCTGAATTCAATTGTCTCCCTCACTTAGAGGAGGTATGTGTCTGGCATCAGTGTTCTTGCAGCCATTTCACCCCTTCCACACCCCAGGTCTGGAAATAGCAGGTGCAGTTTTCTCCCCGTCAGCAATTCTGCTGGAGCAACCCCTATTGTTGGGTGTGAGGTTGTCCTATAATTGAACAGGAAATAGCAGAGTTTGGTCTCAATTGATGCTATAGGCTGCTTCTTCAAGCCTACCACTCTTTCTGCTAGACTACTGATGGACGGATGGTATGGGGCCGTCCTTATGTGGTGAATGTCATTAGACTTTTGGAAATATTCAAATTCCCTCCTAGTAAATGATGTCCTATTCTCCATAACCAATACATCTGGGAGTCTGTGTATTGTGAATGCTTCTCACAGTTTCTCAATTGTCATCCCTGAGTTTGCTAAATGAACTTTATGTATGTCCAACCACTCTGAATGGGCATCCACAATGACCAGGAACATTGAGGCCATGAAAGGAACAGCAAAGTCAACATGCAACCAAGCCCAGGGTTTTCTTGGCCATTCCCATGAATGTAGGGGAGCTGCTGGTAGCAATCTTTGTCCTTGTTGGCACTATGGGCACTAGCCCACCAACATAGCTATGTTGGCATCTAGTTCTGGCCACCAAACATAACTTCTTGCTAGCATCTTCATCTTTGAAACCATTGGGTGACCCTGGTGGAGTTTGGCCAGTAACTGGCAGCACCTTTTCTCGGGACAATTACCCTTTCTCCCCACAGTAATATGCTGTCGTCTGTGGTGATCTGGTCTTGTTGGGTTCAGAAAGATTTCAATCCTGGTTGTGATGGCCCCTCTGTTTCCCCATTACCACCAGCTGTTTTAGTTTCACTAGGACAGGATCTTTTTGAGTCCACAGTGGGATCTTGTCAGTTGTGACTGGAAGGGTCTCTAGAAACATTAAAACAAAAATTGACTGTTCCAGGGGATGGACCACCAGCGGAGTATCCACCAGTGGGAGGCGACTCAAGGCATCCGCATTAGCCACTCATCTTCCTGGATGGTGATCAAACTTGTACACGCTGAGAATAAGGGCCCGAGGCTGAATTCTACCAAAAGCTACAGGCAGCACCATCATGTCTCTCTTCAGTAGTCCTAGCAGTTTCTAATAGAGTGTCATTCTTCAAAATGATCAGAGCTAAAATGGAATACGAGGTCATCTCAGGTTTCCATGCATTAATGACATCATCAGCAGGTATACAGAGATATTGACTGTGAGACATGACACAATAGCTGATGAGCATCCGACATTATACTATACGCTGTGAATTGGAATTGATCTATGATCTATTTTAAAAGAGGTCTTCAATTAAAAAAACAAATCACTTATAACCAACATACAACATCCTGTACATGAATGGCCATATCTTTACCAATGAATCAGCACACAGAATGGATTTCTTCATCTTTTCAATGCAGGTCATGTTAAAAAAAATCACATAAGACTGACATCTCCCCACCCCTGGCCTCATCCCGTGTCCAACCTTCCCTCTCGTCCCCACCTTCTTGAAGTGAGACAACTCATCCAACTTCCTCCCCACCTATCCATCCCACCCTTCCCACTGACCAATCCCAACTACCCCTACTTGCATCCACCTATCCCAAGCCCCACCCCTCCTCTCCCTATTTATTTCCCAGCACCCTTCTCCTGCCCAGTCCTGATGAAGGGTCGAGGACTAAGACATTGGCTCTCTGATGCTGCCTGACTTGCTGTGTTCTCCCAGCTCCAAACTGTGTCAAATATGATCCCAGCATCTGCAGGTCTTCTTCTTTCTCTATTCATTAATGGGCTGAGGGCATCGTTGACTATGTCAGCATTTATTGCCCATCCCTGATTATGAAATGTGAGTCAACCACTTTGCTGTGTGTGTGGAGTCACATGTAGTCCAGACCAGGTAAGGATGGCAGTTTCCTTCCCTAAAGGACCTTAGTGAACCAGGTGGGTTTTTCCAACAATTGACAATGGATTCAAGGTCATCATTAGAATCTTAATTCTAGATATTTATTGAATTCAAATTCCACCAGCTGCTGTGGCAGGATTTGAACACCATCCCCCTGAACAATACATGGGTCTCTGGATTAACAGTCCAGTGATAATACCACTTGGCTATTGCCTCCCCCCTGCTCCTGCTATCTCCAACCGACAATGACAGCTAATAGCATGTCACATTCTCTTCTTGCAATATGCTGATAGTATCAAATACTATACAAATTAACTTTTATCCTTTTGCAGGTTTAACTCTTATGTTAATTCTTTTTCCACAGTTTCAAGATTTTGGAATCCAGATCGGAGGAGGGCACAAATTTCCAGAGGAGATCTGCTGCCCTTTCTGACCCTACAAAGGGGCCATTACATGTACATAGGTTGGTGTCTTCCATCTGCAGAATGACAACAGTCAGGTTGTTTCCTCAGTCAGCTCAGAGTCAAAATGTGATTGAGGTACCAACGACAAAATCAGCTCCAGCTGCACAGATTTACCAGGCAACCTGGTTTTTGTGCACATTTCACCCTTTTACATGAGGTTGCCTGTTCAGTATTAAGCATCCAACTTTTTGGCAGGCAACACGCATTGTAATTGGTGTGCTTATCACCCCTACCCGCCCTGATCCACTTTGCAAGTTATTGTTCTCACCATTCTCACTCTAGAATAAAAATGCT
This sequence comes from Stegostoma tigrinum, assembly GCF_030684315.1. NCBI lineage: Eukaryota > Metazoa > Chordata > Chondrichthyes > Orectolobiformes > Stegostomatidae > Stegostoma > Stegostoma tigrinum. The sequence continues at coordinate 17,876,304 of NC_081375.1, forward strand.
GCCAGCTTTTTGCCTGTCCATATATTTTGTGTCTCTTAATTGAAGCTACGCTTTTGCGATATTGTGACTGTGTTTACCTTCACTCTGTTTGATTCAGCAACAATCCTTCTGACAGAGATAATGGGAACTGTAGATGCTGGAGAATCCAAGATAACAAAGTGTGGAGCTGGATGAACACAGCAGGCCAAGCAGCATCTCAGGAGCACAAAAGCTGATGTTTTGGGCCTAGACCCTTCATCAGAGGCCAGAGATGTTTCGATTTCAGCAGAAAATTTTTTAAAAATCAGTAAAAGCTATTGCGCAAAAGGACACATTTAGGGTAACTGTCTTGGAGGACCTAGAAAATGTCAGTTCTTTTTTTTTCTTGATTCTGTTTTTGACATCTAGGAACATATTGACTTTCTTGGGATGTAGCAAAATACATTGATTGTAAATGGAGCTTGATTTTTAAACACCGATAAAAATCTCGAAATCCCACATAACGGGGGACCTTGAAGCATTCAGTCACTGGAGAACTGAGGAAAAAAAGAAGAGGATGCAAAAAATCACGAATGAATGTGACTTGTCTTCAAGAAATCTTAGAGAGCGAGTGGCTCGTGTATGAAACGAACCACCAAAGGAAATAGTGACTGTGGGTACAGTTACAACATTTAAACACACAACATTTATTTGGATAAGTACATGAATAGGAAAGTTTTGGAGGGATATGGGCCAGCAGCATGGGAACATGATCAACATGGACTGGTTGGACCGAAAGGTCTGTTTTCATTTTTTATGATTCTGTGACTCAAAAATGCATACTGAAAATAATATAGGCCTTTATTCAAAATATAACAGAACCATTTGTTCATTCCTCAAGTTTACAGAGATCCAGGATTTAAATACTCAAATATGCTAGTGTTTTGGACAAGTTGGTCCAAAGGGCCTGTTTCCATACTTTTTGACTTATGGCTCTAATTTCCACATCAGGGCAACCGTCACTAAATGTTGGAAGCTGGGTAATCTCAAGATCAGGAATGGATAAAGCCTATAGAAAAAATTGAAACAGTAATACAATTTTGTCACTTTGATATGGTATAGACCTATATCTTCAGTTCAGCAAAGACAAACTCAGCGACCCTAAAAGCCTTTGAACCAATTAAATAACCCTCTCACCACGTCCAAAACACTTCAGCTGTTAGTTCTTGATGTCTTATGAGTAACTGTAATGCGTACGTGTGGTGGGTCTAGACAGAATGTGTTAAATGTCACTGAAATTTAGATCTAGATAAAAAGGATCAGGCTGATTGAAATTGTGAACCAACTGCTATATGGATGCAGCAACATTTTGTCCCCTCTCAGACCTGGAGAGTTGGATCCCTCAATGTTTGGATATCTGCAACATTTCATTAACTGTATTGGATCCATTTTCTTGTTAAAAATATCAACTTTATGTTATTTTTAAAATAATGGCAAATATTCTTCAATTATTGAAGACCTGGCATGATTACAAATGAAGATCTGGCTCATGTTAAGCTTACTTTTCACAAGATATACAAGACAATAAATGATATGGAAAAAGAAAAGTTGGAAAATTGTTACAAGCTTAATTGCAAAGTAGAACAAGGGATCACAGGATCAAACTAGTAAAAATCCAATTACATGCTGATCTAGGACGTTCTTTACATAAAGGCTGATGAATCCACGGAAAAAATGACCAGATATATTAGTGGATACAAAGTATGCAGATATATGTAAGGACAATGCAGGGATGGGAGTGTTAGGTCCAATTAAATAGATAAATTACAATGGTCGCACTGGCCTTTCTATTTCAAAGTTATCTTATGACTAGGGTATATCAGATTCCTTTCGAAAAGTCATAGAGTCATACAGCATGAAAACAGACCCTTCAGTCTAACCAGGCCGTGCTGACCATGTTCCCAAGCTATCTGCATTTGGCCCACATCCCGCCAAACCTTTCCTATTCAATAACGTACCCAAATGTCTTTTAAATGTTGTAACTGTACCTGTGTCTATCACTTTCTTGGGCAGTGCATTCGAAAATGAACCATTCTTTATGTAAAAAAAGTTACCCCCCAAGCCCTTTTTAAATCTTTCTCCCCTTACCCTAAAAATATGTTCCCTAGTTTTGAACTCTGCCACCCAAAGGAAAAGCCCCTTGTCATTCACCTTATCTATATTCCTCAAAATTTTATAAATCTCAATAAAATCACCCCTCAACTATGCTCCAGTGAAAAAAGTCCCAGCATTTCCAGTCTATTTTTTAATCTCAAACCTTCAATTCCTGGCAACATCCTGCTAAATCTTTTCTGATCCCTCCCCAGTTTAATAATATCCTTCCTGTAACAGGCAACCAGAATCAAAATCATGGAAATTTTTACTTGAGTATGATTTGTAGCTCAAATATTGCATTCTTGCTTTCAGATGCACAGGGGGAATGTTGACTGCTCTGTGGACTTGAACAAAAACAATTCAAAGGAAGGTGCTTCATTAATCTGCTATATTTTCCACAGAAACTACAACAACATCACAGAACCTTTTATTTGCTTTTGTTCAATCTTTCTTTTATGATGATGGTACATAAAATGTCAGATGTTTTACACGATGTGGTTATTTTGCATACTTGTACATGGCTTGAGTTTCAGCACTGTCCGCTGTCAGTTCTGTGAGGTAATCTATCTAAAAATTTATCCAATAATTGATAAAAAATCCAAATGATGTAACTGAGAAAGAACATGTCTTACATGTAAAGTTTCCATAGACCTAGGCTTTGAACTGTGTGTCTTTTTCACCAATTATTTCAGGTAAGGGGCAGAAGATTGTGAGGAGAGTAATTTTCACCCAGAGGGAAATGGGGAATCTAGGCTTCACTGCCTGAAAAGGTGGTAGAAGCAGAAACCCTCATAACATTTAAGAAATATTTAGATTTGCCACGGCATACATGGCTATTGGCTATTTGCTTGAAAATGAGATTAAAATGATTAGGTGCTTGTTTTTGATGGCATAGTCTCAATGGGCCCAAGGACCGTTTTCTGTGCTGTGAATCTCCAAGACTTTAAGTGCCAGTTGAGAGCCAACTCAATTGGTAGCAGTCTCATCACTAAGTCATAAGGTTGTACATTCAATTCAAAACTAGAGACTTGAGTCGAGTGCAAAACTCTTTGTGCTACAAATTTGGAGGCACTGTCTTTCAGATGGACTATCAAACTGAGGCCATGTCTGAATTCTCAAGTGAACATAAATAATTCCATGGCACTACTTTGAAGAAGAGAAAGGGAATGGTCAATATTGATTTATGAATTTGCGTTACATGAACAGATTATCTGGCCATTCTCACTTGACTCGGAGCTTGCAGTTTGCAATTTATCTGTTGTGTACTCTACAGTAATGTGCACTTCAAAATGTAATTCTTTGATTGAAAAGAGATTGAGGCACATTTGCTTCCATTAAAGATGCTAAATAAATGCAAGATTTTTTATATGTACCAACTAATACATGAAATTCTATGCACAGTAACATTTGGGATTTGATCACGAATGTACTGTTCTAGCTTCTATGATTTGCACTTATTGTCAACTAAATGTACTTGCCTCTCACTACATGCTACACTTTAGTTTGGGAAGTATTAATCATGAAGAAAATGTAAAGATAAACTGTGCCACACTGTTAAGTTAAAAAAAACCCACAATCCGATGGAATCTACCATATATGGCTAGACTTCGTCTTATAAATTAGATTATTAGAGAATGAAATTAATTTTGCTTTTTTATAACTGGAAAAAGTTTCAAATCTTGTAAAACTGTCCATTTATTACTGCATTGAGGATTGTATTGGAAATATTTAGATTCATGAACAATAAATTATGATGGTTTTTATTTTTATTACCAAAATCCTGCTATTACAAAATTGATGTTATCAACAAACAGACTCACTGTTAGAGACCCAAATGTGTATTTTGGAAGATGCTGTCTGATTATAGGCTTTTAGGCCTTGGACACGACAACAAACTAAGATCAGATATTTAATATGTGTGGATTCACAGCCACAAACACACAATCAATGGCTGAATAATAGCCTCCCTCTCAACCACTGCATCACTTATTAAAAATGCAATTATCATCAAAAGTAAATGTGTGTTCTCCATGGGGCTATGCTGAGTTAACTGTAGCAAGGGCACTACCATTGACAAGCCTCCCTCTGTTTAGGAAAGGGAAAACAATAACATGTGTATTTAACTCCTGATTAGTCCACCACAAGCCTCCCTGGGGGTTTAAGCCAGCCAACATCAGGTGAGAGAAGCAGCATGCTCAACAATAACATCTTCCACTGTTTGGATGATCAATCAATATTCCTCACTAAGTTCAGACGTTGCTGGAAAAGCTCAACAGATCTGGCAGAAGCTGTGGAGAAAAAAATCAGAGTTAATGTTTCAGGTCCAGTGACCCTTCCTCCATAGATGCTGCCAGACCTGCTGAGCTTTTCCAGCAACTTCTGTTTCTGTTCCTGATTTATAGCATCCAAGGTTCTTTCAGTTTTTGTTTCTTACTAAGTTTGTCGTTAGCTAGTTGGTCGAAGTACCTGTGATATTGTGGCATCATTATGGAACTCCATGCCCCAACTCTTGAACAGTGACATCATTGTTTGTTCTGAGGCATTTTCTTGTGTTATTTACTGAGACTGATGCATCTCTGTGTATGTGGCTGGCTTGTTCCAAGGTAATATTTCATTCACCTTGATCCTATTTGTCTTTCACTCAAATTATCTTTATCAGTTTCACATGAAAATTCACAATGATCCATTCTGTCAAATCCTCTACACCAAGCTAATGTCTACCACAAAATACTGAAAGGCAATTCTTGCATGAGGGAATTAATTCCATTGATGTCATGCACAGACTTTCCCGAATTAGGCACACATCTGTTAGGGGGGAGATAGGGTAGCTTTCATGAGGAAAGAAACAAACTCAAGGTGATTCATCATCTCGTGGCAAGCCTCGTGATTCAATTATCATCGCAGACATGGAGAAGACATGATTCATGTAAATCGCGATGATGTCATTGACGAAAAGACTCTGACATCAATATGTGAGAAGACGCCAGACTAGAATGAGCATGGGAATGAGATCTTAGCTACTACATTGGTAAGCTGTATTTGATAACCTAACTTTTATGAACGCAAATGAAGAAACATTAAACTACATAAGCATGGCATGATGGCTCAGTAGTTGGCACTGCTGCCTCACAGCAGCAGGGGACCCGCCTTTGGTGGTTATCTGTGTGGAGTTTGTGTGTTATCCCTGTGTCTACATGGGTTTCCGCTAGATAGCCTGGATTCCTCCTACAGCCCAAAGATATACAGGTTAGGTGGATTGACCATGGAAAATTGCTCTGTAGTTTCCAAGGATGTGTGGGATAGGTGGGTTAGCCATGGTAAATGCAGAGTTATGGGGATAGGATGAGGAGAGGGGCTGTTGGGTCTGGGTGGGAGGTTCGGTGCAGACTTCATGGGTTGAATGGCCTCTTTCTGTACTGCAGGGATACTGTTTCTTCCTTTGAGATAAAAAGCAAGGAGCCTGATGACAATTCATATGCTGACATCCAAAGATACTCCAGAACAATATCTCAAGATACTAGTAACAATATTGGTTTAAAGCGCAAGCTCATCTATCTGTAATTGAGTGAAATATAAGAAGGCAATATAAAGTAGAGAAAATTGCACATCTAAGTGTATGTGAGATAATGGCAGAACGGTAAGATCACTGGACTAGCAATCCGAAACCTCAGGCTCATCTTCTGGGAGACGTGAGTTTGAATAGAAAGCTGACCACTGTCAACTGTCATAAAAACACATCAACTTCACTCATGCCCTTTAAGGAAGAAAATATGTCATGCTTCCCTGCTATGGCTTGCATATAACTCCAGGCTCACAGCAATGTTGTTGACTTTAAACTATCCATTGGGCAGTTAGGGATGAACAATGAACACTGACTTAGCCAGTGATCCCTACACCCCAAAGAACAAATAAATGAAATCCTTAGAAATGTCTGAAATTCAGGATAAGAAATTATAATCCGTGTTTCTGACAGCTCAATTCATAAGCTGTAGGTGAACTTGACAAGTCTTGGACAGCGTGGCACTAATAGGATAGCAAGGTATTGAAAGCAGCTCTCATAGCAGACAGAGCTGTTTACTGAATACATACAACTCAGCAAATACCGTGTCAAATGCCAGTTCAGTAATGACTGTCACAGCGTCTGTTTCCAACACCATAAGGATTTGCTTGGCATGAGTAGTTAGACTCTTCTGAATGTGACTGAGTGTTAAGGCGAGTTACATTGGAGTTAGAGATTAATCTGACAGGGACTAATGTAGACCTGCGTCATTATGAACATGCTCCTCGATATTTCCTTTTTAAACGATTTAAAGCTAGTAATCACAAAGTAACAATTTTTGATGTAGTATTTGACATTAACATTGACGCCAGCCTTCTGCTGTGGCAACGTATTCACAGAATCCTACACAGCAATAATTTGATAGCTGCCCTGACCCATTGGCCTTTATTGTAGTACGTGACATTCAAAATGTTATCTCACATACTCTGAGTTTGAGGGCTATCAAAAAGATGTACCGTGGGTTCAGAGAGTCAAAACTTCATTCTTTGTGTGCTCAAAAGCTAGAACACTTGATTAAAGAGCTTTGCACTTTAATTATATCACCAGACTGCAGTAAAGCAATGCAGAACCACTCTTGTCTATTCAGTAGAGAAATGATGCTGGTTCACATGTGCCCTGATCCAACATTCCTGGGGGAGATTTATTCATATGACAACTGATAATGGAACTGTACCATAACAAGTTATTCATTGCTGGCTGAAATGAATCTAAGTTTCTCAATGGCAAACTATCACAAAGCAAATCAGTTATTATTGAGAAATGAAAATTTGAAAGCTCTTACTGTCTTAGAACTGAGTTGAAGAGGAATTTCTTTCAGCCAGAGGGTTACGAATCTGTTGAACTCATTGCCACAGAAGACTGTGGAGTCAAAGTCACGGAGCGTATTTAAGACAGAGATAGATAGGTTTGCAGTTAGTAAGGGGATAAAAGGTTACGGGGGAAGGCTGGCGAATGGGGCTGAGAAACGTTTCAACTATGATCGGAGGACTGAACGGGCCCAATTCTACACCTATACCTTATGAACTTATGCGCTGGCCATCTTTGGCTAGTGTTGAGGCATTTTTCACAATGTGATAAAGTTCAGTGTAGCAATTCCTGCTCCTTCACATAGAAATAGACACCTAATATTGATGCGTGCAGTCTTAAAATTTATGCTACATATAACTTAGCTTCTGGGACCACGTCAGGGCTGGGATCAAAACCCCAGGCTGTGACAATGCTGATGGTGAAACAGGATCTAAGACCCTTCAGCCCGCATTAACGTTTGTCTGTTCCATTTAACAGGTATTCCTATGTGCATGGTCACTGGAGTGGCATGGAAGTTGTGCAAGAACTGCGCATGTGGAAAACACTGACTGGTCAAAGAGATTCTGTTTCTCCAAGGTGTACGTGAATGCATTTCAAGTAAGAGACAGATGAAGTTTTAGTCCTGTTTTTGCACACATCCTGTGAGTTTGCATATTACACCAAAATTGGAGATATAGTGAACCGTGAAGAAGGGTACCTCTGAGTACAATGGGCCAATGGGCTGAGGAGCGGATGGAGTTTAATCTCGATAAATGTGAGGTGCCACACTCTGGTAGGGCAAAACAGAGCAGGATTTATACACTTAGTGGGAAGGTGCTGGGGAGAGCTGCCAAACAAAAAAGACCTTGGAGTGCAGATTTAATAGTTACTTGAAAGTGGAGTCTCAGGTGGACAGCATAGTGAATAAAGTGTTTGGTATAGTTGCCTTTATTGGGCAGTGTATTCATTGCATTGAGTATAGGAGTTAGAAGGCCATGTTGCTGATTGCTTAGGCCACTTTTAGATTACTGAGTTCAATTCTGGTTTCCCTGCTATAGGAAGGATGTGAAACTTGAAAGTGTTCAGAAAGGATTTACAAGGATGTTGCCAGGGTTAGAGGCTTTAAGCTGTAGACACAGTCTGATATGCTGGGGTTATTTTCCCTGTGGCATTGGAGGCTGAAGGGTGACATTATGGAGGTTTATAAAATCATGAGAGGCAGGGATAAGAGGAATAGCCAAGGTATTTCCCCAGGGTAGGGGAAAGTTAGAGAAATTAAGGTGAGAGTGTAAAGATTTAGAAAGGACCTAAGGGGCAATTTCTTTGTACAGCAAGTGGTGCGTGGATGGAATGAGCTGCCAGACGAAGTGGTGGAGGCTGGTACAAATACAACATTTAAAAAGCATCTGTACTGGGTACATGAATAGGAAGGGTTTAGACAGATATGAGCCAAATGCCGGCAAATATGACTATATTAATTTGGCGTATCCTGTTGGCACGGACAAGTTGTACTGAAGGGTCTGTTTTCATGCTACCTCAAAAATAAATTCACCAAATATTTCAACTGTTGCTGTTAATCCTTTGAGTCACTGAATGAAAGTATTAGTTCACTATTACCATTGCTCTTTTAATGGACAATATTGGAGTCTGTTTAAGGGGCAGTACCTGAATTATCTGGAAAGCAAATGGCTGGCCAATCATCGTCAAATATTGATTAATGCTATGAGAAGTGCCTAGTGTGTACACTTTGATATAAGCAAATATGGTATTGCTATGCTGTAACTGGGAAACCGTTTTTGTAACCTTCAATACGTCTGTTTACATAGAAGCTCACTATTTAAAAACATGCAGATCTGGTCTTGTGCTGAAGAAAGCATTTCAATACCATGCATCACAGAGAAGCCCCTTATTGATTATTGTATGCCAATGCCAGTCTTTATCAAAGAGAAACCACATGTAGATAATTAGAACTTAATCTTCTCCAGAACAGTAGGAAAATGAGACTTGCTGCTTTTTTCTGAAGTGCCAGTTAACATAATAATAAAGATTTATGAAGTCAGGTGGACCTGTTAAGCTGTAGCACAGTGCCCAGTGTTCACAAATCAGAGTGTGAGGGCCAGCAAAGGATTGTGCTCTCCCAATAGCTCTTCAACCTGAAACATTCTCTCTAAATTCAGAAACTGCACATGCACACTTATAGTCACAAATCCCTCTGCTGGTACCCAGGTGTGCCGTGAAAGTGCATCTCGCTTTTGTATACAAAATGCTAATGCTACCAGCATGATTTCACCCCAGCAACACACCGCACAAGTCTCGGAACAGATGGCTGGCTATAGGAGAGCTTTATTGAAATGTATCCTGCTGCAAATAGGCTGGGACTCTTATTCAAGTTCTTAGTCTGCCACCCAGTGACAGAAGTTTAGAAATATGGGCAGGGCTCAAAAACCTTTTGCACAGAAACTCCAAAGAGAAGGCTGTAGAAGTTGGCCGTCACCCAACTGTGGGCACAGTGGGCAGGATGTGTCTGCAGAAATAAGAGCAGAAATTGCTGGAGAAGCTCAGGTGGTCTGGCAGCATCTGTGGAGAGAGAAACAGAGTTAACATTTCAGGTTCCAGTGACCTTCCTCTGAAGAAGGGTCACTGGACTTGAACCATTAACACCGCTTCCTTTCCATAGATGCTACCAGGCTCCTGAGCTTCTCCAGCAATTTCTGTTTTTATTTTGGATTTCCAGCACCCACATTTCTTGTTTATCTTCTCAGTGAGAATGGTAGTAAAATGCTTCGTTCAATTCAGAGCTGGAACTGTATGTTTTTAAACAGCGATCTCCTATGTAAACAGATATATTGAAATAACAATTTCCTAGTTACAGCAGAGCAGTACCATGTTGGCTTGTATCCAAGAGTATGCACTAGGGTGGTTGCAGAGAGTATTCTAACTTTGGAGGCTTGCAGCTGGCCTGATTCAGAGCCTCCTCTAAATTACTTGTGCACTATTACAGTCCGATGTGTTTCTGCAGCCGCTTACCCATTCAGAATCTGTGCCCATTGGTACATGCCAACGGGGGCTACAGGTGACTACTGTTGAGGAAGGAGAGAATATCATGGCTGTGGTGGATCTCTGGGCCTGACAGGGGAATTCCTCCTGATTTAGTTTCCACATTGGCTTTGAAGCTCACCGAGGCTCTCCTTTTGTTTGGTGACCATTCCTTATGTCATTCATGCTGGATAACTCAGTTCCTATGAGTGCCAATTTCTCAAAGGCAGACAATGGAAATGTAAGTGACATGCTCGAGGCAGCCTCTGGGGATGTGTTAAAAATCATTTTTGTGTCCGCGGGGTACAGGAGGTTTTATTCCCAAGACTGAGCCTTGTTGCATCCATTTTTGGGTTGTAACCCAAGTATAATGAGGGGCAGTTCTTTTTTTAACTGTTTGCAAGCATTCAAATTTTAGTTTCTATAATTAGCCAGCTCCGACATTGAAAGAGATAAATAAGAATCTTGGGCTCCTAGATATGCATAAAATACAGAGGCGTGCCATTTCTTCAGATTCTTCTGAATATTGTCGTTACCATCAACCATGGCTCCTCACTGAAAGCTATTTTATCAGGTTGCACTTGAACAGTGCAAGACAATAGATTAATCTGTTTTGTGTCACTTTACATTAAAATATCTGCAATGCTGTTTGGTTCAGTGTTAGTGCCTCATGTTTAGAACATTGCATGCATTTCAATAACATTAAGGGGATGATATAATAATGACATAAATTCAGTTTAAATTACGTAATATAACCCGAGAAACAATGTTTGAAATATGCATCATAATTCAGTGACAGGACCAGTGAAGAATATTAGGTGCAAGGCATTACACTATGTTGAATATTTACTTAAGAAACTATATTGTTTCGACAGTAGATTTATACCAGCTGATTGTGATGAATAGTAATAGCGGTGTTATGGTGCACGTTGTAGTCATCACCATTGTTCCCGTTGCCCTCACTGACTGCATCATAATATCAAGAATATTACAAAATACACGCTGACCTGCAGAAAATTGGGTCACTTTCTTGCTATGATGTAACATTCCTCCCCTTTGGCCAACCATGGTTCCAATATTAGATGAGGCCTTGATCCTATGTGATGTGGCTTTAAGACATTTCTGCCAGAGAGATATTTAAGGCTGAGGAATTAATGCCATAATATTACACAAACTAGTAATATTGTTAAGATATGAAGATTTATAGCAAAATTAATGGTCAAATATCTAATTGAGAAATCCATGATGATCTGCACTTGATGACAGCGTTAGATGCAAAAATGTTCAACATCATACATAATATTTTTGAAGAAACTTAGAAGATCTTTATCACATCTTCCAGGAACATGTCAAAACAATTGAAAATTTAATTGCTTTTTCAACTGCATCTGACTGTTAGGTTTACAAAAGCAGTGGCCACTCTGCATCGCATATGTTCCTTTTGCCTTTTATGTAAGAACTGACCAGTTAATTCATTGCCCATTTCACTTCCACCACCATAATAATAAAATGTGAGGCTGGATGAACACAGCAGGCCAAGCAGCATCTCAGGAGCACAAAAGCTGATGTTTCGGATGAAGGGTCTAGGCCCGAAACGTCAGCTTTTGTGCTCCTGAGATGCTGCTTGGCCTGCTGTGTTCATCCAGCCTCACATTTTATTATCTTGGAATCTCCAGCATCTGCAGTTCCCATTATCTCTCACTTCCACCACCCATTAGTTATGTTTGTTCAGTGAAGCATGTTACTTAGGGATAATCCCCTAATTCTTTCTTGCATTATTTTACAAACAGTGACAAACAAAGTGATTAGTTTATCTATCCAGACAACACCTTCATCAATATTACACTTCTTCAGTATTATGTTGTAATACTAAACTGTGTTATGTTCTCAAGCATATAGTGGGGGGCTTGAACGCACATTGTTTAACAGAATGATGAGACTGTAAACATTAAGCGTAACATTATTGTACAACTTTGTAATACAGTAGGGAATAGTTACTTTGGTTTATTCTCTCAACAGAGGGCAAAACCTCATCTGAATTTCAGCTGTTTTTCTCTGTAACTACAGTAAGCAACAATCTCCCTAAGCTTTCCCTCCCTAGGTGTCTATCTTAGAATAGAATTTGGAGGCTAGTAGCATTAAAAGCTCATAGTATTGGCTATTCCAGTGTGTATATCCATTGCCAAATCTGTTGAAGATAGTCAGTCTCTTCCAAATTTAACACAAGCTGTTTCTACCCAGTGTCAATGGAATAATGTATTTTCCATCTCTGAACCTATATTTGCCTTATAGCTTATGATGCTGGCTTAGAATGTTCCATTGATTCTATAAATAAACCTCCACAATTCAGTCATTCTGTGAAACATATTTTTAGTTATAAGAGACGATGCTGTGAATAGACAAAGGTAAAAATAGTAAGTGAACAAAGGGGTAACATCAATCATATGCAAAGTTTCCTGACCACTAGTAACATATAAGTTAAACATGACTTCGTGACAGGAGCAAAATGGAGCTTTTATTTGTGTGAATGAATACAAGCTGGACCATAACTCGGTTATGGTCCATTGACATGTTTTTAATTAGGTAAATCAATCCTGAATTACACTCATTTCGGGATGATGTTTTCTGACTGACTTGCTGAATGACTTTGTACCTTTTTTCAAGTGTTTATCATATGCTTAATTATTGAATAATAAAAAGTCAAAACTTCCCTGATCCACATTTATTTAGACAGTAACAACGTGAGTAAACACATTGTGTGACAGAGATACAGCTGGCTGTTTGCACCCAGCTGTAATCCTTCAGTGCGAAAGAACCTATTACTCAAGCACCAAAATTCAAATAACATTTTTAAATATTCATGCATGTGATGTGATCACAGTTAGCAAGGTGAGAATTTATTGCTTTTCCCTAAATGTCTATTGAGGAAGTGGTACTCAGCAGCCTACCTGAATGTCTGGAGTCTTTGGAATGTTGACATACTCACAAAATTCAAAGGGAGAGAGTTCTTGGGTTTTGACTTTAGTAACAGTGATATTGCTCCCAAGTTAAGGTGGTGTGTTGCTTGGAGGGTATCTTGCAGGGGTGATGGACTTTGTGGTCCTTGTCTTTCCTGGAGGTAAAGATCACTGTGATGATTTTTTAAAATATTGCCATTATTAATGAACTTGTATTTCAAGCAGAATTTAATTGACTTGATTTAAGTTCTGTAAAGGTGACTTTTTTGTTTCAGTGCTGCTGCTGCTGATGATCCACAGCACTCATGGAAACACCAACACTCAAGCTGCTAGATGTGTTCAAACTCTATCCCACTTATCCCAATGGTAGTGGCACATGACACAATGGAAGAAATTCTCAATATGAAAACAAGAGTTTGTCTTTGCAATGACTGTGCAGTCGTCCCTCATACTGATACTGTTGTTGACAGATACATCTGCTCCAGGTAAATTGGTAATGATAAGATCAAGCAAGTTTTTCCCTCTTGCTGGTTTCTTTGAGAAGTAATCCTACTGTTGAAATATTAAGAAAATAACACATAGTTTGAGGCTGAGCTATCATTTGTATAATGTTAATGATGGAGCAGCATGAATATCCCAACAAGTTGTGGCAACACACAGGTCATGGTTTAAGTCCACAAATTACTGTTTGATTTGCACAATATTAATGTAAGCATCTTATACCCTGTTGTTTTTGACAGACAAATCTGGGTAAATATGATAAATTAACAGTTTGGCATCTCCTGGATGCTTAAGAAAATGGCAGTGTGTCCCTTTTCCTGATGCATTTTTGAAGAAGATCCCTGTCCATTCTGAATTCACCATGCTTTCTCCTGGAAGGATTTGCACATTTCAAATTCACAATGAGAGAAACAGATTTAACCTTATGTATTTTGATGAGAGGTCGCAACTCTGAAATATTAACTTTTTCTCTCCATGGATGCTGCCTGATCTATTGATACTTGCAGAACATTGTGCTTTTATTTCAGACAAAGTTCAACTTTCTTAAAGCTATGTTTAAAACTGTAGGTCCAATGGTCCATTTCAGTAATGAACTGCATGAATGTGGTGAACTTTTTTTTAATCGCATTTTGTCTGAGATGTCATAGTCTAATGTTTAAAGTAATAAGTAATTTCAGTACAGCTTTAAAATATATTTTCAAATCTGCAATTTCATGATAAATTCAGCTATTGATTATAATCTCAAAATAATATGCAATTGCTGCATTACTTCCAAGAAATAAAATATTCATTTTTTACATAACCCATTTAGAAATTAATAGAGCCTACTCTGACCTAAACTATACTTAATTCAATGCTGTAATTTAATTGTATTGTAACTTTTTGTGCAGTTAAGTTCAGAATTGTCTAATTGTCTTGTTACATTATATCTTATTCTTGTTTTGGTGGTTGTAATTATGCTTTAAATTAGGATCACTTGTATTTTTTGTATTGTCATCACAATTTGGCACAAGCATCCATAATGATTTCTTGATGATCCAATTATCCAGTCATTTAATGTTCTGATAAATAGGGTGTTTATTTTAGTAATTACCAGTAATTACTGCAGACCAGCCTTTGTTTCTTTCTCTTGTGACTAGGTGGTTTGATATGTATAAATGCAGTGTGATGAATGAGTTGGGAAAGAGCTAAAGTGGGAATACATTTCTATTACAAATAGTTGAATAATACCATTGCATCAATAACAATCTTTTAATGTTTAGAATGTTTAAAATAGTTTAGATCATTGAGCTGATTTTGAAAAGACTGTTTGTTGCTGCCAATTAGTTGCTGGTTACAGCGAGTGGATTCTGATAAGAACCAGACTTATCTTCAAGTTTATCATCCATCCAAATTGATTGTTGTTGGTGATTTTGTTCAACTGAAGTAGGACTTTAATGCTATGATTCTGTGCCCTTACGTAATGGTATTAACTCTTTCATGATTGCAGTCTTTGTTTTTCACTTGTATAACTGCAACATGAATATTAGGCTGTATCTGTCTATGATTTCAAATGTGAATTCCTCCTGAGAGTTGGGGGTTGGTTAGTGCAGTTGGCTTGACAGCTGGTTTGCACCACAGAATGATATCAACAGCATATATTCAATTCCCACATTGCTTGAAGTTACCATGAAGGACTCTCCTTCACAACCTCTCCACTCACTTGAGGCTTGATGACCCTCAGGTTGATCCAGCATCAATCATATATGGCCAACTAGAGAAGGACTCTGTCAAAGGTTAAGTGACTGGAAATATTGACTATATGCTGTCTCCACAAATGCTGCCTGATCTGTTTGAATATTTCTCCTATATTTTATTGTTATTTCTGACCAATTATCTATGCAATTTTAAAATAACACATGTGGTCAGAACATTGGTATCTCATTAATTTTATTCCAGGAAGAATTATGAGGAAAAAAATTGCATTTATTTAGCACCATTCATGACTGCAAGAAGTCCCAAAGTACTTTACGCCCAATGAAATACCTTCAAAGTGCAATGTCACCCCATGAGGGAACCATAAACCAAATGAATCAAATTTATTGAAATAAATCCCAAGATTCTACTTTTATTAAATAGCTCTTCTCAAAACAAATTATTCACTTGTAGGTGTCACTGGCTGGCCAGCATTTATTGCCCATCCTTAATTGCTCTGGGGACAGTGTTAGTGAGCTCTATTCTTGAGCTAATTCAGCCTGTACGCTGTAGATTGGTCCTCAATGTCTTGAGGGTGGCAATTCCAGGATATTGACCCAGCAACGGTGAAGGAACAGTGATCTATTTCCACTTCAGGAAGCTGGTTGGCTTGGAGGTGCCCTTGTCATTCTAGATAGGGCAGCACACTGGCTCAGTGTTTAACACTGTTGCCTCAAAGTGCTGGGGATCCACGTTCGATTCCACCCTCGGATGATTGTCTGTGTGGAGTTTGCATGTTCTCCCCGTGTCTGTGCGGGTTTGTTCTGGTTTCCTCCCACAGTCCAAAGATGCGTACGTTAGGTGGTTTGGCCATGCCAAATTAGCCGTAGTGTTCAGGGAGGTGTAGATTAGGTGGGTTATAGGGAATGGTTCTGGCTGGGATGCTCTGAGGTTCGGTGTGGACTTGTTGGGCCAGACGGTCTGTTTCCACACTGTAGAGATTCTATTCTATAGAAGTGATCAAAGGTTTAGAAGATGCAGACTAAGGATCTTTAGTGAATTTCTGTGGAGCATCTTGTGGATAGTATACATTGCTGCTACTGAGCATCAGTGGTGGAGGAACTGGATGTTCAGGATGTGGGTCCAATCAAGCAGGCTGCTTTGTCTTAGATGGCATCATCCAGGAAAATGGGGACTATTTCATCACATTCCTGGCTTGTGCCTTGTAGATGGTGGACAGACTTTGGGGAGTCAGGTGGTGAGATACTTACTGTGGTATTCCTATCTTCTGACCTGTGCTTATAGACATTGTGTTTATGTGGTGAGTCCAGTTGAGTTTCTGGTCAATAGTAACCCCCAGGATGTTGACAGTGGGAGATTGAGTGGTGGTAACACCATTGAATGTCAAGGGGCAGTGGATAGAATGTCTCTTATTGGAGATGGTCATCGTCTGGCATTTGTGTGATGTGAATGTTATTTGTTACTTGGCAGCCCAAGCTTGAACATTGCCCAGATCTTGTTACATTTGGACATGATTGCTTGAGTATTTGAGGAGTTGTGAATGGTGCTGAATATTGTGCAATCATTTGTGAACATCCCCACTTATGTCCTTATGTTGGAGGGAAGGTCATTGATGAAGCAGCTGAAGATGGTGAATAATTGACTGTGTGAATAAAGAACATTGCAAATTAGACATGAATTAACAAACAAACTATACTTCAAATAAAAAGGTAAATTAAACTTTAAGAGTAGATACAACAAAGATATATCTTGTAGAACTGGAATTAACTCACAGCGCTACCTACACAAAATGTGATGCCACATAGCTGTACAGTTGTTTATTCACATAGTCTGATGTTCTGAAAAGATAATATTCATCTCTGAATTGCATGGGTATAATTGGTATCAGCAAGGCATATTTCTACAAATCCTCACTGAGGTCAAGACAAATCTGATGGCTTCTCTAGAGTTCCATCCTCAATTGTCCAAACAAGAGCACTCCAATTCAAATTTGGCTATATCTGGGAAACATCTGGCTCTTTTGCATCTCAGAGCTTTACACTGAGCTTTTCAGCTTTAAATCTTTTCAGTTTGTTAGCTCATTGCCTCCAACTGCTCCTGTTTCCTTTTCTGCCAAACATAAGTACTTACTTTTTGCAGCGAAGCATTGGCTTTCTCCCCCCTCACAAGAATTTGGCATTTTCCTCTTTTTGTCTCTGGCTGTTTCCTTTACATCTGCGTCTGTGCATACACACTCCTGCTCCTCTGTTTATAACTCTGTTTTATGCTTGGAGCCCTCCATTAAATCTGCAGAGATATGTCTCCTTTCTTCTCCTTTACTGTTGGTATTGCTTCTAGAGCAAATGTTCCCAAGTCAAATGAATCAATATTGCTTGCTGTGCAAGAAAATTACTATTTATCCCTTTAAAATTGTTGCAAACTCTGAAAGGCTTTTATTCATTCAATGTTCTTACAAATAGATAACCAAGAATTTTTAGAGAAATTACAAATTTTCCCCACTGTACTGCTTCAGAGTAATCAGTATAATCACTTTTGCAATGTAGGCAATATGATAGTCAATTTGCGCACAGCTACCTTCTACAAAAGTAATGTGGTATCATTTGGTATTCTATACTAAAGTAATGATTTTCTATTGTGCATTCCCTTAGTGCCTGTGTTTCACGTGCATCTGCCTGTTGTAGTTCTTCAACTCAGTGCTACCTCATGGCTATATTGGGTCTGATGAAAGGCTGCTAACTTTTATAGAGTCATGAAGTCATAGAGCTATACAGCATGGAAACACGCTCTTCGGTCCAACTAGTCAACGCCAACCACTGTGGGTTGCAGCAGACGGCCTTTCAGGGCGACCTCGAGCAATTTTCAGACTGTACCACCTCAAAGTTGGCAGCACCAATTTTCAGCCGACTGGCACAGCAAGGGTGCTGGCAGAGTGGCAGCTGCAGGAAGACAAACCGTGCCACCTTGGAAGAAGACAGTAAGCTCCTGCTCTCCTAAACCACTAATATTCCCACAGATGGCAGCTCAACAAACCTAATAATCTATGGAAGAGATGACTGTACCCTTGTTAATCATTGCAAGCTTCTTTAGACAATCGTTGCTGTGATTTGATACGATAAGCAGCACTCTGAGTTTATGTGGCAGTGAGCTGAAGTTGCTTCAGTCTGGTTTGGCTTCAATCTGAGCTTTGACTGCAACACTCGGATTATTGCATACTTTTACTGTTACTGCAATGGAAACTGAGATAGCAGCCTTCAGACATCATGGTTTGACCCATAAGAGCTGACATGGCTTTAGCTCCAAAATAGATATTAGAAAAGAGGGCCCACAAGCTCGGCATCAAACCATGTACAAGGCCAGGCTAAATCTTCGATACTCCATGCTTGTCACTATCTGCTCCTTCAGCTTTCTCTCTGTTGGACTTCCTGTTGTTAAAGGTGCTCATTTCTTTGGTTGACATCACATGGTGACACAATGGTCTCCAGTGCAGCAGCAGGGATCTTTGGAGCATGTTTCTTCCTGGTTACACTAGTCATATTTCCTCCTGGTCAGATTTTCTTCCCCAGATGCTTCGAACTCATGTTCTACTCAAAATGCACCTTCCCTTTGAATGGGTGATAATGGGACTTGCAGATGCTGAAGAATCCAAGATAATAAAATGTGAGGCTGGATGAACACAGCAGGCCAAGCAGCATCTCAGGAGCACAAAAGCTGACGTTTCAGGCCTAGACCCTTCATCAGAGAGGGGGATGGGGTGAGGGTTCTGGAATAAATAGGGAGAGAGGGGGAGGCGGACCGAAGATGGAGAGAAAAGAAGATAGGTGGAGAGGAGAGTATAGGTGGGGAGGGAGGGAGGGGATAGGTCAGTCCAGGGAAGATGGACAGGTCAAGGAGGTGGGATGAGGTTAGTAGGTAGGAGATGGAGGTGCGGCTTGGGGTGGGAGGAAGGGATGGGTGAGAGGAAGAACAGGTTAGGGAGGCAGAGACAGGTTGGACTGGTTTTGGGATGCAGTGGGTGGAGGGGACGAGCTGGGCTGGTTGTGTGGTGCAGTGGGGGGAGGGGACGAACTGGGCTGGTTTTGGGATGCGGTGCGGGAAGGGGAGATTTTGAAGCTGGTGAAGTCCACATTGATACCATTGGGCTGCAGGGTTCCCAAGCGGAATATGAGTTGCTGTTCCTGCAACCTTCGGGTGGCATCATTGTGGCACTGCAGGAGGCCCATGATGGACATGTCATCTAAAGAATGGGAGGGGGAGTGGAAATGGTTTGCGACTGGGAGGTGCAGTTGTTTATTGCGAACCGAGCGGAGGTGTTCTGCAAAGCCCAGTTCGTCCCCTCCCCCCACTGCACCACACAACCAGCCCAGCTCGTCCCCTCCACCCACTGCATCCCAAAACCAGTCCAACCTGTCTCTGCCTCCCTAACCTGTTCTTCCTCTCACCCATCCCTTCCTCCCACCCCAAGCCGCACCTCCATCTCCTACCTACTAACCTCATCCCACCTCCTTGACCTGTCCGTCTTCCCTGGACTGACCTGTCCCCTCCCTACCTCCCCATCTATACTCTCCTCTCCACCTATCTTCTTTTCTCTCCATCTTCGGTCCGCCTCCCCCTCTCTCCCTATTTATTCCAGAACCCTCACCCCATCCCCCTCTCTGATGAAGGGTCTAGGCCTGAAACATCAGCTTTTGTGCTCCTGAGATGCTGCTGGGCCTGCTGTGTTCATCCAGCCTCACATTTTATTATTCCCTTTGAATGGTATAGGTTTGCTTTAATGGGATGGACTAGCTTGAACTTGTGCTAATCTCTCATGATTTTATACCTCCTGTTCAGGCATGTATCCATTCAACCATATGTTTAGCATAAGGTGAAATTGTGGAAATGAGCAGGCAGCATGATATTTGTATGTTACATGAATTGGAAGAAATTACGATCTCTGTTGCTGATTTCAGGTTTCATTTCCCATCAAAGCTCCTTCAATTTACTGGGTCAAAATCGTGGAACTCTCTCACTCTCTCTTTATGGGTCTACCTACACAAAATAGACAGCTGTGTTTCCTTATCACATTTTCAAGGGGCAACTAAGGATGGGCAATAAACACTGGCCCTGGTAACAACACCCACATCCTGTGAATTAATCAAAGTGACTTGTTGCATTTTCTATAATCTGACTTCATGAACACATCTGCCATCCCTACCCTTCATTACCATTAGCTCCCATTGAATAGTTCCACACAAATGTACTAATGGACAAGTGTCAATGCAAGGATTATAGTCATAAGGACTTTTGTAAATGACAGGTTGTAACAAGAGGGAAATAGAACCTTGTTGATTGATGTCAAGGGGTAATGTGGAACAAACTGACAGAGTTTTGTTCATGGTATAACTGAGACAGATTTTCCCTGCCACACCACTCCCAGAGGAAGTTTGGTTTCCATAGATTTGTAGATCTAGATTGGAGGCCATCTGTTTATTCATCCTCTTAAATTAATATGGCCCAGTGTGTTTATGTTTCAGCATCACAATTCACCTTACTTCAATACAGCTTAAAAAGAATTAGACATCTAGTATCTGAACATATTGTGCCAATTTCAACAAGTGATTAGAAAATCCTGTAACATAAATGAGTTCTGAGAAGAAAGGATTTATCCAAATATCATCACATAATCGAGCGATTTTCTCTTCCGATCTGTTCAAACCTCCAATTGTAGAGCAGAATACATTTCCTGACTACAAACAGAAAGCAATCAATTCACGTAAGACCTCCTTTATAATCTATGTCATGCTGTGATATTTCAACACAACAGAGATATTTTATCAAAAAATTAGTCTTCGCTACAGTCAAATGCATGTAATTGTGTTTGTGTGTTTATAATGTTTGAATTGGGTCTGCTGGAGATCACTGGCACTGTGAGATGATGCTGCTGGTTTTTCATCAGCCCTGCCTTTTGACAGATTTATATTAAAGTTATTTTTATATAAAGTTATTTTTACATAAAGGTACTTAATCTATTAGCCCTACACTATTAACAGCTTTTGGATTGATATCAACTCTATAAAAATCTTTGCCCTCGAGATACAAAATGTAGAAGCATCTGACCTTTTCAGCAGCTAAAAATGTGTTGACTTGCAAAAGGGTAGCACTTCCATTACTGAGACTGGGCATTCACTGTTGCCAATTGCTTACTGTCCTCCTTTGAAAATGTATTTCTCACCAAACTGTTGCTGATCAGCGTTTGAATGAATGCGAAGCATCACTGATGGTTTCTGGATATTATTACCAGTGACCAATTATACTGTACTGACTACTATGTTGCTAGGCAGTTCAAGACACTAAGCTGGCACATTTTAAATTTGCTGTTCAGAGTCTGAATGCACAGCCAGCAGTGACCTTGTGGGCTGCATGGATCTCTTCTAATAATCTACAGCTGGTGCGATTACTACAAACATGGCAATTTTAACATAGTGCAACCAGCTGAATGAAGCTGGCTTAGGCCTGGTTTGATGACAATAATGCTATGCGCAGGGACTGAATTAAAATATAATTAAATAAGATGCCAGGAAAGGTCACTGGCACACAAAATAAAGCTGCTGAAAGAAAAATGAAATATGTTTGTGAAGAGCGAAAGCATTGAGAGATCAACACAGTCAGGTCTTTAAAGTGAAGATACATCAAGTGAGTGACTGGCCTCCTGGACTAATGACCAATAGAATGACACAAAGCAAAAGGAGGCCATTTGGCCCATTATACGTTTGCCTGTCCTCTGAAAGCACTGTCAAATTAGACATATTTCCGTGCTCTTTCCCTCCTACTCTTCAAATCTTTTCTCTTGAATCACAGCAACATCCTGGTAAATCCTTTATGAACCTGTCCAGGTTAATAATGTCCTTCCTATAGTAGGGTAATCAGAACTGCACACAATAGTCCAGAACAGGCTTCACCAAAGTACAGCCTCCAAATGACATTTCTATTCCTATAGTCAAAGATCTGAGCAATAAAGAATGCAAATTTCAAGGAATTATGTACCCTTCGGTCCCTCTGTTCTACAACTCTTCCCAGGGCCCTAACATTAATTATATAAGACCTGACCTTGTTTTTTTTAAACAAAGTGCAATACCTCATATTTATCTAAATTAAACTGTCTGCCACTCTTCAACCCATTGAACTAATTGATCAAGATTCTTTGTAATCTTAGATAACCTTCTTCACCGTCCACTAAATCACCAATTTTGGTGTCATCCACAAACTTACGGAGAAGCCTCCTATATTTTCACCCAAATTAGTTATACAAATGACCAAAGGTGGACCCAGTGCCGATCCCTGTGGAGCACTGCATATCACAGGCCTCTAGCCCAAAAAATATCCCTCCAGCACCACCCTTTTTCTCCTGCCGTTAAGCCAATTTTGAATCTAATTGGCAAACACACACTGAATCCCATGTGATCTAATGTTACTAATTAGTCTACCATGCAGAACCTTGTCAAAAGCTCTACTAACGTCCTTCTACCACTTTGCCCTCATCAATCTTTTCGGTTACATGCTCAAAAAACTCAATCAAGTTTTTGAGACATGATGCTCCTCAAATAAAACCATGCTGACTATATCTAATCAGTCCTTGCCTCACCAAGTGCATGTAAATCTTATCTTTCAGAATGACCAACAACTTACCCACCACTGATGTCAGGCTCACAGGTCTATAGTTTGCAGGTTTCTCCTTACAGTCATTCTGAAATAAAGGGACAACATTATCCACCCTTCAGTCCTGCAGCACCTCTCCCTCAGTTATAAGATGTTACAAATATTTCTGCTAGGGGCCCCGCAATTTCTTCCCTAACTTCCCATAACATCCTGGGATACACTTGAAGAGGTCCCAGAGATCTTATCCATTATAATGTTTTCTAAGAGCTCCAGCACTTCTTCTTTGGTAATGTGAACTGTTTTTGAAATGTCAGTATTTATTTCCCTGAGTTCTTTAGCCTTCATTTATTTCTCCATGTAAAATCTGATATGAAATATTCATTTAGTATCTGTCCTATCGCCTGAGGTTCATCACATAAATGACCTTGTCGGTGTTTAAGGGGCCCTATTCTTTCTCTAGTTGCTCTTTTGCTCCTAATACACTTGTGGAATCTCTTTGGGTTATCCTCGACCTTCTGTGCCAAGGCTATCTCATATCCCCTCTTTGCTCTCCTGATTTCCCTTTTAAGAATGCCCCTACAGTCTTTACATTCTTCAAGGGATTCATTTGATCCCAGTTGCCTATATCTAATATATAATTCTTTCTTACACTTGACTAGAATCTCATTATCTCTATTCATTCATTGCCTCCCTTCTTAACAGCCTTACCTTTCACTCTAACAGGAACATAGTGCCTGAGGCCTTTGAAGGCCTCCCACTTGTCAGTTGTCCTTTTACCAGCTAGCAGTCTACATCGATCAACTTTTGAAAGTGCTTCTCTCATACAACTTAAATTTGCCTTACTCCAATTGAGAACTTTAACTTTTACAGAAGGCCTATCATTTCCATAACTATTTTAAAACAAATAGAATTGTGATTACTAGTCCCAACATGTTCTTCTACTATCACTTCAATCATTTGCCCTGTCTTACTTACCAAGAGAAGGGCAAATTTTGCTTCTTCTCTAGAAGGTGTATTTACATATTAATAAAGAAAGCTCTTTGAACATTTTTAACAAATTCCTCCCCATCCTAGCCCTCAACATTATGACAGTCCCAGCCAATGTTTGGAAAATTTAAATCCCCTACTATTACAAGCCTATTATTCTTGAATATATCTGAGACCTCTCCACATATTTACTCCTCAATTTCTTTCAGTTTGCTGGGGGTCTAGAGAATAATCCCTTCAAGGTGATCGTCCCTTTCTTATTTCTAATTCCTACCTCTGTAGTTTCATTGGACAATCCCTCAGAAATATCCTTGCTAATTACAATAATAATGTTTTCCTTAATTACAAACGCTACTCCCCCTACTCTCTTACCTCCCTTTCTATCCTTCCTATAGCATCTAAACTTCAGAACATGTGAGTCTTTAAATTTTCCTGTTAACTGTTTTATTGGCACAAAACATAACAATCATAGAAAAGTTTACCTCCAAATATTAGAGACAGAACTAGACCAAATTTTAGAAATAAAGAAATGTTAATTTATTCTTTTTGTATGTAATTATTAATATGTGTCTTCAGATTCAGTTCAAAATAAATGATGGTGTAGGAGTACTCATGTGCTGGTATCTCATGGAATTATTTCCATGAGTTTGATTTGGGGAAAAGAAGGATTTCATATTTCTTGTGGAATTTTGAATAATTCCTATTTTCCCAAATCTATAGGGATCTCTGTATTATTGCAATCATAAAGAAATAATTAACCTGAATCAAGGCTCATTTTGTATGTATAGCAAGCCTAATGTGGCTCTCATGCCCACCCTCATAGTCAAGTGAGACATGCCAAACTAGCTGACAACATGCGATGAATCCTAATTTACCGATTTGGGACCTTAGAGAAATTGATTCATCGGTAACTGCTGTGTTTGGTGGTGAAATTTTCTTCAATCAATTTCAGACTCTTTCTTCCTCCTTTACAGCAAACATTCTGCACTTGATTCACACTTTATCAATTCTCATATGTTTGTCATTCTTTAAACCTAAAAAAATGCTGCAATCGCATACAAATTGCAGGAATAATTAGGTGTGGTGAATTTTGTAATGTTTGTTAGATTAAATCATACAAAAAGACAGGTGTTGAACTGTGAAGGCAACTACTGTGGACTATTAACATAGTTGATGTTAAGATAATTCGTTTTTATTCTCTTATCTTGTTCTCCTTTGAAGACTTGTGTATGACACCTGTCATAACTGAATGCATATCAAACTGATATCTAATTGGCACAGGTATGAGCTTCACATAGCAGCAGAAAGAATCAGATCTGTACAACACTACCTTCTCTCTGGTGCAGCAATTAACCTTTGCTTGGCCTCAGGAGATGTCTATGTGAATTACTCCACATGAGAAGAATACCTTGTGGCATTAAATGGACTGGTGAACTTAAACTCATCGTCACTTTGTGGGTTTATAGTTTTCGTACAAGTGCTCAATTTAAGCTTATTAGGACTCTTTATCTGCCAACACCCTGTCTTTATAGCATGTCGCGTACGCTATGTGGTAGTGTGTCCAATTTTCCTAGTTATCTTAACCAGCCCATTCAGACATGTCATGACATATATCAAGACCAGGCGGGATTTGAACCTGGATCTTCTGGCCTGGAGGTAGGGGCCCTACATAAAACTCCTCCTAGTTTTAATACAACAGTACTTTCAGGGTCTTGTGGAGCACTGGTAATACCCCCTATCACTGAACCAGGCATCCCAGGTTCAAGTTCCAATTATTTCAGATGTGAGTCATCACATCTCTGAACAAGTTGATTAAGAAATATCTATAACAGCATTTTCTCTAACATATTTTGAGCAAAGTGAAAAATCTGCTGTCGACATGAACACATACTTAATTTTCAGTGTATTCTTATGTTATTGTAGTAAGAACTTGATTCTGCACATTTTCCTCATTGCGTTCAACTTTTGAGGGCTATAAAATTGCAGGCTTATTCTTGCTACATTGAAAATGCTTCAAAAAGCAGAAAAGGCTTTTGCCAACTCAGATGAATAAGAGCTGTTTACTTAACCTACACAGCCTCACACTATTGCACAAGTATTAATGTAACTGGTGTCCACTTTTTTGATTTTTGTAATTATTTAATGTTTGCAGTATTTTGTGAATGGAGGGCAGAGCTGAATGAACAGATGTATTTCAATCCAAAAGTAACATAGAGACCAAAAGCAGCTAAACACGTGGTAATTCCATAACTACACTGCAACAGCTTATTGAAGAGAGCTATATGATTCTGAAAATACTTAATCGCTTGTTTAAAAATATCTCATTGTTCCAGACATTTATGTTCAGCTCATATAGAAAGGAGATCCAGTATTTATGGAGTGGCATTCCGTACCTCAGGATGTTTGGAATTGCTTTACATATGGTGTATTTTCATAGTGCAGTCAATGCTTTCATTTAGGAAGCCCAACAGCTTTTATCCTTCACAGCAAGCTCCCACTAACAGCAACATGATAGTAAGCTGTTTACAGTGATATTGAGATTTCAAATTGTTCAGGGCACAGGGAAGAATTACTTAGTTCCAGTTTCATGTAGAGTTTAGAGTTGTTGCATGTTGTTGAGGCACATCTATGACAAACAATCACATTGCAAATGAGGACTTGGAAAGCCTGCCCTGAAACAGAAGTAACTGGAAGCAAAGAAAAACACAGTTTTCTGAATATTAATTAGAATGTTGCCTCCCTCAGGTTAGAGCACTCACTGTCTGGCAGCCATAATATCATCTAAAGATCCTTAATCAATTCTGTACCCTTAACGGCTAGTGATTAAGAACTCTCATTCAGGACATTTATTTCTTATCCATGATAGCTTTCAGAGTTTTCAGCAAAAAATTATATTTTTATCTGTGTTACTGAAATCCCTCTGGAAAAATATCTTTCTCTGCTTTTCAAAGGTTCCACTTGATTTCACCTTGCAGTCAGGAAAGATTGATGTGGGATTGATAACGGCTTTCATCTGTGTAATGATGAGTAATGAGTGATATGGGATCAGTCTCTTGTTATCAATTGACACTGTAAATGCAATAATGAGTCAATATACTGTTATTGACTAGGTGTATAACAAGTGATTTTGGATCAGTTTCCAGTGAGCTTTTGAGAATGCACTGTGTGATAAGGAATCAGGGATCACCTATTGACCAAGTGTACATGAATGATTTAGAATCAGTTTCCTGTTAGCAGTAGGGACTGTTCTGCGTAATAACAGATCCATCTCCTATTACTGACTGGGAGAACAATGGGTAATATGGGATCAGATTTCTATTATGAGGCATGTGTTGGCCCATCCACTGGCTAAAATTGAATCTCACCCAGTGGTGTTTCTGTTGGAGGTGGTGAAAATAATGAAAACATCTGGGGAGAAAGACTTAGTGATGGAATATAGATAAACATCAGAGTACAAGGAAGCAGTTACAAATGAGAAAGGTAAACCAACGGAAGATAGTATAAACTTTTTCATACTTGTGCATGAGATGTAAAGATAGCTGCCAGGGTCAACAATTTTTGATCACCCTGACTGCCCTGGCAAAGTAGGTGATCTGCTTTCTTGAAATGCTGGAGACCTGGGCAAATAGCCATGTCTTCAATGCTACTCTAAAGGGAGTTCCATGATTTTGACCTGGTGACAGTGAATGAACAACAATAAGGTTCCAAACCAGGACAATGTGTGACTTTGAGGAAAACTTGAGGATGTTGGTACTCCTCACCTTTCTAGATAGAGGTCTACCTTCCAGGTAGAGGTCATGGATTTGGAAGGTGCTGCCAAGGGAATCTTAGTAAATTGCTGAAGTGTATCTTCATGGTGGCACACAGTACATTGGAGTGAGAGAGCAAATGTTGACGGTTGTAGATAGGCTACCAATCAAGTAGGCTGTTACATCACACTCCTGGCGTCTACCTTGCTGATGGAGGACAGGCATTGGGGAGGCAGGACTCAAATTACTTCCCAGAACAATCCTAAACTCTAACCTACCCTTTTAGCCATGACATTGAAATGGCTGGCCCATTTCAGTTTCTGTTTATTGGTAATGTCCAGAATGTTGACAGTTGGTGTTTCAAGAGTGGTAAAGCCACTGAATGTCAATGGAAGATGGTAGGACTCTGCCTTGTTGGAAAAGATCATTTCTAGGCACTTGTGAATGTTACTTGCCAATTATCAGCCCCGGCCTGGATTTTGTCCAAAATCTTATTGCATGTGGATATTGATTGCTTCGGTATCTGAGAAATTGTGCACAGTGAACATTGTGTAATCTTCAGCAAACCTTCCCACTTCCGCCCTTATTGTGGAGGGAAGCAGCTGAAGATTGTTGGGCCTAGGGCACTACCCCGAAGAACTCCTGCGGTGCTGACTTGGGGCTGACATAATTGGGCTCTAATCAAGCACAGTCACCTTCCTTTGTGCTAGATATGACACTAACCAAGAGAGAGATTTCCCCCAATCTCCCAATTCCTTTCGACGTAGATTTAATAAAGGTCCTTGAGGCCAATCTTGGCCAAAGCTGCTTTGACATCAAGGACAATCACTCTCACCCAGCTTAATAGTGACTGAAGAATTGGGGATATGCCAAACCATGAGGTTACACATTGTATTGAAGCTGAATTCCAGCACTGGCTCACTGAAACTCATGGAAGCCCAATTTTAAGTTCGAGATCTGTTCTAATTCAATCCCAGTTAACGTGGTGGTAGTACCATATAACATCATGGAGGATATCTAAGGCTATAAGACATAGGAGTGGAAGTAAGGCCATATCCACAATGAGGAGGTATGTTTTCTTTTCCACAAGGACTGTGTAATGGTTACTTCCACTCTTATAGTTACTGAAAGACATAATTGATATTGGTAGATTTGAATTTTCCCTCTTACTTGTTCCCTCACCACCTACTGGAAAACAGACGAGCAATTCTATTAATTAGTATTCAACCAGCTCAGTCAGTCATGTTTCTAACAAGCTAGACTGAAGTTCCCTATCCAGGTTACATCCTGTGGTCTTGCCACCCATATGGTGTTAGCATGGAAAAGAACTGATTCATCCGCAGTAAGTGGCATTGGTAGGATGTTTCACTTGATACTTTGAGCTTTCATGGAGTCAGGAGTCAATAGGGTCAATTAAGGATTTCCAGTGCAGCTCCTTCCCTGCTGTGTACCACTGAGCCACCATCTCTTTTGGGTGTATCGCACAAGTGGGACAGGAGATACACAGGGATAGTGGTGCCTGGCGCATTGTTTGTGAGGTTTGACTCACTACATTGACTACGTACTGTGGAACAACGTTGTAATTTTTTCATGTGTTACCAGATGTTAGTAAGCAAGAAATTTCAGGGTTTACAAGGCTTACTTAGCTGAGTTTGCTGCTGTCATTTCAAGTGCCTTCGGTAATGCCTAGGTGGTCTGTCCTGTTTACAGTCCTTTCTTTAGATTTTGTTGTAGTTTGAAACAGACCATTTCAGAGCAGAGTTAAAATTCAACCACGTTGCTGTGAGTCTGAAATCACATTGAGGCCAGAGCAAGTAAGCCCTGCAGCTTTCCTTATGTATATAGCACTAACGTACCTGATAGTTTATTTTTAAATGACCATAAACAATATTTACATGCTCACCATTAGGCTAGATTTTTGTTTAATTCCAGACTTTTG
The DNA here is from genome assembly GCF_030684315.1 of Stegostoma tigrinum. Taxonomy (NCBI): domain Eukaryota; kingdom Metazoa; phylum Chordata; class Chondrichthyes; order Orectolobiformes; family Stegostomatidae; genus Stegostoma; species Stegostoma tigrinum. The sequence goes on from NC_081375.1 coordinate 17,905,761, forward strand.
TTGAATTCAAATTTAACCATCTGTTAATGTGGGATTTGAACTCATATACAAATTCCTGGAAAAGCTCAGCTGGCTTAGCAGCATAAATGGAGAGAAATTAAAGCTCCCCAAGAACATTAGTCTAGAGTTTTGAGTAAACACATCTTCGCTGGTGTTACTACAGTACCACTATATCCCCCAATATACAGTGAGACTCTGGTCAGTTAGCTTGGAATAGCTAGTTTACAAAGCAGAGTAACACCAATTGCAAAGGTACACTTCCTGAACGGGCTGAGGTTACTGTGAAGGACCATCCTGCTCGACTTCTCCCCTCACCTGAAGTGCAATGACCCTCAGATTAAACAACTATGAGTTGATTGTCTGGGATAAGAGAGTAGCCCTCTGTTCTGGTAAGACTACAGTAGAGGGTGGTGATGGCCTAGTGGTATTATCACTAGACTGTTAATCTACAAACCCAGATAATGTTCTGGGGACCTGGGTTCAAATCCAGCCACAGCAGATGGTGGAATTTGAAATCAATAAAATTTTTGAATTGAGTGTCTAGTGATGATCACAAAACCATTGCTGATTTTTGGGCAAAAACCTATTTGGTTCTTTAATGTCCTTTAGGGAAGGAAACTGCCATCCTTTCCTCGTCTGGTCTCCATGTGACTTCAGAACCACAGCAATGTGGTTGACTGTCAACTGTCCTCTGGGCAAGAAATACTGCCAAGCCAGCGATGCCCTCATCCAGTGGATGAATAAAACAACTTTACCTTTACAGTAAGACCTTGTATATATTTTCAATCATAAATTTAGTAATAATACTGCTTCATTTGTAAATGATATTAAATGCCCTCTGCTTGATGCATGTACAGCACCATATCTGTATTTATGATACATCTGTCACATAAACAATTGCAGAAGTGAACAGGAATCCTTGTGCTGTGCGAAGCTCAGACACATTGAATATGAAATTGATCATTTCCAAACATTGAATGAACAAATTTAACCATAAAAATCCAGGCTACTTTCTAAAAGAACAATGGAAACAAACCCGCCTCTCACTGCAGTATATTGAACAATTTATAAATGCTCTATTATGTTCCCTATGTAATCCTGTGTCCCAACAGTTTTCACAGAGATGGGTGTTTGGCCACGGGCAAAGTGATGATAGGAGTGATGGTCAAAGATGAACTAATGAGAGTCTGATTAATTAGCAAGAATGAGCTTGGGCTTGAAATGATCTGACAGCAGATGATGTTGCTTTTTCAGTTTATTAATTATAAAGATTGATAGACATTGTCTTGTTGTTAATTAAGAATTTAACTTGTCACTATTAGTCTCCTAATCCTTGCTGATTTGAAGATTTTCACAGGCATTAGGAGCTCCACTGAGACATGAAAGCTGGTAATTGCCTTACAACGGGAATGTGATGTGGCCTCAAAGTATGACAATGCATACAAATACGCAATATTTTACACAAAAACAAAACTTTGGAAAACATTTACCTTGACATGCTTGCTAAAGAGATGAGAAATGACTTCCTGCCTCTGTAAATGTCTTCCTGCAAGTACAATATCCCCTTCATGATGCTGCTATTTCTTCTCTTGTCAATGAACAGCTGCAGCCTTGGCAATGTGTCAGCAGTTCACAAGGCTAAAGGGATGTGCCAGGAACAAGTCTCAGGCGAGGCGTAATGTCCAACTACCAGCAATAGCCTTTCCCTTTCAAATGCCCCTAATCTGTTGGCATTCCTGCTGTGAGAAGCAACGTGAGTACTGGGAAAAGCCAGCAGCTTTGTCGGAATTTATCACATTTATCCTTGCTCTTGAAAGTGGATTGTTTTAACGCCTTTGATTAAGGGGAAGGGCAGCTGGGCCAAGAACTGGTAGCAAGTGCTGCCCTTTCCTTAGTTAAAGTTGCACGTGTATTTTTAGATGGAAAAACAAATCCTTTCTAAATGACATGTTCTGTTTTGAGTATTATTTCCAGTATTCCATTCCCTGATTAACAAATCCACCAAGGCTTTTAACGTACAATGAGAGATGTTTTACAGAAAACAAGTAAGAGAAGAGGCTTAATGGTATGGACAAGTCGTTATTTTCACCATATGACAAAAGACTGCAGTCTAAAACAAAATATTTTACAAACATCCATTTAAACACTAACAAAACAAAATACCACTGTGTTTCACCTTGTACTTTTCCTGTGAGAGGAAGTGCTTTCTTTCTGTGGGAAAATCCTGCATTGTAACACTTGTGAAATCAGGTGAGGTCGACAATGTTTGTGGCTGTACAGAGCTCTGACAATGCTGGGATCCAAGGGAGGTAGAAATTCCTGCACAGCCGCAAAATCTATACAAGATTTGCATATGATAACAATACCACGTCCATGAGTTCATTTGACAATGTTAACCTCTTCATCAATGTACCTCTCAAGGAGACACAGACATTTGGATTTCAACACTATATCATGGCAGTCCAGATGTGGAGGTGCCGGTGTTGGACTGGGGTGGGCAAAGTCAGAAGTCACACAGTTATAGTCCAACAGGGTTATTTGAAACCATAAGCTGTCAGATGCTGCTCCCTCATCAGGCGAAGTGGAGGCAAGCGCAACATCACCCAATGAAGGAGCAGCACCTGGAAAGCTTGAAATTTCCAATAAGCCTTGGCCTATAACCATGTGTTGTATAACTTCTGATTATGGCAATCTAGAGCCTTCACCATTGTGTGAATCTGTATTCATTGACTTTATGAAATCAGCGTCTCAGAAATTTGAGTTCGGTATGAAAGGTATCATGTGAGCCCAAATAGATGGTTTTGCCATAGGATCCCTAATAGATCCAGATCTCATGAACACATTGTTAGGTTCCACTGGAAATCTCTCTTTCAGGCAATGACACCAGGCATTTTACCCCTTGCCTGTTTCCAAGATATAGATGATATATATTTGCTGCATTTGAATACATTGCAACATGTAAGAATTTCCTTGCACATCGTAAGGGGCTCCAGACTATACTCAAACTCATCTTTGAAATGAAACAGTCAAGTAAACTACCTTTCCTTGATGGTTCTGGTTGAGAAATTAGTCAGGGATTCTCAATTACATTCTCTCAAATGCCTACCTTGACTGGGCAATATATGCGTTGGTATTGCTACAGTTCCATGCCCTGTTGGATTGGCCCTTCTGACATTGTCACAAATAGGGTACGTGCTATTTGCTTTCCATGCAAGCTTGAATCATGGAATAGAGTGCGTCAATTCACTTCTATGAGATAATGGCCACCCTGATCAGAACATTTCTTACCATATATTATACAATCTCACAAACAGGCCGAAGTCAGGCACTTTTGGTCCTGAAAAGTGCTCAGTATACTTCAGATTATCCAATGGGTAAAGTATCTCAATGATCTGAGAAACAGGTGAAGCTACCAACGCAGAATATTAAAAAAACTGACATAAACACAGGAGTACCATTAGAAGTGTGTGGGCTGTTGTCACTAACAATACCATCCATTTCTCAGGGCATGCTAGACCTAGGGCAAGTATGAACAACATCAGAACAAAAAGTAACAAAGAAAACAGTTGCCAAACTCGAGAACTCTCTGTCATATCGAAACCAAGTGACATTGGCTTGTGTTGCCTTTTGGGATGTTTATATCTCTATCTGTGCATGATTCATATAAATCCCAGGAAATCATGTCAGTTGATATTTTTCTGAGGCCAGAATGTTTGTAAATGGGCAGCAGAGGGCCCATTAGATGGACCTCAAAAATGGAGTCTTAAAATTAGTGTTAATGTGACATCCAATCAGGGGGATTAAGATAGATCAACATAACTATCACAAGATCTTTTCCTAATCAAAGAACAGTGTACACAACGGAGTTCTAGATCAGTGCTACTACTACTACTTGACTTTTAATTGAGCTTGCCATATAATCTAATCTTCAATGGTGGTCCTTTGAGCTTTTATGATTTACTGCTGACATCGGCAAGTTTTGCCAACTAACAGGCCATCACTGATGTTCCAAATAAGAAAAGTCCCACTAACAAGTGCAGAACTTCTAACGAACTAGCACATCCATGGAATTCAGGGGAAGGGATCCGCAGTTCATGGAATTTACAGACAAAAACAAAACATTCTTCCTAAAAGATCCATAACAGTGTTTATGCTTCACGCAAGCATCCTCCCACTTGATTTCTATTTGGAATATGAAGCGGTCTAATGACAAGCACTGTCGATTGCTGTAAAAACCCATGTTGTTCACTAATATCTGATCTGGAAGGGAATTTGCCATCTTTACTTGGACTGACCTATGTGTAACTCCAGATCCACAGCAATGTGGTTGACTCTACTAAGCCCTCTGGGCAACAAGGGATGGGAAATAAATGCTGGTCTAATCAGTAACACTCATACCCATGAACAGTCTTTGTAAAAATTCTTTCTACATAAATTTCTCTTCGTATTATAATTACTATTTAACCTCATAAACATATCCTTCTATTCCTTTCTCAGATGTCCCTTTATCTGGCTTATCCTTGAATGCATCTACAGTTAATCACTTCAGTTTTGCCTTGTGACAGCCTGTTCTGCATTCAGGCCAATCTCCTAAATTCCCTCTTAGAGATATTAATGGCTGATCCCTATTTCTGGTCGCTCCCACAGGTGGAAACATCTTTTCTATCTCTACCCTATCAAAACTTTATTTTGCCATCCCTCAGCCTTACCGTTTCTTGATAAAAGAGCTTAGCCCATGCAATGTAGGCTGACCTCCCAGTTCTGGCCTCAGAATTCCTACAGTGTGGAAGCTAGCCATTTGACCCAGTGAGTCCACACTAATCTACCAAACAGCATCCTACCCAGATCCACCCCATCCCTGCAGCCCTGCACCTTCCATGGCCAATCCACCTGACCTGTATATCCCTGGACACTACAGGGAATTTAGCATGGCCAATCTACCTAAACTGCACATCTTTGGACCGTGGGAAAAAACTCACTCAGACATGGCAACAATGTGCAAACTCCACATAGACAATCTCCCAAGGCTGGGATCAAATCCAGGTCCCTGGTGTACTAACCACTGAAACACCATGCTGCCCTCTCTCATGCTGGTTAATCTTTTTTGCATCATTGTTAGTTCTTCCACGAACATTTTTTTTTATAACATTAACAGAGAGCAGGACTATTCAGAATTCTCCAAAAATGATCCCAAAACTGGAGACAGTCTGAATATAATTTCTGGAAAACAAATCCATATTGTTGCCCTTATGCCAAATGCAAAGGTTCCTCCCATCTCTCCTGCAATGTTTTAATTTTCTGTGACTAACTTGGATGCTATTAAATTGGAAAGGGTGCAGAGAAAGATTTACAAGGATGTTACCAAGACTGGAAGGTTTGTGTTACAAGGAAAGGCAGGTTAGGCTGGGATTTTTCTCCCCGTGGAGTGTTGGAGGCTGAGGGTTGACCTTACAGAGGTTTATAAAATCACCAAGGGTTTGGATGGACTGAATAGCAAAGATCCTTTCCCCGGAGTAGGGGAGTTCAAAATGAGGGGGTGCAGATTTAAAGTAGGAGGGAAAGATTTAGAATGGACCTTAAGGGCCAACATTTTCACGCAGGCAGTGGTGCATTTATAGAATGAGCTACTGAAGGAAGTGGTAGAGTATAGTACAGCTACAACATTTAAAAGGCATTTGGACAGGTGCATGAATAGGAAAAGTTTAGTGGGATATGGGCCAAACACCAGAAAATGGCACTAAAACAGTTTAGGAAACCTGGTTGGTCATGGATGAGTTTGGCTGAAGGGCCTATTTCCTTGCTATCTGAGCCTATGACTCTAACTTTCAAACCCTAGTAACAGGGGAACAACTTTAAACAGGCTAGTTTTGTTTTCAAATGTGAAATTCATATTTCCAGACATGGAACACCTGACTACTGAAGAAATCTCGACATTAGACAGTATCTCTTAGCAACAGAAGTCGTAAATAGTTGCTTCAAGGGTTATGACTATTTTTGGAGCGTGTGGTAAACTCCACCACAGCCCTGCTGGAATATTCCACCCTTGTTCACTTTATTGTCGGATCTGGAACTAGTGACATAGATTCAAATGTATGATTGAATTCTTCAAGTATTTCAAGCTGTTGTTTACACAATCATTTCACATTTCAGTGTGAAGCAAGAGACCTGTTGACATTTAGCATGTTCACAAGTCCATGTAAAATCCAAGGCTCATTTAAGGAAACATTTTTTATAAATCAGTGTTCAATCAAAAAAGCTGCACTTTCTTAGTAACTCCCTGACTGCCAAAGATCAAGTAATTTCACCACTGAAATCAAAGGATTTAATTTACATTAGGAGATGTGGTTTGTTCTTTTTACATTCTTGTGGCTGCCAATAAGCTACTTGTAAATGTTAAATCATGGGAATTAAGAAAATTTCACTCCACAAATCCTCATTGGCTAATTGTAAAATGAAGTTAACTTTCAATAAGTGCAATTGTTTGAGATTCGATCGGTTAGATTATCCAATTATTGAGAGGTTTTAAGGAGGAGCTTCACAGAAGTACCCGATTCTGTTCAATATGGATCAGGAGTAGGATTTATTACCAGTTTCTGTGGTCCACTGTCTTGGAAACCAAGTGAGTTGGTCCAATTAGTGGATGTAACCAGTTGAGACTAAAGTTTTAAAGTGCAGTAATAGTTATCCCTGTCACTGGGTTACAGACCCACCTACATAGAGGTGTGTCATAATACCCCTGACTGAAAAATTGGTCTCTGGGTTAGAAGGTCTACAGAGCGGCCCCTCTGGTGGTGCAGTGGCAATGTCTCTGCTCCTCAACCAGAACAGCCTGGTTTCATATCCCACTTGCTGCTAAGGTGCAAAAAGTCATCTCTGAACAAATTAAGTAGAAAAATAGGCTAACTTAGAACAAAAATCGTGGATCTGGGTTCAATTCCCATGTGCATGGGAGAGGCATCTCCAAAAGGACTGATTACACATAATTTTAAACTACCCTTCTTTCAGTGGACCAGGAGGGTTGTGGGCTCATTAACAACAGAAGCACTAAAAATAATTAACAGTTACGAATAGGTTGCTCCAATGAAGTGTGCTTTTTAAAATCTGAGTTTGTTGACTGAAGGACAGAATTTCCTAGAGAGATCTAATTCTTCACCTGCCACAATATCTTTTAGTGTAGGTAAAACAGATGCTGAAAATGTCACTTCTCAGAATTTATGCACATGGATTTTCATGAAGAATGCTTTTTATTTTGCAATTATTGTAACAGTCCTTTAGATTTCTTTAATGACAACATGTGGGAATCCATACGCAGCTGTTTCAACTCCATGCCAATCTGACAAGGAAATGTGTGGTTTGGGATAATTTCACTGCTTCAAGGACAGAATTACTCATTCCATTTTACACTAGCCTTCTCATGATAACTAAATAAAACTTTCAACCCGGCCCTGTAACATCCAGAAGGAAATAACAATTATGCAACATAACATGATGTTGGATTTTTTTTTCAGCTATCTTGATGAGTTCTAACAACTTCATATCAGTTTTTTCACTGAATGGGACCTTCCTCAAACCTTCAGCTATTTTAACATTCAAATGCTCAGCTGCTTCCGATAATGGGAATTCAATATCTCATTAACTGACATAATTTGAGTTGACTTGGCTGGTATCCAATACAACATGGAAAGTCCAGGTAAAACTAATTCAAAAGCCCTTACTGGATGAATTTTCTGATAAGTGTGTGCAATGATGTTAGTTGCAGACTTAGCAACCCAGTTACCTGAGTCAAAATAAATGATTTCAGACCATCAACTGTTGAGAAATATCCATTTGTGCATGAAGGTGTTGTGATGATGACTGAATTGGATGATCAATATTCAACTTTTATCATATGATTTTAACACCTTTATGGACTAAAATTATAAAAAGACAAATACCAACCTGAGATCACTGCTATGAACAAGACACCACAAATTGAGAAGGCCCGGAGACCAACATGGAATAAATAAAATCATCTGCACTGAAATTGCCATTTTACCGAAAGACATTGAAACCAGTTAACTCAGTCAACATCCAGAAATTTGCATCACGTTATAAGTTCAGAGTTCAGAAGAATGAGAGGGGATGTCATCGAAACATGAAATTCTGGACAGGGTATATGTAGGTAGGATGTTCCTGATGACTGGGGAGTCCAGGACCAGGGTTTACAGGTTAAGGATATTGTATAGACCATTTAGGACTGAGATGAGGAGAAATTTATTCATCCAGAAAATGGTAAATCTGTGGAATGCTTTCTGTCAGAAAGCAGTTGAGGCCAAAACATATAATGTTTTCAAGAAGGAGAGAGATGGCATGATGGTTTAGTTGTTAGCTTTGTTTGCTCACAGTGCCAGGGACCTGGGTTCAATCCCAGCCTTGGGTGACTGTCTCTGTGGAGTTTGCACATTCTCCTTGTGTCTCCTCTGGCTTCCTCCCACAGTCCAAAGATGTGCAGGTTAGGTGTATTGGCCATGCTCAATTGTCCAGAGATGTGTATTTTAGCTATGGGAGATGCAGGGTTATAAGGTAGAGGCGTGAGTCTGGGTGGTGTGCTCTTTGGAGAATCAGTGGAGATTGTTGCGCCAAATGACCTGTTTCCTCAAAAAGAAAGGAGATATAATTCCTTAAGGTAAATGGATCAATGTGGAGAAGGATAGAACGGGGTATTAAGTTGGATGATCAGCCATGATATGTTGAATGACATGGTGGGCCAAGGGGCCTACTCCTGCCTCTTTTCTCTGCTTCTATACCAGTTACTCCTCTACCTTTTAAATGTATTACCTACATTTGTGTGAGTTTTAGATGTGTTCTTTTTTTACTTTGGATTTTATTATGTAAAGAAAGACCTCTTTCTTTTCCTCAACAAGATCTTGCAATTAACACTTCCATTTAAACTAGTTAACTCAGTTTTTAATTGGTGTGTGTGATGAAATAAAATAAAAATATTTGTTGTGAGTGACAGAGGTAATTAAAAAGAGGAGAGCTGAATTACAACTCAGCAGACAGCAAGAGAGATTGAAGATTACAGAAGATGTAGCATTTTGGCTCTGATCAGTGTCATACCTGGCCTTATTGGGTAGTCTCTGAGTTTGTACGTTCCAACTCTATTCTAGATACTTGAAAAACAACATTTTGGCTGGTGTCAGAGTGTTGGAGGTGTCGTTTCCATGGTGAAGTCCAAGCTCTCCCCTCAGGTCGATGTAAAATATCCAATTTATTATTTGGAAGAAGAATAGCAGCGTTCTTTATGGCCATTTTTTGTCGCTGTAGTAACATCACTGAAATAGTTGCCATGTTTAATGCATTAAAAGGGGCTACTTTTTGAAAATTGATTTCTGCAGTAACGGCAACTGCTCAGTGCTTTTTGCATGATGTGGCCTGCAGTCAGCATGGATTATCAGAACAGTGGAGACTATACATTATTCAAATGGGATGCAGAGGTGAAGAAGGAATAGAAGCATATTGTCTCAGCTGTTGTGAAAAAGGAAGCTTTGCTAGAACATTGGGCATAGGGAGACAGATTTCAGTAACCCATAAATGATTAACAAACAAGTACAGCCATCCCATGGGTTCCTAGTCTTACATTTGAACGTGCAGAAACCTTTAATGCAGCAAATATGAGCAGTTTGGGTGTGGAGAAATAGTGCTTGTCTATTACACAGACTCAAGCGCAAAAAAACACAGAAGTTGCTGGGAAAGCTCAGCAGGTCTGGCAGCATCTTTTGGAGACAAATCAGAGTTGACATTTCGAGTTGAGTGACTTTGGTTTGGAAAGGTCCCTGGAATTGTCCTGGTTCAATTTTTAAACACAGGAATCTATTTTGTGCATAACAAGGAAAATGCATATAAAACACAATTGTGAAAGAGTACTCTTAAAAAGAGAGAGATTACTGGACATTTATTGATGATTATTTGACTAACCTGATCTGGTCAGGAGTTGGTGATCTGTCTCACCAACCTTCAACTTAGAGAGCTCCTCCAATTAGAGCCAGTCTATTTCATAACTTCAATCATTTGATATTGATGAAATAAAACGATATGGCATCATCAGGTAAGATTAAAACAAAACATGCTGCACTCAGCTCTCATCTTTGTTTTGAATTTGATCATTTGGAATGTTACCAAGAAATGGTGATGGGGCATGTTGGTTAATCTCACCCAGGTTGATGACAGATTTTGAAGCAACTGGAGGTGATGGAGTTCGTACAAAAGGTGATGGAGTTCACAGCTACTCCGGTCGAAACAAGCTTCACTATTATTTAAATGGATTACATGGGAGGCAGGTGCAAGAAAGAAAGAACATGCATTTATATAGTGCCTTTCGTGAGCTCAGAATATTCCAACTACTTTACAGTTGTTTAAATTCTTTTGCAGTGTAATCAGCTGGTATTGTAAGCAAACTCGTGAACAGCAAGATCTCATAGCGAGCAACTTGGTAATATAAGACAGTTTCATTTAGTGATGCTCAGTTGAAGGTCAAATTTCATCTAGGGCACTAGTTGAAATGTTTCTGCTCATTTACAAAACAGTGCCCACAGATTTTTTTACTGACATCCAAGGGCGCCTCTGCTTAACATCTCATTCATAAAATAGAACCACCTCAATACTGCTTTGCAGTGCCAGCCCAGGCTTTGTACTGCAGTCATTGGTACATTTATAAAGGAAAGGAGACAGTTAAGGTATTTCTTATCATGGCAGCTCTTCTATTAGTGCTGTAACATGTTCATAGGTGTTGTGTGTCTTTCCTCCTGCTCTAAATTGAGTGAATGAGGCGAAACCTAGCAGTTGAACAGTGTGACACAGAAGACATTGTGTAAAGTGCTATCACACTGTTGAAATAGAGAAAGCTGTTTTAAGATTATACATTAACTCATTTCTTTAAGTCAGGATAGGAAGCTACACTGTGTGATCCCAAATGCATGCTCATATAACCAAAATACATTTGGAAGATGTTAATACAGCTCTTCATTTGAGAAGTTTGAGACTGTGTTAGTGATGCAAAAGAAAACAGAAGAGTGCTCAGTATGTTAAATTGCCTTTCCCAGACAGATCATTGAGATTTTTCTGATATTGACCTGTAGTCCTGACTGACTGTAATCAATATAGTGAATAGTGCGAGTTTCACTTCACTCCACAATGCTATGGGGGATATTTTCAATATGTTTCCTGCCCTGCCATTGGCTGTTTGTTCAATTTTTATCACAGTGTTAGTAAAACAGTGGTATCTTGCTCTGACTTATAAATAAATAGGTTCTTAATTAAGGAGGGGCTCAAATGTTACAGGGAGAAGGCAGGACTATGGGGTCCAGAAACATATCAGCCATGATTGAATTGTGAAGCAGACTCAATGAACCACTGCTCCTGCATCTTATGGTCTTCCTCTATGATATGCCATGTTCCATCTTTGTTTGCATGTGCCAGATCTCCTGTGATAGATATTCTCATCAAGCAGCCAAACAGACATGGAAACCATGTTATTTCAGTTCACTAGCTGTTCTGTACAGTTGCATAAGGGGCTTATCATCTCCCAATGATCCTAGCTCTCAGATAGCAACTCAGGTGTAGCACAGCAAAGATGAGAGAAGAATGCATGGATACCTTGATGAAGCAAGGTGTTAGGAGAAAGTATAACATTTGTGTGTAACTTTCAATTATGGTACACATATATTGACTGTAATATTGGAATAAACTGCCCTGACTTGATATTAATGTTGATGGGGATAATTGTCAAACAAGTTAGGGTGCACTCATTTGAAAATGATTTGTTTAATTAGCTGATTGCAAGCACACTCTGGTAAAAGGCTGTTGCTTTGTTAGGTGATAAAATGAGCATTGGATTTTGGGACCGCCCTATTTATGGCAAGTGGAATGAAAGAAACGGTGTTGCTATTAAACAGAGGAGACAATTTCAGAAAACATAGAATCATACAATTTTACAGTACAGAAGGAAGCCATTCAATCCATGAGTCTGTATTGGCTCCTGAAAGAGCTACCCAGCCAGGCTCGCTCTCCAGCTTTATCACTGTAGCCCTCGAAATACATTACACTCAAATATGTATCCAGCTCTCTTTTGAAACCTCCTACAGCATCCAAATGCATCACACACCCAGGCGCACGTTCCAAATCCTAACAACTCTGAGTAAATATGTTTCTCCTCCTCTCACTCCTAGTTCTCTTGCTAACAATCTCCACTCCTCTGAATGCTAATCCTAAAAAAGGTCTGCTTCACAAAATCCCAAGTGGGTGGGGGTTCCTTGTCAAAGTGCAGCCTACCTTGATGTGTAAACTTGTGAAGAGAGCACTAGGTTCTGATGCAACATGTAAGACCCTGGGTACAACAATTGGCTATCCAGGGATAGTACCTACTTTGTTCAGTTAAATTATAACAGTATGTATGAGAAGTGCACTGCTAGAGATGTTATGATTATTCAAATTAGGCAAGGCCCTTGAGGAATAAACAGGAAGAAGGAAAAAACTTAAATGATGAATTAGGAGGGTTAAAAGTGGCCGTTGAATGTCCTTGGCAAGTGAGATTAAGGAGAATCCCAAGGCATTTTATACTTATATAAGAGCAAGAGGGGAACAAGGAAAAGGGTTGGCCCACTCAGACAAGGGAGGAAATGTGCGTGTCAAGCCACAGTAAGTGAGCGAGGTCCTAATTTTACATCTGTATTGATCAACCAGAAATGCATGGATAATGGTAAGATTAGATGATGTTCTAGGGCATGTCAATATTAAGGAGCAGAAGATATTGGGTGTCATGAAGAACATTAAGGTAAGTAAGTCCCCAGGACCTGATGGGATCAATCCCAGGATACTGAAGGAAGCAAAGGAAGAGATTGCTGGGATCTTGATAGAGATTTTTGTATCCTCTTTAGCCATGGATGAAGTCCCAGAAAATGAAAAATAGCCAATGTTGTATCTTTGTTTAAGAAGGACAACAGGGATAATCCAGGAAGTTGTAGGCTAGTGAGCCTTACATTATTGACAGAAAACTTATTGGAGAATATTGTTAGGGATAGGGTGGACTTATTAGGAACAGCCAGCATGGCTTTGCATCGGGGATGTCTTGTCTCACAACCATTGACATTTTTGAGACCGTGATAGAAATGATTGAGGGTAGAGCAGTGGATGTTGTCTACATGGACTTTACTAAAATATTTGTCAAGGCCCCTCATGGTAGATTGGTCCATAAGATTAAGAAACATGGGATCCATGGTGATTTGGCAAGTTGAATACAAAATTGGCTTGGCCATAGAAGACAGAGTGTAGTTATGGAGTGTTATTTTTCTGACTGGAGGTCTATGAACAGTGGTGTTCCACATGGATCAATGGTGAGACTTCTGTTGTTGTTATTTATATAAATGAGTTGAATGAAAATGCAGGTGGTCGGATTAGTAAGTTTGAAGATGATACAAAAAATTTATGGATAGTTAGGAAGGTAGTCAAAGGATATAGCAGGATATAGATTAGTTGGAAAGTTGGGTGGAGCAACAGCAGATAGAATTCATTTTAGACAAATGTGAGATGATGCATTTTGGAAGGTCAAGCACAAGAGGAAAGTGTATAGTAAATGACAGGACCCTTAGTAACATTGATATACAGAGCGATCTTGGAATGCAAGCCCATAGTTTCCTGGAAGTAATATCACAAGTGGATAAGATGGTAAAGAAGGCATATGGTATGCTTGTCTTTGTTGATCGGGATGTTGAGTATAAAAGTTGATAAGTCATGTTGCAACTGTATAAAACTTTAGTTTCACCATATTTGTAGTATTGTGTTCAGTTCTGGTCATATTATAGGAAAGATGTGGAGGCTTTGGTGAAGGTGCAGAAAAGGTTTACCAGGATGTTGGCCGGGTCTAGGCCCAAAACGTCAGCTTTTGTACTCCTGAGATGCTGCTTGGCCTGCTGTGTTCATCCAGCTCCACACTTTGTTTACCAGGATGTTGTCTGGATTTGAATGTATCAGCTATAAAGATAGAGTAACCACAGAAAAATCTCCTTCAGATTTTACGTATCCATGGGACAGAATTTGAAATCAGTTTATCTGGGCTTCCTTGGATGCCCACTTGTGGTGAAAATGTCAAGAAGAAAAATCAAGCGAGTTAAACACATCCTAACTCTTTCTACATTTGTTAACTCTGTTCCACCTGCCCTGACGAACCAGCTCAAAGTAACTAACTTCAGAAATTTCATTTCTAATTTTCATTTTTTAAAAAAAAATTGGAACATTTGGGAAGTATTCTTATGGTCAAAATAATATATTAGAGAATGATTGTTGACCCCTAACCTCCAGATGCACTGACTTGGATGGCAAACTCAGACCAGACTAATGTGGCCTGGTGTCATTGCTTCCTCTGCTGGCTTTAGGAAGGGCACATCCTGCCTCTGCAACATCCCATCCATAAAGGACAACAAGTTGAGGCTTCAATTTCCCTTGTCTGCTGATTCTGGGGAAGCTCCAGCCGAACAGGTCCAAAACAACCTTTGGAAGTTGGTACCAAGCTGGGAATTTCAGTCAATGCCGAGATATCCTAACAGTGGCAAGCATGGTATTGGTCTTTTCTGAAGAAGGGTCCCGACTCAAAATGTCAGCTTTCCTGCTCCTCTGATGCTGCCTGGCCTGCTGTGTTCATTCAGCTCCACACTGTGTTATCTCTGACTCCAGCATCGGCAGTTCTTACTATCTCTGGTATTGGTAGACCGAGTCTAGAAGCAGTGAGAGGGTCAGGGTAGTTAGTTAATGAGGCAGGCTTGATAAGCTAGGGCAGGAAAATTTGTTTGGCCTCACAGAAAGCCCCCATGAAACTGATATTACCTAGAAATATTCAGCCCTAATGTCTATGTTACAACAGGGGCACATGAATATTGAACACACAAGATGGTTAGCACATGGGTCTGTGTACTGGCCAAGGATGGACGAGGATGTTAAAGGCCTGATGAATCCATGAGCTATTCCAAACATATGAATGCCAGCGGTGCTGGGAACATCTGAGTCCACGTGAATTTTCTGTCCACTTCTTAGTCACAACATATCTACTCTTGGTCATCAAACAATGAGAAATTTGGAGAAGTGATTGGTTACAAGGGCAAGAGTACATCCTTGTAAAGATGACTTCTCCAAATTTCTCATTGTTTGATGACTTAGCAAAACATGATTGTGACTGTCACTGACTCGATAAATGTTACACTAAATTAATCTCTGACAGTGGTCTGTAATTCACTTGCAAAACATGAGTTAAATGGGGTACGACCCATGTCACTTCATCACCCCATTATACATGCTGAAATGATCTAGCAGAAAGTACGGTATGTATTAAGTCAATGATTAATCAATTGACTGACAGCAACAAGTAGCAGAACAATAAAGTTAAAGTAAAACTTTTTTTTGCGTTGTGTCACTTTAATTTTCTGCAAGAAAAATAGAGAAGGGATTATCTTTCCCTTGACAAGTTATGGTCAATAGGCGTGTAAAAAAAAATCCTTGCCCAGTAACCAATTGTCCAACCATTCCAATATAAGGGATATTTTTCTTCAAAGATAGAGGAGAATAAAAGAGATACACAATTAGTGACCAAGTGGAGAGTTACTATAAAGGCACAGAGGCAGCAACAATAAGCTAGAATGCAATACAAATGCGAAATTACCAGCAAATATTTCTAGACTTAAAATATGCCCAGATCATGCAAAGTCTTTCTGTTTGCAGTGCTACATTGTGAAGCCATCTCAAACAAATGTACAGCATTTCAATCATGCATGAAGAGAGTGAGGAAGAACATTCCGAAGATGATGATTGCACAGTGATGTTGACTGACAGCACCCAGCAGCAGGACAAAAACGTTGTAAAACAAGTGCAACAAGGAACATTGCATACCTCTCCCAACAGGCATACATTGCCAGATCAGTACAAGTTGTCAAAAATCCAAAGTGTTCCAGTGAAGTTTCGATTGTTAGTCTTTCGAAATCTGTTTTTACCTGTTTCGCCCAACTATCAAATTGATGACATGCTTATGTCCAGGAATATATATCCATTTGGGACTTTTTTTAATTATGGAAAAAGAAGATTGTTCAACAATGTTTCACAGCTAGCACGCAGTATACTTTTAAGAGACATGCTCAAGATGTCATCACTGTATCGTAGCATGTGCCCCGAGAGCATAAAATCTCAGACTCCATCTTAATTCAGGTCATTTGGAACATGACATGTTGATTGAAGTAAGTTATTACTTGGAACTGAAAAGCTCAATGTTACCTCAGACACAGATGTGCCCGTGAATGTAATATATGCAAATATCAGTGAGCTATAACAGACATCTATTGGGTCTTTCAATAGCACAGAAACTGTTTCCCAGCCTCTTATGTTACGATGGGCAATAATAGATTTGCTGCATCAAGTAAAAATACCCTGCTGGAGGTAAACACATCACAGGGATATAGAGCAAAGATTGGAAATTAGAATTAAGTTGCTGATCTGGTAAGATCTAATTAAATGGTGAAGATGCAAAGGCTGAATGGTCTCTACCTCTTCCTAATGTTTGGGCTGTTGTACAAATTTCCACGGCAAAGGTATATTGGCTTAAATTAGATTGAAACATATAGTTTTTAGGAATAGCTGTGATACCTTTGTAATGATGATAAGATGCAGCTCTTCCAGTTTGTGCCATCAAAAAGAATGTAAAAGAATCATGCCTTGTATGTTGAATGAGAACAGTTTGAAGGTAGAGTGCTTATTATTAAAATAAAACACTTGCTAATGTTTTGTGATTACTCTATGGTGAAAGTTCACTGATCATAAGTTGATGGTGCTTGCTGCTGCTGTTGTCACTGAGATGCTCCCTGAATCTTTGGCTCAAATGATACTGAGATTAGCTGGAAATTTTTTACAATGCATTGTTGCACTTTAATATTCAGTGAACAGCCAGGGATATCCAATTGCTTTTCAGATGGAACCCTGCCTCTGCTTCCACCCCCATTTCAAATATAGCCTCTAGGGCTGCAGTACAGCTTTAAAGAACAAAATACACATTGAAGGACTAGTTCTTAGCCATCTATTAACTCTCAAGGTCTGAATGAAGGCAATCTGAAAGTTCATGAGCCAATTTGGACAGCTTAGCACTGCTGTCTCACAACACCAAGGACCCATGCTCAATTCTACCCTTGGGTGACTGTCTATATGGAGTTTGTACATTCTCCCCGTATCTGCCCGGGTTTCCTCTGGTGCTCTGTTATCCTCCCATAGTCCAATGATGTGCAGTTTAGGTTGCTTGGTCATGCTAAATTGCCCATAGTGCCCAGGGATGTGCAGGTTAGGTGAATTAGCCATGGTAAATACAGAGTTACCGGTAAAGGGTAGTACTATGGACCTGGGTCTGGATGCTCTTGGAGAATCGGTGTAGACCCAATGGACTGAATGGCACTCTGCCACTCTGCAGGGTTTCTGTGAAGATAACTGCTGTGTTCTGCCCAACCTTTCTGTGGAGTGGGTTTCAACATGAAGACATTGCATAGCTCCATGGCTTTACCTGTCAGTTCACTATTACATAAACACAACCAATACAAATTAAGCATGAATCAACAGTGAAAGATGTTTCAAATGAAGAAGTAAATTCCATTTTAAATAGTCAATATTATAAAGATACATTTGAAACAACCACAAGCACTTGACATTTGGAACACACACAGCTACAAAATTTTCTAAAATGGTACATGAGACTCAGTCCATTCAAGCCTCAAGTCATGTTTGCTGTTCCATCTGAGATCTCCAGAGAAGATCATCACCCAAATTGCACAGGTTCCTGCAGAACCTCTTAACTAGGTCCATGATAGTCACAATGGAATAGTTCCGTCAGAGATTCACTTGTTTGACTCCTTCAATGAACTTTTGTGAAATAGTCTGGTCAGCTCTGACAAAATTCAACAACAGTAATTTTCTATAGTTCATTGTCGCTGTCCTGTACCTGCCTTTCACTTTCTGACCTTTTTAACCATATTACGAGTATGAGGTGGGCTATTACGGAATGAAATAAAACATGCAAAGCTAATTGCTGTTGTTCTGACTCATGAGGAGTATGCACTGAGGGAGCTGTTGTCTGATATCAGAGTCTTGTAGTGGAAATATTGTTACACTCCCTCAAAGGATGAATGAAATAAGTTGCGAAGAATTTTTAAAAATAAATGGAATAATTACTTGAAGGGAAGGTGTGGGACTGTACTGGTACTCCTCCAAAGAGGACAAATGACTTCCTTCTGGGCTATACCACCCTATAATACCCGGTCATCCTGCCTTAATGAATTTTTGAATTCCATAAACAGCAACTTGTAAGTACAGTCATTGCCATGTATCTGCAAAGGTTCTGCACCCGAGAACCCCCATGAATAATGAAATTTGTGGGTGCAGAGTTCATTTAATAATAGGTTAAAATCTCCCAAGTATGTTGATTTTTGTTGTTACTTATGTTTTGGTGAAGATATATGAATTTGTGATTTGTTATTTCATGTATACAGATATATTATATACCCACTCTGTTCTCCCCTTTGCTGCGGCAGTCCTTTAACTGCAGGTCATCATTGTGTCTGTTTGCATGAATTTGATCCCTGTTTCCTTCCTGTTGATCTGCATTCCAGGTCAAGGGTTAAAATTACACAATTAATATTTTGACAATTGATGCAAACTTGCAAAAGTCTTTTGCAAACATTCCTTGAACAAAATAATTTAAATTCTACAGACTTTGAAGAGAAATTACAAAATTTCCTTACTTTCCTGCTTCAGGGTGTCACATTCAACTATGCATTGCTGTTTTCTATACTCTAATAGTGCATGAAAGGAAAAAAAAGAGTTGATCATAAAGCTGGAATTGTTATAGTGCAAAATGTAATAATTCAGTGCAAGGGCAGAGGTGGAACTCTGTAATAGAGATCACGCATTTTATTCACTTGGTAGAAAAGAAGGCAAATAGGAGAAGATATGTCAAGTATTAGATCTTCAAAACACTGCTTTGCTGAAACTGATGCCATTAATGTTTCCAGAAACTCAGTTATGTGCTGCAGTCTGGGATAATCAATTCACTACTTAATAAGTCATTACTTTTACACTTTGTTTAAACAGTGTCAAAACAAATATCATTTTCAAAGGCAGCACTGGGCTACTGAATGTAATGAAACTTAAACAAAATCAGAAAAATGATGGAATTCATGCGTAAGAAAATGACTGCTGCATGTGACAGAGCGTTTTATCGGAACTGGTGAAGTCTGATTGAAAACTTCCATTGAAAATATTAACCTACTGATTATTTTCATGAACTATTATACATTTCCATCATGTCCTGTTCCTAGGACTTGTGGCCTTTTGTCTCTCCTAATGTGGTCTTAGCCCATTGTGATTGTCTTTTGAGTGTCCTCTAAATCTTCCTTCCTGGCTTTGATACAGTCCCTTGATTTTTCTACATTAACCATATGATATCATAATATTCACTACAAAACCAAACTCAGCCTGTAAGGGGATGTTTATCATACTTGTGCAGTTGCTATACCACAATCTCTGTTCACTGTCAAGACCTGTTCTAAGTTGTTACATCAATGAGAATGCCACTTTGGATATTGGTTTAATGACAAGCAGATTTCCGCTGTTTTTACAAAGAAAGATTTCCATGGTGCATTGTTCTGAAAGCTGCCCAATTTGACAGTGTTTGAGATAAGTGTATTATTGGAATCCATATATATTTTAAGTGCTTTGGAATATATGAATTTCAAGGGGACTACAAGCTAAACAAGAAAAAAGTGAGTTTAAATCGTTATCTTAGTAATTGCCAAATTTATCGGTTCTCTTTACAATGACTTAATAAATTATTAAAAATAAATTTTAATAAGTGATAAATTTCTTTAATCTTTGTACATGGGAGAAAAAATAATTCCTTAATTTCAGTCCTTGAACTATCAACAGGAGGTTACTGGCACCTGAAAAGGTATCTCATTAATTTGCCATTTTGCAGTGTTGATCATTAGGCTTAGGACAGTATAGAATTGCTTCCAGGCATCATGTGCCAACTGGAACTGCAGTACTATACCTTTCATTTTTTAAAAAAATATACATCAAAATATGCATTAAACCCTATTTGTCCTTCCTTTAAAACAAATACTTAAAAACACAAAATTTAATTTAAAAAAAAACAATCCAATGCTGTAAATTTGAATTATTTTAATTTGCTCATGGGAAGTGCCTTCCCTAATCCTGCGTTTATTCTACATCCACAATGGGTCCTGTGAAAGTGATGGTGATCTGTTTTCTTGAAAAGCTGCTGTCCATTGATGGTTAGGTACAGCTGCAGTGCTGTTAGGAAGTGAACAATGTTCCCTTCAAACTAAGATAACAAGGTGTGGAGCTGGATGAACCAAGCAGCATCTTAGGAGCACAAAAGCTGATGTTTCGGGCCTAGACCCTTCAAACTATGGGTCCACTCACACAGGTTAGCATTCAAATGCATCGTTTTCTCGTTCTGGAAATCGTTACTCCAAGTGGATATTGAAGATCTGCGCGATGACCGGAAACCTGAGAGGAAACATAGGGCGGGAGTTCCAAGATTTCGATCTAATAACATTGAAAGATTGCTGATCTAGCTCCATTTCATTCAGGATAGTGTGTGATTTGAAACGGAATGTGCAGATGATGTCACTCATGATAGCTCCTATCTATGTCCTTCTGGACAACAGGGGATTGCATGTTTTGCTGGTACTATCAAAGGACCCTTGGTGAACTTACAGAACATTATACGATGAAGCCTTGTCGAAAGGTGCCTCATTCTAACATATCCATTCCCTTGACTATTCACTGTTCAGAATTAAGAAAGTTGTCTGCCTCATCCTCTGCAGTGAAAAGCAATAGAAGCCACAAAGGACAGCAGTCTCCAAATAAGCTCAAAGTTGATGAATGCTAAGAAAGAAGGCCAAGCGTAATAAATAGATGCTTGAGATAGGAGCTGGAAAATGCCTTCAGTCCAATGAGCCTGCCCCATCATTTAATACAATCATGGCTGATTTAACACTTCATTCCCTCTTATTCACCTCAATCCTCGTAGCCCTGTATGGTCCTGTTAAAGAGAAATCCATCAATCTCTACCTTAAACGTACTCAAAGGACAAACTTCTACAGCCCTCTGTGGTACAGAATTCCAAAGATTCACAGCATCGAGTAATTTTTACTCACCTCCGGACCTTAGTGATATCTCCCCCATTTTTAAATTGTGCACTTAGTTCCGGACTCACCAACCACTTGAATACAGGGTATCTGCATCTATCCTGTCTATTCCATTAAGTATTTTGTAACTTTTAATGAGATCACCTCTCAGTCTTCAAAACGCTACCGAATGCAGGTCCAAGATAACAAAGTGTGGAGATGGATGAACACAGCAGGCCAAGCAGCATCTCAGGAGCACAAAAGCTGACAAAAGCTCAGAGAGGTGATGAAGGGTCTACCGAAACATCAGCTTTTGTGCTCCTGAGATGCTGCTTGGCCTGCTGTGTTCATCCAGCTTCACACTTTGTTATCTTGGATTCTCCAGCATCTGCAGTTCCCATTATCACAGAATGCAGGTCCAGTTTGCCCAATCTCTCTTCATACGAAGGTCTCATTGTCCGGGGCATCTTCATTGCTCTCTCTCTGTGGCAATAATATCATTCCCGACAGAAGGAGACAAGAACTGCAGAGACTACTCCTGATATGGTCAACCAAATTTCTAAAGAATCAAAATAGGTCTTCACCACTCCTGTGATCAAATCCTCTGCAATAGAAACAAATATTCTATTAGCCTTCTTCATAGCTTGCTGCGCCTGCATTTAAGCCTTCAGTGATTTATCAACACGAACACCAATATCTTTCTGTACTGATGCACTTTCTGACCTCTTGCCATTTAAGAAATACTCTGTGCATCTGCTCCTCCAACCAAAATGGATGACCACACATTTTTCCACATTATATTCCATCTGCCATGTTCTTGCCCAATCTCTAAACTTGTCCAAAATCCTCCTTGAAATGCTTTACATCTTCCACACAACACACACTGCTGCTTAGCTTTATGTAAACCCCAAATTCAGAACAAGCAATTTGATACCCACCATCAAATCACTGATATATCCTGTGACCAGCTGGGGACCAAGTACTGATCCTTGTGGTACCCAACTCGTCACAACGCTAATTCATGCAAATAAAAGAATAAGCTATTAATCCCTACACTCTGTTTTCTCTCTGTTAGCTGATCATTATTCAATGCTTTATTCTTTACAATCAGTATACTGTGGGGGACTTCATCAAAAGCCTTCTGAAGATCAATATAAATCATGTCTTTTGACTATTCTTTTTCATTTGTTCGTGACATCTTCAGAAATTTGAACAAATTAATTAAAAATGAGTCCATGCTGACTATGCCCATTCAGATCATTATCAAACTGTTATCTATATATTCCATCCCTCATCATAGATTATAGCATTTTCCCTACTACTGATTTAAGGCTAACAGGTTTGTAGTTCCCTGTTTCCTCACTCAATTCCAATTAAGGAAGTAGTGGGACATTTGCTACCTTTTAATTCACTGGAATCATTCCAGAATCTACAGAGCTTTGGAAAGTAGTTAACAATGCAGCAATTAACTCAACAGCAATCTTCTTCAAATCTCTGAGATGAAAAGCAGCTGGTCTTGGGGATTTACCAAATTTATGCCTCGTTAATTTCTTCGGCATAATGTTCTTACTTTTTTCTTCAACTCCTCATTTTCTCTAATTACTTTCATCATTAATTCTGGAAGATTTCTTGTACCTTCCTCAATGAAAACAGACACAAACTAATCATTTCCCTTCTTTGCCTTTTCTTTGCTCCCCATTATAAATTTTCTTGACTCTGCTTTTAATAGATTTGTTTTAGTCAAATCTTTCCTGATTATGCTTATATAGAAGTTTTTATTGTCCATTTATATGTTTTCTGCTAGATTGTACTTATATTCTAATCTCCCTTTCCATATCAATTTCATAGTTTTCCCTTTTGTGTTCTATAAACTTCCCAATCCTCAGAATTACTGACATTTCTAACAACTTTACAAGCCTTTCCTTTTAATCTTATGCAAACTGAACTTCCTTTGTCAGCCATGGTTGACTGTCCATGTTTTTTAGTTTTTGTACTTTGAAGGAATATTAAGACATGAAAATGTTCTTTAAAGACCATCCATTGCCCATGTACAATCATTTAAAGGATTTTCCCAATTACCAATTTGTGTCTCATATCTTCATAATTTCCCTTGTACAAATTTAAAAGCTTTGCTTCAGAATGAACTACCTTGCTTTCAAACAAAGTGTAACATACTATCATATTGTGGTCGCTCGTCCTTAAAGGTTCTTTTACAATAAGATTGTTAATTAGATGCTGAAGGTTGATGTTCACTGTGTAAGCTGTGTTTGAGGGTATACAGCTGAGAACTTTGAGTAGACACCCCTACATGAGCTGGTTTAAAAAAAAAGAGTCTCTGATTTTTCAAAATAAAATGTCTTCAGCAAAGCATAAGAGCACTTTGTTTTTTTTGGATTGTGGAATAAAATTGGGAAAAGATATTGCTTTGAATCAAGGATAATGTGCAAGAATAGTTTCTGTACCATTACATTGCCAGTGAAGGGAAGTACCAGAATGCTAATGTTTGCCTGGGTGCATGGTAGCCTTTTAAAGATGGCATGGGTGTCAGTAATGACCATCTTTCAGGGGATATCTGGCAGGTAGAGAATTGTTTCAGTTAAGGCTGGTGGTGGAATGAGGCTAGTTTCAGACGAGATAAACTCCATAGAGGCAGGTAGTTAGCTAATGAGGCAAGTTTGGTAAGGTGCAGTGAGAAAACTTACTCAGCCTTGCAGAGATGTTCTCTGACGATACTGACACTTTGCCAAAAAAGATAAGATTCAACTCAGTAGAAGCATTGGCTGAATTTTGTACTATCTACCCATATGTGTAATGACAGCTATGTAGACAGTTTTGGCCAGTGATAGTGTTTACTGACATCATGAGCACCATCCATTCAGAGGCTGACAGAAATGACACATTCGATAAATCTTTCACTGTGACAATTATTCCAAATTCCATCTTTATCAAAATATTACATATCAGGTAAGATAAAGACGCTAATCTTTTTAAGTAACCCAGTATGTATTGCATGTCTGACTGGTTTGGAGATGAAGAATTGCTGTATTATTTAACAGTATTCACAAAGGGCTTTAAAATTCTGTTTACCACAAACATCTTGAGAAGTTTCACTGTTGGAGTACAAAGGCTTCGGTTACCTTAAGCATTCCAATTCTAATATAACTCATTGTGGAACTTACATTTCATGCATTTTTGAACAGTCAAAGTATTATTATGGGTACGTGCATCTTTGTGCTGGTATTTAATATAGGTTAGTGCTATTTATTTCCTTTAACTTAATCTGTTCATAGATCATCAAAAATGCAGTTCAGGAAATAACATTCACATACACCCTCTATAAACACATATTTTATACAATCTGAACCCAGAGAATAGTCCTGTCTATGAATGAGTGAAAGGAATTATTATATTCATGGATTTCAGATTAGTATCTACTTCAAATGACACAGTTCATTGCACACTCTAGCAGTACCAAAAATATTCAAAATGAAGATTTGGAGCTTCTCAAGCAATAAACCTTCGAAACTTGGCATTGACCCAATTGCAATGATCATGCAATTGCCATGATGCTGAAGTAGCGTGAGACTACCTCATGGAGTTAGTCACAATTCTTGTCTAAATGTACCTTGGTACATCTAACTTATTTTGCACAGCCAGTACCAGTATGAATCTGAAACCATTCCCCATTGATTGTTTTCTCAAACGAGTCTTTTAGGTTGTGAGAGAGCTAAGCATGAAAATCAAAAAAGGAAATTAAGCTCAGTGAAAACATATCCTTTAGTAGGACCAAACATTGCTCTGAAGTAAACTAATTAGGGATAATTTTATGCCCCATTCCACCAAACTGCTGTATTGCAGGCTTGTGGTGGTGGGAGGAAATGCAAGATAGAACAAATGGATAGTCCAATATCTTCCCTTCCACCATGGGGTTATCATCCATACCAGTGGCTGGCCAAGTTATCTTTAGGTCTGTTGATGTCTTTAAGTAGCTAAATAAGGGCTTGTTTCCAACTTTGTTGGTAAAAAATGGTGGGCAAGAAAAAGTGGGCAAAGAAGGATGGCCCACTCTTAAACAATCTCTGTCTGAAAGGAGGAAAGCAAGTGCAGCATTTTCTCTGGATGGCGTCCTGTGCCTATCTGGGGCACCTCTTCCCCCAAAGATAGGATTCCAATTTGACCCCTCCTCCACTGAATTCTCCAGAACACAGACTTCACTGATCTCAACCACCCCATCTTTCAAGCCACCAATCCCCCCTCCAAACACAAGTCCCAAAATGATCTGAGGCTGATTTTCATGTCATCATTTTTCCATGCTATTCCTTATAGTCTTAAGAATGGCCATTATTTGGTGGTGGCACTATTAGAACTACCAGCTGCCTGCCAATTTCATTGACCAGTATTTCTCAAGAGCAGGGCCACTGTTCTCTTGGCAGAGGTCCCAATGAGACCTCCCTGTGTATTATTGTTGCTAGCTAGCCTTTCTTTTCCCAAAAATCATTTAGTCAAGTTTCACTATGAGGGACTTCAGGTAAGCTCCAGATTTCTGAAAGAGCTGAGTTTGGAATATCTGGCCAGAAGCGTTAAGTGCAGTTGTAACACAAAAAAGAACAAGAGTGGAGTGGAAATCTGACTGTGACACTCACTCCTCTGAAGATCCAAGTCTATGTCATGGCCAACTTAAATACGCAAAGAACTGTGGATTCTGGATATGTGAAGCCAATAAAAACAGAAATTGCTGGAGAAACTCAGCAGGTCTGGCAGCATTTGTGAACGAAAAACAAAATTGAAGTTACAAGTCCGGTAACACTTCTTCACCTCCAGCTTTCTACTTCCTGTCTGTTTCTCCTCTTCTATTTTTTACTGCTTGGAAGCTGATAGTTTGATTATGATTATCTATTTCTTATTTCTCATTGTTATTGCCGATATATCTCATTTTTGTCTATTATTTGAACAAAGGCGCGCATCTGTTTAAAACAAACAGGGACACATTTAGAGCTGAATGATAATAAGATATGTAAGAATAAGACCTGCTGTAGATATGTAGCTCGCAAAATGTCACCATGTTCTGGTGCCACCTTGAATCCCACTGTTATTAGACTTCTGAATGGAACACTCAAATTTTAAATTTAACGTTGATCTTGCTCTCTGTGCACTTTCTCTGCAGCTGTTACATTGGATTCTTCGGTCTGTTTTATTACGCTAATGCAGTTTGTTTAGTATGACCTGCTTGCACTGTATGCAAAGCAAAACATTTTGCTGTACCCATGTACATCTGAGAGTAATAAAACAAATCAAATTATGTTGAGTTTTCAGATGAATGATATATTAATGAGTGAACAAAAACTTTAAATGTCAATATTCCAAATAACAACTTCACTCCATCATGTAACACTGAGCAAAAACATATTAGCTTTTCGTCAAGAATTAAATCACCAGAAAAAAAATTAGGTTGTGACCTTATAATTGGTGGCCGTATCATTGCTGCGTTTGGACACAATCTCTGAGGGGTCCAGAACATCTTGGAAATGTTTTATATTAGATTACATTCCTTTACTTTGTATTCATCCATGGAACATGGGTGGCACTGGCCGAAGCAGCATTCATCACGCATCCCTAGTTGTAATCTGAGAAGCTAGTGGTGAGTGGTCTTTTTGACCAGCGGCAATCCATGTGTTATGCATGGTACACAATGCCAACAGGGAAGCAATGCTAGGACTTTGGCCCAGCAACACTGAAGGAATGGAGATACATTCCCAAGTCAAGATGGTGAGTGGCTTGGAGGAGATCTTGCAGGTGGTAGTGTTCCCATCTATCTGTTGCCTTTGTCCTTCTATATGGCTGTGATTGTGGGTTTGGAAGGTGCAGTCTAAGGATCTTTGGGGAATTTCTACAGTACATTTTGTAGATGGTCACATTGCTATGAAGAATCAGTGGTGGGGAAGTGATTGGTATCTAGTTTCTTGAGTGTAGTTGGAGCTCTACCATTCCAGGCAAGCAGGGAGTATTCCATCATTCTCTTGGTTTGTGTCTTGTAGTGATGGACAGGTTTTGGGAAGTCAGGAAGTGAATTATTCACTGTTAGATTCCTATCTTTAACCTGCTTTTGTAGCTACAGTACATATATGACTCGTCCAGTTGAGTTTCTGGTCAAGGATAACTCCCAGGATGTTGATGTTGGGGGATTGAATGATGGTAGTACCTTTGCATGTTGGGGTGCGATGGTTAGATTTTCTCTTTTTGGAAATGGTCATTGCCTGGCATTTGTGTGGCACAAATGTGACTGGCGACTTGTCAGCCAAACCTGGATATTGTCCCGACCTTGCTGCATTTGGGCATGAATTGCTTCGGTATCAAAGAAGTCTATTGTATCAGCTACCAGCCAAATGGCAAGTTTTGGTCCTGTTTATATCTATACTGTGAAAGTTCAGGTACTTGCAGACAACCCTAAATCTGGCTACAATGGTAGATTTCTAATTCCCATTCATTTGCTACTTTCAAGAGGAATACATTGTTCTGCTCATCCTGACTTTTGGATCACTGCTAAGAAAACTTTGAATCCCTGCAGTGTGGAAGCAGGTCATTTGGCCCACTGAATCCACACTGATCCTCTGAGGAGCATCCCACCCAGACCCAATCCCTCTAACCCTGTATTTACCATGGATAGTCCACCTGGCCTGCGGGAGGAAACAGGAGCACTTGGAGGAAGGCCACACAGGCAGTCACCCAAGGGTAGAATCAAACCTGGGTCTCTGGCGCTGTGAAGCAACAGTGCTAACCACTGAGCCACCGTGCTGCCCTAGCTACTGAGCCCCCATGCTACCAAACTTATTTCACTGTCCAGTATTCTCCATTAACTGCTCAAGCACCAATCATATTCCCACTTTGTTAACATGTGGTGAGTGTTTTGGACTGCTAGATAATCAGTCAAAGGCCAGGTTTTTAATGAAGTTTTAACTTCAATCCTGAGGGATATAAAGATTTTTATGGACTTGTTGCTAAGTATGACCCCAATTTTTCAATGGTCATTGATTGATTGCTCCCTTTATTCAAGAAACGTGAGAATCCATTTACTATATTAGAACTATGACTGTCTTTGAGCCCTCTCAAGTACTGCATTAAACTTCGTATCAGTGTAACATCTATTACCAATCTCACAGTAACTTAACGAAAGGATGGAAATTTAAGGGTTATTTCTGTGTTTTGTTATGAGAAAGTGTTCTTTGGCTGGTTGAGGAGTTTAATGACTCAATGAAGGTCTTGCAGTCTGGACAATTTGTCCCTGTCATTGATTTGTTTCCTTTTTAAAGAATGATTACAAGATATGTAGTTATAAAAAACAGGATAACTTTCAGGGTGGTGCAAATGTATTGCAAAGAATGTGACATGTATTTTTACACTTGCCCACGAAATGAGCTGGTCGTTGTGAAAGAACTTAAGTACTATCTATTGTTGTGATCTATGGACTTTTCCTTCTTATTGAGCTGGTACGATGATGGATTGTGTGTCACCAGATATAGGGGTTTTAATTTTATTGCAATTCTATCACATTCATTACAATCAGTCAACAATCTATTCATCGCAGCATCAACCCGCAGGGCTGATTTGGGGTGTGATTATCAATGCAATTTAGCAACAAACTTTGTATTTTAGTTTGAGAGTTATAAATTGTTTTTTGATATTAAAAAAAGTCCCCATCAGTGTCATGCATTTTCTGCAAGGAAACCTTGTCTGGTGAGGCAAGTGCTGCACATTGTATCTGTGTGATACATTGCTAAGGACATGATCTGCCTTGTGCCACTGTCCTGCCGGTTAATTCCTCATAACAATTTTAATTGCTATGTGTAAATATGAACAAGACAAAGGTGCAGAACAGCAATCATAGGAAAAATAGTGAATAAATAGTGCTAAAACCTGGCAATATGTAAATGGTGTAGAATAAGGAGCGTTCACTGATCTCAGTGATGTATACACCAGGATATGGAGCCTATCCTAATGATGGCCCATGCATTAGTAATAGATTGAATTTTTCACCACATCCTTCAAGAGCACAATGACAGAACTTTAAATATGATGTGGTTTTGTGTCTATGTCAATGCTTATAAAGAGTAAGTAATGTCGAAAACACTGCCTGAAAGTCAATGGCAAGAGAAGACAGAATGTCATTTTGGGTAAGGTCATGTATATATTCAGAAGCAACCACTCAGTCCCTCAAGTCTTTTTGACCAACCAGTTAGATCATTCTTGATCTGCACTTTAACTCCACACCTTGTTTTGATCCACAAACCTTAACCAACATGCCTGATAAATTTATTGATCTAAATCTTGACAATTTTAATTGATCCATAACGTTGCCAATTTTTTTGGGAAACATGCTTTGATTTCCAATACTTTTTGCATGACAAGATGTTTCCAGACTTCAATCTTGAAATGTTCTTGCATTAGCTTTAAAATTAGAGCAGCTTCATTGTGGATTATTTGAACTTGATGAAATTGTTTCTCTGTCTCGATAAAATTGAATTCTTTTAGCATTTTAACACCACAGTAAAAAACATCTAGCGCTCCCATTCCTATGATGTGGAGGTGTCTCTCAAGCATGCGAGCACACACGCGCTCTCTCTCTCTCTCTCTCTCTCTCCCACACATGCGCATACACAACCTCTCTCCCACGCACATACAGACACACACACACACACACACACACACACACACACACACACACACACACACACACAGATGCACACACACATGTAAATCTATGGAGTGAATTTGTATTTGCAGATACATTCTATTTTGTTCAAAAACACATAATTTATAGATAATGTGGTGTTTTATAAATTCCTACTTTAGAAATAAGACCAATCTGACTCCAAAGCAAAACACAAATAGAATAGACCTCGTACCTAACATGCAGTATCTGGCCTACTATGTCACCTCTTCTTTACACTGATAAAACCTTTAGTTCTCTCCAGACAGGGACTTGAAAGAAATCTGGGCATTTACATATACATATTAATCAATTAAAATCTTCTAACTAATTAAATATGTAAAAGCATCTTAGTTTTATTTAATAAATCTTCATCAGTGGTGTGATCCTTTGATATTTTACTTATAAATTCCTTGTCTGATACTACCTCTTTCACTCACATCTGAAGAGGGAGTGAGGTTCCAAAAGCTTGTGTTTTCAAATAAACCTGTTGGACTTTAACTTGGTGTTGTGTGATTTCTTACCATTTTGGGAATGATCATGCTGCATGATCATCATTTAGCAGTGGACAGGTGATCAATAATGGAAAAGGAGGGTTCACTGATCTCAGTAATATATATAAGCCAGGGCATGGAACTTAATGATGGAAAAGACTCAATTCATCCAATTTACACCATACAAAGTGACAAGTGTTTATAATCTCTAACTCAAAGCAACGGGAGATAAACCCTTGGTCAGTTCATTGCAATGAAATCCAGGAAACCCTTTATTAAATTCTGGTAGGTAAACACAACCTGTCCAGAAGGTCACTCTGAACCTGAACTCTTTGTACTACCCACCCATTCTATGAGATGGTACGTTTTGCCTGCTCCTCTGATGCTGCTTGGCCTGTTGTGTTCATCGAGCTCTACAGCTTGTTATCTCAGATTCTCCAGCATCTGCAGTTCCTACTATCTCAGAAAAAAAATCCTCTCCTAATAAAAGTTAATCAGTGAATTTATGTCTATCACATGAGAAAATAGTCTGTTCCAGATAAACATTGTTGTCTGGGAAATGAACCATAATCCAACCGACTTTGGGTCTTGTATAACTTTTAAATTGTGACTGAGGTCCTCTCTAATGTATTCAACTGTTTAAACAACTTGCAATCCATTCATCATCAAATAAACTTCATTTAGATCTCCTTAAGTCAAGGTTTCCACAAAGCAACACTTACAACTTAGTTTTGATTTGATTTATTAATGTCACATGTACCGAGATACAATGAAAAGTATTGCTTTGCATAGTAACCAGACAAATGATACATTTATTAAATACTTTAGATTAATAGAACAGAATGAACAGTACAGTTCATAACTAAGATGCTTTAGACTGACAATTAATCCAATGGCTCTTCTCTGAACCCTTTCTAAAACCTCAACTCGCTCACCACATAAGATGACTAAAACTAAGCAGTCTTCTAAATGAGGCCTGATGAAAGTGTTAAAGAAGAACATTTATCAGATTAGCACTAAATGGTTGATGAAGATAACATTAAGTTAGTGGATTTCCCCAACTTGTCCATTGGGCCAGCAATAAAGAGAATCCATTGCAGTTAGAGTAATCAGTGTTTCAGACACTATTGATGCGATGCCATGCCCTTTCTGATATATTATTTTCTGAACTTCAAACTTGTTTTACACTATAAAAGTGGTCAGAAAGGCCAGAAGTGATGGCCACCTGGGGGTTACCAGGCTTCTTTTGTGGATTGGAACAATTTCATCACCATAAGAGCAAACAGAAGGAGCAATCAAAACTTAAGCAGCAAAAGACTTAAATGAGAGAAAGGTACAGATGTATCTGGGAGTCTTGCTACATGAATTATGAGTGAGTATGCAGCTATTAAGTCAACAAATGGAACATTGTTGGTTATGCGAAGGGATAAAAAATCGAAGTCGGAATATTTTTCTATACTTGTACAGACTATGAATGAGAACATATGTGGAGTTCTGAACACAGTCTTGGTCTCTTTCTGAGAATGTAGTTCAGAAACATTGCAATCGACTGATACTTAGAATGATGGGGGTGATTATCTTATGAGAAAAATCAGGTTAGGCTAGACCTGCATCCTCTGACATTTTGAAGAATAGGGGTTAATTCTGATAAAACATGTACGACCCAAAGGGGATTTGACAAGGTCACTGCTGAAAAAAATGTTTTCCTTTTTGAGAGAAACTAACTAGTTTAAAGTTTAAGGGATCTCTCACTTAAGGTAAAGATGAGGAGATACTTTTTCTTTCTGAGAGGGTCATGAGTCTTTAGGACTCTCTTTTCAAGAGCAGTGGAGGTGGTCATTGAATATTTTTAGGCCGAGCTATTTAAATTCTTGACTAACAAAGCAGCCAGTATTTTTTGGTGGGTAGGGGGAATGAAGTTGAGGCCAGAATCAAATTAACCATGGTCTCGGTGAATGGCAGAGCAGGCTCAACATGACTTACTCCTTTTCCTAATCCGGATGTTCATTTATATGTGAATCAATGTTCTTCCCTGAAACCAATCAAGAAGGTATCATCAGATTGAATGGGTTATTCTAAAACAAAGGCAGTGATTGTCTCGGCTCTGTTAACACACAAAACAAGACTTGGAATCAATATGAACGCACCTATTATTTGGGGGAGAAAAGTGCCTTTGAACTTGGATAGGGCCAGATGGAGATAGCCATGTTGTCTTTATCTGTTTAAAAGATCACCTTAGAGTTCTTTCCTGATGGTCCACCATATCCATTAAATCATCAGCACAGCCAATCTGTGAGTGAGACTCAGAAGCGCACTGAATATGCCAGGAGTCAAAGTACGTAATCTGTTTTCAGTTTAAAGCTCACTTGAGAAACAACATCCTGGAAATTTGTCTACAAGAAGACTCTCAACCTCCTGAGAATGCTTCACTTTACAGGTTTCTCACTCCATGTTTAACACATTGAAATT
The DNA here is from genome assembly GCF_030684315.1 of Stegostoma tigrinum. Classification (NCBI taxonomy): domain Eukaryota; kingdom Metazoa; phylum Chordata; class Chondrichthyes; order Orectolobiformes; family Stegostomatidae; genus Stegostoma; species Stegostoma tigrinum. The sequence goes on from NC_081375.1 coordinate 17,938,634, forward strand.
TAGGAAGCGGTAGTCTTGTGGCATTATCATGATATTATTATTCCAGAGATTTAAGTAATGTTCTGGGTAATTGGGTTTGAATCCCATCATGATAAAATTTGAATTAAAAAACTTGAATTAGACCATCGCTGATTTCAAGAAAATTTCATTTGGGTTCACTAATGTCCTTTAGAGAGACAAGCTGCTGCTCTGACCTATGTATGATTCCAGACCGACAACAATGTAGTTGATGCTTAACTGCTCTCTGGGCAATTAGGGATGGACAATAAATGCTGGCCTAACCAGCAATACCCTGAACCTATGAATGAAATTTTAAAAAGTATCTCAAAGTACAGACTTGCCATGTGGGAGATTGGAGATTGCATTTCAGAGACTGAGATAGGTTATTTAAAAATAATTATTTTTATAATCCTCCTATTCAGAGATATTATTACACACCTCTAGAGTAGGTGCAACTTGAACCTGGGACTGCTGCTTCAATACCTCTATGCCATAAAAGGCCCCACTGAGAGAACTTTTTCTTAATTACCCTACTTGTTGAACCAACCTGTTCAGAGGTGTCATTACCCACCTCTGGTGCAGGTGGGACTTGAACTTAGACCATTTGGTTTAGCAGTGGGGACACTACCACTGTGCCACAAGAGGGCCTACTGAGATAATTGTAAGCTAATAACAGATAGGCAAGGCGTATTGCTGGATGAACATAGCAGGCCAAGTAGCATCTTAGGAGCAGGGAAGCTGACGTTTCAGGCCTGCACCCTTCATTAGAAAAGTAGGCAATGTAGCTTTAAGGCAGTTACATGACATTACAACATTCCTTGTGATGTTTCACCTCTCCTGCAGTCAGACTATCAGGGCAATGGAGTTTGTGTCATGTATTTACTCTGTCAGTTAGGTGTATGCAATGTGGAGTAACATTAATGAGCACTGAACTTGGATTATTTATAAATCTGCCTTATTATAGCAATGTAAATGGTTAGTGTTGTTAATAAACTTCAAGAAATCTGCTTCAACAAGAGGCCCAATCATTGAGGTGTATGTTACCGGAGCTAACATAAAGAAACACTCAGACAATAACCTTTGAGCCATGTAGTGACATCGTGGTGACACATCACACATCGTACAACATGTTAGACTCTGCATTGTCACCTTCTCATCTATTCTCAAATTCTTAAATTTGCGTAAACCAAAATGACAAATTATAAAATTTTCTTTCTTAGGACTGATTTCAGAATCTACAGTAATTCAAGTTTTTAATATCAAGTAACTCCCGTGAGAAATGAGCTGGGAAATGTGACTCAATTAGTAAGGTCAAGGAGCATTCATAATAGAATATCACGATGCAGAACGGACAATATGTTCGGAGCTGAGAATATTTAATACAGTGTCGTGTATTTAGCATGCTTCACATTCATGTAAGAAGTTAAGCAACAAGCAAAGTAGCTGATGTTTTAAACAGAACTGACAGAACAGGACAGTAGATGGTAAAAATGATTACAATACACATAAGCTTCTTTGTTCCCAACTCAAAAGTGTAAACAAGTGCATTTAACCAGTAAATGGGATAAGATTACTAATTGCCATGTGCCAAGTTGGCATTTAAATTGCTTTTTTAATTGAGGAGGTGTTGGCTTTCAAAAAGAAAATCTGTGTGGTTTAAGACCAAATAAATTTAAAGGGTAGATGTTCCTTTTTCATAGTCTCTGCACCTTTATACATTCAACAAGTTGTGCTCCAACATTGAACCTCAGGAATTAATCACATCAGCTAGAAATGGTGCAAAAAGTCACCTTGGAATTTCTGCGAGCTTGTAACTCAGGCATAAATGCCTGAGATGGAACTAGAGGACTGAGAGGGAAATATTAATAGCCCCTCTTACACATCAATAAAGAGGAGCATGGGAAGGAGTGTAAATCGGGCTGCTGATTTTTCATTGCTTATTTTGTATCTAGGCTTGAGTTCCAGCAGTCTTTGCTTTTCAAGTTAACCAAATTGTTTGGGCATAATTATCCCTTCCTGGAGGTTGCAATGAAGATGAGGAGATGGACGAATAATTGGGTAAGCTGGCACTAGTGAGATATTCATCCACTTCTCACCACCTCAGCAATGAATTGCTGGGCAAAAATGGCACACCTCTTGAGCAGGTGGGACCTGAACCCAAAACTCCTGGACCATTGGTAGGGACGCTACCACCAAGCCACAAGAGGGCCATTTTATTTTTAAGTTAACCTATAATTCACCAGTAACTGAAATCCATAAGTGATTAACAAATGGCCATTTAAGAACTTCAATTTTTCACTGAGCTAATTACCTGTCTTCTTGGAGACAAGCAAAGAGAATGGTTTCCTGATAGGACGTGCCAGGTTGTGAGGATACCTCAATTTGTCCCAACATGGCAACAATTAGAGACTGGATTAAAAGGTAAGGAGATGAGAGCTGAAGGCCACCCTCTGGCCCTTTCCCCTGACTGCAGTCTGACTGCAGGAGAGGTGACTGTGATCTTGGATCCCTTCTCATGGACCCAATGCATGATACTCCAAAACAAACCATTTACCTGCCAGCCTGGAGCAGGTGGGGCTGAAACCCAGATCTCCAGGTTAGAGGCACAAATTCTGTTACTGCATCACAAAAGCTCCTACAAATTCTTCTGTAGATCTAGTTTTTGAAAAGCAGCCCATTCAGACAGATTCCGACATGTGTCTGGGGGCAGATAGGATTTGAACCTGGAACCTCTGACCCAGAGACGCCACAAGAGCCCCTAAAGTTCTTCCGTAAACTTGTGTATCTAGACATATGTAATAAACCTATTCGGGTGCATGGCTGGGGAAGTTTATGACTTGAACCTGGGCTTGCTGGCTCAGGTATAGGGACACTATGGCTGTGCTATAAGAGCTCCCAACCTGTGGGCTTATATATCTGAAGAACAGATTACTATCAGTCACAAAAACAAAGATATTACGAACAATACGAGCCTGATTGATGCTATTTGACTGGCTTTAATTTTTCAGACAGTTTAACACTGCACTTTACCCTCTGTACCTGCTGTAACTCACTATGTCATCCTTTATTAGTTTCTTGGAAATATGAATCTTATTGGCCACCGTTCTATTTCGAAATTTGCAACTTGAATCATATATCAGGGATCCAGCCAGTCATCAACATGTTAAGTATCCAGCTGTAATTTTATCCACTCAGCTAAATCTTACAATTTACAATTGCAAGCTTTTCAGAAAGAATGTGAGTGTTTTGTGGAGCAGGGACAATGTTCCTATCACAGGACAAAATCTGAGCTCAAGTCCCCCATGTCACAGAGGTGTGTCAATATCCTGGTTAAAAATAATCATCAAAAAGAGGAATTTGCATTTACGATGAATTTTTTCTCAAGCTATTATTTTACAGTCACTGAAATACCCTTTTACAGTGTTTTAACTCTGTAATGTGGGAAAACGTACGCTTAACAGCATCAAACACACAGAAATATGATTGGGTAACAATGATTTTGATTAGGGGAGAAATTTTAGTCGGGACACTGACACTTAGTTTTCCTTAAATAGTGCCATGGAATCATTGTATCCACCCGAAAGGCTAAGTTGTTCGATAACTCGTTCAAAATGGAGCCTGCAACAGAGAAAAATGTGCACAGCCCTGGACTGAAGAGGAGCATTGAACCCTGCTTATAGAAACTGAGCAGAACTCAGATACATTGACTCTGTTGGTGTCCTGTTCACCCTTTATATGCTCAACTTTTACATATGAAAATACAAATTAGGAGCAGGAGTAGGCCACTCAGCCCCTCAATACTGCTTTGCCATTCAATAAGAACTGATCTGATCATAACATCAATTCCACACTCCCTCCTGATCAAGATCCAACCCCTTGTTAACAAGAATGTCACTACCTCCACGTTAAAAATGTTCAGGAATTTGCAACCACCACTTATCAGGAAGACAATTCCAAAGTCACATGTCTCTGATAGAACATAATTGCTTAATCTCTGTTTCAAATGATTTTAAAACTGTTATCCCTGGTTCCAGCCGCTCCCTTAAGAGGAAACAGTCTCTCCATATTTACCTATCAAGACCACTCAGGATTTTTATATGTTTCAACTAAGTCACTCCTGTTTCTTCTGAACTGCAATGGATACAGGGCTTGACTGTCTAACATTTCACCTCCCCATTCCAGGAAGTAATCTAATAGACATTCTTCAAATTTCCTCCATTGCATTTACATCCTTCCTCAAATAAAGAGGCCCGTAGAGTGCTGAGTACTGCAGAATTGGTCTCACCAGTACCCAGTGCAACTGAAGCATAACCTTCCTACTTTTGAATTCAATTCCCTTCAGAATAAATGATAGGATTTTATTACCTTAACAAATGTCTCCTGGAAATTTAAATATAGGATGTCCAACTAGTTCCCCTTTATCTAAAGCACGTTAGTCTCTCTGTTCTTCTGTGCGGATATGAAAACCAGAAATGAGAGGGTTTCTTTATTCAAAACATCAAACAGGCTTGAGGCCTTGCTACTGTTTAAAATCACTGAACAGGGAGCTGCATAGCTTTCCTTAAAAGTGATGGTACAAGAAGATGTGTCAGATGCAGCAGTTTCCCTCCTGGTCCCAAAGGGAATGGTTTAGTTGCTCTGAATAAGGACAATAGCCCTTTGTGAACTGTTCCTTTGACCCCTGCAAATGATATCCTGCTGCCTGATGGTCAGTGCCACTTCCTGATAGTTTTCAGCATTGGACAATGGAGCTGTGATCTGGCTGCTAAAATTGCCAAACCTTATCACAACTGGTGTCAGGGGATTAGTCACTCAGATCAATGAACACTTCTTAGTTTTCAAGACCCATGATTTAAAACTTGTCAATCCAGTTTGGGAGTTCAATGGTCTGAAGTGAGGGTTGAATCCATAGTCTGCCTCCTCAGATCCAAGTCTGACATTTCCTAGGGCAGCATATGATGTAAAAGAATGACCCAAAACTGGAGTCTCCAGATCATTGGAGACCAGGTATCCAATAGTGCAACTGCTGATGTGTAGACCTTTGTTGGAATAACTCTGGGAACTTGAATTTCCATCAGACAATTCCCTGCAGCCTGAGACCCTCTGAAAACTAAGCAAACCCTGAGCATAGGACGTGGGGAAAACCTGTTGGACCTTTTTATTCAGGAGATATTAAACTATTGAAACCCTTATCTCACCACAATGGATTCCCTAAACAGTCCCATGACCACCTGACGACTGCATCCAAACATCTAACTATTCCCAGTCAGACAAACTACTTCACAACCACCCAGCCACACGCACTGACTTAATCTGGCTACTCCTGACCTAATGTGACTAGCCCCTAGCTATCGATGACCTGATTACTGTCCGAACCCAATTTGATCTGACTATTCCGTCTGACCAGACTTGAATATTCCCCAATTACCTGACTTCTTCCAACCAGAGCTGATGAGACTACTCCTCACTGATCAATCAAAAACTTAACCACTACCCCACCACTCCCCAATCTGACTAGAGTACCCTCCCAATCAGACAGTTACCATTCTGACCCCAAATACTCCCCAAACACCTCAAAGTACTTCTGACCATACCAACCATTCACCCATATATGCACCTCATCCACCCATCTACCTCATCCACACCTGCAGTTCACCCACCTCACCAGCATACCACTCATGCACCGACTCTACTCGCTTACCTTCCCACTAACTCCTCTCACTTTTTAGTCACCTGCTCTTCCATTCATTAGCCCACTGATCTGAATAGAGCAATAAGTGCTGTGGAAATGGGCCATGCCTTCTATTCTCTGACTCTATTGACAGCAACTGGACTTCTTGGAGAGATGCTGCACTATCAATTTTTGCTATAACCAGGGTTGGGAACTCTTGGAAGAAAAGGACAGCTGTGCTGGATCAGGAAAATATTTGCGAGCAAAGGCAATGGGCAGAGCACAGGTATGGATCAGAAGCTTCAGGTCAGTGTGTTCTTTGACTCCAGAAATATGCAATTAAAGGGCGTTTATATGAATGATGTGAATGAGAATTTTGGAGATGTGGTTAGTAAATTTGCAGATGCTACCAAGATTGGTGGCCCGCTGGATCGTGAAGAAGGTTATTGGAATACAATGAGTTCTTGATCAGCGGAGTCTCTGGGCTGAGGAATGGTAGATGGAGTTTAATTGAGATAAATCCAAAGTGTTGCATTTTGATGGGTCAATCAAGGGCAGGGCTTACACAGTCAATGGTAGAGACCTGGGGTGTGTTATAGAACAAAGAGATCCATGGGTAAGGTTCATGACTCCATGAAAAGTAGACTCACAGGCAGACAGGGTAGTGAAGTCAGTTTTTGGTATGCTTGCTTTCAGAACATTGAGTATAGAAGTTGGGATGTCTTCTTACAGCTGCAGAAGAAGTTGGTGAGGCCACATTTGAAGTGGGCGTGCATTTCTAATTGCCCTGCTATAGAAAGGATAATATCAAGATTGAAAGAATGCAGGAAAGATTCACTAAGATGCCACCTGGACTGGAAGGTTTGAGTTATAAGGAGAGCTGGATAGGCTGGGACTTATTCCCCTGTAGTATAAGAGACAGAGGGGTGATCTTATACAGATCTATAAAGTCATGAGAGGCACAGATAAGGTAGCTAGCCACCAGCGTTGCCCCATTGTAGATTGGCCATTGTTCCCCACTAGAGGGCATAAGTTTAAAATGAGAGGGAGAGATACAAAAGAATCCAGATAGGTAGTTATTTCATACAGTGGATGGTGAATGTCTGGAACGGGCAAACAGAGGTAGTGGTGGAAGTGAGTACAATTCTGTCATTCAAGAAACATTTAGACAGGTCCATAGATGGGATAGGTGTGGAGGAATATGAATCAAATGTAGGCAAATGGGACTAGTTTAATTGTGAAAACTGGGTGATATGGACAGGTTGGGCCGAAGGGCCTGGTTCCATGCTGTTGACCTGTATGACATTTCCTTGGGTGCACTATCCAGCTTTTAGCATATTCACAACATACTGCCTCAATCAGAGTCATGGCTTGTGGTTGAAATGTTGGAAAAGTATGTTCTCTTTTCAGATCATAAAGGACTGTATGTGGCATTTCCTGTTTTTGGAAGAGATAAAAAAATCATATATTTTCCTCTCAGGCCTTGTGTATTTCGGCAATTATTGCTCATGGTTGCTCCTTGCATCATGAATGGACTATCTGGGGCATAACCACCTCCATTATTAAATTTCTCTGTCAACCTGAGGGAAAACTGGATGATGCATTAAACCTGTCAGAACAAGCATGAGCTGTGTATTACAGGAAGATGCAGGGAAGGTGTAAAGAGCTTTTTGAGCTCTTGCCAAAATGTTATCTTCCATTCACCTTAGGATTCTATTCTGTAATCATGGAAAATAACTGCAGCCAGGCTCATCATTCTATGTTCCTACACTCACTGATGTTCAGAGAAAGCCACCTGACCTCTGTGAAAACACATCCTAACCTGGTAACTAGCTCATTTTGTTCATCTTACAATGGGAATAGGCCTCTGTCCAAAGGAAACGGTGAAGTCTAAAAGCTTGAGAAGCACATGTGAAGGTGGAATGGGGAAGATCGTAAACACAGATTATACTGAGGGTCCACCTATCCCTCCAGAATCATGAATCCCTTCAGGATGGGAGTGGGCCATTCAACCCACACCAACACTGCAAGCAATATCCCAACCCCCTACCCTATATTTCCCATGGCTAATCCACCCTACCTGCACATTTTTAGACAGTGGAAGAAACACACACAGACTGTTATCTGAGGCTGGAATTGAACCCAGGTCCCCAGTGTTGTGAGGTGGTAGTGCTAGCCACTGAGCCACCATTGATCAAATACAATTAAAGTACAGCTGAAACCACCTGAGAACAGAATAAACAGGATAAGACCTTATTGTAATTTTAGAGACAACACACCTTAAAGGCAATTTGATGCCAATGATAAAAATCTTTACTTACTTTCTTATTTGCTTCTATTCCACATGATTCATAAAATTCCACCCCAATTTAGCCAAAACATAGCAGACATTGCTTGTAATTTGTTCTTCTAATCTTACTTAAGGTCTAAGGACATTGTAAGGAATATCTGCTTTGGGAGAAGAGTCTAGACAATGTTGGCAGGGACGTTCCTTTATAAAGCCAAATAAGAAATGGAATTCTATTTGATGCTGAGCAGTGGTCATGCTGGATGGAATAAGACTTCAGTTCAGCTATTAGTAGATGACCTGCATTTCGTGGTAAAATGACATGCATTCCACAACAATCAAACAACATGTTTTAGGGATGGAGTCTCAGTTTAATCGACAAACAATATTAATAACTGACTCAAAAAAATCTTTAGTCTGAATAATACAATGTGTCAATGAGCTAAAGCCATGCAGAGAAATTCTGCATATAATCTCCAAGGAACGAAATGATGGAAAGAATTTGGTCGGTCTAATCACTTGAGGAAGATGGAATTCTGAGACAATTTTAGGTAAATGGATAAGATCTAAGAATAGCCTGTTCTGTGTGTCAAATAAACCCTGGAGACAACTGCTGATAACTTGCTGACTTGACATGCTTTCACAAAAATGAAGCTACCACAAAATGCCCGCATCAAATCAGGATTACACATCATTCTCAATATCACAATGAGCATATTTTCGTGATACTGAGGGTCTTTCATAACTTCAATGCTGGGTAAAGTCCTTTAGGACTTCCCAAATGGAAAAGTTTGTGTAGTTAACAGCTACATGGAAGAGCCTGTTCATGGCTCTGTTTGATCAGAACACCTGTGATCAACATTATCACTCCCTGGGAGTGTATGCTTGCTACTTTAGCATTAGATGAGGGGAGGTAGGTTTCAACAAGACCCTCATCTCTATATTGTCACATTATAATAGCTGATTCCCAACTCTTGATTTGTTACTGATTCAGTGTGAGGTGCAGAACTGCAGAGAGCTGATATTAAGGAATTCTCCTTTGCCTTCAAACATAGATCACCAACAGGATTTATCCAGACTCTGCGTGAACACGTTCCGAATGAAACTCTTAAGATCTTGTCAGAAAAGATGGAACTGAGCAGTAACAGGTCTTGAGAACTTGCAACCCAAGCATTCTGCTAATTCCATATCTACCATTGGTGAAGCTCTTGAAATCTTGCACAGGAAGTCTATGAGGAACATTAAAAAATATTGAATAAACATCAAACCGAGATACACTTATTCCACAGACACACTATTCAAAGGCCCAAAGATGCTAATGGTTTACAAAATATGTTGGCTTGCAGCACCGAGATTGCACATTTACACGGAAAGACCAGCATGAAAGATTACATTTTTTTTCCACAATTTCCAAGATGTTGAGGTATTTGGACCAGAAATCTGTCATTTTGGTTTACCAATTAGGCAAGATCAATTTATTTGATGAATATATCAGACTTTGCTTCATCAAATGACAGTGAAATTTATTCACTCCTGCAACCATACCTATAGTAGAACTGAACAGATATGCAACTGTAATAGTTTAACCAATTTATGTGTCATAATCCCATGTGTACAGGAGATTGAAGGGTGACCCAGTTAAAATGCTCAAACACTTCAAAGAACTGTCAGCACTTTATTGCATGAGGAATAGAGTGAAGAATTAACACTGGCTTTGTAAATAGAAAGCTACGCCAGCCATATAGGAAATAGATCACAGGAGTGTACTGATGGAGTAACTTCACAGTGTCTGGGCCTTACATTAAGTCTAATGTACAGAGGTGGTATATGCTAATAAACAAGTACTTTGAAAGGACCTTAGACACAGTAATCAATCTTGAGTATTGTAGTACACACAATCACTTCCAAAACTGCCCACACAACAATAGATTAGGGACAGAGGTACAACATTAAGCCAGTTAGGAACTTGAAATATTCTATAGTTCTCAACTTCAATTAACACCTTAGCTCCTCATCCTTTGAAAACCTTACCAATGAAAAATCGATTGATATGAGTTTTGACAACTCCAGTTGCCATGACATTCATTGCCTTTTGTGTGTTGTTAACAGTGATGGTCTTGTATTTAAAGTGATCATCAGGGATGAATTAACTTTGAGTTATTTTACAGAAAACAGTAAAACACATTACAAGTTATGAAGCAGACATTACAACAGATCACCACGTGTGTGCGGTGTTAAAACACATACCCAACTAACTGGCAGGCAGAATTGTAACATTCTAGACAAACAGCATACGAAGATCTTAAGAGTGAACTACCTTAAAGGCAAGTTTACAACATTTTGCAGAAAGGATTTCGGATTTCCAAAATTTGGATAAAGTCTTTCATGATTTACATCCTCAGTGTCTTAGCTCTAGTTTTAAGATTGTGCCTCCTCATTCTTAATTCCCTCACCAGAGGGAATAGTTTCACCACATATAACTTCAAGAATTCTTTGAAGTGTTTGAGCATTTCAACTGGGTCACCCTTCAATCTCCTGTACACATGGGATTATGACACATAAATTGGTTAAAACACATGGACAAATCATGTCTAATTTTCCAGTTACCACCATTTTCCATGGTCAGGATTGATGGAGAATAAAAAAAATCACACAGTGGAATATTTTTAGTTGCTGCTTAAACATAAGGAAATAATTAAGTTCTTCATGTTATTAATTTGTGTTTTTAAAACCAGAATATTAATTTGTAAACCACTTGGAAAAATACATTCCCTTAAAACTCCCCAGATTTTGAGCATTCTGTTTTTTTTCTGAGCTCAGGATCAGCTCTTATAGTTGCCACGGTGATAAAGGTGATGTGAAAACTTTGTGCCCATGTAATTATTTTTTTCCTATTCTGGTGTTCACTGGGATCTCAGCAGCACTCTGGAAGACTACTGTTGAGCAGCCAGAAATATCCCACTCAGTGTCTTTTTTTTGATAAAACTCAACAACAATGCCAACTAGTGTGAAAATAATCATAGAACCCCAAACAATGTGAAGCAAGCCAATTGGCTCACTGAGTCCACACTGACCTTCTGAAGCCATCCCTGCAATGCTGGATTTCCCATGGCTAATCGACCTAGCCTGCAAATCTGTGGACTGTGGGAAAAATTGGACCATGTGGAGAAACCCATGCAGACATGGGGGAGAATGTGCAATCTCCACGCAGACAGTTGCCTGAGGGTAGAATTGAACCTGGGTCCCTACTTCTGTGAGCCACCATGCTGCCCCGAATGATAACTGAGTTAATATGATACAATCATATAGATTTCCAGACAGAGATTCAAGGACTAACCTATCTATTAGTCAAAGCATCACAGAATGACAGTGTAAGTACAGGACAGATTCACAATGATGTTCTTCTGTAATATGCAGCCTTATTGTCTTTGCAAAAAAAAATTGCTTAGTGAAACTATAGCAGTATTATACGCCTGTTACAAGTTAACCTTCCAACTGATGGCCACTGATCAGTAAAATTAGTGTGGTTCACAGTCAGTCCTTTGAGGATCATTCTATCTGGCCCTTGACATCACCCTAAGGAGATGGGGACATTGGCCTGTGATTAAAATATATTGGTCCCTTTGGCTTTAAACCTACAGAATCATGTATATAAAATCAGAAAAGAAAAATAAGAAAACCTGCTGCTTGAACCAGAGGTAAATTTCCATTCATTTTCTGTCACAACGGAAAGATGGGTAGGGCAGGGAATTGCTATCATCTGATCACTGCCCACTTTACACTGCATGCAATTTTTAGGCCGGTCTATACTGTCTTTGTACAAAATGCATGTTATGTTTCCCAACCTGTAGTGAGTGAGAAGGGGAACATTCTTGTACCAAGAAGCTTTTAGAACTGGAAAAAATAACAAAGAATTGTGAATTCAGAGAAGCAAAAACAGAAATTGCTTGAAAATCTAAGCAGTTCTGGCAGCATCAATACAAAGAAAGCAGAGCTAACATTTTGGGGTGTATTTGTAAAGAAGGGTCACTGGACTTGTAATCAGAGATAATGGGAACTGCAGATGCTGGAGATTCCAAGATAATAAAATGTGAGGCTGGATGAACACAGCAGGCCAAGCAGCATCTCAGGAGCACAAAAGCTGACGTTTCGGGCCTAGACCCTCCAATGTTAAGTTTGCTTTCTCTCCAAAAATGCTACGAGGCCTGGTGAGTTTCTCCAGCGGTTTCAGCTTTTAAAACTGACTGTTGATCTCATCTTTAAACTTCATATTTCTTCAATGGTTTCTGTACTTTTTTTAGTTATTCTTTTTCAGAATGTATGATCATGTTTATGTTGAAAGATCTGAAGGCCTGGAAAGTCACCTGTGAGAAATTGGCAAGTTGAGGTTAATTAGGGATGCCCAATGAATGTTGGCCCAGCCCATATCCCATGAGGAAAAAAGCAAAATAAGGGGATGACAGGATCTTGAATGAGGGGACTCTTTTGACACAAACCTCTCCCAAGAGCCGGAGGAACCTTTAAGCACACTGGAAAGTCATGTTGTCAAGTCAAGTCTAAATAAGGCAGAAAGACAGATACCTTTAATGGCAGCATGCAGCCAATCCTGACCCAGTGATAAACCAGATTTCCAATTTCAGCATCTTCCAGTCTTCTGTAGCTTTTAGAGCCAGGACAAATCTCAAGCTTTCCTTTAATATGACACAAATATCAGATCCAATCGATCCATCTGGGTTGAATTCCGCTGGACTCGTCTGCAGAGATCTGGCGCCACTTCCTCAATACTGAGGCAAAACTTTGACTCTAACAGCATAATGTAACCGAAGGGCGACAACACAGAATTTGAACGATTTTAGCTCTGCTGTGAGGTCTGAAATGGAGAGCTCTTAACATCTTTGATCACACATATTTTGGTCTGTCATTTTAACCATGATGTTTATTCATTTTAAATATTGTTCTGGTAAATGAATTTCATTCCAAAATGCTGACATCCTCAATACAATTTGAAGGATTAAACATTTGTCTTGGGGGCATGTGATGAAACTAGTTCATCTGGGGAAAACCAAACAGACCAGAAGAATGAGTCCACCATTTTTCAGCAAGACAAAGAACAGATCCTGGCCACACACTCCCCTGAGGAAGCTCGGTGTTTCTGAATTGTTACTCATGTGTTTCAGCTCTCACTTGTCTCCTTCAGCAGTCTAATCAGCAGGGTCACTTGATCTACCTTCCATCTGCTTTTGTTTCAGGTTGCTTTCCTATTCTCTTCTGTTCAAGGTAGCTTCAGACAGTGGATCCCAGAGGGCATTGCCAAGTGATCAGCCATGTAATGAAAGCAAATAGCAAATTCTGTAGGTTGGCAACTCATCGTGAACACCTTCAACTCCTGAACTTGTTGGTCCCCTTATCAATAACACCAGTCTTCCTTTCCCAAGCAAAATTTAACTCTTTTGGTGATTAAAAATAGCTATTTTTTTTCTTTTTGTTTGAGTTCTCGTTCCAGATCAGTACTTGTAATCTGAATTGACGAACATTGAGTGTTGTTCCTTTATGAGGATTTCCACTAAATGTACAGGAAAAGGATGTTGAGGTAAGACTGAACTCAAGTGGCCTGCAGTGAGACTGTAATGACAGTGATGCTGAACTTTTATCTTTATTTCTTTATTTTTCTGATTTAAATCTCAGATTTTATACCTGGGTATCTTTGTACCTAGCTTAATAAGGACTGTAATACTGATCTTTAACAGCAGTTCTGAGGAAGGGTCACCAGACCCGAAACGTTAACTCTGTTTCTACCTTCACAGATGCCACCAGATCTGCTGAGCTTTACCAGCAACTTCGTTTTTGTTCCTAATTTACCGAATCTGCAGTTATTGCAGTTGTTTTCTTAATTTTTTTGTTTTCATTTTTCTAATATATATCTAAGAATTTGTACGTATGTATTTTTGTACATACAATGGTGCTGGAAATGATGACTTTGTACACTTTTCATTGTACTTGGGTATCCCTATACTTCAGTACATATCCTTCAGGCAATAAACCTAATTCTAAATTCTAATATTGTAGCACATCATTCTTCTCCAAAATGACCAAGTATCTTGAGAGAGTCAAGTTTTCTTTATGCATATTAATAGAAGCATTTAGTCAAGCATTTATATTGAATGGTTTAAAAACTCTGAAGGTTACTGCTTACAGATTATTCAGTGAGCAATCAACTTTACAGCTGGGGTATGCTTTCAATTTGTGAATGCTTTGCCGCCCTCTGCAGGCCATTTGTGTTCAATCTCATCCCAACACCCTTTCCCCACCCGAAAATCCCCACCCGAAACGTGAAGCTTTCCAGCTCCTCTTATGCTGCTTGGCCCGCTGTGTTCATCTAGCTTCACACCGTGTTATCCCTTTACCCATGCATTTAGTGGGAATCCTCATAAGGAATAATACTCAAGGTTCTTCAATACAAATTAAAAATGCCTATCTATAATGAAATTAGAAGATACGTTGTTACTTATTTTTATCACCAAACAATTACGAGTTAAGTTTTGATTGAAAACTAAAAGCTGTTTGGTGACACGTGCTGTTTGAATGATAAGGGAATGGACAGGTTTAGGACTTGAAGAGGTTCACAATGAATTACCGATCTCCAGAAATTGTTTGCTTTGGACAGTGTCTCAACCTCTCAGTGGGATTTTTTTGATTTACACAAGACTTACGCTTTATGCACTAAAATGGAGACTAAATATGTTAATGATACTGAAGCATATGATGTTATAACCTTGACATCAACAGTCATGTGTTAACAAGGTCCTAAGAAGAGTAGAACAAAAGCAAAGCTGCTGGAAAAGCTCAGCCGGTCTGGCAGCATCTCTGAAGGAAAAACCAAGGTTAATGTTTCGGGTCTGGTAGCCCTTCCTCAGTTCAATTCTGAGGAAGGGTCACCGGACTCAGAACGTTAACTCTGTTTTTGCCTTCACAGATGCTGCCAGGCCTGCTGAGCTTTTCCAGCAACTTTGTTTGTTATTCCTGATCCACAGTTCTTTCAGTTTTCCTAAGAAGTGTAGATTTGGTCAACTGAAGGAGAGCAGTAATCAGTATTCTTTACATCAGGATGTAAGTAAAAAGTTTAGAAGAGTTACTGAAAATGAGGAAGGAGGTACTCTGAGATAAGGTGAAGACAGAGATACAGCAAATGGGATTAGGAGCAATCTCGCTGAATAGAGCAGCCTGAAGAGTTCAGCACAGACTGCCAATGTCCACACTCCATGGTAGGCAGAATCCATGAGAGGATCATAGAATTATAAAATCATCTACAGCACAGAAGAGGCCCTTCACTCCATCCAGTAGTGCTGTAGAACAGAGAGACTGAGAGGTTCAGGTACATAATTCTTTGAAGTTTGTATCACATGTAGACTGGGTGGTTATGAAGGTTTTTAGCACGATTACCTTCATTGCTCAGACCTTTGTGTATAAGAGTTGGGACTTCATGTTGAGGTTGTTCAGAATGTTGGCGAGACCTCTCTTGTGCCAAGCTCTGTTCGCCCTGTTATAGCAAGGATGTTATTAAGCTGGAGAGGGTTCAGAAGATATTTACCTGGATATTGCTGGGAATGGAGGATTTGAGTCATATGGAAAGGCTGGATAGGCTGGGACTTCTTTCACTGGAGCGTAGGAGGTTGAGGGGTGACTTTACAGAGCTTTTTAAAATGATGAGGGGTACAGATGAGGTGAATGGCAGGTATCTTTTCCCTGAGGTAGAGGATTTCAAGACTAAGGGGCATATTTTAAGGTGAGAGGAGAAAGATTTTAAAAAAAGATATGAGGGTCAATTCTTTTAACACAGCGTGGGTTCATGAGTGGAATTAACTTCCAGAGGAAGTGGTGGATATGAGTACAGTTACAACATTTAAAAGACATTTGCATACATTCATAATGAAGAGGGATATGAGCCAAGTGCAGGAATGTGGGACTAGTTTAGTTTGGGATTACAGTCGGCACGGATTGATAGGGCTGATTGGTCTGTTTCTGTGCTCTATCATCCGATGAGTCCACGAGTGTACTACCTACACAATTCCCGCTCTCCTGCACTTGGCCCAAAGCCTCAAATGTTATGACACTTCAAATGCATGTTCAAGTGCTTTTGAAAATTTGCAAAATTACCTGCCTCAGCTACTGCCCCAGGTAGTACATTCTATATCCCCTCCATCCTCAGTGCAAAAAGGATTTTCCTCAAATCTCCTCAAACCTCCAGCATTTCACCTTAAAAGCATGCTGCCTTGTTATTCATCCTTCAACTAAAGGGTACAGTTGCTTTCTATATATCCTATCAATTTTTCTCACAGTCTTATAAACTTCTTTCAGGATCCCCCTCGACTTTCTCTGATTCAAAGAAAATAACCCGAGCTTATCTAGCTTCCACTCATAGCTGAAGTTCTCCATCCCGGGCAATATCCTGGTGAATCTCCTTTGCACCCCCTCCAGTGCAGTCACATCCTTTCCATGGAGAGGTGACCAGAGCTGCACACAATACACCAGCAGTGGCCTCACCAAAGCTTTATACAGATCCAACATAATCTCCTTGTTTTTTATAATCTCTGCTACAAAAAATGAAGGCACGTGTCCTGTCTGTATTCTTAACTACCCTATTAGCCTGCCCTGCCACGTCCAGGGATCTGTGGACAAAAACCTCAAGTTCTCTCTCTTCCTTTGAGCTTCCCAGTGTCCTACCATTCATTGAATACTTCCTTGTCTTGTTAAAAAATACAACTTGAGTTTGTGGAAGTAGCACAATTTATGGACACAGCAGTGACATCAACATTAAATTCATAGGATCAAGTTAATTCTTGAGTTAACAGCGTATACATTCTTTAAACAGTGTGGTAATTGTTAAATCAATGTTAATCAACTTCATAGAACCTCCTATGGACTGCATCTATGGGCTAGTATATCTTTCCATAGATAAGTAGACCAAGGTTGTACGTAGTATTCTAACTGTGGTCTGACTCATGCCTTGGATGGTTTTAGTTATTTTTATAGCCCACTTCTTTTAAAGTAAAGGCCAACATTTAATTCACCTCCCCTATAACTTGCTGAACCTCAATGCTAGATTTTGTGATTTACATACATGGACAACTAAATCCTCTGTGCTGTACCTTCATACAGTCTTTCTCCAGTCAAATAATATCCAGCTCCTCTATTCTTCCTGCCAATGTGAGTGTTTATTTTCCCACATCATTTTATCTGCTCAGTCTTTGCCCACTGTCTTAATCTGTCTATATCCTTCTTTAAGCTCTTTCTATCATCCTCACCATGTGCCTTCCCGCCTATCTTTGTGCTGACTGCAAGCTTGGGCAGTTTACATTCACTTTCCGCATCCAAGTGATAAATATATATTGTAAATGTGATCTCAGATTTGATTCCTGTGACAATCCAGCTGTTACAGAATGCCATCTAGAAAATGTCCCACTTCATCGCAACTCTCTATTGTCCACACATTACCTAAAGGCTACTGGAGAGGGATGATGGCTTGTAGGAATGTCCACATATCAGGTGACGAGAGGCTGTTCGGCCCCTCCATCATTCCAGGGTGACATAGGCACCTTCTGGGGTCACCCTACAGAAGGTAAAGTTTACAAATGTGCGTGAAGTGAGCCAGCTATAATGCCTTTAGCTCAGAGTGGGGAGGATCTCAATGCCTAGTGTCCCTCCACCCAAGTGGGCACTCTCCCTCTGTTGTGGACCAGTGACTCCTGTAATGAGATAAAGGGACAGGGCGAATGTGAAGGCAAAGCTTGAAGCAGCACTTTGCGAGCCTTGGTAACCATGTGAAAGTGGTGAGTCACGCCTAGCAAGTGAGTAGGAAGCGCAGTGCCCAGAAAGGGTGAAGGGTTGGAAGTGGGTTTGAGCCCTTGACTGTACAACATGCACATGCTGTTGATATCTGCAGGCTGTGAAGCTTTGTGAGAGGCCTGTGCAATGGCAGAGTTAGACTGATGAATGCCTCTGTGAATGCAGAGACAAAATGGTGCCACTTAACATTGTGAAATGCGGGGGTTAGTCACTCACTTCCTGCACTTCTCCTAGTTTCTGTGTTTGAGGGATATTGGCACCGTCCTGCCCAGGCTGACAAGGTTTGACAGAATATTTTCCTAGCGCCAACCCGTCAATCCCTTCCATCACTGACTGCAACCAGAGGGGATGGAAACAAAGTGCCATTGAATTAAGGGGTGTATTTCCAGTTCTTGGGAGACATTTTGTTTCTGCTGGGGGTGATAGCCACAGTCAGAGTCACTCCAGTAGCAAACAGGCCATTTGGCCCAACAGGACCACACTGCCCTCCAAAAAGCATCCCACCCTGACCCATTCCCTTACATTTCCCCATCTAACCTAAACACTACAGGCAATTTAGCATAGCCAATCCACTTGCCTGCCCATCTTTGGACTGTAGGAAGAAACCCAAACACCTGGAGGAAACCCACGCAGACACAGGGAGAATGTGCAATCTCCACATCGAATGGGATTGAAGCCGAATCCCTGGCACTGTGAAGCAGCATTGTTAACCACTGAGCTACTGTGCCATCCACAGGTTCCTGGGAAGTCCCTGACTTACAGCAAATGGATTGTGATTCCACTTCACCTCTTTTCATATGATTCCAGAACCTTCAATCCGGCCTGGTCCCAACAAGGATGAAAATGTCCAGCTCATTTCTCACATGGGTATCTCTGAATCGTTCACACAGCAGCTTGTTTGTATAGATTGTGAGAGAAAGTACACATCATCAGGCAAGATAACTAGAGGCAAGAAGCACACGCTGGGGCAGTGGCAGACGTGGCATCATCTAACAAAAGCAGAAGTTGCTGTAAAAGCTCAGCAGGTCTGGCAGCATCTGTGAAGAGAAAATCAGAGTTAACATTTTGGGTCTGGTGATCCTTCCTCATAACTTCCGCGTTATCTAAAATGGCCACTGCTATACTTCAACTTGAGAATGTGTGAGGTTATCCATTTTGGACTGAGAAAGGATAGATCATGGTACTGTCTAGATGGCACAAAGTTAAATACAATGAGTATCCGAAGGCACTTGAAGATTCAGGGGCATAGATCTTTAAAATGCCACAACCAGGTTCAAAAAATAATGAAACGGGCTAATAGAAATCCAGCCTTTAAATCTTCACAGCCTGGAGTACAAGGATGCAGAAGTTATACTGTAGTTATACAAAAGTCCTGGTTAGACCCCAGTTGGCATGGTGTGAGCAGATCTAGGAACTACACCTTAGGAAGGATGTATTGGCCTTGGATGGAGTACTAAATAAATTACAAGAATAATACCTGGGCTCCAGGGGTTAAATTATGAGAGATTATACAAATTAGGTTTTGAGGAAGGGCCACTGGACCCAAAATGTTAACTCTGATTTCTTTCCATGGATGCGACTAGACATGTTGAGTTTTTCCAGCAATTTCTCTTTTCATTTCTGATTTCCAGCATCTGTAGTTCTTTTGGTTTTTTATAAAAATTAGGCCCGTTTTCTTCCAAATTTAGAAGGTTAGGGGTGATCTGATCAAAGCGTCTAAAATATTAACAGGAAAAGACAGGGGTAGATAAAGATAAGCAATTTCCACTGGTTAGGGATTCCAGAACTGGGGAGCATTAGGGGCAGACTGGTCAGGAGCCAAGCCAAGAAGCACTGCTCCACACAAAGGAGGCAGATGTTTGAAATTCTCTTCCACATATGGCAATAGTTGCTGCATCAGTTGTTAATTTTAAATCTAAGATAGATAAATTCTAGTTAAGCAAAGGTATGGAGGGATATGGGCCAAATACAGGCCACAAATAGCCATCATTGAAGGGTAGAACAGGTTCAAGGGGCTGAATAGCCTACTCCTGTTCCTATGTTCCTGTGTTTCTAACGGAAAATCGCCATCCAAAAGCAAGTAATATGTAAAGATATTGGTGAAAGGGAATTTTTTTTTAATAACCAGTAATGTAGAGTGTTTTATACTTAGCATTCATTGAGAGTTATTGAAATTGCTTTAGCCCAACAATGCAATAATACAGTCACCACCAGATGTGGATGGTGGGGATCGAAGTGATATTAATATTGTTGCATGTATTCATCTTATGAAAGGCAGATTATAGCTGTTCTGGTAGATTTCTGTGTTGTAAGCAATGGTTTGCCGACTCTGCATCAAGTATCAGCTGGAGAGGCTCAGCAGGCCCATTCTGACATGCCAATCAATCCTGTTACATTCATTGCAGAGAGTGGGCTGAAAAGGTGCATGATACACAAGTCGCTATTTTTTCTGGGTTCATTTTGTTTTTGTTTGCCTCTTCCAGGGCCCTTCCAGCCAGTCAGCCTCCAGAGGTGATAGCCATCAATGTCAATATCTGTCATCTTCATATCTCAGGTGTCTTTGTAGGAGAGGTATGGGCTTTCAGGAGCTCATAACCAATGACCTGTTCACCATAAAGAACATCTTTGTCTACATGACCCTCTTACAGCTGATGAAAGTGGCTGAGCCAATGCAGACATCATTGGCTTAGCACTGAGTCTATGCTGTTGGAATGAACCCACTGCAGGACCTCTGAGTTGGTGACCTCCCTGACATGGGATGCTGAGGATACATCTGAATCAGCGAAGATGGAAACTAGGATAACAAAGTGTGAAGCTGGGCGAACACAGCAGGACAAGCAGCATCTTAGGAGCACAAAAGCTGACGTTTCAGGCCAAGACCCTTCATCAGAAAGATTTTCTTTTTGTGCTCCTAAGATGCTGCTTGGCCTGCTGTGTTCATCCAGCTCCACACTTTGTTATCTCGGATTCTCCAGCATCTGCAGTTCCTACTATCTCTGATACAAGATGGAAACTAATCAGACTTATAGATCGTAGAGAGATAATGGGAACTGCAGATGCTGGAGATTCCAAGATAATAAAATGTGAGGCTGGATGAACACAGCAGGCCAAGCAGCATCTCAGGAGCACAA
The DNA here is from genome assembly GCF_030684315.1 of Stegostoma tigrinum. Lineage (NCBI taxonomy): Eukaryota > Metazoa > Chordata > Chondrichthyes > Orectolobiformes > Stegostomatidae > Stegostoma > Stegostoma tigrinum. Next base: position 17,959,566 of record NC_081375.1, read on the forward strand.
AAGCTGACGTTTCGGGCCTAGACCCTTCATCAGAGAGGGGGATGGGGGGAGGGAACTGGAATAAATAGGGAGAGAGGGGGAGGCGGACCGAAGATGGAGAGTAAAGAAGATAGGTGGAGAGGGTGTAGGTGGGGAGGTAGGGAGGGGATAGGTCAGTCCAGGGAAGACGGACAGGTCAAGGAGGTGGGATGAGGTTAGTAGGTAGCTGGGGGTGCGGCTTGGGGTGGGAGGAAGGGATGGGTGAGAGGAAGAACCGGTTAGGGAGGCAGAGACAGGTTGGACTGGTTTTGGGATGCAGTGGGTGGGGGGGAAGAGCTGGGCTGGTTGTGTGGTGCAGTGGGGGGAGGGGATGAACTGGGCTGGTTTAGGGATGCAGTGGGGGAAGGGGAGATTTTGAAACTGGTGAAGTCCACATTGATACCATATGGCTGCAGGGTTCCCAGGCGGAATATGAGTTGCTGTTCCTGCAACCTTCGGGTGGCATCATTGTGGCAGTGCAGGAGGCCCATGATGGACATGTCATCAAGAGAATGGGAGGGGGAGTGGAAATGGTTTGCGACTGGGAGGTGCAGTTGTTGGTTGCGAACTGAGCGGAGGTGTTCTGCAAAGCGGTCCCCAAGCCTCCGCTTGGTTTCCCCAATGTAGAGAAAGCCGCACCGGGTACAGTGGATGCAGTATACCACATTGGCAGATGTGCAGGTGAACCTCTGCTTGGGGACCGCTTTGCAGAACACCTCCGCTCAGTTCGCAACAAACAACTGCACCTCCCAGTCGCAAACCATTTCCACTCCCCCTCCCATTCTCTTGATGACATGTCCATCATGGGCCTCCTGCACTGCCACAATGATGCCACCCGAAGGTTGCAGGAACAGCAACTCATATTCCGCCTGGGAACCCTGCAGCCATATGGTATCAATGTGGACTTCACCAGTTTCAAAATCTCCCCTTCCCCCACTGCATCCCTAAACCAGCCCAGTTCATCCCCTCCCCCCACTGCACCACACAACCAGCCCAGCTCTTCCCCCCCACCCACTGCATCCCAAAACCAGTCCAACCTGTCTCTGCCTCCCTAACCGGTTCTTCCTCTCACCCATCCCTTCCTCCCACCCCAAGCCGCACCCCCATCTACCTACTAACCTCATCCCACCTCCTTGACCTGTCCGTCTTCCCTGGACTGACCTATCCCCTCCCTACCTCCCCACCTACACCCTCTCCACCTATCTTCTTTACTCTCCATCTTCGGTCCGCCTCCCCCTCTCTCCCTATTTATTCCAGTTCCCTCCCCCCATCCCCCTCTCTGATGAAGGGTCTAGGCCCGAAACGTCAGCTTTTGTGCTCCTGAGATGCTGCTTGGCCTGCTGTGTTCATCCAGCCTCACATTTTATTATCTCAGACTTATAGATCGTACAGGGTTTCCAACAGGTTTATGGCTGTAATATTATAGAAAAGCCACTTGGGGGTGCTATAACCTCAAAAGTGGAAATTTCCCTTTGCCTGACCAGATAATACAATCCAGTTCATCCAACCCTCCAATCATTTGTTTAATTTCAGTTAGAGGGGAACAATATGAGGAATGTGGCGTTCTTCACCTAGCATCCCAAGTGTATTTTAAAAGAGGTCTTTGCATCAAAAACGAAAACAATGATCCTTTGTGCAGGCTCTGATCTAACATCTTAAATGTAGGTTGGTCATTTGTAATAGGGTTCAGTCTTCATTCAATATCTAAGTTTAAGTGGTTGTCACTTATCTCGTACTGCACAATTTTGAGATCAGTTTTGAAACTAACTGGAGTTAAGTTACATTTTCAGTTGCAATTTCAGTCAATTTAGTCATAAATATGTTACCAGGCAAAGTACACACTACAGCTCATGTTAAACTTCAATGTTGTAAACTGCATTTCAAATTTGTAACTCTATAAATATGAGATCTTCAGACTTGAAGTAGTGCTTCATTGTTTAATAATGCATGGTTTTGGGTGTTTTGGAAAATGAGTGTTCAATGTTCAGGGGTCTTAATGATTGCAATAAGAAAAACATATACCAAAACATCACAGGAGAAGAAGGTAAAACATTTTGGAGCTTTCTAGTTTACATCCAAATTGTTCTTTGTCATGTATGTCAAAGGACTTTCACCAGGTGGCAGTTTTACTGCTGTCTCAGCCATGCAGCTTTTTGCGTCCTCACAGTCTCGTACTTAGCACACAATGTTTATGCCTAAAAATGAGAGTAATTCACATTGAAGCAGTCAAATGTAAACTGCCTCGATGTGTTCTGAAGGCAATATTGTTAAAATAAAGTACAATTTTAATTGCTCCAACATTGGCTTTCAGCAACTTTGGTTCGAAGCTCTGAAATTCTCACCCTTTCTGAGAAGAAAGTAAACAAGTGAAAATGCTGGAGATCTGAAATAAAAAGAAAAAGGGCTGCAGTAAGTTCCAATCAAGACAGTCTACATTCACATCAGGGAAATATGAATGAGAGATAATGGGAACTGCAGATGCTGCAGAATCCGAGATAACAAAGCGTGGAGCTGGATGAACACAGCAGGCCCAGCAGCATCTCAGAAGCACAAAAGCTGATGTTTCGGGCCTAGACCCTTCATCAGAGAGCTATTAACACCTACAGTGGGCCCATGATTTGTTTCTTGACAATTACCATCATCACTTTCTAAGGCTTTTATTCTGTGGTCTTTTTGATATGTAATCTACTCACCCTCTAACCCAAACCTGACCTTTTCTTTTAGGAGTTATGACACAGTGACATCGGATGACACAGAACTGGGACCTGAGACTGTGGGGTTCCAGATGTATCCTCTTACCATTCCCTATTTACCCTTCCAGTTAACAAAATTATGAATGATCTTTTGTTAACTGGAATGGTAAATAGGGAATGGTAAGAGGATACATCTGGAACCCCACAGTCTCAGGTCCCAGTTCTGTGTCATCCAATGTCACTGTGTCATAACTCCTAAAAGAAAAGGTCAGGTTTGGGTTAGAGGGTGAGTAAATTACATATCAAAAAGACCGCGGAATAAAAGCCTTCGAAAGTGATGATGGTAATTGTCAAGAAACAAATCATAGGCCCACTGTAGGTGTTAATAGCAAAATAAAGGGCAGGTCAGTCTGAAAGAGAAACATGACATAAAAAACCAAGAACTGCAGGTGCTGGAAATCTGAGACATACACAGAGAAGCCTGGAGAATCTCAGCAGGTCTGGCACTACCTGTGTGAGAGAGAAACAGAGTTAATGTTTCGAGTCCGCTGACCCTGCTTCTGAATTTAGATATAGACCGGTAAATAAGGTGAAAAGAAAGTAAAAATGAATGACATAGTGCCTGCTTTGCAGTTGTTAAGTTCAACATTGAGTCCAGGGACTGTAAAGTGTCTAATCAAGAGACAAGGTGTTGTTTCTCCAACTATTCTCAGGTTTCAGTACATTGCAACAGAAATGTAAGCATGGAAGCAAAATGGTGAATTGAAACAGCACATGACTGGAAAGGTTGAGATAGAGCTTGTGGACTGAGTGGTAGTTTTCTGCAAGGACGTCTTCCAATTTGCATTTGATCTACCCAATGCAGAAGAAACCGCATTGTGAGCAGTAATATTACCTTGACCTATATTTTCAGCTCTAAGACAAGTCCTTAAAACCTACATCATTGACTCAACTTTTGGCCACTTCTGTGGGATGCCTCTGTGACTCACTGAGCCATTTTGCTTTATAAAAACCCTGTAGAGCACTTTGGGCCATTTTATTGCATCAAGGCTGTGATAAAAATTTCAATTGTCTTTCTTGTTTAATTCTTTTAGCCAGGAATTAGTTTCACTGTTCACCAGATGAACCTTTAAAATGTTTTGGTGGGATTTCTTCAACTTCCAAACACATCTCATTCAGGGAGTTTGAATAGTTCAGCACACTCTCAATTCCAGGAATTGCCATTTGCATTTTGCACTGAGAAACAGTGCAATTGGTGCAGAAATAAAGATGAAGAACTGTGTGGTCCACACTATTACCCCTCCCTGAGATGAGCTCTTACCAATGCTGAATGCACATTCTATTTGGGACATCAATGTAACACTGGGACCATATGCTTCACAAGTAGGGGGTGTGGATTTTGGCAAATCAATCCTTTCCAATTAATCAAAATGCACAAAATATGAAGCAGAATTTTGAATTCAAAACCTACTTGGTTCTGACAGGTATGCATGGTCGGTAGGTAGCAATGACCTGCTGAAATGTGATACTTGCCCATTTCTTCATGGAGGGAGGCCAGGGAGTATTCAAGCAGCTCACCAACTCACAGCAAATGCATCTACATTTCCTACATCAGGCTGAAGTAAACTGTGGTGATTGAATGGCTTACATGCTGCCAAAGATGCCAGGAATATTGAGCACTCAATACTCAAGACATGTCAGTGTGTGGCACCTTAACCAACAATCTAAATTGTGAACAGCCCATTGAAATGACTGCAATTATACAAATTAGAGAATGTCTCCTCATGGGAGATGGTGATTTCATCTTGAAAAAGGCATTATCTTGGCAGTCCAAAGTAAATCTGCCAAGTTTGATTCAAAGGAGCTAAACAGAAATGTACCTTCAAACGTAGAAACCTTTTTGCAGTCTGGTGGCACAGTGGTTAGCACTGCTGGCTCAGTGTCAGAGACTTGGTTTGGACTCCATGCTCGGGTGTCCGACTATGTGAAGTTTGCACATTCTCCCTGTGTCTGTGAGGGTTTCCTCCCAGTGCTCTGGTTTCCTCCCACAGTCAAAAAGTGTGCAGGCTAGGTGGATTGGCTACGCTAAATAGCCCATAATGTCCAGGGATATGCAGGCTAGGTGAAATAGCCACAGGAAATGCAGGGTTATAGGGATAGGGTAGGGTTACAGTTATTGTATCTGGGTGGGGTGATCTTTGGAGTGTCAGTGTGGAATCAATGGGCTGAATGGTCTGATTCTGTACTTGTGGGGGTTCTAAGCAGCTTGTCCAAGCAACTTCAACTGCAAGGACCATGGACAAAGAGACATCAGCAATCTTATTAACACATTATGGTCACATACCCTTAACAAAATGTATCTAAGTGTGAACAAAAACAAAATTGCTGGAAAAGCTCAGCAGGTCTGGCGGCATCTGTGGGGAAAAAGTCACCGGACCCGAAACTTTAACTCTGCTTTTTTCCTTCACAGATGCTGCCAGACCTGAGCTTTTCCAGCAGGGGTAGTAGGAACTGCAGATGCCGGAGAATCTGGGATAACAAGGTGTAGAGCTGGATGAACACAGCAGGCCAAGTAGCATCAGAGGAGCCGGAAGGCTGATGTTTTGGGCCTAGGCCCTTCATCAGAAATTTTTCTGAATTGTATTATAATTTTTCTGAATTGTATTATAATGGCCAGCTCCAGCTAATTAATGGATGAGAGATGATTCTTGCTCTGCTTTCTTTTGTGGATGCAATGCCTTGTTAAACATTGTCAATGGGTTACACCAAGTTGAGTCCTTTCATCTTTGACTCATCAAGGCTAGAATGAAAGAAAACAGATTTGAAATGGGGACACTAATTTATATAAAGGAGGTACTCACAGGTTATCATTGGTATGGAGATCTTATAGGAACTGTTAACTGTTGATCTTGGTTCTCAGGTGAGGCAGGTAGACTGCATTGGTCAGTGTGTGGCCATGAGAATACAACAGAGATTTGCAGTCCCTATGACCACTACATTGTTCCGCAATAAAAATGGTGCAATGTTTGTTTGAATTCCTTTGAATTACATGATATGTTATATTATGTGAAAGCAGAATTGCTGTATATCATGGAAGTCCCATGGCCACCACTGTAAACCCAGCCTGGGAAAATAATGCCCCAGATATTCAGATTTTATTGACAATTCATGATTTTGCCCTCAATGTTTTACTTCATATTATGACAAGTATGCTAAATTCTCCAATCTATTTACATATAGCTCTTCGGCTCTGGAAACATTCCCTTAGATGTTTTGTGCACCTACTCTAAAGTTCTCACATTCTTTCTAAAGTTTATTGTTCAGATTTGAATCTAATGTTCCAGTTAAGGATGAACTAATGTTTTATGAAAGTTCATCATAACATCCTTGCTTTTACACTTGCTCCTCTAATGAAAATTTCAGAAACTCATATGCCTTATTTCCTGCTTTCTCGACTTGCCTTGCCACGTCTAATGATTAATGTTTGTAAAATCCTAGCTGTTTTTGTGATAATGCCTTATTCAGTTTTATACCCTTTATTTTACATTACCTCTCCTCATTTTTCACACCAAACTTCACACTTTGCTGCTTTAAATTTAATCTGCCAAGTTTCTGTCTTTATGCGCTATTAAGGTCTATAATCATTCTTCTCACAGTTCAAAATACTTCTGAGTTTTGTGTTAACTGAAAATGTTGAAATTTTGCCACATACATCCAAGCCTATGTCATTACTATCAACCAAGAAGATCAGTGGTCCTAAGTCCAAGCTGCTTTGCACAATTCATTGAACATATACCATCAGAAATGGTGAAATAAAATGTTCAACCCCCTACACAGTTTGCATCAATGCAACATCACTTGGCTTTTCACACATTTTGTTGTGCAGTTCATGCATGAAGATTATCTGAAGTCTATTTAGACAAGGGAAGTAGTACAATGTTCAGGAGTTTATATCACTGTTGTCACACACACTGGGGCATTGCACTGAAGGTCAAATACCACTATTCCTGAAGTCTGGACAAATGTGAAGATTTGTCCCTGCCTGACAGCTATCCAGGATAAATGCAAACTATGCCAGGTTTCTTCAGTTTAAATTAGAAATCTTTATATATTATCACACTTAACATTAACAAGGGTATAAAAATAAGAAAGAATTTCTAAATTATGTGACTTAAACTTTGCCCTTATCAAAACCATGACACCAATCCATAAAAACACATTGAATTAAGTCTGAAGAAGGGTCCAGACCCGAAACGTCAGCTTTCCTGCTCCTCTGATGTTGCTTGGCCTGCTGTGTTCATCCAGCTCTACACCTTGTTACCTTGAATTAAGTCAAATCTGTAGATACAACAGAAAAGGCAACTCTGTCTCTGGTATAGATGGGATTTTCCAATTTGAAAACCTTTCAAATTATGTTAAATACTTTGGCTTGTTCTATTTTATTCAGATATTGTGATGTAATCAACTTGGTTTCTTCTTTTTTATCTTTGTTTCATTTGTGTGAAATGAGTGATGTGCTTCTGTTTTTGTTGGTGGAAGCAAAACTGCAACGTCGCATAGAGATAGTAGGAACTGCAGATGCTGAAGAATCCGAGATAACAAGATGTCGAGCTGGATGAACACAGCAGGCCAAGCAGCGTCTTAGGAGCAGGAAAGCTGACGTTTCGGGCCAAGACTCTTCTTCAGGCCTGCTGCGTTCATCCAGCTCTACACCATGTTATCTCTGCAACATTGCATACTTGTGGTTGCGTGAAAGATTACCTTGTTGAATAGAAACAAAACTTAAAATGGTGGATCAAGCCAGATTCAAGTCTGGATTTGATTTGTCCAGTTCTGAGGACGGATCACTGGACCCAAAATGGTAACTCTTATTTTTCTTCATAGATGCTGCCAGACCAGCTGAGCTTTCCCAGCAGCTTCTGTTTTTGTCCCGTAGTAATGTTGGCTGTGATTCTAACAATGTGTACTGTTGATAATACTAACCAAAATGATTTGCTTTCACCTTCAAGCATGAAAAAAAAAATGCTTGTTCAATATGCAAATCAAAGCGCTTCCCATTCCATTTCATTGGGATAAAAAAAATTAAATATTTGAGGTTATGTAGCAGTCAACCCACTAGAAGGATGACCATGCTTTAAATAAAGGCATCTATTGGTCATTATTAATACAATCAGCAATAAATCATAAAAAAACAAGTTCTGATTTGAGATCACCCAGAAAAGACTATCACCTGTTAAAATGTTAAACACTGTATAAATTAGTTGCTGGATTTATTGACAGTGACAGTGAAAAGATTGCTGATAGCATCGGACTTCCTGTTTCACCACGATGAAATTTAATGCAGACTTGTTTCTTTGGTTGCTTTAAGCAGAAATTTATTGGCATTCAGAGGTTGTCACCAATAAAATCTCATCATCACCCAAGGGGCAAAGGGGAAATGATTGAATATTATTGAATGGAGCTGCACTGTGGTGGGAGGCAGGCTCACATCCTGTGCAGAAGGTTTGCTTTCAATACTTGCACTGTCTCTGACCCCTCTATATCACATATGTAGGCTGACTCTTGTGGACAAAAAGCTGGGATTAGTATCATTAGAAGCTGATGGATCAATGCTATCAGACCGCAGAGTGACATGGGCTTTGTAACAGAAGTCCCCTCCCAGTCTCAACATGCTCTCACTTTGTGAGATAAGTATCTGCCTCCAAGATTGTTAAAACATATTCCTTTCTTTCTTTATATGTCATCCTTTACAAGGACATAAGGTGCAAATTATACGGTTAATATATGGGTCATGTTTAATGCCCATCTGATGCATCTATTGACGTATCTTAGATCAGTTGGTAACTTCTGCTTACAATAAGCATTTGATCTTTAATGTGTTGAAACTAGTTTCTTTCAACTGGGTATGAATTAATTATTATTTTCTGGGGATTCCAGTATTGATATGGCCATCCTGGAATTTAAATAAATGTCTCTAATCTTCACTTCACTCTCACTTACTCACTTTTATTAGTCTTATGTCATTGTAGTGATCTATTGCAGATGATGTTCTATCTTGCCATATTGAAATGTCAACAAACAAAATTTGACAAAGTGTCACACAGTTACTGAAAACTCTGACATATGTCTTACAAGTGGAAGCAGAACTAAGAAGGCAAAGGGGTTTGTGGAGTTTACAGCCTATGCAGTTGAAGGGGCAGTAACCATTGAGGATGATCCTAAGACCTGAATTGGAAGAGAGCAGATTTCAGAACATTGAGTGCCTAGTGGAAGTGCCAGAGAAAGAAAAAGGATGAAAGTGGACTCATTTAATCCCAACATGTTTAATTTAAAATTATTGCTTGATTGAGTAACAGTGATGTTGTTACCCTTACTGTTGTGGAGTTCATCTACTTTCATGTCTGAATCTAGCAAAGCAGGGTTAACACCTGCAATTTAATTTGAATCTTTGAAAAATGGTTCTGTTTTCTTGCGACATTAATAATAAGTTCATGGATCAAACAAATGATTCTCTGACATTGCTGACAAGAGAAAATTAAACTATTGAAAGGGATAAACAATGAAAAGCTAGAAGTGATTGTTGCCCTCCTCTGCTTTCCCTTGTTTCCTCTTTACATCACTGTGTCAATATTTAATATCAGACAGTAGCTGACCAGGGTCAAAGGTGTGATCTCAAGGTCAACAAATGCCCATCTCAGTATGACCGTATATCAAATGAAAGCAGATTGGGAACAGTTTTTTCCCAATCTTCCTTACTCTCCATGTCACCTCCGAGACAAAAATTCCTCCTCGTCACAAAATATTTATTTACCAAGACCCTGCAAAATTTTTGGTAATGTGTTTTACAACAGACTAAAAGCTGTACCACTAGAAGTCAGGTTAAAATTAAACACAGAACTCTGTCAGAGCGCTACAGAGCAATCTATCCCACTGCAGACTACCTGGACTCGGATTTAATACTCGCCTGTTGTGGTTCTGATTTGCAGAGCTGATTAATCAGATAAAGGTTTCAGAAAGTCAGTGCAAAATATTAAGAAAATGGATTTAGTCTATTCTAAAAAATCTATTTTTGAGAATTACTTACATTGACTAAACTGCTTCTCCATAAAAGTTAATGCATGCAAAGAAATTGGTGAAATTTGTTGTTAAAACTTACAATAGTTTCCTATGATAAAAAAGATAATTAATACAAATCATTCAACTGTTACAATAAAACCTTTCAAATTGCTGTTTGCTTAACTGCTAGGAATGATGTGTGAAACTAATTAAAACTTCAGTTGTGTCATTTCCTACACAAACAACATTAATGTATCATTATTATATTATTATTATGATCATAACATCATTGAGAAACAGTCAATATTACTAGTAAGATATTAATCGTAATTGCATGGTAGTACATGACTTAAACAATGATAAAAGGAGACATAAAGTCAAACACTTTCGTCTGTGTTCATCAGAACTAAAGGTAAGAAACTGGGTTTGAAATAGGTACGCAGCATGAGAAAGGGGTGCTGATTATTTCAGCTATTGTCCGTATAGAGATGCAGCAGGAACAGTTAACTGTCAATCTTAGTTCTCAGTGTTCTGAGAACTGTCTTAGAAGTAGACTTTATTTGGTCAGGTTGCTACCATAGGAATGTAGCAGAGATTGCCAGTTTCCATGACCCCTGTGCCCTCGAATGATAATGGTGCAATGTGTGTGTAACTCATGAAACAGGCTTGCTGTATATTTCAAAAATTCCAGAAGGAGATAATGGCCACAACTTCTGACACTGTGGCGTGCCTAATTTTATGACAGGATCCAGGGTAAGGTTCTCCAGGTTATCATGCTCCCAGATCGGATAACCCAAATTGTCAGGTCGCTCAGGTGAGGCGGGATGAATGTGCTCCCCCTCATTAATCAGCAGGTCAGTTGCAACAATTTCTTAAGCACACTTTCCTTTGTGTATACTTTTCTCCCGGACTAAATTCTTCTAGTTTTTAAAGGAACCAAAGAAAACCAGATTTTCTTGAGTTAAAAATGAATTTATTCATTGCTAAATGCACAAAAAAGTTACAACACACATGCATGAAGATGAAAAGGGAATCCAAAGAAAGAGATAAAACTTTAAAAATATACAGATCAATCTCTACAGATTGCACATACAGAAGAAAGTGGAACAATAATTTTTGAGCATTTGATTTTCTGATTCTTGTGTTTGCAGGCTAATGGAGAAGCTTTTGTTCTAATATTTTTTGAATAGCTGGCTTCTATCACTCAGAAGTGATAGAGTTCTTTACCTACACTGCATGACTAATCGATGATTATTCACGTGTGACCTTAGTCACGGCACAGTAATACTTGACCAGCACGCTCGTGCTTCAATTTAGGCTTACACATGCAAACACCTTTGCTTATTAGTACACCTTCTTCCAGTAGCCAATGGTAGCTTCAAACCCAGTTCTTCTGTGTACTTGAAAGAGAAAGACAAAAGAAAGTCTCTTGACCAGATTATTGTTTTTCCTTGTATCTCGTTCACAGCCTGACATAATTTTTCAGGCTATTACAGTTCAGTTTGTAGTGCAGTGCTCCATTTAAAATCCCTCCCTTTGAATTTTCCCAAACACCTGGGTGTGACATTCCAAAATCTCTCTCACTCGCTCTTTCTCCAGACAGACACCAAATTTCAGTCATTTCGAATGTATTTAGAAAACATATGTTGGAATTTAACTACAATATATTAATAAGCGAGCAGAGGAAAACCTGGGATAATACAGTGTGGAGTTGGAGGAACACAGCAGGCCAGGCAGCATCAGACGAGCAGGAAAGCTGACGTCAGGTCGGGACCCTTCTCCAGAAAATTTCAGCTTTTGTCAGCTTTCCTGCTCCTCTGATGCTGCCTGGCCTGCTGTGTCCTGCAGCTCCACACTGTGTTATCTCTGACCCTAGCATCAGCAGTTCTTACTATCTTTGAGGAAAACCTGGTATGACTTGGTTTTCTTGGCCCTAATCCATGTTATAGCTCCCCCCCTCCCCGATAACTTGGGCCACCCATTGCCCTATGCAAAAAATGTGTGACGTGCTGGTATAATGATAATATTGATCAACTAGTGATCCAAAGGCTCGGACTAATAGTTTGGAGGCACAGATTCAAATGCAACTATTGAAATTTAAAGTTAGTTGATGAAATTTGGAAATAAAAGATAGTCTTAATCTTATGATGGCCATAAAACTGGCATTGATTGTTGGAAAAATCCATGTGGTTTCGTAATACCTTTTGGGAAAGGAAATCTGCCATCCTTATCTAATCTGGCCTATATGTGATGACCCATACATCACTGACTCTTAGCTGCCCTGTATTATAGCCAAGAAAGCCCACTGAGTGCGGGACAATTAGGGATGGGTAATAGACGTTGCCATTGTCAGTGACACCCACATCCCGTAAAAGAAGACTGAAAAATAACAGACAAATTACTCCCTGATCCGAATAGATTTTGAACATTTGTCTGGCATTCAGCTGATGCCCAGTTAACAAGTACAAATGGAGGCCAATTTAGGACTCTGAAGTGATAAGCCCCAGTTAACAGCTTTGGTAATAGCTTGCCGAGACCCAGCTCCACTTGAAACTTGCACACAATGCACTTTAAGCCTTTGCTGGAATAAGGTAGCATTTTATTTAACAAAACTTTAAACTATTTTTGTGTTTGGGAGTATGAATATGCCACTTAGGCATTCACGCCTGTGTAGATAATAAAGAAGCCAGCAACTTTTCAGTCAAAACTGATAAGTCTGCATCTGTGAATTTGCGCTCCAGTATATTCATTATGGAGGTCAATGCATTTCACCCACCAATTCAACCTGAAACTAAATAATGGCTGCTGTTAGGGCTACCGGATACATTCTTTGAAAGAGCCACTTGCTTGAGACGGATCAGCATAATTTATTGCCTCATAAAGCAGGGCTCGCTGCTTGTTGCCATGCCAAACAGTTGGAGGGGTAGAAGGGCTCTTTTTCACATGACACTGAAGTGAATGTGAGCCAAACACCTGCAAGAGAAAGAGCAGGAAGTAATGTGGAGGAAGAGAGAGAGAGAGAAAAAAAGAAGAAACAACTTAACCAGTAGTAGCTTCTGCAGAGCATTTAAGGGGCTTGCTTAAACCCTTCCTGTCTGCAAAAAGAAACAAAATCAGATTGCAGCATTCTGTGGAAAGGAAAATGCAGAGGAATGCGTAACATTTCCCACATCAGAAATGTTGATGGGGGTAATAAAAAGCTGCCCCTCAAAAGAAGCTTTTTCTTGAAAAAATGAATACTGTAACTACAGAAAAGGTCAGCAGGAAATGGCTATAATAGTTCTGACTTTGCACTGCATTATTCCCAAAGATTCCATCATTAAAATGACTACATTCATTCTTCGCCTTTTTGCTCACCCCATGCTCTTACAAACCCATCTTAGAAAGATTACAAAATAACAGCTCCTGTGAATAAAGTTGGTGCTACAACAACTTGCATTTATATCATGCCTCAAGTTCTTTACTGAGCCATTAATAAGATGGCATCATAACGGTTGTGATTGATAATTCAAAGAGCAAGCGACCATTTTCAAAGTTGCTGTTTTGAACATCAATAGATACAGATTAAACACTGGTAAGTGGGAAGCTGTACTGAAATATTACCATATGTAGGACTGTAATTAAAGCTACTCTGCTCCATGGTCACCAACTTGAACACCCTTTCCCCAACTGGAGAAATCAATAGGCAAATAACTTCACTTTTTGCAGTTCATACACCTTCTCATCAGAGTGACATCCAATGGCAGTGTTTATCTCCGTTCATAATACTACATTGCTGATGTTGGAAAAAAATGACCGTGCCTGGTACTGATTTATTTATGGCAAACCTTGGGAAATTGAATGTAAGTTACATCTCTGGAAAGCAAGGTATTGGTGCTGACAGGGTTAATGGATTCAGTGCAGGACTGGGCTCAATTCCTGCGGTTTCTCGCAGCGGAATGCCACCCACAGATGTGAAATTGTATTGACTGTACAAAAGCGGAATGCTGGACGTCAACGTCCTACAACCTCTTGGCCCTCTTGAAATTTGTTTGTGGCCTTAGAGCAGCAAATGGCATTGGAGCCAACTCTGCTGGAATTTTATGTTTTCATATTCTAATGCTTCATGCTTTGATTAATTGGGGGTAATTTTTATTTTGTCACTTTAGTATAAGATGGACAAGAGTGAACCTCTTTGTACATTTTTTCTGATATTGATTCTAATAGAAATAGGAATTGAGAGAGATTGGTAATGTATCTCTAAAGTGGCATTGACCCTTACATGTTGTAAAAGTCTAAAAAATATTTTGTTTTCAATGTATTCAGAGGTGACAAACCTTTTCACCCTGTTTCTATATGTACATGCTTTATAAATATTTGTGCTAGTCATGATAATGTGTGATAGGCATAGGTAACCCTCCCTATAGTAGCCATGTCCATCCCGGTCATGTGCAGCACAGATCGCACCCATCTATTCTGCCACAACAATGTGTTTTAATCCAGAATTAGAACATAATCCTTTTCCTGCATCAATTCTGACATTCCAACTAAACAAACCAGGCATTTGCGTGGCGTACATGTGATCATTAATTTAACATCAATTTGTCCCAGGCTATCGAAGGCAGTTTGTCTTCATTCTCATCTTGACTTGAAGTGGGACTGAACCAGCTCAGCTGAAGCTAAGCACAGTGACAGCTGATGGAGAGAGACTTACTGTCTTAATGCAGGGAGGCTGCTGTAAAAGATGCTTGAGAAACTTCCAGTCATGCAGAAGAAGAAAAGCTTTGCTCCCTACATGTTTGTGTTTAGAAAATCTCCTGGCCAGCAATTTTTTTTTGTAGTTGTTAGAAGGGCTTGATTAGTATTTATCTGCAAACGTCAGCCAGAGGCAGTCCTTGGGAACACGCAATGTCACTGCTTATGGCAATCAGAGCATGTCTTCATATGGATATCATAAAGAACTTACAGTCAAGAACAAAACAGCCATTATCCATCAATAGGTCTTGAACACCAAGGGCTGAGTCTTAGGGTTTTTCAGCTAAGTGCTAATTTCATTGTGTTTCATGGAAGGTTTCTCTCCATGAGGCATACCAAGCTTTCTCACTGCATCTTAGCAAAATTGCTTCATTAGCCATCTGCCCGACCCCATGACTCTTCTCCTGTCTGATGCCAGATCTGTTCTATCACCTGGAACAACTCACCATGGCCAGGATCAGCCCGGTTGACTGGCATTCCTGGCAGTGGTACCATTTTAAATAGGCTAAAGTTGTTGAGAAGATTTGTAGCTCGGGTTGTGGATGAGGTTGTAGACATGCTCACTGAGCCGGTGTGCTTTATTGCAGACGTCTCGTCACCCTGCTCGGTAACACTGTCAGTACACCTCTGGTGAAGCGTTGGTGTTCTGTCCCGCTTGTTATTTATATGTCTCGGTTTGCCGGGGTGGTTGGTACCACTTCTAATCCTGTTTCTCCGTGGTTTGTACATAGAGTCTAATTCAACGTGTTTGTTGATGGAGTTCCAGTTGGAATACCTGGCCTCCAGGAGTTCCCTTGCATGTCTCTGTTTGGCCACTGACATCACTAACTCCAGATGCTCCTGTGCTGCCTGCTCACTCACATGGGCCCTCTCACCACCTGCACAAAAGACATACCTCCACTTCATTTCCCTAAATACCAGCTTCTCTCTCATTCCAAATTGAAAATAGCCCTGAAAGAGGTGAGATGGGTGGTAAGCTGGCCGACATGTGGATGCTTACCCCTTTAAGCATAGAGGGTCTTGACTTGGACTGCCCTAAATGGCTGACCTACCGGGTCCAAGCCCCAAGACCCATATCAGTTGCTGCCCTCGAAGTATTGTGTAGAAACCTCCTGACCGAATGCTGTCTCCCTTGACTTGACTGGGGACTTCAGACAACCAGAACAAGATTCCTGGCTTTGTATCTGTGTGAAACAGTAAGGCAATACAGTTGACTGCGAGCCTGGTCTTTTTGGCTGAGGGGCAAGATGCAAAGAAAGCAAGGCAAGGCAGGGATGCTGTGAGCATCCAATAACGCTCAGTGTAAGTGAGTGCTAAGAGAACAAGTGAATAGACTGGAAGTACAACTTGGTCTAGACCATGAGATGTGTGTTCCTCAGTGCAATGTGTCTTAGCTGCAGTATCATAATGATAGTTGCCACTACATCCTGGCATGCAGTACTTACATGCAGAAATATATGGTAAGTGGAGCTGAGACATGCCAATAGAGGCTGGCATAAGTCAGATGTCAAGATTCATAAATTTGGGGTTCATCAGTCATGTAAATAGAACATAGAACATTACAGCACAGTACAGGCCCTTCAGCCCTCGATGTTGTGCCGACCTGTCATACCGATCTCAAGCCCATCTAACCTACACTATTCCATGTACGTCCATATGCTTGTCCAATGATGACTTAAATGTATCTAAAGTTGGCGAATCTACTACCGTTGCAGGCAAAGCGTTCCATTCCCTTACCACTCTCTGAGTAAAGAAACTACCTCTGACATCTGTCCTATATCTTTCACCTCTCAAGTTAAAGCTGTGCCCCCTTGTGCTCGCTGTCACCATCCCAGGAAAAAAGGCTCTCCCTATCCACCCTATCTAACCCACTGATTATTTTATATGTTTCAATTAAGTCACCTCTCAACCTTCTTCTCTCTAATGAAAACAGCCTCAAGTCCCTCAGCCTTTCCTCGTAACACCTCCCCTCCATACCAGGCAACATCCTAGTAAATCTCCTCTGCACCCTTTCCAAAGCTTCCACATCCTTCTTATAATGCGGTGACCAGAACTGTACACAATACTCCAACTGCGGCCGCACCAGAGTTTTGTACAGCTTCACCATAACCTCCTGGTCCGGAACCCGATCCCTCTATTGCTAAAAGCTAAAGCACTGTATGCTTTCTTAACAGCCCTGTCAACCTGGGTGGAAACTTTCAAGGATCTGTGTACATGGACACCGAGATCTCTCTGCTCATCTACACTGCTAAGAATCTTACCATTAGCCCTGTACTTTGCCTTCCGGTTACTCCTATCAAAGTGCATCACCTCACACTTGTCTGCATTAAACTCCATTTGCCACCTCTCAGCCCAGCTCCGCAGCTTATCTATGTCTCTCTGCAACCTACAGCATCCTTCGTCACCATCCACAACTCCATCGACTTTAGTGTCGTCTGCAAATTTACTAACCCATCCTTCTACACCCTCATCCAGGTCATTTATAAAAATGACAAACAGCAGTGGACCCAACACCGACCCTTGTGCTACACCACTAGTAACTGGTCTCCAAGATGAACATTTCCCATCAACTACCACCCTCTGTCTTCTTTCAGCAAGCCAATTTCCGATCCAAACTGCTATATCTCCCACAATTCCATTCCTCCGCATTTTGTACAATAGCCTATTGTGGGGAACCTTATTGAACGCCTTGCTGAAATCCATATACACCACATCAACCGGTTTACTCTAATCTACCTGTTGGGTCACCTTCTCAAAGAACTCAATAGGGTTTCTGAGGCACGGCCTTCCCTTCACAAAACCGTGCTGACTATCCCTAATCAATTTATTCTTTTCTAGATGATTATAAATCCTATCCCTTATAACCTTTTCCAACACTTTACCAACAACTGAGGTAACGCTCACTGGTCTATAATTACCAGGGTTGTCTCTACTCCCCTTCTTGAACAGGGGAACCACATTTGCTATCCTCCAGTCATCTGGCACTCTTCCTGCAGACAATGACGAGTTAAAGATCAATGCCAAAGGCTCGGCAATCTCCTCCCTGGCTTCCCAGAGGATCCGAGGATAAATCCCATCTGGCCCAGGGGACTTACTTATCTTCACCTTCTGAAGGATTTCTAATACCTTTTCCGTGTGAACCTCAATCCCACCTAGTCTAGTAGCCTGTATCTCAGTATTCTCCTCGACAACATTGTCGTTTTCTAGAGTGAATACTGTTGAAAAATATTCATTTAGCGCTTCCCCTATCTCATCTGTCTCCACACATAACTTACCACTACTATCCTTGATTGGGCCTAATCTTATTTTCGTCATTCTTTTATTCCTTAAATACCTATAGAAAGCCTTAGGGTTTACCCTGATCCTATCCGCCAACAATTTCTCATGTCTCCTCCTGGCTCTTCTGAGCTCTCTCTTTAGGTCTTTCCGGGCTACCTTGTAGCTCTCAAGTGCCCTAACTGAGCCTTCACATCTCATCCTAACATAAGCCTTCTTCTTCTCCTTGACCAGAGATTCCATCTCCTTTGTAAACCACGGCTCCCGCACTCTACAGCTTCCTCCCTGCCTGACAGGTACATATTTATCTAGGATACATAGGAGCTTTTCCTTGAATAAGCTCCACATTTCTAATGTGCCCATCCCCTGCAGTTTCCTTCCCTATTCTATGCTCCCTAAATCTTGCCTAATCTCATCGTAATTGCCTTTCCCCCAGCTATAACTCTTACCCAGTGGCATACACCTATCCTTTTCCATCACTAAAGTAAACATAACAGAATTGTGATCGCTATCACCAAAGTGCTCACCTACTTCCAAATCTAACACCTGGCCAGGCTCATTACCCAGTACCAAATCTAATGTGGCTTCGCCCCTTGTTGGCCTGTCTACATATTGTGTCAGGAAGCCCTCCTGCGCACACTGGACAAAAACTGACCCATCTATAGTACTCGAACTATAGTGTTCCCAGTCAATATCTGGAAAGTTGAAGTCCCCATGACAACTACCCTGTCTCTCTCACTCCTATCGAGAATCATCTTTGCTATCCTTTTCTCTACATCTCAGGAACTATTCGGAGGCCTATAGAAAACTCCCAACAGGGTGACCTCTCCTTTCCTGTTTCCTGTTTCTAACATCAGCCCATACTACCTCAGCTGACAAGTCCCCAAACATCCTTTCTGCAACTGTAATACTGTCCTTGACCAACAATGCCACACTTCCGACCCTTGAACAGTCCTAGGTAGGTTTGTTAAGAACGTCAGACAAAAGCATATAATTTCTCCTCCATCCTCATCAGTTTTGAGGAAAGGTCACTCGACCCGAAACATTAACTCTGATTTCTCTCCATAGATGCTGCCAGACCTGCTGAGCTTTTCCAGCAATTTCTGTTTTTGTTTCTGCATCAGCAGTTTTCAGTTTTTATTTTCATATAATTTCTCCCAACGGGCCTGTTTAAACAGTCAGTAAAAATGATTTTTAATCCCATCTCTGATCTCTCTCAGCCCATATTTCTTGATGCCTTTTGTGTCCAAAATTTATCCATCTTCCCCTTGAATTCATGAGCATTAATTGCTTTCCAACAATCCATAACCCTTTGTGTCAAGATAATCTCAATCCTGGAGAGTTTCCATGGAAATATGTAAGCAGAAAGGATCATGATTTGTGATCGACTGAAGATGATTTCATCAAAAGAGAATATTGAATGATTGAAAGGCAACAAATGGTATGCCATGAATTTAACACAGTGGGAAAGAGAACATTAAATGCAATGCATCTTTAATGGAGAGAGTTGGTTTAGTTTCGTGAAAAGTCGGCCACATTTAACAATGCTGTGTGGTACTGAGGTGTTTGAAGTTCAATGAATGTTTTAGACAGTTCACGTGAATATGTCTCAGAAGATTATCAGTTAAAGTTTTGGTCATGGAATCAAAGGCAGCCATATGGCATGATATGAACATAGTATTGTTATGACACCATTTGATGCTATTACTGGACAAGCCAGGCCATGGACTAAAATCCAAGAATTATGGTATTAAAAGAACAAGCAAACAAATTTCAGAAGGGTATAGTTACATTAATCACATGGGTGGTATGACAACAGATACAGTTTAATGTAATAATTTGTGCAGCAACTCCTTATGGCTATTAGCAAGAATACGATCTAAATGACAATGTGTGTGCATGAGCAAAGGGATTCAGAGAATCAAGCATGGAATTCATTGAAAGATCAGTTCACACTGTAAAAAGCAGTTCTTTACAGGCACTGAACAGCCTGGGGAATGACCGGAAAGTTGGGAAAATTGTGAAAGATGAACAATGAAGAGCTTCCCAACATCAGTAGAAATGTTTCCTTTTCCAACTGAGCATTGAACTGCATGACAAGATTCTTTCTGGTGAGTGATGAGATTCCAATTTGCGTGCCTTAAATATCATTATTAGATAGTCACACTTCATTCTTGTGACATTTCCTATACTCCTCTACCTGGGAGAAGCTAGATGTTGCTGATACCCAAAATGAAAGTCAGAATGGTTATCTGTTGATTCCAAATCACAGATTCCTCTTCCAGCTCTCCATCATGGACAGCAGTCACCAACATCTCAGGCACGCTCAATGGGAAATGACAACTCAATTCTCTGTCCATGGACATAGTCATTGCACATGTATTAGCTTCAACATACTCTTAAGGCACTTCTCCAATCCCTTACAATACAGTTCTACACTCCAGTGTTGCGTTTTGGCATCTTTCATTGGCAATGCTGTTACAAGGACACTTTGCATAGGGGGGACAGGCAATCAATGCATGGACTGGACCAAACTGTTTCTCCAGGTACTTTGCTCACTCTTTTAGTACTCACTTACTTTGTATCTGACTTTTTACACTTTCATAATCAGAGAAAGTTTCCAGGCTTACAGTACCACACACACACAAAGCCAGACAGTTTGACATGGTTGTCAGTAGTCATCAGTCAACAGAGTGGACATGTCGCTGTGTGCCATCTTGATATGTCTCTCTCAAACCTGCAGCATGCAGCAAATGCATTGAATTTGCATCAACCAAATGGCCTGATTTCATGCCTATGGGGAATAGTCCTCAGTTAACTCAAGGGAGTCACTGTTCAGTCCTGGCACAAGAAGTCAAGGACAGCATCTGATAGCAGTCCAGGAATTTCAGCATAGTTAGTTAGCGCCTGGGTTGGTTACTATCCTCATAAGGGATGAAGTGCAAAATGTCAGACATGGCCACCATCTTGGATTTTTTTGCCCTACTTTTGGCCTTTTTCTTCTGGAATAAGACAAAGAGAGAGATTGAGTAAGATGCAAGTGACTAGCTCAGCTGCTGGAGTTGGTGCAGGTGGAGGGAAAGTTGTTGGGAAGTCCCAGTTGAGAGAATAGACAGCAGAGGCCAAGCAAGGTTAGTGGTTTGTGGAGTTTGGCTGGGTGAAAGTGAATGGGTTGCATGATATCTCAGTGGTCAGCTCTGCTGTCTCACAGTGCCAGGGATCTGGTTCAACCCCAGCCTTGGTCCACTGTCTGTGTGGTGGTTACACATTCTCCCCATGTCTGTGTGTGTTTCCACTGAGTGTTCCGTTTCCTCCCACTGTTCAAAGATAGGTAGGTTAGGTGGATTTATCATGTTAAAATTGTCCCATAATTTACAGGGATGTGGAAGCTAGGTAGATAAGTCATCATAAGTATGAGGTTACAGAGATATGGTGTGGGCCTGGGTCTGGGTGGGATCCTCTGCGGAGGGTTGGTATAGGCTGCTCAGCCTCTTTTCATATTGTACAGTTTCTTTGAATCTATTACTGAGGGAAGATGTTGCTTCGTGTAGTGAGAGTAGTGTAGCATGAGCTTTCATTGGAGATGGATACAGTGGAAGAGATGGAGTATGTGTAAGGTAAAAGGGAAAAGATGGTCCTTCATGGAACACAGAAGGTCAATGTCCTTCTTGTGGCACTGCTGGGAATTCCTCCAAAGTGGGGACCTGAGTGGCAACCTCAGATCAGTTGACTGTATCTGCTGGCATGGTCTCATCTGCTGGTCCTCAGGAATAGGACTGCCCTCCTTTGGACAATCTCATTCACCTTCCAAGCCTCTGTTAACAAACCAGGGTGGGGGGACACCAACCACCCCCTGTTGGACATGTCTGTGATAATTAACACAAACTGTGCAGGGCATCCCTGGACTGGCAGGACCTGATTGAGAGTATGCCAGGTTTTATGAATGATGCTGGTGCCAGGAATCCCAAAAGGCCCTGGCATTGGTGAGTACTGCCACCTGAGGCAAATGGGAGAATACAGTGAGGGCGACAACATGAAGGCACGGTGCATAAAACACAGGGCAAGATTGCGAAGAAAGCATAAAAAATCTCACTGAGTCTACTGGAGAGAAGCCCTCCATGAAACTTCTCAAAATTGGCACTCCAGCAAATTCTGGTAAAATTTAGCTCAAAGTCAAAGAATTTTGACAGAAACAGGGTTGGGGATTGGCTGCTAAGATCAGCCAATAGGCTTTCTGATAAATAGGGGGCGGCACAGTGGCTAAGTTGTTAGCACTGCTGCCTCACAGTGCCAGGGACCCTGGTTCAATTCCACCCTCGGGTGACTGTCTGTGTGGAGTTTGCACATTCTCCCTGTGGCTGCATGGGTTTCCTCTAGGTGCTCAGTTTCCTCCCATGGTCCAAAGATGTGCAGGATAGGTTGATTGGCCATACTAAATTGTCTGTCATGCCCAGCTGTCTTTAAATTAGGTGGATTAAACATGGGAAATGGGGGTTACCATGAAAGGGTTGGGGAATGGGTCTGGGTCTGGGTCTGGGCGGGATGTTCTTCAGAAGTGTGGAATTGGTGGGCCAAATGGCTTGTTTCCACACTGTGGAGATTCTATAATTTCTATGATCTGATCCCTACATCTAGTCTAGAATTTTACATGCAAACCTGATCAGATAATGAGTGAAATAAATGGGCTTAATAGCTAGACTGGATCATCAATGATTTCAGATAGATTGCGTGAGATTGGGATTTACTGAAGGAAAGTTCTAGTGAAGCATTGGTCAACCATGTCTCTGTAGATAGTGCAAATAGTTAATCAATATTCATCAGTTTGTTCTGGTATAGTGTCCAATCCTTGTCTGTCTAAAGTGCCCAGGATCTGTTTGTGATATTTATATGTGATGACAGGAATGGAGTATGAGCTATGAGCTGTTTATGAGGGATACCAGCTCATGTTGATCAAAGGCAAAGAAGTGAAAAGCCTTCAATCTGGCAGAACACACTCAAGGAATAAGTGCCCACCAGTAATTGTAGCAACTCAGAATTACTGCAGCCCCATAGTAGCCAACCAGAAGTCCACTGGATTACAGGAAAACTCTTAGCCCCATCCAAGTCCCTAGAGCTTCTTAGCTCCTCAACCACACTGCACCTTGAAGATACTGATATCACCAATCCCATTGGTACAAGGCTGACCTCTGATTCACGCTGAAACCTGACAATATCCAGGCCTGTGTGGTCCTCTATATGCCTGGCAGCTGTGCTAATTTGAGAATACAGAATTCAATAAAATTTTTAAAAATGCACTAGTTATTAAGAGTTTATGAATGCCTTAGATTTTTTTTTAGGTTTTGAAGAGGGGCTCTCATGGGCAGGCAGAAATTTGGCATGGACACCCACAACTTTGCCACAAATGTTGATTCCTTTATTAATAATAATTACTGACACCAGTTAAGTGCAGGGATGGGAGAACTCCCAGGGGATTTAAAGCAATTCAGAATGGAAACACAAATGGCAGAATCAATGCTATTGCTTTGTATCCAGGTTATGGTGGGAGAAGGCTTGACTGTGACAAGCTTGCCCTGTCATTAATACAGAGTACTGCTACTGCAAGAAGAGAGGGCATTTGAAAATGATACGGGTAAGAAGATAACATCTAACTGTTGTCCAAGAAATTAAACAGAGACTTATTATCTTAGCCTTCGCCCAAGAAATAGAAGTCTAGATGAACACTATGTGCAATTTTTTTGATGATGTCCAAAGAGGATCTTTGGCCAACATTATTATCAATGACCACACAACCTATTGTGATGTTTCAGCACGAGTCAGAGGTCAGCCTAGTACCAATGGGATTGGTGATATTAGTATCTTCAAGATGCAGTGAGGTTGAGGAGCTAAGAGGCTCTAGGAACTTGGATGGGGCTAAGTGGTTTCCTGTAATTCAGCGGACTTCTAACTGGCTGCTGTGGGGCTTCAGTGATTCTAAGTTGCTACAATTACTACAATTAATAGTACACTATCCCATGAGTGTGTTCTGCCAGACAAAATTAGCCACAGGAGAAGGAGTATTAATTCTTTCTGACAGAGCAATGACTCATACCTGATTTTCTGTCACCATCATGGTCCAGGAGGCATTTAACTAAAGGACAAGGGACAATTTGCTGTTATGTTCCAAAAAAAATGGACAGGACATTGCAGAAACTCTGTGCATTACTCAAAATGAGGATTGCTTATTTTATAGATCTGAAAATTATGCACAAGATGGAGGAACTAAACAACCAGGGAAACCCATAAAAATTCAAGTTAGAATTTCCAAAACAATGCACAGCTCTATGAAATCTAAAAATGGTCTATGGGATTATATTGAGGCCATTATTTCTATCAACCCCAAGAAAGGTTTTACACACACTGTTGTAAAGGTGAGATAAGTAGGTGAATCCATGCTACACCAGAAAGATGGAGGGGTATTATCATCACTAATACAATCGTTGCTCAGGCATGCTTCCTGATCTCAAACCCACCTGCTAGTTCTGAACCTCACATAGTTGAACAAGGGTATTAATGCAGGAAATAATCTCATGGCATTTGTAGACAAGAGCCTCACAAAAGCTGGAAAGAGCATGTTTTTCACTAAGCTGGTTGTAAACAGTGACTTCAGGTAGCTACCATTAAACTGGCATTCAAAATTATTCACATTACTTATCACACCCTTTGAGTGATATCTCTTCAGTTGGTTGCCATTTGAAATTTCCAAAATGGATGAGATTTTTCAAAGAACCAGACCAGCATTTTGGAAGGATTAGTGTCAGAATGATCTGAAGTGGTAATCTGTCATATAGACAATGTCCTAATTCCTAATTCATAGCTCTAACACTTTGCAACATGACCTCAGGGTCAGATTGGTGTTGTAACCACCGATATATATCACAGAAATTTAAATTGGCTAAACCGTATCAACTTTTTAGGCCATGCCTGTCAATGAGACTGACCATTAAAACAACCAGAGCCATTAAGATATCCCAACAGCCCTAAATGTTCCAAAGCTTCGCTGTTTAATGGGCATAATTGATCAGTTAGGGAAGTTTGTTCCCAATTTAGTGCATGTCAATGCACCGAGCATGAATTAAGCAGGATTAAGTCTGGCACTGAAATAAACATCTAGACAGGTCATTCAGTAGTGTCAAGGAGATGCTCACTTCATCAGTAACATTGGCACATGCTGCCCCAGACATACCACCATAGCCACTGCTGTTATATCAGTAATAAGCTAGGGGTCATGTTGTTCCAAATTCCGTGAAAAGGTCCTGGTGCCCCCAGGGCATTGACAGATGTATAATCACACAATGCTATCATTGAAAAAGAGACTTGAGCTGTTACCTGCGTCTGCAAGCCATAATTATGACCAAAGACTGTAATTTACTATTCAAAAGAGCAGAGTTGAGGAAAAACTTCTTCACCCAGAGAGTGGTGGATGTATGGAATGCTCTGCCCCAGAAGGCAGTGGAGGCCAAGTCTCTGGGTACTTTCAGGAAAGAGATGGATAGAGCTCTTAAAGATAGTGAAATCAAAGGTTATGGGGATAAGGCAGAAACAGGATACTGATTGTGGATGATCAGCCATGATCATAATGAATGGCGGTGCTGGTTCAAAGGGCCGAATGGCCTACTCCTGCACTTATTGTCTATTGTTTAAAAAAAAAATTAGCCAGTGATCACCCGGCTCAACACAAAGTAATTGGTGAGGATGCCACCCAGAATACAAAAGTTTCAGTCAAGATTCATAAAGTTTCATACCAGTACAGACAATATCCAAAGAAAAGCATGACTTTACATTGTCCCACGTTTCTGTGGAGGAGCAAACGCAAAGTAAGGTACATTTTATAGATGAGATGCCTTCCTACACTGCCTTAACTACCAATTTTCTAAAGGCAACCACTTTGAAATTAGATCAAACTCTCGCAGCTCAAAACGCCCATGCTGTATGTGCAGAGATACAGGAGTTCTTTGTTATGGAAGGCCAGCAGATGTTCCTGTTCCTAGCAAATGTATTCTGAAACATTGCTTTGAACAGCTTTGCCTCCTCAGCTTCCTCTGTGACTTGCTGGTGTACCATAAAAGAGTTGTCATTTCCTGGAGCCCCCGGGCTATATGCTATTTAGCTGTTACTCTAGGGGCACTTGGACGAAAGCAAGTGCCAGACCATGGTCTGCAATTTAATTTGATAACTGGGAATCTCCTACATTATTAGAGACAGGATTTCTAATGTGTTACTTGTGCCATTTGTAGGCAAGATCACAAGGAATCACTGACAGTGTCCTGTTCTGATCTCGACTGTGGGAGGACCTCAGGGCAGATCACTTTTATTTATGGGGATAAAATATTCCTGACCAGAATGGATTGTTAAATCCTGGTGGATCAAAGTCAAACAATTGCACGGAGCCTCTTTGGCAGGAGTTACTATAACAAGTTTCCGCCACATTATTTTAGCTGACGGCCAGAGTGGGTTAAAGGTTGCAGTTTTTCTATCAGACAATCACAGTCAGAAGAGTCCCTGTCAAACCAATTTAAAGATATTTTAGCTTACATTCCTCATGTGGTTCTCCAAGTGTTCACGAGCAAAATGTTGGCGTTCGCCTGTCGCAGACCTTCTAACTGTTCACAATATTTTTCCAAAAATATTCTCCTCATTATGAGTTCTGGCAGAGCCACATGCTGTCCAAAACTTTGATCTTCCATCAGTGAGCTGCCAGTTCCCACCTGTATTGCATGAGCAATTCTCGAGAGAAATGTAAATGAGGCTTGGTATTTCATGTCACCAGAGTCGCAAGCTGCCAATTTCAGGATCTTAGACCGCAGGTGGAGTTGGAGGAGCTTCACTCTCAAATTAAACCTCAACCCACTTAATTTCAGTTATGTACTAAAATCCAGCCTAGAGAATGCCAAAGAAGCACTGCCTCACAAATTGGACTCAATTAATGGGACAGCAATTGCTTCAAAACAGGGGAAGAGTAATACAGGATTAAAGCAAATTATAGATATTCTTTCCTGGCCCAACAGCAGAAATGAAAAAACAAGCGTTACTAGAAAGAGAAATAAAAATGAAACTTGATAGCTAAAAGTGGAAAATTAAAAATCTTCATGTGAAGAAAAATTATGATAAGTGCTAGCTTTTCTCAGAAATTTGCCATTCTAATGCTGAACAGAAGACTTTTGCATAGGTGAGCCTTTTAAAATTCAATGCATTACAGTTAACAGCATTATTGCAATTGTCCCTAAAGCAAGTATAGCCTCAGGAAATGCAATACAGAATAAATATTGATATGCAATTTATTTATAAATTATGGATAATCTTCCAAAATCCTTCCCTACTTCTTAAAATTTCTTTGCTCTTTACAAACTATTTCATAATAATTGGTTTAAATTAGTCTTAATAATATTTCCTGAGTGTCTTCCCATCATTATGTCAGATTTCTTTGTGAATGATTTTGGTATACTTGTTCACTGGTTTAAAATTAAACCAACAAGCTGGGGAACTTTCAAGCAAATAAAAATCCATGTTACAAATATTATTCAGACCAATCTTACCCCTTTAATACAAGAGTTCTAACCAATCATAAAACTGGAAGTGTAGTGGACAACGAAGAAGGTTACCTCAGAGTTCAGTGGGATTTTGATCAGATGGGCCAATGGACTGAGGAGTGGCAGATGCAGTTTAATTTAGATAAATACGAGGAGCTGTATTTTGGAACGGTAAATCAGAGCACGACTTACACATTTAGTGGTAAGGTCCTAGGGAGTGTTGCTGAACAAAGGGACCTTGGGGTGCAAGTCCTTGAAAGTGGAGTCACAGATAGATAGAATAGTGAAGAAGGCAGTTAGTAAGACTGCCTTTATTTGTTAGTGTGTTGTGTATAGGAGTTGGGAGGTCACGTTTCAGCTGCACAGGACATTGGTTAAAAACCAAAAGAACTGTGGATGCTGTAAATCAGGAACAAAAAAGAGTTGTTTGTAAAGCTCAGCAGGTCTGGCATCATCTGTGAAGGAGAACACAGAGTTAGCGTTTCGGGTCCAGTGACCCCTCCTCAGAACTAATGGTGGCTAATATGCAGAAAATAGAGAGGTGGGTGGGATAGGAAGTAAATGATAGCATAGAGCCCAAAGAGAGAGAAAGACAGTTGGACAGGCAAAGGAGACCTGCTTCTTCCTGTCCCGCAGGCCTGACCAGTCCCCCTCCACTGACACCCTCATCCACCTAGCCGAACTCGTCCTCACCCTCAACAACTTCTCTTTCAATTCCTCCCACGTCCTACTGACAAAAGGGGTAGCCATGGGTACCCGCTTGAGCCCAAGCTATGCCTGCCTCTTTGTAGGTTACGTGGAGCAATCCCTCTTCTGTACCTACACTGGCCCTAAACCCCACCTCTTCCTCCGTTACATTGATGACTGTATCGGCGCTGCCTCGTGCTCCCACGAGGCGCTTGAACTTTTATTTTTTCTGATGAAGAGTCTAGGCCTGAAACGTCAACCTTCCTTCTCCTATGATGCTGCTTGGCCTGGTGTGTTTATCCAGCTCTACAGCTTGTCATCTTGGATAGACAAAGGAGTTGCTAACGATCAGGCTGGGAGGGTGAATAGTTGTTAATGGGGACTGTTAGTGACCAATAACAGGTGGTGTGTAATGGCAGGCTATATGGTAATAAGGCCTGGTGTGTGGGGTGGGGGCATGGAACATTGGAGAGTTTAGCCCCTAAAATTATTGTACTCACTATTAAGTCCAGAGGGCTGTAGGGTCCCCAAGTGGAAAATGAGGTGTTGTTCCTCTAGCTTAATGGGGCTTCACTGGAACACTGCATCAAACCAGAAACAGAGATGTTGGCCAGGGAGCAGGGTGGCCAATGAAGTGGGAGGCGATGGGTAGTTCAGAGTCTTTTTTGTGAGCAGAACGTAGACATTCCTTCACTCCCAACACCTCCCCACAGCCCTACGGCACATTTCACTGTAACCGGCGAAGGTGCAACACCTACCCATTTACCTCCTTCCTCCCCAGTATCCGAGGGCCCAAACATATCGTCCTGGTGAAGCAACGCTTCACTTGCACTTCCCAGAATTTTGTCTACTGCATTCGCTGCTCACCATGTGGTCTCCTCAACACTGGGGAAATAAAGCATAGGCTTGGTGACCCGTCACAGAACATCTACGTTCTGCTTGCAAAAAAGACCCTAACGACCTATCACCTGCCACTTCAATGCACCACCATGTACCCTGGCAAACATCTCTGTCTCTGGCTTGATGCAGTGTTCCAGTGAAGACCAATGCAAGCTGAAGGAACAACACCTCATTTTCCACTTGGGGACCCTACAGCCCTCCAGACTCAATACTGAGTTCACTAATTTTAGGGCCTAAACTCTCCCATGTCCCAGCCCCTCGCCCCACACACCAGGCCTTGATACCACATAGCCTGCCATCTAACACCCCCTGTCATTAACAGTCTACATTAACAACCATTCACCCTCCCAGCCGGATAGTTAGCAACTCCTTTGTCTGTCCAACTGTATTCTCTCTCTTTGGGTTCTATCCTATCATTTACTCCCTACCCCACCCACATCCCTATTTTCTGCATCTAAACTGATGTTTTCCCAGGCACCATCAGTTCTGAGGACATTGGATAGGCCACTTTTGGAATATTGTGTGCAATTCTGGTCTTAATGCTAGAGGAGGGACTTTGTGAATCTTGAAAGCATTTTGAAAAGATTTGCAAGGACGTTGAGAGAGATAGTGAGGACTACCGCTGCTGGATATTCTGAGATAACAAGGTGTAGAGCTGGATGAACCAGGCCAAACAGCATCGGGGAGCAGGAAAGCTGACGTTTCGGGTCTAGACCCTTCTTCAGACCCTTTTTCTAGACCTTTTTTCTGAAGAAGAGTCAAGGCCCAAAACATCAGCTTTCCTGCTTGGCCTGCTGCATTCATACAGTTCTACACCTTGTTATCTTGCAAGAATTTTGTCTGGTTTAGAAGGTTTGAGCTATAGGGAGAGGTTGAACAGGCTGAGGCTATTTTTCTTTGAATGTTGGAGTCTGAGGGGTAACTTTAATGAGGCTTATAAAATCATGTGGGATATGGGTAGGGTGAATAGCCAAGGTCTTTTCTCTGGGGTGGGGAAGTCCAAAACTAGAGGGCATAAATTTAAGTGAAGAGGAGAAAGATTTAAAAGGGACCTAAAGGGCAACTTTTTCATGCAGAGGGTGGTTCATGTATGGAATGAGCTGCCAGAGGATGTGGTGGAGGCTGGTACAATTGGAACATTCATAAGGCATTTGGATAGGTATATGAATAACAAGAGTTTAGAACGATATGGGCCAAATGCTGGCAAATGAGATTAATTTACGTTATCTGGTTGGCATGGATGAGTTGGACTGAAGGGTCTGTTTCTGTGCTGTACAACTCTATGATTCTATTTGAGCAGTTGAAGGTTGATTGATTTAGATTTGTAATTAGTTTAACATAATTGTTTTGTAAGGAAGTCATTCTAGTAACAATATATGTTGAGTTGAGGAGAAAATTATTTATTTGCAAAAGATTTTCTTAAAAAGTAATGTGATGGAGATGGAATTTTAATTCATTACCACTGTTATCACAGGTGTATAGGAATATCGTGACATAATCAGGCATCTTTTGGATAATTACACTGTTTGAAGGTGAATTAACGCTTTTAATGCTGTTTCGGAGACCCAAACTGAGTAGTGTAATTCCTGCCTGAATCCAGGCAAGCACAACAATGTAAGAACTTCTGAAAAATTATCACAGTATGTGATTTCAATGAGCTGGTGAGGTGATGATTGGTGAATTTAAATCCTTCCTAAATCAAACCTATTTAAAGTTTGCTCCTTCCGAAAAGCTTCAAATGCAGAAATTTAATACTGTGAACTATCAATGGGGTGCACACAGACTTTGAAGCCATGAATTAAATATTTCTTATTAATTGTGGCTTGCTGTAGAATTGTTTTTGATTGTTTTGGAAATATTTACCTCAGGAAAAGCAATCACATCTTCTTGGCTACACATTTGTTTTCTGTGCACAGACAAGGTTCACCAACCTCCTTTTTTTTAATATGACAACAGGCTTAAGTGCCAAATCTATTTACAAAGGTCATGCAGAGGTCGTGGGAATTGAGTTCAACACAGCTGTCAATTTTACATCCAGCCCCTGCTGAGTAGGTTGCTGTTCCCTCCACAGTGCTGGAAGCAAAAAAGAGGGAATGATGCAACTCTATCACTTCTGAATTTTAAATGAAGGGGAGACTTGTTTGGGCCGAGAAGCAATGGCTTCTGGGCAGCAATGCTTCTTGACAATGTCGCTGACAACCTGTTAAACAGGTGCGAAGCTCTCTGGCCACCAGAAGCAATAGGAGCTGCTGATTAAACTTCAATTCTGGACCCTTACATAGCCCATCAGCTGCAATAGTCATAAAACCCTAGGCATTTCATAAGCCAGGCGTCATATAATGGGAGCATGAAATAATGGTTTCGACAGTGAGGCACTTACGTTTGACTCAGATTTCTTAACAATAGATAGAAAGCATTAGAAATAAAATTATTTTGAATATTGTTGTTCAAAACTTGACCAACAACACTTCTGATTTCAAATCTCTGTGGTCACAGTTTCTCACATACATTCCTAACAATAGATAGGAACCATTAATACCAATTATTCCTAATAAATCAAACATACTTTCTGCACTGTAAATAATTTGAATCGTCAGACAAGTTATTCTAGGCAAGTTTTGAATTAAAGGAATTAAATAACCAGATGTGTATTTTCCTAATTGTTACCACAAAGTTTTGAAGTAAATATTTGCATTTATATACTTCCTTTCTTTTAATACATGATCATAAGATGAGAATGTCATTGGCTAGGCTACATGTATTGCCCATCGTTAAATATCCTGGAAAAATTGGTAGTGAACTTTGATCACCTCTGGTTGTCTCAGATGTTTTACAACAAATGAGGTGCTTTTGCAATTCAGGAACTGGTTTAACGTGGCATGAGAATGGCTAATATACAGATAGCAAGGCCCCAAAACGAACAATGTGACAATGACCAGTAAATTTTTAATGCGTTCAATTAAGGGATAAATATTGGCCAAGGCAGGTTAGAGTATCACATCATGATGAGCTTACAAATTCATGAAGTGTACAGGGATTTTAAAATCAGGAATTCCAACTTCAGTACCATGTGATAGGATCATACAAATTTTAATATTTACCAGCAATATTTCTCCACTTCCGTATTCTAAAAAAAGAGTTTGCTGTTATATGTAGTTCTGAAAGAGTCAGTGTTGAAGGCCACATTAAACATTGCCCATTTGATGATGTCAGGAGACAAGCTCTAGATTTTGAAAGAGGAAGATGAGTCATCAATATCTCCCAGTCATCTGAGTAACAAAAGTTAACTAAAGCAGCATGTAACACAACTAAGTGTTATGGTGCAAGCAATTACATTTTGCTAAGACAAAAGACTCTTCTTGTAAGACTCATTAGCAGTTGTTCATTTATCACTGAAAGATCAAGATTTAATAGCAGAATGCATTATGTGAGATGAATAGATGCTGCTTGGATCCGTACATAATTTCATTGATGATCTGTACAGATATGTTAGAAGCTGAGACCACAGAGATTAGAAATCACAAGTGTCGTTGGCCAAGTTTTGAACTTGATTTGGCGTAAGTTATTATTGTCACATATACCTTGGTACTGTGAATGCTTTTTTATGTGTAGCACCGGCAGGTCATAGGGTAATAGAACAAAGCGAGGAATACAATAGCTGCAAAGAAAGCGATCAAAAAAGAAGATCAACATTAAACTTAAATTTGGGAGGTCAGTTTAATAATGGCAGGTAAGAAGCTGTCCTTGAATCTTGTTTGTATGTGTATACAAGCTTTTACAGCTTTTGCCTGACAGAAGATGGTGGAGGAGATTATAACCAGGGAGGGATCTTTGGTTATGTTGGTTGCTTTCCTGAGGCAGTGGGAAGTATAGATGGAATCAATGGATGGAAGGCTGGTTTGTGTGATGGACTGGGCTGTGTTAATGACTCTCTGTAACTTCTTGCAGTCTTAGGAAGAGAAGTCACTAAACCATACACAGCAACAAATACAAAGTTGCTGGAAAAGCTCAGCAGGTCTGGCAGCATCTGGGGAGAAAACAGAGTTAACGTTTCGGACCCAGAGACCCTTCCTCAGCTCTGAGGTTTTGGTTTTTATTTGCTTAACCATACTGTGATGCATTCTGATAGAATACTTTCTATGGTGAATCCATAAAAATTGTTAGGAGTTCTTGTGGACATGCCAAATTTCCTTATCATCCTGAGTAAGTAGAGAGTTTGTTGTGCTTTCCTGACCATTGTAT
The DNA here is from genome assembly GCF_030684315.1 of Stegostoma tigrinum. Lineage (NCBI taxonomy): Eukaryota > Metazoa > Chordata > Chondrichthyes > Orectolobiformes > Stegostomatidae > Stegostoma > Stegostoma tigrinum. The sequence goes on from NC_081375.1 coordinate 17,992,738, forward strand.
CGACATGGGTGGACCAGGAGCGACTGCTGGTTATCATCAATCCCAGGAACTTGATGCTCTCGTCCATCTCCACCTCAGCACCATTGACACAGAAAAGGGGTGTGCCCTCCACTCTGCTCCCTGAAGTCAATGACCAGCTCCTTCATTTTGTTGACATTGATGGAGAGATTGTAGTCTTTACACCGTGCTTCTAAATAATCTACCTCTTTTCTTGTATTCTGACTCATTGCTGTTTAAGATCCAACCTACAAAGGTGGTGTCATTGGAGAAAGTTATTCAAAACTTGCAGCAAGCTGGGGCCAAAAGGATGGCAGAAAATGCTGAGAGGAGAAGGTTAACACTATCACATGTGAGCAATGCAAACTATATGCTCAGTAAGGTAAAAGAAAAATACATATAACAAGCCAAATCTAAATGAAGGTCAAGCAGCACATAATAAGAGTCAATGCCAGTGCGATAGGATCAAAAAAATCTCACAAGCACCAGTTGTACCTAACTATGGTAAATAAATGCACCATTTTTTAAAACTATAGGTCACTTTGAAAGGATATGCTGGAGTAGGACATAGTTTCAGAGCAACTACAAATCAAATGCCTTCTCGTACAGGATGTGAATGTGTCAGGCTAATCAGAATGAGAAAAGGCACCCAGGTGAAACTGATGATCCAAAGGACACAAATTTGACAGAACCTGCTTAAAACAAATAATCAACATCTCACTAGTTTTAAGCTTGCTACAAGTAAAAAGTCACAGTTTTAACAGATTAAATACCATGACTGAAGAAAGAACAACTACAGCTGAAAGAAATGAGGCTACGTGGACCAGGTGGCTTAACTCTCAAAATTACACAAAAATTCTGCAACAGAATGTATGTAAATGAGTTGCAATTACATATACGTCATTCATAATAAACACATCACTTTTGAGTCTGCATGAATGTCTCAATCACAACAAGTCACTACTATGGAAGTGGCAGAAAGTTTACAACAAATCCAAGAGACTGTGAACCGTCAAGAGTAACCAATTTACGTCAGGTCTACCCAAATAGAAACCAAACAGAGAATAACTGCGCTAGGAGCAAACTCTTTTTGTTTTGTCCAATCACTCACGATTAAATGGTAGAAGATTTTATTAAGATTCCTAGTATAATAGTCCAAAAAGAAGAAAAAGTCTATTGACACTGCATATATTGGTATAAGTGAGTTACATTATAATGTTAACAGGAAACAATGTACTACATATAATGTGATGGAAATAGTTTCCATTCCTATCATCACTAAAAACCTTCAGATGACAGAAATTAGTGAAATTTGTGAGCAGACACAATTACTGGCAACAAGAACGAGCAATACAACTCATTTGAATGCATTGAGGAAACTTTAACTGAAATTGTTCAACCAGCAAAACTGTTTGCAGAATAAATTGTTGCAGCAGTGTAGAATTCAATGTTAGAAAATGATAGGACACAAGTTCAAGAGGAAGACTTCATTTTTTCATCTTCTAAAGCAGAATTATCAGTACCAGTGCTCAAGATAACAGTAAAAAAGCAGCAATTCTCCAGTACTATGATTGAGGAAGGTCAAATACATGATGCATTAGTCCAACACAAAACTATCAGCAGACTGGGAGGAAAGAAATGCTTGCATGAAATAATATCAGAGATAATGGGAACTGCAGATGCTGGAGATTCCAAGATAATAAAATGTGAGGCTGGATGAACACAGCAGGCCAAGCAGCATCTCAGGAGCACAAAAGCTGACGTTTCGGGCCTAGACCCTTCATCAGAGAGGGGGATGGGGGGAGGGAACTGGAATAAATAGGGAGAGAGGGGGAGGCGGACCGAAGATGGAGAGTAAAGAAGATAGGTGGAGAAGGTGTGGGTGGGGAGGTAGGGAGGGGATAGGTCAGTCCAGGGAAGACGGACAGGTCAAGGAGGTGGGATGAGGTTAGTAGGTAGCTGGGGGTGCGGCTTGGGGTGGGAGGAAGGGATGGGTGAGAGGAAGAACCGGTTAGGGAGGCAGAGACAGGTTGGACTGGTTTTGGGATGCAGTGGGTGGGGGGGAAGAGCTGGGCTGGTTGTGTGGTGCAGTGGGGGGAGGGGATGAACTGGGCAGTCTTGCATGAAATAATGATGCCAGCCCAATGTCCATAGATTCAGGACAGATTATTGGACTAATGCAACATTCCTGGTTTCCACTGAGCAGCCATCTTCCATTACAGAAATCGATGAGGTTAAAGGTCACCAGATGTCATTTTCAGGCAATTATCTGATAAAAACAAAAAAAAACCTCTGCAAAAGATGTTTATGACATTATACATGCTCTGAATAACCCAAGAGATCAAACTATATGGGTTAGCAGGAACAGGAATCATTGAAGAGATTAAAAATCCTTGAGCTAAGAGACAATTTACAGATACAATGTCAATGTCAGAACTAATATCAACACTCCTCAAGCCAGAGATTTATTTCCTTCCATATGTGATAGTGCATGTTTTGGAAGAATTTTGAAAAACCTCCAGAGCCCCTGAGTTTGTGAAGACACAGATGTGGGAAAGGGGTGGGTGGGTGATGGAGGGAGATGGGCTATATTAATTGTAATTATAACTGTGAATGTACAAATATTAACCATGGGGAAGAAAGCTCAGGTGGAGATTTTATATGATGTAATATTTCTGAATGTGTTACTGGTTGAGACTACATTATGATATATCAATTGATGATGTGATGCAGTTTTGGGGGGGAGCTTGGACGAATAGCTCTGGATCTCAAAGGGAGAAAATGTGTCATCTTTTTCTCCCAGTATTCCTAGTAGCAATACGCAGATACTTAATGGAATACATACTTAATTGCCATCTTGCAATGAACCATACCTTGCTAAGACAATGGTCTCTTCTTATTAAGACTTATTGGTGACTGTTCATGTAAATCAAACAGGCCCTTAGACCAAGTTAAGGAAAGAGGACTGGTAGCAGAATCCTTCTATCCACAAATATACATTGACGTTTAATCAAGAGCAATAGGACTGCCATTGGGGTGCAAACATTGAATATACAAATGACAAGTTCTTGCAAGTTAGCGAGTGAGTGGGTCTAACTTTAGTTGTTAACATAATCAAGGTCAGTGTCCTTTATGTGTCAGCTTTGGTTATCAACATCAACACAAATTTACTTGCATTTACTTAAAACCCGTAGTATAATCCTTGCTGTTTCATGAGTTATCAAGCAAAAACAAAATTGATACTGAGCCATGTAAGGAGCTATCAATATTGATGACCAAACATTAATTCAGAAAGGTTGGTTTTAAGGAGCATTTTAAAGGAGAAGAGAGAAATGGAGAGTTTTTGGCATTGAACTCCAGCACTTTGGGTTTAGGTATCTGAAAGCAAGGCCACCAATGATGGACTGAAGAAAATCACGGACTTGTAGGAACACATATGTAAAACACAAGTTTTAAAGAGCTCATTAAGTAATGCCAGTCAGTTCCCTGCTGCTTTCGAGCAGTTTTGTCAGGTTAAAGGACTAGTTAGACCTTCCAATAAATCCACCTGACAGAAAGGACAGAACACAGTTTGTAAGAAAACTAGGTTTAGATAAGAGAGCAACTGTTACTTAGTTTTAAGCAGGAGAAAATGTGCGGGTGCTGTTTATGGAAAGTCAGGAGAAGGTGAATTTCCCTCAGCGCATTGTTAATGTTATTGGAGGTTATCTTGTATTGCATGAGGAGCTGGAGCTCTTGATGCTCCAACTAGTAGTAGGATTTGTACCTCTGTAGGTGTAACAGGGAGACAGGCAACTTTTAATTCAGGAAGTTCCCAATGAATCACTATGTGAAAATATGACAGAATGATGCTCCCCAAGTAAGCATTGCACCTTGTTTATTGCAGATCATTATCTAGTTGCTCACATCTAAAATGACCATCTAAATGATCAGCTTACATTGCCAGTGAAGTTTAAGTTATTCTCAGGCAGTAATTATTTTCACGGTGCCAAACTGACATGAAGAAGTTTTCAATATAAAAAAAAGTTTCCTAATGTTGCCAATTAAAAGATCTTTCCTGTGCATCAGCTGTATTCATGTATGTCTTAAGTTATTTAAGTATGTGTTTGCTGAGAAATATGAGCAATTTAAACTGGAGGGTACAAAGGCCATTTATTTTGACTTATATCAATAGATTCTACAAATGCCAATGAAAGGAAGTTAAAGGCTTTGCAGATCAGATAATTAGAGAGTCAAATACCTGGCACCATGACATAGTTGGACGCAATGCCAGCTAGCAATGCTCACATCCCTCATAGACGAGGAATATCACCCATTCATCCATCACCATCAAAGCAGGGAATCAAAACTGGTTCAATGGCAACTGCAGAAGGGTATGCCGGGAGTAGCACCAGGCATGCACAAAAATGAGGCGTTAACCTGGTGAAGCTATGATAAAGCATTAGCAAGCAAGTGAGAGACAGACCCAAATGATCCCACAACCAACAGATCAGACCTAAGCTCTGCTATCCTGTCACATCCAATCATGAATGGCGATGGACAGTTAAACAATTCACTGGAGGAGGAGGTTCCATGAATATCCCCATCCTCAATGATGGAAAAGCCCAACATATCAGCCCAAAAGATAAGGCTGAAGTATGCGCACAATCTTCAGCCAGAAGTGCCAAGTGGATGATTCGTCTGGTCCTCTGCCAGTGGTCCCCAGCTTCACAGATACCAGTCTTCAGGCAATTTGATTCACTCCACATGATATCAAGAAATGGTTGGAGGAGCTGGATACTGCAAAGGCAAAAGGCCCTGGTAATAATACTGTGTTCCAGAAACTGCCATTCCCCTGGTTGAGCTGTTCCTGTACAGTTACAACATTGGAATTTACCCAGCAATGTGGAAACTTGCACAGGTATAGCCTGTACACAAAACAAAGGACAAATCCAACCTGGCCTCAGTAAAATGTTGGAAGGCGTTATCAGCAGTGCAATCAAGCAGCGCTGGCTCAACAATAACCTGCTCAATGTCACCAAGTATGAGTTCTACTCAGCTCCTGATTTCATTGCAGCTTTGGTTCAAACATGGTCAGAAGAGCTGAATTCCAGAGGTGAGGCTAGAGTGACAGCTGTTGATATCATTTGACCAAACTTGGCATCAAGGAGCTCTAGCAAAGCTGGAATCAATGGTAGTCAGGGGGAAAATCTTTGCTGGTTGGAGTCATAACTGACACTTAGGAAAATGTTTTTGTGGTTATCAGTCACCTCAACTCCAAGACATCGCTGCAGGAGTTCCTCAAGGTAGTATCCTAGGCCCAACTATTGTCAACAGCTTCATTAATGACCATCCCTCAAAAGTTAGGTCAGAAGTGGGAATGATCACAATGTTCAGTACCATTCACGACTCCTCAGTCACTGAAGGAGTCCATGTCCAAATGCAACAAGATCTGGTCAATATCCAGTCTTTGAATCTAAGCGGCAAGAAACATTGACACGACACAAATGCCAGGCTGTGACCATCTCCAATAAAAACAATTTAACCACAGTTCCTGACATTCAATGGTGTTACTATTACTGAATTCCCCACTAAGAACACTCTGAGGGTTATTATTGAACATAATCTCAAATGGATTCACCACAAAAACCAGTGGCCTCAAGAGCAGGCCAGGGGTAGGAATACTGCAGGGAGTAACTCACTCCCTGACATCCTGAAACCTGTCCATCACTTACAAGGCACATGTCAGGAGTGTCTTACTCCTCACTTGTCTGAATGAGTGCAGCTCCAATGACACTCAGGAAGCTTGACACCATCCAGGATAAAGCAGCCTGTTTGATTAGCACCACATCCACAAGCATTCACTCCCTCTACCACCGAAACTCAGTTGCAGCCATGTGTACTATCTACAAGATGCACAGCAGAAATTCACTAAAGATCCTCAGACAGTGTCTTCCAAACTCACGACCACTTCCATCTAGAATATATTACCATTCCTTCAGTGTCACAGGTGTTATTGTTCGACCGACAGCATCGGGACTATACTGGTTCAAGAAGGCAGCTCACCATTGCCTTCTCAAGGGCGAGTCAGAATGGGCAACTGGAACATTGTGTATAGTTTTGGTCTCCTTACTTAAGGAAGGATGCTCTTGCCACAGAGGGAATTCTGCGAAGGTTTATCAGATTGCTTTCTGAGATGGCAGGACTGTATTGTTGCTCAGAAGAATGAGGAAGGATCTCACAGAATCTATAAAATTCTAAGCAGACCAAGCACAGTAGATGCAGGAAGGATTTTCCCAATGACAGGAGAGTACAGAGCCAGGGGCCATAGTCCAATAATATGAGATAGACCATTTAGGATTGCAATCAGGAGAAAATGTTTTCACCCAGAGAATGATGACCCTGTGGAATTCATTCCCGCAGAAAGCAGTCAAGGTCAACACATTGCATAATTTCAAGAAGGATTTAGATATAGTACTTGCGGCTAAAGGGATCAAGGGATATGGGGGTAAAGCAGGAACATTGGATGAATTGAATTGGATGATCATAATGAATGGTAGCCCAGGCTCAAAGAGCTGAATTGTCTTCTCCTGATGTTATTTTCTATGTGTCTAGGTATTGTTGATGAAACCCGAATGATTTCCTACTTTACAGCTTGGAGAATTTAGCACACTCTGCTGCCAGTGGTCAAGAGTGATGGTGATGGATGGGATTCCGTTCAAGTGTGCTGCTTTGTTCAAGAAGGCATTGAGTATCTTCTGTGTTGTCAGAGCTTTATGCACCCAGGCAAGTGGGGAGAGGATTCTGTCACATTCCTGATTTGGGGCCTTTGGGTAATAGGCAGGAAGGAGGTGCATTAGTTACTTCAGAATTCCAAATCTCTGACTTGCTGTTCAGCCAGAGTATTTCTGTGGCTGGTTCAGTGAAGTTTCTGTTAATTCACATTTTTAACAACGTCAAATGTCCCAACACTTTACAAATTACAAATGAATCTTCTAGTGTAGTATATCATTTATTGTGTACGAGATAGTTTTCCATCATTTCACTAATTTATTTGTGGCTGTGCAAACTGGGCAGTGGAGGCAGCAAGATGCAGATGATGGAACTGTTTACCATCTCCAACATTTGAAGAAGCTTAGGAAGTGATGTCACACTGCACCATGTTACGGTCCAGGTTCATTTGAAATCACACAAGCTTTTGGAGTGCAGCCCCTTTGTCAGGTGCTTGTGATTTCAAATAAACCTGTTGGACTATAACCTGGTGTTGCATACCTTCGGACTTTGTTTACCCCAGTTCAACACAGGCACCTCCACATCGTGGAAATGAAGATATGAGGTTCATAAACCTCAGTATCGTGTTTAGTTTTACAAACAAATAAATCGCTAAATATCATACAAAAGAACTAATGCTTGATTTGAACTGACATTTAGAGCTTTTTTGATAAGCTTGCAAATTTAATTCTTTAGAATTCAAAGGCTGAAGTTCAGCAAAATTGACTAATCACCATATAAATTGTTGTAAATATTAATGCTAGGTTTGTGGTAGGAAATTTGGCACTGTGCAGTTCAGTCCAATTTTTCTCAAACTTCTGCGCGCATGTCAGTACTGTAAAGGTTAAATAATTTTCTTTTTCAGATGGAAATGATGCTGGTGCGTGCATTGTTTCTGCTTTGAAATGTGTATTCTGTGCTTTCACGCAGACAGAATCAACCATTATTCAGCTTTCAGGAAGGAAACAGTGACTGACAGAGCATTAATTGAGAATTTTAGCAAAGATTCGCAACTAAGGAGACAACTACAGGAACTTATCAGAATAACAACAGCCTGCAGCTGCTATGGTAATTTTAAAACACAATTATTCTACTGAGCAGACTCACTTCAAACCATAAGAAAGAAATTAAAGTGTCTTACACTATTGTGCGCTTATCATGATAACTTTTATATTGAAGCGTGAACTATTTATGTCAATAGTGTTTATAATTCATTATCAGGTCATTCACCAGTGATGGGCCACCAAAGTGTGACACTTCTGTGTCCATGTTACATCCACCAGACTCCTGAACTATGTGAAACCTTTGTTTGATTTTACTACCTTTTATTATCCATTCATTTCAGCTCAATTCATTATTTTCTGAATTGTTGCTCTGCATACAACTGTTAGAGTTATACACAGCCACCATCACACAGTTAAAGTACAATGGTATGAGCACAATAGGAACTGATAGATGAACTACAATGCAGCCACACAAAAATACAATATTGGCAAATCTCCTCCAACCTAGCCTGAAGAAGCCATGGAAATATAGGTGCAGAGGCCTAGGATTGAGTTAGCATTGTCAACTTTGATTGGAGATATTCACATTTCAAAACCTTACACCTCTGATATTTTCCCAACTCAGGAAAGCAGATTTTTCCCCAGTGTGAATATTTTGCAACTAACAATGAAAAGTGTTTTTAAAAAGAAATGTCATGCTGAATCGTAGCCAAATAAAAAAGTGTCAGTTGTGTTAAGCTTGTTTGAAGGCTTATTAAAGGCCTAGCAAAGTTTATCACTGTATTTTGATAAACTCACCTCATTAACTATCTACCCCACATTGTTCCCATTGTCTGATTCTTGCCCTGTCATACAGCACGCAGTTCCTGGAGCTACTTGTCTTTCACTGTGGATTTGCCAAAAGACCAGCATTCCTTGTGCCCATACTGATAATGAAAAGACTCTGTGCAGCCAGAGGAGAGCCAACTTTCCAAAGCTATCCAGCTCAGTGATAGAAATTCAGTGACAAGATTCTGGAGTATAGGAAAATCTCAATGCAGTTCTCTGATAGGGGCCTGGAGGTCCTGGTGGAAGGTTGGTACAGAAGAGGCCATGACACCAGATCCTGACAACCTTTAGGATGTAACCACCTGGATCAGTGCAGTCTCCACGGCGCAGAATGACCCTGACCTGGCCTCTTGTACTGCCCACTGTCTTGCCTTGCAGTATCTCTCCAACTTTCAGTCATCTGTACCAACATTAACAGCATTTCACCTCACTCAGCCCTTCCCTTCTTCTCATCCCAGAAGAAGGCAGCCTGCAATACAGCTGAAAGGGCAAGGATGGGTGGAGGGATGCCTGACATTCAAGCATTCAGCCCCTGAACTCCATCAATATGTTCATGAGTCCCTTTCCCACAGCAGTGTCCACACTGCTCTTGCTGCTCTTGCTCCACCCTCTCCGATTCAAAACTCCTTTTCTCTTAGCGACTCTGAACAGACACAGTGGTCTGACTGTGGCCCCACCCTCTCTATTGAGCTACCAAATCGGACAGCCCCAGCCGAGAAGAGCCCAGATCCCTGACTGTTGCCTGTACATCTCCCTGACCATGTCAACCCTACCCATCACCTGGACTGGGCACTTTAGGGCCACATTGTGACCCACTCTCCAGATGTATGCAGATGTATGGAGTCCCTGACCGAAATCACCCTAATTGGGATTCTGACTGTCGCTAATCCCCTGAACTGTTATGGGAGGTAGCTTTTAATTTATTATGCCAAGATCGCCGACTGATGGTGCCTGCGCAGAGTTTGGTGTCGGCCTAAATGATTTTAATACTCTCTAGCAGTCATCCATAACCCACCCAATTCTATATATTAATGACTCAAATTTAGCACAGGTGTGATCGTCTCACAGTTGGTGCCCCTGAGTTTCTCCAGCACTTTCCCTTCTAATTTCAGGTTTGCAGTAGTTGTAATATTATGCTTTTATGTCACAGTAAGATCTTGCTTTTTGTTGTCATATTCTTACCAGACATGGTACAGTTTCAATCCCTTGATCAGAGGAAGTGATTAGATTTCCTCAAACTACTTTGATAAATTGTGCAAAAACAAAATCCTGGGGATGCTGGAAATCTATAAAAATAGGCTTTGGGTGGAGGAGCTCGGCTGGTCTGACAGCGGAAGTGATACATCCCCAGAAATTAGTGGAGTGTGGAATTTACTGTTGAGAGTTAAATTGTAGTTAGGGCAGTTAATATCTTAAAAGGGTTAACTGGCATTACATAATAGGTTCTACTCTTCAGGATATAAAGGACTTTTCCTGGGCAGTGCTAACCATTGTAGTGTCCATTTTAGTATTTTTGTGTGTACCACAATGTAGCAATAATTTATGCTTACTTTTGAATTGAACCTGATATCTCACAGGCATCTATACCATAAGGTATAGGAGCAGAATTAGGCTATTCAGCCCATTGAGTCTGACCAACATTTGATCATGGCTGATAATGTATCATGTGTCTCAGATAAAGTGTACCTCGCTGATCAATATGATATAGTAAGCCTTTATTGATTGTCAAGATTGAGCCTATCTTCAGCTGAAGTCTTCTTGTGGATGTCCTTCCTCACATGATATTTGTAATAAAAGCAAGAAAAGGATTGGCGGTAACCAATCTACCTAAAACACCCAACTTGTTTCCAGAGATCAACAGCACAACGTAAATGGATATTGCAGCAGTGGTCATCTAAAGAATTAACTTAACCTTATCAATTTGTGAAAATGTCTGATTGGTAATCTGTACATTACGTCTGATCATACATTATCATGTAGGATTGTATTGAATGGTGGAGCAGACTCAAAGGGCTGAATGGCCTATTCTTGCTCCTAGTTCCTATTTAGTGGGAGATCTTGCAGGAGGTGGATGGCATCCCTAGCTCTGACCAAGAAGCTTGGGGTTTCAGGCCCAACCCAGGACTTCATCGTCAAGGAAGATGCACCGATAAAGCAGTTAAACAGGTTGAGTAGCAACCTGCAAATTCCTCCGAAATGTGCCAGTGGCAGGCAGTGAGACAGGGAGAAATTCCTGGTCAGTCAGGTGATGGAAAGGAAGTTAGAGTCACTCTGTCATCAACAAGAGTTTACAGCTTGTATATAAGTGCGCGTGTTTCTCTAAGTGAACTGTAACACCAATCTCTCACATTCCAAAGATGGCATTATAGAAGTTAATCACACTGCAGATGGTTCCCTTGTCACAGCCACAGGTCAAGGAGCATCAGTGTTTTCAGTGTGTGAGAAAATTAATTCCAAGATTTTATGGAGAAATTAGGAGCAGCTTTCTGTTACCTTTTGATACATCTAGGCTGGTTGAACTGTTAAGTAAGTTGTTATGTCAAAGAAATCACCTTACATATTTTTGATTTTGAGGTTAGCTGATACCTAATGAGCTGAGGTGGCATCTCTCAGTGATTTTAATTCAGGTATTAACCTGTCTCCTTTAACTGGTTTGATACGGAGACAAAAAAATGTGCAATTTAAACACTGAGTTTACAATTTCAAGAGCAAAATTGAGGATAAATCAGTTCAAAGCAAATACAAACTTGCTAAATAGTTAAAAACAAACATAAACTGTTAGGGAAACTTAACAAGTCTGGCAGCATCTGAGGAGAGAGAAAAAGAGTTTAAATATTCTTCAATTTTGATGGAACAAGGAAATTCTTTATCACGTAGTTACATAAATGACAACCAGCAATTGAAAAAAGTAGAACATTAAATGTTGAGGGCTCTGCAATAAATAGAGAGAGGGTGAGGCGATGATAGAAGGTGGAGAGAAGACGGACAGTCAAGGAGGTGGGGGTGAAGGTGTAAAGGTGAGTGATGGAAAGGGAGTTAGGATGGGGGTTCGTCAGTGAGGAGGGAGAGACAGGTAGGTGGGAGGGAAGACTGCCAGGTCAAGGAGATGTGGATGAAGCCAGTAAAGGTGAATATAGGTAGGGAGTTGGAATGGGGGTTGAACAGTGAGGAGGGAGAGTCGGGTCACGGAGGCAAGGACAAGAGAGAGTCTGGTCTGAGGATGAGGTCGGGAGTGGGGAGATTTTGAAGCTCGTCAAGTCCACTTTGAGACTATTGAGACTAGTAGATGAGTGTAGGTAGGAAGTGGGGATGGGGGTTGGTCAGTGAGGTCGGATATTCTGCCTTGGAACCCACAACTCAATAGTCTCAATGTGGACTTTACGAGCTTCAAATACTCTCCACTCCCGACCTCATCCTCAGACCAGCCCCATCTCGTCTCCACCTCCTTAACCTGCCTGTCTTCTCACCCACCTACCCGACCCTTCCTCCTCACTGACCAACCCCCATCCCAACTCCCTATCTACACTCACCTTTACTGGCTTCTTCCCTGCCTCCTTGACCTGTCCACCTTCTCTCCACCTATCTGCTCCTCTATCCACTTTCTATTATTGCCTCTCCCTCTATTTATTTCAGAGCCCCCTTCCCCTCCTTCATTTCTGAAGAAGGGTCCAGACCTGAAACATCAGCTTTCCTGCTCCTCTGATGCTGCCTGGCCTGCTGGGTTCATCCAGCTCGACATTGTGTTATCTCAGACTCCAGCATCAGTAGTTCCTATTATCTCTGAGGACATTAAATGTTTCTGGATTGGGATGTTGCAGTGAGAGTGTTAGAAAATAGTACATGTTAATCTTCAGTTCGTGTGTTGGTAGAAAACAACTCAATATACATTTGGATAGATAAAGAAAGAGAACAGGTTTGGAGGGATATGGGCCAGTAGTAGGCAGGTGGGACTAGTTTAGCTTAGGATCATGTTCAACCTGGCCTGGTTGGACCGAAGGGTCTGTTTCTGTGCTGTTTGATTCTGTGACTTTGTGAAGAAAATGTGAGAAATAATTCATTGAAATGTCTGCCTGTGACAGCATCTAAATTGATAGCAGTTTAGCTGCAGCATTATGAAGTGCCAAACATCAAACATGCATGCAATACAATGAAGCATCTGTGAAGATTAGTCTGGGGAAAATGTCAGGAAGTGACCTTGCATGTTGGTCATCCTTAAGTTTTTAAACTCAATTGAACAATAAAAAGCATAATTGAATAAAGCACTTTATTCCATCAACTGTTTTACAACTCACATTTGCAAATATGGGCAGCTTCTAAAAGGAATTTTGATTTCAAAGCTTCCACTACCAAATAATATGGAGATTATTTTAAGTATGCAATTGGTGGGAGTTTCATCCAGCTGCAGATTTGAGACTGACAAGCCCTTAAGGACAGGCTACAAGGTTTAATTTGTTCTTCTTTCCTGAAGAAATCTTCCTTATACTTGAATGCGGGCTTCTGTTTAGCAAGGCAATGAATGTCAGTCAATATTCTCTCATTGGTCTCAAATGAGTTTAATTTTTAAACTGAGACTTTGTAAGCGGGAGGAAAATGAGCAAATTGTTTTTCAAAATAACACATTATGATCTGGGGTGTATTGTCTGAAGAGACAATGGACATTGAGTCATTAATAGTTTTTTTAAAAAGACGGATTTAGTTATATTTGAAATGGAAGGGTTCACCGGGGTATGGGGAAAGGGCATGTGAGCAGGGGCTTTCCAAATAGCTGTCTCAAACAGCAGACAACAAACAAAATTCAATACTTCACACTCATGATTTCAATATGAGCGTAGGGACAGCAGGCTGTATGGATCTGATAAGAGATGTTCCAATTTCATAGATAGTAGGAACTGCAGATGCTGGAGAATCTGAAATAACGGGGTGTAGAGCTGGATGAACACAGCAGGCCAAACCGCATCAGAGGAGCAGGAAGACTGGCGTTTTGGGCCTAGATCCTTCTTCAGAAATGAGGGAGGGGAAGGGGGTTCTGAAATAAATAGGGAATGAGAAGGAGGCAGGTAGAAGATGGATAGACGATAGAGGAAAAGATGGGTGGAGAGGAGATAGACAGGTCAAAGAGGCAGGGATGGATCCACCAAAGGTGAGTGTAGTTGGGGAGTTAGGGAGGAGATAGGTCAGTTCAGGGAGGACAGACAGGTCAAGGGGGCAGTTAGATAGGAGATGGTTAATAGTTAGGAGATGGGGTGACGCTTGAGGTGGGAGGAGGGGATAGGTGGAAGGAAGGACAGTTTAGGGAGGCAGGGATGAGCTGTAGGGATGCGGTAGCAGAAGGGGAGATTTTGAAGCTCGTGAAGTCCACATTGATACTATTGGGCTGCAGGGTTCCCAAGCAGAATATGAGCACTTCTTGTGGTTGCAGGGAAAATTGCCGGGTGTGATGGGGTTGGAGGGGAGTGAGGAGTGGACAAGGGAGTCACAGAGAGAGTAGTCCCTCCAAAAAGCAGATAAGGGTGGGGTGGGAAAAATCCTGTTGGTCGTGGGGTCAGATTGCAGATGGTGGAAGTTTCAGAGGATGATGTGTTGGATCCGGAGGTTGGTGAGGACGAGGGGGATTCTGTTTTAGCTGTTAATGCGGGGAGGGGGTGTGAGGGATGAGTTGCAGGAAATGCAGGAGACACGGTCGAGGGTGTTCTTGACCACTGATGGGGGGTAGGTTGCGGTCCTTGAAGAACAAGGACATCTGGGATGTACAGGAGTGGAATGTCTCATCCTGGCAGCAGATGCGGCGGAGGCGAAGGAATTGGGAATAGGTGATGGCATTTTTGCAGGAAGGTGGGTGGGAGGAGGTGTATTCTAGGTAGCTGTGGGAGTCAGTGGGCTTGAAATGGATATCATTTTCTAGGTGGTTGCCTGAGACGGAAACAGAGAGGTCCAGGAAGGAGAGAGAGGTATCAGAGATGGTCCAGGTGAACTTAACGTTGGGGTGGAAGATGTTGGTGAAGTGGATGAACTGTTCGAGCTCCTCATGGGAGCACGAGGCAGCGTCGATACAGTCATCAATGTAATGGAGGAAGAGGTGGGGTTTAGGGCCAGTGTAGGTGCGGAAGAGGGATTGTTCCACATAACCTACAAAGCGGCAGGCATAGCTTGGACCCAAGCGGGTACCCATAGCCACCCCCTTTGTCTGTAGAAAGTGAGAGGAATTGAAAGAGAAGTAGTTGAGGGTGAAGATGAGTTTGGCTAATGGGTGGCTATGGGTGCCTGCATGGGCCCAAGCTATGCCTGCCTCTTTGTAGGTTACATGGAACAATCCATCTTCCATACCTACACTGGTCCTACACCCCACCCCTTCCTCCGTTACATTGATGACTGTATCGGCGCCATCCCGTGCTCCCACGAGGATCTCAAACAGTTCACCCACTTCACCACCTACCACCCCAAACTTAGGTTCACCTGGACCATCTGTAACACTTGTCTCACCTTCCTGGACCTCTCTGTCTCCATCTTGGGCAATCATCTAGAAACTGATATCCATTTCAAGCCCACCGCCACCCACAGCTACCAAGAATACACCTCCTCCCACCCACCTTCCTGCAAAAATGCAATCCCCTATTCCCAATTCCTCTGCCTCCGCCGCATCTGCTCCCAGGATGCGGCATTCTACTCCCCTACATCTCAGATGTCCTCGTTTTTCAAGGACTGCAACATCCCCCCTGCAGTGGTCGAGAACACCCTCGACCGTGTCTCCCGCATTTCCCACAACTCAGCCCTCACACCCCCTCCCTGCAATACAAAATCCCCCTGTGTCCTCACACACCACCCCACCAACCTCCGGATCGAACACAACATCCTTCTACACTTCCACCATCTGCAATCCGATCCCAACATGAAAAAAAATTCCCTCCCCACCCTTATCTGTTTTTTGGAGGGAGCACTCTCTCTGTGACTCCCTTGTCCGCTCCACACTCCCGTCCAACCCCACCACACACAGCACTTTTCCCTGCAAACACAAGAAGTGCTACACCTGCCCCTACACCTTCCCCCTACACCCCATCCCAGGCCTCAAAAAGACTTTCCAAATCAAGTGGATGTTCACCGCACATCTGCTAATCTGGTTATTGCATCTGCTGTTCCCGTTGTGGCCTCCTTTACATTGGGGAAACCAAGCTGAGGCTTGGGGACCGCTGGACCGCCTTGCAGAACACCTACGCTGGGTTTGCATTCAACAACTGCACCACCCAGTTGCAAACCATTTCAACTGTCCCTCCCATTCCTCAGAAAACATGTCCATCCCTGGCCCCTTGCAGTGCCATAACAATGCTACCTAAAGGTTGCAGGAACAGCAACTCATATTCTGCTTGGGAACCCTGCAGCACAATGGTATCAGCATGGACTTCACAAGCTTTAAGATCTCCTTTCTCCCTACCTCATCCCAAAACTGGCCCAGCTTGGCTCCGTCTCCATAACCTGTCATTCCTCCCACCTATCCCCTCATCCCACCTCAAGCCCCATCCCCATTTCCTACCTACTAACCTCATCCTGCCTGCTCGACCTGTCCGTCCTCCCTGGACTGGCCTATCTCCTCCCTAACTCCCCATCTACACTCATCTTTGCTGGATCCATCCCTGCCTCTTTGACCAATCTGTCTCCTCTTCACCTTTCTTCTCCTCTGTCCATCTTCTATCTACCTTCCCCTCCCTCCCTATTTATTTCAGAACCCCCTTCTCCCCCCTCATTTCTGAAGAAGGGTCTAAGTCCAAAACGTCAGCTTTCCTGCTCCCATGATGTTGCTTGGCTTGCTGTGTTCATCCAGCTCTACACCTTGTTATCTCAGATTCTCCAGCATCTGCAGTTCCTATTATCTCTCTGACAGATTTAAGAACAGCCTTTTCCCGCTGATATCAGACTTAAGATAGGACTTCTCATAAATCAGAGTTGATCTTTTTATGCACTTTCACTGTGGCTGTAACATTATATTCTGCATTCTGTTCTATTACCCTGATGTATTTATGAAAGGTATGATATGTCTGGTTAGCACACGACACAATACTTTCCATTGTTATTTCAGTACACGTGACACTAATAAATCAAATCAAATTAAAAAGTCAAGCCTTTCCCCTAGTTTGTCACTGGAAGTGCATGCAGTTGTACATTATTGTAGGTATCAGGGACATCCACTTTACTCCGTGCTGCAGAGGAAGGGGCAATCTTTCACTGTGGAGGGAACAGGTGGGTCTCCTTCCAAGTTTTAACTTACCCCTGCACCCAATTTTTTAAATATAAATTGAAATGGGAAAATCTAAAAATAATTATATATTTTTTAAAAATTTCAAAAACTGTTTCATCTTTCTCACTGCTTCCCCTGATGGAACAGGGTTCTGGCTGTCTGTGCTAAACAGGGCTTGAATTGGTAAAGCTGCCAAAAAATGACTAATGTATTGTTTTTGCAGACCTTCCCATTGCTGGTGCGTCCGTTAGTGTACAGTACAAAAATGCATGTGGGATAAAACACCTGACAAAAGGGTGTCAGGCAAGATTTACTATCACTGTTGAGCATTTATGGCTGTGCAGTAGGCTTGATTGAACACACTGAATTGCTCATTTCCACTTTGTTGATTTCTCTGACAACCTTCCTTCGTCCTGAACAATGCAAAAGGGATGGCCATTATTCAGAAATAATGCCCGCACTGCTATTGTGCGCTGGCCATTGCGCTGAGTAAATTAGGTGAGAAATGTAACATGAAATTGATTTCAAATCATGTCAGAGTGAAGGGGAGCTTTCAAATGGCGTGATCTGGCTCAGTTTAAAAAAGGGCGGAAAATATCCCACATTACTGGCGGTCATGGACTCCGCTGCATTCAATCAGTCAACTTGACACTGACCAACAATATGCGGAAAATTCGATGATTTGCAGCTTTTTCATCTGCTATTCTTTTACAATTAACGGCTGGGGAATGCTTTAAATTGCAAGGTTGCAATGAGATTTTTTCTCGCTTACAGTGGGTCAGCATGCTGTCAGGCAGGGCCATGGGAAAGGTGAGCTTTTGAGAGGCAAATTAACAAGGCAAATTCATGTTCGCTCTCTCTCTCTCTCTTACACACACACACAGACACACACACACACACACACACACACACACACACACACACACACACACACACACACACACACACAGACACACACACACACACACACACACACACACACACACACACACACACACACAGCTGGTTGATTTGCTTCTGCTCTGTTCTATCTTTGAATTATATGTCCAGGAATCAGGAAAACTGACTTGGTAAGCCATCAAAGCACTGGTTTTACAGACTTGAGCCTAGATCTTTCAATTAGAATCATGGTGAGGCTAACAGTACTCAACAATATTATGAAACAAACTATTAACTGCTTTCATAAATGCCCACAAATGTGGTTAGACATGGAAATCCAGGTTCAGGACCCAAAAATAGCCTGCTCTTCCATTGAAAGTGCTTCGGCAGAATCTTATGGAGAGACTTGGTTTTGAAATCAATGTAATTGTGTGATATTTAATCATTAGTTGCCTACAAAAAAGGCAGAGAAAGTCAAGGCTTGTATATGGAGGTTCATTTTTCATGGCAAGTTCAAAAATCATTTCTGATCAATTGTCTGGTCCTGAAAGGCCATTTTACAAGTTTGGACTTTTTTAAACATAATGAGGATTGGAGACTTTAAATTTGTTTTAGACAATATGTACCTTTTAACTTTATATCCTAATCTCATCTTTCTTTCCTAAACTTTACTTTCTGTACTTAATTTAAATCTATTTTATCTTTCCAGGTTTGGATTTCTATAGGTAGAATCTTACTGGATCTGCCAAGCTGGGTTAAATGTTAAAAAATGTTAAACTTGGCATCAGGTTGGCTCCCCAGTGGGGAATCTTGTCAATGTAGCAAGGACTGACTGAAAGCTTGTTGCTGCTAATGTTGGGATTGTCAGTTGCCTAGCCCAGCCCCTACTGAGGCTGGGATGTGGTATACAGCTGGTGGTTGCATCTTGATGACAGGTCAGCAGTCTAACAATACCTCATCTCACACCTGCCTAGCGTGTATCCTTAGAATATGTGGGCGGCTGAAGTTTCTTACTGCAACAATGATCTGACAGCCCAACACTGTTCTTTCCTGTTACATTTTTATGCCATTTTGAGAACTGGTACCCCAAAGTAAACAGGTGAAACTGGTAAATGTGTCAATCTGGTCATAAAAAAAGGTCTCAGTGTGTTCACTAATACACGTCAGGGAGAGAGACCTGTGCTGTCTAAACTTCGGCTGGCCAGTGTATGACTACTGTCCCATACTTTGTTGGTTGAAATAATATTATGAATCAGACATGTGAGAACTTTGCTCAAGTATCTCACTTGAGAGATGTTGAGCAGGAGTTTGCTGTTAAAAATATAATTCAATTATATGAAACAAGCAGTATTTTTTGAAAGTGAAATTTTCCCCACTAATTCTATAAGAGTCTAATCCCCTGAGTGCCTGATAAATCTAATTCCTTTCCTATTAGTTGTATCAATTTCCACCTCACACATTTACTCTCACCAAATTCTAATTTGTAAGTGTGCTGTAGTCTCCATAGAGACCGTTAACGTTTATGAATATTCTTGTTTCCAACTGTAGCTGAAAGATCAAAATTACAAGATTTTACACTTTAAAATCTTCACTCCAAATGATGACTAAAAACACGGTTGACTAAATTTTTTAGTTGCCTTCTTACACTTTGGACAGTAGGCAATGGTGTTCCTCTTGTAAAGTTATCACCCCGTGCATTCTTCACAGAATTACAGTCCTTATAGCAAACAGATTCCTTCAATTTTCAGTAGCTCCCCTATCCTCTGCTCGCTGAGTGGTACATTTGTGTGACTGTCTCCCAGTACTTTCCTCAGTTTTAGAGAATTCCTTGTAACCACCATGAGCTGTAAAACTCTTTTCAATAATTATTCTGCCCCAAGGCATTTGAGAATAAACGTCCCTAAATTCTGAAGTGGATGCAGTGCGCCTCTCTTCGCCTAGAGACCATTTTCTTCCCAAACCCAGCAGTGATAGCTTGCTATCTCACCTCTTTTGAAGATGCAAAATCACTGTCTTTTGTCAGTGATATTCCTTGATTTGCAGTGAAGCCTGATTCAAAAAAAAGCTTCCTCCTTACTTATCCCCATGGCAACATGATACATTAACCTTCGGTATGAAACACTAAGCTGAATAAAGGGATGTAGTATCAACCCTTTCCAACTTGCATTCATTATAACAGACACGAGAAGACAAAATTTTAATGGGAGGAAGAGCTTATGTCACATAAGAAAAAGATTGCTACTTGCTTGTCACATGAACACTGATTGGCTGAGATGCCATCATGGACAATGCACCAAGGAATGGTTAGTTGTGAAAGTTTTGGAAAAAAGCTAAGTTAACTCTGATGGGTACAGAGAGTATAAGAACTGCAGATGCTGGATTCCGAGATAACACAGTGTAGAGCTGGATGAAAACAACAGGCCAGGCAGCATCAGAGGAGCAGGGAAGTTGACATTTCAAGTTGGGACCCTTCTTCAGAAATGGGGAGGGGGAAGGGAGCTCAGAAATAAATCGAGAGAGGAGAGGTGGGGCTGGGGAAGGTAGGTGGGATGGTGATAGGTGAGTGCAGGTAGGGAGTGATGGTGATTGGCCTGTGAAGTGGGAGGAACGGATAGGTGGGAGAGAAGATGGACAGGTTGTTTTGGGTCAAGGCAGTGGGGATGAGAGGGAGGGTTGGGGATGGGATGAGGCTGGGGGTGTGGAGATTTTGAAACTGGTAAAGTCCATGTTTAAGCCATCAGGCTGTAGGCTCCCGAGGCGGAATATGAGGTGCTGCTCCTCCAGTTTGTTGGTGGCGTTGCAAACCATTTTAACTCCCCCTCCCAATCCCTGGGTGACAAGCCCATCCTGGGCCTCCTCCAGTGTCACAATGACGCCATTGATGTCCTGACCCAAAACATCAACTTTCCCGCTCCTCTGATGCTACCTGGCCTGTTGTGGTCCTCCAGCTCCACACTGTGTTATCTCTAGTTTGTACAGGTTGTCATCAGTGATCACATGCTACCAAGTATGATTGTCCACCTAGGAAGTTCCATGTCACTGGTCACGGATTCCAGGGTCCTTGTGAGGCCAATGAGCCCAATCCTAGAGCCACATCTCTTACCATACATTGGCAGGTGCTTTCAGGGGGTGGAATTGATCTTTGGCTTTAATCTTTCTTTATTTCCTCTTCCATTCTCCATCTTGCCGATGGGTGTTCTCAAAGAATTGTGTCCTTTCATACAAGATGTTCCTCCAAATTGGTTTCGTTCTGGAAGAGGGTCTCTCATGCATTGACATCTCTGTCGCATTTCTTGAGGGAAGCCTTCAGGGTGTCTTTGAAACACTTTCTTTGTTCTCCCATTGTCCAAGTGAATTCTGACATCAGGTGCCTGAGGATAAGAGCCTGTGATGATCACAATATCTATACTGATACCAAGGTCCTTGTGATAAAGGCAGTCATCTTTTCAAGTACCAACAGATTTAAGAACAGCTTCTTCCCCACTGTTACCAGACTTATGAACAAACCTCTCATATTCTAGAGTTGATCATTCACTGCATCTTCTCTCTAGATGTAACATTACATTACCGAAACATTGCAATAACAAATGTAACATTTGTTCTATTAATCTGATGTACTTATGTAAAGTATGAGTTGACTAGTTAGTATGCAAATCAATACGTTTCACTGTATATCGGTACATATGACAATAATAAATCAATTGAATGAAATTCAAATCAAATCTTCTGTACAGCTCCAAAATTTGGACTACATTTAAGTGTCACCTCAAGACCCTTGAGGAGTACTATGGAAGTTATTTGAGACAGATTCTCTACATCAGTTGGGAGTACAGGTATGGAATTTACACATTCTCCCCATGATGGTGTGGGTTTTGTCTGGGTGTTCCAGTTTCCTCCCACAGTCCAAAGATGTGCAGGTTACATGGATCAGCCATGTTAAATTCTCCATAGTGTCCAGGGATATGCAGGCTAGGTGGGTTGGTCATTGGAAATGCAGGGTTACAGGGATTGGATAGAAAAGCTGGGTCTGGTTAGGATGCTCTCCAGAGGGTTGGTGTGGACTCATTGGGTGAAATGGCCTGTTTCCACACTGTAGGGATTCTATGATTCTATACTAACATCAGCGTCCTATTCAACAGCAATAACAATAGACAATAGCACCATCCCCAAAAGTACCATAGCACTGGGTCAGCCATGAGTTTAGGATATCTGAGTTCCAAAAGTCCAAACAAATTACCTTAGCCCAGCTCAAGGAAGGCTCTCAAAAATTAGGGCATAAAAACAATATCAAATTTGTACGTGTCTCATTGTTGACTATCAGTTAGCAAGTTGGCTGCCCTACTTATCTACACAACAGTGACTAGACCACAAATGTTCCTCATTAGTTATAATTGATTTGGAGGCCATGAAATGTGTTACATAACTGTTCCTGTTTGAATGGGCCATTGAAGAATAATTAAGAAAATGTTCATACAAGCTGGCCGACAGTAGATGGCAGTGTTTGCCAACTTATAGAAAAGCTTATTACGAGTGATTTTAATCCAAAATCTGTGGCATTGTGGTAATGTTTATGGTTAGTAATTAACTTAAGAGTAGGTAGCCAGTTTGACAACTCTGGCAACAGCTACGATGAAAATAAGGCTTTCTGCCCCAGATACAGTTACTTTGTTTTTGGTCTGGCCCATTCCACTGCAGCAAATGGTTGACCACTTGTGACTGCACCAGCATTACAGTGAGCCACTGCTCGGATGCAACAGATAAATCTGTATGATAACGATACATCCCTTACCTCTGAGTTAATCATTCTTCAATGCCTCATTGATAGTTCTCAAAATTACCCGACTGATCCCGTGGATTCTGAACTCAATTGTTTAAGTCAGCATTACCTTCATCAAAAAGGATTGGAAAATACTTTTCCTTCTCTTCGATGAATGCCAAGGAAGGGTGAAGCATTAATTCCATCTTAGGGTCATGGAATTTCATTGCACAAAAGAGGACCATTTGGCTTATCTTTTTTGTGCTAACTCAATAAAAGAGCTACTGGATGCTGATTCCTCTGCTACTGCATCATAGCCCTGCAAATCTTTACCTTCAACTGTATGTTTACTTCTCCTTTGAAACTTACTATTGACGGTGTTGCATTTCAAATCACAGCAACCTGCCATCACATGATCTCTTTTGCATTTTACCGTAAAACTGTATCTTCTATTTATTGGCCCTTTCATCAGTTGGAATAGTTTCTCCTTGTTAGCTGCATCAAAGTGCCTGATGTTGTTCAGTCTTTCTGTTAGATCTCCTCTTTCTTTCACAACGGCGTTTTATGTAAAATAGTATCTTGTGCATATTGCTGTGATTGCCGACAACATATCATCGAAAACCATGTACCAGACACTTTTCCTTATAGCTTGTGGGTGGTGTCTACATCTGAAAGTGATGACCAAAGTCCCCATTTAGGCAATTACATTTCCTCAGAAATCCGAAAGGATTATCAACTACAGAAGAAAAGCCTCTTGAAAAAATCTATAATATCTATTGGATCCCAGTGTGCCAGTAGTGAAGATATTCCATGTATTCAACTGCATTCCTGGTAATGACTGATAAGTTAACTAATATAATTAAAAGATAAAATTATTTTTGTCTCCACTTATATCACACTCTACTTCTACCCCTCTGCATGACTGATATCCAATTATTTGCCTTATTTTCAACAGATCAGTGAAAATCCAGGGTCTTGAAGCTGTGAGGAGAAGCTTTGAATCTTGGTCAATTACATATGAACAAATGATTTAGGAGCAAGCGCAGTTGACTTAGCCCCTCAAGTATATTCCTCCGTTCAATAAGATCTAATTGCAACTGTATTCAATTTCCCTTGCATTAAATGATAACATTCTGTTGATTTTTTCTAATTGCTTGCAATACCTGCACAATAATCTTTTGCAATTTATTTGCTAAAAAGCCAGATCTCTCTGCACCTCAGAGTTCTTCACTTTTATACCATTTAGATGATTTGCTTCTTTTTAAAAATTCTTCTTGCACAATGGATAATTTCACATTTTCCTGTGTTATACCCATTTACGTAATCCATCGACATCACTTTGTAGCCTCCTTATCTCTGCTTCACAAGTAACATTCTTTTCTCTTTTTGCGTCATTAGCAAAGTTAGCTCTGACTAAATACATTGCATTACGCTAAGTGCCCTTCTCTGACATATTTAATAAGATCTGTTCACATCTTCCTTTTGGCAAATGTTAAGCTGACTGGTCTATCATTTCCTGCTTTCTGATTCCCTTTATGAATAAAAGAGTTACATTCTCTATTTACAACCTAATGGAATTTTTTCCAAATCCAGGGAATGTTGGAAAAATAAGCAACAACTAACTCAATTGCAACGCTTTTAAGATGCCAGAATGAAGTTTATCAGGGCCCAAGAACTTGCCAGGCCTCAGCTCCAACAATTTACTCAGTTTTCCTCTTTTCTATCATGTTTCCTCATTTTCACCAATTTCTGGGATGTCACTTGCATCCTCGATTACAAGGGCCGATGCATAATACCTGTAGAATTAATTTGTCATCTCCTTATTTTCCATTATTACTTGCCCAGACTAACATTATTTAGGACCACCATGTTACTTGATACTTTTCATAACTCTGGAACAGTCAGTGCTCAGACGTAGCAAGATAAAGACAGCAATCAGACATGGGCTGAGATGATACAATTCACACATGTATCAGGCAGTGAGCAGCTCCAGAAAGAAAAAGCTAAACATCTTCCTTTGATTTTCAATGACGTTGTCATGCCCAAATTTCTCACCATCAGGAGTTACCATTCATCAAAAGTCATGTAAATACCATTGTTACAAAAGTGGATCAGGGACTCACCTACTGACCCCCAGGATGATCCAACTTCAATAAGACTCCAATGGCGAATGTATGGAATATTGTCCACTTGTCTGTAGAGATCAGATCGAACGACACTCAAGAACTCCAGGACCAAGCAGTCTGCTTAATTGGAACCCCATTGATTACCACAGAATTCACCCCCTCCACCACCAGCACATGGAGGCAGTGGTGTGACTGTGCTATAGTAATTTACCAAGCCTCCTTCGCCAGTACCTTCCAGGCCAGCCTTCCCTCTAATTTTCCTCCTCAGGCCTCTGAGGCCCAATCCATAGCACGACTTCCAAAACCAGAAGTCCATGATGTGATTATTTCAGAGATAGTAGGAACTGCAAATGCTGGAGAATCTGAGATAACAAGGTGTAGAGATGGATGAACACAACAGGCCAAGCAGCTTCATAGGAGCAGGAAAGCTGACGTTTCGGGCCTTGACCCTTCTTCAGAAATGGGGGAGGGCGAGGAGATTCTGAAATAAATAGGGAGAGAGGGGGAGGTGGATAGATTGAAAGGGGAGGAATAGGTGGAGAGGAGACAGACTGGTCAAAGAGGTGGGGATGGAGCCAGTAAAGGTGAGTGTCAGCGGGGAGGTCGGGACCGCATCCCAAAGCCAGTCCAACTCATCCCCCCCTCCTTAACCTGTCCTTCCACCTATCCCCTCTTCCCATCTCAAGCCCCACCCCTATTTCCTACCTACTAACCTCATCCCACTCCTTTGACCTGTCCTCCATACCTGCCCACGTACACTCATCTTTACTGGCTCCATCCTCGCTTCTTTGACCAGTCTGTCTCCTCTCCACCTATCTTCTCCTCTATCCATCTTCGATCTGCCTCCCCCTCTCTCCCTATTTATTTCAGATCCTCCTCCCCCTCCCCCATTTCTGAAGAAGGGTCTAGGCCCGAAATGTCGGCTTTCCTGCTCCTATGATGCTGCTTGGCCTGCCGTGTTCATCCAGCTCTACACCTTGTTATCAACAATGTGATTGACCTGTTGACATTGATCACTGTGCATGGAACATCTGAGCAGCTGCACACCTTAGAGGGAATGTTATTCCAAATCCATGATCTCGACCACCTAGGAGGACAAGGGCAGAAAATATGTGGAATACCCCCATCTACAAGTTTGTCTTGCAAACCATCCTGACTTGGAATTTCCTTGCTGCTTCCTCGTGGTCACTGGGTCAAAATAATAGACCTTCCTCCTGGACAGCAATTTGCCTGTGCATATTATACTCCATGCATTGCAGTAGCTCAAGCTGATCACCTCTTTTCCACGGGAAAACTTTGATATGGATTTATAACAAAATGTGACAATTCCAACTGTGATATAAGGGATGTAACAAACTAGAAACAGGGTGAAATATATGATAATAATATGATGTTTTATAAGGACAGAGACATCATACTTTGATGAATAGTTTCTGGATAATGCAGGACCTGCAAGTACTGCTAAGGAACCAGACATAACATTCAAGCTTTTTACCAGAGTAAGGGTCAATAGTTCACTCTGGTGAGTTCTCCAGAGATCAGATTTGACCTGTCAACCAATCAGCACCCTTTTCTGATGTGGTTTTTATTGTCCCCTATGAAATGTCTTGCATCTGAGCTGATGCTTGCAGGATGAGAAATGTTGACAGTAAGTATCTTCTCCCTTCTGCTAAATTTTGCTTTTTCTGCTGAAGTGCGGTACATGCTCAAATATCTATTTGCCATTAGATATGAGATAAGTTTACACAGTAGATAATTTCAGGCTAATTTGTAGTTCTGGACAGTTCCTGACTCCAAATGCTTTTGCAAAAATGGTGTGCAACACCGTAGGAAGTGGACACATGGATGAAGTTGCAATATTTTTCTCAGTATAGAGATATTTTTATTGTTAACCCAGAAACAAAACCCATTGCCTACCTGCTCCATGTGTTGTACTGTAAGGGAGAAGTGACTTGCAATTTTCTTTTGACAGCAAAGGTGTGATAATAATGCGGTATTTTTAGCCGCATGTATATTGACATCTGCCTGTCTGTGCTAGAATGTTGAGCAGTATAATTTTATCAAATGACAATCGTGACAAGGTACTGCACACCGTTATTAAGCTGTCTACGGTCTGGATTTTTTCTTACCTCCCACTGGAGAAAGAAGCCTTGTATTTTCTTCAGCAAATAGCATGGGATACTAGTGTTTGCCGTAACACCATAGATTAGCACAACTGATAACAAAATAGTGTGCAAAGAATTATCAGACAATTACCGTGCTCTATTTCTCTTATTTTCTTCAAGAGAGTCTAATTTATAATTTCACACAAAATGCCTTCAGGATTGAATATAAACTGTTGTATGTTAACACTCAGTTGTCCCTCTCAGACACTTTCTTATTTTATCCAAAATCTGTGGCTTATAACTCCGATTGAGGACTGACTTGAGCAGGGATTTTAATCACATATGGGTTTTTCTCTTGTTTTTTTTCTGATTTCCCTTTTTTGTTACAACTTGCAACACATTCACCAAACTTCACAGTCAGTTCTAATAAGCACAGGCACAACATGGGGAACGTGTTTCCCAGTTCCCACTTTCAGTTCACCAAAGGTTGGCATTGGTTGACATCACCATTTTACTTAATGAGCCACACGTGCTTACTCTTCGCTCATTCAGCTGGCCAGTGTTTATAAAGTCACTCAACTTGTCAACCACTGATATTTTGACAGTGGACCAATCTGTCAAAAAAACAGCTTCCAACACTTTTCCACAGATTGCTATTAACTCTTTTCTGACCCGGTTAAGTTTTTGTTTCTGTCAGACAGGCCGTAATGAACAGCTCATTCAATCTATTTTAATTCACTTTACTCACCTCTATTTTATTCAACCACCAGCTGCTCCCCCCATACCCGCTCCCACCCCCAATACTCAGTGGAATGGTTTTTGCTAATAATGCTCCACACTGACATCGTGAATGCTTGGCAAACAAGTTTACAGGCTTGAACAGACTTGAAGCCCACTTCAGTTTTGTCCTCCTTCTCTGATAAGGATGTTTTACTCAATGTTGCTAGGTCTAGATAAGGTTAAAAGCTTTGACAAAAATAACGCACCTTATTAATTGTGCATTGAACACACCTTAATAATTGTGCATTGTGTGTTTAAGAGACAACCAAGTCTGTTCACCATCTACAAGGCACAAGTCAGAAGTATAATTGAATACTTCCTATGTGCTTGGTTGACTGCAGTTTTGACGCAATCTAGAAACTCAACGCCAGCCAGGACTAAGTTGTTCACCTGTGTTGGTGCCCCTTTACCTGAAATATTCACTTGCTGCACCAGCAGTGTATTGTAGCAGTGTTGTGTACTATCAACAAAGTATGTTCACCAAAGCTCCTTTGAAAGCATCTTGCAAACCTAGGACCACCACCAGCTAGAGGGATGAAGGCGGCAATAGGCACATAGGAACATTGCTGCTTTTGAGCTATCCCACGGAAGACATGCTGGTCTGACATGGAAATTTATCACTGGTTCTTTCATTGGCACAGCATCTTAATAATGGATCCCTCTTTCTAATAGCAGAGTGGGTATATCTACGTCACATGAACTGCAATGGTTCAAAAAGGCAGCTTACCACCACCTTCTCAAAGACTGTAAATGCTAAATGCTCACATTCCCTGAAGGAATAAAAAACAGATGAATGAACGCCAACCTGGAAAATGTTGTTCAATCAAAAACACAGGTAGCAGAATAAAACCAGTTTTCAATAAGATCAGCTCAAAATTTTAATGCTGGAAAACATTTTGTTGAAATGTCCTTAAAAGTAATTATATATCATTACATGTTTAGTATTTTAGAATCATTTGAATTAAATAAAATGCAAATTGTTTTGTTCCATTAAGTTCTAAGCCAGAAAGTGGTACTCCTGTTATTTGAAAATGTTTTCTCTGTTATTTGATGATGGATCAGGGAAAAGAGTCCTGGAGTAGAAGAAATCATTAATAGCCTTGTTGCAATGCATAATTTGAAAACTGCAACACTTGTTATTTATTCCCATGGTTAAAATGAGCTACTGTAGGTCTTGTAGGATCAAAGAACTTTAAAATAGAGATGCCTAGCCATATACTGCAGTGTCCCTGTGGGTGCTGGTGTTATTAATTTATTATCAAATTAGTGCAGTTTAATTAAAATTTTTCGAATGTCTGTATCTAACCTGGTCAGGCCACACAAGGCAGAGTTCATGAATATGTCCCAAGGCACAGGTCATAAACCCTTCAGAGCGACATGAAAAACACAATTGAGGGTGTTATTGCTGCTTCTTATGGAACCAATCATATGCGCTGTTTCTCTGTTAAACACTCTCATAACACTAAAGCAGATGGAAGAGATTATGAGATACTCCAGTGTTGTTACATTAAATACTAGAAGAAAAATACAATTACAGCTAAGTAAAAACATACCACAAAGGATTAATGCAGAAATATGTGGCTCAGTTCAAAACATTTAACACTTTCATTTCCAACCACGGTGACTGAGATACTTCTTGCCAGCCTATTTAGAAGGATAGTTGAGTGCAGCGCATTGGACTCTCTTAGAGAAAGCAATAGATATAAATAAAATGCACAGCATGGAGTCAAGCCATTTATTCTAGCTGGTCCAAACTTTCTCCGAGATCTAAGCTCTCAACATCACCCTCTGTTCCTTTCTCCATGATATGTTTATGCAGCTTTCCCTTTCACACAGACACGTAACAGGAAAATGGTAGGATTTGTATCTGGGCATCAGAGATTAAATGAAAGAAAGAATTTATTTTTCTGTTCAATGTCTTTAGCATGTCCCAACCAACTTCATAACCATTTAGTGATCAATTTTAGTTGGTGTGTTACTCTACTGGTGTTTTCAGAAAGGTACTTTTTTTACAACGTCCACACCACAATTAACATTTCTATGGGATGAGTCTTAAATTTTGTGAAGTTTCACAGAGGGTTTCTCTCTGAGAGGCCGACTGACTTATCTCATGTCATCTTAGCAAACTGACCTCATTAACTACCTACCCAATTCCCATGGTGCCTATATCTTGCCATTGTCTAGGGGAATGACACATATGGATAAGCAAACAGACAATTGCAAATAGTATCAGAGATAATGGGAACTGCAGATGCTGGAGAATTCCAAGATAATAAAATGAGAGGCTGGATGAACACAGCAGGCCAAGCAGCATCTCAGGAGCACAAAAGCTGACGTTTCGGGCCTAGACCCTTCATCAGAGAGGGGGATGGGGAGAGGGAGCTGGAATAAATAGGGAGAGAGGGGGAGGCGGACCGAAGATGGAGAGTAAAGAAGATAGGTGGAGAGAGTATAGGTGGGGAGGTAGGGAGGGGATAGGTCAGTCCAGGGAAGACGGACAGGTCAAGGAGGTGGTCCAGGGAAGACGGACAGGTCAAGGAGGTGGACTCTCACCCATCCCTTCCTCCCACACCAAGCCGCACCCCCAGCTACCTACTAACCTCATCCCACCTCCTTGACCTGTCCGTCTTCCCTGGACTGACCTATCCCCTCCCTACCTCCCCACCTATACTCTCTCCACCTATCTTCTTTACTCTCCATCTTCGGTCCGCCTCCCCCTCTCTCCCTATTTATTCCAGCTCCCTCTCCCCATCCCCCTCTCTGATGAAGGGTCTAGGCCCGAAACGTCAGCTTTTGTGCTCCTGAGATGCTGCTTGGCCTGCTGTGTTCATCCAGCCTCTCATTTTATTATCAGACAATTGCAAATATTAGCTTTTATTTACAGCTGGCAAAAATGAACATAAACAAGATGAAAGGAGGCTGCAGTTTGCTCCCACAATGTAAAGCAAACGCTGCCATCATGACCAAGGATTATTTTAAAGTCCAGGATTGCCTGCTGCATCCAGCTCTCATCTCCATTTAGCTGGGTGTCAGTGAGATTCTGTCTGGCATGTCATGTTTCAAGTGTGCAAAGTGCAGCACTCTAGGATGATGTGACACTCACTGTCTGGACTATACTGGAGAGATGCCCCAGATCAATCCAAGGAGTTGGAACAGCATCTTCGTCGATTCCACCGTGGCCCTATTTGAAGCAAGAGTAACATTCGATCTATGCTCTGCATTGGTCATTTGTACCCTCAAACACAGCAGGAACACAAGAATGCTCCAGGATGAGTATCAGCAGCTGCCAGACTAGTGGGCACACATCTCCAAGGCATGGTAACAGTGATCATATATCTCCTGAAGGAACCGTTCTGATGCTGAATTCCACAGCATTGTGATCCTGCCCTCTCAGTACCACGTGTGTGCCATTGATGGCACCTTGCAACTGTATTTCTGAATCCTACTGCCTGGGCTCCAGTAATGGCCTCGTCACTGGGAATCAACATGTGCTGATGTGACCTTGCTCTAATGGCAGTTAATGTTCTGATCTATTTATGTGCGCATGACTAAGAGATCCATTGCTCCCTCAAAGCAGCCTGTTGCATAGAAGTTCAAAGCAGTGTCACCTTCACAGGTACCAGGTACCCACCTCCTGCAGCCCTCAGGTCTCACTCCAGTATCTGTCATCGTTCCATCCCAGTGTCCCAGGACATTTGGAGTCTGCTTCATCATGGTGCCTTGCTCATCCCGAGAAAAGTGGAGTTGGAAGTGAAACACTCTGGTCGTTCCATGGCACCGTTGCTTCCTCTGAGGGGCACTAAGGCTGAGGCCTCAGGATGGCCTCTAAATGAGCAAATAGCAGGCAGACTTGACCTGAACATCCAGTAACAGTGCTTAACTTGTTTTTGAATGCAGCAGTGTTTGACACAAATGCCAGGTCACAGTGGCCTTTCAAGAGGGGATTGATCCATCGAAATGTGACTTGAAAGGAAAATCTTGCAGCCTAACTCCACATTTTGTTCAGAGTGGACTTGCTATTGGAATTGAACATGGCTGGATTGTTTCTTTTGGGCTGAAGTTTCCTCAAAGAATGACCTCTATGCTACGGCAGTAGTGCTCTGATAAATCGACTAGGGCAGGCACCACGTTACTCGTGAGTTTGCTGCCACTTCTGGCCTGCTATCAGAAGCCATCACTATCATATTGGGGACCTGCAAGTTTACTGTTTGACTGACAGCACAATGTGATGTAAATAGATTAGATGCCTTTGCTGTGTACCTATGAATACAAATATAAATATATACTTCACTAGGAGGATTACGTACTTCAAGGAGTGTAAATGTATTATCAATGTGGGCGTGTTTCCTTTTGTATAAAGAAGTTTGTATTAGGTTAATAGAACTTTATTCAACTTCATTTCAGGGTGACAGAGGTCTACAGATGGACGATGCAAGGTGAGGATAAAGAGTGATGAGTTATGGCCAAGGATTGGTACAAGTTGTCACTTAGTTGACGTGGAGGCTATGAGGTACCATGGGCACTTGGGTTGAAGTCCATTGGGTGGCATCAGTTGATAACTGTAGGGTTCAGGGGTAGTGATGTGTGAGGCCTTAATATTCTTATGGCACCCCAAGCTTCAAGTCAGCAAATTAATCAGTCAGATATGTACCTCCAGAGCCTTTGTTGCTGCCTCTGCATTGTTTCCATGTGTGGTAGGGGCTGTCTTAGTTAGTTTCGCTGGCTATCCTCACCATATGTTTCGCTTACTCTTCTCCTCATTTGTCAACAGCATTGAAACCACCATTTTCCAGTCCACTTTAATTCTGAAGTACAGTCATAACGCACTCTGTTTCTTTCACTTCAGATCCTGCCAGACCTGCTGAATTTCTCCAGCACTTTCAGGTTTTAGTGAATTAATGTTTAAAAATAAAACAGAGGAGCAGCAATCACAGTTGGATTGTTGTAAATGATTCATAAACACGTTTCTCCTTTAAGTTTTTATATTGAATATCCTTTAAAGCTGCAGCCCTATTACTGAATGTCATAGGTGCTTCAGAAACAGAAAGTGATGGAGAAGCTCAACAGGTCTGGCACCACCTGTGGTGAGAGAAACAGAGCTAACACTGAGTCCAGAATATCACTTCCTTAGAACATTTTACTCATGTCTTTATGTACAGCTACAGTAAAGTGTTGCTCCTTTTATATTCCATTTCTCTTACAATAAATGCCAAACTTCCAATTGCCTTTGTCACTTGCTGCACCTGTATGTTGACTTGTGTGATTTTCAACTTCAATCATCTGATTTTAATACCTGGGACCTTATGGGTGAGGAAGAGTCACCAGACTTGAAACGTTAACCCTGATTTTCTCCTCACAGATGTTGCCAGACCTGCTGATCTTTTACAGCAACTTCTGTTTTGTACCTTATGGGCTAAAATAGTTTTAGAGAATACACACATTGACTTTGAATGTACATGGTAATCAGTTGACCACAGGTGAAACCAATGTGAGATAAACAAAAAGCAGGCTGACCTGAAATTAACATTTTCAAAAGGTATTGAAATCCAGCTCTGAATTTCCTTCATGGAAAGGTTTCACGTCTTGGAGAAGGAAATGTAATTATTTACGTTGCAACAAATCATCTGGTTTGGAAAGCAGTGAATACTGCGTTGGAAATACATGAATGAACTGTATTACAAGCAGTTGCTTTGGTAGAACAATATAGACAAAGATGGAGGAGCAAATTACTGCAGATGCTGGAATCTGTACAGAAAACAAAAAAATGCTGGAAATCACAGTGGGTCAGGGAGCATCCGTGGAGAGAGAACAAGCTAACATTTTGACTCCAGATGACTCTTCATCGAGTCGTCTAGACTTGAAACTTTAACTTGCTCTCTGATCTGCTGTGATTTCCAGCATTTTTGTTTCCAGAAAGAAAGATGGATTTTTAACGGAAACTGGAGAGGTCTTGATCACTCTCCATTGTTTCTCTCAATGTCTCCCAAAAACACAAACTATGAATAAAGTAAGTTGGAGAAACTTCCATTCACTGAAAATACAAATATATCTGCAATATTCTCTACTGCTAAGGATACAAGACATCAATGAAACAATTATGGTCTCAGGTTAAAATCAAGATAAAATCAACGACATTTTAATGATTTTCAAACTGCATTATCTTTGTTTTAATATAGATTACTGTCACTTTTTAAAAAAATATTACGTGTGTGTGTGTGTGTGTGTGTGTGTGTGTGTGTGTGTGCAATTAATGTTGTGTCTTTATTATTTTCATGGGTTTAGCAAGCAGTAACATTGCTTTCCTTTTCAGTCAGGAAAACCTTGAAATGGATTCCTTAATTGATTCTGATGAAATACCAAATTCCATATCCACTTGAAGATGATCATCTACTCCAATGGGATGGGAAACCAAATATGTCACTGATGCTATATTAGGAACTATTTTGCAATGAAGACATTATGTTGTCACTGGCAGATTGTGATCCCCCACCCCACCCCATACCCCAGAATTATCTGTGGAAACTGACAGCTTTCTGGGTCTGCCTTCTTGGCAACTGGCCAACACGAATCATAGCCTGTACTCCTTTGGAAGGTACTGCAGGCTGCACGCACCAATATTGACAGCACTCTTCTCCCACTGGTGACCACTGGCCATTACCAACTTCTGACACTCTGGTGGTCCCTCCCAACTGAGGTGACTGTTGGTCCACTATTCCAATTCAGCTGGGGCTTCCTGTTAAGTTGTTGCACTTGAGAAGATGTCAGGACACAGATACCTTTAGGGTATGGTGCCAATATGTCACCATATGTTTCGCTTACTCTTCTCCTCATTTGTCAACAGCATTGAAACCACCATTTTCCAGTCCACTTTAATTCTGAAGTACAGTCATAATGCACTCTGTGAGAAGATCCTATCAGCTGCTGGAACTTTTGTACCATTTCTACCTCAGCTGATGCCACCTGATCCGCTGAGTGTATTTTTTTTGCCAGCATTTTGTCCTTTCCTTTCAGATTGCCAGCTGTTGTTTACTTCTGTATTGAACTTCTTTGTTGGGCGAAGTTGGTAAGTGTAATATGATTTCAATTACAAATCCTCCCATTCTGATATCATTCCCCTGCATTGACATCCGCTCAACTTAAACATCAATCCAATGTATAAAAATGGCAACAAGTGTGGAAATGTGATACACACACACATGAAAATATACCTACACACACAAAAAATGTGGCAAAAATGATGGAACTCCTATAAATACACAAAAAAACAGCAATGATCACATTGAGTGTCAGAATTGAGTGACCTGCCTGGGTAGATGTAACAGTTCTGTGCAATTCTATGGATGTGTTCTGATTACATTCTAGAAGCTGTTGCTTCCCCAGTACCTGTTTATAGATATCGATCTCAGTTGTTGCCAATTAACAGACAATGTGAGATCACAGAAACATTGGAGAGATAGATGCATTGCCTGTTCCAAGGCATAGTTCTGGTTTAGAGACAGAATGGTCACCAAAATGTGTACATGTTACCTGTAATATGCAATTAATAATCTTCACTTTCTTTGGTGCTTTGTGAGCACTACACTCTCAGGCAATGTATTTCACATCCTAACTGCTCACCACATTTTTCCTCATATCATTGTGCTTTTGCCAATTACCGTAAACGAGTGTCTCTGATTCTCATTCTTTCTGACAATGGGAATAATCCCTCTCTACAATATCTATTACATATCTGTCTGTCACTCTGACCTCTCACTGTTTTAAATGCTTCTACCAATCTCCAATTTCGGGTCACTGGACCAAAACGTTAACTCTGTTTTCTCCTCCACAGATGCTGCCAGACTTGCTGAACTTTTCCAGCAACTTCATTTTTGTTCCAGATTTACAGCATCCGCAGTTCTTTTGGTTTTTATCACACATCCATGAGATCCCTTTAGAAGGCAAAGCCTTTTATTTGTAATGCAATGGCAAACAAAAAAAAAGTTATATCTCTGTGTATTGCACCCCAGGGCAACTTGAACCTCATGTTTCACAGCTTGCTGACCCTTGTTCACAACTTATTCACAAAAAGTGAACAAAAGAAGAGAAGATATGTCTCAGGTGAAGGATATTTGTGAATAGCAGTATTATTACCAATGCACTGTCAGGGAAAATTTTGTTATGATTTGAAATTATTGAATTCAGTGTTGGGTCTAGAAGATTACAAGGTACCTTACTGAAAGATAACTTGCTGATCCCAAGTTGGAACAGCCTGAGGGACTGAGGACAGAGAGTCAGAGTAGGAATGGTGTGGAAAATTAAACAAATGTGAAATTAATGTTAGTGTGCATGTGGATTGTTAATTTCAGGCAACTGCGATTGTTTAGAGTGATTAGGAAAGCAAGGCATTATTGATTCATTATCGTTGAGAACTGAAAATTGAACAGTAAGATACCAAGCTTGGTGAATATCCTGACCATAGGATGTACAAAGTTTGCTGGTTGAAGGATAAAGGGATAGCTAAATGTTCTGCCTATGGCAACTGATGCTAAATCAGCACAATTTCAATTTAATATATACAAAGCTCATGCTCATTAAAATCTTATATTGCACCTACGTCTCGTACTAAACTTGTGCCTCCTTGTGACTGACTTACAAGTACCTAATGCAGAACTGATTCCTATTCTGTACTGGTTAGATAACTTCAGTTGAAACAATGTTAGTTAGCTGTAATTTGATAGAGCTCCTCAGGATTTACAAAGTATGAAGTTATTACATGTGAACCCAGTCAAAATGTAGAGTGGCTGTGGAAAGAGTAGTGTATGACCGCATTTGGAAAGGCAAATCAGGGCAGCACTTCTCCACTTCATGGTAAGGTCCTGGGGAATGTTGGCAAACAAAGAGCCCCTGGGATGCAGGTTCATAGCTCCTCAAAAGTGGAGCTGCGTGTAGACAGCATAGTGAAGAAAGTGAGATAACAAGGTGTGGAGCTGGATGAATACAGCAGGCCAGGCAGCATCAAAGGAGCAGGAAGGCTGATGTTTCAGGCCTGGACCCTTCTTCAGAAATGGCATTACTGAAGAAGGGTCTAGGCCTGAAATGTCAGCCTTCCTGCTTCTCTGATGCTGCTTGGCCTGTTGTGCTCATCCAGCTCTGCGCCTTGTTATCTCAGATTCTCCAGCATCTGCAGTTCCTACTGCCTCTATAAAGAAGGGGTTTGGTACACTTGCCTCTATTGGCCAGTGCATTGAGTATAGAAATCGGAATGTCATGTTGTGGCTGTGCAAGATATTGGTTAAGGCTACTTTTGTAATTCTGGTCTCCCTGCTATCAGAAAGATGTTGTTAAACTTGAAAGGGCTCAGAAAAGACTCACCAGGATGTTGCCTGGCTTAGAGGCTTTGAGTTATTGGGAGAGGGTGAATAGGCTGGTGCCATTTTCCCTGCAGCGTCGGTAGCTGAGGGGTGACCTTAGAGAGGCTTATAAAATCATGGGGGGAATGGATAGGGTGATTTGTCAAGGTCTTTTTCTCAGAGTAGAGCAAACCAAAACTAAAGGGCATCTGTTCAAGGTGAGAGGGGTAAGATTTAAAAGGGGCTTAAGGGGCAACCTTTTCACCCAGATGTTGGTGCATGTATGGAATGAGCTACCAGAAGAAGTGGTGAAGGCTGGTACAATTGCAACATTTAAAAGGCACCCGGATAGGTACATGAATAAGAAGGGTTTACTGGGATATGGGCCAAATGCTGGCAAATGGAACTTGATTAATTTAGGATATCTGGTCATCACGGATGAGTTGGATCGAAGAGTCCGTTTCTGAACTGTACAACTCTGTGACTCTATGTAATGTCCTCTGCTGTCCTCATGTAACCTGACAGAAATTTACTGAGGTGAGACAGACAAACATACATCTCAAAAACAGGCTTTTGGTAAGTCTTTGAGTGTTGCCTTAAGCAATGGACTATTCAGCTTCAAGAAAGGGAAAGTCAGTTGATCAGGAAGAAAGCCAAACCACATTGTAACCCATTTTACAACATTGTTAAGAGAACTACCGAGTATGAAGGGTCACTGATCACCTGCAGCCTCTGCAATACTAAGCACAACATATCCTTTGTGTCATGCCAAATTTAATACGTGTATTGACCATTTCCTTCAATGAGTTTTTCATACTGTGAGCAGACACATTGCGAAACAAAATGAAACACACCATGCATGTGTCATTGCAATCCAAAAATTACTGAAACTTGCATGAAATTTCAGTAAATTTTGAAATGAAACAAATGTTTTTGGGAGTGATTCACTGGCTGTTTTTTTCCACGAGAGACCCATGGCACACAAATGCTGAGCTTGCATTTCAAGTTTCATCAGTGTCAGAATGTTACAGTGCAGAAAGATAAATTTGCAATGCACACAAATGTGTCAGAATGTCACTAACTACAAATTGATATGGCACACAATATATGACAATACCTGCCTGAGGAATAGGCTGTTGCCAGATTTCTGTGTTCACAGTATGATTCTATAGAGCCCATAAATATGCTTTGCAATTGGGGGTAGTTTAAATCTGTGGCACAAATACAGGAGGGTGCATCAGACAAATTTGACCACCCCAATGATTCTATCTCAAAACCACTACCTTTAAGAAATCTGTTCAGTGAGAGTAATTAAAAATAAACACACAAAACCTTGGGAACATCACTCTGTATAGTGTTAGACTTGGCTCAATGGGTAACATACTTGTCTCTAAATCAGAGAGTTGAGGGTTCAATCTCTGCTCTGATGATTTGGTATGCATTGTATATACTGATATTCTAGTGTGGAACTGAGGGAATTCTGTCTTTTGCACACAATATGAAACTGAGTTCCTGGCTTTCATTTTGGTTGGACATAGATCCCATGCTATATTTTATAACAGAACATGGAAGTCAAATATTTGTCCCCTCACCAATATCATGACAAAAACATTACCTGATCTTATTACAATGCAGTTTGAAGGCTCTTAGTGTGTAAGAATTGGCTTCCACATTGCCAACAGTGACTACACTCTGTAAGTATTTCACAGGCTGTAAAGTGCTCTGGGACATTTCAAGATTATGAACCTCATTACATTAATATAAACTTCACAACACTATTTACTCATGACAGACTGATTACCACTTGAAGCAGCAAAATGAATAAACACTTAACATCTGAAAATGACCTAAAATTAGTGTCAAAGAAAGTAAATTTCCACTCTTTTGCATATTAATATATTAATGGTATACATTCAACTTGATGCAGCCCCAATTATTTACCTGGAACATTACCTATTGTGTATTTAGAAAGAAGTTAACATATAGAAGATGATGCAAACCCACATAGATTACACAGGCAATGCACACAAATTATTTGTGAGAAAAATGGCACGTTCTGTAAAATGCATCAACATGCACTGCTGCAATATTTAACACTGACTACTTGATGATCATTATAGCATGCTATTTATTCTATGTTTTCAATGTATAGAGTTACATGTGATGTACAGCAGAATTTATACACAGTTAATTTTTTTTGCTACTTAATAGCCCTATTTACATGAACAGTGCAGTCCTAATAAAAGTTTCTGCCAATAAAGTTCAACACACTCAGCTGATATAGAGCAAAAATAAAATAATTCCACATGATATAAACCATCATCTCCACCATTCCGTGTGATTAGCTTGTGATGCTAAGTCACACAAGCAAACAACCCCAGGAAAACCATAAACAATTACCTCAGTTACGTTGAAAGACTGCTTGGTGCTACCAGAGATTGCTAATTGAATAACTCCTACCTCAGACATAAACAGTTACCTCACAAATTCAAAACACTTTCTTGTGCTACTGCTGTGCACACAATAAAGTCAAGCTAATTTTATTTTCTTGTTTCTTTATACTCTTTTGTAACAAATGGCAATAATAGGCTCCAGTTAACCTAGTAAACTGAATGAGACACTACCAGGAAAATTTTCATTTTTGCCCTAAAATAAAATCAAGCATTGCTTGGCTGGTATCCAAGTGTAGCAGGCTGGCTCACCCGCTTCTTTCCCGATGTCCAAACTGATGGAGGGTTATTCAGGCAGATTCTGTGAAGGATGATTCATCCCAATCTATTTACTTCTCCACGATCTGGAAAAGGAGTGATGTAGAGTGAATTAGAATCCCTACAGTGTGGAAACAAGCTCTTCAGCCCGACACGTCCACATCGAACCTCAGTGCATCCCACCCAGACCCATTCTCCCTATAACCCACCTAAGCT
Organism: Stegostoma tigrinum; assembly: GCF_030684315.1. Taxonomy (NCBI): domain Eukaryota; kingdom Metazoa; phylum Chordata; class Chondrichthyes; order Orectolobiformes; family Stegostomatidae; genus Stegostoma; species Stegostoma tigrinum. Next base: position 18,032,443 of record NC_081375.1, read on the forward strand.
ACACATCCTGAACACAATGGGCAATTTAGCATGGCCAACCCACCTAGCCTGCACATCTTTGGACTGTGGGAGAGAACCTGAGGAAACTCACGCAGACATGGGGAAAATGTGCAAACTCCACACAGACAGACATCCAAGGCTGGAATTGAACCTGGGTCCCTGGCGCTGTGAGGCAGCCGTGCTAACCACTGAGCCACCATGCAGCCCATTGAAGAAAGATGTAAATCAGACAAAAATTGAAAATGACACTTTTGTACACCGGACTTGTAGCTAATAGAGAAAGGCATATTGATTGATTGTACATTTAGATATATCACATTTCAATGCAAAATTTTCACAGATTACATGTTACTGCTGAGCCCTTTGAATCTTAAATAACAGCATTACATATGTATGAATAATTCTCCCCTTTTCATGATCTCTTTTCATGATCCCCTTTATGCTTGCGAGTTTTGCTTGTTAGGAGTTTTTAAGTCAATTGCTCCTCAACTATTTAAACTTCAGAAGATCTGTTCAGCTGCAATCAGCAAATTAAGTGATCCTACTAACTTCATTTACATTCTTCTTCCAAGAATATTTTCGATGTTGAGGTACCTTGCAAGTCAAAACTTTGAATGTAATGCATCCATACTGGGGTTGTAACACAATAGAATGAAAATAAGGCTTACAGAGAACCATTTAAATAACGAAGCATGCAAAAATCTTTTGTAAAACTACAATGTTATTGCCTCATAGACTAACTTAATGTTTAAAGCAAATTTTGCCCACAATGACTGTCATTAAATTTTAGGTTCGGGGTGTATGTGATGACCTAGTGGTACTGTCGCTGGACTGTTAATCCAGACAATTGGATAACATTTTGGGGTCCTGGGTTTGAATCCCACCACAGCAGATGGTGGAATTTAAATTCAATAAAATATCTGGAATTAAGAATCTAATGATGGCATGAAGCCGTTGCTGATTGTTGGAAACGGGTTCACTAATGTCCTTTAGGGAAGAAAACTGCCATCCATATCTGGTCTGACCTACATGTGACTCCAGACCCACGGCAAAGTGGTTGACTCTGAACTGACTTCTGGGCAATTAGGGATGGGCTATAAATGTTGCCTAACCAGCGATGCCCACATCCTGTTAATGAATAAGGGGAAAAAAAGGAAGGAAATGCACTGAATATTTGTCTTTTTTTCCATCCTCATTTGCAAGTGCTGGGCCATGAACATCCGTTGGATTTCTCCATACCTATGGGGAAAGTACTGCAGCAGTTTACCATTGCCTTCTGCAGGGTGGCTGACCAGGAAATTCTCCTGCTTTCATGCCTACCAACAGGAGTACTGGAAGGATTTACAATCTGATCATCAACTGTTTGGCCAAGGTAGTAGGCCAACATGGCTTGGTATATGAGAAATTCAAACCAAGAGCTTCTTGGCCAAAAGCAGGGACATTACAACTGTATCATAAGATCCTCATTATGAAAGGATATTGAGGACAAAAACAGGCCTTATGTCCCAAACAGTTCATGCCACATTTCTGCTCTGGTTTTCTCTCAACAAAATGATCCTGCAGTCGCTCCTCCCTCTAATCCGTCACTTGAAATCATTAAGCTTCATCTGTTAGATCATTTCCATTTTAAAAAATTGTCATGATGAGCACATATTTTAATCTATTTTAGCTAGCTGTAGTGATATGAAGGTTGGATGAATACAGGTATTAGATTAGATAGCAATGCAGTGGAGAGGTAGTGTTATAGTGATAATGTCACGAGACTAGTAACCCAGAGTCCCAGGTTAATGTTCTGGGGCCATGAGTTCAAATCCCACTCTTAGGATGCAATACAACTTTAATGTAACATGGGCTATGTAACCACTGTCAATTGGCATAAATCCCATCTGCTTCAATTATGGTCTGTAGGGAATGAAATCTGCTGTCTCTTGACCTAGTCTGGCCTACATGCGATCCTGACCCATAGTAGCATGACTGACTCTTAACAGCTCTGGATAGCAAATGCAGGCCCAGCTAGTGATGCCCACATCCTCTGAATGAATGAAGGGAAAAGTCTGTGATGCTGACACAGTGAAAGCAGAAGAAAATCAGCCACCCGAAAACCTGAGCAAGACCTGACACCTGCAGGGCAACCTCTCAGCGAGAGTAGAAGACAGAGCAACAGGCATCTATTGAGGCCAAACACCTGTCGGAGGGAACCACCCCTGAGTTGACTGTCATCTATTTTAAAAATAACTGGATGATGAGTATTGGTCAAGGCTAAAAAGAGATCTAAACAGATTGCTAAATAAGAAAGATAATTTTTAAATAATGCCACATCTCTACTACAAATCTTCTCAAAACTCGCTAACATCTCTACTGCGAATCAAGAAATAAAAATATTCAATTTTTGAGAAACTACAGTGGGCATGTTGAAAACTTACAATTGTTGTTTTCTGAGACAGCAACTAAAATTCAAAACTGTCAGTGGCATTCTGTTGAGTGTGATGCATAAACTAAACTTTGAGTATTAAAATAAATAGATCTTCGGTGTATGTGACTGTCAGTGTGCAATTGCCATGCCATATTACTGACAGTAACCTGGTGGGTATTTGATAGAACTGCCACAATTCTTTTGGCATTTTCTGAAGAAAAAGTTAAAATCGCCTTTTGAGGTCTTTGATCCAGTCAGCAAAGGTTCCAGGCAAGATTACAGCCACATGTCTAAAAATATAAACACAACGTTACGAGTAATGATTGATGACTAAGTAGATTTGGAATTGTCCACTCTACCAAAGGGCTTGGGGCAGAGCAATTTATCATTGTTCTGTGAAGTAAAACAAAAAAACTGACACCATTGCAGACTTTTTGAATACAATTTACTTTAACGTAATCAGCGCTGGAAGCAAATATCCAAAATAACACCATCTGCTGAAAATGTAGAATCCAAGTAGGGAAAAAAAATGATTTACACTCAGATACAACCTGAGCCATTGAAGGCCCAGGGGAATCATTGCCCTATTTTTTTTAACCTTCCTAATTCCCTGTTATTTTCCTCTTGTCACCTGTTGAGAACCATAGGGATGACAACACAATGTTGCTAGCCAGTCCTTATTTTTGCAATTGTTACCCATTTATCTGCAGTTCTCATATTCATTTTTAAGGGACTGGAAGGCTTACATTTGTGCCTTGCCTTTCACAGCCTCAGGGTGCCTAAAGATGCTGTACAACCAATATGTAGTCAATGCTGTATTTTGGAAACATATAGCCGTTGGTGTATGGCAATTTTCAAACAAGCATACTACCACAACCAAGAGTTAGTGTATTTTGAAATAAAGGTTAACGGCTGAATCTTATCTGTTTTTGGCTGTCTGACTTGCAGGGAATTTATGAAAGAATTTCTGCCTCTCAGCAAATTCGTCTCATTAACTACATGCCTCACACCATGGCATCTGTCAAGTAGGCATCTTGTGCCACACCCAGAACAACTCTTTGCTCAGTGGATATCCTGGAATTCACCAGCATCCCTTGTGCCCATCGCACACCCGTTCAAATACTGCCAGACCAGAGGTATGCAGTTCCTGACATTTACTCCAGCTAAGGAAGAGAGGGAAAACTAGTGGTCCCGTTTGTGGACAGAGACCTGGATGTCCCGCTGGAGAAGATGGGGTTGACTGGGACTTCGACTTCTCTCTTTACCAGCAGTGTGGATCACAACAACAGAGCACGCCAGCCTGAGATTCCCACCTGGGTCACTGCAGTTTCTACAATCCAGCAGAATGTTCTCAACTGCAGATAAAAGGTCAATGACCTTCTCCACGCCAGCAGCATAATCATCACCATCTTCTCTTTGATACCTCCATGCAGTCTGGGCTCCTGCACCCACCTTCCACCAAGGCTCATATTCTGGCACTCTCACTAATGGCTGCAACACCTTTCCTCATTCACTGCCACACACTCCAACTCCAACTGCACTAACCCTGTATGCCCTCTACGCTGGCCTCTCACTTGCTCGGGACACCTCCCCACCTGTGCCAATAGCTGCACGCTCACTTTCATCTCCTCTAATAGCTGCCTCTCTGTCAGTTCCAGGAGGAAAACAGCCTGCAGAATGGGGTAGAAAGAGCCAAGATAGCTGGTGCGCTGCCTGAAGTTTGGTTGTTCACTGCTTATGTGGAGACCATCTTGACTCTGTTTTCCAATTGGATGAGTGATCCTATTCAAGCCCCTTGACTGTTACCAGTGGCTGCCCTTGACTTTACGCAGTGGGACCCTTGACCAAAGGCTATTGTCCTGTCCTTGACCTAAGGCCTGCTGACAAACTTTTTTTTTGACTTTGTGCCTGTATTAATTGGCAATACTGAAGCAGTATGAGTCTGAAATCTCTTGCTGTGGAGGCAAAGTGCAAAAAGTCAATGCAAGACTCTTCATGGCTGGGATATAGTGAGTATCAGGTCAGTCAAGGTGAGTGAGCACTATGGAAGTAAGTGATAAGCCTGAAGATGCAGTCTGGTCCAGTCCCTGAGCTGGCATGTGTTCCTGAGCACACATTGTCCAAGCTGTGGCATTACAAATGATGGGTGGCCGCACAGCCCAAGATGCAGCATTCAAGAACAAGAGCATTCAGCAAATGGATTGCAGATGTGCCATGAATGTTCTGACAGGCTGCCACATGTCAGATGTTACTGACAATGGATATGCAATCCATGTGGCTGGTGCCCATGGAATGTGCGCTGATATGTTGGGGACTAGTTTCCAAAATGGTGGTCCTTTGAAGCAGTCAGCAAGCTGAATTCACCAGGCACACACTCTGCCTTCCATGTTGAGTTTTCTCAATGTTTCCCTTTTTTATGAGTTTAAGGTAGAAACCTGAAAATAGTGAGGAGTGTTGAGCCATCAACAAGGCTTTCAAAAAGTATTAATGACCCCTTAATTATCAATGCCTCACCGTTTGTCAAAAGTGTAACAGATGAACAAGATGCTCCCAACTTCGAGATCAGCCTCACTGAATTTCTTGTCTGATTTCTGCTCCGAATCTAGCCAGAACCCATGTGACACACGCCCTTATCAGGCTCCACTCAAACCTTTTGTAGATAGGAAAGTATGGAAGTCAAAATGCCCCTTTTCATCTTTGGAAATTGCTTTTCTCTTTCCCTACTGTGAGGAGATGCAGTTGCATCCTCCTCATCGCCCAAATGGTGAAAGGTGTCATTAATTAAGCTATTGACAGTTATTTAACAGTGACCAGTTGATTGATACTCAATTTGGGGTCTACCAGCACCAGTCTTCATTAATGGCCTGGGCTAAACACCGACCAAACTGTTCCTTTGCAGAGCTGAGTTGAGCATGACTGACAACAAAAACAGAAGTTGCTGGAAAAGCCCAGCAGATCTGGCAGCATCTGTGAAGGAAAAAACAGAGCTAACGTTTCGGGTCCCTTCCTCAGAACTGTTCTGAGGAAGGGTCACCAGACCTGGAACATTAACTCTGTTTTTACCTTCATAGAGACTGCCAGACCTGCTGAGCTTTTTCCAGCAACTTTGTTTCTGTACCTGATTTACAGCATCCACATTTCTTTTGGTTTCTTATGAGAATGACTGACTTTGATACCGAAGAAGGATTTGACTGGATGTGGCACAAAATAATCTGAGCTAAAATTAAAATGAGAAACTGAATCAGAACAGCCACTTTTACAAGGAAGATGGTTGTGATTATTAAAGGCCAATCATCTCAGTGCCAGAACATTTTGTACAGAAGTTTCTTAGAGCAGTGTCCTAGTCTCAAATATCCAACATTGACATTTTTGCCACCAGAAGGTCAGAAGTACGAATGTTCATTGATGACTGCACAGTGTTCAGTTCCATTCGCAATTGCTCAGATAGTGAAATAGTCTATAGTCCTTATCCACCAAGATCTGTACAATTTATAAGCTTGGGCTCAACTGTGATGTGCAATATTGCACTGCACCACTCTCAGGTAATAATCATTTCCAAATGTTTATTTCCCTCCATGCAATATTCAATTGAGTTACCATTGTCAAATGTTCAAATATTCGATTGAGTTACCATTGTCAAATCTTCCCCTATCAACGTCCTAATAGTCACCAGAAACTTAACTGAAACAGTCATTATTAAGATATAAAGAGTTTTGATCAATTTATTTTGAATATATTTCAATGAACACATATTGTCATTGATTACTTGAATGGGTTTCTGCCATTAAATTACCTGCTGGACACAATTTCAGTCAATGGAAAAGTCCAAGAGCAAGGAGGTGATGGGAAACTTTCCATTGCGCTTCTAGATAGTAGAGGTTGCAGTAATAGATTATGCTATTGAAGGAGCCATGGTGAGTAATGACGATACATCTTGTAGATTGTGCTCACTACTACCATTGTGCATTGATGATGGAAAGAATGAATGTCAAAGGTGATGGATGATGTGCCCATGAAAGAAGTTGCTTTGGCCTGGAGGGTGTTGAGTTTATTGAGTGTTGCTGACTGTAACACTGCCATTATTTAAATTTAAAATTGTGCTGTAATTACTTTAATGTGTATAAGGTCCTTAACATATCCAATATTTATCGACCCAAGTATCGTTTGGCTGTGATAACTCCCATAGGAATTGGTCTTCAACCTTTTGGCAGTCAATTCTGAATTTTGTTAGTCTCATTAGACAGTGAAGTCTGGGAGGGAAATGAGTGAGTACTGTATGAAACATTTAAAAATATGCTAATAATATTTCAAAAGTGTGATTGGGCATACGAATGAGAAACAAATAACAGGAGTGTTTAAAATTTATAAGGAAATAGTTTGAGAAAAACAAGTGTCAAGAAATTTCATTTCTGTAATAAGGTATCACGTTGTTGGGAACATCTCCAGTGCACCTTGGTCGTGAAATGTCTTGTGTGTGGAGCGGAATGTGAAGTCAGTGGAAGCTGCAGAAAATGTGCAACCAAATTAGTTAATAACTTGCAGGCACAATTCCAATCATAAATCTACTCTGATAACTAAACGCTGTCAAAGTTAGCATTCTTATATGGGAAAACTGCAAACTTAAATATAAACACCCAACTAGGGAACAGAATTTCTTCAAAGTACTGGTGGTCTAAGACTTAGAACTCATCGACTGGTTAGTGTGCTTCTATAACATTGTTTTGATCATAATTTGAATTACTCCTACAATAAGGAAAATGTTATCATACAACACAGAACATAGAACATGACAGCGCAGAACAGGCCCTTCAGCCCTCGATGTTGCGCAAAGCTGTGAAACCAACCTGAAGCCCATCTAACCTACACTATTCCATCATCATCCATATGTTTATCCAATGACTACTTAAATGCCCTTCAAGTTGGCAAGTCTACTACTGTTGCAGGCAGGGCATCCCACGCCCTTACTACTCTCTGAGTAGAGAGTGTCAGTCTTAATATTTTTAAAGCTATTTAATACATGTGTTAAAAAGTAATAATTTGTGTTGCATAATGCCAAAAATGAAGTCTAATTTTGTTTGAGGTCAAAGAGCTTAGGTAAAAACATATCCTCACTATCTAAGCAAAGCCCGTTTTAATGCAAGATAAAAAAGTGTGGAGCTGGATGAACACAGCAGGCCAAGCAGCATCTTAGGAGCACAAAAGTTGATGTTTCAGGTCCAGACCCTTCATCAGAAAAGGGGGATGGGGAGAGGATTCTGAAATAAATAGGGAGAGAGGGAGAGGCGGAGGGAAGATGGATAGAGGAGAAGATAGGTGGAGAGGAGAGTATAGCTGGGGAGGTGGGAGGGGATAGGTCAGTCCGGGGAGGACGGACGGGTCAAAGGGGCAGGATGAGGTTAGTAGGTAGGAAATGGAGATGGTGAAATCGACATGGATAACATTGGGCTGCAGGGTTCCCAAGCGGAATATGAGTTGCTGTTCCTGCAACCTTCAGGTGGCATCATTGTGGCACTGCAGGAGGCCTAGGATGGGCATGTCGTCTAAGGAATGGGAGGGGGAGTTGAAATGGCTCGCGACTGGGAGGTGCAGTTGTTTATTGCAAACTGAGCGTATGTGTTCTGCAAAGCGGTCCCCAAGTCTCTGCTTGGTTTCCACAATGTAGAGGAAACCAAAACAGGTACAGAGGATGCAGTATACCACATTGGTAGATGTGCAGATGAACATCTGCTTGATGTGGAAAGTCATCTTGGGGCCTGGGATGGGGGTGAGGGAAGAGGTGTGGGGGAAAGTGTAGCACTTCGATTGCAGGGGAAGGTGCCGGGTGTGGTGGGGTTGGAGGGCAGTGTGGAGCAAACAAGGGAGTCATGGAGAGAGTGGTCTCTCCGGAAAGCAGACAGGGGTGGGGATGGAAAAAAGACTTGGGTGGTGGGGTCAGATTGTAGATGGCAGAAGTGTCGGAGTATGATATGTTGTATCCGGAGGTTGGTGGAGTGGTATGTGAGGACTAGGGGGATTCTGTTAGGGCAGTTATTGCGGGGTTGGGGTGTGAGGGATGAGTTATGGGAAATGCGGGAGACACTGCAGGGGGGAAGTTGCAGTCCTTGAAGAACAAGGACATCTGGGATGTATGGGAGTGGAATACCTCATCCTTGGAGCAGATGCAGCAGAGACGAAGGAATTGGGAATAGGGGATGGAATTTTTGCAGGAAGGTGGGTGGGAGGAGGTGTATTCTAGGTAGCTGTGGGAGTCCGTGGGCTTGAAATGGACATCGGTTTCTAGGTGGTTGCCTGAGATGGAGACAGAGGGGTCCAGGAAGGTGAGGGATGTGTTGGAGATGGTCCAGGTGAGCTTGAGGTTGGGGTGGAAGGTGTTGGTGAAGTGGATGAACTGTTTGAGCTCCTCTTGGGAGCACGAGGCGTAGCTGATACAGTCATCAATGTAACGGAGGAAGAGGTGGGGTTTAGGGACACTGTAGGTGCAGAAGAGGGACTGTTCCATGTAACCTACAAAGAGGCAGGCATAGCTTGGGCCCATACAGGTACCCATGGCCACCCCCTTTTTCTGTAGGAAGTGGGAGGAATCGAAAGAGCTTTGTTATCTCGGATTCTCCAGCATCTGCAGTTCCCATTATCTCTGATCACAATTTTAACCTCGTTTTAATGTATTGGCATTTGCATTTTTAAAAAAAAATGGGCAGGCTGTAGCATTGAAATCAGTTTGCATTTTTATTGAGCAATTCTCCAATCAACAACATTCAGTCAATTCAATGCCTTCCAGGCCAATGTAGTTCACTTCATAGGCAATGCATCCACCACCATTAACATGCATTCCCTCCGCTACCAATGCACAATGGTACAAAACTGCAGTTTGACATCACCTCCATGTTCTTGTACTATATGCCCCCATAAATAATGCCACTTTATTAACTGTTCTCTCCACATGTGCCACCACCTTCAATGAACTGTGCACACATATACACAGGTTCGCTGCTTCTGGGATAATGGAAACTGCGGATGCTGGAGAATCCGAGACAACAAAGTGTGGAGCTGGATGAACACAGCAGGCCAAGCAGCACCCCAGGAGCACAAAAGCTGACCTCTCGGGCCTAGATCTTAGCATTATGCCCTTTAGTTTGTATTGTGTTTCAGTTTATTTTACCTATCAAAACACATCACATCACACAGTGAACCTCAACTACCATCTAGCCATGCACTCCACAAATTTGCCTATGTCCTTTCAGGATTCTACATTGTCCTCCTCACAGTTTACAATTTTTCCAATTTTTATGTCATCTGCAAATTTTGAAAATGTACCCTGCACACCAAGATTTAGGTCATTTATATGTATCAGCAAAAGAGTGGGTTACAAATCCAAACGCTCGGGAATTTTATTACAAACCTTCTTTCAGCCTGTAAAATATCTATTAACTAATACTCTTTGTTTCCTATCACTAAGCCAATTGTGCATACATGTTGCTACCGCCCCTTTCATTCCATGGTCTATAATGTTCTCATAAATTTGTTGTGTGTCCTTTTCTAGAGGTCCAAATACATGACAAAAACAATGTTCCTCTCATGAGCCTTTCTGTTACCTCCTCAGAAAGCTCAAGAATGTTAGCCAAGTATGATTTCCCCAACAAAAATCCATGGTGACACTTGCTAAGCAACCCACTATATTCATGTGACTTCAAATTCTATCCCAAATAATTGTTATTAGAAAATTTCTAGCAGCTTCTCCACCACTGAAGTTAAAACAACTCATCCATTATTACTGACCTTATCCTTACAACATTTCTTGAACAAGTGCATAATGTTCGTAATTCTTCCAGCTTCCAGTTGAGGTAATGATACGCTTCTGAAAAGTTTACAGGTATTGGATATCGTAGAAATCCTACAATGTGGAAACAAGCCATTCAATCCGTCAAATTCACACTGACCTCTGAACAACATCCACCCCTCTACCCTATTCCTGTAACACTGCATTTCCTGTGGCTAACTCACTAAGCCCACAAATCCTTGGATTGTGGGAGGAAACCAGAGCACTCAGAGGAAACCCACGCAGACAAGGGAAGAATGTGCAAACTCCACACAGACAACCACTCAAGGCTGGAATTGAACCTGGGTCTCTACGCTGTGAAGCAGTGGTGCTAACCACTGAACTCTAGTTTGTTCATCACACAAAAACTTTTTGACATTCACAGTTGGTTACAATGTGCTGAAACTACACTTTCTCCTGCACTAATCTTAGACGTTGCCTTTCAACCTAAGTAAGTCCAACAAGTTCATCTGCATTGGCATATAACAATAAGGAAACAAATGTTAATTGAAATGTTTCTGCCTAAAATTTCCAAACAAAACACACTACAGTAGTCTAGGAACACTAGTAATTTTGTCCATTAAATTTGCTTCGTATTTTGCTCTATTGATGAAATTTATTTTGATAAATTCCTAGTATAGCTAGAATTCAAACCTATAGCAGAAGGCTATGGTGCCGGGCAACTGAATGTAACTTATTATGTTTGAACCTGAGACTTTATTTCATTTAAAACATTTTCCCCAATTTTATATAGACAAAATAAAGCTCTTTGTGCCAGTTATCGCTGCAGATCAAATTCTCCAGAACTACAACAATACAAACAGCCTTAATTTACTTAGCACCTTTACCATAGTAAAACATCAATGCCTCTAAGTGCACTTCACGAAAACTCAATCAAAACAAAACCTGATCATGAGGCATAAAGTTAGTGACAAGACACTTGATTAAAGAGGAAGGTTTTAAGAAACGTCATAAGATATTACAGATAGGGAACAGATGGTTTTTGCTCCTGTTGACTGAACAAAGGCAGATGTGTTTTCACAAAGGAAAAGGTGTTTTAACACCCGAGCGCTGTAATTATTATGAATGGACAAAAGAGAGACTTTCTCATAAGAAATAGTTTAATGAAGGATAAACGTTCATTATGCAACACCCAATACGTATTTGCAATGCATTCACTCACACACTCATAGGTACACTCAAAAAAAGTGGTGATTAAAAAGGAGGTAGCATGTGCCTAAATCTTAAATGTTCACACATTCACTATCATGTTTGTTTCTTCCAGTTTGAAGTCTTGAAATGTTACTGAATGATGCTTCTTTTTTGAACCACTAAAGATATACTCTGCAGGTTGATGAAGATAGATTCAAAGTGGTTGACTGTGTACAGTAAGAGGTTTCTTTTCCTCCACTCGAGCTAAAGCACTGTTTAATCCCTTAATCAAAAATCTTAGTATGGCTTTTCAAAAAGGTAGATAAATGCTAAACCGAATTCTTCACTTATTGATGGATCTTAGCCAGGGTCCTGTTTCTTTGCTGGTGTGGATCTTATTTTCTCCCTCTGCTGTAAAAAATGTGCCTTATTAAATTAAACATCCCTAACTGGAAGCATTTTTTTCAGTCAAGCATCCTTGATTTTCTCACTGTCCTTACAAACAATCTTTGATGATTTGGTCACTATCGAACAATGGGGCACGAATTTCACCAATTCACATAATGTGTAATAGAACGTGTTTTTTTTCCCATGACCATTCTTTGGAATTCCCTTCCAAAACCAGAAGATCAGCAAGAAGTATTGTGAGCAAGCTCATTTAATGAATTAGATAAGGGCAGCATTTAATGCTGGAAAGCTTTGTTGCAGTTTCATAAATTATCAGAAATGTTCTGAAAGCACTTTAGTGTCTTGTCTAGACATGAAAGCTAGCTGCAAGACTTTGCGTAGTTCCATGTATATTGATCGTAAACTCTCTCACTCAATTTCATTGTGTTTCTAAAACAGAGGCTGAATAGCCTGAGGAATGACAATCACACCCAAGTTGTTGGTACTCTCCTTTTTCATGTTAAGAAAGAGTTCTACATTTCAATCAGAAGATTCTGATCAGATTACTCACAGTCCAGGACAGTGAGTGGAATGCAAATCATGCCCCTTCTTTCATGGCAGACAACTGTTGCATTCTGTGATTTTCACAAACTTTATTCCTATGAATATCCAAGCACATAAGGTAAGCGTGATGTTAGAGGTACAAGAGGTTTGGTTCCCAGGGTGGGGGATTGTTGTTGGATGCAGTGGTGTTAGGGGAGGGGATGATAATATGGGATCCTTGGGGAACAATGGTATGTCAGACTCCAGTTGGGCCGCGAGGAGGGAGAGGAGGCACTTAGCCTGTCAGGAGGGAGGGCTGCAGGTTCTGAGACGTAAAGGTCCTGGGAGGGGAGGGTGCAAGTGGGTGTGTCTTGTGTCCGGTGGCGATGCTGGTGATGGTAGAGCATTAGATCCTATAGTAGAGGTGCCAGGGATAGAGGGGGTGTCAGGTTGAAAGTTAGGATTGTTGTTTTGAGATTAAGTGGGAGGTGAAATGCGGGTGTGGTATGTTAGTGGGGAGGGGGGATTCAGTTTATTAATTATTCAGGAGTTAGACTAGTTATTTAACTGAGTAATTTTAGCCGGGTAACTACTTGCCTAACTGTGGGGGAGGCTTTCAGGTTCTCTAAGTTAAATGGATACTCTCATAGGGTTCCAGGTGGAGGTTAATGGTACAGTGAACCTTCAGTCTCCCAGGCAATTCCCTTGGAGTGTGCTGTGCGGGAGAATTTGTAGGGTCCACTTGAACAATTTCTAACTACACTGCAGAAATGGCGAACTAGTGATTGGAACATTTGAACCAACATGTCCATTCCTCATTTTCTTTTAAAGTAAAGTATTCATTTTGATTTGGTTTGATTTATTATTGTCACATGTACCAAGAGACAGTAAAAGATATGGCATTGTGTACTAATCAGACAAATCATACCTTATGTAGGTACAACAGGGTCTTAGAACAGAGTACAGAATATAGCATTACAGCTACAGAGAAGGTGCAGAGGTCTATTTGTACGCCTGACAACCATGGGGAAGAAGCTGTTCTAAAATCTGCTGGTTTGTGTTTACAGTTTTTTGTATCCTTTATCTGACGGAAGAGGGTGGAAGAGAGTATAACTGGGGTGGTAAGGGTCTTTGATTATGTTGGCTGCTTTCTAGAGGCAGCCAGAAGTGTAGACAGAGTCTATGGAAAGAAGCAGCCCAGCTTGTCCCTGCCTCCCTAACCTGTTCTTCCTCTCACCCATCCCTTCCTCCCACCTTAAGCTGCACCTCCATTTCCTAACTACTACCTCATCCCGCCTCCTTGACCTGTCCGTCTCTTCCCTGGACTGACCTATCCCCTCCCTACCTCCCCACCTATACGCTCCTCTCCACCTATCTTCTCCTCTATCCATCTTCAGTCCACCTCACCCTCTCTCCCTAATTATTCCAGAACTCTCTCCCCATCCCAGTCTCTGATGAAGGGTCTAGGCCCAAAACATCAGCTTTTGTGCTCCTGAGATGCTGCTTGGCCTGCTGTGTTCATCCAGCCCCACGCTTTGTTATCTATGGAAAGAAGGCTGGTTTTTGAGATAACAAAGTATGGAGCTGGATGAACACAGCAGGCCAGCTCCACACTTTGTTATCTCGGATTCTCCAGCATCTGCAGTTTCCATTATCTCTGGTTTTTGAGATGGACTGGGCTGCCTTCACAAGTCTCTGTAATTTCTTTTGTTATTGGGCACAGCAGTTTCCATTGCCAACTGTGTTGCTTCTGAAAATGATGCTTTCTATAGAGCATCTATAAAAATTGGTAAGAGCCATTATGAATGTGCAGAATTTCCTTACCCTTTGGAGGAAGTAGAGGCATTGGTGTGCTTTCTTGATTGTTGCGTCAGGATGGACCAGGATAGATCATTGGTGATATTTATTCCTATTTAATCTTTATTGAAACTGTCACCCACCATTGACCCTGACAGGGGCGTGTCCTCCACTCCCATGCCACTAAGCTGTCTGTCTCTTTCCTGTGGGGGTGGATGAACACAGCAGGCCAAGCAACATCTTAGGAGCATAAAAGCTGACGTGTTGGGGCCAGACCCTTCCCTGAAGCATCAGCTTTTGTGCTCTTAAGATGCTGCTCGGCCTGCTGTGTTCATCCAGCTCCACACTTTGTTATCTCGGATTCTCCAGCATCTGCAGTTCCCATTATCTCTGTCTCTTCCCTGTACTCTGTCTCATCATCATTTAAGATTTATACTGCAGAAAACCACTGGTCCACATTGTGGGAATTTGGCAAAGTAGGAAAAACAGGTGGAGAAGAGAGTTTAAAACAGGAATGGGCCGAGGTAGTTGAAGACATGGCCACCTGCAGAGACACAAAGGGAATCAGCAATATGCATGAGGTTAGAACATTTATCAAAACCCTATCCTGATGAAGGGTCATGGGACTCAAAATGTTAACTTAGCTTTGTCTCCACAGAAAATGCCAGTCCTGCTGAGATTCTCTAGTTGTATTTAATACTTGTTTCAGATTTTCAGCATCCACAGTTCTTTGTTTTTGTTTTGTTCACCATTTTATCGCATTGTCTGCAGTTCTCAATTTTGTAAACTTCACATTACTTTCTTGGTAGACATAGAAGCTTCTAAAAACAAAGTTACAGCTACTTTGTGGTAATGATGAAGACTTGTGAACTTGTTGCACAAAACTTTCTGGATCAATTCAAATGAGCCTTCATCACACCTAAATTCAGGAATGCCTATCCTCAACTCCAAATTTAAAATAGAAATGAATCATAATTTGCATTGGAATTTATTTTTCATTTTGCCAATACAGAGATCTTTAAACAGTCTTCATCCTCGACGTTTCTCCAGAGATGTCTGAGCACAAATAACAGATTTTCTTGTCATAATTCCAATGTAATCTTAGCAATACAGAACGTAGGATTTCACAATTTTTATCAAATGGTGATCACATTCCCATACAAGGAGCCTCATTGCATGGATGATAATCATGTGTGGGCAAATACAATATTAAATTTCTCTCAGGAAACTGATTTTCTAAATTTTACTTTCCAGTTTTCATATAATTCTTGAACTGGGGAAATGGATGTCAGCTCAGGCATACCAGTACTAGGAGCGTTATCTTCAGTTAATTGCACATCTAACTTAATAGTCAAAGTGTTATTTCAGCAAAACACTTCCTTTCCTTTCATAAATACTAGTTGCATTGTTACGCTTCAGTTTCATTTTAACAAATACTTTTAAATTGGATTATTTGTGAGATTAAATGGCCGTGAGAGAATTGCAAAGCTTGAACCAGCATCCCATAAACAGGATGAGAAAATCCAGAGACCAGAATGGCTGGGTGATTCCTGTTTCAAAACAAGTAAATTAGGAATAATAGTTAAGTGAACTAAAAGGTTATAAACCAAATAGTATTTCCATCAATTCAGGTACATTAATAACACATGGGCAATAAAATATGTTCATTTTGAATTTGCTGCACTGTCACCAGCAGTCACTTTACAGTCCTTGCAGTTATTTAATGATCCAGCTCATTACAATTCCATCCAATTTATTATGTTCTCTTTAGAAGTGTAATTAACTGGATGTTAGTTAAAAGTGTTCCTGACATCTATTAGTTGTGGCATTATGTGACATACTGAAGTGCGCCCGAACAAGAGAGTATGGAATTTGGACAAGTTTATTCTAAACATATGTTACTACTGAGTTACATGTAAGAAACAGAGGCATTGAGGAGTCCTTTGGGTGTCTCGTACTTTTGGGTGGGTGACAGAAAATGCATATGCCCCACCCACACAACAGAATCAGTCCCAGCCAAACCAACCAAAGAGGGATTAAAACAGACAACTTAAGCTGTTTGGGTGTTAGGCCAAGCGTTCTCTCTCTTGTGCTCCATTATTTGTCAATATTGTGACTTGTGAAACCTTAAAAAATTATCACAAATATGCAAGAAGAGTTCTTATTTTCTCAGTCACAAAAGCATTCTTTAAAATGTGCTTACAATTTCTAAATAGCAACCAGAGAGAGGATCTGTGTGTGCCTGTGTGTGTGTGTGTGTGTGTGTGTGTTTGTGTGCGTGTGTGTGTATGCGTCTACATACACCTATTCAAAAGAACTGGCAAAATAATCTCTCTGCAAGCTGTAATTTTATAGGAAAGACCCCGGCAGCACGATGTGAAGAGAGAAAACAAATGCTTCACTGCAGTACGGTTCTTACAAGGCCTTGTTAACCCCAATAGAGCTACAGGAAATTGGCACCACAAAGTCCCGCGAAGCATTGTTCCATGATTCAGATAAATTCAATTATAACCTATTTAATCTGAACCAATTTAAATGATTTATGGCCATTTTGCCAATTGTCAGTTATGTGCTTGTTCTTGCAATCTGCACAGACATATGTGAGTCATCCATATGTCACTATCACAATGCATTATGAGAGTGACGGAAATTACTGAATGCATGCTGGAACAAAGATTGTTTGTTTCAAGCTTTGTGATGAGCTAATATTTTAATATCCTGTTCAGTTTTATTTATAAATTATTATTGAGCAGAATTTGGAATGGAGAAACAACTTAACAGT
This sequence comes from Stegostoma tigrinum, assembly GCF_030684315.1. Taxonomy (NCBI): domain Eukaryota; kingdom Metazoa; phylum Chordata; class Chondrichthyes; order Orectolobiformes; family Stegostomatidae; genus Stegostoma; species Stegostoma tigrinum. The sequence continues at coordinate 18,049,333 of NC_081375.1, forward strand.
TTCACTGTAACTGGTTCCTGCACAGTGCTCAAACAGAGAAACTAATTTTACAGCTCCAGCACGTTGCACTGTATCATTTACTTGAGCTGTCTTCACTTTTAGTTGCAAATCAGCTTGTATGATAGATCTGAGAGTCTTTGGTTTGTAATTGAAAGTATTAAGTATTGCATTACTTTGAACAAAAGGTAAGGACAGACCAGACTCTGCCCTCAGCTCTGTGCTGGAAAAAGACCTTGATAAATTAAAATGGATGGGATTTTATAATGTTTTCTTAGCCACCACCAAAGAATGATTTTCATTGGACAGTTTCAAAATTGTGAATATGTTTCTTCAGTGAATTGTGTGCGCTTGTCCAGATAAAAGCTGGGGAATGAAACTTTTCCCATTATTGGCTTAAAGCACCCTTGATCAGCTATAATAAAAGCTCCTTTTGCTCGGTCCCACAATCATGCTTCAACTTCAATGTCAGCAGAATACTTTGATAACACAAGTGTGGCGCCTTCACTCTATGGCAAGGGAGAAGGTCTGTTTTCATCTGGGAACTTTACAGACAGCAGACAGAAGACGTTATATCAACCTGGGCTGAATTTGACACCTGGTCCCGGAGGTGGCAGTATCTAACCCAGTGCATTATCCGGTTCTTTCATGAATATGTCTTTTATAAATGTATTAATGATTTCACTACATAGAGCATACAGAGGAAATCCTGTTTCAGTCTTTCACATTTTACATGATGTGTTCATGAAGTTTGCAGTCGCTGATGAATATCAATAGATCTGATTTGCTGTAAGCCTTCCTATAAATGGGTCTGGAAAAACAGTAGTATAATATTAGCAGGGAATCCAAAGAAAATATGGAGAGGGTGGATTTCCTGTGTGCTCTCAGAGCAGCAGAATTATAAAATCTTCTTAAAGAAGGACTTTCAATTTTCACCACACCAAATATATAAAGAGAAATTCTCCTTCGTATTAGAATGTTTATGTGCATTGCAATATAAACCAAAACTAATTCAGCATAAATTTTGTATATTAATATTAGTATGATTTAATTTGACCAAAAAACATGCAGTGATGCTGAGAGCTCCGGAATAGGCAGCTACTAAACATGCACTTTATCTAAAGCTGTCATCTGTCAAGTCTTTTTCTGAAGAAGGGTCCCGACCTGAAACATCAGCTTTCCTGCTCCTCTGATGCTGCCTGGCCTGCTGTGTTCCTCCAGTTCCACTCTGCGTTATCTCAGAATCCAGCATTGGCAGTTCTTACTATCTCTGTCAAGTTTTAATTGTTTGTTCCTTGTGCAAGTCCCCTCTTGGCACGTTTAGAGAGTGAAAGCAAATGTGCGCTCGATCGAAAACACTGGAAGTGTGTTTGGAGACGTCGGAATCTGCCATGCACTTGTTACGTGTTTTTAGCTTGGTGTTCATCGGTGTTCCTCCATTAAGTTTGCGTAACTCTTCCACTTTATTCCAAATCTCACTAAAAATGTCAAAGGAAATGAATGAACTGATCGTTACAATTACTGACTGTCCTTCGAAGTATAATGATGGAATCATACACAGTGCCCATGTAACTGACACATCTCTAAAACAATAAACTATCAACTAATGGTGTAGATATAATGACAGCTTTGGACAAATTTTCTAAATGAACATAAAGAAAGCTACAGTGTTGGAGAAACCAAGATGATTCAGTAACTAATGCAGCTATCACGGAGAAGGCAGTGACAGATCACAGTGGTTCTCTAAGTATGCCGACCACCAACTCTGCCTTAATAACTGGGAATTGAGGTTATTCGTAATTTATTAGCAATTTAAGTAAATGATTGTGGTTGGACACTGGAAAGTGGCTTCTTGGTTGTACAGGTGTCTCAATCTTGAAAACGTTAAAGGAAACACAGGTGTAGATATTCCGGGGAACTCCCAGCCTGTGCATTTCCTTGATCCTCCCAAATCAATTCATGCAATTTTTGTCCTGTACGCTTTCATTTCTGGAAGACAGTGCAAGCATTTTAGATTAAAGTGAATTTGACATCAATTAGACTTGTGAGTGCATAATATCTAGGTTAGTGGTGGAGGGGCTTAGATTAGTTCATAGGTCAGTGCACATCGAGGGCCGAAGGGCCTGTTCTGTGCTGTATTGTTCTATGTTCTGTACGTTCTGGTGTGGCGGTCTGTACATTTTACCTGAAAGGTTTGACTCTTAGGTTTAAAGGTTAATGCGGCATTCTGCATAGTTGATGGGTTACTACATGGGTTAATAGGCTAGAGTGATATCCCCAACAAACATTTGCACCTCCTGTCATTGTTTCTACCTAACATTGTGTCCTATGCAGCAATGTCCCAACCAAGCACAGCCCTGCCCCAGCGTTGTAGTGTATATGGCACAAATATTTCAAATAATTTCTCAAGGAATAAAGGCATATTAACACAAGTTGCCATTAATTCTATATACATTTACTTCTTTCCTGTACTTTCTTCTTTTTCATGAATGAACCCATCTTTATGAATAACTTTTAAAATTTGATCTTAATGTTGGAGTTATAATTTTGAATAGTAACCTTGCAAACTTTCCATAGAAACTCTGTTCCTTCAGCGTCACAAAGATTCCAGAGTACAGGGGGCTCCATCACCACTGACGTGGGGAACTGTCAATCAAATCTCCTGACAGATTCCCTGACTGCAAATCAAATCTTCCGCATTTGTCGTGACAGCTGTTAATTTGATCATTATGGATCCCTTGAGCCTAATCATTAATATTTACTCAGACAGCAAATTTGCTTCAAAATAAGTTAGACAGACTGTCCTGAGATATCATCTGTAGGACAGTGCTCGAAGAATTATGAATGAAATCAGGGCATAAAAACTGCATTCATTCTTCACTGCGTCCACTGCTGGTTCTGCACCATTTCATCCAGCAGACCTTCAGATCCCAGCCTACAAAGCGGGGCATTGATTGTCCCTGTCTGCCATGTCTGGGGCAAATGTGAGGAACTGTGCGGAGCAGCTCTGGACTAAAGGTACTTGTCCAGGTACACAAAGGGCCTTTAAAGATGGCACTGGGGATGTAATTGTTTTGGCAGTCATCTGCTAAGTGGCAAGGTTTTCCAAGAATGACGGGCTAAAAATGGGCAATGGAAAACCCCATAGAAACAATGAGGCAGGTTTGATCAGATAGTGTGAGAATACATGTTTTCGCTCGCAGCAAAAAAAATCCAAAAACCTAACGCAACTCAGACTTCATGAAAATCAGTAAGGCTTAGCTGTTGTGTCAGAATCCAAGTGGCAGGAAAAGTGATCAGGTCAGCAGTGGGAAGGTAATGAAATTGACTGTTCCCAAGAGATCCACTTGCATCTAATTTAAATACCATTTGATGTGATTTATTCTACCTCCCTAAATCTAATGAACATTACATTTGTCCCATCAGTGACAACTGGTGATGTATATGTGGCTTCAGCAACATCACTGGGAGAGTTGCAGGGCACCAGATTGAAGTTGGAGATGTTTTCTCTGTGGAAAGGCTTGGTTGAGCTGAACGTCTGAGGGTCGGAAGCTCAGGCAGGAAATTCTGACCCCAGACGTACTGTATCCAAAATCTAAAGGGGCAGAACAAAATTAAAGTCCAGAGTGGCCATCCCTTAATGTGACATCACATATCTGAGTAGCGCAGGGGATGATCCTTCAGAGGATGTCGGCAATGGGGAGGCAGTGGAGGCATGAGAATGTTTCACTCTGTCGTTCTTCATCCTTGAGTGCCATAGAATGAGATGTGTGCAGTTGAACCAAATGTGCCCCTCACCTTGTGAAAGATTCACTGCAGCATCTTCTTGAATGTGGAGATCCACTGGGCCTGCTTGTTTTAACGTAGTACTGGAAAGCTGTTTAATGGTCTAACTAGAAGAGGCTTTTGTATTGAAGTAGAAGTTGTTTACTGCATGATTAGCAGAAAGATAGGGTTAGATTGATACAATAGATGTTCGAGAGATGATGAGGTCAAACTATGTCTCATTCTTCTGAGATGTTGACTGTTCTCCCTATCAGTCCAAATGACTTTATCATAGTGGGTATGGTTTATGGTGATCCTCAGTATTAACCCTCTCAGCCCCTCTCAGATTCCAGTTGAACCCATTGCTGTGATGAAACAATCTCGTCTGAGTGTACAGAGGGCTTCTCCCATCTAATTGGAACGTCCTTTGGTCTTGGAGCAAAAGAAGTTCACAAGGTGTACATTATAATGATGGAGCTTTCTTAAAAATGCCTGCAAGCCTATTTCCATCTCCTGCACAGGGCTTTTGAAAATGACGGCACCTCCTGACTGGCCATCAGTTGATGTGGCCTTCCTGATGTCAGACACAGCCCCTGCAATGTGATCCACACCAGATCCATGAAAGTTTCCAGACCTAGCAGCAAATGCCATGATGTTAGGATTAAATACAGCCCAAAGTTTCCACTCTTAGAGAAGGATTATAAATATACGGTCATTGCTAATAAAGCCAATAAGAAACATCAGCAAAAACATACTTCTTTCACAGAGAATGGTTAGAATATGGATTTAGCTACTACATGGAATAGTTGCAATTATTAACTTGATTGCATCCGAGGAGAAGTTAGAGAGAAGTTGAAAGAGATTTAGACAGATGTGTTGAAAGGGTTAGATGAAATTGACTTGGAAGAAACATGGATGGATCATGAGCCAGTCACCTGAATCTCCTGTTTTTGTGCTGTGAAATTCAATGTAATTCCATGTTCCTGCCTGTTTGTGTAGTTCATATGGAACACCACCCTAATTCTACATGTGAGGCAAGCAGGAAGTCTAAGTGGTCCCAAATTTCCTTGTTTGCACTATGTTACTTAGCTCCTAATTAGCTCCTTTCGTACGTGCCAAGTTCTTATTGGAACAAAAACCATTCCCAGAATAGCCCAGACAAAATGGGTTTAACCTGAAATGTGCCAAAAGAAACACAAAGTAGCAGGAGTGGGGGCTACCTCATATATGTTGTGTCGAATGAAAGGATTTCAAACCAGACACTACTTCATACTACTTCATTATCTTTGTGGCTATGAGCAGTTTAATATTGACATTTAGACATTATTATTATTTTGCTTAGGGCATTTATTTATTAATTGGAAAATTCCAGTTTTCTATAACCTTCTGCACTCTCACTGGACGCAGATGAAAGGCAGAAAGTGGATGCTGCCAGAATCCAACTCTTTATCACGGTAATGGTTTTATATAGAGTAGGCTTCATGAGTAATAATAGAAAAAAGATGTAATTTAAGTTAAGAAAATGTATCAGTTGACAAAAATAGATGTTGTAGCACAGTTTCACATTTGTGCAACCTGCCCCTTCTACATAAAATCTCAGACCTACAGGCATTTATGATTGAAATATTGTGATATCTCTGTGATGTTGCTGTTTGGATTACAGAATGAGTGTGAATGAGCAAGAATTCAATATTGTCTCATGCTAACTATCTGCTTACCACAGCAGAAATGAATACTAGACCATTTTCAGCTGCATGGGTCAAAGACTGAGAACATGAGTATTGTGTGGGTTAACAGTATAACCCAACACTAGGTTCAGCTGATCAATGTGATTTGCTGAGCACCTTTCCCTTTAATAAAAGAAAATCACAATAATATTTCAAATGCCAGTATTAAAATTGCACATAGTGATCAAGACACTGAAGGAGTATGAAGCAGTGTCTGGTTTGAAATCATTTCATTCTAATATAATTGTTCACAGAGATAATTATTTAGGAAATTGAAAGATTTTCTCAGCACGAAACTTTGCGCCCTCTTTTAAATTCACAGCAGTGATCTCAGCTGCATTTCACTGTTCCTTTACCTGAGATATCAGAAACCTTTTGTAGTTCTCAACCTTGGAGAGGCTACACTCGCAAAATTGAGTTCTTCAACCATTGATCCTTGAATGCCGATTGTTACCATTAACTTGTAACTTTAGATACTGTTGTCTATGCACAACAGCCAGATGTAGTGGCTACCTTACTGTACCTATTACCTAAAAAGGAGTAGGCCGTTTGACCCCTAAGATTATGGCTGATCTGATTGTGGTCTCAACTCCATTTTGCTGTCAGCACTCCTGTGGCACTTTGACTCCCTTGTCATCAAAAGTCCATTGAACGCAGCCTCCAATTCTCTCTGGGGTAAAGAATTCCAAAAATTAATACACTCTTGCAAAAAAATTCCCCTTCATCTTAATCCTAAATGGGAGAATCCTATTTTTCATAATGTATTCCCAAGCTCTAAACACTCCATACGAGCAAACATCTTCTCAGTATTCAACATGGAACGCAAATTCAAATTCCACCATATAATAGTTTGAGAGTTGAGCTTAGTTCAAAAAAATTCGAAAAAATCCAACAAGTTCACTAAGAGATAGTAAGAACTGCTAACCCTATCACCGATGCCCTTTACGGAAAGGAAGCTGATATCTTTATTTAGTCTGGATGTAACTCCAATTCCTTATCAAGATAGTTGACTCTTAATTGTTCTTTAAAGTTACTCAGTCGAATCAAATAGTATTGTCATGTTCTTTAGGACTTAATATTGAGTTCAACACCTTCAAGTTGTGAACCCATTCCTTCCCTTTCTTTTAGCATTGTTTGTTCTATTCTCTGTCATCCTCTCTCACCATCCCGGTGGGACCATCTGTTCTTCCCAGTCTGGCAGTTAGACACACCACTGTTCTGCCATTCTCATATTCTGATCATTTACTCTGAACTATCAACATCCTTTGCCCTTCAGCACCCCAACTAACCCCTACGTCACCTCTACTATTGCATAAATGCTTCACTTCAGCTCTGATGAAAAGTCTCTAGATTCAGAATGTTAGCTTGCTTTATCTCGGTGGATGCTGTCTGACCCGCTGTGCACTCCAGTATTTGTTTGTTTTCAGTATTGTCATGTTTACGGGAGAAAATAGACAGACGTTACATGCTGGGTCTTGGTAGAATTCCCACAATGTCTAAGCTTCAGAACATATTTTGACATAGAACTGAAGGATGAGAGACTATGTGAATCTGTGATTTTGAGGGCAGATTTCTTTGAACAGTGAATACTGGAATTTTTGCGACGTGAAATATAAAGAACACAACATAGAAAGGACAGAGAGAGAATGGTATCTTTTAAGGGATGAATTTCTAATCATTTGAAAAAGCGGAAGAAACTGGCGTAGATATCATGGTGTTGGAGGATCCAACAGCTGAATATTATCGCTGACTATTATATGTAAACATTACATTCTTCAGTCAGGTACGTGACTGAATGAATGTTAAGCACTGAGATTACAATGAGTAGCATGCTCTTAACTGTGTGCCATATTTCAAGGGATCCTGGAGTGAGATAGAGTCTGATAACCTTAAAAGCCTCAGGTCACATATTATGATACAGTGCTGATATCACAAGCATATCTCTTATGGCATACAGATTTACTGATCATGGAGTTTAATACATTATTTCTCTTTTACCAATGATAAAATCTTATTCCAAGCAGTTATGCATGATTGTCCATTGTCACATTTTTCGAATTGCTAATTACAAAAACAGGTCAAAACTAATATTTCACAGCTCTATGTAATATACTTAGGAGGTTTGACCAATCATCTTGATCTGATGATTACACTCAACTGCAGAAGTACATGTTGTTCTTTACTGCAATCTCTTTACAGCCTGGTTGTTGTCATTCAAACTCAACAAACAATCATCATCCAGCGAATTTTATTCCTCCCTCTTATTGTGCATGATTGGTGATAGCCGGCTTCAGTTCCTTACAATGTAACATCATAATCAGTATTGGCTTTGTATGTTCTGCCGAGTTGGATATTCTAGAAAGTTTTAGCTTTTAACCAATTATTTGTGTTTGTTTTTTCTAACTCATGCTTTCTGTCCAGTGTACAGTTTTGGTAGTTCTGTACCTTCTCGCTCAACATGTAAATCTTTCATTCTTCTCTCTCTTTGAAGAAGAATGCATCATATCTCGGCTTTGTTAGACAATTTATTGCTGAGCAAACTCATTTACCTTCCAAATTATGCAATGGTTGGTAATCCCTTCTCTATTGACAATGCCTAAAAATGCAGTAATTCAATCTGAAAATCTTCTGCTTGACACTTGATTATCATTGATTCAGTCATAAGTACTACACATTCTATTAGACTCTTTGAGAGAGGATAGACAGCAAATGATGTTATATAGATCACTCCCCACTTAATTCACAATTTTCCAGTGAGCTAAAGTTCATTTTCATGCACTACCTGATCCACAAAAATGAATATACTGAAAATAATACTCATCGTATCAGCAACGCTCACAGTTCTTTCATTACTAAGTCAGTGAAAAGTACACTGACATGCCGACCGTGTGACATAACACAATGAAATTAGCATGGAACTGCCCTAGCTCATCCACTTCCATTTGCTTTTCTTTCCATTTTTCCATCTTTTAAAATTTTCACTTTTTTTCTTTGTTGTCTTTTCTCTTACCTTTCCACCTCCACTGCAGTGGCATTGGTGAGAGCGGGACCTGCAGGGAATGGTGGGCAAAGATGGCAGCACAGGCCCAGTGACTAGTGAGGCCAAGTAAATGACAATGGAAAGGGTGCCGGCACAACAACACCAGGACGAGGGGAACACGACTCCACCCCGGCTTGAGGTCTCCTGGTGAGCGAGGAGCAGGTCCCAGGTTCAGACTTGCAGGCAGATCGGAGGCTCCAGGTCTACGGCTAGGCCTGGGCACCTGAAGGTGGGGGCAGTGTGCGTTTGGTCCCTGCGCAGGATCCTGCATCACTGGTGGCATCGGTGAGGTCAGCCCACAGTGAACTTGTGACAGCTGCATTGGTGGAGAAGAGATGACACCAGAGAGTGGCGACTCTTTGTTTCAACAGTGGCAGCCCCGCAAAGCGCAGTTGTAGCAGTGTGACTGGTTTAGCAGCAGGAGTTCGAGGCTTCGGGATGGAGGAATTCAGGCCCAAGGCTGAGTCAGAAGCGAGAGCTGTTCCGAAGTCAACCTGATTTTACTGAGATCAGACTACAATATGAACTTCATTGTTTTATTTCTGTGGCTTTATATTCTGTGTTTTGGTTTATTTTCTGTTTGTTCAGATGGCTCCAGATAATGACGACACTAAGCAACACTTTTCACTTTATTTGTTATAAGTACACATGACACTAAATCTAATCATCTGTCAAATCATATCAGATTAATGGACTGGATAGCCATTGGTCTATTTTTAGAAATGTTTTGCAGATATAAAAAATGCATTTCACGTATTTGAGTTGTATATACAAGGTTTCAAGATTTCAGAGAGGATGCAGAGGGATTGTCTATGAAGGGATAAGAGAACACATTTATACAGTGAAATGAGAGAGAAACTGCAGTTGCTCTCTTTTGACCAGAAAAGATTAAAGGGAAATTGATAGAGGTAGTTGAGATTATGATGGGTTTATTTCAGAGAATCAGGATAACCTCTTTCCACCTGCAAACAGAGGGCAAATGTTCAAGATAATTGGTGAATGAACCAAGGGAAAGGAGAAGGAGAGCAAGTTATTATGAACTGGAAGGCACTGCCTGAAAGGAGGGAGGAAGCAGACTAAACAGTAACTTTCAAAATAGTTTTGAATTAATACCTGAACTGGAGGAATTCACATGGTTTTGCCCAGGCTGGTGGATGTAATTGGATAGTTCTCTCACACCCAAGATTGGCCAAAAGAGCTCTTCCTCTCTTGAATGGTTCATCAAATCTAAAGGACTCTGGGGTTAAATAAATACAGTTAATGATAAAATGAATCGGCCTCAAGACTAGAGTAAGGAACTATTCCATAAGTTGCAGAAAGAAACATCCACCTCTGTGTTCTTTGAAATTCAGAGTAAGAGTACTTGACGTAGATATTTCATAGCATCAGAGGAAGAGTAAAGTCAATGCATCTGTTGAAAGGTCCTGACCCAAAATGTTGACTTTCCTGCTCCTCTGGGGCTGCCTGGCCTGCTGTGCTCCTCCAGCTCTACACTGCATTGACACTTATTTCAGCATTTGCTATTCTTGCTATCTCTGACATGGATATTTCTATCTGCTCCTTAGTAGGACAGACTGAAGCCAATGGTTCGGCTCAATCCAAGGAAACAACTGTCATATTTCAACCCAAACTTGTAGCATCGTTACTCTCAAGTTATACACAACTTATTGTCTAGCTGCCATGAATGGAGATGCCTATGGCCCTTTGTGAGCTATGACTTTTTCCTTTTTTAAACAAATTACAGTTTTTAAATCACCTGGCTCAAAGATCTACCTTGGTTCTTCTTAAACTCTCCATTTCTAATTCAGGTTTAACATTTTTCTGGGACTATTCATAACATGTACTCTGGCCCTTAACCATCCGTTCCATTGGCTTCGTCATTCCTTGTGTGGCATGTGTATCCTGGTGGTATAGCATTTTCCCATGCCAATTCAAAGTAGAACAAACTCTAAATTATACAATTCTTGGTCTTATGTAGTGTAGTGGTAGTGTCTCCAACTCTGAGCCAGATGACCCTGCTTCAAGTCCCACCTGCTCCAGAGGTGCCTCAACAGGTTGATTTGCAAATGTCTACTGTTCTACCTTTCAGTTAGATTTTGCCTGCCATCTTCAACACGTTTCCAAAAAATAAACTGGAAGTGTTCAAAGAAATTGAAAACAAATATATGTGGCATTAACGCTTTTGTTTTCTTCTGTAATGCCTAAGGCCCTCGGAATTAATCGTCAATTCCCAAACACATCAGGATAATTCTAGAGAGTTAACAATACAAGCTCTCTCATATCTAAATAACCAGATCTTGAAATGGCTCAATAAAGCGGGCACTAATTTGGACAACTACCTTTTATGATGTAAGGAACTGTGTGATAGTTCTGAGTGGGTGTTTTTCTCTATAATTAGGAGATCACACTGCATAGCAACACTCAGTGGGCGTACAGGCTCTGCCACAAAATGTAACGAAAAGTCAATGGTTCACAAGGTTGACTTGCACAGAATGAAGCAGAAAAAGATCCATGTAAAATTAATTCATTTCTGAATTACAGTTAGACAGGAAGCGAGAGAACATATTAGTGATTGATTATGTGGTAAAACAAAGACCTGGAAAGACATGTGAGTAGAATGACCTCACCATTGAGTTAGTGAAACAATGGCCCAGAGCTGATGAGCCCAACCCTGGCAGTAAATCCATAAGCCTAAAGTATAGGAATTTGAGGGAGACATATTCTGAAGGATGAATGGCCATGACACTGTATAGAGTTGGAGGATGGTTGAGCTGACCCTTTTGAAAATAATTATGAGTGTTGGAGAGACTACTGAATATTCTTTCTTTCAGTCATTTAAGTATCTCTGAATCCGACCCGCAGAGATACTACTGCATCGTGTTGATGAATACGATACAAGGGCACCGAAATGAACCAAGCTTTTATTAATAGTAAGTAGACATTTTATAAGTCAGCAACCATGAGGTAACCTCTTTACTCAAGATCCTTGGCTGAAAGTGAATAGCAAAAACACAGAAATTATGATTTTTTTGAAAACGGAAATCACAGAGTAGTGTAACAAAAGAAACATAGCCAATTCTTATTTTGACTTTGTTTAACATGCAACTGTTGCTAAGGAGTTGCCCAGATCTATTTTTATTATTTAAAAAAGAGCGGGCATGTAGAGAAGCAGTTAATCTTACATCCACTATCATGTTGCGTGTGTTAATCATTTCTCATTTCCATTGAAAGACTTTCCAGATACAGCACAGAACATGTTCATAGGACTTTGTTTTGAAGACAGACTGGAATGGATCACCCAGGGTAAAGAGGGTCTTCATTCTGTGTTTGCATAAACTACACCTAAAGGAAGAACAGTTTTGAATTCATGTAGCATCTTTCAAAATCTTAGACTGTTTCAAAAATTTTGCAACAAATAAAATATTTTTGAACTGTTGCTGATGGAATGTAAGAAATGCAACTGCTAACTCATACACTGTCAGGGGAATCTTGTTTGAATGATGCTGTTGAAGGATTATTATCGGCAAATACAGTGCAGTGACATATCCTCCTATTCAAATAATGACATGGAGTTTTTTCTTACATCAACTTGAAAGTCTGCATTTCTGATGGTAAAGCTATCCCTCAGTACCACACTGGAATGTCAGTGTTGATTAAGTGCTCACATCACCGGAATGGGACATGAACCCACAGCCTCCTGACTCAGAGGGAAATGCCATCCACTGAGTCACATCCAACACTTCTGTGATATTCCAATAAATGACGCATAAAAAAATCGCTATACAAACATGCAACATTTATTCCATCCTACTGCTACTCTTGCCTTCAATCTAAATGTACCGTCTATGAGTTGGGAACGGTTTATTGATTTAACATGGAAAAGACAAGCTTATTCCTGAATCACAGGGAATATGTGTGATGAGCTAAAATCATTTAAAACCTCTTTCTTTCTGCAGCATGTTCTGTTCATTTTCCTGAGCTAATTCTGATCTCACCTTATCCTCCACTTAAAATGAGTGTCTGGATTTGCAATGAATCATGCTTCCTCTGGTTTATCATAGTGTTTATTTGTAGAAGTGAAAAGACAAATTACCACTTCTAAAAAATCTGACTGCCAGTCAGTTAAAATAAGGAAGAGAATAAATGATGCTGAGTAGCAATTTCCTGCAGCACTTTAGCTATTACTCATTTTTGTGGTTCTGTTGTAAGTGTTGGATAAATCTAACTGAAAACAAGTAGAAAATAGTGCAACACTTTAGCAAATCATATGTACCTTGCTCAAAACGACTGCAACAAGGATATTCCCATTAATAATATTTGCATTTGTACTTGGTATATATGCAGACTTCCAGCAGTAGAAGACAATTATCAATTAAAAATTCTTTGAACACCCACCTGCACACACACGTGCACACACACAGATACATGTTCCGTGCCTAAAGTTCAATAATTAATAGTTGTTAATATTAAGTATTACAACAATGTTAACTTGTGAAAAATATATTGGAAATTAATAAATTCTGCTCCTTTGAGGCAACAATTAATTTTGTTCAGCATTAAGGTTCAGGTCTGCTTTCAAATGATCAAAGTTAACTTAATTTGAGCTTCATTTCTCACTGCAGAGATAGTGAAATTTCTATTTTGTTCCACTAACTGCTTTGTTATCAGTGCAATCCTGGTACAGTGAAACACGTGACTTCGATAAGTAATTAGATATTAAATACTAATATGCCTCATGAAACAATTGAACAGGTAAAAGATAGCCAGCATTATGGTTCAAAACACCATGGGAACCAAGTCTGGGAACACGACAGGCTTTCTGTGTCAAGAACTCCTAAAAGGATCGGGCTTCCAAAATGACAACAATTTGCGTTTATATAGCCCCCTTTAATGGAATACAACATGTCAAGACTTTTTATAGGAACACAGCAGGGCAGGTATTGCTCTAACAAGGACATGGGTAATATTATAGGGTTAAAAGTAGAAGACATGTAATAGATGCTCATCTCCAGCTCAAATAAAACTTAAAAGTTTTAACGGTCTGGTTCAAGCACCAACATTTGCCATGAGGAGGACTTTGTTATGGGGATTGATTCCAATATTTAGTTTAAGGAAATTTCAGCTTCTCTAGGACTGGATGTCTGACAGGCAATCTGCAGTAATATTGAAAGATTTGAGTAATGTAACTGAATATGGAGAAAACAAGTTATTGAGAAAAGTGGGAGGACACATTTTCAATATAGAATTATAATCTATTAAACGTAACCACGTTAACATCAAGAATTTCCAATGTTTGACTTTGAACCATAAATAAATGAATAATTACGGGTCTTGCTACAAAAAAAAATCCATCAGCTAGGTGAAGAGTGAGTGCAGTCTGAGTGAATTCACTCCAGTGTTTTCACTTCTGATCAAACCTGGCTATGCATCTGTAAAGTTTGGATGTTTGAGAGGAATGCTAGGAGTATCTGGGATTCAAAGGTCATGAATACTACAACAAGAATACAACATAAGAGCAGAAAGAATGGAAGTGGATGTAGTATCCTTGCCCCTTGAGCTGGATTTACCATTCAATAAGGTCAAGGTGTTAACTGCACTTCCCTGCATGGCCCCCTTAACCTTTGGCTTCTTTGTCAGTGGAAAATTTGTCAGACTCAGCCTTGAATTTGTTGAAATGCCCCTGCTGCTCACTGCACTCCAGAAAAGAATTCAAAAAATCAGCAAAGTACTTCACCCTCATCTCTGTCTGAAGCCCGTCAAGGCAAATGTTCTCTCAGCATATACCTTGTCAGGCCCACCAAATATCAGACATTTTAATTAGGCAACCTCTCATTCATCTAAATTTCAATGATTAGCAGCATATTCTGCTGAATCTTTCCTCATAAAACAACATCATTTGAGAAATCAGCTTTGTGTACCTTCTCTGGACTGTCTCCAAAACATGAGTATCCATTCTTAAGTAAGGAGACCTAAACTGCATAGTGTAATGGAGGGGCAGTAATGTCAATGCCCTGTATAATTATAAAAAGAATTTTCAAATTTTCTATTAGATTTCTGCATTGCCTTCAATTTGCCTTCCTCATTATTTGTTGTGTTTGCGTGAAAACTGTCTGTGACACATGGAGCAGGATATCCGTTTCCATGCAAATGGGAGCATTCTTCAGTCTCTCTCCATTTAAATAATATTCTACTTTTCTATTCTTCCTGCTAAAGTGAGAAACCTCATAATTTTTCACCTTAGACTCCACTTGCAAATTGTTTACCCACAAACTTAACCAATCCATACCCCTTTGCAGATTCTTTGCATACCTCTCACAACTTGATTGCTTTGTGTAATCAGCAAATCTGATTACAATGCACCGAGTCATATTATTCAAGTCATTAACAAAGATTTCTGAAGACCCAGCCCGAATCCTTGAAGTATTCCATTAGTTTCACTTTGCCAATCTGAAAACCATCCATTTAGTCTGTTTTGGTCACAAGATACTAATCTTCTATCCATGCTAATATGTTACCTCCATTACCACCACCGCACCCCCCACCCCACCAAAGAAGCACACAGCATGTACTCTTATCCTGTGCAGTAACCTTTTATGAGGATTTTTATGAAATGTCTTTTGGAAAACTGAATACACTACATCTACTGCCTCCCCTTTATCTAGCATCTGGTTACATCCTTACAAAACTCTAATAAGTTTATCAATCACAATTTCCCTTTAATAAAATTAAATTGGCACATCCTAATTCTAAATGTCCTGTTATTACCTAATTAAGGGATTTTCCCAAGACAAATGTTAGACTAACTGGCTATAGCTTCATATATTCTATTTTTCCCCTTTCTGAATGGATGTGTGACATTTATAGCTTTCCAATCCACAGGGACTTTGCTGGAAGCTAGGAATTATAGAAGATTGTAACAAACGCATCTATGGATAGAGGTCATCAGGCCAGGGGACCTGTCAGTCCTTACCCCTATCAGTTTTCCTTATTCTTTTTCTCTAGCAATGATGATTACTTTAATTTCTTCCTCTCCCTTTATGGTCAGGTGGCCAGCAGCAGAAATGGCTACTAGACTTGTTACAGGGTACAACCAAGCATGCTGGGAATTTTGGTCACACTAGTTTAAACTCTGACCTCAGTTAAAACTGCAGCCACAACATGTTGTGACCAGCAATTTCCCGTGTTGACTAAACAGGGCAAGTGTCATGGTGGTTTCTAAACATGTCGGCCCCATACTACCTTATATGGAGCATGGAATGTCACTGTTGAAGGCTTGCTGTCAATGTTTGGGAGTTGTTTACCAGTATGCTCCATTGGCTGGGATCAAACAATGTGACCAGGATTTGATCAATTCATTGGCTGAGTGCCAGAGGTCTTTCTGGAAAGGATAAACTTTACAGATAGGTTAACAGAAGAAAGGAATTTTCTCAAAGCATAAGAAGCATCTCAGACCACATTTGAGAGACATGAGCCCTGATGTAATCTTCAGAGAAGGCACAGAACAATGAAGCTAGATCTACACGGAGAATAAAGTTGGCTACTTCAGTCAAATCGAGGTAGCATTTGATTCAAGCCAAACTTATTGAGTTAAATGTGGATTGAATTAAAATAAGATAAAGTGAAATCAAACGGAGTGAGTTAAAATTGAAGTTGCGGCAGATGAAGTGAGAAGTAAATGTTGCAATGAATGTACCTTTATATTAAGTACTGGTACTCAAGGCGTATTAAACTCTAAGACAGTTTCCTGCCTTTTGTATATCACACAAGGGAGGAATACCAGGAATAAAAAGTTTGAGTACTCCTTTTCAGGCAATACTTTCATCCTTTGGTTTTCTTCTGTTATCCTTCAGATGATTTTGTATACTTTATCATGTAGACAGGTAATAGGTATAGATACCATCGTCCTACTCTCTCTCATTAAAGAGAGACAACTGGTCGCTTTTTAACCTCAGGGTCCCCATACTCCAGGTGAGGGGAAGAAGTTAAACCTTCTTGGTAACCTCAGCTGGTCCAGAAAATAAACCTGTACTGTTGGTGTCATTCTCTCTTACAAATCAGCTACAATGCTAACTGAGCTAATCAGTGAAATATGTCTGTGTTTAGAGTCAAGAAACATCTTTGAAAGTATTTGTCTTGCTTTACGACTGTTTTATGTTCTAACCTGCCTTCCTAACCAACCTTGTCTTCCTCCCTTCTTAGCTGCCTTTATTTAAGTTTAAAGCACTAGACTTCGACAAAGTTTCTTACTCTCAAAATCAATGTGGCTTAGACAACAAAACAAATCTTGTAAAGAAGTTCACAGGTAAGAAGATTACAATATTTTAGGCAGATTTCAAGAACAAAACAAAAGTGGGCTACCTTTCACAACTCTGGTAAAGAAGTAAGTGGAATAAAAATCCAAAGAAAACATTGCCAAAGGTGATTTGCTACAGAAAAAGAAAAACTGTGGCTATCACAATGTTAAGTGAATGGTATTGAAGATAATTTGTAGAGTCTCATTTCCGAAATGTTCTACTGCTTGTGATTTGAGACACAATTATTTATTTTAGTATAATTGCTACAACTGCAACACTTCAACGTTACAATGATAAATAGTATGAACATTGACGTTTACAAGGCCATTATGAATATGTAGTAAGGTGAAAGGCATTGCACTCATTAGAACTGGTGGAAATTGTTTATATGCTAAAGACAGTTGTTCAGTTATGTTAGAAATCTGCTATAGCTGCATTCTCACTATTAATTGGACTTAGCCCTACCTGAGCTCGTTATTAACCAGTGTAAAGTTTCTTCTCCATTAGTCATTAATGGCCTTGTAATAAAGTAGCATTCAAATATATATTTTTACACTCAGAAAAGTCTCTGATAGGTTCAATGGTACAGTGACATATTACTGGACTAGCAATTGAGAGACAAATTAACCTCAGTGGACATGGGTACAAATCCCAATATAGCAGCTGGTGGTCCTTACCTGGTCTGGTTTTTTTGTGACTTGAGACCAACAGCAACATAGTTAACTCGCAATTCGTCTCTGACATATTCAAAGGCAGGTTGGGCAACAAATGCGGGATAGTGGCAATACATTTAAAACAATTTTTCATGCACATGACTGCAGTCTATCTTCTGGACTTGTTCATAGGCAAGTAAAGTCTCCACTGGGCATCCAATAGAGCCACCAAAGGGCTATGGCTTGATCTTGAGTTCATGACATATGCTGTGTGCAAATTACTGTTTGAATTTTGCCGTATGCCCAAAAAATCTATATACAAAAATTACATTTATCTCACGGGACAGTCCATTTGGCCCAACTAGGCTGAGAGATACAATCAGAGTCTCATTGATAGGTTGTAGAACAGAAAGAAACAATTCCATCCTTTGGGTCTTTCTGTTTCTGGAGCACCTCAGCTCACTGCCAATTAAAAAAATCATTCGTGACTGGGCCAACATTTACTACCCTTTGAATAAGGTGTGATGAGCAGTTTTCTTGAGCCTTTGCAGTCCATTTGGTGTTGGTAGAACCAAATATTTTTAGGAAAGGAGCTCCAGAATTTTGAACCAGCGAATGTCAGGATTTGTGATATATTTCCGAGACAAGATGATGCATGGTTTAGAAGGAAATACGCTGCCCTTTTCACTGGACCTAAGACGTTACCTCTGACTTTTTATTTGCAGATGCTGCCAGACCTGCTGAACTTTTCCAGCAATGTCAATTTTTATTCCTGGGATTTATGTGTTGCCTCCTTCCACCCTTTTCATCAACAGCCCACGCATCTATTCCTCTTTTTTTCTATTTATTAATTCAAATGGTAAATATATCAAAGGTGGAGTGATCAAAAGCTTTATGAAGAAGGTAGGTTTTCACAAAAGTGTGTTCTTTAGCGTATTCAAGAGGTGCTTTAATATCAGCAAGTGGACCAAAACAAAACTTGTTCCATTCCTATACTTTCTATCTTTTTCTCTATAAACGTTTACATTTTTCTCTTGAGTGTCTGATGACATACTGGGCCCTATTATTCTGAAGCATTATTCTGGTCTGGAATTCCAGAAGATTCCTCAGAGAAATAGTTTAAAACAGTAACTGTTCTGAACATCATGTCAATCATCTGCAGAGTTAACAGGAGGCCAAATGTCTGAACAAAAATTAAAAACAAAATGGCCAGAACAATAACTGACATTGCACAGTGCCTTTAACATAGGAAAATATACCAAAGAGCCTGGAGTCACAGGTGCCTGAGGAAACAATATTTGCCACTGACTCGCAGTCGGAGATATCATGGCAGGTGACTAAAAGCTTGATTAAGAAATAGATTTTAAGGAATGTCCTAATAAAACAGAAGATTTATTTTTATTTTTATTCATTCATTGGTGTCAATCTCACTTGTTAGACCTGCATTTATTGTCCAGAGAGCAGTTAAGAATCAATCACATTGCTGTGGGGCTGGAGTCACATGCAGCCAGACCAGGTAAAAATGGCAAATTTCCTTCACTGAAGGACATTAGTGAACCAGATGGATTGACAGTGATTACATGATCATCATTAGTTTAGCTTTCTGATAGTGAAATAACTGCACAGAGGACAGTGTCCTGTCACCAAGTCCCCCTTTATTTATATGTGCACAGTACACTAGCTCTGGAGTCAGTCAACAAAGTGAGGAGACTCCAAATTTCCTGCTTATATCTGTCGGTTTGGGCTCCCTGACTGGCCCAGGTTAACAACCCCAATCAAGGGTCTCATAGTCAGTACGATCCACCTGGTTCTAATCACTATTGATAGAATTCAAACGTAACCATTTGCCAAGGGAAGGTTCAAACCTGTAAACCCAGAACCATAGCTTGAGTCTCTGGATAGCTAGGTTAGTGACAATACCAATGGCCATTTCCTCCCTGAAAAAGTGAAAAGGTGGAGGGAATTCCAGAGGTTAGAGCCCAAGTAGCTGAAGGCAAGGCTGCTAATGATGGAGTGATTAAAATGGGAGATTCAGAATAGATTAAAGTAAAAAAAAAGACATCTTGAATGTGTGACAGGCTTATTAAGGTTACTGTGATGAGGAAACACCTGAACTTTTCAAGTGCTAGATACGTAGGAAAGGGAGTTACTCTAATTCTCACTGCTTTGAAACAATATTTTCAGAATCAACAAACCAGAAAGAAAGGAGAATAAAATTTCAGGGTCATGAATGGCCTAGCAAGTCGCTCAGTTCAAGGGAAATTAGGGATGGGCAACAAATACTGTGTTTGACCAAAATGCCTACATCCTATGAAAAATATAACAAAAAGACAAAGTTGTCATGGGATGTAACAGCTCAGGCAGGCAGTTGGAAAGGATGGTTGAGGGCATGGTTTCATTGAGGAGGTGCTGGTCTTGAGGCCAATGGCTTATTTGCGCTTTTGTGCTGTAAATTATATTTAGAAAAAAAAAAGGATTAGAAAAGAAGCCAGCCCTCACTGGTCTAACAGTGTATAATTGTGCAGTTATGAATTTACCTGAAATAGCCCAGTCTGTTTCTCCTTGGGCTACAGATCCGATTTGGCTAATATTCCTGTCAGGAAAACCCTGTAAGAGCAGAGGAAAGGGAATAATCAGTCAAGCAAGCCTGTTAAATCCCACTGCAGGTCTTTAAATCCCATACAGTGGAAAGTACCATTCCTGTCACTAAGTATAGATATAGCGGCATTGTGAATTAGGATTTCCTTTGGTTAGTATTTCGATTAAAAAGTTCTATTTATGACTTTACTCTAACTAATAATTAAGGAAATATCCCTGAAGGCACACAGACTGTTCCAAATGCTGATTGCATCTGTTTCTTTTCTGATTTATTTCTTTAGGAGATATTAATGTAAGATTTATTTTAAGTAGTGGTCAGAGAAAAGGACAACCTGTGAAGATTATATGTGAAGAATTGTCATCATCCCTTCAGTCTCTCTAATCCCAGTGGAAAACGAATTGAAGAATTAGTGGATCCAGTTTGGTTATTATGTTTGGAAATAATCGGCCTTTAGAAGGGTTCATTAAAGGGTGGCTGGAAAAGTCAGTTTAAAAATAATGTTGTCTGGTTCCTATTTAAATAATGCAATTAAAATGCAGCAGGATAATTTAGATGGACATTTAAAGAAAACTAAAAAAGAAATAACCTGAGCATTTGTCTCCTTTGTCAACTTTTAAAAGCACAAGTTACACTTTTATCATGCAGGAAATTGTGGAAATTTACAATATGAACATGATGGCAGCCTTTAAAGGTGCAGTCCACTTTGCTTGATGTTTCTTTTTAAGACTCCTTAACCCTAAATGCTGTGCCTATGACCTTCAGACGTGGGAGAGTGAAATGACATGGAGACTGTACTCCTTATCAGGCAAAGCCTAACTTTTCTCAGTGGGTTCGTGGAGTTATCCTTCAAACAGTGATACATATCAGCAAATCAGGTGTCAAACCAGCCTTAAATTAAAATTCAACCTGGGACAGTCAACGTACACTGCTTCAGGAATCACCAATAGCAGAGTCTGATCCCATATATGCTTTTATTGATGACAGAGTTGTGATGGAAACACAACAGAATACATGAGTAAAACATGATTTGCACATTATTTCAGTGGACTGTCATACTCCAATCACTTTTCTTTACAGTAACAAAAAAAACTTAGAATCCTGACAGTGTAGAAGCAGGCCATTCAGCCCATTGAGTCCACACCAACCCTCCAAAGAGCATCCTACCCGATCACTCTGCATTTCCCGTGGCTAATCCACCTAGCCCGCACATTCCTGGACACTGTGGGAAATTCTGTATCGCCAATCTATCCACCCTGTACACTTGGACTGTGGGATGAAACCGGAACATGGAAACTCCACACAGACAGTCACCTGAGGTTGTCATTGAACCAGGGTTCCTGACGCAGTGAGGCAGCACTGCTAACCACTTTGACAGGAGTGAGGGCCATCGGCTGTATCAAATTTATTTATTTAAGAATCACACCTGCTCCCTCAACAATTTGGTGAGAGTTTTTATTTGTGTGCTCTGATGCACGGGTGTTTAAATCAGGGGAGTGTAAACTTTGATTCCTGGTCTGTGTTGGGTTAATCAAATCTCAGGAAGTTGGTGGAACAACGGGTCCACTACAATTGGCTTCAACATGGTCTGCCTAAAACGGAGAAAAATCAGGCACAGTTCCCACTGCTGATCGTTATCCTCTGACTCATGCTGGAAAGCACTTGTGGATGATGAATGGATCAGAATCTGCTACAACGGCCCTTCAGACAGAACAAGGCGGAAACTACAATACCTGCCAAAGTGAGGGCAGCTTTCCCTCCACGCCCACAACCCCACTCCCACCTCTATCTCCACCTTACCTCCCAATGATTCATAGAAATTTGCAATCACTCCCAACTTTTGATCAAACACAGGTAACACTGTATAACACTGGGCATCAGAATCAGAACAATGTCTGATCAAAATAAACAAAGACAAAGACAATCGCATTGAGACTTTGTTCTTTAAATAAAGCTGATAATTGTAACTAAGAAAGGAAACTGCGCAGAAAAACAGTTATCTTGCATTTCTTGCAAATATCTACTTGGCTTGTTTAGAAGGCACTAGTATGAGGGCAAATAATGGACATTGCATTATAACATGTCAACGAGCTAATAAGTTATAAATGTGAATTGAATACGCATTTAATGCCCTCATGATGGTGGGTTCGGTTAAGTCAATGGAGTGGTAAATTAGGGAGGATGTGTGATTTACAAATGGCTGTCTGTTCATTAAAAATTGAAAGTGACATCCACGGTCTATTCTGTTACAGAAGTAATGACCACTTGAGTATAGGACATCTATGTATTACAGGCATCATCAGCTTGAGAAGACAAGGGCCACACAGCTGTGGAATAACAGTTGTCTGGATAAGATATGTTTGGCCATACATAATGTGGAACATGAAATTTTCAATCATATCTACACACATTTGTGTTTATAAATGTTTAATCAAGTGCTGTTTGACATTTCTGGTTTTTAGTTTGATGTTAGTTTAACAAGATCAAATCGTAATTGTCACTTTAAGAATTGCAGTCAAAATAATGTATGCCCCCACTTTAGAACCAATGGTTAGATTAATAAGATTGGAACTTAGAAGTGAGTGGATAATTAGATTTTTTTTTCAAAAAGCAGGACCCAGGCTTTTAAATGTGAGGTAGACTAATTAGTTTTAATTGGTTTTATACTGGTTCGTGGCTTTGGGTTAAACCACCCCCATGATATGTGACTGCTGCGTTAAAGAGGCAGTGGGCTGTTGGTCATGGCTGAGATGTGTTCTGGAATGACCAGCCAAGTTTTAATCATGAAAGTAAACAGGGTTTGAGATAAAGCAGACTGGAATAAACAGTTTAATAATAAATTTGGAATGATTTGAAGGCTAAATATCTTATGCTAATATGAATTCTCACATGAGTACGAGAGGAAAAAAATACTTAGGCTGTTTTCTGGAATATATTTCTACTCAACCTTTGGCACAGAACAACCACAAGGAGTGTAGTTTTATTATCAAATGTGGAAATCTCTATGGAGTTTCTGATAGTTGATGTGTACCATTCCCAAATCCTTTCTGCGTGCACACTTACTGGACTAAGTGGTCTCTGGTGCTTATTAGTGGTTTCACAAGAGGTTTTCCCTGCCTGAAGCTATGTTGCGAGGAATAAAAAAAGATTCCATGTCTCTACTTTCCTGGCATACTACCTATTTATTCAGATTACTACCTCAATAAAGTCCAGGCATGATCCTGTTTATACTCCAGTTGTAGCAGATCAGCCCTCGTTACCAGAAGCAACATACTTCCATCTTTCACACTGGGGCTGATGGGGATATGCTAAAGGATGCTATTGAATCTGTTGATTTTTTGAAATGTGGAATAGGCTGGAAAAGTGTTAATTCCTATGTTCTGCAGTCTGAGTTGAGTTTCAGGGAGTGAAAGTGGAATACAAGCGAAACATGTTTCGAAGATGTTGCCACTGGTTACGTAAAACATATCTTGTAAAAAAGGAAACATGCAGGAACAAAGTGTCTTTGGTGGGATCTGTAAACTTCTAAATGTCAAATGATCCAAAATGCATAGCTAAGAGTGTATTATACGTCAAATGTTATTATGCTGTGAGAACTGTTTTAGCAGAGTGAGCGATAATCAGCTGTTACTTAAACAGCCTGCTTGAAGTCAACACGCCAGTGAGTCTTCAATTTGAGAACAAGTATTAGTCCAGTGCTTAACTTGCAATAAATGCCAACTTAACATTGGACTGAAGTACAAATATGCTTTTTATTCAGTATCCCAAGTGATCATACAAAATGGGAATATCCAAACACTTTCTTGCTGACATTTGTACAGATTTGTGCAGAATAAAATATGTGTACTCAAAATTTAGCTTGTGCTGAAAGGAATAAAGAAAGAATAAAATATTTGTGCAGAAAATTTTCACTTGCACGTGTATAGCATGTGTGATAGTTGTGTGGCAGCTGTCAGACTCGGAAAAATTCAACCCCTTTTATCAAATCACAGAATCCATGATGAAAACCTTCATTCTGCCACCTGTACACCCAGTTAGGTTCTGAAAAAAGAAACTGAGTAGGACAGCTACTGGTATTACTCCTCTGCCCTGCAGACCAGGCCTTGGAGGCTCTAATTAAAATGTGATCAACAACTGAAAAAGCAGCAGAGGCAAACTGAAACCCCTGTTTTGTGCACTTGCTTCCCTCCTAGTGCCCACCTTTGCTCCCACCATACCACACACAGCCAGTAATTACTTAGGCAGCTGTTGGTCAACAATATGTGTTCACCAGGCCTCAGATCCCACGTTTGTGCAGGAACACAGTTGCTTGACTGCCTTCTGAGCTCATTATGTGTCATATTAAAGGGAAGGCAAACAAAGCTAAAATATCATCAGAACACTTTTTTGCTGCAAACGTTTTCATCTTGGGTTGGGACATCTTGAATTCTTTAAGCCGATGAAAGGTAGAGTTGGTGGGAGGAGATGGGCAAACTGTGTAGACAGGATGTTACTGTTTTAGTGGAAGTTTGGGAGTTCAGTAGACTTTCATCTGATGACTTAAATCTTTTTGTGGGTTTGGGGATTGATTGTAATGTGACACGAAGCCGCACACCATCATGGTAGTTTGGCAGGGAAGGTTACCTGTCTTTTATAGAACCTGTCTCATTTGGTCAGGTTTGTTCTGTTAGAAATGCCTGCTTGATAGGTTCTCTGCGATGATCACATTCTTAAGCTTGAGTCTGCCTCATATATCTGAGTTACCAAAAGACGGATGAAGATTCCGGCAAAGTGGCAACATTTATAAATCTATAAAGAGGTGCATGTGTGCATATTGGCAGGATTAATGTAGTGTCATGTAATGATTTCCCTTTTCTCATAAATTTTGATCAATATTGTAGCCCGAACTGAAATTTACCAGACTTGCCTGATTTGTTTGGTTGGAAATCTGAATGAAAGGACCTTCCATTATATGGAAATGAAAAGTAGATTTTTTTTTCAGCTAACATCTTGAAATAATTTCAGAACATATTGCCACTGACTGCAAAATCACAGCAAAGAAACACCAATAAACATTCATTCTGCTGATAGGTGCCCACGGTTATCCTCTAAGGAGATTGTCATAAAGAACACTGACCATTCTCATGGAAATTCTGGTCCATTTTGATCTGAAATTAGGAAGAAACAAGTATTTGTTTTCGCCACCTACTAATAAAGTTGAAGTAACTTTTAAAAGCCTTGATCTCTACAGTTACAGCTCTATGCGTGGCCAGCAGCTCAATGTTTAGCACTGCTGCCTCACAACAACATAGATCCACGTTTGATTCCACCCTTGGACAACTGTCTGTGTGGAGTTTGCACGTTCTCCCCATGTCTGTGTGGGTTTCCTCCGGGTGCTCCGATTTCCTCCCACAGTCCAAAGGTGTGCAAGTTAGGTGGATTCACCATACTAAATTGTCCATGGTCCAGAGATTTTGGGGTTAGGTGATTTAGTCATGGGAAATGCAGGATTATATGGAAAAGGTTAGGGTGGGATGGGCCTGGGTGGAATGCTGTTTGGAGGTGTGGTGCAGACATGATGTGGCAAATGGCCTGCTTCCACACTGTCGGGATTTTATGATGATTCTATGATTTGGGTGATTTGAAATCCAAGTCTCGGCAATGTTTATGTTCATGTTACTTGTTTATTCACATTTATTACCAGAGGGTGCATTTTTTAAAGGAATAAAGTTTAATGACCTGCATGTTGTAGTCATAATGGAAGCAAAGTATTAGCTTTCACTGTCATTATGTCAGCCAGCCTAACAATCACATTGGGAGTCTTCAGAAGTGGAGAGCCTGAATTTATTTGTCAGTGATTGGACACTTCTCCAGAAGGTGCACTGCTGAAGGAATCACAGAAAGCACACAATGGGAAATCCTGAGAACTTCCACTTATTCACTGTTTGTCTTGCTGTCAAAAAGACTTTAAGAAAATTAAACTTTTTAAATCATATGTCACTGAGCTTTCAATGGTGCATACACATCGTAATTATGCTTATAATGATTGAATTTTTTTATTTGTGACATGCCAACTTTTATATTGATAAAAATGCATTTTTAAAGTAATTATTTTATGTTTAAAGCTTATCTTTCTTTTACCTTATTTCTTAATTCAGTTGGAGTCAATTATTTCACTATCTGAACGTTTAAATTAAAAGCCAAAAGCATTGAATGCTTTTTACTTCTTAGTTTGCCACCTGTGATGATACTTCTATATGGCAGATTGTTAACCTGTTTGCTGGCATCACTGCTTCTGCATACTCAGATTTCTTCTTGATTTCGTTGATGGATTTAAACTGACTAATGAAGAGGAAATCTACCTTTCAAAGATCGCTAGGTGTCTAGGCAGCCTAGGTCACTACATTTGCTAACAGTCAGGAATTTATTACAGAGCTTGAAAACACATAGGCTGCCCAGGGACAAATATATCAGAAAAAAAATTTTCCTTTGCTTCATGTACTACCACAATACAAGTGCACCTTGATTCAATAAATTCTAGGCTGATGACTGGAAATTAACTTGTCTTTCAATATAATTCCAAACATCATTATATTTTCACACAATAGAATAAATATTCACATTTATATAGTATTTTAATACATATTCACTGTCTATCACAAACATTTCTCTGCTAGTTAAAATAAAAGACATAAAGAAATAAGCACACACATTTATAACATGAATACATACCAACCAGCAGAATATATAGACACTTCACTGATCTTCTCATATATAAAGTCAAGGATCTCTCAATGATTATCGAACACATGGTTTTAAAGGGAAGCACGCACCTAAATTTTAGCCCTAGAATAATATGCTTTTTTTTAGGGAACCATCTTCCAAACATCACAAATGCAGCATCTTCTGACTTGCTGTGTAACAGTACAACAGTTCTGTCGTAATGCCTCAAGAGGTGTCGCAATGCAGCCCTCACAGCTTTTTGTAACGATGTAACTATTTTCAAAAAAGAGTAATTATCACTGACTACTTGAAATGGACAATTTGATGGCATTTCCAATTTGCACAATTTTTTTATGAAGTGGCAATCTAAATGTTAACTTGGCTGATCTGTTCACTCACCAGTTCATAACATTTGTAGTGTTATGTGAATATGGCTTTGCTTTAGCAGCAGGATAATGCACTACACCATTATACTATGGTGTTATGCACAATGCCATACCATTACATGTTTCACGAATCCCTCAGAGGGATTGCTATTATTTCATTTTTGCACATTATTGTCTGTCACATTCACTGCTCATTGAAAACTCCATTTAAACTAAACATGCAGAAAATATGGACTAAGTTGTCAAGAGGCAGAATTTTTCTCATAATCTTACGAGCTCGGAGAGACACAAACTAATGCAGACTAATAAGTGGAGTTCATCTTTGGCCATACCAAGAGGTGAATCGTTAATGTCATGTTATGGCAACATGAGGAAGGGTTACTACTTTCCTCTTTTTAACCACCTCATGGCCTGTACAGCAAATTATTGTAACTTTTTTTAAAAATTGCACCTACCTATGGCAATTCAGTTAATTTAGTTTAGTTAAACTGATCAAAAAAATCATACAGCTTATTTCAAGGTTTAATCGAATGAGCAGTTTTATTGACGGAGAGTGTAATTCATTATTTACTACTCTGAACCAAAAAAACACTCACAAACATAGCTCAAAAGCTTACAATGGTTTGGGGGAAGGAGCGTCCCTTACAGATAGAAAGTTAAAGGCAATGCTGCTACATTTCTGAAGAAGGGTCTAGGCCCGAATCATTAAACTTTCCTGCTCCTCTGATGCTGCGGGCCTGCTGTGTTCATTCAGCTTCACATCACGTTATCCAATCCGTTTACTTGTTGTCCTGTTACTTTAGCAGTGACAGAGTTGCACATCTTGAGCTTCCAATGAACAATAACTTTTCCAATTTTGCTTTTTCCTTGGTGCTCGTTTCTGTGATTAAGATTTAGACTGAGGGTGAGAAAAAGAGCGAAAGACAGAGAGAAACTGGTACTCTTGCCCCTATCTGTCCATGTATCTTTTTGCTCAAAGGATGTTTTGACACAGCATTCTTTTCAAACTGTATCAAATCAGACAACTTTCCATCTCTCAATAGGTATCCCTTTTCTGCAAACCTGATTAAAACAAGGGATACAAATTTCTTCACACCCTGCAGAGTTTTAGTGTTTGTTAATTAAGATGCTAATTCTGAGGCAGCCCATTTCACATGTGGGTTGTTTGGGATTGCTGGTGATCACAACAACAGTTTTAGGTCAGGTATTAAAGGCAATTGATCAAGGTGGAATATTGATGTTCCATTTTCACTGGGATTATAACATCATACTTTTGCTTCTTTTATCAAGAGCTGTAAAGGCTTTAGCAGATATCCATTGACAATAAAATGTGAGGCTGGATGAACACAGCAGGCCAAGCAGCATCTCAGGAGCACAAAAGCTGACGTTTCAGGCCTAGACCCTTCATCAGAGAGGGGGATGGGGTGAGGGTTCTGGAATAAATAGGGAGAGAGGGGGAGGCGGACCGAAGATGGAGAGAAAAGAAGATAGGTGGAGAGGAGAGTATAGGTGGGGAGGTAGGGAGGGGATAGGTCAGTCCAGTGAAGACGGACAGGTCAAGGAGGTGGGATGAGGTTAGTAGGTAGGAGATGGAGTTGCGGCTTGGGGTGGGAGGAAGGGATGGGTGAGAGGAAGAACAGGTTAGGGAGGCAGAGACAGGTTGGACTGGTTTTGGGATGCAGTGGGTGGAGGGGAAGAGCTGGGCTGGTTTTGGGATGCGGTGGGGGAAGGGGAGATTTTGAAGCTGGTGAAGTCCACATTGATACCATTGGGCTGCAGGGTTCCCAAGCGGAATATGAGTTGCTGTTCCTGCAACCTTCGGGTGGCATCATTGTGGCACTGCAGGAGGCCCATGACGGACATGTCATCTAAAGAATGGGAGGGGGAGTGGAAATCGTTTGCGACTGGGAGGTGCAGTTGTTTTTTGCGAACCGAGCAGAGGTGTTCTGCAAAGCAGTCCCCAAGACTCTGCTTGGTTTCCCCAATGTAGAGGAAGCCACACCGGGTACAATGGATACAGTATACCACATTGGCAGATGTGCAGGTGAACCTCTGCTTAATGTGCAAAGTCATCTTGGGGTCTGGGATAGGGGTGAGGGAGGAGGTGTGGGGGCAAGTGTAGTACTTCCTGTGGTTGCAGGGGAAGGTGCCAGGTGTGGTGGGGTTGGAGGGCAGTGTGGAGCGAACAAGGGAGTCACGGAGAGAGTGGTCTCTCCGGAAAGCAGACAAGGGTGGGGATGGAAAAATGTCTTGGGTGGTGGGTCAGATTGTAGATGGCAGAAGTGTCGGAGGATGATGCGTTGTATCCGGAGGTTGGTGGGGTGGTATGTGAGAACGAGGGGGATCCTCTTTGGGCGGTTGTGGCGGGGGCGAGGTGTGAGGGATGTGTTGTGGGAAATGCGGGAGACGCAGTCAAGGGCGTTCTCGACCACTGTGGGGGGAAAGTTGCGGTCCTTGAAGAACTTGGGCATCTGGGAGGTGCGGGAGTGGAATGCCTCATCGTGGGAGCAGATGCGGCGGAGGCGGAGGAATTGGGAATAGGGGGTGGAATTTTTGCAGGAGGGTGGGTGGGAGGAGGTGTATTCTAGGTAGCTGTGGGAGTCGGTGGGCTTGAAATGGACATCAGTTACAAGTTGGTTGCCTGAGATGGATATCCATTGTCCATTTGGGTGCACCTGGGCTGGGCAAAACAATCTTTTGCAACAGGAAACAAGAGCATTAGGATCACTCCAATGTGACAACTATAAAATAAGAAGGAAGTAGCATTAATGTCTCATTCTAAAACAGTTCAAAGTATCCATTCTTTCAAATGCAGTCAGTTTAAGTGAGCTAAGCATCTCACATGTTCAGTGCCTATTGTTGGATGTGATACTATCTAAAGTTTGCTCCAGACTAAAGTAGTGAATTTCTTAATGTCAAAGTGCAATTGAATTAAGCTGGAGTTGTGCTGTAGGTTAGCATGTCTACAGCTTCCTCTTCGCCACCCTTGTATGAGCTGTGAGCTGACTGAGTATTCTTCTGCTGCCCCTGTTTTGTGAAATCTGCAGCAACTGCTCAAGATGGTCAGTTCATTTGATACTTAAGGTAGACAAACCAGAGGCTGGAAGAAGACAACAAGTCATGCTGCATCTAGAGGAAAGGAGAAGTCAACATTCGTAGTATTACCCTTCTTCAGGCCTGGAGACTGCTAGAAGAATGTAGACTCTGCTGGTTGGAATGTCAGAGGACATTGCTGAGACAAAAACAATCTGTATTGTCCACATTCTGCTTCCACTAGCCTCTGACAGTTGTAGGAATAGTAAGCAAAATGACATTTACAGCTATGAAAATTCCACCCTCTAGTCATATACCTACTGACAACTCTATCACTGTTTCTCCAGCCATTATAAGTTTCTTCCAGAAAATTCAACCGGATTTGTTAATATTTTGTGAGTTTGTTTAGCATTTGTCAAATCAGAAATACAAATGACATACTTTTCCATTTTAAATCGTCCAAAGCAATATTTGAAATCTTGCTTCAGAATATCACGTAACTACATTATTGTTGTTACCTTTTTTTTCATCTAACCAGACATTCACATTCCTGCCAAAGCAAAATAAGCAGTTGGTGGATGGTGAGGTGCTTGTGGTAGTGGTGCACTGTGTAGTGCAGTGGGGGGGAAGGGATGTTGCCATGGTCTGGAGAGACATGAAGAGTGCAAAATCTTAGAAACAGAAAGATACACTGCACTCATAATTATATGAATGTTGAGAGATTAGAGGCAAGGCAATTGATTGACTTGGTACAAGCCCCCTGAGACAAAGACAATAGACCTGGGTTTGGAATATTTGAAAGGAAAGACAGAACTATTCAAATGAGTCCAAAGAATATAAATTTTATGAAATGGAAAGCATAGGTGTAAATTGAAAAATAAACTACAGACAAGGAACAGTATTTTTCAGTGATTGGCCAATTAAGTGAGGCACATTGTGATTACAATAACTCAGAAATGCCACTTCCAACTCCCCTGCAAATATTGTATGATTATTTTATCAGTCAGGCAATGGAAAGTTGCTGGGATTTGCTACATTTAACTGTTCTAAAATGTTAATTACATTCAATATTGTCTGTCGATAAGGGCTGGACTTGTTGAAATACTTTCCATAGGTTATTCAGAGCAGTTTGAGTGCTACAAGAAAGCCACTTTTAACCAATTAGATAGAGTTACTGGAGTGAATTATTGTGCAGAACCCCATGAGTGAAGAATAGCTCCCTCGACTTGACTGAAAATTCATGATAACCATGAGCAGCCACTAACTTCCTGCCTGTGCTAAATGAAAAAGCAATGCAATGGTACTGTGAGCCTGGCATCACTGTCTTGTGGGTAAAGCACAAGAATTCAAGGAAATGCAAGCAAGGCAGTGATGTCATGAGTATCTTGGTAGTTTCAAAGTGAATGAGTGCTAAGAAAGCAAGCAAACCTCAAGAATAAAGTTGACCTTTCTCTGCACCTTCTCTGTAGCTGTAACACTATATTCTGCAATCTGTTCCATTATCCTGATGTGCTTATGTAGAGTATGATATGCCTGGATAGCACACAAAATAATATTTCAGTACATGTGACAATAATAAAAATCAAGTCAAATAAAACTGGTCCAGTCCATACCCTGCACGTGTACCCCTCAGCACAAAGTGTCTTTGCTGTAGAGTTACAATGATAGTTGCTATTACAAACTGAATTGCAATAATGAAGTGAAGAAGCATATTATAAGTAGGCTGGAGATGTGCCATGAGGGCTCTTAGAGGCTGGTACAACTTGGAAATCAAATTCGTAGACCTGCAGTACATGTGTCTGGTGCCCACGTAGTGTGCCCAGAGATGTTGGTACCTGGCTTTCAACACCTAAGTCCTTTGGAGCAAGCAGCGAGCTGGAGTCACCTCATACCCAATCTGATTTTTATGTCAAGAATTCTCAGCATTTAGTTTGCTCATGATGGATAATATGATAGAAAACTGTACATTGATGAGGTGAGATCTGAACTTATTAAGGTCGTGAACAAGAAATATTTGCCTTAATGGGCATTTTGCTGCTGCCTGTGAGACTCTTGCTTTGATGCCCTGGACTTGGTTAAAAACAGCAGCGAGTTGTTCCCAACATGGGAAGGATCTGAATGGACCTCTCAATGATTCTGCTATGTTGCTCACTGTAACCTGTGCTGCCCAGGACCATATAAAATTTCACTCAGGGCTTCTGTTACCCATGTTTACTTCAGGTTAATTCTAATTGGATGATCAAATATATACTGTAGGTGATATTACTGTCTCAACTTAGCACTGTAAAGTTTATTGCTGCTTATTAAAAGCAATGAATCTTCTGGCTTTATTTTCTTTCTATGTCCCTGGTTTCTTAGACACTTTAACAAAAATGTTACTGGTCCCTAGACAGGTAGTAACATAGATTTTGCAGTCTGGACTGGGATTATAGTGAAATAAGGGGAAAATAAATTTGAATTTAAAAATAAATAGATGGTTGTAATGTAAAAGATCAGATAATGGCTTTTCATTATTGAAATATCTCATAATATATCATTTGCAAATATTCCCAACTCCAAAATAATTACAATTTTTATGTTATACATAAGACCTCCATTGCAATGCTATTATTTGTATAAAATCCTTACCACATCTTTTAACAGTGACATTTACTGTATAGCCATATTGCATACGTAGCTTCAAATAGCTTGCAACATGTGACAAGAAAGTCTTCAGCAGGGAAGGGGCAATGAGTTAACATGAATTGGGAAGACGGTTGTCAACAAATAAGACACACACAATCTTTCAGGAGTTTTTAATGGGACATGATGTGTGTCAAATGCTCTTTGAGCTTGAGGTGTTTTATCCAAATTTATATGATAACGTGTTTAATCACACAGTTCACCATTATGTTCGAACCGTTAGATCTGCTTTACTTCCTTATTAGGTTCCTGTAATGTTTTCCTATTTTTACAACAGTCAGATCAACTAAGAATTGGATGGAAACAATGACATAGTTAATACTTTCCATTGTTTTGGGGTAAAGAAATATGACAGAAAAGTAGTCCAATAGCTTATTTAACTCATTTATTGTGTAGTTCACTCATTGGATATACAATCACTAATATGTGATTCAAAGCTTGTTCAGTTGCTTGTGCAAAGGTCTCCAAGGTGATTAGGGAGGAAGGTAGGTACGTGTTGGTGTAGCCACCCCAGCTCAAAGAGTTAAGACTCCTTACTTAAAACAAGAAATCACAATGGGTCAGGCAGTATCCATGAAGAGAGTAAGCTAACGTTTTGAGTCTAAATGACTCTTAATCAGACTCTATACTTTGTGAGAAACATAGACTTGGACAAGTGATTTGATTGAAATTTTTAAGGTGATGAAGGGATTAGATTCTCTTTGTTTAAATATTTTGTTTCAATGGAGAACTAAGGGCTCAGAATCTAAATTTTGTAAAGACTGGGTGGGGTTAAATACTAATAGTGATTGTTCTAGAGAATGAGCAGTGTGGGGACCTGGTTAGCATTGAGTGGAGTGGAAGCTGATTCACTGAATTGATTAATGAGAGAGCAAGATATGGTTCTGGTTGTGAGGAGATCACAATATACAAATGGTACATACTTGATGATTTCCTGGACAAGATTTGAATGCTTCAGGGAGGGGCGAGGGTGGGTGGTGGGGAAGGGTAGTCTAGTTGCAGGGATGGAGAATGTATAGGGGTGGAGTTGTTGTTGTCTGTAGCAAAATATTTCCAGATTTTTGTTTCAACTGGATCTAGGTTGTTCCAATGAGGTTACATAAGGGTGGGGGTGAAGTCTTTCTATATATATTGATGCATAAACAACGTATACGTGAGCCACAGGTTAAACGGACACATAGAAGTTTTCCATTGTGCCATTGTTCATGCATCCATAACATTTCAGTAAAATTTCCAAAGTACATGGGCCAAGAAAATCTGATTTTATGAGGGTTAGCTGTGCTTTCTAGTATTGCAGTGTTCAGTGCAATTGCAGTGCACTTCCTACAGACAAAGGGGGTGGCCATGGGTACCCGCATGGGCCCAAGCTATGCCTGCCTCTTTGTAGGTTACGTGGAACAGTCCCTCTTCTGCACCTACACTGGCCCCAAACCCCACCTCTTCCTCCGTTACATTGCTGACTGTATCGGCGCCGCCTCTTGCTCCCAAGAGCTCGAACAGTTCATCCACTTCAACACCTCCCTCAACCTGTCTCCATCTCAGGTAACCAGCTAGAAACTGAAGTCCACTTCAAGCCCACCGACTCCCACAGCTACCAAGAATACACCTCCTCCCACTCACCTTCCTGCAAAACTTCCATCCCCTATTCTCAATTCCTTCACCTCCGCCGCATCTGCTCCCAGGATGAGGCATTCCACTCCCGCACATCCCAGAAAATCTGCATTCTTCATGCACCGCAACTTCCCCCCCACAGTGGGCAAGAACGCCCTTGACCGTGTCTCCTGCATTTCCCGCAACACATCCCTCACACCACACCCCCACAATAACCGCCTTAAGAGAATCCCCCTCGTCCTCACAGACCACCCCACCAACCTTCAGATACAATGCATCATCCTCCGACACTTCTACCATCTACAATCCGACCCCACCACCCAAGACATTTTTCCATCCCCATCCTTGTTTGTCTTCCAGAGAGACCACTCTCTCCATGACTCCCTTGTCTGCTCCACACTGCCCTCCAACCCCACCACACCCGGCACCTTCCCTTGCAACCGCAGAAAGTGCTACCCTTGCCCCCACACCTCCTCCCTCACCCCCATCCCAGGCCCCAAGATGACTTTCCATATTAAGCAGATGTTCACCTGCCCATCTGCCAATGTAGTATACTGTATCCACTGTACCCGGTGTGGCTTCCTCTACATTGGGGAAACCAAGTGGGTGCTTGGGGACCGCTTTGCAGAACACCTCTGCTTGGTTCGCAATAAACAACTGCACCTCCCAGTCGCGAACCACTTTAACTCCCACTGCCACTCCTTGGATGACATGTCCACCATGGGCCTCCTGCAGTGCCACAATGATGCCATCCAAAGGTTGCAGGAACAGCAACTCATATTCGGCTTGGGAACCCTGCAGCCCAATGGTATCAATGTGGACTTCACAAGCTTCAAAGTCTCCCCTCCCCCCACTGCATCACAAAACCAGCCCAGTTCGTCCCCACCTCCCTAACCTGCTCTTCCTCTCACCTATCCCTTCCTCCCACCTCAAGCCGCACCTCCATTTCCCACCTACCAACCTCATCCTGCCTCCCTGACCTCACTGTCCTCCTAGGACTGGCCTATCCCCTCCCCACCTATCTTCTCCTCTATCCATCTTCGGTCCACCTCCCCCTCTCTCCCTATTTATTTCAGAAACCTCTCCCCATCCCCCTCTCTGATGAAGTGTCTAGGCCCGAAATGTCAGCTTTTGAGCTCCTGAGATGCTGCTTGGCCTGCTGTGTTCATCCAGCTTCACACTTTGTTATCATCAATTGCATTTATACTGCTTCAGTTTTTTTTATTCATTCATGGGTTGAGGGCATTGCTGGCTGGGCAGCATTTCTTGCCCATCCCTAATTGCCCAGAAGACAGTTAAGAGTCAACCATATTGCTGTCGGTCTGGAAGCACATGTAATCTAGGCTAGGTAAGGATGGCAGTTTCCTTCCCTGAATGATATTAGTGAACCAGATGGGTTTTTCCTGACAATTGACAATGGATTCACGGTCATTATTGGACCCCTAATTCCAGGTATTTTTTTAGTTCAAATTCCACTATCTGTCATGTTGGGATTCAAATCCAGGTCCCCAAAACATTACTGGGTCTCTGGATTAACAGTCAAGTGATAATACCGCTAGCCCATCGCTTCCCTGATTCAGCATTTCTGACTGTCTCATTAATAGATCCCTGATTGACAGTGGGCAGGTACTAATTTGTACAGCAATGACAGCTGGTGCTGAGGAGTCTTTTAGAGGAATAAATCAGGTCAGTGATTATAAATTTATCTGCTTCTGCTACTTCATTTAAAGTGGCCTTTGAAGTGGGTGTGCAGAGAATGGCAGTGTCACTGGTACCACTGCACTCGTGTTATTTCCTTCCAATGAGTCATACAGAAGCCTCATCATTTCTTGCGCAGTTCAGCGGGCTCATGAGTAATTCCTCTTTCCATTCTTCACACTGTTGAAATTATGATGTGAAAAGGGGCCATGTTATGAGCATCTTCAGTTATGCCCTGGTGAACAATAACAGAAAATGCTGAAAAAGCTCAGCAGGTCTGGTAGGATCTGTGAGAAATCAGCGTTAACATTTTAGGTCTGGTGACCCTGCCTGGTAAATAATATTCCCTGTTAGCATCATGACTGCCTTGCTATATTGACTCTTGAAGAGGTGCCACCTTTCTAGATGGTGCGATTGCTAAATGTTTAAACCATTAAAATAACTTTGGAAGAGTACAGCATCCATCTGTGTATTTTAAGTGTCACCATTCTCAGGTAGGGTTTAAGTTAGGATCTTGCAGCATGAAAGACAGTTGCAATGGGCTTCAATCAAGTTGTCTTGTTCCATAGTTGCTTTTTAAAACTATATTTTTCAACAACACCTCAGCGTGTTGTTTTCCACATTCATATAAAAATGTAGCTTATTACAGAATAGCATTCAGTAGAAAAAAGTATACAAAATAAAACTGCACAAGATAACTTTACCAATGAAGGCTTTTAGAACAGATAAACTTCTGTGTCATTTAATTTTCTTCATTTTTTCTAATGCTGTGCATGATGGTAGATGAATGGGGACCAGTGGAAAAGAGAATCTACCACTCTCAAGTTTCTGCAATAATTTAGGAGGAAGAGGGCACTGATAACTGACTCCCATTGTTTCAGAAGACATTATAAATGTGCAAATACTCTGTGAAAAAAACCAAAATTACCAATTTGTCTGTCTGATTGCCTTTTGGGACAAAGACAAGTCATACCAGATTTCATTATTAACAGAAAATAACTATTTATTGCAAACGCAGTTAACTTTCAAAAAAAGACGGAGGAGGGAAAATGTTACCAGCTACAACAATGTGACTTAAACTAAACTCCTCTAAAATCCCAAATGCATACGCTCATTCACTGTGCAAACACACAAAAGATAAATAGCTTGATACAAACATTGTGAATGGAAAAATATAGCTATGGAAAATCTGAAGGTGAGAATTCCAGATCCTAAAGGTGGGTTAAATTGTTTCTCACAGTTCCTTTTGATTTTTATAATGTTAACACACTGTTGTCTGTAAAGTGATGATCAGCCTTTATATTGATAGTTAATCCAGTGGATTAAGCTCTTTTCTTATATATTAGAACTCTTGTTCTTGTTTTGTCTTTTTACTCACACTGAGAGAAAGGAGAGCGATATGTTTTCTGGCTCTGGAGATCTCTGGCTGCATTGTACTTAGATCTCTGTAATGTCTGCAGCACAAACAGTCTGAAGTCTGCTGTCAGACGACTTGTCTTTAATGCAAAAAAAACTCCTGGTGCCACCTTGACTTAACAATGCATATCTTAAATACTTCCAAGTGACAAAAATTCACCTGCAATTATAGCTATAGAGTCATTGAGAAAAACAGCATGGAAACAGGCCCTTTGGCCCAAACTGGTCCATGCTGCCCACTCAGCTAGTTCCAATTACCCGCATTTGGTCTATGTCTGTCTAAATTCTTCCCATCCATTTACTTACCCAAATGTTTTTTAAATGCTGCTATTGTACCTGCTTCAACCACCCTATCTGGCAGCCCATTCCATATATGCGCCATCCCCAGTGTGAAGAAGTTCCTCCTCAGGTCCTTCTTAAATCTTTCCCCGGTCATCTTAAACCTATGTCCTCTTGTTTTCAATTCCCCATTCCTGGGGAAAAAAAGATATATACATTCATCCTATCTATGCTCCTCATGATTTTATACACCTCAATAAGGTCACCCCTCCTCATTCTGTAACGTTCCCAGGGATAAGATCCTATCCTGACCAACCTCTCCTTGTAACTTAGATCTGCTAGACCTGACAACGTCCCTGTAAATCACCTTTGCACACTTTCCAGTTTAACTTGTCTTTCCTAAAATAGGATGACCTTAATTGTGCACAATACTTCAAGTGCAGCTTCACCGAGTTATACAACTGTCGCATAATGTGCCAACTCCTATACTCAATAACTTGATGGATGAAGGCCAGCATGCTAAATGCCTTCTTCACCACCTCGTCTATCTGTGATGTCACTTTCAATGAACTATGGATTTGTACTCCTTCTTCAGTTCCACGACACTCCTCAGGAGCTTACCATTTACTGTATAAGTACTACATTGGTTTATATTTCCAAAGTGCAACACCTCACACTTGTTTGTATTGAATTGCAAGTGACAATCCTCAGCTCACTTCCCCATCTGATCAAGATCACTGTAATCTTTGATAACCTTCCTCACTATCACTGATACCTCCTAATTTTGTATCATCCACAAAATTACTAATCATTCATCTGCAAACTTACCATATAGCAATGTCTGACTTCCAGTTTATAGTTCAAAAGGGAACAATATCTGGTCCACAACATTTCAACATGTCAATGCATGCAATGACCAGAGGCCAAGTGAAATGTAGAGGGTTGTGCATTTATACAGGAATCGAAACTTATAGATATCATGCACATG
Organism: Stegostoma tigrinum; assembly: GCF_030684315.1. NCBI lineage: Eukaryota > Metazoa > Chordata > Chondrichthyes > Orectolobiformes > Stegostomatidae > Stegostoma > Stegostoma tigrinum. The sequence continues at coordinate 18,088,200 of NC_081375.1, forward strand.
ACTTATGATATGATTCAACACACATTGTGCATTTTTAAAAAAAATTAATACCAATATTTTGTTCAAATGTATTACTTTGGTCTCATGAAAATAAGTGAATGTTTGGAATAGAAATAAAATCATTCAGTCCCTCAGTACAACTCTTTTGAGATCTTAGTTAATCTGCAACTCAACTACTTGCTCTAGATCTCTCAATGTTTTCAAACCCAACAAAAATATCTGGATCTTGTCTTGAAAGCTCCAATTTTCCTAGCAGAATGTTAATGTTCAGATTTCCAGGTACTGCACAATGTGCAAATTAGTACCTTAAGTTATTAGCCCTCATGGCTAATAAACTATCTGCCTCCAACCATTGCTAATCTATTTAGCTCCAAGGTGGAAGTATAAGCAACGTGGCTTTGTATGGTCTTTAAATGCTAAGTGTCATCCTTGGCACTGTCTGTTTATTTGTCTAAACATCTAAAACCATAAAGGATTTGGACAAATTACAGATTCTGATGGATTATGTTCCCTAGAGTGTACACATGATTAGTAGGGTTGGCCAGGGACATATACTTGTCGGCTTGTAATAAATCTGTCCACTTCCAGCAACTACCTGAATTTATAGCAAGTACTGGCTCTTCGGCTTTTTCACACTCCTTGGCTCTCTGTAGTCCACAAACTGTAATCAATTTATCTCCCTGAATGGTTGGACAATATCAGTTGAAGTATATTTTGTTTCTTTCAAAATTTTCACCAATGGGCTATGGATTTTTTATATCAAAGATGCACAATCTTGTCTCATTTGTAGCTTCAATAACTAATATCAGAAATGCACTTTCCTGTAAAGAAAATCCAAGTTAATATGAAAACATTAGAAAAAAGGCAGAGTATTAGTACACTTTATAAAAGATAAAGCACCTGCCATCAAAAGCTATGTTACATTGCAGAGAGTAACAAAATATATTACAGATTTCATCCCACATTACAAAAGATCCCATATTATGGAGAATATTTCCTTACTGTTTCTGCAATGTCTAACCAGCCTACAACATTGCAAAATCTTTCAACGTCTTGCATTCTGATTTCCTGTCGTCTAATATTGGTGGCGACACACTTGCTTAGGCCTCTCGTTCTGAATCGCATCCCTCAATCTCTACCTTTCTTCCCTCCGTTACGTCACTGCTTAAAACCTACCCATTCATCAAGCTTTAGGCCACATGAGCTTATATCTCTTTCTGTGGATCATTGTTTGTCTGTTAATGCTCCTGTTAAGAACCTTGGAATGTCTTATTACATTAAGGCACCATACAAGCAGAAGGTTTTACAGTATGCAACCTTTGATCCTTCTGATGAAATTTTGTCTGTGCTTTTGTCTGCCAAATGCACTCAGTGGAGACACAGGTTCATCCTGAGGCAAAATAGCCACCCCCAAATTAATCACTTACTGGGCAATTGACACCCATGACACATCTGGAGTTGCAAAATAGGACAAGATTGTCTAAAAATCCGAACTACATTTTTCTTGTTCAACCAGTGCAACTTGTTTCTTACAGATGCTGAAGAAAATGTAACAGTGCTCCATCATTGCCTCGGATTGTTCGTGCATTAAAGAAAGTGTTTACGTTTATTGGAAGCACATTAATTGAGGTCTGGCCCTTTTTGAGGTTTACATTATTTATTAATGGAACTAAACTGTAACTAATTTGAAAGAATATATATAATGTAAGTTTTAAAAGACAAGGAATTTTATAAGAGTTTATTCCTTGATTAGTAATATACGTGACGAGGGCGAATTTACCAACCCATCCTTCTACACCCTCATCCAGGTCATTTATAAAAATGACAAACAGCAGTGGACCCAACACCAACCCTTGCGGTACACCACTAGTAACTGCTCTCCAGGATTAACATTTCCCATCAACCACTACACACTGTCTTCTTTCAGCAAGCCAATTTCTGATCCAAACTGCTATATCTCCCACAATCCCATTCCTCTACATCTTGTACAATAGCCTACTGTGGGGAACCTTATCGAACGCCTTGCTGAAATCCATATACACAACATTAACCGGTTTACTCTCATCTACCTGTTGGGTCACCTTCTCAAAGAACCCAATAAGGTTTGTGAGGCTGATATTATAATACAACTTAACGAAATTAGTGAAAATTGCCACAGGACATGGGGCTGGGAATGTTATCTTTTGATTCATAATTTGGAATCTCTAACCCAGTCTACTGAGATAACCATGTGGATTTATTTTCTGTTTGTCCCATACAAAGTAAGTATCTTCTTCATAAAGATACATGCCCCAATTACCTGATCACAATGACACCATCTGCCCCAAGCTGAAAACCAATTAAGTTCCATTCTGTTGGTATTCATTAGGAAACTTAACTGTTGATAGAGTTTTTTCACTCTACTGAGAGCTTTACCATTAAGTATTCACATGTGACAGTTATCAAGACAGCATTTTACTTGCGTTTGTTGGAAATTCTTAAATGGAATTTTGAGACCTCTGCCTCCAATGTAATCCTATGGTCTTTAAAGGGTTAACATCATTGTTTCATGAATCACTTTTATATCGTTTTCAAGGTTTAAAGTTATGCAAGTGTCCAGGCCCAGATTTTATCAGCAGATCCATCTGTCTGTTTGAGTCCCAAGCAACATGAGGTTTGATTGAATAACCCAACAAAATAACAAACAGTACAACTGATAAGAAACAGAAGGATTTAAAGTCCAGCTCAATCTCCTAGAATATGAAGCTGTCACTATTTCAGTATCATTTAGACAGTTTAAATAAACACCTCAAAGTGCTCTCAATGCAGCTTCATAGTGGGGTCAAGTATTTTGTCAATTTTAACTGAATGGCCTACACTAGTCGTGTCATATCTGAAAAGCTTCTGACTGACATCAGCTCAGTTCAACCCAGTACAACAGACAGTACTTTAAAAGCAATAAACTTTTATAATGTAAACATTAACTTTTCAGTCTTAAAGACTGAGGTTCTGGTTCAAGTCTACTTTAGACAGGGATAATTTTCCAATGATAAATTTAAATTGTAGTCTTTTGAGGGAAAAAAAATCTTTGCTGTTAAAAATGGAGTAAGCATTTTTATCTAAAAAGCAACTTTGGAGATCTAGCCCCACTTTGACCCTGTTCACACACTCACTGTCGCAAATGGAAAACCTGCATATTGCTAAAATCTGTAACTTCTGTAGCTTTGCTTGTACAGTACCAATACCTGCTACTAACTGTACATGGGAATGTGATTATGACTAATACAGCTAATATAACTATAGATTACAGTGAGACTTGGCTATGTAATTAAAAATCCCACATGATTATGCACAATGCAACAAAAGCAAAGATTTATGTACAAATAGATACATTATATTATTGGTTGTTGTTTATATGAAGAAACAATGTTAAATTTGCTCTTAGATAATGAAGCTGGATGAACACAGCAGGCCAGCAGCATCTCAGGAGCACAAAAGCTGACATTTCAGGCCTAGACTCTGAAGGGTCTAGGCCCAAAATGTCAGCTTTTCTGCTCCCGAGATGCTGCTTGGCCTGCTGTGTTCATCCAGCTTCACGTTTTATTATTTTGGTTTCTCCAGCATCTGCAGTTCCTATTATCTCTTAAATTTGCTCTTAATTTGTTAATGGGTTATGGGTGTCACTGGCTAGGAACCATTAATTACATAATTACCTGATCCTACAACACTTCATAGCCGATGCATTACTTGATGCAGAGAATAATTAAGAGTTCGGTCATCTCATCGTTTTCAGAGAAATTGTTGGCTACATTTCCACAGTACATTGGAAGCATTGCTCCGTTTCAATTTTACTTCCTTCATCGGTTAACTGTCCAAGATCTTCCAAAGTACTGGACTTACCACAATTCAATTCCAACAGAAATACACCCTCATTGTCTGAGGTCATCAGCAATAGCTTCTTTGAATGAAATGTATTTTGTTTCTTATCTGCCTGGGAGCAAATTATACCACCCTAATACTGCAAAGAAAAATCAGAAGTTTAGAAATTACCCAACAGAATCCTACCTTTCATTCTAAGCGATGGACTGTACTACTTCATTGTGAAATGTTATGTACAAAACAAGAATTTTAAGTTTCATTACAAGTGACAAAACATTCCCGGTCTCCCTTTTTCTTCTACTTGCTTTTAACTCTCAGCATAACATGCTGTGGATATTTTGCAATGTTAACTAGATATCAAAAACAACAGTGTGCTGTTACAAAGGAACATTTCACCCAGTTCCACATTTTGCCTTCTAAATCAATCTAAATGATTCAGCCTGCTGATTACCAATTAAAATACTCATGTGACTAGTGTCCTCCCTTCAATTTGCAAGTGTGTTGCACTTACTAGGGGAGGAGCTGCTTAATCACACCCACAGTACAAACTGGTCAATTAACTGGTTAACTAATGTCCTGCAACTGCTCAGTTCCTCAACACCAGAATATCACAATAAAGCAAAGAGTGAGTGTTTGCTTGGTTAAATGTACTAAATCACCCTCTATGGCACCATTAGTGTGTGCTTGACTGTGCACATATGTGAATGCATGTCAGCAAATGTGTGTGCATACACCCATGTGTGTGCATAAATGTCAGTCTCAGTAAAGCATTCAAACCCCAGGATATGGAACAGGTACTGCAGTGTATAGCCAGAAACATTTATTTCTTCCTGTGACAGTCTGATCCCAAATCATCAAACTGTGCAATTTTTAAAAGACATTTTTGCAAAACTTATTAGACTGGGTCTTGTCAACTGTAAGCTTTTGAAATAAAACAGTTATACAAGTGGAAAACAGTGATTATTTGTATCATTGTAGTTTGTTCTGTATATTTAAAAGGAAGGAACTGAATTAACATATACAGTTGGTTCTGAGTGAGTTTATGATTGTAATTCTATTAATGTTAAATAAGCTGAGGGGTCAGTTAGTTCTGATGGCTGGTTTGCAATGCAGAATGACGCCAACAGTGTGGGTTCAATTCCTGAACCAGCTTAGGTTACCATGAAGGACTCTCCCTTTCTCCTCGCTGTAGGCATAGTGACCCTTAGGTTAAGCCACCATCAGTCTTATCTGTCTAATGAGAGAGCAGCCCTGTGGTCAGATAAAACTATGATGACTTTACTTTTTTTAATTGATTTATCTTGTAATTTGCCTCAGTGTCTTCTCATATCTAAAATTTTGAGGAACATATTCCTATGTTTTCATCAGAGCGAAAAATGGGGGGCTTTTGCCCATTGTTTGACAAAATAAGGACCCCACTACGTACTTTTTTTAAAAGGCTCAGTCAGTATTTTTCACGCAGGGAGTTACAGGTTTACCAACACTCAGAGTAAAATAAGTACAGACTAAAATATTAGAAGTAATAATATTAGGGTGAATATTGCTGGGATACAATGGAATTAGAAGTGTATTTCACAGTTAGATCGCAGAGGAATGACTTAGATTATTCTTTCTTCACTTTATTTTACCCTGTTCCTTATACTATTCCTTATTTCTCACATACACACATCTCATTACCTGTTTCTCTCTAAATTCCTGGAATGTGTTGTTGATTCTCCAGTTAATAGCCATCTTTCCTAGACCTCTATGTTTAAATCTTCCCCCCCCCACCCCCGACAGGCCCATGCTCTTGTCATAGTACTTCAAGGGTTTTTATCAGAGTCACAGATGACATCCTATCTGACTGTGATAGTGGTAACCTCTCTCTCCTTGTCTTTATTGACTTGTCAGCAACCATTGATACATTGACCACATAATCCTCCTCCAATTTCTCTCCACAATTATCCAGCTGGGTGGGTCTGCACTAGCCTAGTTTCATTCTTACCTGTTCAGTGATATACATATCCCTCCAAAACTTTAATTACTTGTTATGGATGACACCAAACTCACTTCAAATATATCAAAGTGATATCATAGACACTAACTTTTATCTTATTTAAACACAACTGTAAGGTGCTGTGTTCTAGATGTACTCCAATTGGTCACACTACTCAACTTTAAGTAAAATACACGTGTTCTTATCCTCAGTTAAAATACAAACAAAAGAAAGAAGAATTAATATAACTTTAACTCTATTGGAAAGCTTAACAGCATAAAATATTATTTTAATTACGAAACAGCAACAGTCCCAATATAGTAATATTCCACAAACACACTCTTGGCAAAGGCAAAGTCAGTAAAACAGATTGTCTCACATGCAATTCTGGCAGGAGAACCAAAGCTTTTCACTGTAAAAGAGAGAAAGATGTTGCAGCTTTCATACCAACTTCAAAATCTCATCAACTACTGAAAGCTAAATTAAAACCCTGGTTCTATGGGAGCCTGGCTCCAACCTTTCATGCTGTTTCTATTGTTCCAACTTAAAAAAACCCCTGAGGCCTCGCAAGATATTTACTTTATAGGCTTGAAGGAGATAGCTCTGCAATATGATTCAAAACCTCTTCAAAAAGACACCATGATGAAATATACCTCCAATAGCCATAACACTATCACACACTGGTGTCACTAAGGAGTTTTCCTTGACCTGTTCTCCTGCTCATCGACATGTTGCCCCTCAGAAACATCATACAAAAAACAGCATGAGTTTCCAGAAGGACTTTTTGACACCAACTCCAATTTACCACAATCTCTTTTAACTCCCCACTATCTCTAAATTACCAGACTGTTTGTCTGACATCCAGCACTGAATGAACAGAAAAACCAATGTGATAACCATTTTTTCAGATTTGATTCCAGGATCAGAATACCAAATTGGCCACGACTACTTACTTAAACCTCCACAACTTTGCCCAAAGCTCAGCCTGAACTCCTATGCCCCTGAAACTTTCACCTATGCCTTTGTTATATCTAGGCTTGTTTATTTGAATGGATTACTGACTGGCCTTTCATGCACTACTTCTTGTAAGCTTGTGGTTACCAAAAACTCTGCTGTTCATCATCGAACACATCCAAAACCCCATTAACCCATTGCTCCTGTGATGTCTACTGTTTTATAGTTGCCCCAGTTTAAGCAACATTTTTCATTTTCATGTTCTAATCGTCTGAGGTATCTGAACTCTTCCAATTTTGACATTTTGAGCATCCACAATTTTAATCACTTCATAATTTGCAGTCACATTGTTAGCTATCTACATTGTGGAATTCCTTCATCAAATCCCTCCACCAGTTAATTAAAGCTACATAGGTGAGTAGATGCAGAGTAATCTGGAAAGTACCACAAATAAACAAATTGGACACACAGAAGCAATCTTCCCTGGGAAATGAGCATTTATGTGACATGTAGTAATCTTAAATGGATCGCACAGTTCCACAAGCAGACAACTGTAGCAAAGAAACACCTTTTGTTACACCCACCTCTCCTTTCTCCTTTATGGTATGCCTTAAATCTAGCTCTTTGAGCAAGCTTTTGGTCAAATTTGGTTCAGTATCATGTTTTGTTTCATAAAGCTCCTGTGAAGCACCTTAGATTTATTTTATTATCTTAAAAGACATTATATACATGCAGCTTGCTTATGTTACATATTCCATCATGTTCCATATATGAATCTTTATTTCTCAATATTACACACGTTATATTTGAAATGTGCGTCAGTTGGAAACTGAAAGCTCCTGTTGCTAGTAATTTAGCTTTGTTGGACCAATGTGGACACATTTTACAGAATCCTAAATCTACCTTACTTGTTTATGATAATAATTTTAGTTCACCTGATTTACAGGCACTGCAAAGGCAGTTTGTAAACTTAAGCAGCCATGTTTTGTCGAGAGACATAATATTTCTAATTTATTGCCTTCTGTAACATCATAATTGGAAGTAAATGTTGTAAAAACACCAGAGAAGGTGGTTTTATAATGACATTGTTTTAACCACATGGGAAGGTCTTTTAAAACATTATTGGCTTATTAACATGAAATGCATGATCCATCAGTTTAACAACTGATTTCATTGTGTACTGCCACTATACAAAGCATTTATTGCAATAAATGAGGACAAAAGAAACCTGGCTTTGTCGAATTCCATAAACTTGGTTAGCTAAATCTTCTGTTGCGAAAGTACTTCCAATGTGACTATTTGCTCTATATTACCCTTTACTTACTGATTTTATTCAGTGTTACGTAGCAAATGTGGCATGAAATCTATAATTAAAGAAATGTTACACTTATGTAAAAACAATAACTTTATGATGGACCACACAGGATCTGAAATGGAACTTTCTGATGACTAGCTCCTGGTTATGATTGAGGAATCACCAGGTCTTCATTGAACTGCAGACTAACCCCCAGTGCAAACAACAGCCATGTCAAGTGACAAGAGCCCTGGCAATGCATGTTTTCCTAGGTCCACGTTAATGTGGCATAGTGTTGTAAAACCCAAAAATATCAATGTAAATGCACCATAAATTAGACACTCTGAGAAGTTGCTAAAGCACTGTCTCCTAATTTGCAGGTTAGGCTAAGTCAATCCTTCATTATAATCTTTCTCTTGAGCTGCTCTGTACAATGTTGTCCTAATTTGTTGTACATAAATTCCCTCCACTGTTCTAATTTTCATGTTTCGGTTGTAGGTCTTGTGGGCAAATGTGGTGTCCTTGATCAACCTCCAAATTAGGGGGTGGGGGGGGGGGGGGTGCTGTAGTGCAGAAGACTTACTGCCCTGTTAGCTCCACTGATGCATCTGCAATATTGCAAAAGGAGACAATTGTCGGGTGAAGTGTATGTGTGGTTCAAGTGACAGGCCCTTCTAAAATGGAAATCAGCATCATATGATGTGAATAGGACCACCCTTTTCATTTTAGGAAGGATGTACTCTGACCAGCACTGTTCTGGTTACAACTAGTTCCATACTTTTTTGAAGTTTATTCATGTGATGTTGCTGGGTAGGTCAGCATCTGTAATTACCCAATAAGGTGGTGGTGAGCTGCCTCCTTGAACTGCTGCAGTTCTTGGGGTGCAGGGAAAACCACTATGCTGTTAGGGAGTGAGTTTGAGGATTTTGGCCCAGTTACAATGACAGAATGGTGATATAGTTTCAACTCAGGATGGTGTGTGGGTTGCATGTAAAAGCGTTCCCATGCATTTGTTACCCTTGTCCTTCTCAGTGACAGAAACCATGGCTTTGTGGGTGCTGCTGAAGGAACTTTGTGGAGTTACTGTAGTACGTGTTGTAGATGGTATATACTACCGTCACTGTGCGTTGTGATGAAGGGAATAAATATTAAAAGTGGTGGTTGGAGTGCCAATCATGCGCACTGTTTTCTCTTAGATATTGCTGAGCTCCCTATATGTTATTGGAGCCGTGCACATTCAGCCAAGTGGAAAGTATTTCATTACACCCCTGATTTGTGACTTGCAGACAGGCTGTGAAGTTACAAGAGGTGACTTACTCTTTCTGAGCCACTGACCTGTTATTGTAGCTACTGTATTTATATGGCTGTTTCAGTTTCTGATCAATGGTAACCCTCAGGATTTTGATTTTGGGGATTCAGGGATGGTAATGACATTGAACATCAAGTAACAGTTGTTAGATTCTCTCTTGTTGGGGACTTGTTAATTGTCCGGCACTTTTGTCTGACGAAATTGTTACTATCAGCCTCACCTGGATATTGTCCAGATCTTGCTGCATCTGGATGTAAGCTACTTCAGTATGTGGAGGCATGAATGATGCTGAACTTTGTGCAATCGTCAGCAAACATCCCCACTTCTGAAGCTATGATAGAGTTGACACTGTTTAGGGCTGGGCCTAGCTTGAATTATTTTTGTGAGTCTCAGAGGAATGTGTGTATAGCTCCTACGTTCCAGACAAATAATCTGGGTCACCCCCATCCTGGCACCCTCACCCTCTGGCATCTTAGGCTTCCTCCCCACAAACCCTACAACTTAGCTTGGCAGTTCTAATCATTCACTTTTGACAAATCAGGTAAGCTGTGAAGGAACACAAATTATAATTAGGTCAGGACCATTGAGATCATGGGAGTATGTTAACCACTGGAATAGGCAGCAAACCAAACATCATAATAAATCCCCTTTGTAAGGGCAGGGAATGTTTGTTCTACTAAACTGGATCAAGAAAACATTCATGGTAGTCACAGATTGGATAAAATTTTGAAAGGCGTAAATTGGGAAAATGATACTTCCAATTGAATTGTGAGACAGATAAAACCATGAAGTGTGAAGGTCAGTCTGTTCAACCTGTCCCAAATTTCAGCTGTTAATTTGGTTAGGCCACACTTAGAGTATTGCATTAATTTCTGGTTTCACATTACAGGAAGGATGTGGGAGGCTTTGGAGAGGGTGCAGAAGAGGTTTACCAAGATGCTAAAATGTGAGGCTGGATGAACACAGCAGGCCAAGCAGCATCTCAGGATGTGCTCCTGAGATGCTGCTTGGCCTGCTGTGTTCATCCAGCCTCACATTTTATTATCTTGGAATTCTCCAGCATCTGCAGTTCCCATTATCTCTTTACCAAGATGCTGCCTGGATTAGTGGGTACAAGCTATAAGGAGAGGAGAGAAAAACTTGTTTCATTTTCTGGAGCGACTTGATGAAGTCCACAAAATTATGAGATGCACAGGTAGGGTTGACAGTCAGAATCTTTTCACAGAGTTGAATTGCCTAAAACTCGGGGGCATGCATTTAAGGTGAGAGGGTAAGTCCGAAGGAGATGTGAGAGACACAATTTTTACACCGAGTGTGGTAGGATCCTGGATTGTGCTGCCAGGGGTGCTGGTGGAGGCAGATATGATAGAAGCATTTTAGGGACTTTAGGCATAGCATTGAGAGCTGAAGGGCATGTTCCTGTGCTGTACATTTCTATGTTTGATGTAATCTTGCTCAGATATTATGATCAATCTTTTGTTGGAGAATATTTGGAATGACAATGCAGCAGTTTCTTACAATTCAATTTAATCCTTTGCCCAGTGGTGTCCTTTAGTTGATGTAATAAAATTCTTATTGAAAAACCAATCCTTGATTTTCAGTAGATATTGCAACATTTTATTATCCATCTGCAGTGACTTCAGTTAGAAGTGTAAACAAATAACATTTTCATATTCTGTTAGAATTAATTGAGCAATTATTTTCAATGTAGAACCTCACAAATTAAACATTGACCTACATTAACCTCTTGGGAATAGACTGGCAAAGAATTTTCATGTAGACTTGTTCCTTTACAGGAAGTCTGCAATGTTTTATTCCTTACCAAACACACAGGCTTTCTGTTATTTGAGGTGTTTGTGTAATCAAGGGTTTGATGAATACCTCTTTTTTATCCAATTGGAGCCAGCAGCCTCCTTTCTAATTCTACAAACAGACTTGAAATAATTTGAGGCCTGTGACAACAGCCTGGGTCCTCATTAATTCAGAACTCACTTGCTAAGAAGGTAGCCCTTTCCCAGTGCTCCTTCAGATGAGCTTCTAGGAACTGCATGATGTGTTCCCTTTGAGGGGCTCTCTTGTCATCTCAAGGGCTCTTGTGCATACCTACCATTCCAAGTGTACAATAGTTCTTGCTACTTTCACACGCTGTTCAAACATGTAATAAATGCCACAGGCTTAGCACTCACCTGAAGTGTCTTTGTAATATCATCCGTAATGGATAGAAGACAAAAGTAAAGGAGAGCTTTTAAAATGTAGTTCTTGAGTTTACTTAATGTTGTACTTTAGTAGGTGACAGCTGGGCAAGTGCTTTCAGCAGTTCAATCCTCTTTGCAGTAGAGTCAACATCTGATGGAATATTCATGGAATTTGATGTTTAGAGTTGATATCCACCAGCTATTTCAACTTTATTTCTAGCCCTTTCACTGGCTAATAGAAAACGAACAAAACTTCATATTGTAAAAATAATTTCCGTATGCATTAATTTCAACAAGATTGACATCATTTTGTGATATCACTCAAAAGTGTGTATCAAAGACCTGCTGTTAAGGACAACTGACCTAAAGTTTCAAAGTCTTTGAGAGGATTGTTAGCAAATTACTTTTTCAGTCACTATATGACATGCCTCTGCTACATTAATGCAAATTAATGGTGGCACAGTGGTGAGCACTGCAGCCTCACAGCGCTAGGGACCTGGGTTCAATTCCACCCTTGGGCAACTGTCTGTTTGGAGTTTGCACATTCTCCCTGTGTCTGTGTGGGTTTCCTCTGGGTGCTCCAGTTTCATCCCACAGTCCAAAGATGTGCAGGCTAGGTGGATTGGCCATGCTAAATTGCCTGTAGTGTTCAGGGATGTATAGATTAGGTGGGTTATAGGTGAATGGTTTAGGGTGGGGGTTGTGTGGACCTGTTGGGCTGAAAGGCCTGTTTCCATGAAATATTAAACTTTTTTTAAGTTTAAATGGGTTAATTTCTCCACTAAAGTAGAGGAATGTCACACGGACATAATTTGTCCAGTTATCACCACGGTGCAAGAGAAGTAAACTATAAGTATAATGACCTTTCTTGACCTCAGATCATCCTGAAGGTTTTTAGCCAATCAAGTATTACTGAAGCTCTGTCACAGAGGAACTTTCTAGTCTCAGGTGTTTACAGGATACCTGACTGAAAGGCTCGTGAGGCACTGGCTTTGACCTGTATAAAAGTAAGAGAGTCATACAGTTGTACAGCATGGAAATAGAACGTTCAATCCAACCAGGTCATGCCGACTATATTTCCAAACTAAATTACTCCCACTTGCCTGCAACTTGACCCATATCCTTCTAAACCTTGCCTATTCATGGACTTATCCAAATGTCTTTTAAGCGTTTGGAGATAGCAAGAGATGCAGATGCTGGAGTCAGAGCCAACACTGTGTAGAGTTGGAGGAACCCAGCAGGTCAGGCAGCATCAGCGGAGCAGGGAAGTCAACGTTTCGGGTCAGGACCCTTCATCAGAACTCAAGATAAAGGGTCCCGACCCTGAACATTGACTTTCCTGATTCTCTGATGCTGCCTGACCTGCTGTGTTCCTCCAGCTGCACAGTGTGTTGTCTTTTAAATGTTGTAACTGTACCTGCATCCATCACTTTCTCTGGCAGTTCATTCCACACACAAATCACTCTGTAAAAAAAAATCCTCTTCGTGTCCTTTTTAAATTTTTCTTCCCTCACCTTAAAAATATGGCCGCTGGTTTTGAACTCCCACCCCCTATAGAAAAGACCCTTGTGATTTAGACAATAGACAATAGACTATAGGTGCTGGAGTAGGCCATTCGGCACTTCGGGCCAGCACCACCATTCATTATGATCATGGCTGATCATCCACAATCAGTATCCTGTTCCTGCCTTATCCCCATAACCCTTGATTTCACTAACTTTAAGAGCGCACACACCTTTGATTTGAAACACCTCAGTAGGGTCACCTCTCATCCTTCTACACTCCAGTGAAAAAATTCCCAGACTTCCCAGTCTGCTTTTGTATCTCAAATGCATTCCCAGCAAAATCCTGTGGAGGCAACCATTCATTTTCAAACATAATTTGTACCAATGGACTCCATATACAGCCATTAAATGTAGGTGAAGAATCAAACCAGAGAAGAAATTGTGGACAATTCATTGAGGCCTTTGAACAACTAAGAATTTAAATGGCATTTTTATAGATGATGAATCCAGAGATCGAGAGATTCCAGAATTAAGGGTCACAAATATAACCTGGTGTTCAATAAAACCAAAAGGATAAATGTTTGTACAAAAATTGTGATTAGAGGTAGTATCTGCTTACATATGGAATGGTTTAGGTGAATTGCATAAATGCCTTTGAGTCAAAGCTAGGTTAAACATGTAGAATCCCCCACAGTGTGGAAGCAGGCCATTCAGCCCATTACATTCACAATGACCCTCCAAAGAACACCTCACCCAGACCCATACCCCATCCTATCTATGTAACCCTGAATTTCACATGGCTAATCCACCTAGCCTGAACATCACTGGACACTACGGGCAATTTAGCATGGCCAATCCACCTAACCTAGGCTGTTGCAGAAGATCAGACAACACGGATGAAACCCACACAGACATGGGAAGAATATTCTATGCAGTTTGCATAGTCACCAGAGGGTGGAATCAAACCTGGGCGTGAGTCAGCAGTGTTAACCACTGAGCCACCATCCTTCATCTTTTTCTCTGCTGTATTGATGATTGCAGTGGTGTGGCCTCATGCTTGTGTGAGGAACTTAAGCAGATCATCAACTTTGCTAATACCTCCACCCTGTTCTCAAATTCACCTGGACTATTTCCGACACCTTCCTCCCCTTCCTGGACCTCTCTGTCTCCATCTCCGGATATCTACTCACCACTGACATCCATTTCAAACCCACTGACTCCCACAAACACGTTGACTGTACCACCTCTCACCCACCCTCCTGTATACTATCCCATACTCCCAATTCCTCTGCTTCATTTGCTCCCAGGATGAGGCATTCAACTCCAGGAGATCCCAGATATCCTGCTACTTTAGGGGCCGTAATTTCCCCTCCTCTGTAATTAAAGATGCATCAACTGCATCGCCTCCTTCTGCCTCAAACCGCTCCCCCCCCCTCAACAATAAGGAAAGAGTCTCCTTAGTCCTCACTTACCACCCCACGAACCTCTGAATCTAACACATCATCCTCCAACAATTCTGCCACTACCATCAGAGTGCACCACCAAAAATGCATTTCCCTCCCCATCCCTGTCTGCAAGGGCTGTTCACACCACTACTCCCTCATCAGCTGTACACTCACCAATTTCTCCACCAAATGCGGTACCTTTCCCTGCAACCGCAAGAGGCACAACACCTGCTCCTACATCTCCCCTCTCACCTATGTCCAAGACCCCAAACAATCCTTCCAGATCTGGCAGAGATTCACATGTACTTCATCAAACCTGATCCATTGTATCTGCTGCTCCCGATGAGGTCTCCTCTATATTGGGGAGACCAAACACAGGCTTGGGGACTGGTCCGCAGAGCATCTGAGCTCTGCACACAACAACTGACCTAATGTTTTGATTGTCATCCATATTAATTCCCCCTCCCACTCCCCTGAAGACATGTCCATCCTTAACCTCCTCCACCAGTAGAGTGAGGCCAAATGTAAACTGGGGGAACTACATCTGGTATTTTGCCTTGGCAACTTACAGCCCAATGGCCTCGACATTGATTCCACCAGTTTCAAAATTCTTCCATGCCAGCCTTATCCCACGTCCAGCCCTGCCTCTCCTCCTCACCTCCCTGAACTGATCCAACCTATCCATTTTTCCACTCAGCTATCCACTTCACCCTTCCCACAGTCCAATCATAATAACGCCCGAC
Organism: Stegostoma tigrinum; assembly: GCF_030684315.1. Lineage (NCBI taxonomy): Eukaryota > Metazoa > Chordata > Chondrichthyes > Orectolobiformes > Stegostomatidae > Stegostoma > Stegostoma tigrinum. The sequence goes on from NC_081375.1 coordinate 18,103,478, forward strand.
CTGCATCCATCTATTACCATCTCTCCTACTTTTCCAGTTCCAACCCCCACCTCTACATATTTCTTGGCTCCCCTCTTTTATGAAAGGTTTTGTCCTGAAACATTGAATTTCCTGCTCCTCTGATGCTGTCTGACCTGCTGGGCTTTTCCAGCTTCACATCTATAGACTCTGGCTTCCAGCATCTGCAGTCATTATTGTCTGTATTCTATGGTGAAGTAGGTTGGGAGAAAGCTATTGTGGGACATAAATAGTGGCATTGATGGGCTCAATGGCCTATTTCTGTACAACTGTTTTCATGCAATTTGAGGCAAATAGCAATGAGATTTAACACCAACATTCCTGATCCTGGTAATGCAGCTATCACTGATGGTCAAGAGATCAGTCAACAATTCCTTACTTATAAACTCTTTCTGCTCACTAAGGCAAAGGTCAGCACTCAATATCACCAGAGAGCTCCCTGGAGAAAATGTGAACAAGATTGGTGACTGGAATGGTCTCCTGTAAGCTTAAAAGGCATATGTACAAGCTTCCAATAGTTCTCTTGAACAGGCTCTAACCTAGTTGATTGAAGCTCCATCAAGGTGGAGACATTGTGGGTGCCTTTCGAGCCTCAGTCTCTGTATTTGCCAAACTCACTGGTGTTAGTCACACACTACGAAGAGAGATAGTAAAAACTGCAGATGCTGGAGTCAGGAATAACACAGTATTGAGCTGGAGGAACACAGCAGGCCAGGCAGCATCAGAAGAGCAGGCAAGTTGACATTTCAGGCTTTCCTGCTTCTCTGATGCTGCCTGGCCTGCTGTGTTCCTCCAGCTCAATGCTGTTATCTCTAAGATGAGCATTAGTTCAGTCTCATTTCAGAATAAATAGTGCCAACTAGGACATGGAAACTCTGTTAAAAATATTCTTTGGAAAGCTTCAACGACAACAAGGGCCACTCCTGATTCAAACATCCTTTGAAACTGCTATTGGAGAATTGATATTACCCTATTATCTTGTAAATATTACTAAAATGTACTGCAGATGTAGGTGGTGGAATTCTTCCAATTGGCCACCACCAGAATTATATAAATGGGGCGTCAGTCCTCTTTTGGATAATCATGGCTGTTTGTCAGACTATGCCACTTTGATATGGGTACTAAATCCTTAGACAAGTCTGATCTCTTCAGTTTCTATTTCCAGGTTATTTTTCTCACCTGTGTGCATGGCTTCTCTCGGTGACATTTCTTACTCACAAGCTATTTTCTCCAGAGCAGGTGACTCTGTGCCATTGTCTGTGTAAGTAGCATATCATGAGGTAGTTGGGAATAAGTAGCAGCAGAAGTTCGAGTTGAGGAAGCCATATTGGAAATGCTTCAGTGATTATTATCACGAGCATTGTTATAGTCAGCACTGAGCTCATGATTATGTCTTTATTACGATGATCCTCATCTTGAACGGTATCCCTATGGTGGAGTGTGTCTGACTGATCACGGACAATGACATTCTCCTTGAATGAGTAGTTGCTAAGTGTCAGGTTTTGTACTATTTTGGGAAAATACGAAACCATGAGAATTTCCTGAGTTTTACAAACACCTTATTCCCATTTTTCTTCCAATCTCACCCTCTCCTTCATCCTGCCTTCCCACCATTAGCAACACTTCCTCCAAAGTTGTGTAGCTTTAGAGATTTCTGTTTTCCTTTCATCGCTTGTATCTTTTTAATGTGGGTGGTACGCTCCTTGTTTGCAAGAAGAAAAGAACACATGAGCAAAACACGTGCTTTAATCTATGAGTGACCTTTGTTAAACATTTCTTTGACATGATACATCAGAACAGAAATATTTAATTTCCTTTTCTTGGACCGTGAGAAAAAAGTGCTTACCTCTGATTTGTGTTCTGACTATTTTAACACATGTCATGTGAAGATTTCCAGTTGTCTTAATTTTTCATGAAAATGGAAGCACGGAGCTCGTAGATTTGGTCTCCTAAAAAAATGTAATTTCAAATTATATATGAATTGGGTCTTTAATAGGTCAAATCTTATCAGAAACATATAAAAGAGAACTGGCCAATTATTTAACAAGTCTCTCCCTTACCTGTTCTGAGGTTGTTTCTCTGCTCCTATTCTTCTTCACTTTCTAAGGGCACGATTCCTTGACGTCCAATAAAATGAGGTAACGTGCGCAGTATGAGTCATGTATATTTGGAGTAGAAATTCCTTTACCGATATGGTTTTATAGTCTCTTTTATATTAAATGAGAGTTTGCAAATACACACATGGAAATACTGAATGACAAGCCACTCAGTTATCAGATAAATGTAATAGAGCACAGGCAGGTACATCAACTCTGAGTACGGGGGAGACTGACAGAACTGAAAATATACTTTTGTTGTGCTAATGAAAGAACTTGACGGCTAATATGGGGAAATAAAACTCTCAAAGCTTCCCATAATTCTAAATGCAATGACAGCTACTTCTGGAGCAGGCTGCACAATCTCTTTACATTTCACATGTCAACTGCTCTATTTTTTACAGTTATCCTATACTGCAAGATGAATCAGTGAATTACCATTCAAACTGGCCAAGAAGTCTCAAAAGTTTGTGCTGCATTTCATAATGCTGAACTAAAAGGAAAAGCTAAAAGCAGCATTATTGAAAACATGAGGATAAGTCAAAATACAAGCGCAGATAATATTAGCCTCTAATTTGAAAGATAATAGAAGCACAGAAACAAGCAGCACAGTAGAAGGTCATTCAGCCCTTCAATCGCATGATGGCTCCTTAAAAAGCAATCTTCTAAATCCTCTGTTCTTTCCATATAACACTTCAAGTTGCTACATTACGCATCAGTTAATTCTGCAAGAAAATTCTGGGGTTAAATTATTTAGTTATGATACTGCTTCTGCATAAGTGTATTTAAAAATGTATTACTTGAGTAATAGTGCAGATATTTATTCCATCTATGACTATGTATTTCTTCTTAACTGTCTTATGTGAAGGTATTTATACGTTCATGATTCATAAATATTACATTGAATTTCCTTGTGGTGCTTCCAGCTTAACTTTGACAGAGACTGGGAGAAAAAGACGTAGAATTTATTTCTTTGGCATCCTCCCGATGTTACTAACTGTCCCTAAAGAGTGAGGAAGGTCATATTAATTAATCACTACCTGACTCGGCAAAGGAACAAGTGGAGGGGATATGCAAGGGAGGCAATATTTTAAGATATGACAAGACATCTGAAGAGTATTGGAAGAAAACCCTTTGGGGAGGAAGGAAAATAAGCAAAGGTGCAGTAACTCTTTCACATTCTCCACATCATCCTGTTACAGGAGATTTGGTCAAGAAAAAGTGTAACAGGTCAAGGGGGAAGAGAACTGAAACTTTCTGTCCTAGACAGCACTGAAACAGACCACTGGGTTAAAAGCAAAGTACTGTGGATGTTCACAGGTGTTCCAAAGAAAAATTACATAAAACTCAAAATGTTAATTCTGTTCCTTGTTTCTTAGACCTGCTGCATTTCTCTAGTACTTTCTTTTTATTTCAGACCGTTAAACTACCTTGGTTGATTATCCGTACGAGCCTCCCTCTACTTAACTTCATCTTCCCCATTCAGCATATCCTAATTCCTTTCTGCCTGATGTGCTAATTAAACTTCTCCTGAATTGCATCTGTTCTCACCTCTTCAGTGCCTGTGGTACAAAATTCCCCACTCTAATCACTCTCTGTCTAAAGACATGTTTCCCTTACTCATTCTTGGATTTATCTGTGGGCTATGTTACATTCATAGCCCATAGTTTTAGTCTCACTCAAAGTGACAACATCTACATGTACACTATGAAACTCCTTCATAATTTTAATGATCTCTTGAGAGACTTACCTGTCAGCCTATTCTATTCTGGAGAAAAGAACCATTGCAATTAACATTTTAGTGGCTGACGGGGGCTGAGGGAATGCAATGGAAGCAAGTCCATTTCATCAGCCAAATAAAAGCCCAGAGCTATAGCCTCTTGAAAACAATTTACCCTGTCCACTTGGGTTTCTTCATGCAGCTGGACATTGGTTAGATCACTTGGAATACTGTGTGCAATTCTGGTTACCCTGCTACAGGAAGCATGTTGTAAAACTTGAAAGGGTTCAGAAAAGATTTACAAGGATGTTGCTAGGGATGGAGGGTTTGAGCTACAGGGAAAGACTGAATAGGATGGGACTGTCTTCCTGGAGCATTGAAGGCTGAGGGGTGACATTGGACAGGTTTATAAAATCCATGAGGGGCATGGATAAGTGAATAGACAAGGTCTTTTCCCTGGGGTGGGGAGGTCAAAACTAGAGGGCATAGATTTAAGGTGAGAGGGAGAGGTTTAAAAGGGACCTGAGGGACAATTTTTTCATTTGTCTAGTTAAAGTTGATGTTAACATATTTATCCAAACATAGTGCAGAATGGGTGCAAATGCAACAGTCACCATCATAACTGACATTACATTGCATTTTATCTCATATTAGACTCCAAACTAAGTTTAAAAACAATTGAACTTTAATCAGAGATATAAATAGTGGAGATAACACTGTATGGAACTAGAGGAACACAGCAGGCCAGGCAGCATCAGAGAAGCAAAAAAGTTGACATTTCGGGTTGGGACCTTACTTCAGAAGAACCTTCTGAAGAAGGGTCCCAACCCGAAACCCCAACTTTCCTGCTCCTCTGATGCTGCCTGGCCTGCTGTGTTCCTCCAGTTCCACTGACTCCAGCATTGGCAGTTCTTGCTATCTGTGATGTCTGTGATGGAGATGGGGTTATGTGGCAGAATGCAAAAGGTAAACATTTTGGGTTTTGGTGTAGAGATACTTAAATTGCTAAAAGGAATGCTATATATTCATCCCCAGCTGTGTATGAAAATGTCAGTCCTCACAACTTGCCCATTGAATTCATTTTGTGCAAAGTTCTAAATGGTTAGGTTTTCTCCAGAAACGAACATTGTGTGACAACACCTTGGGAAAGTGTGATCAGAAATAAACTGCAGATGCTGGACAATCCAAAATAACAAAGTGTGAAGCTGAATGAACAGACCCTCTCTGATGAAGGGTCTAGGCCTGAAACGTCAGCTTTTGTGCTCCTGAGATGCTGCTTGGCCTGCTGTGTTCATCCAGCTCCACACTCTGTTGTCTTGGATTCTCCAGCATCTGCAGTTTCCATTATCTCTAACCAATGTCCTTCACAGCTGCAATATGACCTCCCAACTCCTATACTCAATGCACTGTCCAATGATGATATTCTAAATGCTGCTGTATCTGCTGCTTATGTTTCTGCTAACTGTCTGATTGATCTGCTGCAGAATTTTAACATGTCAGCCTACAGCCAAAGGTCATTTATATTTGCTTCAAATCTTGTCAAAGAAACAACAAAAGAAATGTATGATTCATAACAAGTTTGTCTTTTCTTGTTAAGCATGAAGTAGAACAGCCAAAAAGAGAAGTGAAGTTACACTTTACACTCAAGGATTGAAATGGAAAGAGGTCAAAATTAGAATGGAATAATTATTTAGATGTGGATCCCAACAACTGGCAGACAGTATCAAACAAGTCATCATTTTGACTATCCACAATGGGTTGTGTGTTGACTTTGGTCAACCAGCCCTTGCTCGGAAAACTCAAAGCATACAGCGGATTTTTCTCCTTCTTGCTGCGACATGAGCATTGGTGAAAAAGGCAGGAAAATAGAGTGAGAATGTAAAAATTGTAACAAGGGTTCTACATGCTCTATAGCCTCTGTCTTCCACTATTTGTTATCAAAATTTACATCAGCAAGACTCCAGCCTCACCACATCATTAGGCCTGCTCGGAGTTCAACTCAGCTGCCAGTTTGGTCTTTCAACAGTTTGCTATGGAGCTCAGGAAGACTTCTAAATTCAGGCTTCTGCTGGGACACATCTCAAAGGATGCTTCAGATGGCTCTTAGTTTTCCTTCCTCGTGCGTATTCATATTGCTGCTTACTTGGAGGATTCCAGTCTCTGTCTACCTCGCATTGCTCTTTTGCTGCACGCTCACTGAATTCATTACTAACATTTAAATGTCACCAAGCCTGTGTGTGGGACATATTGTTTTTTAGGTCGTACGGTCTTGGCTTTTGGCTGACATGCCAAAATCTACAGCAGACCTATCAGACAGTAAACAGAAACATACACTGCAGATGAGCAGCACCTGGAAAAACAAAAGTCTGACCTATTTCCATTTACATCTCAAGGTCAAAGTCTCCAATTGCCAGAATTACTGCTTTAGCCACTACCAGTTCATTTTGACGCAAGGTCTATGTCATGTGAGAGGAAGAGTATCACGTCATTGAGCCATTATCACTGACACTCTACTGTATCCAATGCCACTGCTAGGTCTCATGGAAATGTAGCATTCTTAAATTTGATAAAAGGATATGTCGTGAATGGACACTACATTGAGTATAGGAGTTGGGAAGTCATGTCGCGTAGGGCCGTAGTGCTCAGTTGTAGGTTGCCAAACTCTTGAGACCTGTACTTTTGTTTCAGCATAAATAGAGAGGATGGCAGTTTGTGGGGGTTCACTGAGCCAAGGTAATGGATGTGTCGCTGTGTGACCCTGTGCTGTGTCTGTGTCATACTTATAGCACTGACCACAGTTTATGTAACAAACACACCAAAAGTGCCTCAAGCAAATGGCCCTGGTGAAAGTCAAAGGGAAACATTCTTAGTAGGATAGGATTCCGGTCAGTCAGTGATGGGCACTGTCACAGCAGTCAACTCCAGTCCATTTGTCTGGGTCACATTCCATCCTGAAGGTCAAGAGTTAGCTATGTACTATTAAAGGTACATCAGTCAGGGGGCTGCTGAGAGATCAATTCAGGCAGTTGTCCAATCTTTTTCTGTCAATGAGATAAAAAGGATGCATGAGGAAATGGATAGAAGTGCAGTTAATTGTGATGCATGAGAAGGAGGTGTGGTGAGTGTCCCAGTACGTGAGTAGTAAGTACAGAAGGCTTAATGGTTTGACAGGGTGAGGTGGCTTAGAACTATTTTGTATACAATAGTGAGAGATACAGTCCGTGAACCACACCAAGAGACATGTGTTTTAGGAGTTGAGAATGAATGGTGAGCCTGTGAGTGTCAGATAGGAGAAAGAAGTTGGTGGTACTTTCCTTTGTAAAGTGCAGAAGATCACTGATCTTCTTCCTGTGCTAGGTGTCCCACTTCATCCAGCCCATAGCCCTGATCTAGGCATCAATTTGTATCTTACTTGGCTTAGTCTGGTGGTGTAACCTCCTGTGGATGCCACCTGGAGAAAGGAATGTTCTCCTCTCCAACACTTTGCCTACCAAGACCTCCAGGTCCCTTTCTACAGTGAGGAATGAGATTTCCTTTCCTCTCAGCCATGTCCTGAATATAGAGTCTAAGAGGTCATTCATAGCTTGCTGCACCGGAAGTGTAGTGCATCTAAACTCTAAAGATGGCACTGGCTAAGTGAACAAAGAAAGATCCCAGTGGTATTGGGCACTTCTGCCTCTGTGGCCATGTAAGTCTATGAGAAAGGTATCTAAGAGGTGGTGTGTAAAAGGAACGAGATGAATAACAGAAGATTGTGAGACAAAAGCCATTCCAAGCAATGGCTGATCAGGCACCATGAATCTTGATCAAACACTTTTCCTGAAAATGAGAAAATTCTGCCCATTATGTCCAATATTGGAAATGAGTCTGCGAATGAACAGTACTTGTTAAATATTTGTGATTCTGCCAGGAACTCAAATAGAAGCCAACTTAAGATTTTCATCAAGCTGCCAATGTAATTCACTTGCAAAGCCAGAAGATGCACTTATTCACACATAGGGATTTGTTCTTTGTAGGCTAAAGGAACATGTCCACACTTTGCACCTATTTAAATGAGGAAAGGGCAACCCAGACAGTGAATCCCTACTTCATCTTCTTGGAACCACCTTGTCCAGTCATAGTTGATATGGTTGGTTTGATTTTAATTGTTTAACTTTTCTTTCTACATCTCCATGCTGACCAATGTTCAAATAGTAAGCCATGAAATTGCTGTACCGGTGTTGGACTGGGGTTGACAATGTCAGAAGTCACACAACACCAGATTATTGTCCAACAAGCTTATTTGAAATTACGAGGTTTCGAAGTGCTGCCCCTCATTGAAGAAATTGACTTCACCCGACAAAGGGACAGCACTCTGAAGGCCTGTGGTTTCAAAGAAACCAATTGGACTGTAATCTGGTGTTGTGTGATTTCTGACCTTAACTAATGCATACTTCTTCTAATGCCAAACACGTTTTTGTTCTCTCTCTAAATTTATAGTAATGTTTCAGTTCTGTGCTACCAAGCAATTATATAGTTAAGTTGACTGGAATTCTTTGCAAGGCCCTGTTAGTGACATTATTTTCTTCATGATAAATAACTAATTTAGATACCTATTAGACATTACATTAGCAATGATTAAAAGTTATGGTTAATGTTTAATTGTCATAAAAACCCAAATCATTGGTGCATTAGTGTTGACAGTAGCCTGGAATTGTATTATTTCCTCTATAAATAAAGGAAATGTATTAAACTCTAGAGAAACTCTCTGAATAGGTGAAATTGAATCCTATTCATTAATTATACATGCTTTTGAAGTTTGGCTCTTTCTGCACTAAAAATAGCAGACAGACTTTGCTGATCAATATCTCCCTCTTGGACATTGTGGTATTTTTCCATTATTAAGATAGTGTTACAAAGCAACCTACACTGTTTCCTTGCAAGTTGTGTTTTAAATGTAAAAATCTCTCCTGGATATCATTCATGTTCCAAATATCTGAATGCTCACAAATGTAAATTACTCTATGTGACACTTGATATGTATAAGGACAGTTATCTCTCCAATTGAAATAGCCTGTCCAAAGCCAATGTAATTTTAAATCCTGTATCTATACAATGCAATATATTGATATAACTATAGTACTATACTGTAATTGTAATGTTGTTTGGTTTGTGTTAATCATACAACACACTAAGGACCAATCAACTCCTAACATTGGTTCACATTACCAATAATCAATGGGATAGTCACAGGAACTTTCTTTTATCAATGGCATTCAATGCTCGATCAGTTGTTAGTTTTAAATCTGAGATTGATAATTTTTTGTTAAGCAAAGTTATTAAGGGATACGGGCTAAAGGCAGGTAAATGGGGTTAGGCAGCAGATCAGCCATGATCTCATATGATGTATAATAGACTCAAGGGGCTGAATCGCCTTTTCCTGTTCCTATGCAAACATTTCTACTTCATTTTTTCTGTATCTATATTTATTTTGAATGCTTTTCTTCTTATTGCTCTCACATGGCCATGACATGAAGTGTGAGTCTGCTGCCAATAGGGCCTTTTACTTGATGCAGAAGGGCTTCTGTTTTCTTCAAACGAAGCTTGTTGTGGATCGCATGGTACTGAAGAACCCAACTACATTTATTTCAGCTTACTATTATATATCAACATTACATTCTTTTAGATCATTCTTCAAAGTGTCTAGGTTACAAACAGCAGCATTATCTCAACACAGTGCCATGTTTTGTGCATTCCCAGGTTGAGACGGAGCCTAAGATATTTGTGCCCTCAGTTAAAATTCCACGATTCAGTGATGATACTATGAGCATGTTTCTTAAAGGTACACTGACTATGAGATATTGTACAAAAGCATCAGCCCCACTGCTCTTCCATTCATTCAGGACACCATCGGGGGCAAAACATGGCAACTGCAAAAGGGCTGTTAAAGTTTATTATCACCAGCTTATCTCAACATCAATAATACTGTACTTCAATTATCACTATGACATTATCTTTTGTTTCTGAAGAGAATTTTCATGCTCATTTTTTACCAAGATACCATGTTTTCTATTGGTGATGTACTTACCTCTAAACTGGAAGATCAGAGTTGCAAGCTTCCCTCCAGAGTCTTGAGTACAGCATTCTAGATGTATTCATATCAGTGTCTTGTATAACTCATGCATAATCTCCCTACATTTTGCATTCATTATCCCTTGCAATGAATGATAACCTTCTATTAACTTTCCTAATTACTTGATGTACATGCACACTAACACTTTGTGATTCATGCACCAGGATATCTAGATCCCTCTGCATCTCAGAGCTCTATGATCTCTCATCATTGAGATATTATGTTTTTGTTTTCAATCTTCCTGCCAAAATGGACAATTTTACATTTTTCCCACATTATACTCCATTTGTCAGATCGTCGTCCACTCATTTAAGCTATCTATATCTTTTTTATAATCAGAAGGTGTAGAGCTTGATGAACACAGCAGGCCAAGCAGCATCAGAGGAGCAGGAAAGTTGACATTTTGGGTCTGGACCATTCTTCAGAAACGTCAGCTTTCCTGCTGCTCTGATGTTGTTTGGCCTGCTGTGTTCATCCAGCCCAACACCTTGTTATCTCAGATTCTCCAGCACTGGCAGTTCCTACTACCTCTATATCTTTCTTGTGGACTCCTTTGTCCTCTTTGCAACTTATGTTCCAACCTAACTTTGCGTCCTCAACAAATCTGTCATTCATACCTTTTGTCCCATCATCCAAGCTATTTATGTAAAGTGTAGACAGTTGATGCCCCAGCACAAATCCCTAGGGCACCCCACCCATTACATCTTACCTTCCTGAAACTGACCCATTTATGCCTGATCGCTATTTCCTGTTATCTAGGCAATCTTCTACGCATGCCTACATACTATCTATACACCATAGGCTTTTATTTCCAGATAACTCATGATGAGACAATTCATTAAATGCCTTTTTGGAAACCTAAGTACAATACATCCACTGGTTCTCCTTTATCAACAATACTTGTTATTTCCTCACAAAACTCCACTAGATTGATTAAACATGATTTCCCTTCCACAAATCCATGTTGACTCTGCCTGATTACCTTGAACTTATCTGACAGATTATTCACAAAACTAAGTCTCTGTTTCTCGTCTCAGGTGGAAGTAAATACTGTGTGGTGTTATTTGAGGAAAAGCTCAGAAATTTTCCTGATGTCTGACCAATATACATTGCTCAAATAATATGACAAAATAAAATAGATCGCATATCTCATTTTTACTAGTGGGATTTTACTGTGAGTGAATTGACAGTTGAATTTACTACATTATAATAGTGACCATACTTCAAATATGTTAAGGATCTAGGCCCGAAACGTCAGCTTTTGTGCTCCTGAGATGCTGCTTGGCCTGCTATGTTCATCCAGCCTCACATTTATTATCTTGGAATTCTCCAGCATCTGCAGTTCCCATTATCTCTTCAAATATGTTTAATTGATTTTGATGTGCTTTGAAACACCCTGAGATTGTGAAATATGCTATATAAATGGGACAAGTTCTTTTGTTTCGATACTTAACCAGTTAATCTTGATTTCATTATTTTACATCATGCCATTTTGTTTATGTCTATATTTTATCTGCTTTCAAGTGATTAATTTATAATTATTAAACAACAAACTCTTTAATGTACTTCCAGTATTCACTGACTTGGGGAACAGTGACATTTTATACCTGATCTTTCATTCAGTCCGAGCTTTAAAAGCCTGGATTTTTTCTATCCTCACTTTTTTTTGTAAGATATGGGAGCAATGCAGGGGGTACCCCTCTATTCAGGAAAATTTTACTGGGATGTGATTCATTGCTGACAGTGTTTCATCCTATTTTGTATCCATTAAAATGTCAGGTCTGGGTCCCCAGGTTGTTCAGTTGAGGGGCCTGTTAATATTGACTGACATTTTGGAAGAAGCTATTGGCTTAAAGCACTCACTTGAAATCGTCTCATTAAACTCTCATCTTTCGACTGGGATGGGCAGAACAATGGTTGCTCTGCAACAGGCAACCCCAAAACCTCTTTTATTTCCTTTCTAAAGGGGAACAGGGAATCAACTGCAAGATGTGACTTCCCTGCAGCATCCCAATTTCCAGCATAGTCAAAGTTCTATTCATGAAGCGGTGCTACTGGCGAGAGATAAACCTGAGATTGACAGGGATAGACCGTCAATTGACATAATCGGGATAGAATCAATTGGAAGTCAGAACCAGAAAGGTTAGCATGCCCTACAAATACAGTATCATCATCTGGTACCAATGCTGTGAAGAAATGCTAGTAACATGCTTTCTTCGCTATTTTCACTAATAATCAGCAAACTGAATTACCCAAGTGTCAGCAGGCAGGACTGGGTGTTAAAATTTGTCTTGCCTATAGCCATAACACTATCAGATTTTGAACTTGTGCCAAACGTGTAAGTAAGTGATAGAGGGCGCATGAGCAGGCAATTTCCTTCAATTTGCTACTGCCACTAAGAAAGTTGACTGCTTACAGTCCTTCTGCCTGGCTTTCAAGTTAAACGAATAAGCCTCTGAGTCCTCTATCACACTATCTCTGGGGCCATCTACAGTGTTATTCCAACTGCAATCACATAATTGATGAGTCAATCCATTTTCATGATTCCGATGACTTTTTCAGTTACCCCGGAGAGTAACCTTTCCCACTCAGTTATACAGGAAATAATGGAGCGTAAATGCAAACCATTGTCTGTGTTAAAGCATGAAGGAGTGAAGATTTTGGCAACAAATGAGATTTACCTCTAAATTTTAAACAGGATTGAAAGAATATTCAATAGTTATCTTAAATTATGTTGGCCTTGAAGCAACGGCTCACGATCCTACATTGGAGGTTTCACTGCCCTTTAAAAGGTTCTGATGGTGTAGTCAAGGGTACATTTTATACATCCCTTGGCAAGTAAAGGTGGCTGAGCCAGAATGATATCTTTATCCCAAAAACAGATGTCGTTGGCTGATGTAATGAGTAGCCTAGAGAGTTAGCTTGGCTGGAGAAAGCATAAAAAAAGTAAAATTTTCAGATAAAAGTAAATATCAGCCTGGCAGATTGCAGGTCAAACAGCGCCAAGCATATCACAGTGAAATAAGGCATTCAAAAAGGTGAAAAATTACAGCAGGATCTGACAGAAGAAGAATGGTTTTGAGGCAATGCATTGATATGTTTTTGTGAAATATTACCTGCTTACTCCAAAAATAGTCCTAATGGCCTTTATACACAAGCTTGGCCATTTTGATGCAACAAAGGTTCTTTTTTTTGTGTGTTCACAATGTGCTGAAAGTAGTTAACCAATTGAAAAAGAGCAGGATTAAGTTTCTACTCTGTGGAATATACAGGATGTGTTTTGAAATTCAGAAGTGTAACTGGCAAAGTTGGATCCAAGTTAATGGCAGTATATTAGTATTTTGTGCAAGGGGAGAATATGACAAAATAAATTATAATGTTTCACAACCATATCTGGAGTCTTGATAAGATTATATTCACAGTAATTCAATAATTCTGTATTAATTACTTTATTGAATAACAAGCAATATCACCCTCCTCTCCACCAGAACAAATTGTTCATTTCCTATTTTACCTAAAGGAGCACTGGTTGAATCCTATGGATTTTCTAATCTACTGCTACATTATTATTGTTACATTGTAAAGATTAAGGAACTAACTTTGATGTGAATATGTGTCCCAGGGTGTCATATTCACTGTCACACTGCATTAATCTGCCAAGTAACAATTCATTGGTCTCACAATCCACCAATTTCATGCCGAGCTAAAGGAAAACCGTTCAATGAGGCTCCAACAGTTTGATCTAAGCAGTGCCTATTTCTAACTAACATGGGCACCAGAAGATACAGATTGACAGCAGTTGTCTGTGACTAAAAACCCAAACATTTTAAAGCAATTTCAGGCTGAATTAGTTTGAAAAATCAAACTGAATTAGTAGCAGAGATGGGTCAAAAAGAAGAGTGAATTGTGCAAAAACAAAATGGCTGCCCTAGCATTAAACACACAGCTCCACCCCATGATGAATTGGGGGCTGAGTGGTATTTTAAAGGCATTTCAGAAGTTTAAAGAAAATGCTGTTCAACATCCAGTATCTTTCTACAAGGCACTATTGAAGTAAAAGGGTCATCTTTTGTAAGTGGGAGAAAAAGGTTTAAATATGTTGAATAGCTGCAGGAGCTGAGTGAAAATGACAGCGGAGACCAAGAGAAACATTTTTTTGAAAACCTTTGAGACAAACCACACCTCCAGCCAAAGTCGAATTATCAGACCTACTGATATGAATTTCAACACCTAAAGTAAGAATTAGGTGAGCCTGTTGACAACTTCATGAAAAGATCGAAAAATATGGTCAGAACATTTAAATCCAAAGTCTCAAATGAAAGGCTGCTAAATCAGCTCAGTTAGGGCTCTGTATATCATAAAATACAAAAAATAAATGATTGGAAAGAAGAGCTCACAACAGCTCGGGCTGTAAACTCTGCCAGAGTACACAAAGCCACAAGTAGACATATAAAGACTCTGAGTGCCTAGCTTTTAGTTCACAGTATCCCTACAGTGTGGAAACAGGCCATTCAGCACACACCAACACTCCAAAGGCCCATCTAAATTCACCCTACTACCCTTTCCCATGGCTAATCCACCTCACCTGCACATATTTGGACTGGGTGGGGGAACCAGAGCAACCCCTCTCAGATACAGGGAGAATATACAAACTCCGCACAGTCAGTTGAAGCTGGGATTGAACCCAGATCCGTGGTGTTGTGAGGCAGCAGTGCTAACCACTCAGCCACCATGCCACCTGAGTCAAAAGAAAGGCAGTAAGGTTGACGTAATGAGAAAATGGCAAAAGAACGCACAGCTGTAAAGATAGAAAAATGTGCAATGAGTGTGAATGACCAGGGATAACAAGGTGTGGATCTGGATGAACACAGCAGACCAAGCAGCATCATAGGAGCAGGAAGGCTGACGTTTTGGGCCTAGACCCTTCTTCAGAAAATCTGATGTGGTAAATGACTTATCATAGACGGAGCAACAGGGCAAGTGTGATAAGAATCAAATTATTTATGCATATTGTAAGATGTCAAACAGTGTGAAGACACAATAAGATTAAGAACCAAATGCAGGAGATATAGAGATGTGACTATTTCCAGGGAAAATAAATTCACAGAACCATTTCAATGAGGATGAGGTGAGAATTCAGCCCAATCAGAAATTGAAAGCTGAAGCTTGATATCAGGCCACATCACTCAGACGATACCAAAAGATCTTTCATGAAAATCTGAGGGTCAGTGGGTACTGAAAGTCAAGACGGCAGCAAAGTAGGGCACTCCAGTCAGAGCTCTTCTGCTTTCCAGTCCCTTTACCATTTTTCCCTTTATCTTTCTCTCTTTTTTATCTTGCAGCAGACCGGAGCGAGCAGGCCAAATCCCATGGTGGAACCAGCACAGGCTGTGTGACCTTGTGCTCTGGGGCCTGTGGGCATGCCTTGTGAGCCCCAGAACACTGTGCACAGTGAGCACGTTGGCTGCGAGCCCGGAGCAGCATGGGGAAAAAGCCCCACAGCAGCATATGGGAAACAGCCCCAGAACAGCATGCAGGCAATAAGCTCTGGTTGGAGACCATTGTGAAGGGACAACCCATACCTTAGAACTTAACTTAGATCATTGCAATGTGAATCCCTTAATATTTTCCAGTGTTTAACTTATTTTCAACTCTGTAATTAAGCAACTACTTCTATTCCTCTGCTGTATCCAAGACTTGTACCGCTCACTAATTTACAAATTACAATTACTCTGAAATGAAGTAAAAATACTGGGACAAATAGGGAGAAAACAATAAAAGAATGAATAAATCAATTTGTAAGAATACAAAACATTATTTTCAAAATTCATAATTTGAGATTCGACAAGTCTTTCATAGAGGTTCTGATGTACTACTAGTATATGGCTGAGAAAATGTCACTAGCCTCTCCTCCCCAGATAGACTCCAACAAACTCAACTGAAACAGAAATAAAAAAATTGAGGGAAAAATAATGGAAAAATATTATTAGATTGCCAAGCCAATTATTAAACATCCTCCTATCAAATGCAAAAGTAAATTCACATCCTTTCCCTCAACACCCATGACAAGTCACAGTTCATCCTTGTGTACGTCTTATGTTTCTATTGATCAAGTAACTTTATGGAGCAAATTTTACCACAGCCAGGTGCGGCTGACTCCTATTATTAAAAAGGTCAGAATTCATTTAAGAATTTTACCTTAAATGTATATGGGACAAGATTTGCCAATTATCTTAACAAAAGGGGCAAAGCAACATCAAATAGCATATAGCAACTGCCAATGCTGGAGAATCTGAGAATAACAAGGCGTACAACTGGATGAACACAGCAGGCCAAGCTGGGCCCAGACCCGAAACTTCAGTATTCCTGCCCATCTGATGTTACTTGGCCTGCTGTGTCCATCCAGCTCGACACCTTGTTATGTCAAATAGCATGTTCAAGGTTCTTTGGAAAGATGGATTTGAAACAGTTCAGCAGGAGGAGGATGATGAAAAAGAAGAAAATGAAACAATAGAAGGCACAAGAATATTGAGGGCTGTTACTGTTTCAGTTCTCAGCTTAGTCGTAGCAGACATGGCCCTGAATCAGATAATCATAATTTCAAGCCCTACTGTAATGCTAAAGTGCATTATCCAGGTTGATACTTCTGAAACCTACTGGAAGTGCTACGTACCAAGATGTGATGTTAGTCCCGTTCTATAAACAGGCCACAAAAGATCCCAGGCGCTCCTGACAACTATAGTCAGTATAAGGGATAGGAAATACTGAGAAATATAAGAGGAAAACAAAATAAAACATGGAATTATGAGCTGCCTACAAGGAATATGCATCAAGGCCAGAAAGTAGACACAAAGGATGATAAAAAAGATTTTTCTTTGTCTCACAAGTAGCAAGTAAATAACCAGAGAAGTGATGAAACTATCTGGAGCAAAAGGGATTACTTTGTATTTATAAGGTGAGAAATGGTGGGGCCAGTAAATTATTTTAACCAATCCTTTTCTAGATGTCAGTGAAAATGGGGTAATAGGAATAACTGAAAGGGAAGAGGAGGTAAATCTGTAAGGGCCATATCTGCAGCCAAATCAAAAGAAATATATATAGCGGTAGAACTGAAAAAGTCAAAAAATGATTAGGCCTAGATGAAACACACTGCAGAATACCATGGAGACTTTGTTAATGTCACTTTTTCTAGACATTGGATACAAAAATTGTGCAAAGGGCTAATGCCCTTTGAGAAGTGGGAAAGTGAAAAACAAAGAAATGAAAGGTCATTGAATTTTATCCCCATTGTGGTTACCACTACATGGCACTCACAACAATTAATAAGATTAAGGAAGACTAAAAAAGGCATGGGAACATGAGACAGCAGAGTGAATGGAGAAAGGGGGAGCTGTACAGATATAGATTTTCAGAGAAAAAATGATCAGGTGCAACAACATGAGAAACATAGTTGTATAAGTATGGAAATGGCAATGCATTGAAAGTTTGGCCCTAAATCAAAAAAACAAATAAAATGTCAAATAATGGAATTCCATTGTGAAGGAGTTAATACCAATCAAATTAGCCAAAATGCCAAATTAATACTTTCACCAGAATGAAAACACATGTGAAGAGGCACAATTTCTGATACGGACTTCTTTTATTCTTATTATGTGTTCTGGTTAGTTTACATTTTAATAGTGATTTATTTTCTTGATTTATATCTTTTTGATTGGTTTAGTGTTATAATATTATAATTACCAACAAATGCAAAGCCATCAATCAAACTCGCATAATTGGTGGTAATTTTAATCATTCTATATTTTAAAAGAAATCTTTTTATATTCCAAGGGAGGGAAGCCTATCATCACTGATCGAGAATGGAATAGATATTATATAGTTAACAGTGCAGCATTTAAAAGATCTAATTATAACATTGTTATGGGTAGTTGTTTTAATTGATGTCATAAGTACCTTCCGACATGATGTCACCTTCTGGAAAACATCCGAAGCACATATTCATTTACAGGCCACTTGGGATTGCCACATGACTTGTAAACCCCTTTTTCCATCACTAATATCATTCCCATATTTTCCACCAATTCAGTTGAATTTAGGCCAGCATCCCTTTTGATTCATCACATTCACGGTCGAACAATAGTTACAGTATAGCAACTTTCATTTCAAGAGCGAGCTACCAATGCGTAGGTCAACTGCAAACTTGATTTGAAGGGCAAGCTTCTTCATAAGCGAGCTTTCTCCAACACTTTTTCGAGGCTGTGAAAATATGCTTTGCGGTGGATTTATGAAATGCTCGTTACTCAGCAAGGGATGAATTTATTTTCCACGAGTCGAACTTTTTTTTCGCGTGTTGTTTCCAGCTTTTGGAGCTGCCGGGTCCCACAGGAGCCAATGGTTTTTCTCGATAGTCGGGGGTGGGGAATAGTTATTGTTGAGGCCCTGGTGGCCCCGAAAGACCTTGCCGTTGTGCAGAGGATGTTGCATGGCGACAGTGTTTTTGTTTGGGCGGAGGCAATTTGTTTTCTTGCCTTCTGCGTCTGCAATTTCCAGCCACGGTTTAGAACTCCCTCATAGTTAGTTGTCCTGTTTAGGATGTTCTGGTTTACAGTTTTAAATGCTGACAGCTTGCATGACTCCTACAAATTGCCAGCCACTTTGGCCTCTGTCTTGCAGTTGATAACGTAAACACTGCACACATTTGGTAGTTTCCTTTCTTAAAATTAAATATTGTCCATATTTGTGATTACCAGTGTTACCTTGACAACTAGTCAGGCAATGTGCAATGTTTATTTAGCTCAGCAAATGAAGTCTTTTGTGTTTTTCCTTCAAGTTCCACATTGATCTAATTTAGTTTACTTATTTTGTCCTCACTGTGGTCATCGTTGCTGTGAGACACAAGGTGGATTCTCTCACACACACACACAAATACTCAGACACACGTGAGTGGGCAACAGTACCTGACACTTTCACTGACTTTATATTAGTGCAGCTGAACTGGTTTGATAAGATGTAAATAATATGAAATAAATAGTTGAATTATGATGAAATATGAGCAACAGTAAACATTTGGCAAAGATGATTCTCAAATTCTCAGGATCGTTTCAGGATGTATCTTCTTTCGGTTTAGCCAGCTCTAAAACATGTCCAAAAATCCATCAGTATGTTCTAAAATCAACTGCAAAATCCACTCACCGAGAAATCTAATATGATCATCAGCATGTGTATTTATCCCTGTACAGCAACAGTCAGGCAAGAGAGTTTACACTGTAATTAAGGACCTTTAAGCATATGAGATACTGGCATTGTTTAACCCATTAGAAACTTTTTAGCAGATCAACATAGATCACCGGTGGGTTTCCACAGTTTGTCCAGCCAGCACCACGATACCCAGTTGGAAATTGGTTCGTAAGATGATTTCAAACTGAGTATGAAGAAACCCAGCTTCTCAATCTGGATCCACCCTCTGATTGCCATTCACAAACCGCAGTGGCTACTCAATTGTAGCAAAGCTGAGAGCTCTGTGTTGCCACACAATTTGTGGCTTGCAATTCTATTCAGTCAACTGTAGGGAAGGTTATCCTCTGCTGTGGTGGTTAGTGGCTTGTAATGGTTTCCCCTTAACTGGGAGTGGCTGCTGCCTGACTCTGATGGGTTTCTGCAAGGTCTCTTACTTACACAGTTGTGCAAAAGACTGCTTCCTGAAATTACAATTCTTACTCATCTAGACTATTTCCACCGTGTTGTCACACATGGCTGCCAATGTGTCATGTGACACCTTATTATCGTATCCAATATCATTAAAATAAATCGAGACCCGCATGGGGAGTCACAAGGCAGTCACAGATAAAGAAAATAGAAAAACAAAATACTGCAGATGCAGAACAGATTTCTCATTTTAGATAAGAACAGTCAGTCTGCTCTACTTCGTTGATCTATCCAAAGACCTAACACTTACCCTTCACTTGTATCACTGGGCCAGAATCCCAGCATTACCTCACTCCCTTTGGTTTGTTTGTTGGACAGAGTCAAACTCCAAAGTTTGTTGCTTTTTTCAAATATACAGAACCAAACTTTTTTAATATACAGAACCAAACTTTTTTCAAATATACAGAACCGAACTTTGTTAATATACAGAACCGAACTTTTTTAATATACAGAACCGAACTGCTTTAGTGGCTTTGCGTGTCTTTTTTAATGATTAAAGTATATTTTGAAATTTTAAAAAAGCTGCTCACCAGAACCACCTCCAGGCTAATTCAGGTGGAACAATAAATGCTGGCCCTAGTCAATGAATACTGACATCCCATGAATGAGCAAAAGAATTTCATGTGTCCTGCTGTACTCTGGCTCAAATTCAGAATGCACCAGAGAGGTTTATTGTATATTTATGTTTTGTCACTAGAGTTAACATAGCCTTGCAATGAAAGACACAACATATCCTGTACAAAGGAGATCGCAAGAATTGCAGATGCTGGAGTCAGGGACAACACAGTATGGAGCTGGAGGTATACAGCAGGTCAGGCAGCATCAGAGAAGCATAAAAGTTGAAGTTTCAAGTCAGGACCGTTGGGCTGAAGCCCATTTCTGAAGTAGGGTCCTGACCCTTAATGCCAATTTTCCAGCTCCTCTGACGCTGTCTGGCCTGCTGAGTTCCTCCAAATCCACACTGTGTTATCTCTATACCCTGTACAAAGCCAGTTTGTGTAATGTGTCATCTGTCTCAGGCCTGAACCATTAGGACCCCAAGTCCTGTGCTGGTCTACCTTCAAAGAATTTACCGATCTAGGTATTAAACTTCAAATACAGAAACAGAAATTGCTGGAAAATCTTAGCAGGTCTGGCAGCATCTGTGGAGAGAAACCGGAGTTAACATTTCGGGTTCAGTGACCCTTCTTCAAACGTTCTTCAGAGTTCTGTACAAGACATGACTGATATAACTACTGAGAGTGAAGGCTTAAATTCTTAGAAGAGACCAAGGCCATCATTACAAGATTGTCACGAAGAAATTCAATAGCAAATTCAGGAAACATCTCTATCTGAAGAGTGGAAACAATGTGGAGTGGTTGAAATGGAAACACGATGGATTTGAAGGGAAACCGGATAAACAAATGAGGGAGGGAAAAAAAATGAATGTTGCACTTACAGATTTAGACAAGAAAGGATGGGAGGAGGCTCGAGAAGGGCAATACACTGGGATGGATTGCTTGGGCCTAACAGCATGCTCTGGGCCATGTATTCAAAGCACTTAAATATCAGTAATGCAATGTATTTTCCCATGTTTAAACAACATTTTCTTTATTATAAGGGACAAACATGATACAACAAATTGTGTAATTGCTGCCACATCCTCAAGATGTTACGAAGTATTCCACAGCCAGTGAATATCATTTGGAGAAGAATCATTTCTATTTTCAGGCTAAAGTGACTGCTAATTTGTGCAGAGCGAAGTTCCACAAATAGCATTGAGATAAATGGCCAGCTCATTACATTTTTCTGCTGTTAGGTGAGAATAAATCATTGCCAGGACACTTCTTTGCTCCATGAGCAGATTAATGTCTCAATTGAAATACAGCTCCTCTGACTTGTCAGTGTGCTTCAGGGCTATGGTGAAATTGCAGTCTAAATTACATGTTCAAATCCTGGAGTTAATTCCTGACCTTGATGTGCTAAATTAAGCTTTAATTTAGGATTTTTAAAGCATCACATATCGGATGTGTGTGTCGCTGGGTGAGCCAGCATTGATTCAGAGATGGTAGGAACTGCAGATGCTAGAGAATCTGACATAACAAGGTGTAGAGCTGGATGAACACAGCAGACTAAGAATCATCAGAGGAGCAGGAAGGCTGATGTTTCGGACCTAGACCTTTCTTAAGAAATCCTTCAGATTTCTGAAGAAGAGTCTAGACCCGAAACAACAGCTTTCCTGCTCCTCTGATGTTGCTTGGCCTGCTGTGTTCATCCAGCTCTACACCTTGTTATCTGAGCCAGCATTGATTGCCCATTCTTGAGAAGATGGTGTTTTCCTAAACTCCCTTTTAGTGTTGCTACTGACACAACGCTGCCAGGGAGGGAGTTCCACGATTTTGAGCGAGTTACCTGAAGGAGTAGTAATACATTTCCAAGGCAAGATAATGATTGGCTTGGAAGTGAACTTGGCTGAAAATAACATGTATCAGATATTATGACCAGGATTTAGGAGGTAGCAATGATCCAATGGCTTTGGCGACAATGATGTTTGAATTGGGAATATGGTACCACGATTCATCCTACTAAGAATACAAAAATATCTGTCAATATTGTTCCCTTTTTCCAGATTCCCTTGTGAAGATTCTGTCAGTGCAAACTTCTTCGTGCTACCAGTGTTGGACGTCATTGATAGGTGAGCATTGGAATGCTATTGAAAAATTGGAGACATGAGTTACAAATTCTGCATTTTCCTCCTATGGTAGAATCTAAAACTGAAGGTCACTGTTTTAAAAAAAAAGAGATTTTCCATTTGAAACAAAATTGAGTTATTTCTTTTTCCTCGCTGAGATTGTGAGTCTTTAGAACTGTGTTTGTGAAAACGTGTTGGAAGTAGAGTCCTTAAATATTTCTTAAGACAGTAGGAGGTTGATTCTTGTTAAGAAAGAGCAGGAGAAAGGTTATCAGGGATTGGCAGGAATGTAGAGCTGAGGTTAAAATCAGATTGTTAAATGATGGAGCAGGCTTGGGTGGATGAATTCCTGTTCATTGTTAGTATGCTTGTAAATAGAACATAGAACATAGAAAAGTACAGTACAGTACAGTACAGGCCCTTCGGCCCACGATGTTGTGCCGTGGAATAATCCTAATCCAAAAATAAAATAACCAAACTTATACTCCCCTCAATTCACTGCTGTCCATGTACATGTCCAGCAGTCGCTTAAATGTCACTAATGACTCTGCTTCCACGACTTCCACTGGCAAAGTATTCCATGTGCTCACAACCCTCTGGGTGAAGAACCTCCCTCTGACGTCTCCTCTATACCTTGCTCCTAACGCCTTAAAACTATGACTCCTCGTGGCAGTCAATCCTGCCCTGGGGAAAAGTCTCTGGCTATTGACTCTATCCATGCCTCTCATTACCTTGTACACATGGATCAGGTCACCTCTCTTTCTCCTTCTCTCCAGAGAGAAAAGCCCGAGCTCAGTCAACGTCTCCTCGTAAGACAAGCCGTCCAGTCCAAGCAGCATCCTGGTAAACCTCCTTTGCACACTCTCCAAAGCCTCCACATATTTCCTATAATAGGGCGACCAGAACCGGACACAATATTCCAAATGTGGTCTCACCAGGGTTTTGTAGAGCTGCAGCATAATCTCGCGGCTCTTAAACTTGATCCCCCTGTTAATGAAAGCCAAAACACCATATGCTTTCTTAACAAACTTATCCACTTGGGTGGCAACTTTGAGGGAACTATGCACTTGAACACCAAGATCCCGCTGTTCCTCCACACTGCCGAGAATCCTGCCTTTCATCCTATATTCAGCATTTAAGTTCGACCTTCCAAAATGCATCTCTTCGCATTTATTCAGGTTGAACTCCATCTGCCATTTCTCAGCCCAGCTCTGCATTCTGTCAATGTCTCGCTGAAGCCTGCAATAGCCCTCAATACTATCAATGGCACCTCCAACCTTTGTGTCATCAGCAAACATACTAACCCACCCCTCAACCTCCTCATCCAAGTCATTTATAAAAACTACAAAGAGCAGAGGCCCAAGAACAGAGCCCTGCGGGACACTGCTCAGCACTGACCTCCAGGCAGAATACTTACCATCTACAACCACTCTCTGCCTCCTGTCGGCCAACCAATTCTGAATCCATGAGCTGGGTCTTTCTTCTAAAGCCAATGTTTGTACAAGAATAATCTACAAGACAGTTCACTGGCTCGTAATCAAGAGCTGCTTCACTCTCCCTGACCCACTGGCTGATTGCAGTGAGGGTAACTTTGGCAGTACTATGACATATTGATAGGACATTAATTTGTACCTATAACTTCATGCACTTCCTCTCTCCTATCACCGAGGGCCAGTTATGACCAAAATAAACTCTGCAATCCAGTTCATCTATAAAATGAAAATATTGACTGTTGGGACTGCTGCTCCTCATTGTTGTGGCTCTTCCTGGTATGTATTAATGATCAGGCCTTGGTATGTGGGGCACAATTTGAAAATTTGTGAATGATATGAAATTTAGAAAAATTGTGAACTGTGTGTACAATATGAAATGAGGCCTGCTGAATAGCTCTGGACCATATTCCATTGTGTTGCTAATTGACTTGTGATCCAAGAAGTGTGGGCCCAGCAATGTTCTAAAGTTATCCCTGATGAGATGAGGGTAAAAGCGACTATTGGAAGAATTGATCACCCAGACTTCAACTTCCTTAGATCACTAGTTTCCATTGAATCTAAACAATCAACAGATTTTCCCCAGAAAGCCCCTATATACGGTCTGGCTACTAAACTAACTGTCTAGACAGAGGAAGATTTCAATGGGTGTAATCACACTGCTTTAGGTATTCAGCAGCGGTCAGGATTGTATCTCGGCTCCACCTCCAGTATCTTTCAAGATCCACTTAGTGTGGAAGCAGACCATCCGGCCCATCAAAGAGCATCTCACCCAACCCAGGAACCCCCCTCCCCCACCCCCGCAACCCCTGTTATGCTGCATTTCCCATGGTCAACCTACCTAGACACTGGGAAATTTCCCATACCCAATCCACCTAACCTGCACATGTTTGGACGATGGGAGAAAACAGGAGCAAACTCAGACATGGGGAGAACGTATAAACTGCACACAGACAATTGCCCTAGGATAGAATCAAACCCAGGTCCTGTGAGGAAACAGTGCTAACCCCTGAGCCACTGTGCTGCCCACATTTACACAATCTTCCTCTAGGTGGTAGCTCTGGTGGTAGGGCATGTGAAGGAGCTCTCACTAACTCCTTCTTCACTGCTAAAGGAGGCTTTCTGCAGCCACCTGCCAGCTTTGGGGATTTGTAGGGGATGGGATGTGGTCCACCTGTTTCGATCAGTAAGGTTTTGGCAGTGTCATCAGTTTTGTCCTTAATGAGGTCCTAATTGACCAGCCTCCTCTGCTGGTGGTAGCTAATACTGATCTCATCCAAATTCTGGCGAGAACGTGTCGGAGCACAGCTCCAAGGTGCCATCTTCCAAAATAGGCTCCAAAGACACATTCTGATGGCTGATAAGTTTCTGCTGTATATGAGCAGGAGCTAAGGCCAATGCTCAAATGAGCTGAAACTCAGATTACTAACACTTTGCAGTCTTTCCATTACTGGTATTGCCCTTGTAGATTTACTGTGATCTTGTGGCAAACTGAGCCTTAAGAGTACCAGAGAAACTAAATCTGAACACAACTCTATGTTTATTAATAGTTTAAAGAGGGCTGAAAACCTGTCAGAAGCCTGCTTTACTGTAGTATAGCAATCAGACAGCAAAAACATGTCAATTTTACTCTGACAGTTTGCATGGACTACTTTTTTTTTCATTTGCAAATTAGAGGAAGCAGGGGTCATTTAGTTTCTTCCTTTATGTGAGTACAATAATATTGTGAAATACCTGAAATTATTTCACCAACACTGCAAGAAAAGAAAGTGCAGAATTTCTTGTGATGATAATGAGTTGGTGTGCAGATAGCAATCGCCTGCATTCTGAGGAAAAGTGCCAGCCAACATTTCAGTGGGAGCAGGTGAGCAGCGTTTTGCACTTGTCATTCTCAATGTTGATCAGGTCCTGCTGGTAAGGCTTGCAGGACCACAGAACTCCTGGCACTGGGGGAAATGGCATGTCCCATTAACATGGGCCATCAATCCTGTCATATTGACAGATCTTTTACTCCAGGGATTCTGTGCCGACATTTCTCGTGCTTACTCATCCTTGTCTGGATTTATGTGTCAGGAAAAACATA
The DNA here is from genome assembly GCF_030684315.1 of Stegostoma tigrinum. Lineage (NCBI taxonomy): Eukaryota > Metazoa > Chordata > Chondrichthyes > Orectolobiformes > Stegostomatidae > Stegostoma > Stegostoma tigrinum. The sequence continues at coordinate 18,129,373 of NC_081375.1, forward strand.
CAAAGCAGGATGAGATTTACTTTCACAAGTGTCTAGCTCTTTGTGATTTATTTTCTGTGTAAACTTCTACAAAAAAGGGGCTGTCAATTCTACATGGGATTTTGAAGATGGAGCTATTTCTTGTGATTCAGGATTAACATCAAGTTGTAAAGCTGTGGAAATCTGTTTAAACCCATTATGCCTGCCACAGAATACAATTATTTTAGATCTAGTTTATTTGGTTGTAATGCAAGACTCTAAAAGCCATAGCCCTCTCCATAACAGCAATAATGATGAGGATAACTGCTCATATTCCACTTGTCCAGCCTTGTCGAAAACACCAAACAAGAGCAGCTCCTTCTCTTATTCCAGTATCACATGTTCCTTTATAATCTATTAATATATACATTCTTGTAAATTCTAGTAAATTTGTCAGACTTGCAGAATCCTAGAACACTGAAAAGTGTGAAACTTTTTAACCATGGCATTAAAACATCTCAAAAGTATTTCAACTACTTAAGTTTCTGTACCTGTTCTCAGAGACATTTTTTTTTGTTGTTCATGTGTATTAAGGAATATTGAACTGAGCTGGATACATGGAGCTAAAGTACAGGTTACCCGTAAGTTTATTGAATAGCAGAACAATCTGGAATGCCAAATTCCTGTTTCTTTAAACATCCCGTGCCTTAAGATGATTATTGTAATGAAGCTATGTGATGCAATATTCTTCAAACTCCAGGGAGCCATGTGCATTTCTTTTGGCAGTTCGTTGCAAGAGAAGAAATTCCTCAAAACAGTTGGGCAAGTAAAAGATGAAGGTTCCAGCAGCTCTGGGTCCCCTTGCTTATGATTGCACCCCCGCTGTTGCTGACCATTGACCAAATTAGAAGACACAATCCTAAAGGCTTGACCTGGAATAGAACTTGGAATAGGAATTCCCTGTTGTGCTGTAGCTCTGCCTCCAGCTCCGTCACTCTGTAGCCCGCAAGCATTATCTCAATTAAGTTCACCCTCAGAGGATTTGGCTTCTCTCAGTTTCCATTTTCTTTATGCAAGAATTACACAGAGCCTTCTTTTAATGAAATGTTTTTAACAAAGAAATCACTTTTCCCAGCACAGATTTATCCATTTTCTCATTATAACATCTAACAGTGACACCAATATATCTGTATTTTGGCTTCAAACCACCTTTCTAACATCATAAGATCATTTTAGTTGTCATTGTCTCTTTATCGTTAATCTTAATTTGAGCAATCTGTTATCTTTTGCATGTACACATCTCATTGCCAAGTGGATGTGGCTGATATGGCCATGGATAATTAAACAGCTCACTGGAAGGGGTGGTTTCATACATGCCACATCTTCACTAATGGAAAAGCAGAGAACATCAGTGAAAAAAGATAAAATTGAAACATTTGCAACAATCTTCAGCGAAAATTATCCATCTCAGGTTCATCTCAGCCTCCTTCAGAGGTCCCCAACAACACAAAATCCAGTCTCCAGCCAATTCAGTTCACTTTATGTGATACCAAGGAATGTCCCAAGGCTTTTGTCACTGCAAAATCTTTAAACCCAGGCAATATTCTAGCAATAGTACTTAATATCTGTGCTCCTGAACTTGTTGCTCTCCTAGCCAATCTCTTTCACTACAGCTACAACACTGGGACCTGCCGGAGAATGTGGAAAATTGCCCAGGAATGTCCTGTACGCAAAAAGCTGGACAAATCCAAACCACCCAATGCCCACCTCAACAGTTTATTCTCGGTTAAGAGTAATGAAATGAAAAGGGGAGGTGACAGCCTAGCGATATTATCGCTGGACTGTTAATCAAGAGACCCAGTTTATGTTCTGGAGGCCTGGGTTTGAATCCCTCCATGGAAGTTAGTGGAATTTTAATTCAATAAAAGCCTGGAATTAAGAGTCTCTTGATGATTTTGTATACATTGTTGATTGTAAGAAAGACCCATCTGGTTCACTATTGTCCTTCAGGGAAGGAAACTGCTATCCTTACTGGGTTTGGCCTACATGTAAGTCCAGACCCACAGCAAAGTGGTTGACTCTCAAAGTGGACAACTAGGGATGGGGAAGAAAGGCTGGCCTAGCCAGTGTCACTCTCAGCCTATGAATGAATAATCGAACAGCACTGGTTTGACAATAACCTAAAGTTTAATGCTCAGTTTGGGCTCTGCCAGGGCCTCTCAGCTGTTGACCTCATTATAGATGTGATTCAAACATGGACAAAAGAGCTGAATTCTAGAGCTAAGTTGCAAATGATTACAATTGACACCAAGGCTGTATTTAACTGAATATGGCATCATCGAGCCCTAGCAAAATGCAGTCAATGGAAGTCAGGGCGAAAACTCTCTGCTGGTTAGACATATACCTGGCACAAGGGAAGACATTTTTGTTGCTGGAGATAAGTCATCTCAGCTCCAGGACATGTTTCCAGGAGTACCTTAGGGTAGTGTGCTAGGCCCAATCATCTTTAGTTGCTTCATCATTGACCTTTTGTCCCTCGTAGAGTCAGAAGCACTGATGCCCACTGATTTTGCATGATATTCAGCACCGGTCAACATGCATCAGATACCAAAGCACTCCACAATCAAATACAGCAAGAGCAAGGACAATATCTAGGATTGGGCTGACAAATGGTAAGTAGCATGCTTGTCACATAAATGCCAGGTCTGGCAATGACTATATCTAACAAAGAAGGCTCAAACCAACACCCCTTGATATTCAATGGCATTACTCTCACTGAATCCCCCATTATCAACATTTTGGGAAGTTACCATTGACTAGAAACTCAACTAGACTAACCATATGAACATTGTGACTACAAGACTACAGCATTGTGCTGCTGAGATGCTGCTGGGCCTGCTGTGTTCATCAGCCTCACATTTTATTATCTTGGATTCTCCAGCATCTGCAGTTCCCATTATCACTGACTACAAGAGCAAGTCAGAAACTCGGAATCCTACAGCAAGCAAGTTACCTACTAACTCCCAAAAGCTGCTCTACAAGGCACAAGTCAGGAATGTGGTGGAATACACCTCATTTGTCTGGATGGGTCAGCTCCAACTAAACCCAAGATGCCTAACACCATCCTCGACAAAGCAGCCCACTTGATGGTCTATCAAAAATACAGTTGTCCTTTTTTTGATGAAAACCAAATTTGTGCTGACGGATCAAACAGAAAATTGTTGATTTCAAAATAGTTGAACCCTGTCCTTTGAACATCTGAATGGATTTTCATGATGGACTGACAAAAATCAATAGATGCAAATGTTTACTTTGTCATTTACAGCCATCACTTCCTCTCCTAGACTGTGGCACCAATAGCTCTGGAATATATATTATTTGAGAAAGATGGTAACAGATTTATTGCATCCCAAAGCTCTCCTAAAGTTAAATTTCAGATGAATTCAAATGCCTACAATTCTAAATGGATTCAAAGACAGACAAATTGGATATTTTCTCAGATACTGGTAGAGATTTTAAACCCAAATGTGATTCCTCACCTTATCCCACTGTCCAACTCTAATGCATTCAAAACAAAATCACACATTCTTAAGAGATACATTCTCACAGCAGCGTAGCGGCTGAGTGGTTAACACTGCTGCCTAAAACACCAGGCTTAATTTCCAGCCTTGGGTGACTGTCTGTACGGAGTTTATACATTCTTCCAGTGCCTGTATGGGTTTCCACTGGGTGCTCTAGTTTCCTCCTGCATTCCAAAGATGTGCAGGTTAGATGGATTGGCCATGCAAAATTGCCCTTTATGTCCAGGAATGAATAGGCTAGGTAGATTAGCCATGGTAAATGCAGGGATAAGGTAGGGAGCTGGATCTGAGTTAGATGCTCTTCATGGTGTTGGTGCAGACCAGATGGGCCAAAGGGCCTCCTTCTGTACTCTGGGGATTCTATGAATTCTCATGATGTAAAGCAAAAGCCTTTGATTCTCAAAGTACAATAACCATTTTTATTCTTGCTGGGTCGAGTATGCAAATTGCAATTTGGCATACAAGTAGTCATTTGGCAGTGCAACATTTGAATATTTCTGAAAAAAAGACACATTTTGTTGAAACTTTTCATCTTGCACTCATCAGGACATTTTGTAAGAATGTATATTCGAATGGAAAAACCACCATTTGTACTGTACAAGAGGGAAATATTGATTGGTGGGAAATGCATCCTGATTGGTAGAGACATTCGCACGGACCCATTAATACTGATTGACAGTTAATTGGCACCGCCCTATTTCCTTGAGCAAAAGGGGCACCTGGAGCCAAGCTGAAGCCCGTTGTACTCCTCTCACCTCACCACTGATGCTAAGCAACAATGATTAAAGTGAATGAGTGCAGTGTGCTGCACCTGGATTTCTATGGCAGCTGCCAACTTGCCCATAAATTCAGCCAGCTGCCTGCATGCCAGAGCCAGCATGGTGCTGATTATGTTAGTGGACTGGTAAGGATGGCAGATTGTCTTCCCCAAAGGTCGTTTAGGTTCTTACCAATTGATGGAGGCTACCTTACGCCATCTTAACAAGATTGGCTTTGTCTTCCAGATTTATTATTCATTAGATTTAAATTCAACCAGGGGCTGTCGCAGGACTTGAACTTATGTCTCACAACATTAGCCTGGCTTTCTGCATTGCCAGTCCCATGGCATTATTTTGGATAACAGTAGGTTTTTTGGGATCTTTTAACCTTTATGTTCGTGAGTGCAATCAAGTCTTTGAATGAGGAGATCACTGAGGGCAGAGGTAACATAATCACCTTGTAACAGGGCTCTGCTGCCACTCATGATCCACATTATCGCCATTTTAAGCAAGTGACAATGTGATTATTCACGAGGGCACACTTTTCTAAAGGCAAATTTTCAGTCTACCTACGTGCTTAACGAAGGAACACTCACTCATTAAAGGATAGGTGATAACTGATGTTAAATTTCTATTCAGACCCAGTCTCATTGCGCATTTTTGTAGACTCCGCCACCACAGACCAAACAAAAAGAGACTTTAGTTGCTCATGGTGCACATGTTGGCAGCCATTCCCCTTCCTTGTTGAACAGTTGAGGTTTGTCCAAAGATGGCACAATGTCCAGGCTGTGTCAGTGCCAGGCTCCACCTAATTGGCAAGTTTTACCCAATGCTTCAAATACCCTTTCTCGTTGCTATTCCTGTCAACACTTCGTCTTTCAGCAACCCCATATGCCCATGAAAACTTTTTATTTAATAGACAAAATCCCCAAATTTCCCTCTCAGCCCTTGGTTTACCACATTAACATGCCCACTAAAGCAGTCCATTGAGCCTTCCTATTGCAGACTCCCTCCCACCCCCACAATACCATAGAAAACATCCTATCCAGCTTCCATCACAGCTTGTTATGGCAACTGCTTTGTCTAAGACCACAAGAAATTGCAAGGACTTGTGAACGCAGCTCAATATATCACACAAATTAACCTTCCTTCCATTGACTCCATGCATATTTATGGCTGCCCTGGGAAAGCAATCAAGGTAATCAAAGACAGCTCCCACCCCGTTTATACTGTCTTCCACCCTCTTCCATCAGGCAGAAGGTATAAAAGTTTGAAAACACAACAGATTTAAGAACACATCATTAAGAAATGATTTCTGAAGAAGGGCCCCAAATCGAAATGTCAGCTTTTCTGCTCCTCTGATGCTGCCTGGCTTGCTGTTTTCCACCAGCTCCACACAGTGTTATCTCTGACTCCAGCATCTGCAGTTCTGGCTATCTCAGATTTAAGATCATCTTCTTCCTTGCTGTTATCAGACTTATGAATGGACCTTTCATCTCTTAGAGTTGATCTTTCTCTGCACCTTCTGTATAGCTATAATACTATATTCTGCGTTCTGTTCTATTACCCTGATGCACTTACGTAAAATATGGTTTGTCTGGTTAACATGCAAAACAATACTTTTGCTGTATCTCAGTACATGTGGCAATAATAAATAAAATTAAATCAAATGGGTTTCAGCCTTCAAGAAGGTAGTATACCATTACCTTTGTAAGAGAAACTGGGAACGGGCAATAAATGCTGGCCTAGTCAGCAACACCCACATCCCATGAATGTTAAAAAAAAATTGCAACGAATGTGACATTCAAGTTGCTGGCACTTGCTGGCTGCAGGGGTGACATTGATGCTGCACAGTGCCACATACTAACATACCCACCCCCTTGACTGTTGAGCATCCATGACAAGCTGACTGACTTTCTGGCTGCAGTAGAAGGCAAGCCAGAGATTAGTGATCCTGTAAGTCCTCATTGAAAGAGAATGCATTATAAGGCATGTTGAAGGTCTTGTGAGCATTCCAGAGAGGACGATAAGAGCCAAAAATAATAACATGGATATGCGTCCTGCATACAGAATTGCTTTGCGATGTATGATGCCCATAAGGCGCAAACTACACTGGTGAATTATACACAAAGTGTATTATGAAGTTAGTCCAAGATTGGCCATTATATTGCATAGAGGCTGGTGTTTTTGCAATGATGAGTTCTGTGGAATGAAGAATTGATGCAGTTATTGCCCATGGATCATGCCATGAGATGTTGGTGAATGGAGGTTTTGGGAGGGGTTGAAGGTTGGTGTGAGTGGGTAGTTGAGGATGGAACCCAAAGAGAGAAGGAGAGAAAATGTGTGGCAGACAAAAGGCTTATTGATACTCAACCAGAGGGGAAGAGAAACTAAATAAGTGATAAGTAGGGTATGAGTCAATGAAAATGGGTTTGCTGTGCTGGAAGCAACCATTGTCACAACAGGATACAGATAGTGAGGGTAGGTAATAGCCGTTGAAGATATCCATGATCTAAAATTAAGCTCAATGTTGATTCTGGATGATTGTCAGGTCGTCACGCAGAAAATGAGATATTGTACCTCCAGCTTGTGTTGAACTTCGCTGGAGCACTCCAGCAGGTCTGAGATGGAAATGTTGGTGTGGGAACGCAGCAGTTTGTTGAAATGGCAGGCAAATGGAAGTTTGGGGTCATTTTTACATCATCCTGCAAACAGTCAATGACAGGGAAGAGCTGAAGATTTAACAGCCATATAGAAGAAACTCTTCTGGCAAGATTCAACAAGAAAGACTGTATTGTCAGTGTTTAAGACCTGGAAAGAAAAGGAGAATTATGAATTTCCTGAAGAAGATGATTTGGTTACTCCAAAGCAAAAGCAAACTACATGATGTGGAGGTTGCCTCTCAGAGTAAACTGGAAGTAGGATTCAGCTGGATTCAGCAAATAGACATTGGAGACTCTGTGTGTTAATTTAAGTTCCCTGATGAGTGAGGAAAGATGAGGCATTAAAGGCCGAGAAAGTAAAAAGTTAAGAAAAGTGTTTACAGCTTAGATGAGTGTCACCAATATAGCAGTCAAAATGAGGCATGGAAACACCAAGGGAATTCAGTGTTATGAAAGCACTTTAAATCCAGAATGCAGACCTGGAGCAATTTTGAAACTAGAATTAAAGTGGTAAATGACAAATTGTAAGCCTAAGTAGTCGAGGGCTGACAGAAGGAATTTATGAGATTTGCTTAAGACCTTAGAAAAGGTGGGAAAACCACTTCAAAGGTGAAAAGGACTTACTTAAACCATGTGGAACAGAAATCATCAAGGGACCCTGTTAAAAAAGAGGGATTTATCCTTTAAATCCTCAAATAATGGGAGTTATTTGGTAAAACAATTACTGAAATGGACATTCTTCCTTACAGGCTTGGGTGGGGGTCTTCAGTCCAGCCATGGAAAAAATAGGAATTACTCATTCAGACTGCAAACACCAAGATCCACCTAGTGTAGCCTCAAAAAATAGTGAGTCTCCCAATTTAACTAGAAAAGTGGGAATTTTACATTTTAGTTACAAAAGTAGGAAAACCCTCTACTACAGTAGCATAGAACAGAAGCACACTTACTGAAAAATAAAAGTCCTTTAAGAAAGAAAAATAACAATTATAACATGGAAATATCACAGCAGGAATAATATTGCACGGAAGATTTAGTTTCAGAAATGGGACAAATAAAACAGAGAATAGGACATCTTAGAGAAAACAATTCTTAAGATATAGCAACTTCCAAATTTAATACAAAATCAAATGCTGAACAGATGGATACTTTTACAGAGATTGTAGAAACTGCAGATTCTGGAGAATCTGAAATAAGAAGGTGTAGAGCTGGATGAAGACAGCAGGCCAAGCAGCATTAGAGGAACAGAAAAGCTGATGTTTCGGGCCTGGACCCTTCTAGGCCCAAAATGGTAGCTATCCTGCTCTTCTGATACTGCTTGGCCAGCTGTGTTCATCCAGCTCTACATCTTGTTAGTTTGAAAGAAGAGAGTATGGCATTATAGCTGTCTGAAGTGCAACAGGTACTTTTAAATTACTACTGAAAACTTCTGATAATTACCTTAAACTTACATAAATAAAACTATTGAAAATGTGAAATTCATTAGGAGTCCACCATCGATGGGGTTTGGAATTGATGTCATTAATGACCACTATAAATTAATGAACAAAATACAATCATGTTGCAAATGTCAGAATTTGTAAGAAGACAATTGTTGACAGAGTTGATGATGAATCTTTTTATGTTTTATTTGTCTCAACAAAGTTTTGACTCTAGAGAAAAGTCTGAAAGAGTTTGTACTGTGGATTCCCATAACTGCCACACACAATGATGATTTTGTATAAACTTAGTGGCAGAATATCTTAGGATCTCAGTTGAGACCAAACATCTTTGTTGTTTCTCGAACATTGTCTGTCATATCAATACAGCTTGAAACGAGTGCTAGCATTCAATAAACTACTCCTTTTTCAATACAAGAGCCTTGTTTAGCTAGACCAGTGGCAGTTTTCCTCTACCATACCAGAACAAACAGGCCATGCATGTATATCCCTTCTCTTAGAGTGATGATGGCAACCAATCTATACCATGATGAAATGCAGACTTAATTTGATTACATGCACAACACCATCCTTCATTAACTCTGAATGCATACTGCCTCATAATTTAACTGTATTCTTTAAGCCATTCTTTGTCTTTGTATTGCTTCATGTTTGGCAGTACCCTAGTGAAGATTCTATAAGGTTGAATGCTTCTTCTGTAAAGTGGAGCCCACATTATGACACACTCTAAATTGAAGATTTATAAAGTTTGCATGCATGTTCACCATTAGCTCTTGTGTTTTATTTTCCACACAACAGCCATTAATGTCATACACATTGACATGAGAAAATAAATGATAAAACAATCCTGTGAAATACAAGCCGCTTCCTCTGATTTGACCAAAGGGAAGTTCGGAAAACTTGAATTTCCCTTTGTATCTGAATAATGGTTTGGGGCCTGTGGCATCATTATTCTCCATCTAGTGGCAGAAGTGTTCAACTACATTCATGACAGTGCAGAATGGTGATGTGCAATACGTTTGCGATATACACAGCAAATTGAATGTAAATAGATGGACCACACAGCTCATCAGATGAAAGCATGTGTCACTTCATTCACTTCTCTCCACTTAGATTGCAGTTGTAGATGTTGTCAGATAAGCAAACCTGTGAAGCCTTAAAAAGTCTTCCCAAAAATGGAGGTTGACTGAGATATCAAGTGTAAAAGTTCCAGTTTCCTGTCAGTAAATGTAATGTTTGTATTAAGGTCAGCCAGGTAGACCTCATAGAATATCTGTACCCTGACTGCGGCTATTAATCTGGTCCACTCAGGGAGTTCTGACTGACAGAGAAGAATGGGAGTGTCAGAGGTTATATTCATTCTGAGAGCTGGCTCTAAGGGACCTGGATCAATTCACAGACTCTCAACATGTAAATAAAGATGATGGGATACCAGCCTTTGCGGAATTATTTCAGTTTGGGTATGGATTGTTGCCATTTTGAAATGTCATCAGCATCCAATGCAAAGACTAGGTATGTCCTAAACTCCCATACATCTTGCAAAGCAGTTCAAATTGCCTGTCTGATCCCTTGTACCCAATTACAAGGTACCTGCAAGTGAGACATGCAATTGTGGGGTACAAGACTGAGGTTACTACTGTTGGTATAATTCATGGTGGCTGTAAAGTGTGTGTGTGTGTGTGTGTGTGTGTGTGTGTGTGTGTGTGTGTGTGTGTGTGTGTGTGTGTGTGTGTGTTCACGTGTGTGTGTGGACGGAGGGGTCAATTTATAGACAGTGTTTCTGCAACAGCACCAACTTGTGAGTTAGATAAATGGGCATGGCGGTATAGACACTTTTAGTCAACCTGTTTAGATATGATACATGTCTGGGGAAGGTGGGACTTGAACTCACCAAAAGAGCCCCTGAGAATTGACCTCCATATTCTGCCAAAACCTGAGACCTTTAGATCTTTTCAGCCTCCCCACAGAGCTATTTCTGTTGACCTGGGGTTGTCTCATATTCCAGTTCAGCTCATGCTATATTGTTATTTTATTTCGGCGGATGCCTGTATTTTCATTAATCATGAATTGCACGTTAGAATTCTTTTGACTTGTGGCCACTGAACCCTAAGCAGTTCTGGTCTATCTCCTCTCTGCTTTGAGGTAGGCCCCAACCATGTGTTCAAAAACTTACAGGGATTTGTCCCATTCTAAATGAGGCTAATTCTATGATTTTGAACATTGCTATTCTTCTCACTGACTCTTAATATAACACCACACTGTGGCTGTGCCTGCAGAAAGCTTTGGCCAAAGTTGTAGAAATACTTGGGCTAGGCTCCGCATTAGCCTGCATTTTGCTGGTACAGGAGACACCAGTGATATTAATTAGCATGGCCTGAATTGATGATAGCCCAGGGAGGTGCTGAATTTATCGTACCACTTACCAGCATCCTGGTCCCTGAATGGCACTCCAAGGAGCAGTGGTGTGGCCTAATCCTCATTCCAGCCCTTTCCATATGTTACCTTATTGCTATAAATTATGCCAGAAACTAACAACAAAGGAAGAAATTATAAAGGCATCTTTCAGTACACCAACTGGGCCCTGTTTCACCTAGAGGCACAGAATGTGGCATATAAAAAGAGCTATGGGATACTTGCAATGAACTGAAACTAGTCAGTAAATAATACTGCTCTAAAAGTAATCTGACATCAAAACACTTCTTTTTATTTTAACTCATGAACTTAAACCTGCCACAGTCTTTGAAGATTCAGAGTAACTTTTCTAATAAAGCTAACTCATCATTGAGTTGTAGTCTTGAAGCACAGTAAAGAACTCAGAAGACAATTGAAGCAATAACTTTTTTTTTAAAGTTGGCCTGCAGGATATGTTTCATCAAAACTAATATAAATACCAGGGCAGCTATAAATTTTCTACGAATTTCACTATTGGCTTCAAACTGCTTACAAAGTGTCTCAGTGCCATTGCTTAAATCATTAAACAGCAGGCGACCCTGGATCAGCTTTAACATTTCCAAGAGCTGCTGATATTCTAGGCAAACTTCCTATGAAGTTCAGGAATTGGGAATAAATTTGACAATTGAAGGAACAGCGACAGTGTTTCAATTTAGCTAAGGTTGTATGGCTCCAAAAGGTTTACTGTTTCTCATTTTCCTCCTCAAATACTTAACGATTTACAAATGGTTTAATAGAATCTGTTCTAAAAATCCTGCAAACTTTCTATGGAATCTTCTTGGGTATTAAACTGGGATATTCAACAATAGGTATTAATGAAGTAGATTGATCAAGAGCTGATTGCATTTGCTAGCAGCAACCCAGGCTCTAGCCCAACCTCCACACACTTTCCCTAACCCTCCACATGCCTGGTGCAGGCTGACAACCAATAAATAGTTAATGCATAACAATGGTGGTTTGCCTGGCTTATTACTGTGAGTTGGGAGCCATGGTCCCAACTAACCTTCTTTAGACACAATTGAATTAAGCTTCATTGGCAAGAAATTGGTAGAGCTGCCTCTACCAGGGTTCTGAGGAAATGTTACTGGATCCAAAACGTTAACTCTGACTTTTTTCTTCACAGGTGCTGTCAGACCTGCTGAGCTTTCCCAGCAGTTTCTGTTTTTGAGCTACCTGCAGGTTGTCATCGCTTTCTGGTTGAAACTGAACTACTTCCTTGTAATCAGGTTTCATAGTTGTGCCACTTAATGAAGAATCCAAACATGAAACAACTGAATTTGAAAACTGCCGTGATCCCTAATCAAGTATTTGCAATGTGAGAGTTCTCACAATCAAATTTTTTTATTGCATGTCTGAATGCAATTAGATAGATCTTTCAAATTTATATGTGAGATTATTGGGTCAGTTTTCAGGCTGGCAGGCGTTATCGATTACCAAGCTTTTGATCATGTTCATTACTATAAACAAAACATTGCCTCCTGTCATTTTGCATGGATTTGTAAAGATCGAGCATCTCCTTTATTTAGAGGACATGGTGATTATTGCTGAAGTGTGAGCTCCTCCCTCGTGACCAAGCAAACAGCCCCTCCATAGACAAGTAGCTATATTACTCTGGAGGAAATGATAGTGGTGACTGTGTGCTACTGCCCCAAAGAAAGTGATTTTTACATCAATACCATGTAGCAGTGACACATTTTAATTTTGCACATTTGAATATAAAGGAGCTGCTGATGAAATGGTTATGTCACTAGACCAAGATTCCAGATCTCGTGCTAATGTTTTGAGGACATGGGTCAACTCCCACCATGGCAGATGGTGATTCGATCAAGAAAAATCTAGATTTCAATTAAGTTAGCCTAACAGTGATTATTTAACCATTGTCATTGTTGTAAAAATCTACCTGGTTCACTAATGCACTTTTTGGAAGAAAATCTGCCATCTTACCTGGTCTGGCCTACATGCTACCCAGACTCACAGCAATGTATCTGCCTTCTGAGTAATTAGAGATGGGTAATAAATGTTGGCCTAGCCAGTGATTCCTGTCAGAACTCATGCAGCACTTATAATCTCTGACTGTGTCTTTGTAACACAATAAGGTCCACTGCCAAAATATAATGTAATGGCATTCCATATACCTCATTATCAGACTCTTCCATGTTTGTGTGTGATGCACACACTGACTGCTTGTGTTACTATGGATCTGTTCTGTTTTTCCTGTTTACCCGTGCAGTTTCATTGCACATGTGACTGATGGATCCAGCCATAGCCGAGGTTATTATCACCATTCCTGCAATGCAATGTACGTGCAGAGAAATGAAGGAGGATCAGATGTGCCTGGAAGCCTAAGACCAGCAGCAACCTCTATCAATGCTGAAACACCTTCTCATGAAGAAGTTGTAGATGAATGACTCTCCAGTTATGCAGAAGATGCAGAATGGCTAGAGTCTTGTTCTTAGTGCCTTTTCTTCAGGGCGAGTGAGGCACAGTGTCCCTGTAGACTGTGGATATCCCGGGACATTGTCACAGAACAATGCCAACTGCTAGACCGGGGGCTGTGACATCAAGAGGTTGCCAGGGGAGGAGAGTGGGTGTTATCCTATCCTAATGACTGTCAAGGCAAAATTTCAGGCTATTAGATTATTCAAAAGGAGCCACTGTGTGGCATCTATCAACCACATACCCACAAAATATCAAGGCTGTTACTGATACACCTTTCCATCTCATTTTCCTATGATGTGGACAGTCGGCTTTCGCAACCTAGCTGGCAGCTGCAGTGTGTGCTAGACTGGGCACATGTCATGTTGAGATGGTTAACTAAGTCTTGTTGGACTTCCAAGCCAGTTATGGCCCAAACAATCAAAACCCTCTTCTCTTTCTGTATAAAATGATGTCTCTTTGCTGAAATCTGTTTCTTGCATTATAGGTTTCGATGAGTGCAAGACAAAAAGTGTCAATCTCTAATCTCCTTTTCAATCTATACAGTTTGCTCTGAGGACTCCCTGCGGGGTCAGTTCCAAATTTTCACCACTCTTGGGATTAATAGGTTTCTTTTTCTTTGCGTTATGCTTTGAGCTGCCTTTTATTTGTTCACCTGATGTGGGAATCATCGGCTGGGCCAGCAGTTAGCGTCTCTCCCTAACTGCTGTTGAGAACGTGCTGGTGAGCTGCTCCTTGAACACTGCAGCTTATCTGGCAAAGGTAGACCATCAGCACTGTTACAAAAAAGAATTCTAATATTTCGATGCAGGGACACTGATGCAGTGATATTGAAAATGATCAATGACATATTAATCTAGAGAAAGACGGTGTGTGACTTGGAAGGGAACTTACAGTTGGGGGTGTTCCTGTGTATTGCTTAAACCTGACTGTCTAGGTGGTAGACAGTGTGCTTGGAAGGTATTGCCTAAGGAGTTTTGGTGAAATGTTACAGTGTGTCTTGTAGATGGTAGAGACTGCTGCTACTGTGCATCAGTAGTGGAAGGAGTGAATCTTGAAGGTAGTAGATGAGGTGCCAATCATACAGACTGCTTTGTCCTGGATGGTGCTTCTATTCCTGAAAGATTTTAAAGCTGCACCCTTTCCAGGCTAGTGGAAAATGTTCAAGCACGTTTCTGATTTGCACCTTGGAGATGACGGGCAGGCATTAGGAAGTCTGAAAGGTTGCCATAATATTCCTTAACCTCTGATGTGTTCCAGTAACTGCAGTATTTAAATGGCTGTACTTTTCAGTTTATTCATAGAATCCCTACTATGTGGAAGTGGGCCATTTGGCCCATCGAGTCCACACTGACCCTCCAAAGAGCATCCCAACCCCTAATCTGTCCCTGAAAACCTGCAACTCCCATGGTTAGCCCACTTAATTTGCACACCAAGGGGCAATTTAGGATGGTCAATCCACCTAACCCGCACATCTTTAGACAGTGGGAGGAAACTGGAGCACCTAGATGAAAACCGCACAGACATGGGGAGAATATGCAAACTCCACACAGACAGTCATCCAAGGCTGGAATCAAACCTTGGTCCCTGGTGCTCTGAGGCAGCTGTGCTAACCACTGAGCCACCATGCCGTGGTCAGTGATAACCAACCAGCATGATCAAGTGGGATTGAGTGATGGTGATAGCATTGAATTTCAAAGTGAAATGGTTAGATTCTCTCTCATTAGCTGGTATTTATGTAAATGTTAGTTGTCACTTGTCAGCTGAAACGTGAATGTTGTCTATGTCTTGCTGATTGTGGGCATGACTGTTTCAAAGTCTGAGGTCAAGAAATCCCCACTTTTAACCTTATGATGGAGGGAAGGTCATTGATGAAGGAACTGACAATGACCTGGCCATGGACACTACCCTGAGGAAGTCCTGCAGAGATGTCCTGGACTTCCAAACAAACATGACTATTTTCCTTGTGTGACTCCAACCAAAGTTGATGGTTACGTAACAAAGCTCTGTCTGCTACATGCTGTCTTGAATTTGGCATGCAAGTGGTCCTGTGTTACCATTTCACAAGGCTGAACCCTCGTTTATAGGTGTACCTGGTGTTGACGTTTTAGGTATGCCAGGTACTATTCTGCTGCTGCGGATGGCCTACAGTGTTTTATGGGTACCCAGTCTTGGATCGCCAGGGTCTGCTTGAAATATTTCCCATGTATATGTTGGCAGTACACAGATTACTTTGGAGGGCGTCCTCAAATAAAAAAAAATGATGTGAAGGGGTCTGGGCATTGTGTCAAAAAAAAGCATTGAAATAAATCATTAATCATGATAATTTTGAAAGATGAAGCAGTCGCAACGGGCTGAATCATTTACTCCTGCTCCAATGCCCTTATTATTTATTACAGTTTGATTATTTTCCACAATTTGGTGCCATCTGCAAATATACCTGGAAAATGCTATTTTGATTTGACAAGTTTCCATTCACCTTATGTAAGTTTCTGTTGACTATTGCGTGGATTTTTGTGACAATGTCCCAACATTGTTTAGCCTGATTTGATTAAAAGATTAGAAGTTGTGCTTTTGATGCCAGAGTCTGAACTGTTAAAGTAAATGTGAAAAATTACAATGCAATTGTAGACTCGCTGGGATACTACTGTCATAATATAAAAACAGGTATGGCAGACATATTATACTGACAGACAATGTCAGCGAAGATTGAGTGCCATGGAAGAGAAGAAGGTATATGGAGAGGGAGGTGTGGAAAACTGTGATTCCAAGTCTGGGAAGCAAAAGGCACATAATCTACCAGCAGGTGTTATGGGAGAATCTTTGCTGGGTTCCTTTGGAAATTGAACAGGAAATTGTTAGGATAATTTTATTTTAGAGAAAGAAACAAACACTAGAAATCCTGCAGCAGGAGAAAAGATAGACCCGACTCTAGAACTTAATCAATTAGAAAACCGAGACATACAATAACAAACATGAAACATGTGAATGCGTAGATGTGAAAGATAGTAAATTCTTAATTTATCAAACAAAATAATCCATAATTCTAAATGTCAGATCAATATCCTGAAAGGTCGTGATCCTTTGGGAATAATACTTCGTAGTGAAGAAATAGTCATCCAAGATTTTTTTAAAAATTGCACCATAACATACAATTTCTCAGGGAATTATAAACAGTAACCTAATCTTGAGACACTGCAAGGTCTTGTCACTATGTCTGAAACCACCCACCCCTTGCCAGGATTATTATCACATAATCCACATTCCATTGTTTAAATGCACTTAATCTTCAACTTCAACTAGAATTTGGGTTGAGTAAGAAACAGCTGAGAAATGAACTTTAAAGCTGATGCTTTAAATTGAAGCTCAAGTTCTAATCTTTATGCTAAATTGTTTTGAATGACCTAGCAGGCATAATGCTCTGAGCTGAACTCCCAGCCATCAGCTACTGACATTTACTCATTTTTATTTCTCTCATTCCTTGATGAGAATAACTTGACTGGAAGCTGATGCAACTTCAAAGCCTTTCAATAGCTTGTGAGAATCAGTGAATATTTATCTACCGGAAATGATCCTGGAGGAAATGGATGTTTTTGCAAAGAAATACTTGAAGTCTGTTTCTCGATGGATGGTTTTAACTAGATTCATTCCGTTTATCTCAGTCTGGAACTGATGCACTCCTTGATGTGGATACAGCATGGCTAGAGCACCTACTGTGCTTTAAATCAAAAGTTAAATTATTATAAAAGAGGTTACAGGTCATTTTTAATTAGTTCTGCTCCTTAACATCAATGCATATGGAATTACATATGAATTTACAATAAATTTTCTGAAAATACTGCAACATAAAAGATGCTAAATTACATAGACAGAAGAGCATCTTTGATTACAAATTGGAAGAATTTAAAAGTACAGAAGCAAGGAAATTATGATAAACCTTTAGAAAATATTCATTCAAATTCACTTTGTGTTTCCATTCATTCAAGGGATTTGTGCAACACTGGCGAGACTAACAGTTATTGTGCATCCCTAATTGTCTTTGAGAAGATGGTAGGGAGCTATCTTCTTGAATTGCTGCAATCCAATTGGTCGGTACAAATAACTGTTATTAGGGAGGGAATTTGGTTCTTTGACCCAGTGACCGTGAAGGAACAGTGATTAATTTTCAAGTCAGGACAGTGATTGGCTTAGGAGTGAACTGCAGGTGGTGGTGTTCCCATGTATCTGCTGCCCTTGTTCTTTTAGACCATCATGATTGTAGGTTTGGAAGGTGCTGTCTAAGGAGCCTTGGTGAATTTCAGCGGTGCATTTTGTAGATAGTACACACGGTTACCACTGAGTGTCAACAGTGGAAAGAATAGATGTTTGTGGATGTGGTGCTGATTAAATGGGCTGCTATCTCCTGGTTAGTGTTAAGCTTTTCTTGCATATTGTTGGAGCTGCACCCATCCAGGCAAGATGGGAGTTTTTGATTATATTCCTGACTTGTGATTTATAGCTGGTGGACAGGCTTTGTGGAGTCAGGAAGTGGGTTCTTGCTATAGGATTTGTAGCCTCTGAATTGTTGTTGCAGTCACATTGTTATGTGGCTAATCCAGTTCATTTATGATCAATGGTAACCTCCTGGGATGGTGAAATTTGGGGATTCAGTGATGTCAATAGTGTTGAATCTCAAGGGATGATGGGTTGATTTTGTCTTGTTGGTGATGATCATTGCCTGGCATTTGTGTAGTACAGATTGGGAGGCAATGGTCTAGTGGTATTATTGCTGGACTATTAATCCATAAATCCAGCTGTTCTGGGGACCCAGGTTCAAATCCTGCCAAGGCAGATGGTGGAATTTAAATTCAATAAAGAATCCAGAATTAAGGGTGTAATGATGACCATGAAAGCATTGTCAATTGATGAAAAAAAACCATCTGATTGACTGGTATCCTTTAAGGAAGGAAGACCATGTCCTTAACTGGTCCAGCCTATGTTTGACTTCAGACCCACAGCAATATGGTTGACCCTTTACTGCTCCCTAGGCAATTGGGGATGGCAATAAATGCTGACATAGCCAGTAATGCCCACATCCCATGACTGAATTAAAAAAAAGCTACTTGCCGCTGATAAGCCCAAACCTAGATGCTATCCAAGTCTTTTTGAGTTTGAACACAGTCTGCTTCAGTCTCTGAGGAGTTGCAAATGGTGCTTAAAATTGTGTAACCATCAGTCAACATACCCACTCCTGAACTGATTGTGGAGTGGAGGTCTTTGATGAAGTAACTGAAGATGAGGTGATTGACCCCCAACAATAACGACCAGAGTTCTTTGTGCCAGGTATGACACCAACCAGCAGAGAGTTTTCCACGATTCCCATTGTTTTGGCTCGAGTTTTGACTCCAGTTTTGCTCAGACTCCTTGATGTCAATGGCAGCCACTTTCACTCTGCCTCTGAAATTAAGCTCTTTTATCCATGATTGAACAAGAAAGTAATGAGATCAATAGTTGAGATTTCTTTTCTTTATTCATTGGATGAGAGTGTCGCTGGCTAGGTAGCATTCATTGCCCATCCCTAATTGCCCAGAGGGCAGTTAAGAGTCAACCACTTAGCAGTAGGTCTGGACTCACATGTAGGCCAGATCAGGTAAGGATGGCAGCTTCCTTTCCTAAAGGACATTCGTGAATCAGATGGGTTTTCCTGACTATTGACAATGGATACATGGTCATCATTAGATTCTTAATTCCAGATATTTATTGAATTCAAATTCCACCATATGTCATGGCAGGATTCAAACCCAGGTCCCCAGAACATTATCCTAGTCTCTGGATTAACAGTCTAGCGATAATACCATTAGGCCATTGCCTCCCTCGTGACCCAGGCAGAACCCAGCTTTGATACATCTTCTCAAAATCTCCAAGCAACGGGCTGAGAAACTGCTCCAGTTGGTGGAAGGTTTAAGATGCAGAGTTTACATATATAATGTAATTTGAAAAGAAGCAATGGAAACAGGAGGAAAACTGCTTTTATGCAGTAAGTGGTTAGGTTGAGGAATGCATTGTATGAGAATGTAGTAGAGTTTGATTCAATCATCTAATTCAAAGTAGACCAGGGTTAATGGTATTAAAAGGAAAGAAGAAAGGTCAAGGCTAAAGAGAAAATACAGGAGAGTGACACTTAATTAATTATTTCCATCAAAACTGCATCTCTTTTCTGCTCAATTCTGAACTGCATTAACTAACATGTCCTTGCTGGTTTTGCACAGGGCAAAATTGGTTAGAAATTGAACTCTGTTTAATTTTAACAATTAGATGAGCCCAGACTTTCTGTCACTGTGCCACAAGACCCTAAAATGTATGTAATTAAACATAAAGAATCAATCAACCTGTTCAGACATATGGTCACACAACTTCAGAGGAAGTGGGACTTGAACCCAAAACTTCAGACCCAGCAGCAGGGATGCTACAACTGCACTACAAGACACTAAAACATTGTTTTTAATCAACTTGTTCAAACATTGTTATGACAGGAGGCTTGAATCCAAACCTTCTGGTCCAGAGCTAGGAATGTTACCAGAGTGTACATATATATACAGCAAATTTTAAAAAATTTAATCTGTTTTTTGACACACAACACACTGTGACCCTCACATTCTGAGGTGGCACCTGAACCCAGACTTTCTGCCCCAGAGGGTAGGAATACTCCAATTGGGCCACAAAACCTGAACATGCACAAGAAGAAAAGAAAAACACTGAATCAACCCACACGTAGCAGGTAAGACTTGAAGTTTGGACCCTCTAACCGAGAGTAGGAACACTGCACCACAAGACCCCTATTCAGGGCTCTTGTTGTTATTTTAATCGACTTGTTCAAACATGCGATGGCACAGAATTGAAGAAGTGTTACAGTGCAGAAGAAGCTCTTTGGCCCATCGTGCCTGCACTGGGCTGTTCAAACAAGCATCATTGCTGTGTGCGAATCTCTTCACTGTTCCCCATTGCCTTGCACATTTTTTTATTGAAATAATCAGCGAATGTCCTCTTGAATGCTTTAATTGACCCTGCCTCCATCAAACTTCCATGCACTGCATTCCAAATCTGAACTACTCGCTGAGTTAAAAAATAAGGTTTTTCCTTTGCCTATTTTGCAAATCGTTTTAAAGTTGCATCCTTTTATTCTTGTTTATTTTACAAGCAGTAACAGTTCCTCCTTATTTACTCTATACAGCCTGTTCATGACATTGAAAATCTCGATCAGCTCTCCTCTTAGTCTTCTTCTCTCCAAGGAGAACAAACCTAGCCTCATAACTCTAGTTCCTCATCCCTGGAACCATTCTTGTAAACCTCTTCTGGACTGTCCAATGTATTTGCATTCCTCTTCTATTGCGGCCCTCAGAACAATATACAATTTACTGGCTGGAGTACACATCCCCAGGGCACTTGGGATTTAAGCTCAGTCCTTCTGACCCAGAAGTTGGGATACTATGTCTGCACCACATGACCCTACAGGACATGTATACATACAGTAGATGTGTATTAAATCCACAGGGCTAGTAATTATGAGCATAAGTAACTTTTTTTGACAGGGATAATTGTTAATAACTAGGAATCAATCTTCCTGGCACACAAAATTGACTATTACATGTGTGAGGCTTCAAATCGTTGAGGTTTTGCATTTGTAGGGAGCAATGACATTTTAAACATCACCTTTTACTTACATTTCCTCTCTCCTTTCATTCTCACTTTTAATCTGATCTTTCCATTCCTCTCTGCATTAGATTCACCTGTTTTAATATATCCTCCCCCACTATCCTTTTGCTATTTGTTTTGAGCTGAAGGGTGTAGCGCTAATTCTAACTAACGGTGGATATTCTGCAAGAACAGATTCTGACCCAATGTTCTTATTTTTTCAAATCCTGTGGGATTTTATCGTGACGTTGAAATACTACAGAACATGAGGACACAAGTCACTTAAAGATCAGTGGAATTAGACCAGCAGCAACCACCAATCAAGAATCTGAGTGCATTTTAACATTTCGTACATGCTTCACAGTCTTGTGACCAGCCCGCAAGATAACTTCAAGAAATAATGCGTCTTAGGAGCCAATTCTGGAAATGTTTTTGTACAGTGTCCATTAGAGAGATTAAGACAGTCAGAAAGATTTCGTCATACAGCCAAATCCTGGAGGGGTTTAAATATAGGAAACTTCCTGTCTCTGCTGACATTGTCTGCACTATAGCGATAAGCCCCTGGGGGACCTGCCATAGGCACACATATGTTCAAAATTGGTCACAGGCTCAAAAGATGTAGTAGGAACAATTTTCAGCATAATTGCAAACTGCAAATAGATTGGCGGAGTAGCAACCACACTGAAAATCAGCCCCTTTGTTTTGTCATTTTTAGAATTTTTTTTATCTACAACAAGATCTATTAAACCAAGCCAAATCTCTGCTAGTCCTAGCCTTTGAGTCAAGGGGCATTCACAAAGATCTTTCTGTCTGAAAATAACTGTTGCTCAGCCAAGTCCATTAGTCTATGATTGCGGGTACAGGTATTTAGATTTTTTCTGGAAAAAAGAAAACTTCAACTAAGCAAGCAAACGTGAATCACTCCCAATGGAGTATGGTAGTGGAGACTGTGAATATGCTATTTGAGTAGACTCTTTCTGAGACACAAATTCCCTGAAACAGGCCATCAACAGTTCTTTGTCATCATGCATACAGCCATTTCATGCTGAAGACAGACTGAAATTGTTTTTATGAAATATGGGCACCTCATAACAGATGCACTAATCCAATCAAATGTGGCAGTTTCGATTTTTAGAATCTGTCTTTGGGCTGCTAAATGATGACCTATTACAACCAATATTACAAATTTGTGTGCAGCAACCAACATTTTGGTAAAAGGTCTGTGTAAAAATGCCACACCTGAAATGGGCATTATTGAATGTGAAAGTGAAAGGTCTAACACCTGTTTGTTGTCCCCCCCTCAAAGATTGGCTTGTAATGTTAAAAATCAGGCTGACGTGGCTTAACAGTAAATTTTCAAGTGGACTGCAATTCTCAAGTTCAATGTTTGAAATATACTTAATAAAAACCAAAAGAACTGCAGATGCTGTAAATCAGGAACAAAAACAAAGTTTCTGGAAAAGGTCAGGAGGTCTAGCAGCATCTGTGAAGGAGAAAAGAGTTAACTTTTCGGGTCCGGTGATCCTTCCTCAGAACATATACTTGTTGCATGGACAATCCTCATTGCTAACCACCATGTTTTATCAGACTGTCTGCACTATTGCTCACCATGGATGGTTTGCTGCATCCATTCTCTTTTAGAATAAGGATATAAAGGGTCCGCTGGGTTTATTATGGTAAAGAAAAATCATTTGCTGGTCTAAGGAGAAGACATTCTTGCCTCTCATGTCTTAAATGAGATATAATTTATTACATGTCGGCAATTATATAGAAGTTACACTGATATTATGCAAAGGGAGCCCCTGATTTACAAATGCCCAGCTTATAAATGCTCTTACTTACAAACATGCTCCTGTACAGGGGTCCATTAATATTAATTTTAAAGTTCTGACATACGAACATTTCCTCATACTTTTGAATGGCTCCTTTATGTTGTTCTGCATTTTGTTCTCACTTGTGTACAAATTGACTTGTGAACCGACTCAAGAATAGAACTGGTTTGCAATCTGGAGACTACCTCTGCATTATTAAAGAGGCTATGCAGAGGACCTGGTGATTCTTCAACATCACCAAATCTGTATAACATCATGGTAGTGAATGGTATTTAAAACAGCTCTCTCACACCCTTATACCCTTATACAATAATGCATAACTGGAATGGAATTGGGAGGTCCACGTCTCTCACAGCTCTACATATACCAGAAGTGAACTTCAACCAAGCTCCATCCATCCCCTATTATTATTCTGTCCCAACTCAGTCTCACCACCAGCTCACAGCCTCTTCCTCATTTAGCTGAGGGCTGCTTTGATCTCTACAGCATCTCAATCTTCAGTTGGCTGCACTCTGCAACTCAATGGATTAATGAAAATGAAGCCGTACACCCAATATTGAGGATGCCTTTGGCATCATCATTTCATCATTTGGGTACATGGTTTGATTCCTGCATCCCATTCCTCGTCCAGCCATGTGGTGGAAAGTGGGTATATCGATGTGAGGCTGGCAAAGCATAGCAGATCAGACAGTATCTGAGAACCTGGAAAGTCAACATTTCAGATCAAAATGCTTTGTCGGGACTGGGGAGGGGGAGGGGAGCCCAGAAATAAATAGAGGAAGGGGAGTGGAACTGGGAAAGGGTAGGAGAGGTGGTGACAGGTGGATACAGGTAGGGAGTTATTGTATTGATCTATTCGAAGGGTAGAGTGGATAGGCGAGTAGGAAGATAGGCAGATTAGGTCAGGTCAGGAGATGGAAGGCTGGGCCTGGGATAAGGCTGGGGGTGGAGGGATTTTGAAGCTGGTGAAGCCAATGTTAAGGCCATTGGGCTGTAAGCTTCCAAGGTGAAATATCAGCTGCTGTTTCTCCGGTTTACATTTGGCCTCACTCTGACAGTGGAGGAGGCCAAGGATGGACATGTCATCAGGGGAGTGGGAGGGGGAATTAAAATGAATCACAACCAGAAGGTTGAGTTGGTTGTTGTGTGCAGAGTGCAGATGTTCTGCAAACCGATCCCCAAGTCTGTTAGGTCTCACCGATATATAGAGGAGATCACATCGGGAGCAATGGATGCAATAGATCAGATTAGATGAAGTGCAGGTGAATCTCTGCTGGATCTGAAAGGATTATTTTGGGCCGTGGACAGAGGTGAGAGGGGAGGTGTAGGGGCAGGTGTTGCACCTCTTGCGTTTGTAGGGAAAGGTACTGAGTTTAGAACATAGAACATAGAACAATACAGCGCAGAAGAGGCCCTTCGGCCCTCGATGTTGCACCGACCTGTGAACTAATCTAAGCCCCTCCCCCTACACTATCCCATCATTATCCATATGCTTATCCAAGGACTGTTTAAATGCCCCTAATGTGGCTGAGTTAACTACATTGGCAGTTCCACACCCTTACCACTCTCTGAGTAAAGAACCTGCTTCTGACATCTGTCTTAAATCTATCACCCCTCAATTTGTAGCTATGCCCCCTCGTACAAGCTGACATCATCATCCTCGGAAAAAGACTCTCACTGTCCACCCTATCTAATCCTCTGATCATCTTGTAAGTCTCTATTAAATCCCCTCTTGGCCTCCTTCTCTCCAATGAGAACAGACCCAAGTCCCTCGGCCCCTCCTCACAGGGACTGCGCTCCAGACCAGGCAACATCCTGGTAAATCTCCTCTGCACCTTTTCTAATGCTTCCACATCCTTCCTGTAATGGGGCAACCAGAACTGCATGCAATATTCCAAATGAGGCTGCACTAAGGTTTTGTACTGTTGCAGCATGACATCACGGCTCCAGAACTCAATCCCTCTACCAATAAAACCTAACAAACCATTTGGTGTAGAAATTGGTGGGGAGTGTACAGCTGATGAAGGATCCATGGAATGAACAGTCCCTGAGGAAAGCAGATAGGGGTGGGGAGGGAAATACCTTTTCGGTGGTGAGGTCTGATTATAGGTGATGGAAATGTCAGAGTATGATGCATTGGATCTGGAGTTTGGTGGGGTGGTACATGAGGACTAACGGGACTGTTTCCTTATTGCTGTTGGCGGGGTGTTGGTTTGAGGGCAGAAGTGCAGGAAATGGAGGTGATATGGTTGAGTGCATCCTTAATTACAGAGGAGGGGAAATTATGGTCCATAAAGTCGCAGGATATTTGGGATGCCCTGGAGTGTAATGCCTCATTCTGGAAGCAGTTGAAGCAGAGGAATTGGGAGTATGGGATAACATTTTTTCAGGAGGCTGGGTGAGAGGACGTGTAGTAGAGGTATTTGTGGGAGTTAGTGAGTTTAAAATGGAAGTCAGTGGTGAGTTGGTTTCCAGATTGATCCAGGAAGGGGAGGGAGGTCCAGGTGATCTTGAGGGTGGGGTGGAAGGTATTGGTGAAGTTGATGAGCTGCTCAAGCTCCTCACAGGACCATGAGGCCACAGTGACGTAGTCCTCAGTGTAGCGGAGTAAGACGTGAGGGATGGTACTGGTGTAGTTGCGAAAGTAGGAAAATGAGTGTGCCCAAACATAAAAATATGATTGAAACTCTAGCCCCAGCATGACAGTGCTGTCACTGTAAGAGGTTATTTTATCCTTTCTTTTTGAAGAGAGTTTGGATGTAGCCAGCTCTCCCAGATCAGAATTTCTGAGTGGTATCAGAAGTTATTAGTGTCTCAAAAGAGTTGGAAGCTTCAGTGAATGTCTCCTGGCTGCTGCTGCCCCTGAATTTTCCCTTGATGTTTTGGCCTCCTGGCTTGGAGAACTGCGCAGAAGAATCAGTGTCTGAATTTTCTTGTTTTTTGCAAAGGGATGTGTTTATGGAATGCTATGATATTGGAATAGTTAATTAGTAATAGTTACTGCACCTATTATCTGTTAAGTTTTCCAATGGGAGTTATGTTATTGTAAATACCTATTTCTTTGGTTGTACTTTAGCTACGGTGCTAAAATAAATTGTGTTTTCCTGAATGTTGTGTGGCTTGACTGATTGCATTGCAACTGAGTCTAGCAACTTTACACTTACCTTTAAGATAAAAAAAATCCAGTGCCTAGGCTATCTTCTTAGAATATTTTGAGGGAGTCTGGTCTGGTCTATAACACCAATCATTGCCTACAAATCCTTCCGCATACAAATCTTGCGAACATATGAAATCAGACCAGGAGTAGGCATTTTGCTCCTCTAGTCTGCTCTGACATTCAATATGATCATGATTGATCTAATTATGGCCACAAGTCCACATTCCAACCTATCCTTAATACACTTTGATTTCTTTGTTAGTTAAGAATCTATCTTGCTCAGCTTTAAAAATATTCAATGACTCACCTCAACCAAAGGCACTCAAGCCTCAACGAAAAGTTTCTCCTTATGTCTGTCTTCAATATACAATGCTTTATTTTGAAACTGAGTCTCATGATTCTGGTCTGTCCAACAAGAAGAAACAGTGCAGCCTGCACCCTGTCAAGACCTCTGAGATTTTCAGTAAAACACAATGACCTCTCATTCTCCTGAACTCCAATGAATACAGGCCTAAACTTTCCTTCTTAGATAACCCTTCCATACCAGGAATCATTTGAGTGAATCTTCTTTGAACTCTTTCCAATCCTTTCTTATATATGAAACCAAAACTGTATACAGTACTCTAGATAATGAGGTGTAGAGCTGGATGAACACAGCAGGCCAAGCAGCATCAGAGGAGCAGGAAGGCTGACGTTTCGGGCCTAGATCCTTCTTTAGAAAGTACTCGAGATTTGGTTTCACCAAAGTCGTTATAACTGAGTCAATTTTTAAAAAAATCTCTTTTAATAAGTGGCAACATTCTATTTAGCTTTCCATTCACACGCTGTGTCTACACAGTAACTTTGTTTGCATCATCCTAGGCTGCCCAGATCACTCTCAACTCTGTGACTCTGCAACATCTCCATTCAAATCATGTGCTGTTTTTCGATTCTTCCTGTTTTCACGTTTTCCCATGATGTATTCCGTCTGGCAAAACATTGCATGCTCATCTGATCTACCTATAAACCTTTGCAACCTCCTTTTGCCTACTTCATAATGTACTTTATTACTTCTGTGTAATCAACAAATTTTGCACCTGTACATTCGATTCCTTCATTCAAGTCTTTGAGATAAATTGTAAGTAGTTAAAACCCCAGCACTGATTGCTGTAACTCAGCACTCATCATACCTTGCCATCCCACAAATGAGCTATCTATTCCTGCTCGTCTTCTGTTAGCTGACTATTCCTCTGTCCATCTTAATATGTTATGACCACATGTTACACCATGAACTCTTATTTTGCCTAATCCAGTCAGATTAGCCAAAGACAAATTGGGTACGTATAAGCATGCAGTTTTTTCAAATACCTTTTATGAGTCGACCACTTACTGACATTTGGTTAGCAAATCTGAATACTAAGCAAGCCAAATAATTCCTAATGATTTATACACTCTCTTCAAATTGTTTATACCCTTTATACACACACCACTGTGTGGTCAAATTCCACACCAAGCCCATTCACAAGTTTGCTGACAACACCACTGTTGTAGGTCAGATTCAAACAATGATGAGACAGAGTACAGGAAGGAGATAATAAAGTGTGAAGCTGGATGAACACAGCAGGCCAATCAGCATCTCAGGAGCACAAGAGCTGACGTTTCGGCTTGGCCTGCTGTGTTCATCCAGCTTCACACTTTATTATCTTGGATTCTCCAGCATCTGCAGTTCCCATTATCACAGGAAAGAGATACACTGCTTAGCGGATTGGTATAAAAACAACAGCCTGTCCGTCGGTGTCAACAAAGTGAAGGAGCTGGTCATTGACTTCAGAGAGCGAAGTGGAGGGCACCTCCTGTCTGCATCAATGGTGCTGAGGTTGAGATGTTAACAGTGTCAATTTCCTGGGAGTGATGATCACCAACAATCTGTCCTGGTTCACCCATGTCAACGCAGCAGCGCCTCTACTTCCTCAGGAGGCAAAGGAAATTTGGGTATGTCTGTAAAAATGCTTACAATTTTTTTATAGATGCACCATAGGAAGCATCATATCTAGATGCATCACAGCATGGTATGATGTATTCTCTTCCCAAAACCGCAAGAAACTACACAGAGTTGTGAGCACAGCCCAGACCATCACACAAACCAACCTCCCATCCATTGACCTTTACTAAACTCGCTGTTGGGCTGAAGATGTAAAAGTTTGAATGAACATACGAACAGCTATTTCCCTGCTGTTATCAGACTTTTGAATGGACCTCCTCACTGTTTATGTTGATCTCACTTCACAACTTCTTGGCAGCTTTAACGCTGTGTCCTGCACTTTGTCCTGTTACGCTGATGCACTTATATAGTACAATCTGCCAAGAAGGCATGTAAGACAATGCTTTTCACTATATCTTTTTTTCCCTTTATTCATTAATTGGATGAGGGCATCTCTAGCTAGGCAGAATTTATTGCCCATCCCTAATTGCCCAGAGGGCGGATAAGAGTCAATCACATTGCTGTGAGTCTGGAGTCACATGTAGGCCAGACTAGGTAAGGATGGCAATTTCCTTCCCTAAAGGGCATTAGTGAACCAGATGGGTTTTTCTGACGTCAGTAATGGATTTGTGGTCATCATTAGATTCTTAATTCCAGGTATCTTATTGAATTCAAAGTCCACCATCTGTCATTGCAGAATTCAAATCCAGGTTCCAAAAATGTTATCAGAGTCTCTGGATTAGACAATAGACAATAGACAATAGACAATAGGTGCAGGAGTAGGCCATTCGGCCCTTCGAGCCAGCACCACCATTCTTTATGATTAACAGCCCAGCAATAATACCACCAGGCCAACGCCTCCCCACCACTAGGCCATCACCTCCCCGTATCTCTGTACATGTGAAGTAATAAATCAAATCAAATCAAATAGCTTTTTACTGCTGTTGATTGACTGAGTCCTGTTCACGATAAATGGCCAAGTTAGAAACCGAAGGTATCTTTGGCAATGAGGTGGCAAACTATGTTGGACATAGATAATGTAGTGCTGGCAGGACCAATCCATCATCCATATCAGTTTAACTATTTCAATTAAGTAATAAAAGATGCTTGTGGGCCATGTGCCAAAATGGCTGCATGACTGAATGCTAACCCTGTCCTAATTTTGGCAGAGACTATACTACAGAACCCGGATTGTTGCTTTTCAATCACAATGCACTTTAACTATTTATGCTTTTCTAATTCCTCAGTTTTAACTTGATTACCAAATTCTGGGAGTTGATTATGCATCTCCATTGGGAATATCCTGCTCTGCCAATGATTTTGTTGGTACTGAGCCACAGGGATCAGGAGGGTCACAGGTTCCATACTCAGTCTGTACTACGTTACCTGATCTCCACTGGGAGCAGAAATTGGCTTCAATGTCCTCAATTTAAGGAGGGAAAAACAAATCAGCCAGGTTTCCACTTCTGATCACCATTCACTGATTCATAATAAATGTTTGGTGAGACAGAAACGCAGCTGTGGTTAAGTAGTCAACCAGAATTTACCTTTTAGAATTAGATGAAGCATGACAACTGATACATCCTTCCAGAAGAATCTCGGCCCCAAATGTATTAATGCTGTATGGAGAAATTAAACAAAATGGAGTACAAATAAAAAATTTATCGCATTCTGTGTGTTGCTCAATCATGGAATTGCAGTATTTAATTACAGAATTTAATTAGAGGGAGATCATACAATCTCTTAACTCTCACATTGCAATCTCGGCTCCTCATTAACAAATATGAATCATATTGGTGAATCTCTGAATGGCTTCCCTTGTGAGCCAGCAGACCTTAAAAAAAAAAGCTGACCTTCAGCCTTGCCTGACTCACAATTATCATAGCTGAGTTATTATATACTAACACTATTCATACCATAGGGAAAGAACGGTAGCAGAGAAAACATGTAAAACAGAAGTTATTTATTCAGGAAATCAATTATTAATTTACAGACCTTTAAATCTGGTTAATGTGCAATATTACTGAAAAATGTGATGCAGTATTAGATAGATCTTATTTGTACCATCCAGGGTTATCATTACTCCATAAATTGGCTTTACCAGAAGTTTGAGCTCTTTGAATTTTTCAAAAGCATACTGCTTTGAAATAAATTGAAAATATGAATAACATGTAGACCCTCTATCCTTGCCAATATTTCCTCTCCTTTCTCTTCCCTCCCTAAATTAGTTAACTCTTAGCTAAACACCAACACTTTCTATTGCCAAAGTAGATATTTTCCATTTATGAACCACAATAATTGAGCAAAACATATCTCTCCTGACTAGTCATCTGGTCTGGCAAGGGGAAAGATTTCTAAAGCTCAATAGCTCAAGAACAAAGAGTTTTCCCATTCAGACATATCCCTCAAGTTACAAAATCACTTCAAACTTGGAATTTCATGGCTGTATTGCAATCTGAAATTCAAATCTAGAATGTTCTTTATATTTGTTTTCAGTTAACCCAGAAAGAATTGAAAATCAAACACAGGAGCTTCATGTTGTGCTGTGACTCAGCGGTAGCACTCTTACTGCTGTGATGTAGCATAGATGAAGCTTTGAGAGGACATATCTTAAGCTTCTATCACTAACCACCACAGGACAGGATGTGATATGTAATTTCATGACTGTAGACAAAACAACAGATATTCCTACATAGCCACACGTTTGCATTGTCTGTGTATAACCCTAATTTGAAAGAAATAACTCACATTATTATTTTCCTAAATCTTACCCAATGATTACGATGTTTGGAGCAAATAGAAAACTATTGCACTTACTCTCCGTTAGAGGGTTGCCCAGAATTTCAGTTCAAATACTTACGCACATAAATTTAGTCCAACAACTCAGGAGAGTACTGCAGTGTTGGAGAGGCTGTACCTTTGGATGAGACATTAGATTGAATCTCTCAGGTAAATGTAAAAGATCCCAATCTACTAGCAACATGCTAAATTGGACGGACTTTGAACAGAACTCGAAACTCAAGACTAGGCATTAGCGAGGCATTGAATGATCATCAGTAACAGATTGTACTCCAACACATCTGCAAATGCAGGACCTGCTCAAACATTATCATCAAGCCAGGGAATCAACCCCACTTCAACGGAGAGTGCAGGAGGGCATGCCAGGAGTAGCACAACGCATACTTAAAAATAGTATCAGAGATAATGGGAACTGCAGATGCTGGAGAATTCCAAGATAATAAAATGTGAGGCTGGATGAACACAGCAGGCCAAGCAGCATCTCAGGAGCACAAAAGCTGTGCTCCTGAGATGCTGCTTGGCCTGCTGTGTTCATCCAGCCTCACATTTGCATACCTAAAAATGTTGTGTCAACCCAGTGATGCTACCAAACAAGATAACCTGCATGTCAAGCATCTAAATCAGCAATTGACAGACAAAACTAAGTGACTCCACAACCAACGGATCAAATCTAAACTCTGCAGTCCTGTCAAATCAAGTCATGATGGTGATGGAGAATTAAACAACTCACTGGAGGAGGAGTGTCCACAAATATCCCCATCCCGCATAATTGAGGAACCCAATACTGCGGAAAAGTTAAGACTGGAGCATTTGCAGCAATCTTCAGCTAGAAATACCAAGTTGATGATCTATCTCAGCCTCCTCCAGTGGTCCCCAGCATCACAGATGCCAGGCTTCAATTTGATTCAGTCCATGTGATATCAAGAAATAACTGGAGGAACTGGATACTGCAAAGTCTATGGGCTCTGACAACATTTCGGTAAGAATACTGAAGACTTGTGGTCCAGACATTGCCACTTCCTCGCTGATCCCTTAGGTTACAACACTGGCATCTATCCAATAATGTGGAAAATTGTCCAGTCATTTCTTGTGTAGAAAATGCAAGATAAATTCAACCCAGCCAATTACTACCCCAATTTCCATCAGTCTACTCGCAATCATCAGTAAAATGATGGACATTGTAATCAAAAGTGCTACCAGACAGCACTTGTTTACAACAACCTGCTCACTGATGTCCCGGTTGAGTTTCACTGGGGACACTCAGCTCTCGACCTCATTACAGCCTTGGCTCAAACATAGACAAAAGAGTTGAATTCCAGAGGTGAGGTGAGAGTGACAGCCTTTGATATCAAGGATGTATTTGACTGATTGTAGCATCAAAGGGTCCAAGTAATACTGGAATCAATGGATAATAGGGGGGCAAACTCTTTGCTAGTTGGAGTCATACCTGGCACATAGGAAGATGGTATTGGTTGTTGGAGGCCAGTCATCTCAACCCCAAGCCATTTCTGTGGGAGTTCCCCAGGGTCATGTACTCGGACCAACCATCTTCAGCTGTCTTATCAATGACCTTCCGTCCATCATAAGGCCAGAAGTAGAGATGTTTGCTGAAGATTGCACGATGTTCAGTATCGTTTGTAACTCAACAGAAATTGAAGCTACTCATGTTAAAATGCAACAAGATCTGGACAATGAACAGGCTTGGGCTGACAGTAGCAAATATCGTTCACCCACACAAATGCCAGGCAATGACCATCTCCAATAAGAAACAGTCTACCCACTAACCCTCAACGTTCAACGATATTACCATCAATGAATTCTCCAGTATCAACATCCAATAGGTTACCATTGACCAGAAACTCAACTGGACTTGTCACATAAATGCAGTGGCTAAAAGAACAAGTCAGAAGCTAGGAATACTGCAGCAACTAACTCACCTCCTGACTCCCCAAAGTGTGCCCACCATCTACAAGGAAAAGTATAATACTCCCCACTTACCTGAATGGGTGCAGCTCCAACAACTCAATGACTCAAGAAGCTTCACACCATCCAGGACAAAAAGCTCACTTGATTAGCACCCCATTTTCGCAAGCATCAATTCCCTCTACCACTGATGCTCTGTAGTAGCAGTGTTTACTATCTGCAAGATGCACTGCAGAAATTTACTAAAGATCCTCAGGTAGCACCTAACAAACCCATGACCACTTCCATCTGGAAAGACAAGGGCAGCAGATACGTGGGAAAACCATCAATTGCAAGTTCCTCTTCAAGCCTCTCAGCATCCTGACGTGAAAATATATCTAAAAAAAACACAATTTGTGGAAAAACTGAGGTTTTTCTGAAGTTGTTGTCCAAAATCAAATGGTTTTGATCTTTTCCATTATTGCTTTTGCTGAGAGCTTGCAAAGTGGTTGCCTCATCTCCTGGAAGACGAAAGTAATGATTGTTCCAAAGAAATTCCTTGTGAGACAGAAAGGGATGAGACAGAACTCAAAACCAAATTTTCTTTCAATTATTGTTGCTGGTTAATTATGGTTTTTGACAAGGTCTGTGTTTGAGTTTCTTAACCCCTAAAATTTGTAGTCAATTTGAATAATCAGCAAGCTTTCATAGTTTATTAAAGAGGATTATTTATTCATACATTTACCCTGAAAGTCTAATGCTGTGTGTTATTTACTTGGCACTTTCACACACCCTTGAGGAAAAAAATACAGCACAGGATACTGCACTTTTACATGTTATAAACATAATTGACATGTTCAGCTTGTCTTAGGAAAAGGATGTATTGCAGACCTCCTTAATGAGGAGCTTTCCTACCTGAAGACTAAACCAGGTTCAATTTAGTGCCTTGCATCGTTATCAAGATTATTGCAGAGAGATGGATTTTTCAGCAGGCTACAATCATCTGACAGCAGATCAGATTTTTTTATACTGATGGGCTTGAAAAGGAACAGAGTGGGACACTTTAAGAAGCCACTCCTTTAAAAAAATACCTGAAGATTGCACACGTTACTGTCTGCTGCTCTCTCAGCAACATGTGCTCAGAATTAGCCGGTTTCTCCTGAAACAACCCCACCTACCAGGGTTCTTGGGAATTATAAGGTTCATCAGTTGACAATATTTTTCTTGAGGTGACCATATAATCAATACATCTGCTGCCCACTGAGAATAGTATTATATTAGAATATCATATTCCAGCTATTACTGTACAGTGGAGAATGGATAGTGGCTATTCACACCTACTTATGATTTGACTGGTGTCTCTCATTCATGAGTTTCAAACTTGGACAGTAAATCTAGGTATTCATAGATTTTGACGTGTGGATAATTTCACAAACAAAAACAGGCCTAAATTCCTCAATTTTCTTTCTTTGTGGTATACATATTTATGGATGCCCACATCCCACAACAATGACAGGGATCCTTAGTCCTCATTTACATACCATCCAGCCTTGACACCTCAACTGATTGTAAGCTGTCATTTCTATCACCTCCAGTGGGATGCCACTATTAGAGACATATTTCCCTGCCCTCATTTGTCAGCCCTCTGTAGGGACTGTTCCCTCCAGCACACCCTGGTCCACTACTTCGCCACTCCCGACATCTCCTCACACTCCCACCATACCTTCCCATGCAATCATAGAAGATGTAATTCCTGCCTGTTTATCTCCTCCCTCTTCTCAATCCAAGGCCCAGACATACCATCCAGGTGAAGCAGTGATTTACCTGGACTTCACTCAATCTAGCTTTACTGTATTCGCTGCTTGCAGTGTGGTCTACTCTAGACTGGGGAGAGGAAACACAGATTGGGTGATCACTTTACAGAATAACTACACCCTGTCTTCAGAAATGACCCCAAACTTCCTGTCACCTGCTACTTCACCACACCACCGTGTTCCCAATGCAAAACCTCTGTTTCAGGCCTGTTCCAATGAGTCTCAGTGGAATCTTGAAGAAAAACATCTCATTTTCAGCTTGTGGACTCTGCAGCCTCTGGGACTCAGCACTGATTTCAAAAACTTTAGAGCCTGGTTCCATTCTTTCCAATACTTTTTACTGAATCCACACTTTGGTGCTTGGTTGTTATCAGAACAGCCTACTCATTCTCTCCTACTCTTATCCCTCATTATCTCTTATTCTCTTTTGTCTTGGAATACTCTCAATAACCCCCTTGTCTGCCTACCTATTTCACATCTCTCTCTCTCCGCGGCTCTGTCTCCACCTCGCCACTCATCTCTCACGGCCATATCCCCAACAGCATCTTCGCTATCAACACCACTTTTTCAAAGCTGCTATCAGTTCTGATGAAGAGTCACCAGATTCAAAATGCTAACTGTGCTTTCTCCCACAGATGCTACCAGACCTGCTGAATTTCTTAGCATTGGCTGCTTTTGTTTTACATCCATAGTCATTCAGTCAGTAACCTTCCAAAGGCTTAAGATAGTCTGTGCAGAAATTGTCACTCAAGCCTTGGTAATCTCCTCAGGAGCCTTTAATGTTCATTGTTTGTAAAGATAGCAGTTGCAAAATATCCTACACTCAACACAGTCCATGTTTAAAGTAATTAATATGATATGTCTCTACTTGATATGACACTGTAGTAAACTGCTTAAAATTAAATTTCATGAGGTGAGAACAGTGTTAGATAATGACTAAATTCTTTCTAAGGATATGGTTGGCTATCTGTTTTCCACCCCATGACCCTGCCTGGTACCCTCATGAATAAGCAAAGACATAATTCTTAAAGCTATTGCTATTCCTGTTTACATCACTATTAAAATTAAATTGGCCTCACCAGGTGTATCATTTTGAATATCTCCAACTGAATTCCCTGTTACTTCAAAATAAAACTTGCATTTACCTTCTTCAACCTGTATATTGATTTATATGCCTCAATCATCAATTAAGTGAACTCACTATCAATATTGTTCCTTTGATTGCTACCCTTACAACATATTCCAGAAAAGGGATAGTATTTAGAGGACCTTACATCCAACAGCTCTAGATTTAGGCGAAATAACAGGTAAAATAGTGAATCTGTTCTTATATACGGGTTTCCATAGAACTAAAGAGAAGGATACCTCACGAGGAAGCTCCATACAGATCCTCAACTGTAACCAGGTTGCCCTGGTGCCCAGTATAATTTTGGGGTTCAAAATCTTCTGATGCCTGACGTGTATTTTCTTAGATTAAAGTACAGCCTTTCAGTAAATTATTGCTGGTAGATTGTCTGTATTTTGATTTGTATCTTTAACTTTGGGTTGGGGCAGTATCATTAAAAAAGTTGTTAGTCTGGTTATTTATCTGCTTTTTCATGCTGCATTACTAATTGTTCCAGAGATTTTTTATAAAAAACAGAACTGCAGAGAGGACGTTCTAATATAATGAAAAGGCCACTGCTGCTAATATTAAAATAAACTGATGTTCGGATAGAGACTTCAAAGGATTTGGACCAAAAGGGACAATATAAATAGGTTTCCCTCATCTATATCCCGCACAATACACAGATTGAAATGTGAAGCTAAATTGCACAACAGGTTCAGGGCTAAGCTGAAGTTATCAGCAACTTGGCTTTGTGAGACAAGCCTATCCCATGACATGATATTATTCAGTTATCTTTTCCTCAGCCCAGAATTCCCAGAGACAGCTGGAGTCTGCAAAACTCTTTTGTCTGTCAGGGTTATTCTGGTAAACTATCGCCTGACTGCACCATTACTGCAATTTCTTTGTCAGCTATTAACTGATTTTGGAGGATCTGAGGTACATATTCCCCATTCAAGTGAAAATATATTCAAAAATCCAATGTGAATTTCCCTTGTTCACATTCTGAGCTGTGCGACATTTGCTTTTCTCTCTCTCAAGTACATTATAATTTGACTTTTCCAAGCTTTTCAAGCCAGGAGCACGGTGTCTTGCAACCTCTGAGGCCTACAGTTCATACAGAAGCCCACAGGAAGTGCCCTGTGCTTGTGTGGTGATGTAACTGTCAAATCAACACAGGAACATTTCTGTTGATATTAGACTGGCTAATCATTTAACTAATTGGACAGCCATTTGAACCTCAATACAAAGACAGATCAGTTTTCACTTTAACTGCTTACACAGATGATGTTTGACTTGAATGTAATACTTTATATCAACAGACAGAAATGACTGTAAAAATAATACCACATGTGCTGGTGCCAGCCTTTAATATGTGTCTTCCTCAATTTTCTGTGGTGCATTAGACACTCCAATATAAGCCCTAATTGCTGGAATTGTTTCAGCACTTTGTGCATCCACTTGATGAATTAGCCTCAGGAAGTCATTGGCATTATTATTTATCATAAATTGCTCACAGTGGTGGTTTTAAGGATTTGGATAATGTAAAAGCTGTACCAAAAAGAAAGGTAGGTAAAGACTTAAAAACAATGAAGGAGTTTAATTCCTTTGCCTGCAATTTGACCGTGTTCGTATAAGGATTTTTGTGTGGATTACTGTTACAGTAAAGAAGTTATCAATTTAATGCAAGCAACGTACAGCTCCACGAAAAGATTGTAGACTTTATTAATTAGCACATTCAATTTATTGCATCAGTAAAGCTTTTTTTTAAAACGTCCCTCTTAAAGGAAAGCCCACAATAGTTACAAACAGGGGCCACATTGGCAAATTTCTGCTCCCAATGAGGACATGCTAAGGCTGAGCACAGGTCAATGTATAAGCGGCACACATGTTTGCTAGCACATTTTGTAGTTGCTATAGGACTTGAACCCCATAAAAGTACTGCCAGTACACTGTCTTGGTTCCAATAACAGTTGGATCATCAAGCTATATCAGAGATTATAGAGAATCATTCCTCTCCAAAACGGTGTGACTGTAATTTGGCAACCATGCTTTCCTCAATGTCATTATATTTTCAGGCCTAGATTTTGGAAGGACAGACATTTTAACCATCCGTTGTCTCACAATAAGTGGTAAATTTTTAATAAAAAATCATTCACAGGATGAAGGCGTCACTGGCTAGTCCAGCAGTTATTACCCATCTCTAGTCACTCAGAGGTAACAGTATTGCAGTGTGTCTGGAATCATATGTAGGCCAGGCTGGTAAGGACTGCAGTCACCTTCCCTATAAGACATTAATGTACCAGATGAGTTTTTCCTGACAATCAACAATGGATTCATGGTCATTGTTAGAATGTTAATTCCAGACTTTTATGGAATCCAAATTCCACCATCTGCCATTGGAGGATTCAAACCCAGGTCCCCAAAACATTATCTCGGTCTTTGGATCATACAACTAGGTCATCACCTCCCCTATGAAATCGTTCCAGAATTCGGCTGTCAGCGTGCTTTCTCCATGCTCTCAAAGATTAATGAAAAGAAAGCACATTATCCATTCAGAACTTTAAAGCGACAAGATTACTGCCCAAAAGTTCATGAATTCCCTTTTGGAAGCAAAGAGAATGATCTGGAACAAAGGCTTCCATTTGGAAGAAATACCAGCAAGTCCTCAGATTTGTTTTGTGTGCACACATACATACATTATCTATCACCAAGAATCTCTATTTTTAATGGGTGGTTTCTGAAAGGTGAAATCCTAATTCACTAGGATAGTTGCAACTTTTTTTCCACTATACTCTTACTTTATTGTCAACCAATTATACAGATGTGTTTTGACTTAACAGTATCTAAAACACAATTGTAATAAATCTCCACGCTTATAACAGCCAGAAAAAAAATGAGCATGTATAATAGATAACAAAGTGTGGGGCTGGATGAACACAGCAGGTCAAGCGGCATGTATAATTGCTGTTTACAGGCAAGAAATTCTAAGAATCACAACACAACCATAAAGGAGCCTTGTCTGCCACACAACACTGTTGAAAGAAGATGCCAATTTTGATGCTGAATGAGGGGTAAAATAATTGCTATTGATTCAGCCATTTGCTATCTAACTTCCTTTAACATTGTTTCCAATGGGATCATTAGAAATTAAAGTGAGAGAGGTACTTATTAGATGGCTGCATTAATACTGCCCATTAAATTGCACCTAGAATTTTAATAATCTAATCTGGCATCAATTACCAGAGTAAATAATCACCCTTATTATAAAAATCTGTATCTACTGCTGACGTTAACCATTTATTAACAGCTGACAGTGTCTAGTTATTGACCTGTAATTTTACAAGCGATTGGTTAAATCATGGTAACACAACTTCCAATGCTTATCAATCCAACTAGAGACTCTAAAATAACAAGGTGGAGAGCTAGATGAACACAGCAGGGCAAGCAGCATCTTAGGAACAGGAAAGCTGACGTTTCGGGCCTCGACCCTTCATCAGAAATAGGGGAGAGGAAGGGGGTTCTGAAATAAATAGGGAGAGAGGGGGGGCCGGATTGAAGATGGATAGAGGAGAAGATAGGTGGAGAGGAGACAGACAAGTCAAAGAGGTGGCTATGGAGCCAGTAATGGTGTGTGTAGGTGGGGAAGTAGGGAGGAGAGAGGTTAGTCCAGGGAGGATGAGAGAGTTGCAGTGGGAGAGAGATCCCCTGAGGCTTGTCTGGAGGGAGGAGGGTAACTTCTTCAGAGTACGCATCCTTAGAAGAGGCTTAAAATTGTATCAAAGACCATAGGAACTGCAAATGATGGAGAATCCGAGATAGCAAGGTATAGAGCTGGATGAACACAGAGGCCAAGCAGTGCCTTCGGAGCAGGAAAGCTGACGTTTCAGGCCTAGACCCTTCATCAGAAATGAGGAAGGGGAAGGGCGTTCTGAAATAAATAGGGTGAGGGGGGAGGCGGATTGAAGATGCATAGAGGAGAATTTTAACCCCACTGCAAAGCACTTTCTAAGGATGCCTACCCTGAAGAAGTTACCCTCCTCTCTCTGGACAAACCTCAGGGGATCTCTCTCCCACTGCAACTCTCTCGTCCTCCCTCGACTGACCTATCTCCTCCCTAACTCCCCACCTACACTCACTTTTACTCGCTCCATCCCTGCCTCTTTAACTTGTCTGTCTCCTCAACTTGTCTGTCTCCTCGCCACCTTTCTTCTCCTCTATCCATCTTTGATCCGCCTCCCCCTCTCTCCCTATTTATTTCAGAACCCCCCTTCCCTTCCCCATTTCTGAAGAAGGGTCTAGGCCCAAAACGCCAGCTTTCCTGCTCCTACGATGCTGCTTGGCCTGCTGTGCTCATCCAGCTCTACACCTTGTTATCTCGGATTCTCCAGCATCTGCAGTTCCTATTATCTCTAGAGACTCTAATCTCATCAAGATAGATCCTGGAATTTAAATTCAATAAATATCTATAAACAGCATTTGAATGATGACCATGAAATCATTGTCAATTGCTGTAAAACTCACTTGGTTCTCTAATATGCTTCAGGGAAGGAAAACTGCCTTTCTTACCTGATCAGGCTTACATGTTACTCCAGACCCACGGCGATGTAGTTGGCTCTTAACTGCTCTCAGAAATGGTCTAGCAATACTCTGTTATATCAGTTACTAAAACATCCCAAAAAAGAAACAAAATGTAGCTTTGACTCGAGCACCAGAAATGTCAGTGGCAAACTCAATTTTGTTGACGTTACAAAGTCCTCCTGGCTGATATTTAAGAGCTAGTGCCAAAGGTAGGAGCGCTGTCTCACAGGCTATTTGAAGAATACCTTAACATGTTTGTGCTTACAGAAGCAAATCCAATATACAATATCACAGACAACAATCGCACCATACCTAGGCCTGATAGCCTCAGCACAGGTGTCTAAGGCACGTCCTTCTAAATCCTGCTAGATCATGACCCCACCATTGAACAACACATTGGCATT
Source organism: Stegostoma tigrinum (assembly GCF_030684315.1). Classification (NCBI taxonomy): domain Eukaryota; kingdom Metazoa; phylum Chordata; class Chondrichthyes; order Orectolobiformes; family Stegostomatidae; genus Stegostoma; species Stegostoma tigrinum. The sequence continues at coordinate 18,169,881 of NC_081375.1, forward strand.
TCTAGGATTGTCACTGATATCATCTCCTCTGGAGATCCCCCCTCCACAGTTTCCCATCTCATAATGCCCATCGACAGTCTGCTTCTACGTTCTTTGCAAAATCCAAATATAGGACTGCCCTATCTGACCCGTCATTTCAGCCCTTTCCCCACTGAATGTATTTCTTTACATCTTGATTTCTTTACTTCCCTTCTGTTCAGTCCCTTCCCAATTACATTCATGGATCTTCTGATACTTTATTATGCTCCTTTAATTTCTTGCTTCTTGGTCCCAGCTACCTCCTCTCCACCATGGATGTACAATCCCTCTATACATCCATTGCCCATCAGGATGGTGAGATGGTTCTCTCCTTCTTCATTGGAAAAATGTCTGAACAGTTTTCATCCACCACAAGCCTCCTTCATCTGGCTGAACTTGTTCTTACTTTGAGCAACATTCCCTTTAACGCATCTCACTTTATACAAGCCAAAGATGATGCCATGGGTCCCTGATTGAGTCTCAGCTATCCTGTCTTCATGTGGGTTAAGAAGAACAGATCTTGTTCAAGTCCTGCTTAGGCCCTTTTTTACAATTCTTTCTGTGGTATATCAATTATGTCACTTATGCTGATTTCTGCACTTATCCGGAATTGGAAAAATTTGTCAACTTCACTTCCAACCTCCATCCATCTCTCACCCTCACCTGATCCATCTCTAACTGTCCCTGCCCCTTCCTTGGCTTTACTATTTCCATTTCTGGAGATAAGCTTCCACCAATATTTACCACAAACCTACCCACTTCTACAGTCGCCTCCATTGCACCTCCTCACACCCCGCTTTCTGCTAGAATTCCATTTCATACTCTCAACTTCTCCTTTTCATCAGGGGCTGTCTAACATGATTGCCTCTTACCTCAGCCAACGATTCACTCACTCCTCATCCTCTGAACGCCCTCACCATGGTTGTCATGGCCCGTAACCATTTCCTATCCATCTCTTGCACTTCCTCCCTCTAGTCTTCCCATCAAACCCAGAACAATGATGGGGCTCCCTTGTCTTAACTTTCTATCCTACCAGTCTCTACATTCAAAAGAATGTCTTCTGCTATTTCTGCCACCTCTAGCAGGATTCCAATGCTAAATATATCAACCTGTCCCTACTTCTGTCAGGATTTGCCCCACCTTTACTCTGAGCATCTTCATAGTCTGTTCCACTTGCCCCTCTCCCTCTCTGTTAATAGCTTAAAATAATCATTTGACTCCCTCTTTCAGTTCTGGAAAAGAATCACATTGGACTGTAAACATCAGCTCTCTTTGTCTGTCTACAGATGCTGCCAGATCTGCTGAGTTTCTCTCGTACTTTGTATTTATTCCAGATTTGCTTTCAGATCAGAATAGTTGGTGGCGCAGTTGGATACAGTCATGACGGACTTTACCTGGAAGTGTTCAACATTGACTTTGAACCCTATTAAATCTCATGGCATTAGCTCATGTATGGGCAAGGAAAACTTCTGCCGATTAAAAACTACTGCCCCTTGAGTTTGCAGCAGGTGTTGCAAGAAAAAGCATGCATGATTTTACCTTCACCAGTCTGCCTCCTGCAGATACCTGTGCCCATGACAGTATCGGTAAGAATGACTACAGCTCATTTTGTTTGGTTACGAATTCTGGTCTTTACATTGAGGTTAGCCTCAGACATGTTATGTGGCACCACCATTATGCTCAATGGGATTGACTTTAAACAGACTGAGCAACTCAAGACTGAGCATTCCTGAGCCAATGCCGGCTATCAACAACAGATAATTGCACTCCAATACAATCGGCAACTTCATGGCCCGGTATAATCCCTACTTGATCATTATGTTTCACTGGGTGTGGCATTGAGGAGCCTGAGAAAACCTGTAGTCAATGGCAATCTCAGGAAATCAATCCACTGGTTGGAGTCAAATTTGGCACCAAGGAAGATAATTATGGTTGTTGGAGGACAATAATCTTAGTTCCAACACACCTCTCCAGGCATTCCTCAGGTAATGACCTAGATCCAACCATCTTCAGCTGCTTCATCAGTGACCTTCCTTGCATCACTAGGTCAGAAGTGGGGATGTCCTCAAATGATTGCACAATGTTCAAGGCTATTCATGGCTCCTTAGATACTGAAGTAGCCTATGACCAAATGTAGCAAGCCCTGGACAATATCCAGGGTTGGGCTGACAAATCGCAAGTGACATTCCTATTACTCAAGTGCCAACCAATGACCATTTCCAGTAAGAAAGAATCTAACCATGTTCCCTTGACATTCAATGGTATCACAGTCACTGAATCCCTTGTTATCAACATACTGGAGGTTACCATTGAACAGAAACAGAACAGCTATAGTGGCTGCAAAAGTACATCAGAGACTAGAAATTCTACGGTAAATAACTCACCTCCTGACTCCCAAAGCCTATCAACAAGGCACATGTCTTGTGAAGAGTGTGATGGAATACTTCCCATTTGCCTGGATATGTGTAGTTTCATTAACACTCAAGAAACTATTCAGGACAAACAGCTCAATTAGCATCACATCCACAAACATTGACTCCTACCGTCACTAACATTAGTAGCAGCAATGTGTAACATGTACAAGATGCACTTGACATGCACTGCAGAAATTAAAGATCTTGAGACAGCACCTTCCAAACTCACAACCACTTCCGTCGAGCTGGATAAGGGTAGCAGATACATTGGAGCACTACCATCTGCATGTTTCCTTCCAAGACACACAACCATTTTGACTTGGAAATACACTGCCATTCTTTCATTGTCACAGTGCGAGGATCCCAGAATTCCCCACTTATTAGTATTATGAGTCTACCTACAGCACATAGACTGCAGTGGTTCAAGTAGGCAGCTCACCACCACCTTTTCAAGGGCAACCAGGAATTAGCAATATATGCTGGCTCAACAGATATGCCTATATTTCATGACAGAATGTTAAAAAATATTAAAATTAGGTGAAATCTGTATCTATTGTTAAGCCACCAAGCACATGTCTGTATCAACCAGTCAATGATTGAGTTGAGCATCTTTACAGTCTCAGGTCCAGCAATGGGGTATTTTCACAGCTTTGCCATGACCGTGAAAGCCAAGCAGCTTCCTAGGCAATAGTCAAGGTCGTTATTGCTTCTGACTCGTTCCAGATTATCGTTACAAATATCCACAATTTTAATCAAATTTCCACCCTGAAACTATTGGATAAGTGTACAGTCGAGTTGATTCTTTATCCTTCATCCCAGAAGAATAGCAACAACTTGTTGGAACTGATCTGCAAAGTACATATTGTCACTGCTGGCCTCATACTACAAGATAATGACTTATGTCAACAGTAAGGACTTCACCTCTAACATCTGGTACAACTGCACATTGCCATTGATGTGTCATGTTCGTGATTGCCTTGTTCCTCTGCAACATTACCGACACAAAATATTCACTTTTTAAATCATTTGTTGCTATCTAATTTAAAGAATAGTGCCACACTTTTTCAACCCTCTCTAATCATACCATTGCAACAATCATGGTGAAGACAGAGGATAGATATGAGAACGGTTCAAGGGCAGTGTCTTAAAACAGTATTTACATATCTTAAATTGAATAGTGACTTACGCGGCAGCACCAGCAAGATCTTTGAGTTGCATGCGCTACAACTTTCTAAATCTTAGGCTTCTGATTTTAGAGAAGGAAAAGGAGGAGAGGATAGTGAGAGTCAAGGTTAGAACTGGATATAAACAATTACCACTGCATGTTGCCACTGCACAAACCTCAGTACCACCAGCAAAATTCATGCAACAAGTACAAGACAGCCAGCTAAGTGTTAGGCTCTCCTCTGACATAACATGACAAAGGGAAATTAGGTCTGAACAAATGCAACAAAGGTCTTCTCTGCACTTTCTCCCCAACCACAATGCTCACTCATTTGCTCCAATATTACTCTCTATATAAATTAAAGGAAATGTAATGAATGAGTTTTATATACAATGCAAGCAATGTATTCTCAGATCCCACTTTATGTGAGCAGTGTTGCTGTTTTATCTACTAGAACTTTGTAATGTCTTTCAATGGAAAGTTTAAGGGTACTGACTGATGATTATTAAATTACAAGAGCAGAAGTAATTAATTCAGCTCATCAAGCCTGTCCTCCCATTCAGTAAGATCAACTGATTGTGGCCTTAACTCCACTTTCCTGCCTGCCTCATACAACCTTTGATTGCCTTGTTAATCAAAGATTTATCTAACCCAGCCTTGAATATATTCAATGATCCACTGACCCTCTCAACACTTCCATTTTGAATGGGAAAACTCTTATGTTTGAACTGTGTCCCCAAATCTAGATTGATTAATACGATTAAAGTTTCCTCTCAGTACATCCCTAATACACACCCTTGGAGGAGTATTAAATGGATTTTGACTGGGGTGTCCCATTAATAAGAATAGGGACTGGTTCTCTATTCAGTTTAACTTATTGGAGGCTCTCTAAGCTAGAAAACCAAAGACATTTCAGTTTCAGCGGAACCATCAGTTGCATGAATAATTAGTGCTTGAGAGGCTTCTTCAACATGGTCTCTCAATACCTTTAAAAAAATAAGCAAAAATAGGAAATGCAATCATGCTACCACTGTAGGGAAGTGCGAGAGGTGCTGGGATTTACTTCCAAGCAAGTATGACTGAACAGTAGCCATGTCTGGTGTACTGTTACCCCAGCCTGCCACTGAAGGGTACCCACCACCAGCTGAGCCACATTCTGGCATGTCAGGAAACTAAAACCATCTGAATTTAGTCTTAGTGACAAATGACAAAATCCCTGTTTTTTTCTCACTCAGTGGTCGTACAACAGCAAAATCCCAGTTACTGTCCAATACTTTGCTTTAACAATACTCTGAACATGATTAAAAGAGGTTATTGATTTGCTCGCTGATCTGGCTGGTTACAGTTCATATAGTTGAACTAAATCCAGCCGACTCGGTGAGCAAATCAACGCACAACCTGAGCTACAAGTCTTCACAAGAACCTTAAACATGCTTAAAATAAAAACAAACATGGTGGCTGATGGAAATCTGAAACAAAGCAAAAAAAAAGAATTGCTGGATATACTTAGCAAGTCAGGCGCTATCTGATAGGAGGGGGAAAAAAGTAATAGAATCCCTACAGTGTGTAAACAGGCCATTTGACCCAAAAAGTCCATATTGACCCTCTGAAAAGTGTTCCCCATCATTCCCTGTAACCCTGCATTTGCCGTGGCTAACAAATCTAACCTACACATCTCTGAACCCTATGGGCAATTTAGTATGGCCAATTCACTTGGTCTGCATATCTTTGGACTGTGGGACGAACTCAGGGCTTCCAGCAGAAACCCACACAGACATGGGCATAATGTGCAAACTCTGCACAGACAGCCACCCAAGGGTGGAATCAAACGTGGGTCCCTGTTGCTGTGAGACTTTGTGCCACCCAGAAGAGTTATGTTTCAAGTCAAATATGAAACCTTTGGATAACAGCTCCCTGTGGTCTGAAACAGATTTATTTTGCCACTAAAGCAAGTTGTTTTGCATGACAATAAAAGAGTTATTGATCACATTTCTCCTCAAATATCATCTGCCCAGAGGAAATGACAGCAGAATCCTTGTTGCGGGACCTGAAAGCATTGCTGCTTAAATTACTAGATATCATTTTGTTGCTTAAAGTGACAAATGAAATGTTTATGATTTATGCCAAGTTATGAGTAGGAGGAATCATAAACTGCAAAAGTAAATCATAAGCTCAACATCTTACCTACCATCATTCTTACAAATGACACAATTAAGATTAATCTGTAATACCACATGATCTTTGTTTAATATTAATCAACTTCCACAAAATTGAAAAATGTTTCAATTCATATTACAAGCATTTGTTGAAAATTTCTTATGGAGGACAGTGGGTTTAAATTTAAAGTTGCTGCAGGCCTTTTTTATAGGTGGAAGAGTAACAAATTCAGTAATGATGTACCTCACTACACCAGAGTCAGAGCTACTGCTGAGTTAATCTGAGCCTTATTTTAGATGGACATGGGGTATATACCTTATTTCAATACTGGACATTTATCTCTATTCCCATGCGAACACAGGATTATAAAGATTGAGTTCTCAAAAGAGACAACTCCTCTGTTATTAAGACATCGAAAAAGTAAGGAATGCAGAATTAGGGGCATGATTGTCATTTTGTGCCAGAAGACCTTGAAATATATTCGACAAGCAGGCCTCCTAGTTATGTAATAATTCATTTGTATTCAGGATCCTGTGTATATTACATCACTGGGCACAATCATGCAAAAAGACTTTATACATCCTTGTACTTGGAAATTAGGCTTTGCAGGAAACTGAAAGAAGTGAGTTTGTTAAATCTGATTTCATATTCAATTATACAAAAGCTTTTGGCCTGTTTTATTCCTGTTTTATTTCACTGCACGTCTTGCTATATTTATAACTGTCTGAATTATCTGTTTTAGTATCAGTTGGAAGAATCCCTGTTTTACTCCCACTCAATGTTTAAATAACAGGCTCCTAATGTATACTTTTCAATACTGTGAGTTCCCACAACTTTGTTGAGTTGTTAATCACAGGTGGTCTTGTTTTCTTTTGGTTATGAGGAGTCTCAGTCATATGCCACAAGTGTTTGGTGGGTTCTGGCTTGGTATTACAGTTTACATTGGTGAAATATGCTGAAGACTGGTAATTGAATCCACTGAGGCAGTAACAAAGAAATTGGTGAACACCATGGTACAGTTGCACTCCAAGGAAATCCTTCAATGAACATTTTGCACATTTTGGGTTTCATGGCTCTTATTATGCCTGTGCCCAGTTTTTAATTTATAACATTCTTGGCATTTAGTCTGTGTTATGGGCCACTTGTAAAAGTGCATTGAGCACATTTTCTCTGACGACCTGGTAATAATGCAAATATCACAAACATGGGATTAACATCTGATTTAAATACACATCACATGAAGATAGCAGCTTCACCCAAGGTTTGAGAAATATCACTCCCTACTGTGTTTTAGGCTCTGTTTAAACCAGCGACTGAAATGCAGCTTTGTGTAGAGTGTGGAAGATGCAGGGTAACATGAAACTTCAAAAATGGGATCATTTATACATTGGAGAAACTGATCATAAAGGTTCCTGTAAATTGCAGAAAGCCATTAATTTATAAAGAAAAAGCTATTCCTTTCTCATCTCAATTGCCTCAGCTCCGTACTCATTATCCTCACAACCTGCAGGGGGCAGTGATGCATTGCTCAGTTCCCTGTCTTTGCAGTGGGAGTATCCTGGTCAATCGCATGACTCCTGCTTACACATTTTTCTTCCAACAGTGGCTTTAACCCCCAGTGGGAATTCAGTTCTAACACGTCCAGCTCAGGAAAAAGAAGATCATTATACATAATTAAAGAGTATTGACACCATATGTACTGCACCTCCCCTGTTGGTGTTTATGATTAATGGAAAAATTGCAGAGCTGGTGGGGTTAGACAGAAATTAAAAGGAAAGACCACCTTAACCATTAAATTGCCACTTAGTCAACAATTTAACAAGGCTCTGCTTCCGCCCCAGTTGACATCATTGTTACCTTTCATCCACAAAAAGAAATTTCACCATTTACACTGCAATGGTGTTATGCAGAAACACAACACTTTCGGCCTCTTCATAAAGCTCAAGTTCAGTGATGGAAAGAATGCTCATATGTGTTCAAAGCTGTCGTTCCTAGCAAATGACATTGAGTGAGTGATACAACATGAGACATACAGTGGTTAAGAAAGACAGTGAAAGGAATTTGTCAATTTGTTCGTGACTGATAACTTTGTTGAGTTTGATGGCTTTAAATGGTGCTTCAGAGCGTCAAGATTTCAGACAAGAGTTTTGTGTGTTCCGACCATTTCGAAACAAGTTATCACCTTGAGCTTAAGGTTAATTTGCATTGCTAACGCCTCTCTGAAGTAAAATTGCTCGGAAAGTACTGAGTGACAAGCCCTAGTAGATTGAAGAAACAGGACATTCTTTCAGATTCTTTTATGTTTGTGAAAACCAAAATCCAACAAAAAAAGATCTGTTCCTTTAAATAAAGAGCCAACCGCTACCAAAATAAACATTGAAACTATAATAGCTGTTATAAAAAGGAACTGAGTGTTATCACTTAGCCCAATCTTTTGGCATGAAAGTTTGTAAGAGTCTGAAGGAAATATTAATGTAAATGTTTGCAAATGAATTCCAGTAGTTGAATAAATGAAATGGGGATGTTCAGGGACAATGAGAAAGGCAGTTTTGGACAATGAAAATGCATGGGCTGTGTGATTCAATAAGCTCTCTGTATGATTTCATCTGAATGAGTTCCATTTTCATTCTGCTATCCCTGAGTATAACGAAAAGAGGATCTATTTTTGTTTGGAGGTAAAAGCTTTTTACAGGAACAGTATATATTTATCCCTTTGTGGATTACAGTAGTATTCCTGTACCAGATCCAAAAATGATACAACTCAAAAGGTTCTATTTTCCTTGGAGCCTACCTTATATACTTGAGTCTCACTGTGTTCTTTAATCATCTGAATTATGGTTAAAAAGAAAATGTCATTCGTGAACAAATAGACTCTGAGAAAACAAGACTTTCAGTCCTCAGGGAGTTAAATAAATCATCAGCTTGATAGCAGTTTTATTGCAGTTAATCCAGCTGAGGGAGAATTCTTGTAACATTGCTTCAATTTTAACTTATCAAGAAGTCTTTGGCTTCTCTCTGAAGTTTCATTGATCTGACAACACTGAATGTGAAGTTGAACCACCAATATAACAATTAAATATATTTTAGTTTGGAAAGCTAATTCACAGAAGAATCTGCTCTGTATGCTGTTATAAATTAAATGGATTTGAAACACTGTACAACTAAACAAAATGCATTGCCTTAACCTGATAATGTGGAGGTTGGTGAGCTTCTATAGTGACCCATAAGTTGGTTTTAAACACACTATATTGACAGGCAACTGGTGATGTGGGATCATTGAACACATATATCTCTTGCAGTAGAAACTGTTTTTATTTTGCACGCTGAGCCATTTCTAAATGCTGCTGTCAAAACCCTTCCAAATTTTGAAAAAGAAACAGATGCTGCCATCTGCATTTTAATTGTAAATTGGCTACGACAGAGGCTAAGTGCTATCAGGAAGTACTATGGCTGGCTGCTGATGTCACTGTCACCTCCAGGGAAAATGAGGTCACTCAACCAGTTTCCAGGGCGATAAGCCTCCTGTAAAGTAAACAGAACTACTGCATTATTACTCAAGTTCGAAGAAAGATACCTCTAGCTTGTTATTAACAAAGTCAATGTGAGTTCTTTCAACTATTTATTTCTAATATTGCCTACGACGACAGTGACTGAGATAAACACTCTTAAAATGGTCAAACTTATTCGTGTTTACTTGTTTCACTACTGACTTTATTGTGGTTTTATTTTTTTCCACTTGAATCAGAAAATGTTGTATCTGAACCAAATCCACTTTAAATCTCGTGGTACTTGCGCCAAAGCAGACCCAACATGCAACTCAAAAAGATCCGTCACTGTGATGCAAGTTAAACTGACCTACTGATTTACAAACAAACTGAAGTTCTTTCAGTTTTGATTAAAATTAGGGATGCCCAAACGTCCAGCAGAGTTTAGGTTTATATTAGATCCCAGAATGATGTGGAACTGGAGGAGATGGCAGTGACAGGGGGGATTGGATCATCAAATGTAGATGTGAAGGGTGAATGAATCTTGGTGCACGTAGGGACATAGGCAGCAGAGTTTGGAAGACCTCCAATGTGCGAGTGGTTCAAATATGTTGGTTGATGTGTACATCTTGCATTTGTCACTGCAATGTGAATTCCTGTTACTGACCTACATCACCTGTGCCTCCGCCCTCAGTTTCTTGGAAGTGATGCTAATATTGAAAGTATCTAGCGTCAGTTTCAGTTGTGGCTTATATTTCATTTCATTCTTTATTGGTGCGTGTCCCTTCAATTGCTACAAGAGGTTTTACAAGCAAAGATATTTTAGGCTGACTTTTCCAAGTCCTGCAGAGTCGGGTTTTGAGGAGAGGTAGTAGAAGTGCTGGGAAGGTAGATGGGAGCCACACTGAGCAGACTCCTCAATGCATTTCCACCTGCAGGGAAATGTCCTACAGTGGATGATGCACAATGATGCAACTTGACAGGCAGTTAATTAGATCACAAGTGATTGATTAATAGAAGTAGATTCTTCACCATGTAGGAGGGGTGTCCTGACATATGCAGTGCCTGCCAATTCTCTAAAGGCAGCCTACCGGCACCAGGCTATGGGACTATCCAAGCCAAAGGGTCTATTTCCCATTAAAAGCACCAGAAAGATTAAAGGCCATTACTGCAACTAAAATTATTCCTGGAATTCCATGAATTGCTCACTTAGAAAGCCAGTGCATACACAGTGGACTGAATGGCCTCCCTATTTGCTGAAACAATTCTGTGATGCTATTGTGGGGCACCCCCTCCATGTCATTTTCCCAACCTACTATGTCCTACTTCTATCTAACATTTGAAAAGTGCATTGATGCGTGTTCATTGTCTCCTATCTAGCACAGCAGCACCCACTTCTCCTAATGGGGCTTCAGAGTGTAAATGGGAGTGCACCCACTGATGGGAACTTCTACTTCCTTAATCGATCCATTGTTTTTAATTGGAGAGGTCTTCTGGAGACAGAATTTTCATTTGCCACCTCCACAAAGACTTTGTCCATGATGTCCCTCCACAGTAACTTCCAGCTTTGCCAGCCGGGAAACAATGGTGATTGTCAGCTGGGAATATTGACATCTTTATTTTGCTTGCCAAGAATTCCTGCTCACAGCAATTCTCAACAGTAACACAAAATCTCCTAGAAACAAAGAGCAAAACTGATCGCACCGTGGGAGGAACTTTCCAAAGTAAATGTTTAACTTGTTCTTGTTTATAATTCATTAACCAAGTTTTGGAATGTAAAATATTGCGGAGGCTGGATTGCAGAAGTGAATATGGAAAGTGTGGGAACAGCTCTGAGATAGTCAGGCAGCATCTGGGGAGAGAGGGAAGTTATCATTAATGGGTTATTCATAGAACATGGAACATAGAACAGTGCAGCACAGGAACAGGCCCTTCATCGCACAATGGTTTGCCGAACATAATGCTAAATTAAACTAATCCTTTCTGCCTGCCCATGGTCCATATGCCTCATTCCTTGCTTATTCATGTGCTTATTTAAAAGCCCCTTAAGTCCCCCTATGATTTCTGCCACTACCCTTGGTTACATGTTCCAGGCACCATCCACTCTCTGTGTAAAACACTTGGCCCTCACATCTCCTTTGAACTTTCCCCTCCTAAATGCATGTGTTCGAGTATTAGACATTTCAACTCTGGGAAAAAGATTCTGACTGTCAACCCTATCTATGCCTCTCATAATTTTATAAACTGCTATCATGTCTCCCCTCAGCCTCCACCACTCTGGAGAAAACAGCGCTAGTTTGTCCAGATTGTCCTTCTTGCTTACAACCTTTAATCCAAGCAGCATCCTGGTAAACCACTTCTGCACCCTCTCCAAAGCCTTCACATTCTTCCTGTACTTTGGCAACCAGAACTGAATGCAATACTCGAAGCGTAACTTAACCAAAGTCCCTTGTACTCAATTCCCTGACCAATAAAGGCAAGGATGTTGCACTCCATTCAATGTTTAATTTCTGATGAAAACTCAATGTTCCCTCTAATTGTAATTACGATATAGCTTGTTCTGGTACCGGTCACCAGACCACCGAGCAAGTATGGAGGCTTTGGAGAGGTGCAAAATAAGGTTAACCAAGATGTTGCCTAGTGTGGAGGATTATTAGCTATGAGGAGAGATTGGACAAACTTGGTTTGCTTTCACCTGAATGTTGGAGGCTGTGGTGGGTGACTGGTGTTAATTGTACAGCCTGGTTTCCTGATTTAATCAATAAGAATGATGTGATAGGTGGCTGTCAGAATGGAGATCATGATGAAAATTGGATGCCACTAGGGAATTGAAGAAACCTTCATTATCAGACCAATCATGCATAAACATGATTCTAGGCTGGTCAAGATTCAAATGTAGCATATGGGTAATATGAATATTACTATGAAAATCAAGGTTATTGCTTTTGGGATATGAATTCAATTCCCACCACAAAAGCCTGGTGAAACTTAAATTCAATTAATACATTTGGATCTAAATGTTAGACTAAGGGTGACCACAAAGCCATAATTGATTGCCATAAATTCCAAACTGTTTCACTAATGTGCTTCAGGAAAGGAAATTTGCCAGCCTCACCTGGCCTGGCCTAAACACGATTCCAGCCTCACAGCAATGTGGGTCGATTCCTAAGTACCTTCTGAAACACATAGAGCCGGACTCGAAACTTTAACTCTGTTTTTACTTTCACAGACGCTGCCAGACCTGCTGAGCTTTTCCAGCAACTTTGTTTTTATTCCTGTGGAGATGAAGTCTTGCCTTCTCATTGAGGATACTTTACATAACATTGTGTGGCACTAACATCATGTCATTTAAGATCTTTTGAATAGATCTATCAACTCCAAACTAGGCATCCGTGAGGTGTTGTGGACAATCAGCAGCAGAGATATATTCAACCATGACCTGTATTTTCCCCACTCTACCATTAACATTCAGCCAAAAGATCAAACTATTGTTCAATGGAGAGTGCAGGAAGGAGCAGCACCAGGTTTACTTGAAAATAAAGTGTCAGCTTGCCAAAGGTATAACACAAAGCTGATCAGAGATGATGGGAACTGCAGATGCTGGAAAATCCAAGATAACAAAGTGTGGAGCTAGATGAACACAGCAGGCCAAGCAGCATCTTAGGAGCTGAGGTTTCAGGCCGAGACCCTTCATCATAGAGGGGGATGGGGAGCGGGTTCTGAAATAAATAGGGAGAGAGGGGGAGGTGGATGGAAGAGGGATAGAGGAGAAGATAGGTGGAGAGAAGAGTATAGGTGGGCAGGTAGAGAGGGGATAGGTCAGGCCGGGGAGCACGGACATGTCAAGGGGGTGGGATGAGGTTAGTAGGTAGGAAATGGAGGTGCGGCTTGAGGTGGGAGGAGGGGATAGGTGAGAGGAAGTACAGGTTAGGGAGGTGGGGACGAGCTGGGCTGGTATTGGGATGCAGTGGGGGGAGGGGACGAGCTGGGCTGGCTTTGGGATGCAGTGGTGGGGGGGGGGGGATGAGCAGGGCTGGTTTTGGGATGCAGTGGGGGGAGGGGAGATTTCTCTCCTCCCCTCCACCCACTGCATCCCAAAACCAGCCCAGCTCGTCCCCTCCCCCCACTGCATCCCAAAACCAGCCCTGCTTGTCCCCGCCTCCCAAACCTGTTCTTCCTATCACCTATGCCCTCCTCCCACCTCAAGCTGCACCTCCATTTCCTACCTACTGACCTCATCCCGCCCCCTTGACATGTCCGTCCTCCCCGGACTGACCTATCCCCTCCCTACCTCCCCACCTATACTCTCCTCTCCACCTATCTTCTCCTCTATCCATCTTCCGTCTGCCTCCCCCTCTCTCCCTATTTATTTCAGAACCCTCTCCCCATCCCCCTTTTCTGATGAAGGGTCTGGGCCTGAAATGTCAGCTTTTGTGCTCTTAAGATGCTGCTTGGCCTGCTGTGTTCATCCAGCTCCACACTTTGTTATTTAACACAAAGCTGTTTGCATGACAAAAAGCAGAAGCAGCACGTGACAGGCATAGCTAAATGATCCCACAGCTAACAGGCCAGATCTAAGCTCTATAATCTTGCTACATTCAGCCTGAATGGTGTGGAAAATTCAGTAAAAATTCATAAATGTTCATGTCCTCAATAACAGAGAAGCCCATCAAATCACTGCAAAAGATTAGGCTGAAATATGTGTAGCCATCCTCAGCCAGAAGTACTATGTGGATGATGCATCTCGACATACTCTTTGTTAAGACAAGAGCCTATTCCTCTACTACTGAAGACTGAGTAGGGGAATAGCAAAGGTCAGAGAAATAGTGACAGCATCTTTCTACCAACAAATACTTTAGATTAGATTAGATTCCCTACTGTGTGGAAACCACACCTTCGGCCCAACAAGCCCACACCGCCCCTTGAAGCATCCCACCCAGACCCATCCCCCTATAACAAACACACCCCTGAACACGACGGGCAATTTTTTTTTTAGCATGGCCAATCCACCTAGTCTGCACATCTTTGGACTGTGGTAGGAAACCGGAGCACCCGGAGGAAACCCACGCAGACACGGGGAGAATGTGCAAACTCCACACAGACAGTCACCTGAGGTGGGAATTGAACCCGGGTCCCTGGTACTGTGAGGCTGCAGTGCTAACCGCTGAGCCACTGTGCTGCCCCAAATACTATCCTACTTCTGATGGATTTGATATCCCCACTCAGTAGAATTGGTGCCTTTGCCGCTTTCAGTGCTTCCTCCAACTGGAGTTCAGCATTGAGGAATATGGTCATCAGCAGAATTTTCCTTGAGGCTCTGATTATCAGACATAGCAGTCTTCAGCTAATTTAGTTCCCTGCATATGAAAACATTGGATATAGCAAAGGTGATTGTCACTGATGAAATTCCAGCAATAGTACTGAAGATGTAGAGCTGGATGAACACAGCAGGCCAAGCAGCATTGGAGGAGCAGGAAAGATGACACTTCGAGTCGAGACCCTTCATCAGAAAGTCAGCTTTCCTGCTCCTCTGATGCTGCTTGGCCTGCTGTGTTCATCCAGCTCTACACCTTGTTATCTCAGATTCTCCAGCATCTGCAGTTCCTACTATCATAGTACTGAAGGCATGTGTTCCAGGGGTGGTGGTGATACTTCAGCTACAACACTGGCATATACCCAATAATGCCAAAAATATCCCAGATATTGCAAATTAAAAGATGACCCTAATTTGCTAATTGTAGCCTTCTCAATGATTGAAGTGACAGAAAGGTTTACCAACAGCACCATGAAATGGCATGTACTCAATAAATGCTGCTATCTTACACCCAGTTTGCATTTCACAAAAATCACTCAGCTCCAGATCTTATTGTAGCCGTGGTCCAAACATGGGTAGAAGACTGAACTCAAGAGGTGAGGTGAGAGCGACCTTGTTAGTAACAATGGCAATATTTATCAAAGTGTGACATCAAGGAAATTCTAGCAAAACTGGCATCAGTGGGGGAGTCTGACAGGAAACTCTCTACTGGTTGGAATCATAACCAGCACTAAGGAAAATAATTGTTGTTGTTGGAAGCCTGTCATCTCATCTCCAAGACATCTCTGCAGGAATTCTTCAGGGTAGTTGTCTTGGCCTGACCATTCTCAGCAGCTTTATCTGTAACCATCCTTCCATCATAAAGCCACAAAAAGAGATGTTCAGACAATAACCACATCAAACAAGGGGGAACTCTAACCTGATATTCCATGGCACTAACTTTGGTGCATACCCCACTAGCAAAATCCTGGGGTTTACCATTTACCAGAAACTGATCTGGAACTCTCATCAAATACTGTGGCTATGAGGGTACATCAGAGACTAGGAATTCAAGATGATTAACTCACCTCCTTTTTCCAGTTTCTGCTCACTGTCTAGGTGGCACAAGTCAGGAATATGATGCTGCCTTCTCTACTCTCCTGTATAAATGTGACTCCAGTAACATTCAACAAGGTCAACAGCACATTGGACAAAGTACTCGTTTGATTGGCGCCCCAAATCACCACCATTAACTTCACTCCTGAAACCACCAAACAGTGATGTAGCATCTGCAAGATGCATGGCAGCAACTCACCAATGCTCTTTCAACAGTACCATCAAAACCTGTAACCATAATGATCTGAAAGAACAAAGAAGCAGATACAAGTGAGCACCACTTCCTGCAAGCTCCCCTCCAAGCCATATACCATCCTGAGTTAGAAATATACCATTATTCCTTCACTGTCACTCGGTCAAAATTCTGGAACCTGGTTCTGAACACAACTATGCCCCACGCACCACAGCAGTTCAGGATGGTAGATCACCTGCGACATCTCATGGAAAATTAGTGATATGCAATAATTGTCAGCTTTTCTTAGGTGAGTGAATAATAAAAATTCTCCAACTAAATTGACCTGGGAACTCTGAATGAATTCATTGGACTCCAACAGTTCACTATTCATATTACTCCCATCTACCTGTAATAGTTGGTCTTTGTGTCCTCAGAAACTTTGAGTTTTAAAACAGTGAGATGTGGAAATGGTATGGCTTCTTTATAGTTGCCATTTTAATGCTGAATAATGTTCCTGCTAAGTCAGCAGTATTACAATTGGGGATTGGGTTTTACTGCAAATTCAAGTCCTTTCCAATGAAACAGTCCAAGTAGCTACTGCTCTCCTCAACTAATATTTTCCTAACAGCTAGTAAAAGTTAGTCTGAGCCAATGAAAGGCCCTGTTATATTCATTTAGACTGAATAATTCACTAGGACAAGAAAGGTCACAACTTTGCAATATGCTACATGGCAATGGGTTCCTTACTGCAGGCTCAGTGGCAACAATGTGAAATGCTTGCTCAAGGTTTTCAGGGTAGTCAGTGCAGCGATCAGGAAGACACGACTTGAGGAGGGACAAGTTATTCTGAGGTGAATATGTTCATGTCAGGATAAAGTTGTCATGCTATATCTGTTACCAGTGTCTTGCCTGCTCTGTCTAACCTTAGCCAGCTATGCTATTCCTCACTTTGTACTCTCACACCATGAGAAATAAAAGCTGAAATTTCAAACAGCTATATATATGTTTCAAAATTCACACTTCTGTAATCCTACTTTTGGTGTCAGACTTTGTCTGTGAGATTATACTTTGCAGCCTTCCCGTTCCAGCTTTAAAGTAAAAGGCAGACACAGCTGTTGCAACAGCTGTCTGGAGATCGCAGCTCTTGGCTGAATGAAAGCTGACAGCACCCTTGAGGGTGCCAGCCAAGCAGAGCGTCCAATTATTTGTGTCTGTCTGCTAAATGCAGATGTTGCTCACCAACGTAAGTAACAGACATGGGCCAAGTTTTCGGATCATGCTCTTTGCATGGGGGCATTTATCATCTGACTGTGCCCCCACCATGTTATCAGCCCATGTTCTGCAAATCCACCTGGGTGCAGAGGTGTCAGTGTTGGCTCTTAATGCTTGGCAGTAAGAGTTTGCAGGTGTGTGTCAGTTTGAAGTGGTCATGCCTGTGATGCAATTCAGAGGTGGATTTTGGCTTCTGTTGAGGTAATAAAAATGGGCCGAAGGTACAATTAGTGGCTACGAGCAGCTGGAAATAATTTCAAAATCATGTACAGTGAAGAGTGTTATAAACCACTGTTTTCAATGTGTTCAAAGTGCTGCGAGCAATTCAACTCCCACACATCTGAAGGATGCCAAGATTATTTGACCAAACAATTGAATACAATCTTAGATGAATTATTCTATTTTTAAATAAAATTATCAAAAAGCTCATTTTCCACGCATTTAAATTAAGCTACGATGATGTCTATTAAGCCCACTGTAAGGGATTGTCACAGTGGTACCATTCATCTTCTCTCTTTATTTGTTCACAGGTTCAAAACTTTACAGGGGGATTTTTCTGTCACTAACATCATAATGTTGACATAAGGTGGGCATTTGGAACATTGACACTTGGCTTCAGCTACTTTTGAGGATTAAAGTAGGAAATGTCCAGTACAGTCAATATCAGGAACAGTTAAGTTTGATTGATTTTAATCCAGTCTATTTCCAAGTTTTAGCAATTAAAAGATACAAAACTTTCCCAAATAACAGGGATAAGAACAGCAGTGAGTCAATTTGCTCAAAATTTTCAATCTTGCGTCACTTTACAACCTTAGCAGTGGATGTAGCATCAACCAGGCCCAGGAAATCTGGGAGAGAGGGCTGTCCTTCGGTGACCATGGCACAAAACCCTACCAGGCTGGTTGGAGATAGACACCCAGCTCAGCATGGTATGCATGGTCCACAGAAGTGTGTATTACTGCCACAAAAAGGCAAATGACCTTCCACTGTCTGCAAGGCTAATGGTCCAGATCTTCCCTCTCTGCCACTTCACACATAGCTCAGCTCTGGGACTGCACATGCTTGCCACCAAGACACATGGTCTACCACTGTCATTACTGCATACTGCATCTTTCTTCCACTGGATCTCACCAACCCAATCACCTCCGCCTTCCAAACTACTGATCATTCATGCTATCTGTGCTTCCTACTCACTTACCAGGAACACATCACACCTGACCTCCACTGCAGCAACACTAACAACTGGGCCAGGCACTTTCACCTCATTGCAGGCGAAAATGTCTCATAACAGGGCTGGAAGACCAAGATGGGCACCAGGGGGTGTGGTCAACCCTATATGAGGAGAGAATTGCTAGAGTTCATGAAGAGGAACGTGTCTGCCCTTGTAGAGACAACGCAAAGATGGCGGCAGTGGAGTAGGCAGCGTGCAGGCTCCCATTACCAGGCTTGACCCTTCATCTGCATTTGCTTCTTTTTCATATTCCTTCTTCTCCTTTTTTCTCAAACATACCTGTTAAGAAGAGCTCTTCGATGTGGGTGGCTCCGGTGGCCTCTGGAGCGGTGGTGGTGTCTTTGAGGAAGCCTCGTCTACATAGTCAGTCGGTCGGCCAGTGGGGCCTGGGGTTAGGGCTCTCACTTGTGTGTGGCATGGGCTGCGCTGCCTGGAGCAGGAGACTCTCTGTGATATGGTGTAGGCTGGGAGGCCAGGGGCATGACTCTGGTGGCAGCGTGGAGTAATAGTGGAGAAGGAAAATTTGCACTCTCTTAAGTTTCTTTTATTTAATTCTAAGTCAATGTGATGGGCACCCACGTACAGCAACGGTACACAGTTTTCACTATTTTATATTGAATACATGTGACAATAAAGCATTTTCTATATTCTATTTTATCCTAAAGATGTTGAGATAATCAAGTAAGCTTCATAGCACTGTGTGATGCTGCACACCCGTTGCCAACAGACTAAATGCACTGTTAAAGTAGCCAAGCTTCCACCTGCATAATCGGGTGTGCTGGTGGCTATTTGCTGTGTCTATTGCAGTTTAGAATCAGATGGAGATGGAAGACTCTCCAGCTGCTGCTCAGGAAAGTGAGTTCTAGGCTCCGTCTGTTATATTACCTGCTGCACCCCTCTTCCACCACCCAATCTTCTTCTTCTTCCTTTCTACATTGCAGTCCCTGTCAACACCATTGGGTTTGACCCAACCCATGTTCCCACCCAACCCTTTTGTCCAATTATTCATCTACCCAATATACCTCTTGAATGCCAGATCAACCACATAGCTCTGCACAAAATAATGTTCTATTGACCCCTACTGCAGCCAAGATGGCAATGATTGTCAAAGAACACTCCTCTCTCAGTAACCTGTGCCCCTGACAGTACCCTGTGCCCTCCCATAATACTCATGACCTCCCATGCTGGATTGGGTCCCCCGCCTTACAGATTGCACCAAGTTACTCAACACAGAACTGCTCTCTGATAGCCTTCCTTAGCATTTATTGCCCAAAGCCTTAGACTGACCTTCGTCCACACTTCCTGACTGACTTGGGGGGAGTACTGCTCTGACGGAGGATGGAGTGGATTTCTGACTGATTCCTGTGCTGCTACCTGCCTGTCTTATTAGTCATTCCCGGACTGGTTGTACTCAACCTGCAGTAAAGGCCATAACCCAGCCCCTGACCGAAAGGACACGGATGCCATGACCCTGATCACTTCCAGCACTCTCTGGCTTGAGATTGGACAATGCTCTTGACTGATTGTGCTGCACCCTATGTCTTTGAATAAACCCCTTGACTGGATAAAGGTCTACTCCTCTTTGAATGTCATACATGGACATTTGGCTGAATCGCACTCTGTGTGTTTGGTGTGTAAGTTACTGGCACATGGTGATGCAACATAGATGTAGCACGGTACCCAATAACAACGTATCCATCTTCTTGACTGCTCTGTATTGATAAAAATGATGAGCTAAAAGTATCTTTCTGCTTGTACTAAAAGCAAAGGCAAGGCAGAAGTATTGCAAGCCTGTAAGTTCTAAACAAAGCAACTGCAGAAAAAAACAAAGAATGGCAGAGATGCTGTGAGCATTCAAATTAGCAAAGTGAGTGAGAGCTAAGAGCCCTGAAACAGACTTTGTTCCATTGTATAAATCGTGTGCCTGGCAAAGGAATCTGGCAGCAGCAGTGTGATGTAAGATGTCAGTGAGTTACAAAATGAAGTATAGAAGTGGTCAAGTGTATTGTAAATCAGCCCACAATGTTCCATGATGATATTGTGAGGCTGGTGCTTTGTCGATGTCAACATCTGTGGATGGAGGGTGCAGTGGTCACTCCCCATGCAGCCTGCCCTGAGATGTTGAGGAATGCTGGCCAGAATGGATGACCAGAGGAGTTGCTGGTGAGCTGCTACTACCAGGTAACCCCTCAGGCTTTTAAGTCGGTGATTGGTATTGTACAATTTTATTACCAATACCTGCAACAATGGCAATCAGTTTAGAAATAAGGTGAGATTAAGTAATGACAAGAGGAGATCGATCCCTTGCCAATCACTAGCACGATTCCCATTTTGCCATTCAAACCTTAAGAGGAAAATTTGACTTTTTTTATCTCAACATTAAGAATATCATTTTGCCATTTCTTAACATATTCCCCTGAATTTCTTGCTGTTGTCCACATTATGCAGATGCTGGAAAATTTCAGCCCAAGATTCAGTTTCACTGCACTGACCCACAGCTGATTGCAATCACTTATGTCCATTGAGGAAGGTAATCAGCTGTTCTTACCTTAGCCGACATGTGACTCCAGACCCCCAGCAAAGTGGTTGACCCTTAACTGCTCCTGGTCAGTTAGAGATGCATAACAAATGATGACCTGGCCATCACATCTTGTAAATGAATGAAAAATAATCCATTGTTTACAAGGTCAACTTGACACTGAAGACAAAAACCCTATTTCTTTGACATGCAAAATGGGGCATAACGAGACAGTTGGACTGTGCTTTAAATTCCCAGAATTAACATTAAAAGATGAGAGAGATATTGGGAACTGCAGATGCTGGAGAATCCAAGATAATAAAATGTGAGGCTGGATGAACACAGCAGGCCAAGCAGCATCTCAGGAGCACAAAAGATCTGATGAAGGGTCCAGGCCCGAAACGTCAGCTTTTGTGCTCCTGAGATGCTGCTTGGCCTGCTGTGTTCATCCAGCCTCACATTAAAAGATGAACTGTTTTACATCATTTCCTTTTACTTCATCCTTCCAAACAATGAAAGATTTGCAATCATCACGTATCGTATCATTCATAACCACATTATGTTGCAAGCCAGTTATGTAGCTTTGTGAAACTTGGTTGCAGTGTAAGGATATCCTTGCTTTATAAGACTCAGGAATTTTGCTCCTCAGATCTGTTCTTGGATTTCCAGCCTAATTGCAATTGAGAAGATATGCATATTTTATGCCAAAGTTCAGCTGGTAGAACAGAAATACCTTTCCGTTTCATTTGAATGGGTGGTAAAGGATTGCAATAGAAGGTAGGTAGAAGAGATTCACCAGGATGTTGTCTGAGCTGAAGCAATTCAGTTATGAAGAGAAGCTGGATAAGTTGGGGTTGTTTTCCTTAGAGCAAAGAAGGCTGATGGGACTATCTGATTTAGATGTACAAAGTTATGAGTCCCATAGATAGAAAATTTTTTTCCCCCTTGTAAAGGGGTCAACAAATAGGTGCACAGTTCTAAGGTAAAGAGCAAGAGATTTAAGAGGGGAATCAAAGATTAAGTAATCTTTTCATCCAGAGGGTTGTGAGTATCTACAAATCACTGAATAAAAGTTTGGTACAGGCAGAAACCCAGAAAACCTTTATGAATGATTCAGGTAAAATGCCCTAGCATTTTAGCCCTGCTGACCAGCATGGATATGATGGGCTGAAGGGCCTCTTTCCTGTGAAAAATGAATAATTCTGTATGATTCTATGAGGCATTCTTATCCTGTACACTGCAGTCAGAATATATTGCAAGAAACTTTCAATGAAAATACTAATTGAGAACTGCATTTGTGATGTCTGAAAAGAGTAAATGATCCGAAAATTATCAAAAATGCAAAACCCAGATTTATTCATGCACAACTGAACAGATCTAAACTTAAAGGTGTTTAGACAGGAGAGGCCCTTTCAGACCTTGTACTTGCTTACCTTAGGGCTGAGGTCAGTCCCCTAAGGAGAATATGGAAAGGCGATTTGACTGAATACCTTTGAACTCATTTTTGGAAATCTCTTGTGGTTGGTGTATGACAGTTTGGAAAAAGAAACTCTAATGTAATGTGCTGACAACAGTTATTACAAGTTTCATTCATTCTTCACGAAAGCCTTCAGAACATTATCTTTATTTTTACCTTTGTGAACATGCAATGTATTTACCTTAATGTTAATGTAAATCAGTTGTAGCTCAGCCAGTAAAGCTTTATTCAGTGTCAGACACTGTGGATTGAAATTTCATCTCAGGACTCGAGCATGAAAAGAAAGCTGACACTCTGGTGAGTTGCAGCAGGAATCTTACACTGTTGGAATTTCAGTCTGTCACATGTTAGATAGTTAGCTGACAAAGAATAGAACTGGAGCCTAAAATTTAAGCTTTTAATTCAGAGGCACAACTTATAAACATGGACCTCCAAATCCAACAAACTTTGGAGCGATGTTCTGACACAACTCTGGCATGGGTGGGACTTGAAAATTACCCTTTTGGCCCAGAGATGGGGACACCAATCCTTCATAAGAGACCCAATCTCTTCCTAAATTCAAGGACACAAGTGAATACTCAGTTAAAGTTGACCAACTAAACACAATTAAACCCTTAATTAATATATGTTTAACACTGTCTTTCACAATGAGGTGTTAAACCAAAGCAATGACCACCCTCTTATGCGCTCATAAAAATGCCCATGGCACTATTTTTAAGAAGTGGTGAGTTATTCCTTGAAGTCCTGATCAATATTTATTCTGCAATACATATCATTAAAGAATAATGGTAATTGTCACATTTTAGTGTCGGAGATTATTGCATGGGAAAGTGGCTGTTGTATTTCCTCCATAATTAGCTAGGTAAAACTGGATTGAGCATGCAGAAAGGCTCTATTATGTTCTTACATCCTGGAGTGAAATATCCAATATTGGTGCAAAAGGAAAACATCAAGTGAGACGAGGACAACGGAAGTGTTTCAGATGCTCTCTGAAGTCTTCCCTCAAGAAATGCAACATAGATATCAATGCATGGAAGACAGGCATTCAGAAGAAACTAACTAGGAGGAACCTTTGTATAAAAAGACACAATTCTTTGAAAACACCCACTTGGAAGAGGAAGTAGAGAAAAGGAACTGGTAAAAGGTGTGCCAAAAATCTCAAGGCCAAGGACAAACTCCAGCCAGAAACATCTGCCAAATATTTGGTTGGAAATGTGGCTCGAGGATTGAACTCCTCAGTTAGCCAAGGACCCACAGAACCCACAAATTTGACATAGACTTTCCTAGGTGGACAACCATACTCATTAGCGAATGATTGCTGGCGATGGGTATGGTACAGAAGAAGTTTTATCAATGTAAATAGTTGGTTGAGTGAAACCCATATTAGTTTTTGGATTTGGAATAATTGGACATGAATGACCTTATCTTGGTCTCGTGATGTTGCAGTCCCTTTATTCACACATGCAATACATGTAAAAAATTATCCCAGAAAATTTAAACATTTTTATGGTTTCATTGAAAATAATCATACATCCTGTAATTTCCATGAGGTAAAATTCAACAAATTAGTAATCATATCCTTCAGAATTGATCTTTGATTATCTAATAGATCCTCTTCATGGCCATGCAGTGCAAAGTGTATGCCCACCAATTATTATCTGATCAACAGAACCGACTCATGATTTCTAGATGAGAAAGTGTGATTCTGCTTTTCAAGAATGGGTGAGGCAATGCAATTTAATTTAGGAATGAGAGTGTCTCCCATTAATTTGAATACCATACTACCTTTTGATGACAGAGGGAGACACACAATCCATTGTTGCAGTAAAATAGAATTTTATTTGAATCTGACCTGACTATTTAAGGCACATTGCATATTAATTTAATATTCCTCATTTGGGCAATAATTTGATTGAATGCTGCAGTGGGGGCCAGGAATGGAATAACGAGTCGGCACTTTCAGAAGTGCAAAGGCATAATGCTCTGTCAGATTCCTCCCAAAGTGGTGAATGTGAAGATTGTACCAGTTGATTCTTTGCTTTAAATGCAGACAACAACCACAGGCCAATTACAATGGCAGGGGCGTTTGTAGATCGCCCTATGCTTTCAATGTCTTCTAGTCAACCTCGGGACTCGGCTTAACTAGAATTAATTGACCTCAGAATTTTAGTTTTGATCTTATAGTGCTGGATGTATCAGTGCTTTTATTCACTGTTGTACAGTATGTACGTTAATGATAATACAGAGTGTGTGCTGTTAAAAATGAAGTCTAATAAACGCAGAATAAGATCAATCAGAGCTTAATTGCTGTTTGCTGATTGGAACATTACTGGCTCCAAATCATTGGATTCTTGTATCTTTTCTGTACTAAAGATTATCTAGCGTTTGTAATAAATTGTTTTTTGAAGTGAGACAGTGACCACATTGAGTATGCCCAACATATGTTACCTGCAATGTATAGTTTGATGCACTCTCGGACTTCACAAGGCATTTTCACAGTATGTTTCAAATTACAGCAAAACAAAAAGGTGTATTCTACTGATACCAAGGCTATGTTAAAATCTATTGCTGTTAAGTAACGCTGGATTATGTCATTGAAAATTCAGTTGTATTCAGTTTGTAAATCACAATGCTGCAATTTATTTTTTAAATAAAAGAGAGGTCACCACTGTGCTGATGCCTTTGTTGACATATCTTTTTGCAATGTGAATCAAAAGTGTGAACATTAAAACAAAAAGCTGAACAAATCCAGGATTATTATCTATGTGCTTGAATCAATACCCCTTTTTGTTCTGAAGGAGTGTCACTGGACCTGAAATGTTAACTGTTTTCTCTCCACAGCTGATGCCAGTCTTGCTGAGGTTGTCTAACAATTTCTGTTTTTGTCTCTGATTTCCAGCATCTGTAGTTCTCTATTTTGTTGGGTATATTTGTTGTTTAGCCCTTTTTATGATTACTTTTAGGCGTTGTCTCCATAAAATCCTGTTCCATCTTCCAAAAATTTTCAGTATCAGATAAGATTGCACTCCTCCTGTTCTTGGACATATACAACTTCAATCACTTCATCATTGATTGCTATGATTTCAGATACTTTGGGCCTAAGATTCGGAATTACCTCCCTAAATCTCTCTGCCTCTCTACACCTCTCTTCCCCTATAATATTTCTTTAAAACCTTGATCTTTGACCAACTCCTGCTCTGCTTTCCTAATACCGCTCAATGTAGCTCAGTGTCATGCTTTGTTTGATAATGCTCTTGTGAATCACCTTTTGATGTTTTATGCTGTTAAAGGTGCTGTAAAAATGCAATTGTTTAAGATATGAAGTGAATCTTTGATAATAGACTAATTTAAATAATTCAAAATAATTATACATTTATTACAAGCACTTTTAATTGAGGTTTGCAAGTCAATGAAGCTACAAAAAGACTGCAGCTGTGTCATCCCATCGTGTCCAGTCAATCTCTGACTATTTTCAAGGAGTTTCTTTCTGCAATGACTTGCAAGTGCTTGCAATCCAACTGGCAGTGTAGGCAAGAACTATACCCACACTGAGGCTTATTTGAGTAATGGGTATACTAGGTCACCGTATTGCATGAGTTGCTGCTGATGACAAAGGTTCCTGCCACCATCCTCTTTAAGTATAAGATATAGCAAGGTCTGCTTGCTCTAGTGCGGCAGAGAAAAAAAGCATTTCCTGACCCATCGAGAAGAGTCCTGTTGTTGTTGACATAACACTGTTCATTGCACATTAGCACCTAGTTACAGATTATATTGATACAGTAAGCTTTAAGTAGGACCAGATGTGAAGTCTCATTTTTCTGAGATCATAACCTGTTCTGCCCTCAAGTACATATGACATTATCATAGTTGGTGGTGTTTATGATATTCCTCAGTATTAATTCTTTGCAACCCATTTGGACTCAAAAGAACATCTCACCTTTTTTTTCACGATGAGTATTATACATTGTGTAGATTACTACATTTACCACTCCTCTGTCTCTATCTCTGTCTCTGTCTCTCTCTAAAAGGAAAAGCCCTGGAAAAAATTGATACACAGAGAGACCTGGGTATTCGCGTCCATTGTATCCTGAAGGTGGCAACGCAGGTCGATAGAATGGTCACGAAGGCATCCGGCATGCTTTCCTTCATTGGATGGGGTATTGAGTACAAGAGTTGGCAGGTCATGTCACAGTTGTAGAGCACTTTGGTTCGACCACATTTGGAATACTGTGTACAGTTTTGTTTACCACATTACCGAAAGGATGTGGATGCTCTGGGGAGAGTGCAGAGGAGGTTCACCAGGATGTTGTCTGGTATGGAGGGTGCTAGCTATGAAGAGAGGTTGAGTAGATTAAGATTATTTACATTAGAAAAATGGAGGTTGAGGGGGGACCTGATTGAGGTCTACAAAATTATGAGATGTAATGACAGGGTGGATAGTAAGAAGCTTTTTTCCCAGAGTGGGGGACTCAATTACTAGGAGTCATGATTTCAAGGTGAGAGGGGAAAAGTTTAAGGGAGATATGTGTGAAAGTTCTTTATGCAGAGGGTTGTGGGTGCCTGGAACACGTTGCCAGTGGAGGTAGTAGAGGCGGGCGCAATAGCGTCATTTAAGATGTATGTAGACAGATACATGAATGGGCAGGGAGCAGAGCAATATAGAACCTTGGAAAATAGGCTACAGGTTTAGATAGAGGATCTGGATTGGCACAGGCTTAAAGGACCTGTGCTGTAATGTTCTTTGTTCTTTGTTCTATCCAAGTCAGAGACTTAAATAATCAGGTGACCTGGAGTTTTCACCATTCTCCTTGAAAACAATTCTATTCTGACATAGGAAATTCGTAGTTAGCTGTGATGAATGACCATTGACTTTGATTCCCTTCCTGACAATCTAAGTTCTGAGGGTAAAAGCCGAAAGAACTGTTGATGCTATAAATCAGAAACAAAACTGAAATTGCTGAAAAGGCTCAGTAGGTCTAGCAGCATTTGTGGAGAGAAATAAGAATTAACATTTTGGGTTGGAGGGCTACCCGACGTAAGAACAACGCTGATTTCTCTTCATAGATGCTGCCAGACCTGCTGAATTTTCCTAGCAATTTCTGTTTAAGTTCTGTGTGTGCTACGTGTTATCAGGATCCCCATGGGGTTTGTCCCAAAGCGGTTGGGTGATTAAACTGTAAAGGGATAAGATTCCTTTTTACAACGCATTCATACCATCCTTGTTCCACACTTTTTGTACCAGTACTGAATCTGAACCATGTCACATGGCAGCCCTTTGAAATAAACACCTGAGGAGTACCAAGCATTGCAAATATCTGATGTAAGGCTCAATATTTTTCAACATCTAAGCATCTGTGCAACAAAAGAACCTAACATCTGTTCCTCCTCAAACTTTCTGTACCAATAGATGTTTCGCCTTGGAGACAATAATGACTGCAGATGCAGCAAGCCAGAGTCTATAGGTGTGAAGCTGGAAAAGCGCAGCAGGTCTGACTGCATCCGAGGATTGGGAATGTCAATGTTTCGGGCTGAATCTTTCAAGCTCTTCTGATGCTGTCTGACCTGCTGTGCTTTTCCAACGTCACACCTATAGACAGATGTTTTGCCTTTTCAGGGCTAAAATAGAGAATTCCCACTCCTTAAGGATAAAATTGAAGATTCCATATTTTTGAAGCTTGATTATGCAAATTCTCTTGTCTGTGGCTTGGAAACACAATATTCACTTGAACTTCAGACGTACTGAATGATTCTGCTCCTCGTGGTTTGAGAGCAAATTCTACATTTATTGTGTTTCCTATGAAGAATCTCCCATCTTTCCAGCTCCTAAACAGGTTCCTAAAACACTTTATCCCCAATAGACTATGACTGTTTAGATTTTTAATCTGTCCAATGTTATTGTTTAATTTGTGGCTTTGTGATGTCCTCAGCACTCCAACCTTGGAACAATATTTATTTTGTGGCCCTTTGCTTCTTTTTCTGTAGCTGTGCCTTGTGGTGTCCATGTGCTGTAGTGACAAAGCTTGTCCTTTTTATTCATTCACTGACTACGCCAGCATTTATTGCCTAACCCTAACCGTTCAGAGAGCAATTAAGAGTCAACCACATAGCTGTGTATATGGAGTCACACATAGGTTAGACCAGGTGAAGATGGCAATTTCCTTTCCTAATGGGCATTAGATCTGAGCTGAAGGTAAGGTCACAACATCTCACTTTTCCAGCCTGGATTACTGCACTATTTCAAAGTTTTCCAGTGCCTAACAGAGATTATAAGCTTTACACATTTAGCCCCAGATATCTGTTTGCTCATGCTGAACTCTCATTTGGGACTGCTCACTTAGGCCACCACCAGGTGACGCAGCCTATATCTGCTTTGGAGTTACTAATTCTCTTACTTTCGGGAGCTACTTACTATCCTGTTGAATGTAAATCTTACCATGTCTGAAATGCATTTACCATACACTGGAGCATTCTTCTTGCTGAGGATTTCCACAAGGGTTTCTTCCATCAGGTTGTTAAATCTTCAACTACTCCTTGCTGTAGACTGTGTTGTATGAACGCTGAGACTGAAGATCTCAAGCTACTCCTCCCATGTGTTGTAGGAACAGTGTATCATGTTGTATAGGAATGCCAGCTCGCGATGTTTTTTGAGCTGCTAATGCTGAAGTTCACTTCTACCGTTCTCTTTAAGTGTAGAAACTACATGGCCCGTTCAGTCTAGTGTGGTAAAATATTTTTGTAGTGTAACGAGGAGCATCTCTTTTTGTGAATAAGATATAATTTAATGTATGTGAGCAACTAGTTACAGGTTACATTTAAAGGATAGACATTCTTACAGACACTTTGGTGAGGGCCACACGTCATGTTTCACACATAGAGGTATACAGCACAGAAACAGGCCCTTCGGCCCAACTCATCCATGCTGATCAGGTTTCCTAAACTTAACTAGTCCCATTTGCCTGCATTGGGCTCATATTCTTCTAAACCTTTTCTATCCATGTACCTGCCCAAATGTCGTTTAAATATTGTAATTGTACCCACTTCTGCAACTTCCTCTGGCAGCTTGTTTCATATACACACCACCCTCTGTGCATAAAAAGTTACCCCTTAATTCCCTTGTAAATCTTTCACCCCTCACCTTAAACCTAAACCTGCTAATTTTGGACTCACCTACCCTGGAGAAAACACCTTGGCTATTCACCCTATATATGCCCGTTATGATTTCATAAGCCTCAATAAGGTCATTTGAGGTCCTGAGCTGTTCTAGCCACAAGTCCATGTAATACAATCATAGCAGGTGGTCCTCCTGACAGTTCTCTGTAATAATTCTCTCAGCCTTTCAGACCCCATATACAGCAATTTGGATGTGCTTGTTTCCATGGTTACCAGTGTGGCATGCAAGGTGAATTCAGCAATTTTCACAGTGAGCACTACAGACAAAGTCCAGGACAAACACAACCCCAGGAACTCCATGTTTAGGAAGATGGGCTGGAATATGCAGTATTAATAATGATGACACTGTCCACCTTTGCAGGCATTGTTTTGTGAGACTGGCTGCTCTTTCAGGCAACCAGAAATTGTGCCGATCAAAGCCAAATTCCAGAAGCCCTGAAATTGCTGGCGGTGGTTCTTTGTTCCTTCACGCCCTGTGACAATCTTTGCAGTTAGAATTAAAAAGTAAATTCTTACTTCGTATTCTATTTTAACTAATTGCCCCTTATTTGGTCTAAAGTAACATGTTCAGTGTAGTTCAGGCATGTCTGAATTTTTAATAGTGTTCTGAATCATAATGATTGCTGAATAATCTCTCTGACACTGACTAACAAATATTAAAGGTTTGCTGTCTTATTCCTTTGCATGAACATTTGTGAGCTATGGATATTTTACTATATTCTTTTTATTATTACATTCTCTTCTGATTTTTAAGGTTTTCCCTGATGATGTAAATATTTCGCAATTATTCATTTCACTTTTGGCCTACTGCTTGAACTATGATTTATATTACCTACTTTTTAACTGCTTCATTTGCTGCCTGTGAGGATTTTTCAGTCTGTTTGGTTGATTGGTGTCACTGCTGCTTATTTTAGTCACAGAACCAGCAGATCCCCTGTACAAACTGCCAAATTCAAACTGATATTTCAAAAGAGAAAAACTATACCCAAGAGTTCCATTAAAGTTTTGTGGGTTGATGATAAATACTATTGCTTCAGCGCATGTCACAAAATTATTGTTGGAATGATGGTCAATTTGGAGAATTATTTGGGCAACTCCTTCAAACCGCACAAATGGAAAGCTATGCAAGCAGCACCTAAATTTCTGACCTTTACATGCTTAAATATCTGTTTTAAATTTGCCACCATTGTTCTCTGGCTTGGGAGTGAAGTTACTATCAGTCTCAAAGGGAATGAGTGCATGCCGAAGAAGCTATTTGAGATCTACTGTCTGTTTCCCATAATGGGTGATGGAGCAAATGTAAACAAGCAGAAATGACTAATAGACCATTTTATCACTCTGTGCTGTAGTTACACTCACAGAGCATTGTTTGTAGTGGTTTAGGACAATTTCTCATAACTACCATCTCAAGAGCAAGTAGAGATGGAAAGTAAATGCTTGCCTTGCCACAGTACCCACATCCTATGAGTTTTTTTAAAAAACTATTGTTCTGAATGTGGTTGGTTGATTGTCATCAGCAGCAAAGAAAACCTGCAAAGATCCAAATTTATTTGGAACAGTGACATTGCTTATGGTATTTATTTGAGCTCCCTTGTTTTCTCTTCTTCCAAGTTGAAGATGTACCAAAGAAATGCACAAGGTAAGATGTGAACGCATGGTCCAAAGGCTTCATGCCACTTGCGAGGATTCCTATTGTGCAATGATTCCCCTTGACAGCCAGCGCACATGCTAATGGATGGACTGATTCATTACTACATTGGTTTCCTGGAATTTACCATCCGGGAAATTCTGGACTGACTGTGTGTAAAATATGATTTCTATAGTAAGAGTAGAATGCCTAATAATAGCACATTGAGTTTCTTTCTGCTAAAATATCACATTTTCATAGCTGAAGATTTTCTGTCTACTGCAAGTGTTTATAAAATTTCTTTTTCATTTTCTGACCATTACCACCTCTGTATGAAGTGTCGTTTATGCCAGGACAGGATTCTAATTACTCACAAACACAACAATGCCAGCTCCAACTGCCTGGAAAGAGACAAACTGACTAAAACATTGCCAGGGGAGTGTAGCACTGTCTAAAACACCATCTTTTGGATGAAGCATTGAACTAGGGTCCCGTCTATCCTATCAGCTGGATGAAAGTGATCCCATTATATTGTTTGAAGAAAGAGCAGAAATGTCTCCAATGTCTTTGCTCATATGTATCCCTCAACTAACACCATTAATACAGATTAAATGGTCCATTGCTGATGGGCTGGGTGAGGTGGGAATGGGTATTGGGGGGAGTGTAGTGTATGCAATTAGGCAGCAGGGGAGAGAATTTCCTGCACTCCACATCCTACTCCCACCCCCACCAATTAATTCTGTGGCAGTGGGAAAGACTCGAGAAAACTACCTTTCCCCCGTGTTATTTAAGGTCATCAATGGACAATTCATTCCACTTACAGGTCTCACCCACTGCCAACTAAAGTAGCAGGCTCCTGGGTATGGGAAAGGGTGAGTTCATTAGTCAGAGGCACTCAGTGCCTGATCAAAGAGCCCAGTAACAGAAGGGCGAAGAGCTACTGAAAGCCACGCAGTTGACATAAACCTGAGCACAACAAGGAAGTTACTGTTCCCTAGAATAACATGTTTATCTGTTGGAGGTATGGATCTTCAGCAGCAACCTATGGTAGATAGTGAGAACTGGATATATGTTCCCAAACCCTTGGCCATCAATTAGTGTCCTTTTAGCCCAAGTCTCAGGATTTTCTCATCAGCTACTTTCAAAATGATGAAAGGGCACACCTTAATGCCCTTGATATCCATGTTCAATTGCATATTTATGTTTGACTCTTGGAGGGCTTCGCCAACTGACATGACCATTAAATGCCCAAATTGATAAAGTCAGTGACAAGTCCATAGGGGGCAGAATGTTTCATCCCTGAAACTGTTTCTCTTTTTGCCGCACGTTCACTTCACACTTTGAAGTTATAGGTCTCACACAAGCCAAAGTAAGCTCAACTTCCTTCACTGAACTTGATACATTGAATTATGGTTGACAAGTAGCAACTCAGATTGGTTAAAGAGACATGTGATCCTGGAACTACTGCTGATTATCACCCACTTTGAAGTGGTTGAATTTACCAATCAGATTTGGATCTGTGTTTAATAATCTGCAATTTATTCAGATAATCATTCTGAACTTGAACGGATTACGGTATTGTGCACAGTTCTCCAATGTGTCGATCACTTCTGTACTTTGTTAAAGTTGTTTAACTTTGGAACTGAGCATCAAATTTTTTTCTGCCATGCATTTCAATGGTTAGGAATCAGGAAGACTTTAAGTTTAAACAGAAAAAGAAACAAATGTGAGCCTTTTTCACACATACTTCTTCATAAACTTCCTCTGGAGAATAGTTAGAGGTTAAACTTCTGTCCATAGATGTACTTTTGATCCCATCCAAGACCAGTGGGTGATGGGGTAGTGGTATATTTTAGATAGGAGATCAATTGCTGCTAGTAAATTTTATTAGTGCAACTCTTGTCAAAATCAGATCAAAGTCAACAAATGTACTTGGCTCACGCTACCATCACAAAGAGCCAAGTGAGGCAGAATATTGGGAATTGCAATGGGTGGCATTTTTTTTATTGTAACTCAACCTGGACTATAAATATAAGCAACAAGTCCTTAACCCATAACTAGAATTTGGAGATTTTGGGAATAAAGGGGTAGAAACCTGACATAATCAGGTGTTATCCTAGGTAACTATCCCATAATTCAAGGTGTGTGACCAATGTTAATAAGTCAGGTCAATGGCGTCAGGGCAAGTTAGGCCCTGGTTTTACTCACAACATTCGTATTCAAGTGGGGATTATTTTTTCATGATGCTTAATCAGGTTAGTTATTTATTTAAATTGAAATCCTGATGGACAATTTCCAGCATGAGTTGCATATTCTCATGTTAGCCCATTTGTTTTTATGTTCTCTCTGATTGCAATTCCAGAGCCACTAATAATCTCCACATGGTAAAAGCATTATTTACACAGATGGTTATCATGCGAGACTGGAAGTCATTGGTTACAATATTGATGTTTGCTACATTTGGTATCCAATACTACTTTAAATGCTCGACGTTCAGAAGCCCAGTTCTCATTTTTGTGGCCTATTAGTTTTGAGGCCAGCATATGAACTCAATTAAGGAAAATATCATTGTATGCTTTTGGAAGCAAAGGGAAAATATCTCCAAAAACTAAAAGGAAAAGGGGGAAAGGGAAAACTGAATACAAGACTTGAGGCCAAGATTGATCAGGTGATATTTTCCTTTCTGTTTACCATGGGCCCCTTCGCACTCAGCCTTGAAACAGGCTTTCACTATATATCTCTTAAAGTTGGTCCTACCTGGTGCTACATCCATAGACCTTCCCATAAATCAGGACAGGAAATATTTTGAGTTTTTAGGAACAAGTCCCATTTTCTGACTGTTCAGTGCTGATGGTTAGCTGTCTGTGTTCAGATGAAATGCAAATACAAATAAAGACTTGTTAATGAAGACTAGCTAGGTGATGACAAGACTGTATAATCAATATTCCACATGCAATCGTCATGGAATTGCTTTTTCCTTTATCCCAGGAACTGGTTGATGCATAAATCATAAATGAGAACAGTTAACTTATTCACCACTACAAGTTTCACTGTTTTATGGCTCCCTTTCCATCAGAAATGATTAGAAATAATTCTAAATGTGCTGTATTTTCCTTCAAAGGGGCTTTTTAATCTTCAGTCAATGGAAATATTTCACAAAATGCCTTCACTTTGCTTTTTCTGGCAATACACAGATGTGTTCACCTCCAACTTCAGCTGCATTGCCGTTTGCCACTATCTGCAAGTTTGAATGTCCAGGGCACTTCACGGTAATTTTCTGCCTCACACTGTGATAACTCAAAAAACGAATGAGTCAGACATTCCTGCGAAAGCTGTGCCGTTTTCACAATTTAAGCTGTTATTCAGGGGCAATTTGCCCAATACGTTTATGGAGTAACAAAACCTTCCACACATTGTGAACCTATATCACTCCATTATTTGTTTTTCATCAGTGGCACCTCGTCCTTCGTCTCCAGGCTTTTATTTCATGAAGAACTTGCTGCATTTGCACATTAATTGCCCAACAAGTTGACTGCATAAACTTGGTGCTCAAATTAAAAGGGTAAGTATCCTTTAAATCCAAGTGGCAATTGTAAATGTTAATTAATATCTCCTGTAGAAAGGCAACAATTGAAATTGTTGAAACACGTTTTGCACATTGAATTCAATCGCAGTAGGTTTATTGTTACCTGTACTCACGTTAGTACAGTTAAAAGTTTACAAGTCGCCACTTACGGCACCATCTAATGTACAAGCATGCATAGGTATGGAATCTTCGGTACAAAGCAGAAAAATAAGGAAAACAAAGTAAAAAAAGTCAAACATTCAGCCCTTCTTACTAAAAAATAGAAAAATGAGAAAATACAGTTAACAGTTTGACACTACAGTCTATCAGTGCCTTGCCACACTGGACCTGTACTCCTCATTAAGGACTTGACCTCCTCCCCTTCGGGCTTGACCTCCTCCCCACTGCTGCCCAAGGCTGCCTGCTCCCACTGTTACTGCTGCTGGCCTCGGCTGCCTAATCCCACAATCCTGCCAGCCATTCCAGGGCTGCCTGTTCCCATTCTTGCCCCCTTGGGACTGCCTATTCCCGCTCTCACAGCCTCCAGGCTGCCTGTTCCCACTCTCACAACCTCAGGGCTGCCTGTTCCGGCTCTCACCACCTCTGGGCTGCCTGTTCCCTCTCTCAAAGCCTCAGGGCTGCCTGTTCCCGCTCTCACAGCCTCGGGGCTGCTTGTTCCTGCTCTCACAGCCTCAGGGCTCCCTGTTCCCATCCTCACAGCCTCAGGGCTGTCTGTTTTCACTCTTGGCACCTTGGGACTGCCTGTTCCCTCTCTCACAACCTCAGGACTCCCTGTTCCCGCTCTCACAGCCTCAGGGCTGCCCGTTCCCTCTCTCACAGCCGCAAGGCTCCCTGTTCCCGCTCTCACAGCCTCAGGGCTGCCTGTTCCCTCTCTCACCACCTCAGGGCTCCCTGTTCCCATTCCCACAGCCTCAGGGCTGTCTGTTCTCACTCTTGGCACTTTGGGACTGCCTGTTCCCTCTCTCACAGCCTCAGGGCTCCCTGTTCCCGCTCTCACAGCCTCAGGGCTCCCTGTTCCCGCTCTCACAGCCTCGGGACTGCCTGTTCCCTCTCTCACCACCTTGGGGTTGCCTGTTCCCTCTCTCACCACCTCAGGGCTCCCTGTTCCCATTCTCACAGCCTCAGGGCTGCTTGTTCCCTCTCTCACAGCCTCAGGGCTCCCTGTTCCTGTTCTCACTGCCTTGGGGCTGCCTGCTCCCATTCTCACCACCTCAGGGCTGCCTGTCCCCTTTCTCACCGCCTCAGGGCTGCCTGGCCCTGTATTTCCACTGGAATCCTGCCCTAGTACAACTCTGGATCTTGAAGCAGCCACAATGCCACCAGGTGCCAGTGATTGACCTGTGCACACCAGCCACCTTGGGACTGCCTGTTCGCGCTCTCACAGCCTCAGTGCTGCCTGTTCCCACGCTCACTGCCTTGGGGCAGCCTGTTCCCACTCTCACCACCTCGGGGCTAGCTGTCCCCGCATTCCCGCTGGAATCCTACTGTGGTACATCTCTGGATCTTGAAGCAGCCACAATGCCACTAGCTGCCAGAGATTGACCTGTGCACACCAGCCACCTCATGGCCAACCGTTAAGTTCCCCAGCCACTGCTGCCTCTGAGTTCCCTCCAGAAGGTAAATAATGAAAAAGGAATCTTAAATAGAGAACAGAAGAAAGAAATGCAGTTGAAATGGATGACTTCTGGCTAGGGAGCCCTCCTCTGCCACCATCTTGGATTTTGCAAATTCATCTCAGCAGTTTTGAAAAATGATCAAAATGCTTTTTCCTCTCTCTCTTTCTAGCTTTTTTCTCTCATTTCTCCTCCTTTTGATTGAATTGACTGATTCACATCATTTCCTTCTCTGTTGCTCCATTGTTTATTTCTCATTCTCTAAATTTTATT
This sequence comes from Stegostoma tigrinum, assembly GCF_030684315.1. NCBI lineage: Eukaryota > Metazoa > Chordata > Chondrichthyes > Orectolobiformes > Stegostomatidae > Stegostoma > Stegostoma tigrinum. The sequence continues at coordinate 18,206,471 of NC_081375.1, forward strand.
CATAAGGGAGAGAGAAATTTAGGAGCATCATTTACTCAGGCCCCAGATTCTCATTGCACTGGACGGTTCCCAATTTTGCTTCCAGAGCTTTATGGTGTGAGCTGGAGGCTGTAGAAAAGTGTAGAAAAAGTCATACATCATGACATTCCTTATATGTTTTTCGATTTTTGTAAGAATTTTTTTTGTCATTAATTAGGGAAGTTATTGTCCCCAACTAGCTCAAAAGAAACTGGATATTAAACTGAGCCATTCTGATTGAAATAAGTAAGTACCACATTGTTCGTATACTTACTCAATAAATCATTTGAGACACTTCAAATCATTCATCCCACTGGTACACGGATTCACCCAAATGTTTGGATTGGGTATGAGCATGTGTATGTGCAATTTAATTAATTTCATATAGTGACTGCAATACCAATGAAGGCCATTTGGTCCATGATACCTCAGTTTGTCTCACTCCCCCGCCTTTTCCACACGCTCACGCAAACTTTTTCTCCTCAGGTAATTATTCAATTCCTTTTGAATGTCCTTATTTTCATTGCCTCCAGCAGACTACCAGGCAATATATTTCAGGTCTTAACCATGACTGCACAAAAATGTTTTTTCCTCATGTCGCTGTTGCTTCTTTAGCCAATCAGTTTTATTTGATTATGCCCTCTCTTTTTCAACCCTTCTGGTAATTGGAACAGTTTCCTCCTACTTTTCCTGTATATACCGTTCATGTTTTGAACAGTCCCATCACACTTCATCTCAGTCTTCTCTTTTGTAAATAATATGGCACCTTTGCTTTTCTATATTTACAATTGGAATCTCACATTCCTAGAATGGTTCTCATCAAATTTTTTCATAGAATCATAGAATCCCTACAGTGCGGGTAGAGGATGTTTGGCCCATCGAGTCTGCACTGACCCTCCAAACAGCATCCCACCTTGACCTACCCCTGCCCCCACCGTATCCCCATAACCATACACTTACCACAGCTAACCCACCTTGCCTACATAGCACTGGACACTGGGTGATTTAGCATGGCCAATCCACCTAATCTTTGGACTGTGGGAGGAAACTGGAGCACCTGGTGGAAGATCATCTCTATGTCTTCATATTTATTCTAAAGTGTGGTCTCTAGAATTGGACAAAATACTCCAGTTGAAACCGAACTAATGTTTTATAATGATTCATTACAATCTATTTACTTTAATTTTAGTGCCTCTATTTATAAGGCACTGTATCTGATATTTTGTCCTTTAGGGCCTCATGAATTGAGAAGCTATGTAAATTGAAGGTTAAAATAAGTCATTTCTTCTCCCTTTCAGTTTCAATTCTGTTCCAAAATCCCTCTCTCTTGCAGATTTATTAGGATTTTGGTGTTACATATAATGGATTCACGTGATGCATTTCCCAGCAATCCAGTTCCATTCGCAAACTGCCTGAGAAGGAAGAGTTCACACTGTATCCCATTTGCATTCTTTACCATTGTCCCCTGTGGACATATATTTGCCTCTGAGTTGGGCGGTTTCCAGTTCAAGAACCATTATAAGAATTTAGCACAAAATTCAAGGCTGACACTGCAGTGCAATATTCAGGGTGTACTGCACTGATGGAGCTCCTGATGATTTGATGTAATATTGAACTCTGAGCTCTGAAAAGCTCTGTGGCGCCATTTTGAGATAACAGAGAAATTTTCTCTGCTATCCCATGTTAACCACATAACTTTTAATCAACTTCATAAAACAGATTCCCTGGTCACATTCATATAATTGTCTGTGGGTTGTTGGTCGAAACAAATTGACTGCCGCATTTCTGAACAATACAACAGTGAGTACACCTCAAATACACCACATTGACTGCAATGTGCAGTGTTTTCTCAGATGACCACTGCTGTATCATATTAACCACCTCTACAATATGTGGCGGGAAATAAGGGTTGTTTGAGGTATTTCACTGTTACCAATCTTCTTGCCTGTACTTTATCTTGGGCCTATCTAACGATTACTGTTAGATAATGCACTGCTATAGAGAATCGACAGAAGAGGTACATCTCTCAGATAACAAGAAGATTTATTGCATGATAGCAATATTTACAGCAATGTGTTTACACTGTATATCACTGATTTGGATGAGGGGACCAGACATAATATTTTCAAGTTCCCAGGTGACACAACACCAGGTGAACCATGAGGAAAATGCAAAATGGCTTCAAGAGAATTTAGATAGACTCAGGAAATGGGAAAGACCAGGGCAGATGGAATATAATGTGGAAAAGAGTGAGGTTGTCCATTTTAGCAGAAGGAGCAGTTATGCAGTTATGTTAGAAATAGTTATGTACATAGGAACCTGGATGTCCTCATTAGTAAGCTAACGTGCAAATAGTGCTGACAATTAGGAAGGCTAAAGGAACGCTAGGCTTTATTGCAAGAGGAATTCATTACAGGAGTTATCAAGTCTTGCTTCACTTGTATATGACCCTCATTTAGACCTGGTGTACTGTGTGCAATTTTGACCCTTTTAGCTTTGAAAGAATATCATTGCCATAGAAGAAGTTTAACAAAGGTTCACCCAACTTGTTAATGGGACATCAGGAATATTCTAGGAAAAAGCATTGGCAAAACTGGGCTGTATTCTATCAAGTTTCAAACAATTATAGGTGATCTGATTGAAAATTATAAAGTACTTAAAAGGATAAGAGCAGATGCAGGTAAGGTGTTTCTCCTGTTGCAAAGTCTAGAACCAGGGGAATTGTATCAGAGATAATAGGAATTGCAGATGCTGGAGAATTCGAGACAACAAGGTGTGGAGCTCTTCCAGCTCCGCACCTTGTTGTCTAGAACCAGGGGACATCATTTCCGATACTGAGAGAGATTGGTGGCCACAAACTGTCAAATCCAGAAGGACGGAGTCATCACAGAGGCCAATATTAAGGTGATGTTGAATGCCACAGGGATCAAACATCGGCGGTGGGGGTGGGGAAGGTGCGACAGGGCAGTTGGTGGGACAGAAAGGCCATCAGAGGATTTGTAGAGAGTGTTGAAGGTTTGGGGATGATTTCAGAAGAATCGGATCAATGGGAGGGTAATGGCTTAGGGAGTATCATAGGAGGATGGACGGGAAAGACAGAGTGGATTAGGGAAGTTGATAATAAAGCAGAGGCTGTGTATTTGTAGAATGGGGGAGGCAGGTGAATTTGGTGTACCTGGAAGACAGAGAAGCTAGATTCACCTCATCCACACACTGCACTAGAAAAGCAATTAATGCTTGATCCAGCAGTCCTTCCAGTGGTTGAACTTGCGAGTCCTCAGAATTCAATTGTGGAAAGGAGTTCAAATTTGACAAACGTGGCCATCTTGGGGTATTTATGAGTGTGTCAGTTCCTAGGTTAGTTGCCTGATGTTGCAGCATCATTCACGACACATCAACTCAGAGGAGTCTTGCAGAATCTGTATGGTTTTACAAAGTTAAACAAAATGACTAATTTATTAAAGTTTTTTGAGGTAAAAATGAACAATCTGAATAAAGGCAGACCTATGGACATGCAGTACTTAGATTTCTAGAAGGCATTTTACATATCAAAGATTATTTCACAAAGTAAGAGTTCATAGTGTAAGGGGCAACATAATAGCCTGAAAAGAAAATTGGTTATCTAGCAGAAAACAGTGAAGCATTAATGAGACATTTTCACGTTGGCAAGATGTGCTGAGTGGAGTGCCTCAACTACTTACAATATATAATGATGACTTGGATGAAGAAACCAAATTTATGGGCGTTAAATTTGCTGATTAAAAAAAGAAGGTGGCCATACATTGTGAAGAGTGTATAAGGGATATAGACAGGTTCAGTGAGCATGTTAAAAATTTAGCAAATGGAGTGTAGTTTAGGAAAATGTGAACTTGTCCACTTTGGCAGGAAGAATAGAACAGCAGTACATTATTTAAATGGGGAGAGATGGCAGAATGCTGAACAAGTTTGGTGTTTGAGCATGTAAAGTCATAGAGTCATCTGGCATGGAATAGACCCTACAGTCCAATTCGTTCAAGTCAACCATGTTCCCATACTGCACTAGTCCAACCTGCCTGCGTTTTCCAATATCCCTCCAAACCTTTTCTATTCATGTACTTATCTAACTGCCAGGGACCTGGGTTTGATTCCACTCTCAGGCATCTCTCTGTGTGGAGTATGTATATTCTCCCCATGTTGGTGTGCGTTTCCTCCGGGTGCTCCGGTTTCCTCCCACAGTCAAAAGATATGCAGGTTCAGTGGGTTGGCAATGGTAAGTTGCCCATTGTGTCCAAGGATGTGCAGGCTAGGTGAGTTAGCCATGGTAAATGTGGGGCTACAGGGATAATGTAGGGGGCTGAGTGTAGGTGGGATGTTCTTCAGAGGGTCATTGCGGACTCGATGGACCAAATGGCCTGCTTCTACACTGTAGGGATTCAAAAGCTTTAAGGCCTTTTCGTTTCACCAGAAGCCTGTGAGTTATCAGAATTCTCTTCCCCAGACTGTGGTGAAGGCAAGGTCACTGAATAGTTTTATGTTAGAGAAAGAATCTTGATTAAGAAATGAGTCGAAGATTATCAGAGAAATGCAGGACTGAGGCTACAGACAGATTTGCCATGGTTTTATTGAATAGAAGGGCAAACATTTTCTGATCAACCTGTTTAGGTGTTATTACACAAGTCTGTAGCAGATGGGATTTGAACCTGGGTGTCCTGGCTCAGAGATGAGGACACCTGGGGACGCAATGGCCTCGTAGTATTATCAGTAGACGAATAATTCAAAAACTTCAGCTGATGTTCTGGGGGCCTGGGCTCAAAGGCCACAAATGCAGATGGTGGATTTTTTTTATTCATTCATTGGATGGGACATCTCTGACTAGGCAGTATTTATTGCCCAGAGGACAGATAAGAGTCATCCACATTGCTGTGGGTCTGGAGTCACATGTAGGCCAGATCAGGTAAGGATGACAATTTTCTTCCTCAAAGGTCGTTAGTGACCCAAATGGGTTTTTCTTGATAATCAAAAATGGATTCACAGTCATCATTAGATTCTTAATACCAGATATTTATTGAATTCAAATTGCACCATCTGCCATGGTGTGATTTGTGCCTGGGTCAACAGAACTTTATCTGGGTCTCTGGGTTAACAGTCCAGTGATAATACCACTAGGCCATCAGGCCCCCTTAAAGGTCTAATGTTGACAAGGAATCCATTGCTGATTGTCAGAAAAAAACATCTGGTTCACTAATACACTTTCAGGATGGAAATTGCCATCTTTACCCAGTCTGCCTCACATGTTACTCCAGACCCACTACAAAGTGATCGACTCTTAACTGACCTCTGGACAATTAGGAGTTGGCAATAAATGGTCAGTGATGCCCTCATCCTGTGAATGAATAAAAAAAAACTACCAGTATGTCAGAAGATCCTTTTCAAATGGTGGAGCTGGCTAGATGGACCAAATAGCCTTCACTTCTGCCTAAATTCATCTGCTCACATCCCCTGAAATTTAGAGAAAAATATTTCGTTTGAGTTTTTTCAGAAACCTGTGCGTTTCGGAATTCTCTTCCCCAGAAAGTGGCGAAGCCAGGGTCACTGAATAGTTTTAAATTAGAGATCCCACTGGACTTAAACACATACATCATGACATTTAAAAGTCCCCTCGATGTCTCCAATGAATTTGAAATGGGTTGTAACAATAAATTTAAATTCCTTAGCTGTGGGCTTGCGCATCATGATTCCAGCTAATTAATGCAGCAATGTGTTTGATTTATCCATTGTTGGCGTTCACATTATTGTAATCATGAAGCAGAGTATTTTGAAGTCCCGATTCCAGTTGAAATTGTAAATTCTTATCGCCTTCTCTTCACCTATGTAAATTTTTACCCAATATGCAATGTTCAGCTCTTTAGAACGTTAACTGACTTGATTCTATATTGTGAAATTTTAGACAATGGGCAAATATTATAATGAAGACCCACAGATTGTTCCGAAGAGTAAGTAGAGAATTGAGTAAAGAACTCTGTAAAACGAATGATGCACTGTGCAAATAGTTCCAAGCTTCAAATGAACTGCGCAGACCCATTTCGTGAATCGAGGTTTGCATTGTACTGAGGAATTTCACAGAATTCACAGTGAAGTGTGCTTTCAATGGAGGGGCTTTTGGTACAGGGAAATTCTGTGAAACAATATCATTTTTGTCTAGGACTCAACATCCATGTAACAGTACAAGGGAAGCTCGGTGAAAACAGCAGAGTTTAGCTCTACAGGCTGCGTGATTCTTTACTAAAGAAAGTTCTAATGAGCTGTGCTTCATGGAGAATAATTCCACGGAAAGCAATAAAGTTTTACTAGAGGATTGGACTGGCCCACAAACAGTTTTATGAAAAGAAATTCTCAGAGGTTAACTTTACCTCAATCTTATAAACACTGAGTCACCCAAATCATGCCAACAGCCTTGTGAGGCTTTCTCCTTGTTTCATGGATTTTGTGTAAATATTTTTTGATAAACATTTTCCTGCCCCAAGCAGATGAGAGCTGATTTTCAGCTGTTTCTACTAAAGCCGCAGACAGGCTAGCACATCCAAACTGCACGGGGTCCACAGTTTATTTTCTTCCTGTTCTTTTTGGAAACTGAATTGTTTAAAATTTGTTTGCTCTGAAACTAAAGAAATCACCGTCAGCTGTGCACAGTAAGAATAGTGGTGAGGTGGTAGTGTTCCCACCTTTGAGGCAGGAGACCCTATTCAAGTCTTACCTGGCTCAGAGGTGTTTTATAATATATCTGAACAGGGTAATTAAAAATGCAAGCAAAATGGGAGCACATGTCATTCTATAGCCCTGCATGATACTGTGTCAAGAAAAAGATGCAGAAATGTATTTTCATATTGTGTAGAATGCCAAGGAGCTGGCGCAGTACAGGACAGACTAGAATATAAATTACTCCCAGTTTAACTCTTCAATATGTACAGGGGCTCACTCTGAAGGATGTTTCTCCCACTTCGAATTTTCTGTTTGGAGCAGGCACGAGAGAAGAAATTCTGACCTCATTAATGTTCATAAAACAGACAGGTTCAGAGGAATTTGATTCCAAGCTACTTTACTGTTTTTCTTTATATAAGTTGTCACTTTACAGAAAGAACATTTGTACTTTGAGGATTCGTTTCAAATGCAAAAGTATACTCTGTGGTTTCCAACATTTTGTTTTAGTGATAATCAGGATTAACTTGATAAAAAGGCATGAGTAACATGTTCTATCAACGGAAAAGAACATCACCCAGGATGTAAAGCAGGCTGTTCGTTCATCTGTCTGTTTAACTGTCCAAAAATTAATTTTACCCCGATTTTACAACAATGTTCATGTTTAATCTGACTAACTAAATTCAGAATAAAACTCTTCCCCCTTCATCACTGCTCTTTCGAAGAAGTGAATTCATTCGAATGGACATTAATTCACAGACATGCTCCATGAGGCTATTGGGCTTTTCCTATCCAGAACTAATAAGAAACGTGGAGCAAAGATGAGTAAATAAGGTTTAGTTGCAGAATGGATCTCAGTGAAAGGCAGAACAGGTTTGATCAGCTAATTGGCTATCGCCTATTCCTACTTTCTTCGGTTTCCATGATACTTGCTAATTGGGTGTTGTTCATGTCAACGCAAACGTTTACTTACAACCTGGACCTTCTTGGATAATGAGTCCATCATTACATTTCACAGTGATGTTCTTATGCATGCCCTACACAAAGGACATTATCTCGGTTGATTTTTTTCAACTTCTTTCCAAACACATGAAGACTATTTGTACTCCACCCCGCTCACCCACTCCAACCTCTCCCCTGCAGAACGGGCAGCCCTCCACTCCCTCCGCTCCAACCCCAACCTCACCATCAAACCCGCAGACAAGGGTGGCGCAGTGGTAGTATGGCGCACTGACCTCTACATCGCCGAGGCCAAATGCCAACTCTCCAACACCACCTTCTACTGCCCCCTCGATCTCGACCCCACCTCCGAGCACCAAACCATCATCTCCAACACCATTCATGACCTCATCACCTCAGGGGACCTCCCACCCACAGCCTCCAACCTCATTGTTCCCCAAACCCGCACGGCCCGTTTCTCTCTCCTTCCCAAAATCCACAAACCTGCCTGCCCTGGTCGACCCATTGTCTCAGCCTGTTCCTGCCCCACCGAACTCATCTCCACCTATCTGGACTCCATTTTCTCCCCTTTGGTCTAGGAACTCCCTACCTACGTCCGCAACACCACCCACGCCCTCCACCTCCTCCAGAACTTCCAATTCCCTGGCTCCCAACACCTCATTTTCACCATGGACGTCCAGTCCCTATACACCTGCATTCCACACGCAGATGGCCTCAAGGCCCTCCGCTTCTTCCTGTCCCGCAGGCCCGACCAGGCCCCCTCCACCGACACCCTCATCCACCTAGCCGAACTGGTCCTCACCCTCAACAACTGCTCTTTCGATTCCTTCCACTTCCTACAGACAAAGGGGGTGGCCATGGGCACCCGCATGGGCCCCAGCTATGCCTGCCTCTTTGTAGGCTACGTGGAACAGCCCTTCTTCCGCACCTATACAGGCCCCAAACCCCACCTCTTCCTCCGTTACATTGATGACTGTATCGGCGCCGCCTCTTGCTCCCCAGAGGAGCTCGAACAGTTCATCCACTTCACCAACACCTTCCACCCCAACCTTCTGTTCACCTGGGCCATCTCCAGCACATCCCTCACCTTCCTGGACCTCTCAGTCTCCATCTCAGGCAACCAGCTTGTAACTCATGTTCATTTCAAGCCCACCGACTCCCACAGCTACCTAGAATACACCTCCTCCCACCCACCCTCCTGCAAAAATTCCATCCCCTATTCCCAGTTCCTCCGCCTCCGCCGCATCTGCTCCCAGGATGAGGTATTCCACTTCCGCAAATCCCAGATGTCCAAGTTCTTCAAGGACCACAACTTTCCCCCAACAGTGGTCGAGAACGCCCTTGACTGCGTTTCCCGCAACACATCCCTCACACCCCGCCCCCGCCACGACCGCCCAAAGAGGATCCCCCTCGTTCTCACACACCACCCCACCAACCTCCGGATACAACGCATCATCCTCCGACACTTCCGTCATCTACAATCTGACCCCACCACCCAAGAAATTTTTCCATCCCCACACTTGTCTGCTTTCCGGAGAGACCACTCTCTCCGTGACTCCCTTGTTCGCTCCACACTGCCCTCCAACCCCACCACACCCAGCACCTTCCCCTGCAACCGCAGGAAATGCTACACTTGCCCCCACACCTCCTCCCTCACCCCTATCCCAGGCCCCAAGATGACATTCCACATTAAGCAGAGGTTCACCTGCACATCTGCCAATGTGGTATACTGTATCCATTGTACCCAGTGTGGCTCCCTCTACATTGGGGAAACCAAGCGGAGGCTTGGAGACCGCTTTGCAGAACACCTCCGCTCAGTTCGCAATAAACAACTGCACCTCCCAGTCGCGAACCATTTCCATTCCCCCTCCCATTCTTTAGATGACATGTCCATCATGGGCCTCCTGCAGTGCCACAATGATGCCACCCAAAGGTTGCAGGAACAGCAACTCATATTCCGCTTGGGAACCCTGCATCCCAATGGTATCAATGTGGACTTCACCAGCTTCAAAACCTCCCTTTCCCCCACCGCATCCCAAAACCAGCCCAGTTCGTCCCCTCCCCCCACTGCACCATACAACCAGCCCAGCTCTTCCCCTCCACCCACTGCATCCCCAAACCAGTCCAGCCTGTCTCTGCCTCCCTAACCTGTTCTTCCTCTCACCCATCCCTTCCTCCCACCCCAAGCCGCACCTCCATCTCCTACCTACTCACCTCATCCCACCTCCTTGACCTGTCCGTCTTCCCTGGACTGACCTATCCCCTCCCTGCCTCCCCACCTATACTCTCCTCTCCATCTATCTTCTTTTCTCTCCATCTTCGGTCCGCCTCCCCCTCTCTTCCTATTTATTCCAGAACCCTCACCCCATCCCCCTCTCTGATGAAGGTTCTAGGCCCGAAACGTCAGCTTTTGTGCTCCTGAGATGCTGCTGGGCCTGCTGTGTTCATCCAGCCTCACATTTTATTATCTTGGATTCTTCAGCATCTGCAGTTCCCATTATCACCAAGACTATTTGTACCACTCATTTCTTGCCCTGGCGGAGAGAAATTGTTTCAGCATAGGCAATAAGTTTTACCTGGGGCCAGGCTTGAATTTTCTGGTTTAGTTTCACACCAGACGATGCAGCTATGAAAGGGGATCTTGAATCGTGCAACAGATCATTGTAAATCTCCCAGTTATCACATTTTATACGTTTTACTGCACAATTCACATGGAAGAGTTTTTTTTGTCACTTCAGATTAACCTCCCATTTTGCAACATTCGTACTAACTTGGTCAGGGTCGTTTCCTTTTCTTTGTTCTGACTAATCACACAATTGATCATTTTAAGACCTGATGACTTTTTTGACTTTATTTTAAGAGATAACGTAGATGTTTTAAGAAAGAATGAAGGTGATCTGAGACTAATGTTGTATTTTTCCTCTTAATCTACAGTTTTATAGCCCTTTAGCAGCATAATAAGATGGGATGCTTACTTAAATTTATAATTCCCTGAAGATTACTGTTCTGCTTAACTTGGCAGTCTAACACTTCGAAACCTTACTTAGAGTAGGTGCTGCTACAGTCAAATAATTATAATGCTGCTGTTTTTTACATAGTGTTTGTTGAGTGTTTACCACCTTGTTTGAGATGGAGCTCAATTAGTGTGCTCATTAAAGCATTTCCCATTGAGTTAGAAATTCTAGCTGTATCAGCATTCTAGTTTTGCACTATAATTTATATGGTGTCCTGTATATTATGTCCACCCAATTCCTCTCCACTTGCTAGTCAATGTATTGTTCGCATGTGCCTTGTCACTCCAAGAAGTTCACTGAGCTCCATTGTGTTTCGGGTTGAGTTTATTTATACAAAGTTGTGCAAGCATCAAGAACTAGTCACACCCTGATTCAAGCATACTTGTATGTGTTGTGATTCCAAACACCACCAGCTTATGGTTGGGGTCATTTCCTGCCACCAACTTTACAAGCCTACTTAATTTAGTGATGGAAGAAAGCCACGACTGTGTCTTAATGTGTGGAGGCTCTTGTCTTAAACAAGATGTTGTTTATTGGTTAATAGCGATCAAGTATAAGTTACACTAGTTATTTAGACATTGTTACAAAGGCTATTGGAAGATTTGGGATAAGTGTTCTGTCCCCTTTGAGATCCCAAGATGTTCTGCATTTTCCCCACCCAATTCTTTATGATACTACCAAATTTTGTGGAGCTTAATGCAGTATCCAACATTAATCCTTTCAGAACCATTACTTCGGACATCTCTCCCCAAGATCTTTATTCCCCATAGTTAACACTTTTGTATTCATGTGTGTAATTGCATGGACAACAGATCCATCTCATCCAATTTCTTGATGTGACAATTTCCAGTAGTCTAGAGATTTCAGAATCCTTCAGAAATGCATTCTCTTCAGGCTTGGAAGATTGGTAGATTTTTGGATTATGGTCGCTAACCTTGATCCTGTACGGTCTCTCTATATTGGAGAAATTTTTAGATGTCCTTCACTGAGAATGCTGTACCTGAATTCTCCTGCTTAATCTAGTTGTTTGAAGCATGTTACTTTTTCTGAGGATATAATTATTTACAGAAGATTTGTACAATTTAATCAAACATATTATGACTAGCTTCCAGTTCACCCTTGCTTCTGCACTTTTCTTACCAGGCCAGAAGTGAATGGCTTGAACATTATGTGCTGTTTCTCCCTCATTGATCTACCCATGAGTTTGTCTGCAGGCTGTTTGACTGTTCGTATAAGTAGCTGTAAAAGCTATAAGGCAATCAGAGCCATAAATATCCAGCATAGATCCTGGATCTTCTGGAATCCTCTGCAATTGGATCTGCTGGAATTCTCACTGTTGTTACGTTGTGGCATTAAGCAACACTGTCCACCACTTACATCATGTTGTATGAATAACACCAATTTGTGATTGGGATAGCTCGTGCCACCATCCCGATGTGGTCTAAAACCGTAATGGTCTGACAGAAATGGGAGAACATCACTGGTGATTCTTGGTGAGAAGGGTTTCTTGTCTTAAACAAGACACAGTTTATTGCATATTATCAATGAGGTACAAAGTACATTCACAGGTTCAACACCATTACAAAGATTGTGAGAAACCCAAGGATTACTGGCCATGCTCTTGGAGATTCTAAGATTACTCTACCTTTCTCCACCTAAGTCCTTGTGACACTAGTTTGAGTGGAACTTAATACAGTCTCCAATTTTAACCTTTTCAAAACTATTATCTTATCTAAGTTGACTGCCATTCAGTTGGCTGTCCTGAATAAATTGATAGCATACCTCACATTGAAAGAGTTTTTTAGTTGAATTCGCACTCCAGGACTTATGCATAAAAGAAAATCAAGGCTAACACTCAAGTTCAATACTTGACAGAATGTAGCAGTGTTGGAGATACCATCTTTCAGCTCGGTGATTAATCTGAAGCCCTGTCTGCTCTTTCATGTGGCATAAAAATCTCTACTACATTAAAGAAGAGCAGGGAAAATGCCTTCAATTTACTGGCCGATGGTGTTTGCAACTTTATGCCACTGTGGAAAGTATCAGACATTTGCGGATATCTACCAACAGCCAAAAATACACAACTAATTTATAAATATTTGATACTTTTCAAAAAGTGCAGTGAGAAGGTCTTCTTGTTGCTGATGCAAGTTCAGCTGTTTGCACAAGTGTAATGGTCATAGAGTCATAGAGTCACACAACACAGAAAGGGAACCTTCGATCCATGTTGACCAGGTATCCTAAACTGAACTAGTCCCATTTGCCTGCACTTTAACAATGTCCCTGTAAACCATTCCTATTCATGCACCTGTCCAAATGTCTTTTAAATGTTGTAACTGTACCCAACTCTACCACCTCCTCTGGCAGATCATACCATACATGCACCACCCTCTGTACAAGAAAGCTGCCCCTCAGATCCTTTTTAATTTTTATCCCTCTTGCCTGAAACCTTTCCCCTCTAGTTTTGGATTCCCTTACCCATGGCAAAAAGACTTTGGCTACTCACTTTATGCCCCTCAGGATTTTATAAACCTCCATAAGGTAATCTCTCAGCCTCCTACACTCCAGAGGAAATAGTCCCGGCCTATCCACCCTCTCTTTGTAGCTCAAACCTGCCAATCCTGGCACTATACTATGTGTATCTCCTCTCCCATTTACACAAATCAAATTAGGGTTTAGGGATGGGAACTTGTTTGAAAAGTAACACCCTGAAGCTTCATCACATAACTCAATGACCTACAGTTGAGGAAAATGATCAGAAATACACAATTCAGTTCAAGAAACAAATTCAAAGTTGCACATACTGACTGCCATTTTAATGTACCGACATAAGTTAGTAATAGTTAATGCTGCATATGAGGTGGCAGTGTACTGGCCAGAATAAAGTATAGAAACAAAATCTTCACTTTGGCTGCATCATTGCTATAAGGCTCCCACCTGGTCCAGTGGGAGCTTCCTATTGTGGAGTAAAGGATTAACAAAACCCATAACCCAAAAATTGCTACTGAGCACGTGCATAAGCTACTACATCACATACACATGGAACTGGTCTTTGAGTCTGGAGGCTTCCAGAAGATGCTATCTCTTGCATGAAGTTATTTTTAATAAAAGCTGTTGATGTTCAACCACCTGAATGTGGACTTGATCTTACTGATATCCAGGCTTACTGGATATGTACACAATGGGCAATAAGGAAAGACTTATATTGAGATATTATATCAAATCATGGGGTTTCTTGGAACAAACACAAACATTCTTCAGAAGGCTGGAGAAACTCAGTCAGTCTGGTAGTGTTGCTGGAGAGAAAATGAGCCTGGTGTGACTCATTTTCAGACGAAGAGTCTTTTTTTTTTCATTCATTCACTGGATGAGGGCATCGCTGGCGAGGCAGCATTTATTGCCCATTCCTAATTGGCCAGAGGGCAGTTGAGAGTCAACCAAATTGCTGTGGGTCTGGAGTCACACGTCGACAAGACCAGGTAAGGATGGCAGTTTCCTTCCCTAAAAAACATTAGTGAACCAGATAGGTTTATATGACAATTGACTCATGGTCATCATTAAACGATTAATTCCAGATATTTATTGAATTCAAATTCCACCATCTGCTGGAGCAGAATTTGAGATCAGACCCCCAGAATGTTATCTGGATCAACACACCCAGTGATAATACCGCTAGGCCATCACTTCCCCAATCTCCTATTCCGGGGGGACCTCAGTGCAAAATGGCAAAAGGTACTTTCTTTTTTAGGATGAAATAAAAGAAAAATTAGTAGGAGTGACTTGTTGGCAAGATAATTGTTCCCATCACCCTCCATCTCACAGTCCACCTCAACTATGTGGTGTGATTCTCATCTGCTTCTCAACTTTACCAAACCAGAATTTCTCTGAAAGCTTTCTATTTGCAGACCTGGCCCCAGACTCCTTACCACAGCTCCTTGCTGCGTCTCCCATCTCAGACTGAGGCTATCCTACATTTCCTGCTGATGGATTGGTAGTAAGGTTGCAGCAGGGCATTCAGGAGAAAAGGGCCTTTGGCTGGAGGAACGATTCCTTTGCAACGTCTCACACTTTTTACTTACCTGTATATGAAACTCCAGCATCAAATTAAAGTATGAATCAGACATCAGGAGGTATGGAAAGCTCTGGTGGGCCATAGATTGGGAACTGCCATGTAGCAGATTGTGCAAACTGGCTCGCTGGTCGGATTTTCAGCATTTCAGGCTCAAGACGCCTCAGTGAAGCAATGTGGTGGTGAGATATCCCAAAGAGTGCCTGTGGTTTAATGAGACAACATTCATAGAAAAGAATTTCTGAGGAGCTTGTCAAAAATATGTCTACATAAGCCAGACAGGATAACCACACATTTCAAAATAAACCAGAGAAAACCTATAGTTCAGTGTTTCCGTACCACACACACGCTGGAATTCTAGAGTGTGTTGCATTGTTCCCAAATATATTTTGTGTAATGGTGGTACCTTTCGACAGAACTCTCTCCATGATATGGTTACACATAAGGTGTGAAATGGTGTCAGAATACAAGCATTTGTTTGTTATTTCAACTTAGACACACACTTTTCCACCTTCATTTCAAAAAGAAAAATTGGATTGTGGAATTCAATACAGTTGCATTTCTTAATCTTATGACAAAATGCAATTTCAACAGCCTGTGTTTATTGTTGCAGTTCCTTTGAGATTGGCTAGTGTATGACAGTGTCAGTCACTTAATATATTCGATGCATGAGGTTATGAGACAGATGTTTGCTTCTGATCTTGATTTTTCAGTTTCTACAGCACACTTTGGAACCTCAATTAAGTCTCAAGACAATGTCAAACCTATTTGGCAGGATGAAGGTCACATTGTTCAAGAACTAAACATAGTAAAATGTGGAGTCAACGTTTGTGTTAGTTTCAATTACCTGAAGTACTTGGTGAAATAACTCCATAGAGTGCTCAGTTGACTTCATTACAATTGAGATAAGAATTTTATAGATATATATTGTGCACAATTGACTCGGACTTTTAACCTTCCTCCCCTCCAAGGAGACCTGGTTCTGCTGAGATAGAACATGTCCTTACTGACAGACTAGGGACAGGATAGATGGATGAGCTTGTTCTTTCCAATCTAATGTTTCCTAAAGTTTAGAATCCTTGATTGTTTGTGAGTGTCCTTAAACTCTGAAGAATTTCAAAGTATAAAGTACTTCTAAGGCTCCAATAGCCCAGCAAGAGAACCTGAAGTGGAAAAAATTGAGGGGTTAAAAATGTAAGTGTCTACCGCAAAACTCCACGTGGACTTACAAAAGTACTTGAATTTTCTAGGACTAGCAGGGGAAATTTCTCAGAGGCTTACTGTAGAATTAGGAAAGATATAATTACCAAGCATCGAATAAAATAGAACTAACTGCCACACTTTCTGGAAACTCGCACCATTCCACTTGTAGACCATAACGGTGAAATTTTGATTTTAATTGATCTCTCATGACTTGCAACCAATGTGTAAAGAAACTATTAATTTTTCAACGATCTTGCCAGAAGACTGTTGATGATAATAGCTCCCTTGCTAATAGAAAAATCTGTTCCTAGAGAGTCAATAATTTTTAAATGGGGCCTGAATTCACATGTCTCTGGGGTGCAGCTCTTTGCAACTGTTTTCATCAATTAATTCAGAATTGTTCTCTAATCCTGACAGTATAAAGGTGCATTGCAATAGTAATGTTTGAGAAGAGCAGTTTTCCAATTTAGCATATTGGGGCATCTTTGGTGGCATTAGAAGACTGAAATAAGACTTGGTGAATCTTATGGTTTTATTTCGGTTATGTGTCAGTTTTGACAAAGTTTTTGGAGGGTTTCTCTCCTCTAGACCAAGTGAATCTTCTACTGCATCTTAAATAGATCTGTAGGAACATAGGAACAGGATCAGGCCATTCAGCCCCTCAAGCCTGTTCTACCATTCAATGTTATCATGGCTTTCCAGAGGCCTAACTCCATCTCACTGCCTTTGGCCCCTATCCCTTACTACCTTTGCTTGACAAAAAATTATCACTCTCAGACGTAAAATTAACAATTGATCTCAGATTCACTGCCATTTGTGGAAGAGAGTTCCAACCATCTCCAACCCTTTGTGTGTTGAAGCGCTTCCTAATATCTCTCCTCAACAATTTGACCCAAATTCTCAGATTATTCCCGTATCTTATCAAGCTCACCTCATTAACTGTTTACTTCACCCCTATAGTATCTGCCTCTCACCTGATTTGAGCACAAACTTACCATCACTATTACCAGAAGGCCTCACTACTCACTGAATATTGATTGAAAGGCCAGCATCCCTGGCACTAATACCATGCTTTAAAAGGCTGCTGTCCACTAGGATAGACACTGGCATTCCAAAGCCGCCCTGCTTGTTGAAGGAAGATCTTTTCAAAAGTGTTTGTGAAGAGGTCAATGATGCTGTAATTGTCTGATAAGGTCCTGGAGAATGGAGTGGTCCAGAGGTGGGCTTATGTCACCTCCTGAAGGATCAGTAGAGGAAGTCACATCAGCACACCCTGGCAGACTGGGTCTCAACTTCAGAGGTTAAAAAGGTCCAAGGCTATGGAGGAAGCATTAGAAAGGCCCCCGAGTTCCATTCCAACACCACCACCCCGCCCCCCCCGCCCCCACCACCAGTCTGAATACTGTTGCCTCGGTGGGAAGGTGTGGAGCTGGATGAACACAGCAGGCCAAGCAGTATCAGAGGAGCAGAAAAGCTGACTTTGGGAATGTCAGGTTTAGAGAGCTTGGGAACATATGCTGATGGGTACCTCACTGTGACAGCTCCACCACTGACTGAAGAAGATATGGCCCAAGCTGCTAGTGTTTGGGGGCTGCTGGGGAATAGACACCTACTCAGGGGAGGTGATTGTCTAGTGGTATTATTACTCCACTGTTAATCCAGACACTGAGAGTATATTTGGGACCTGGGTTTGAAACTTGGTATGATGGTGAAATTTGAATTCAATAACAATCTGGAATTAAGAATCTAATGATGACCGTGAATCCATTGTCGATTGTCAGGACAAAAAAATCATCTCATTCACTAATGACCTTTAGGGAAGAAAACTGCCATCCTTACCTAGTCTGGCCTACATGTGGCTCCAGACCCACAGCAATGTGGTTGACTCTTATCTGCCCTTTGGGCAATTAGGGAGGGGCAGTAATCAGCGATGCCCTCATCCCATGAATGGATAAAAGAATGAACAAAGGTTCCCTAGACAACAGAGGACAGTGCAGCGTAGGCAGTTAGGGACTTTATGCACATACACAAGAAAGACAGGAACAGCAAGTAGCTGTTAGGGGGAGAGGGGGAGGCGGACCGAAGATGGAGAGAAAAGAAGATAGGTGGAGAGAGTATAGGTGGGGAGGTAGGGAGGGGATAGGTCAGTCCAGGGAAGACGGACAGGTCAAGGAGGTGGGATGAGGTTAGTAGGTAGATGGAGGTGCGGCTTGGGGTGGGAGGAAGGGATGGGTGAGAGGAAGAACAGGTTAGGGAGGCGGAGACAGGTTGGACTGGTTTTGGGATGCAGTGGGTGGAGGGGAAGAGCTGGGCTGGTTGTGTGGTGCAGTGGGGGGAGGGGATGAACTGGGCTGGTTTAGGGATGCAGTTGGGGAAGGGGAGATTTTGCAACTGGTGAAGTCCACATTGATACCATTAGGCTGCAGGATTCCCAGGCGGAATATGAGTTGCTGTTCCTGCAACCTTCGGGTGGCATCATTGTGGCACTGCAGGAGGCCCATGATGGACATGTCATCTAAAGAATGGGAGGGGGAATGGAAATGGTTTGCGACTGGGAGGTGCAGTAGTTTGTTGCGAACTGAGCGGAGGTGTTCTGCAAAGCGGTCTCCAAGCCTCCGCTTGGTTTCCCCAATGTAGAGGAAGCCACACCGGGTGCAGTGGATGCAGTATGCCACATTGGCAGATGTGCAGGTGAACCTCTGCTTAATGTGGAATGTCATCTTGGGGCCTGGGATAGGGGTGAGGGGGGAGGTGTGGGGGCAAGTGTAGCATTTCCTGTGGTTGCAGGGAAAGGTGCCGGGTGTGGTGGGGTTGGAGGGCAGTGTGGAGTGAACAAGGGAGTCACGGAGAGAGTGGTCTCTCCGGAAAGCAGACAGGGGTGGGGATGGAAAAATGTCTTGGGTGGTGGGGTCGGATTGTAGATGGCAGAAGTGTCGGAGGATGATGCGTTGTATCCAGAGGTTGGTGGGGTGGTGTGTGAGAACGAGGGGGATCCTCTTTGGGCGGTTGTGGCGGGGGCGGGTTGTGAGGGACGTGTTGCGGGAAATACGGGAGACGCGGTCGAGGGCGTTCTCGATCACTGTTGGGGGAAAGTTGCGGTCCTTGAAGAATTTGGACATCTGGGATGTGCGGGAGTGGAATGTCTTGTCGTGGGAGCAGATGCGGCGGAGGCGGAGGAATTGGGAATAGGGGATGGAATTTTTGCAGGAGGGTGGGTGGGAGGAGGTGTATTCTAGGTAGCTGTGGGAGTCGGTGGGCTTGAAATGGACATGAGTTACAAGCTGGTTGCCTGAGATGGAGACTGAGAGGTCCAGGAAGGTGAGGGATGTGTTGGAGATGGGACTGAGAGGTC
Source organism: Stegostoma tigrinum (assembly GCF_030684315.1). Classification (NCBI taxonomy): domain Eukaryota; kingdom Metazoa; phylum Chordata; class Chondrichthyes; order Orectolobiformes; family Stegostomatidae; genus Stegostoma; species Stegostoma tigrinum. Next base: position 18,225,762 of record NC_081375.1, read on the forward strand.
CAAGGGAACCAAGGTGTCTCAGGCATGCAATCACCTGACTACTGCCACAGAGTGAGCTCCTTCAGTGCACTATTGGTGATTGTGTCTTCTGTTGCTTAAGCTCTAATTCCCTCCCACATTTCTTTGCTTCTCATTCTTTCAGATGTTTCTCAAAATCAATCTCTTTGAGCATGTTTTTTGGTCATCTATCACTATTGTGGCTCATGGCCAAATTTTGTTGCCTAATCAATTGCTTTGGGATGTTTGTACTGTGCTAAAGGCATTATGTAAACAACAACTTATATTTGCATTGTGCCTCTAAAATAATGAGAAGTCCCAAAAGATTTCACAGGAACATTTGTAAAAAAATGTATGACACTGAGCCTGATGAAGAAATATTAGTTCAGACGTATAAAACCTGGGTCAACTAAGGAGTGTCTTGAAAATGGAAAATAAGATTGAGAAGCAGAGACATCTGGGGTCAATGATGTTAGCTTTTGTTGGTCCTCACCTTCAGTGCAGTCACATTTAAACTTATTCCAAACATGATTATTTTCAATATTTCCATTGTTGCCCAAAAATATACAATAATGGTAGAGTTTCCAATTTGAGCATGATAAGACTTTGGTCGTAGACTGCTGTCCAATCGTGTTAGTTTTCCATAGTGGAATTATGATTTAAATGTCTGTTTAAATGTCAGTTATATAATCTCCAAGAACTAAAACAAGCGTGTTGTTTTTCAATACGTACTTTTATTAAGCAACAAAAGATACCTCTTGGCATATTAAGAGTTGGCAATATAGTAAAATATAAGCAGATTTATCACAAAACTATTGTCATTTTGAGTGAGATTGTCTGGTCTGTCACGATGGCTGACAACAGCTTTTAAAACTATCCAAACATTCATTCTATTTGTTTAATTCATTCATAATCTTAATAGATTAAGTAACTTTAAGTGGTAAATAGATAAGTAGCATGATTTGAAGGCCCTCCTCAAAGAACTGCAATGGTTGTAATAGGCAAAACATTGCCATGGTGATTAATTCAATCTGGTGAATGGCTAATTTTGTGAATGAGCCCAACAGTTTTTTTGGGTAATCCAAAACAAAGATCACTAAAACGCAATTTGGACTGAACATAATTTGTACTTGAAATTCCTCAATCACACTCATGTTTAGCTGATCTCTGTCTAATTGCTCACTCGTGCACACAGTCTCTATTTTGCATTGCTTCGTATGATAGATGTTCAAAATTATAGGGGGCAAATACACTCTTTATACAAAATTAATCTTCTTGTGTGCACCTGACAGATCAAGGCTGCCAAGCCATTTCCAGCATCTGACAATGATGCACTGAACTAAATTATTGGAGTAATTCACTCAACTTCAAAATTTTGTAGAGTTTTACATGGAATTAATGAATGCTCCTGCAGTATTGCAATTGTTGAATGAATCATACCACTAAACTCTAAATTTGATCGATTGTTGCTCTCAAGTTATTAGTCTATTGCTGGTTTGTATCTTTTTTGCCTCGACTCTGTTGCACAGCTTGAATATGTTCAATTAATTGATCACATCTGGATGCTTTTTTGACCTATTTGGGCTCAAAGCTCATCAATGCTTTAATTGTCACAAATGTTTTGCGGCTTAGGCTTACTCTCCCAGATTGAGCAGATCCTTGATTTTCATTGTCACACTTCTGACAGCCATGTTCTTAGCTGCTAAATCTCTAAATTCTGAAATCCCTACATTAAACTTCCCTGCCTATCTACTTCTCCACTTTCATGACACTCTTTGTAAGCTACCTCTTTAGCCAAACTTTTGTTTATCCGTCCTAATATCTTTCTTTGTGACCCAGTGTTGAACTGTTTGATGACATTCCTGTGAAGTGCTTGGGAACGTTTTACCATGTTAAAGGTGCTATATGTAACAACACAGGCTGTTGTTAATTGGCTCTGTAATCACCACTCAACTGTAGTCTATAGTTTTGACTATCAAAGTTACTTCTTTCTCTCAAACTACCAGTAGATGTAATCATATGCTTCAAGCTGTCAAATCACACGATTTTAACACTCCTAGAACTTTAAATTTGAAACTTCGTATAGTCTAAGATTGTTTATTTGTATTGCATATCATGTTGTACCTCCTTGATATAGCTCTGTATGGTGCTCCCTCTGAGTGAGCAAGACAATAAAACTGATCGAATTAGACCCTTTCTATGAAAATCTATCTGCTTTTAAAGTGTGAATAGTTGTGAGTAAATGTACAAATGCAGAAACAAGACTACAATAAAGTATAAGAGAAATAGGTTGGTTGCAAATGCATTTTGCAGCCTATGACTTGTTGAACTTTAGAAATGTTGCATTTGCTGTACAGCAACTTAAATTCACTAATGGACAAACAGCAGGGCTCCAAAAAAGCTCAGCACCATTTACCCTTGCTCTCATCCTTCATTTGTCCACCATCCTACTCTCCATCTCCCTCAACTACATTTTTAAAGAGAAGAGAGGCTTCACATCTGTTCATACATTCCTTAGATATCCCTGTGAACATCTTTATGTCTCCTATAATGTACAGGAGGCATTTGAGAGCACAAGGGTAGATTTAAAGAAGTAGGAATTTTAACACATCTCATTGTTAAACAATCTCTTGGCACATCCCATATGACACAACAAATCTTGTGCTTTATTAAAGTTTTTTTTTGGTTATATACCCTATAGGATTTTACAGTGGGAGGTGGAGGATATAAAATAAAATTATAAATGTTAAGAAATGAAAATAAAACTAAGAAAACATTCAAATAATAAAACTACAGACCTACGCAGCCTAATAACAGAGTAAATTAATCACTGCAGCAAAAGCAGAGAAATGGCACGTTATAATTTAAAAATAGGCCACAGGTGATTTAGACATCCAACAGTAATGAAAATAAAAAGGGTATAAATTGTTAAAGTCTGCCCAGTTGTTATTATAGAGAAATATGTTTGAAATTTTCCTCTTAAATTTAAGGACCCTCATGCTTAGTCACTTAGGTTTAGCTACAGGAGGTCTAAATAACTACGTCAATGAGAAACTATACTTTTACAGCTGTTTAAATTTGTGTAAGCCCTGAGTGACTAGCATATATCATTCTAATTTCATTCTGGACAAATGATAAATTGGTGGATTGTTAAAAAACAGCAAAGAGGACCAACTGACTGAAGCAGCTAATCCTTCAAGTTCCTAATTTTATTTGCACCTTGGAACATAATTATGTAGTAAGTCCAATGATGTGTAAGAATAAAGAAGCATTCTAATTAGCTGTGACCCGCTATGAGAACCCACAAAGCTCATGGGGTCACACAAGCCTCAGAGGCTTTTATTGTTGAGCATTAGAAGTACACCAGACATTGACTCAGCAGGAAAATGCTGTACAGTCAACACTGCCTCCACCTCTTCACATCTGTCTCCATGATCACTCAGTGTTGATCTATACTATTTACATCATATTCTGAGCAATGTACTTTCTAACTGTAATGGGCAGTAATGTGCTTTAAGCTAAAGCCAGTTGGATATTATTATAATTACTATTGAGGATTTACCACAAGAACAAAAGATAAATATAAACATTTTACCTAAAGATAAACTTAATTATCCAGAGACATAATGAGAGTGAGACTTGTTCATTCTGGTGAGATAATTTCATTTGAACCATGCATAAATATTGAATATTGCTCAACATTTATAGCACTATGGAGCTTGGGATGTGGTTTGTTTTTAGGAAAAATCTTTTCGGATGTTCTGCCAATTATGCATTGTGATTCTTCAGGGATTGTAAGTATGACAACCAGATGGATTGTCATGTAATGTGCTTATTCAAAATTTGCATTTAAGTCAATTATAAATACTCTTATCATTCTTACCCATCATTTCTTTCAATACTGCTGTCCAACTTTACATTTAGATCTTTTAAAGGAAAACATTGTTCTTGATGGTGCTTCCTGATCAGCTTTGTGAACAATATGGTGAAAATTTGTCCACGTTTTACATAAGTTTAGCACTGTATCAAGTGTTCAAAAATAAGCAAAACCAGCACCAATTGAGCTTTGATTTAAAGACGAGACATAAGAGTTACAATTTGGTGTGTATCACATTTTTAATGTATTTTCCAAGGCTATTAACACATCTTTAATCATTATGCAATTCCCAATTTGCACAGGAAACAGTGGTGTTTGGGAAGGAACATTCGGGCAAATTGACCATCTAACTCTGCTACCGTCCAAGAAGCAAAGCTTAAGTCATCATTTTAATTCTAGCCTTTCAAACAAAAGCCCATGCACCTGTCTGCATCAGACAAGAGCCTCATTAATCAATACAAATCAGGGTCCTAACTAATACATAGAATTGGTGGTCTTCAATCTAAGACATGATGGTTAAGAGCAAAAAGTACCCACAAAGTCAAGTTTAAGTTATTTTTACAGTACCCATGAGGGGCAGGAGATTAAAGTAGCCTTAATATCTCCCCATAATGTTTAACATATTTACACACTGCTATGATGCCTAACATAACAAAGAGGATAAGGAATTTGCAATCCGTTCCATTAGTTTACACACAGGGATCCAAAAATATAATTTACAGCAATAATTAGTTCAAGTCTCTTTGTGTGTCCAAACACATCATTCAAGAGAAGACATTGTGGTACTTAATAACATTGCATGAAGAAAGTTATTTGTACCAGTCGCTACACAGACAGAAAAAGCAGTTCCAATTCCAATTCATATGAAGCCTTGTTACTCTTTGCTGGTTTTACCGGAAGGCCGAGTGATTAATAGCAAGAATGGCTGCAAATTCCAGTGATGCTTGTTCTAGTCTGTCTATAATGTGGAAAGGATTTCCCAAAACATCGGTGCAGTTTATCAACTGGGAAATGTTGTTTTTACAATAATTATTGGACGGTACAGTGCAATCACATTAGGATAGAGCACCCCCTGATTCCCTATGTCTTTATGTCTGGCTTCACTTAATCCACTCATGGGGAAAACATGTTGAGAATAGATGATCCTAACTGCTTACTGGGTTCCATGGCAGATTAAGTTGTGATAATGCTTCATAACTGTGGGTGTATTGCCAGGTTCGTACGCTCGGCTGTCCCATGAGTGTGATCATGCTGGAGAGATAGTGTAGCCTCCAAATCCTTCCCAGGGGCCTTGCTTTCTGTCACAGCCAGGTGTTCAACATTTATCAAGCCTCAGTTGCACCACCTCTCACATCTGTAATGCAGTACAGCTGGAGCAGAATCTCAATCATCTTTGATGCACGGTAAATGCCTCCTTTTTTTCTCTCAATTATTTCCTCTGGAACTTTGGAGTGTGTTGATATGTGTATTCCCCCTAAGATGGCAAATATATAAATGTCAAAACTTCTCAATCAAAATTATGTATTAGGCATATGGCTGCAACCTCATCTGAAACCCATTGCAGTTAGAAAATATTTAAGGAGATAAAATATACATTCATAACAAATGATGGATACCTAGGAGAACTGACAAAGCATTCTTATTAATAGCCTATAAATCACTAAGTAACAGCTATTTTATGAGTTATGATGTTTCTGAATGGTTTTATTCAATCTTGAGACCTTTTTCTGGTATCTAACTGCTTCAGTGATGCTAAAACAGTGTGTATATATACTCTAAATAATCTATCTGAGATAACATCTGGAAATGGTGTTGGTCTAATGGCTACAAGTGTAACACAGTATATTTAAGTCGCAATGAAACATGCTGCCACTACAGAACAAAAGTAACATGTGGAAAGTTTAAAGTGATGTAATAAACCATAACAGCAAAATTCAAAATTTTGATTTTTGGATGTTTCAAAATGTAATCAAATTAGCCTTGCTCCATGAGATCGACCGTAAAAAAATTCTCCAGCTATTGATATTGAAATAATTGCTAAAATATTCAATAGTACATTCCCTACTTATTGAACAGTCATAGATCAATATAATCCCAGGAACCCCAGCACACAAAATGTGTGGCCATTTGACCCATTTTACACAAAGTTATCCTTACATCCATTTTCCCCATGACCTATAGTAGTTTATATTTTCAAATATTTCTCTAATTTCAGATTAAATGTAATTTGTTGTGCCACTTTCTTGAGATCAATAGAACCACAGTGATTTGTAGCTCAGAAGAAGATCATTTGAAATATCATTATCTGTGCCATCTCCTTCCTGAAACAATCTAAAACGAATCTTACAATCTGACCATGTCTTGTAATTCTGTGATTTTCTCAGCTTCAAATGTCCATCTGCTTTCCCTCTTAAAACATTGCACTGGTCTGTCTTAAATATTCCTTATGGAAAAGCATTCCCATTCCAACAATTTCTCCCGGAAGAAATTTCTCTTAAACTCTTTCCTGACTTGACTGCTAGTTTTAAATTGATGGCTCCTCTTCACTGACTTGCAGCCATTGGAAATATCGGGCTTTTAAATGTAAATAGATCTATTGGTACATGTGAGTAGAACAGAGAATGATGCCTGAATGATGATGCCCAAAGTGAACCTGGAAATGATGTCTCCAGAGATAGCAGGAACTGCAGATGCTGGAGAATGTGAGATAACATGGTGTAGAGCTGGATTGATCACAGCAGGCCAAGCAGCATCAGAGGAGCAGAAAGGTCCGAAACATCAGCCTTCCTGTTCTTCTGATGCTGCTTGCCCTACTGTGTTCATTCAGCTCTACAGTCTAGCTTCAGTTCAAATGAGCCAGGGTTGTTGACACTAATAGACACATGTCAGTAAAAGAGGAAACATAATGTTCCTGCTGAGATGTCAGCAGTCTCTGGTGATGATGTTTGGAATAGAATTGAGCTGTGGGCTTGGTACTGGCCCATTGTTGTGGTGTTGACTGGAAAGCCTGGTGAGTGGTGACGGGGCTAGATGAGAAGTTATGGTGGTGACTGGAGAGCGTGGAGTGGAAATGGAGAATGTGGTGCATGAGTTGATCAGGCCAGGCATGGGGGTGTGTTTGGGGAGATGGTGATTGTAGTGATCTTGTGAAGTTCCTAGAGACGTTTTCATACTTTAAAAGTGCTAATTAAATGCTGTTTGTTATTGCTAGGTGTGCTTAGTTTGATTTTCCTCAGTGTAGCCCCTTATTTGCAGGCACATTGGGCAATTTTCCACTTTTAAAATCCAAGTGGAGGGAAGGTAATGCAGGCCCACACCCAGAGATGGTAGCTTTATCCTGAATTGCTTCTGCCAAAGGCTTCTGATGCATATGTTGAATGTTAACAGCTACTGTTACGTTCCACCATTATAATTACTATATGATGTTTGATAGCTCTGCAGTTGTTAGTGATCATAGATCTCTATATTTGGCATAATACCGATTATTGTTGCTTCTCTGTTAACTTAATGTTTCTCAACTGGGTTTTGGGAGTGGGTTAAATCCATCATAGGTATCACATGAGCTGATGTCTAGAATAAGTTAATGGTGGTCAAAGTTGTGATCCAAGTTAAAAATTACAATTTAAATAGAACTGTTTTAAACTCAATGACTAATGTTTGAATTCATATCTCCATCTGGAGTCTTGCCTGTTACTTCCATTTAAGATATCAGCCTCTATGACTTGAATTACAATAATTGTTGAGACACTGCATTATTTGGGAAGCCTTTTGGTTAGTAATTGGTATAAAGAAAGAGAATAAATAATCAACATTAATCTTGGTGAACATGAAAAAAAGTCAATAAAATTGTAATGAAATCCTTGATTTTTCAGTTCATGGCAGAGCATGGATCTTTGATGAGAAATGTCATAGTAATCATTCCAACAATAAGTCAGTGTTGATTGATTCCAGCATAGAGCATCGGTATGGTCTTCAGGACAAAATGCATGTGTTCTGTGTCCCAATTGATTGATTATCTTTATGAATACATTGTCACTACTGGGTTGACTGAGATTGGAGAGAAACTCCAGCCACTTACATCTTACTCTTCCATCACATGTTTAGGTGGTATAGGACATACGTTGCCTTTGGCTGATACAGGAAACCATTGGTTGATATGGGAGTTAAATGTATTTCTCTATGACCCAGCAGACTCTGGGAAATGTAGAAAACAATCAGGTCAATCAACAATGATGTCTGACTGACTTGATCTCATAGCTCAATGATTGTAAAATAACCATGACCCGTTGAGTGCACAAACATCGACAGAAAGTATAAAATCAATTTCTTAGTTAGGAGTTATAATTTTATATAAAAGCCTAAACATTCTTAGTGAAGAAATCCAACCATATATCACAGTTTTAATGGAAAGATTACTTTGCACAGTTCTGCTGGATAATTTAAATGCTAACCAATTATGTTTTTTAAAAAGACTGCCTTATTTAGCTATTCTGCAATTTTGCTCCTTTTATTCAAACTACAGTTTTATTCAAATGCTCAGATATGTTTGCTGACAATGAGTGGAATTCACTGTACTGCTCTAGTAATTATGGCAATGATGAAAAACGTGGCATGATTATGTTGATTTTAATCATGTAGATTTTTTTACTGTTATTGGGGGGTATGTTTGGTGTGATTTTTAGTTTAAATCCATTAACACAGTTGCAGAACTGCACCAAAGGATCAGTTCAGTAACTTCTTTAAACAAAAAGCAACTTAATCTAATCTGTCATTTTAGATTAATGTTTTTAGTTCTGTGAAGAATCAAATAGGAAGAATATAATTTGAATTCTGAACTACTGTGTCTAAAGAGAAACCTGTCTCTTTAAATCTCCATGAAATCAAGAAGTTAAACTAGAATTTTGAGCACTGTGAGACATATTAAGTGCACTTTTCACTTTAAAGTATAAGCCATTTATTACACCAGCCAAAGGCAAGTTTGTTTGAACAATTGTGGCCTGAAACAGGTTTCATCATAAAACACTCTTCCAATGATATATATATTGCCACCAAATGCTTCCTTGATTGCTTGCTTAAAGAACATAAAACAAACCAAGAGCAGTAACCCAGGCTTTTGTCTGTGGGGAAATATCTCAATGATTTCCTGAGCGTAATAGGCTTTTGTTGGAAAAACTTTCGTCCACATCTTTAATTATTTCCTTATGAAAACAAGGCTGCAGATCTAGTACAGCATAGGAAACAACAGAGGAAGAGCAATGTTTTCTGAAGCTCTTGCACCATGTGGCTATAGCTTGCCTTTGTCTAGCAGGCTTCCTTTGTTCTTGCAAAAGTTTCCGTTTTTTTAATCAGTTTGGCCAAAAGAGCAGTCGCCAATCCAAACCAAATGAACCTTTAACACCTCTCATTACCCACTGTTATTCAATGTGTCACTAGCCTAATGAACAGCTGCTCATATGCAAAGCTATCATATCCTACATTCTCTTGGAGGTCAAGAAGTATTATTGCAATACAATACCGTACCATGTTTCTCTTTTGAAACTTACTGAATATGAACTGCAGCGATCACACAGCCCTCTGCCGCATAACACTAAGCTGTCAAGCCAGGTCTCAAAAAAATATTAATCCAAGTTTCATATACATACCAAAGCTAGGTTATAAAGCCTGAAATGGACTCTGCTTTCATATGATCTACTGACGTCAATACTCTGACAAGTCAGCTAGAATAGTTGTTATTGTCTACGTATATTGAATGAAGTTATGACTTGCAAATGTTCCAATTTGAAATGTTGTCCATGTTGTGATGAAAGCTTCCATTATTAATTTTTCTCTGGGACCATGTCAAAAGTACTGTAAAAGTTGGTTAATAGGAGTTCTGGAGATGTACTAGGACCTGCTACTTTCAAAGAGATTGTTGAAAGGACACTGTGGGACATCTGCTGGAAGTCACATATCTTCAGCAGGCTGTTTGGATTTAATGCAAGTGACATATCTAAGACGGCCAGGAGTATAACAGTTTTAGACTGTTTGGAAGGTTGAGAAGAACCAACCGCCAATCCATCAATCCCACTTCCCCTGGTTCAGCCATTGCCAAATCCTGAGAATCCTTCTTGCGAATCCCACATGAGAACTAGAAATAAAAAAGCTATTCTCCATGAGGAACTTCCTTTTGACATCTTGAACAAGCTATACTCTAGAGTAGAGTGGTGTAGGATAATATCCGGTGTGGTCTAGATATTAAAGGATTCCAGACTAAAGGCAATCTGGAACATTTCAGAACTATTTTATCCATTAACTATTCTCAATTATTTTTGGCCAAATTTTTTTTTGCCAAAGTTAACATCTGCAAAGAAAGCTTTTTTTTGACTTGTGTGCATGTGTATCTTTACTTGGAAAGATAAATATTTATGCTTTCATACTTTCAAAGTGCATTAGTCAACTTTTTATTTGTTGTTTAAGTCTTGTTATCATGATAAATCAATAATTTTGCTTATTAATGAAATCTGATGGATGTTGAATCTAATAAAAAATGTTTAATTGCCAAATCAGTCACTGGTTAAACCATCTGAATTTGTGTTGTGACCAGTGGAATGGGGTAATTTTAAAAGAGACATTGCATTCCTCCAATATTGATTACAACAATATTTAGTGAAGATAAAAATGTGGACTACTGTATAGGCTCATCCGAATGACTGAGGAAAACTTCACCTTCATTGTATTTTATTCCATCAAAACTCATTGCTACTGTGGCACATTGGTTAGCACTGCTGCTTCAAAGTGCCAGGGACCTGGGTTCAATTTCAGTCTTGGGTGTCTGTTTGTGTGAAGTTTGCACTTTCTCCCTGTGTATTCATCATCATAAAACTCCTACAAGGCCTTTGGCCCAACAAGTCCTTATTGACCCTCAGAGCATCCCACCCAGACCCATCTCGCATCCCTTTCCCTGCAATCCACACATTCCTGAACACTATGGACAACTTAGCATGGCCAGTTCACCTAAACTGCACATCTTTGGACTGTGGGAGAAAACCAGAGCACCCAGAGGGAACACACACAGACACAGGGAGAATGTGCAAACTCTACGCAGACTGTTGACCAAGGGTAGAATCAAACCCAGATTGCTGGTGTTGTGAGGCAGCAGTGCTAACCACCATGCCACCCCCTTTTTCATTGCAATGTGACCACTTTCCTTAATCCTGTACAGCAGCAGTATTCAAATGGGTCTGGATGGGTTTCCCCAAGGATCTCCAGTTTCTTCCCACGGTCTAAAGAAGGACAGGTTAAATAGATTGTCCATGCTAATTGCTCATAGTGTTCTGGGATGTGTAGATTAGGTGGATTAGCCATGGTAAATACAGAGTGAGGTTAGGGGAGAATCAGCCTGGGTGGGATGATCTTTAGAAGGTCAGTGTGGACTTGTTGGGCTGAATAGCCTGTTTCTTCACTGTAGGGATTCCATGATGGTGCTGTACTCTAGTGAGTGTAAGTCGTACCTGAATAGATGTCATGAAAGAGATAGAGATCAAATTGAATTTCCTATGATAAATTCTGTATGTGTTGAGTGTATTTTATGAGTGCCACCTTTTTGCCCTTCTGATGCTTCTTAAATTTTCATTGTTATTTTCTTATCCATTTTTAATTGGCTGTGGTCAGGTCTTAGATTTTAAAGAATTTAATAGCTCTCCTCGACCAATCATCAATCCATTCTGACAAGCTAAAACTTTCCCAATTGTATTCTGAGGTCTGTGGTTGCAAATTCTAATGTCTGAGGCTTATAGGAAAATACTCCTGCTTTCCAGTTGGCAAGTTGTGCCATTCTTCAGGGTGTGTTATATTTTCCCTGTGATGGAATTGCATGTGAGGCACCAGTTGTCCTTTTATAATATTACTGTCAGTCGTTTTATTTTGATACTAAAGGCTGACAAGCATCATAGAGTTTTAAGATCATTGCAACCATACTAAAAATAGCATGTCTGAAATGGTCAGAGCAGTGGAGATTTATTGGCAAATTCTTTAATCACAAGGAGACATTGACTGCATACTTTACTAATGTCAGGCGTTTCTGCAAGTATTTAATTTTGTTCTACTCATGTTATCCTTTAATGACATGAAAGAAATTGGAAGAGGTCATGATTGACAAACTGGTGATTCATGCTCATGCTTTGAAGGTTCTGCTTCAAAAAACCTGACACAAAAGCTGGGCTTATACTCCAATGTGGTGTGCAGGGAGTTCTGTAGCCTTGGATGTGCCATCTTTCAGACGAGATATTAAATTGACTGTAACAGGTTCAATAATGGATTTTGAAGAGCAGTAGGGATATAATCCCCGGTGTCCTGGCCAATACTTGTCACTCAACCAAATACCACATCAGATTGTGATTTCTTATGGACTTTAGCGGCTGCATCTCTATTAGCAGTGAATAAACGTCAGCAATGCTGCCCTGATTATAAAATTATTTTGGAGCATTTTGAGATCATGAAAGCCATTATGTAAATACAAGTTATTTTCTTTCACCTTCAGTAGTTATTACTATCTGTAGAATTCTCAGCAAACAGGTGCCACAAGAAGAACTCTGGGTTACGTTTTTAAGAAATAAATAAGTTGCCTGTACTTTAAGGAAGCAACTACTTGACCTACCCCAATTGAATGCAATATTTGATTTCAATGAGAAATCATTGAGATGTCCATGACCCATTTAGTTGAGTCTAACATTTCATACAGTATTAATGATAATGAGATGTAGGACTAGCATTAACTATTAGGCTCTTAGTTGCAGTGGCAGAAGAAGAGAGAACAAGGTGGAGAGCTAGATGAACACAGCAGGCCAAACAGCATCAGAGTAGCGGGAAGGCTGACATTTCGGGCCTAGACCCTTCGTCATAAATAGGGGAGGGGAAGGGGATTCTGAAATAAGCAGGGAGAGAGGGAGAGGCGGATTGAAGATGGATAGAGGAGAAGATAGGTGGAGGGGACACAGACCGGTCAAAGAGGCGGGGATGGAACCTGTAAAGGTGAGTGTAAGTGGGGAGTTAGGGACGGGATAAGTCAGTCCAGGAAAGATGGACAGGTTAGGGAGGTGGGCCAAGCTGGACTGGTTTTTGGGATGCAGTTGGGGGAGGGGTGATTTTGAAGCTTGTGAAGTCCACATTGATACCATTGGGCTGTAGGGTTCCCAAGCAAAATATGAGGAGCTGTTCCTGCAACCTTCTGGTGGCATTGTTGTGGATGAGTTCAGCTGGGGGTAGCAGGGAATTGGTTCCCCCTTGGTCCAGGAACTCCCTACGTACGTTCGTGACACTACCCACAACCTCCACCTCCTCCAAAGCTTCCAATTCCCTGGTTCACAACACCTCATCTTTACTTTGGACAACCAGTCCCTATACACCTGCCTTCCCCATGCAGATGGCCTAAAGGCCCTCTGCTTCTTCCTGTCCCGCAGGCCCAACTGGTCCCCCTCCACTGACACCCTTATCCCGCTTACTTCTCTTTCAATTCCTCCCACTTCCTACAGACTAAGGGGGTGGCCATGGGTACCTGTATGGGCCCAAGCTATGCCTGCCTCTTTGTAGGTTACTTGGAACAGTCCCTCTTCCGCACCTACACTGGCCCTAAACCCCACCTCTTCCTCCATTACATTGATGACTGTAACGGCACCACCTCATGCTCCCATGAGGAGCTTGAACAGTTCATCCACTACACTAACACCTTCCACCCCAACCTTAAGTTCACCTGGACCATCTCTGATACCTCTCTCTCCTTCTTGGACCTCTCTGTCTCCATCTCTGGCATCTGCTTAGAAACTGATATCCATTTCCAGCCCACCGACTCCCACAGCCACCGAGACTACACACCTCGTCCCTCCCACCATCCTGCAAAAATGTCATCCCCTATTCCCAATTCCTTCACCTCAGCCGCAGCTGCTCCCAAGATGAAGCATTCCACGCCTGAACATCCCAGATGTCCTCATTTTTCAAAGACCACAAAATCCCCCCCTCAGTGGTTGACAACGCCATCGATTGTGTCTCCCATATTTCCCGCAACTCATCCCTCATATCCCTCCCCGCAATTGCAACCAAAACAGAATCCCCCATGTCCTCACGTACCTCACGTGCCTTATCTGCTTTTCGGAGGGACCACTCTCTCCATGACTCCTTTGTCCGCTCCACCCGGCACTTTTCCGTGCAACCGGCGGAAGTGCCACACCTGTCCCAACACCTTCCCCCTCACCCCCATCCGAGGCCCCAAGGAGACTTTCCACATCAAACAGATGTTCACCTGCACATCTGCTAATGTGGTATACTGTATCCGCTGTTCCCGATGTGGTGTCCTCTACATCGGGGAAACCAAGTGGAGGCTTAGGGACTGCTTTGCAGAACACCTATGCTCAGTTTGCACTAAACATCTCCACCTCCCAGTTGCAAATCATTTCAACTCCCCCTCCCATTCCTTAGACAACATGTCCATCCTGAGCCTCCTGCAGTGGCACACTGATGCCACCCGAAGATTGCAGGAACAGCACCTCATATTTGGCTTGGGAACTCTGCAGTCCAATGGTATCAATGTAGACTTCACAAGCTTCAAAATCTCCCTTTCCCCTACCACATCCCAAACCCAGCTCAGCTGGTCCCCGCCTCCCTAACCTGTCTTCCTCCTACCTATCCCCTCTTTCCACCTCAGGTTCCACCCCCATCTCCTACCTACTAACCTCATCCCGCCCGCTTGACCTGTCCATCCTCCCTGGACTGACCTATCCCCTCCCTAAATCTCCACTTACACTCACCTTTACTGGCTCTGTTCCCAACTCTTTGACCTGTCTGTATTCTCTCCACCTAACTTCTCCTCTATCCATCTTCTATCCACCTCCCACATTTGCGAAGAAGGACCTAGGCCCAAAACATCAGCCTACCTGCTCCTCTGATGCTGTTTGGCCTGTTGCGTTCACCCAGCTGTGCACCTTGTTATCCCAGATTCTCCAGCATCTGCCGTTCCTACTATCTCAGCGTCAGAAAAAGGTCTGTTCCTTTCTGAAGGCTGGCTCTTAAAACAAGTGGGTTAGCTGTAAGAAGGGAATGGGTGTGTGTGCTGGTCTGGCACTGTATCAGGTTGGCCTGACAAGGGTGGATCTTGGGTGAGGAAATCTTGGTAATTAGGGGGAGAAGAATAGGCTAACCAGAGTGGTACTGGTTAACATTAGTCTTGTATATTCCTGCTCCTCCTCCTTCAAATATCCAGTTTAAACTCAAAGTTTGCGGTCTTCTCTGGCTCACCTCTGATGGCTCCCTTCCAGAAAGGCCTTGGGGCCTGAGTGCATCAAAACACCCTGCTTCCATATCAGAGCAGGGCCTAGTGACTGAAATGGATAATAGCTTCAGCTGTCTGAGGACAGACCCTTTTCAGAATAATGTATACCACATTGGGAGTGAGAACAAAATGATGAGACTTTATCCCCCCTCAGGATGTTCAAACTCTGCATTCATCCTATGCCATCACAAAAATTATTTTGCAAAGGCATTCTGTTGAAAATGGCTAATTCTATAACTCATTCTCCAAATGATTCCACCTTATAATAGTGTTCACTTACTAGTGGTGGACTTCTTGATTTCAACTTGATTTTCTGAAGATTTATTAGAGAATGATCCGAATGGCTGTATGATAAAACATGATTGGATGCCGATATATAAAATATAGGCAGAAAAGATGGTAAATAGAGCTTTCCATCATTAAGTCAGTATTTTTTCCTAACTCAACTGCATATTGATAATACAAGTCATTATAATCACTGAGAGAGTACCAATTTTTGACCATAATGTTGTTCATTATCCACTTAAGTCGAAATGTGAAACACAATTAGGGCTATTACTAATTCACTTACAGAACTGCAGTGGGAATTATCAACAAATGTGTTAATGCATTCAGATGGTATCCCAATGTCACGTATGGTGATAAAAGCATTAGTTTATTTTTAAAAAGTATTGGGGCTTTGCTGACAAAGGAATCTCATTTGATTGCAGCAATGCATTTGTTCATAACCCCAAAGGGTTTCATTGTGAAAGCTAATTTATATTACAATACCACCAGGACAAGATCAAAGATTTCACTGATGCTTCTGGCTATAATTAAGGTATTAAGTTGACTAATATTTGAACAAATCTTCAAGCGTAAAACATGAGAAATGCCATCAGTCAAACAACACATGGGAGAGAAGGTCAGGCCATTGATTTACATGTAACCCTTCAAGTAGGATTGTTCTCACATGTCATAAAAATGGCTTCAAGTATATTTTCAACCAAGGATCTATGTCTCCTTTTATGCATCAATAAATATTTCTGTATGTTTCCATCACTTTCTAATCTCCTTTTATATTTTTTGGATTCATAGCTATTCTTTTTACCCCTTAGATATTTAAGAAAACACATTTTATGTATGAGAAATCAAGGAATTGTGGGAATCTCTTAAATTTCACACATTACAATAAAACTTACAGTTACATCTGTATTTTCATCAACACATATGAGCTGTTGCTAAAACTGATTTTTGTTATTTATATATCATTTTTAACCACACCTTCCATAACGGTCAATGCGGCCCAAGCACTATATAAACTGTAAATTTATGATCCTGGCACATCTATTGTATTGTAGTTTATCAACCTAATCTTTCTGTGCAGTTACACACAGACAGATGGTTCATCCACACAGTTGTTTCTCATACTTCTCATAGATTGCGCTGACAGTGTTTGCACAATGTCTGTTATTACAGGCAGTGGATGGGGCGGCTGACGTTCCTTGGGTGTCTCTGGGAAAACATTGCATGTCATTTTCTACTGACAATCAGCTGAGAAAGCTGGGCAATTCATCACAACCACTGTTTAGTCTACTTTCCTGTGACTTAGCTCTGTCTCTAAATTCACCAAGTATTGGGCAGGAGAACTATTACTGGAGATCACTTTTTTAAGAAACATCAGACTGTAATATTCTATTAGCAACTTAGTTCTGTAACTTCAGTGCTTTGGTACTGTACAGTAATTTAACTTCAATACTGCATCAAAACTGTATTTCATCTTCCAATGTTTCTTGTTCTAAGATTATCCTGATGAGGTGTACAGAGCAACTGATTGCTAATTAAGGAAAAAAAACATCTAAGTCAAAAGAATGCTGCTCCATCAATAAATGAGCTTGTAATGATCTTAAAGTCCATAGGTTGCAGTGAATTTTGACGTTTACAGGTCAGAATGCATAACAACCCTGTTTTCTACCACAATTGATTCAGCAGTAGATGGCAAATGCAGTGGAATCCTCCTTTCAAGGTCAGAAATTCTGGACGCGTACATCTGTGGCTGCTTAGGGCTCCTGTGAGATGCCATGTTTTTGTCTGTCTTTTATTTCAGGGTCCTCCTTTTCGACAATGCTACAATGGCAGTTCAAGCACCAAGTCCACGGAAGTCAATGAGAAATTTATTAGCAGGCCCTGGACAGAAACGTTCTCTAATGTTGATTCTCTTTGAGAAACTTGAGAGATTTTGGAAGGATAGGAACTACATAGACAGGCAGATAGATCAAGACAGATAAATAGAGAGAGAGAGAGATAAGTAGAGAGTTAAAAAGAAAGAGCTAGGTACAGAGAGATTGATAGAGAGGGAGAGTTAGATAGACGGACAAACTGACAGATACTGGTTCCGAAGACTGAGTACAGGAAGGAAAGGTTTCGACTGGATGTAAAATAATTGGAAGAAAAGCCAAAAAAATCAAAGAATTTTCAAACATACTTTGTGGTGTGGAATATGGTGCCTGAAAGTGTGATGGGAGCAAATGCAATCAGAACTTTCAAAAAACTATTAGGTATGTAATAGAATCACACAGACGTCAGGGCTATTGTGATGGAACAGGAGAGTGGGACTAAGCCCTTTCAACGGACTGGCCCATGCATGATGGGCCAAAGAGTCTTCTCCTGCATTATTCTATGACTCACCAAACTAATTTCATAAAGGATACCTGTCAAATTCAGGAGCTAACATATCCAAAGTAAGATTTTTTAAAGAAATCACATTTGCAGCTTGTCTAAATCACCATTACTTCAAATGACCAAAAATAGGAATGCAGGGAATGAAATACATCCAACTTCTTCAGCTAGTCCACTGTTCAATTTGATAACGATAAATCAGAACTCCATTGACCCACCTTCAATCCATATCTCTCAATGCATGCAACAAATAAAATCTGGTGATGTGGATTTGAAAGCTTTAATTGATTCAACAGCCACAGTATTTTGAAGGACAGCATGCCACTGACGATCCCTTTAAACGTGCTTAGAAGTGATGCCCTGCAGCCAAAGATTTCTCAGAATCGATGAATAATTATCAAAGCTGTTGAGTGAAGTCGATACAGAGGAGACAATTAAGATTCAAATATGGAACTAGTGAACTATGTGATATAACAAGTCATGTGGAAAGTGAGATTCTGAAGAGAAGCGATACTGAGCAGATATTGTATTAAAATGAAGAAAGTGTAGATAGTGTTGAATAACAAATAGACTGTGATCTTAAAAAAGACCAGAGACTATATCACCTTCTCATAAACCATATGGAAACATAGAAATGTAAAAAATAGGAGGATAGGTGGGCCATTCAGCCCTTCCAGCCTTCTCCACCATCCAACTGATCATGGCTGATCGTCCAACTCAGTACCCTGTTCCCGCGCTTACCCCATTCCCTTTGATTCCTTTAGCTCTACAAACTATATTTAACATCTTCCGGAAAGCTCTCTCCACCTTGAAAAGCCTTCTTGGAGTATCTAACCATTTCTGAGAATACCACTAAAATAACAGATTGTGGTAGTATGTGCGAGACCCAGCAGCAATACAGAGCAGGCAGAAGCTCTCTGAAAGAATAACCTGTGACTGAGAAGCAGCTGGCAGCAAAGGGGCCACGACAATGAAACTGTGCGAGAAGCAAGCTCCAATGAGGGAAAGCCGTGGAACAGACCACACCACGAATGGAATCTTTTCCAATACTTAAAATGCCCACAGCAAGCTGAGAAGTGGTCAAACTGACATGGATGATTCACTAGATACAGGAACGTTCAGGGTCAGTGCCAAAGCAAATAGAGAATCAGTCTGGATTCTAGTCAATGTAGTTGGCAGCATCATGGGCAAAGTTTTAACAGGGCAGGAGATAAATGATGAAACAGTCCCATATGACAAGGTTGTAGAAACTGTTGATGCATACTTCAGTGTTCAGCAAACTATAATCACACGACAAACATAATAAATGGAAGTTATTGACTCCTTTATGAATGACATGTACTGCGGAGTAGGTTACTGAAAATAGGGCATTAAAAGATGACCTGATTCAAGGTTATATCACAGTTAGATTGTGGAAGAAACTCCACTGGATTTCTTATATTCCACGGAAAACTTGCATTTGGCATAAATAGTGCAATTATTGATATAGGCTGAAATAAGGAAACAGAGTTTGTGGGTGGAATTTTTCTGTATTATTTAGAGGTGTGGGGTCAGCAAATTAGATGGTGGAAAATATGCCAAATATAAGAGAACTTAACTGATCACCTGCCAATGAGCTCATGAAAAGCTGAGAGGCAAGCAAGGGAAAATACTTCACCATATCAAGCCTGTGTCCAAATACAAACAAAAGAGGGAAGTGAGAGTGACCATCCTTGACATCAATGCCGTATTCGACTGAGTGTAAGGTATTGTGGCTACGAGAGCAGGTTAGAGTGAATATCTCACCTCCTGAATCCCAGAGGCCTGTCCAGCATCTATGAGCCGCAAGTCAGACTGTGATAGAGTATTCTCCACCTGCTTGGGTGGGAGTAGCTCCAAAAATGGTCAAGAAGCTTGACACCATCCAGAACAAAGTAGCTGCTAGATTGGCACCACATCCACTAACATCCACTCCCTTCACCAGTGATGCTCAGTAGCAATAGTAGATGCCAACTGCAAGATGATTTGCAATAATTTACTGAGGATCCTCAGGCAATGCCTTCCAAATACACAGGCACTTACATCTAAATGGACAAGGACAGCAGATAGATGGGAACACCACCACCCACATTTTTTCTGTCTGAGCAACTCACCATCTTGACTTTGAAATATCGCATTATTCCTTCAATGTCATGAGCTCAAAACCTTGAAACTCACTCCCTAACAGCAGCAGTTCAAGACCACAGCTCACCTCCACCTCAGCTCTCAAGGATTATTTGGGATGGGCAATAAATATCGCCCCCATTCAAGTGGAGGTTCTAACCCCTAGCTGCTCAGGCCAATTGCCCTGGCTTTCCTAGACACCTTTCTTACCAACAAGGGAGACAGGTAAATAAGATAGTAATTAATGGACTGCATAAGGACCTCCCTTGCTCGTGAGTTAATGTCATCCATAATTTATCCAGCATTTATTACAGAGGTTGCTCAAATGGGATGAGTTCCTCTCAAGGATTCAATTACTTCCTCATCTCCCTTGCCACTTCCAGGGAAGGGAAAGTCATGCCGATAATCTCCATTCAAGACAATAGAGAAGATTTATGGAGAAAATAAATCAAGTCAATATGATATGTTGGGCACAAAAGTGGAGGCATACCAAAGCTGAAACAAGCAAAGAGCAAAGACAGGGCAGTAGATGCTATTAGCCTGTGTTCTTGCTATGGTGGGAAGAGGATGCATCAACACAAAGATAGTCCTGCCAAAAATATGAAACATCTTACCTTGGGAACATTAGTCAAATTAAAACAATCTGTCACAGTAATAAGATTTTAACCACAAGACAAAATGAAATACAAATAGGAAAGAACAATATTGAAGCTATTGAAGAGCCTGACAGCAGTGAAACAACTTTCGTAGTTGTAATAAAATTATCAAAAGGAGAGTATTGGTGCACTGACGTTAAATTAAATGGTCATCAATTTAATTTTAAACTTGGTAGATGTATCTTTCAGATCTACTGAAATGGCTGAATCAAATATCATACATCCACCATTCAACTCCAGGGGGCCAGGTACTGTCCAACTAAGAGTAAACAAAACAAAATTGAAAGAACTGCATATGTTCCCCATCCCTGCAGAAAGATAATGGAACTATAGAGGTTTATTGGAATGGTCAATCAAACAAACAAATTTTACCACATCTTGTTCAAATAAATGAACTAACATGACAACTTTTCAGATAGGAGCAGACACAGAATTGGATTCAAAATCAGCTGTAATCCTTTGAGAAAATAAATAAATAATGTTCTCGTCAGAAATTCCAACTTATTGCCAACCAGATCTCCCAAAAAGTAATACCAATTAGTGCATCATCAACCAAACTAGGGACAGTGTAATTCCAAATTCTTAAGATTAGTCCCAGGTATGGTTCCTGAATTTGTTACAGTTCTAGACAAAATACCTCAAGCCATTAAGCCCTTGGATGAGGAGGGATAAACTGCTTCCCCTTCATTCATTTCCCCTTATGTTGGTCATAACAGAGTTCATTTAAATAGGATCCTTCCCTTTTGGCACCATTTTTCCAGACCCAAAGTCCAGAAAGAGGACATGCCAAAGAACTGCCATTGACTGATGACTTAAACAATGATTCACAGAGTGCAAAGGTAAACTTGAAGAGTACAGATCTTCAAACACCTTTGAGCAAAAGATCAATCTGATGGGGAAAACTACATCAATTCACAGAGATTTTGATGGAGTTGAGAGAGATGTGGGAAGATATAAATATTGTTTAAAGACAACAACTTGTGAGGAGATGTAGAATAAAGTGTTAATGCTCAAATATGTGAAGAGTAAGATATATTAAGACTAATGTAAGAGATCACATAATAGGGAGATTCTGAAGAGAATACCAATGTGTAGATTTGGTGTTATTTCTTTGAATGAAGATAGCTTATGTAATGTTGAAAAAACAGCAAACTTAAAAAAGACCCTAGGCTCCAGTAATCTCTCTTAAGAAATAAAGGGCATTCTAAACACAATGACTGCTTCAAAAAGACATTAATGCTTCAAAATCAAGTGCAGAAACCCAATTAGCATTCTTAAAGAGGCACCCTCTGCTATCAGTGGATTACCGAATGTCTGAAAGAGACTGATTTAAAGTAGTGATGGGAAGATTTAATGTGCCGGTTGGTTGTGTAAATGACATGTGCTGCCCTGATGTCTTTTTGTTTTCGCACAGCGAAATCGGTGCTGTCATTTTCTAAAAAAAAACTTCAATATTTACTGTTTTTCCATTGTCACTCACCTTTGTCCTTAAGTTTTGTTTTGACCGAAAGTGACCATTTCACCTCATTTCTGTCTTGGTCTGTAAAAAAATCATAAACATTGGCAAAATGTTATTTATCTCTTGCATAATTCATTCATTCATTTAACAAAACAGCACTTTACCTTGAAACAAGGTGGTGTATTTAAACCACAAGCCAATTTTTTGTTGTTGTCTATACATGTCAATGTATTGTATTGTATGTCAGTATGTCAATAAATTGAGTTGTACTTATGTACAGGACTTTAATATTCCTAATCATTAACTCAGCTGAAAACATTAACATGTTATCATGGCAGACTGTGTAATGCAGGAGTTTACAGACAATAAAAATGTTCTCTGCTGGACATAGGCAGAGGCCATCTGATTTTACATTCGTATAGTTGAGCTGAGGGAGTATAGTCAACGAGGGAGTATATGTCAACTCCATAACATGCAGGTATTAAACTACCTGCTGGTGTATAACATTTTGATCCATGCAGTGAATGAGCTTCATTATGAGAGGCAGAATGATTTGCCATATTTTACATTGTTTAATTGAAATTCCTGGACGCATTTCTTAGTTATATTAAGTATCTTAATCAATAGCATCTGAGAGATCAATCTTTTAACAGCTCTGTCCTTAACTAAAGTTCCAAGCAATGAATTTTGTTCTTTTATTTCTCTTTGCTCTTGCTGCTTAATTTATGTCACAGAAGTGCAATATACTTCAGTGACTGATTTTTTTCTTAATGAGAACAAAGGGGTGAAAATACATTTACTAATTAGAGCTTATGGGGTCTGAACTGCATTAATTCTACAACTAAGAGATTTCCTCCTTCTCAATGAACTGTCCCAAAGTTGCTGACCTCTTCATGGCCAATGGTATCATCTCCAGCAGAAAATGGGGGCAAACCTGCCCCTCCCAATTAAACAAAACTGAGGGCTTATGCATTATGTGCCCATGCTTCTTTGTTCCTGGACATGCTCATGCCAAACTTCAAGGTACACAAGGGAATCAAGACAATGATTCGCTGGCCTAGCTTATGACATAGCTTCTGCCATTCATAAAGAAACATTTGAGTGCTAAACCTGAGCATGTCTTGATTTTTAGCCTTTGAAATGCAAAATAATATAGATGCTGGAAGTCTGAACTAAAAACAGAAAATAATGAAAATGCTCAGAAGCTCCGGCAGCTTCTGCAGAGAAAGGAAGGTAAGGTTAACACTTCAGGATTTATAACTGAAACATCATAGGCCTGAAACATTATCCATGTCCTTTGATCTCTTTTAACTCTATTTGACGTATATGGAAAGAAATGGATTCCACAAAACTGGGGATATTCTAATAATCCTGACAATTTTACATGTCGCACCATCAAATTCAAACATTTGTTGAGACAGATAAATCTTTTAAGTATAACTATAGATTTGCTCATTCTCACTTTCCTTCTTTATAGCTTCTTTTATGGAATTTTCAATCAATTTGCATATTCGTAAGCAAGCTGCCTCTACATCAATCCATCTTGTCGGAACTGTCTGCTGAATTAAAGCTCCAGTGACTGTTGTACCATGAGAGGATGTAAGGAAGATATATTATCAGACACCTGTTCCCAATGCATTCCATTTAACGCAGTAGGGTTCCAAATCAATCATTTAGGTCACAGGTTAGCTAGTATAGCTTGAATACAAAACAGATTGACAGAATTCTTTTGATCATGACACCATTAAGTCTTGTGAATGATCATGTCAATTAGTGAATGTATTAGTATGGGGCAGATAAAACAACAAATTACAACTCAAATAAGCCAGAAACACAGTGCAATGAGTTTTATAAGTCATTTCTTCGTGGTCCTCAAGGGTTCAAACTCTGTTGGAAATCCCCCTACAGTGCCACAACCTGTGCTGCAGGCCGAAAGGAAAAGCTCTTACACACAGACCTTTCACTTTGTACAGCGCAAGTTCTTTGAACCATTAATCACTTTGTACTGTGGCTTGAATTCCATGCGTTCTTCCTGCTCTGCGGGAGAAATCATATTGCTCAATTAATTTTTTTTATTACATACCATTGTTTCCCCATATGACACACAATTACTAAGACCATATTATGCAATGTATTGTAACCATACAAAAATCTAAAATCCTACAGTGACCATCATTCAAGTATAATTCTTCAATTAATTTCAATGAAGTGATACAGAAATAGAAGCCTGAGCTGTTTAATGAATATACCCAGAGATAAAGCAGAAATAAACATATTTTAAAGTTGGCAAGGACATTACTCAAAATGTATTGCTAGAATCAAGTTAATTGCAACTTCAAAAATCACAGATTAATTTCAAATATTACCAAATTATATGAAGAGATTTTCTTTACATTAGTCAAATATGATTTGATCTGGATTTTGAAATTTTTTCTAGTTTTCTCCATTATTAGACTAAACTGCAATGCAATCCTGAAAATTCTGAATCATTTTCTGACAAAATCAATCATTCAAAGCTATATTTCACATAGTTCTATGACTACTAATAACAGTGGCTTATGCTGAGAAAGGTATGTTTCAGCAAACAACGTAAACCCATTAATAAATTTAACTATGAACTGCTGAGTAATAAGGTGCAGTGGGCAATAGGCAACACGTTCATGTGTATATCCTTCCTACTGACCAAACCATGAGGTGACATTATTGCCCTTATGATTGGTGAGGCAGAGATTAAACACTGAAACCTAGCCCTCAGTAGTAAACAAAGCAAGAACCTTTCAAGTATAGGAGTTGTGAGGTCATATTGCAGCTGTAGTGGGCATTAGTTGGGCCACTTTTGGAATACTGCACTCAACTCTAATCTCCCTGCTATAAGAAAGATGTTGTTAAACTCAAAAGGATTCAGAAAAGATTTGTGGATATTGTTAGGATTGGAGGGCTTGAGCTATAGAGAGAGGCTAAATAGCCTGAGGTTATTTTCCATGGAGTATCAGAAGCTGAGGGGTGCCCTTACAGAAGTTTATAGAAATCATGAAGGGCATGGACAGGGTGAATAGCTAAGGTCTTTTCCCCTGGGTAGGGGAGTCCAAATCCAGCGGGCATTTATTAAAGGTGAGAAGGGAAAGATTTAAAAGGGACTGAAGGGGCAAAGTTTTCACACAGAGGTTGATGCGTGTATGGAATGAACTGCCAGAGGAGGTACAATTACAACATTTAAGGTATCTAGATGGGTATGTGAGTAGAAAGGATTTAGAGGGATATGTGCCCAAATGCTGGCAAACAGGATAGATTAATTTAAGATATCTGGTCAGCATGGACAAGTTGGACGGAAGAGTCTATTTCCATGCTGTGCAACTCTGTGACTCTATAAACGCACCTAAGAATGGAGAATAAATGATCACCTTGCAGTAGTGTTTACATCTGAGATTAAAAAGCCCACCATTGTTCCAAAATTAATCATATACCTGGGGAGTAAGTACTGTGATATGAGAGTACAAACCACCCCATCTGTCCAAATGTATTTGCTGATATCACCTTTACTCCAAACAAAGTACAGAAGAGATTTTCATGCCTCATGTTTGATGTTCAGAATGTTTTATCTCAGCATAGTTACAAAACCAGTAAGGTCTTAGTTTTAGCATTACTTGTTAGTATTCATATTCAACACAACAAAAACAACCTGCATTTAAACAGAACAAACATTCTTTGATGTAAACATATGTTTCAAAAATGTTTTATTTATAGCAGTAGCTAACAGAAAATGACTAGGAGAATGAACGCATGCCTATTATAAAAGATAAGGATAATGGGAAAGTTTGTATAAGTGAGATAGGTAGAAATGTGGAAGCATTTAAGGCAGACCTTTCAGAGTGTTGCATCCAAAAATGTGAAAGTTACCAATGGGAGGATGAAGAAAAGGAGGCACTGACAATAAGAACTGGAAAGTCTGGGAGGATGGCAGGTTAGAGAAGGTGTATGCTGTAAAGGTATGCAGGAGTTTGAAAACCAGGCAGAAGAGTTTAATGGAGTCTGCTGGGGAACCAGAAACCGTTGCAGATTACTCACAAAGAGTATAATATACAAATAATAATTAATGCAGGGCAGAAAACAGGCAGCTGGCTTTTAAACATATTAAAGCTTGTGGAGATGGTATGCTATAAAAATAACAGTGAAGTATTTGTAATACGTATAAAGTAATAAGCTGGATTTGAATAAAGAAGTCACAATAGTTCTATTGCCACCATCTTTTCAAAATACCATGCTGGAATATTTTCCAATATAACAAGTAATAACTGAATTGTCTTTGCTTCAACTTCCTTTCTGGTAACCTGCTCCACAGTTCCAAGTGCAATTCATGACAAAGTTCAGAGAAACAACAAGAATCAAGAATCTTGCTTCTGGTCAAAAGTAGTTCTTTATTGAAGCTATATCTTTCACATTGTAACTGGCTCAAAATGTACTTTGCCACTTCAATACTCAGTCACGTACCAATACAACTCTTATGGGATTTAAAAACCAGATGCTGGTCTTAAAATCACATTCCCATCCTTGAACAATTCTACAGTATGTCTTGGGATATTGGTCTCTGCAACAAGTCCAACTCAAATTGGGCGAGTACTTGAGAGTATTTGTGCTTCACAAAGACCATTAACCGGAATCACTGGTGAAATAGCACAAATGAGCATTCGAGTAGGTGTTCAATCTTCAGTGTGTAATGATTACCAGAAGCACATCAGACTGATAAATCTTCTCAGCTGGTCAATGGCAGAAAAAATACTCCATTTTGGCATGTGGATGGCTGTGGAATTTCACCAG
The DNA here is from genome assembly GCF_030684315.1 of Stegostoma tigrinum. Lineage (NCBI taxonomy): Eukaryota > Metazoa > Chordata > Chondrichthyes > Orectolobiformes > Stegostomatidae > Stegostoma > Stegostoma tigrinum. Next base: position 18,252,665 of record NC_081375.1, read on the forward strand.
ACAACAGTTTTAAAGTGTTGTAATTTAGGAGGTTAGGTGGAGAGTTGAATTTCTACATTTATCCAAGATGCCACAGCTTGAAAATAGCAAAAATCAGAACAAGTTGTCAGCAGATCCTAGGTCACATAAACTTACCAAAAAAAATGCATAGAATCTTCTCCAGAAATTGGACAAAATCCCATTTCCTTAATAGAATATCAGGAACACTTTTGGAATGGCTGCAGTTTCATGGAATTTCAATGGCCCTAATTTTTGAGGAGAGCTAGATTTTGACTTCCAAAAGCAGCAGCTAGGCAGGTAGCTGCTAAGTAAACTTCATGCATTTTAGTTCCTAAGATAGATGTTTAATGTTGATGAGATTCTGTTGTGGACCTAGTCATCCTTCTGAACAACCAGTGAAATGGCTGCTCCAGCAATTACTAATAAAGGTCCCATGGATTTGGTTACAATGAGAAAGAGGGCAATCTCTGTAACAAGTACTGTACAACAAAATATACACTCCGCTAATCAGATCCAGCAGCTTCTGTGGAAACAAACATTGCAGTTTCACTGACTTTTTTTCTAATATCTCCCTTGAACGTAAATAAACAGTTTTGGAGGAGAAACGTTTTATATTTATGTATTTCTCTACATGAAGGGTTTGCCCTTAAAGGAGTTACCAAAATGCCATGGAATTCAGAAACAAAAATAACCCATTTAACATCATTATCAACCATCCTCCTAACTTTGAAAACGAGATTATAAAAGGGCCTAAAGATCAAACTATATTACTCTTTATGATGGATGCTTGATGAATTATTCAGACAACTTTGAATGCCTGCTTCAGAATTACTGAAACCAACAAGACAGTGTTGACTGTAAATAAAACCGATGTTCATATCTGTCAGGATATGCGAAAATTACACAACGTTCCTGCAGAAAATGAAAATAACGTTCTCTGTCATAGGAGAACATGAAACCAAAATTTAGCTTGTATGTATCTCAACACTCACTGGTCTTCAAGCAACAACAAAACAAAGAAGCAGTTACTGAGTCTCTGTGAATTTTGGTTTTGTATTTTGCATTTCAACTTATGTATGATCTTTGATATTATTTGCGCCAATTTCTCTCTATTCTACTCTGATAACCAAACATGGAGCAAGACGTGCTTCGTATTGAGCAAGAAAATTATGAATTGTGAAATGATACATACAGTAATAATACTGGTGCTGCTCCAATAAGTTTGTGATTTGCATTACTGGAAAGAAGTCATAATTGACCATAAGCTGATTCAAACCATTGGACAACTATCAAAACAATTTTTAGATCAAACATACAAGGCTAGGAGAGGAGAGAGAAAGGTTCACTTTACTACTACAGAAAAGTTTCTTTCGAAAGTATGGCCATTCAATCTTTTTAGCTCTGGGCCATAAAATTTAAGAATAAGGTTGTGACTGTGCTTTAAGGAGTGGCTGTAAGAAACAATCCTGGATTGTTTTCAACCAAAAACGTATGGGTCTTAAGCCCAAGAACAAAATTGCTGACAATTCAGAAATGCTATCGGTAGTATTTCACACAGTCCCATCCTAGTACATGTGAAAAACACACAGATGCACATGTGAAGTTTTCATGTTCTCCCCGTGTCTGCTTGAGTTTCCTCTGGGTGTTCTGGTTTCCTCCCACAGTCCAAAGATGTGCAGGCTAGGTGGATTGGCCATGCTAAATTGCCCGTAGTGTTCAAGGATGTGTAGCTTAAGTGAGTTATAGGGGACGGGTCTGGTTGGGATGCTGTATGGATTGGTGTGCACTTGTTGGGCCGAAGGGCCTGTTTCCACACTGTAGGGTTTCTATGATTCTATGATTATAATTTTAAGACCATTGTAGGTTTTTGGGGTAGCCCAGTGGAATTTTTTTATCAACCATGTAGTTATGCTCTTGAAATCTGCTGTAGCTGACTTTGAAAACTATGGATCATCCTTTTATTGGGTGGTGCAAAAAATCCCTTCTGCAAAGTGTACGAGGTATTATATACTTGTTATGTGTTTGTTATGACTAATTATTTCTGTCACGAATAAAAATATCTGAGAATTTTCTGTGGGTGACTTTTTAAAAATTGGGCATCAAATGAACAGCAATGTTTTTGTTGTGAAGGAATGGATCTAAAGAATTGGAAATATTGCAGAATATGAGATGAAAATTCCTTCCCTATAAATTCACAGAAATATTATTCTCTTCCAAGGCATTTTGGTAACTCCTTTGAGGGCAAACCCTTTTCATGTAGAGAAACACACAAATATAAAATGTTTCTCCTCCAAAACTGTTTATTTATGTTCAAGGAAGATAACGTCAAAATCCAATTTCCAAAAACAAATTGGATTTTAAATCTCTGCAATGTGAATTTGCCCATAAAGAATGCACACACCCAAAAAATGGCATTATGTACAATTTTTTTCCCTCTTATGTTAACAGGCAAGCAAATGCAGGACCTGATTATTAAAGCTGCAATTAGATGGAAGAACTTTAGGTTCTCAAATCTTTTATTCTGCTCAAATCCATTTTATCAGTAAGGAAAAATGTTGGCCAGCATGATCGTCACCTCAGTTTTTCCCTCCAAGAATTTTGGAAGAACTTTTCTTCCAAGATTAAATCATCAATACATAGAATTGATCAGATACCTCATTATAATTGATGTTATACAATACAATATAGCATAGGAACAGGCCCTTCGACCCATTAGACCTCTGCCGATTCCTAATCGTTATTTAGACCTGCTATCTATTGCCCATATGCGGTATCTATCCCTCTGTTCGCTTCGCGTTCATGTATTTATCAACGTATGCCTTCAATGCCACCATCTCCACTGGCATTCCAAGCATCCACCACCCTCTGTGTGAAACATTTTCCTGCACTTCTCCCCTAAACTTTCCTCCTCCCACCTTGAACCTGTACCCTCTTTCAGTTAACCTTTCCACCCTAGGAAAAAGCCTCTGGCTATTCACCTTGTCTATGGCCCTCATAATTTTCCACCAGGTCACACCTCAGTCTTCATCTTTCCAGTGAAATCAATCCAAATTTATCCAACATCTCGTCATTACTAAAAGCCTCCAGGCCAGGCAACATCCTGGTAAACATTCTCAGAACTTTCTCCAAAGCATCCACATCCTTCTGATAGTGTGGCAACCAGAACTGCACACAATATTTCAAATGTGGCCTAGTTAAAGTTTTATGAAACTCTATCATAACTTGCCAACTTTTATATTAGATGTAAGCATGCCATATACCTTCTTGACCACCTTATTCAATTGTATTGCCACTTTCAGGAATCTCTGTGCCTGTATACTCAGATCCCACTTTATGCCAATGCTCCTATGGGTTCTTCCATCAATTGTATAATTCGCGCCTGAATTTGATCTTCCAAAATGCACCACCTCACATTTGACTGGAGTAAAGTCCATCTGCTGCTTCTCTACCTAAATCTACAATCTATGTCCCACTGTATCTTTTGACAATCCACTTCACAATCTGAAATTCTATCAATTTTGGTGTCATCTGCAAACTTGCTGATCACACCACCCACATTTTCCTCCAGGTCATTTGTATATGTTACAAACAACAAAGGTCCCAGCACTGCTCCTTGCGGAACACCAGTAGTTACTGATCTCCATTCCATAAAGCACTCTTCCATCACTACTCTCTGTATTCTAAGACTAAACCAGTTTTGTAACCAAATAGCCAGCTCACCCTAGATCCCATGAGATTCTAATTTCTGTACAGCTTGTCATGAGGTAACTTGTCAAAAGCCTTACTTGAAGTTCATGGAGACAACATCCACTGCCACTTGTTTCAACAATCATTTTTGTCACGTCCTGAAAAAAACTAAACCGAATTGGTGAGGCATAACCTTTCCTGCACAAACCCATGCTGCCTATCATTGACATGTGCATTTGCTTCCAAATGTGAATAAATCCTGTCTGTCAGTGTATTCTCCAACAGCTTCCCCATGACCGACATAAGGCTCACAAGCCAGCATCAGCAGTTCCTACTGTCTCTGGCTTATAAATACCTGGATTTTCTCTGTTTCCCTTCTTAAATAAAGGAAAAAAAATGGCTATTGTGCAGTCCACTGGACCCTTGCTTGAGGCCAAAGAGGATGTGAAGATATTTGTTAAGGGTCCAGCTATTTCCTCCCTTGCTTCCCACGGTATCCTGGGATGCATCCAATCAGGCCTTGGGGACTTGTCCATCTTAATCTTTTTCAAGACATCCAACACTTCCTCCTTTATTACATAAATCTACCTGAGAGTATTCACTCGCCTTTCCCAAACCTCAAAGTCCCTCTTGTACCTCTCTTCGGTGAAGACCAAAGTAAGGTGCTCATTAAGGGTCACATTGATTTCTTTTGATTCCACACATGACCTTGCTCCTTTGTCCTTGACAGCGCCTACTCTTTCCCTATCTACCCTCTTGCTCCAAACGTATGTATAAAATGCCTTGGGAGTCTCCTTAAACTTGCTGGCCAACATCATTTCATAGCCCCTTTTAACCTTCCAAGCTCCCCATTTGAGCTCTTTCCTACTTTCTCTACATTCTTCAAGGACTCCATTTGTTTTTAGTTGCCTTCTGCTTAGGTAAGCTTCTCTTTTTTTTTGATTAAGCTGATAATTTCCCCTGTCATCTAAGATTCCTGAATCCTGCCATTTTCACAGGAACATGCCTGTCCTACATCTAATCTAATGGGGGTGGCAATGGGCTAGTGATATTATCATGAGACTGTTAACCCAGAAACCCAGATAACGTGGAATCGGAATTCAATACATATCTGGAATTAAGAAGTTGATGATGACCATGAATCCATTGTCGACTGCCAGAAAAACCCATCTGATTTACTAATGTCCTTTAGGGAAGGAAACTGCCATCCTTACCTGGTCTGGCCTTCACACAATTCCAGATCCACAACAATGTGGTTGGCTCTGAACTGCCCTCTGGGCAATTAGGGATGGGCGATAAATGCTGCCTTTCCAACGACACCCTCATACCATGAATAAATAAAAAAAAAGGTCTTTAAAACACTCCCACATGTCAGATGTGGATGTGCCTTCAAACAGCTGTTCTAATCCATATTCTCTAGTTTTTGCCTAATTTGGTTGTAGTTATCCTTCTCCCAATTTAAAATCTTTATCCAAAGTCCACTCTTATCCTTGTCCATAAGCATCTGAAAACTTATGGAATTATGGTCATTCCCAAAATTCTCCCCCACTGAAGCTTTGATCACCTGACTGTGCTCATTTCCCAATACCAGGTCCAGTATCACCCCCTCCCTTGTTGGAATATACACATATTGTTTGAAAAGTCCCTCCTGGACACATCCAACAAATTGTTCCTCATCCAAACCCCCAGCACTAAGGGAGTCCCAGTCAGTGGAGGGGTGGGATGTTAATATCACCCATCTTGACAACTCTATTATTTTCCTATCTTTATAGACTCTGCCTTCAAATCTCTTCTTTTATCTCCCGCTGGCAGCTGGGTGGCCTGTAGTATGGTCACGGCATTTTGACTGCACCCTTTCTGTTCCTGAGCTCTACCCATCATGACTCGCTGCAAGGTCCCTCCAGGGCTCCCTCCCTCAACATAGCTGTGATATGCTCCCCAGTAATGCAACTCCCCCTACCTCTTTTGCTTCCTTCTCTGTCTCGTCTAAAGCATTGACATCCTGGAATGTTAAACTGCCAAACCTGTCCCTTTCTTTCAACCATATTTCTGTGATAGCGGCAACTTTATAATTGCATGCATTTTTCCAGGTTCTATGATCATCTGTCTTACTTGTTATACTTCTTGCATTGAAGCAAATACAGTCCAAGCCTCCTGTTCCACTGAGCTCATCAACCTCTCTCCGATTGCTCTTCCTCTCAGCTATAGTTGCCTTAGTGTCAAGCTTTTCCCCAGTCTTTATACTTATTGACCTGCTGCTTCGGATCCCAGCCCCCGCCACACTCGTCGATTTCCTCCCGAGTGACACGATTGAACCTCCCTGCCAGGATTTGGTGCCTCTCCAGTTGATGTGCAACCTGTCCCTATTGCCCAGGTCCCACCTTCCCCAGGAAGACATCCCAATGGTCCCTATATCTGAAGCCCTCCACACTATACCAGCTGTTTCATCACATGTTCAATTATATTCTCTCTCTGTTTCTAGCCTCATAGCAAGTGGCACAAGGAGTAGTCCTGAGGTTACTATCCTGAGGGCCTGCTCTTTAGTTTACTGCCTCTCTCCCCTGATTGTAGTTGCAGAACCTTTTCACCCTTCCTACCTAAGTCATTTGCGCCAAATGTACAACGGCTTCTGTCTGTTTATCCTCCTGTTTCAGGATGCCCTGTTAGTGCTCAGAGACACCCATGACCCTGGCACCAAGGGAGGCAGCATCCTGAAGTCCCTCCCGTGGCCACAGAAACCCCTACCTGTGCCCCTGGCTATTGAATTTCCAATTAATATTTCTCTGCTATGCTTTATTCCTCCAGGCTGGATGGCAGGGCCGGCAATGCTGCCACTTCACTCGCTGCTGCTGTTGCTGTGACCTGTTGGGCCAACGCCACCATCAGTACCTCAAACGGAATATCTGTTTAACAGGGGGGCAGCTGCAGGGGATTCTCCATCTAGCAGTCACCCATCTGTCTCCTTGTACGTTGAGTGTGACCACATTTCCAAAAGTTCTATCTATGACACTTTACGCCATTTTTGTACTCCTTAATATGTTTCCAACTGCTGCTCAAGCTGATTCAATTGTTCGGTGAGCAGTCAAAGCTGGGTACATTTCATACGGATTTAATTATCAGGGATGCTCTCAGCGCCCATGAATGACCACAGGTGGAACACAAAACCGCCATGAACAACCCTGTACTGGCTGTTAGTTTACAAGTTAAATTTGAATTAGCTATTTAAAAATTTGCTATTACTTTCTGCTAACTTATTACCTGAACTCCATCTACTAACCAGAATATGAACTAACTGTACTAAGACTGAGACACACTTACCCTGTAATTCAGTGAGATTCCTTCACCTACAGCGCCACTGGGATTTTTTTCAACAAACATGGGAAATTAAAAGGAGTGGTCTTAATATGATTTCTTGATATGATATCAATTATATAAACTCCAAATTTTCTATAAATACCTAAGACAATACAGCTAGTTGGATTTGTTCCAGAAACTGAACAAGTCCAATTCAGAGATCAGGGTAAGTTTACTTTAAGATTTCATGGATATACTTCTTACAGTGCTATGTCAAATAATTAAACTTAAGTTGTATTTCACAAGTAGAAATAAGAGCTTGTTATATTCTGCTTTTCTATGGTGTCGCAATTTATCTTTTTCATTTAAACACTGGATTTATGATCTAGACCTGGTGGCTTCACTCGAGAAGGATTCTTATCCAAAAGTTTGCATGGGAAGCTCTTCCAAATATAAATGCCTATTTTTGTCTGATCAGGATCAGAATTATGGTTTGTGCCCTTGACTGGAAGATCTGAACCTTTATTTTTTGCCATTGCAAAGCATATTTCTACAGTTCAAAGCTTTATTTTCCTTTTTTGTTGTAAAACAATAAAGTTTCAAGATCATAAAGGCATTTGACTGAAGCAACTTAAGCAAATTCGATAACAGTTACTGATCTACAGACAGAATCATTTATGCTTCTCTCATATATAGGCCAAAGGCAGTATGTGAAGTTAGGTCACTGCTCACGAATGAGCCAGATGAACAAGTGGGAGAGGTTAAAAAAGCCGCTTGGGTAGGCTCCATGAATTGGTCGATTTTGTCACTGTACAATTCTGATGAAAGTATCGAGGATATCATTTGAAAAGTGATCTTTAGTTTAAATGATGTGCAATTGGGTGAACCGTGATATGCCACTATGTTTTGGGCTTTTACCCCCAGCAGGATATATGTATCTGACAAGGCATAAGACAAGGATAACATATTGAGATTCAACTAGCATTAATTATAAGTCCTGGAACATGTATTATAGTCACAGGGGATTCTAAATGTGGATGGATTGGAATCATCGCATGTATTTAAATACATGCTTTTTCTGTACTTTTAATCATGCTCATGCATCAGTTTTAACTGTGTAAAAGGCCAAAATAGTATCAAAGTCTTTCATATTTTAAGAATTGGGAAGTCTCTTAGCTTTTCTGCCTCTGAGAAGAAGGAAAGTAGCAAGTCTAGGATATTGCTGAGATTTACTAAGCTTGCACACAAGGCCGGCACTGTTTGCTTTCTTGGATACTTATCATTTCTGCTGAGCTCTGGTGAACGAACAGTAAACAGATAAAACCCTTGGCTGGTGTTGCCCAGCTGAACACACACATTTCAGTTCCCACCTGGCAGTTGTTGAGTCTCTCCTACCGTCTGTGCGGAAAATGTTGCCATGAAAAACACCGCAATCATCTAGTGGGCATGTCACATGGTGACCCCACCTCCCAACCCCCTGGTTTTCCCCACACCCACCCTACAGTTACTTAATTCAGGATGGCACCATCATTAAAAGTTGCAGATATTTTAGTGGTTTATCCAGTTTAAATTGCATTTCCTTTCATGTATTTAAACATTTGACATTCATGCTGCTCAAATGTGTACAGCATTTTCATTCTGTCTCTTGCAAACAAGAAAGATTGCACAGGTTTGGTCTCCCATTGCATTATGGGGTTGATTCTTCAGTCTTTGTACCTAAGGGTAGTGGATGGAAAATCATAAGGCTCTCACTTGAGTTCATTCTCCTCCCAGTTCACACCCTAATGATTCAATATATCCAGTCAGAGGAACAAGAATTGACTGGTTATGATGATAAACATAACATAGCAATATTAAACCAAATGCAGCAACAAGACACAAACTAGAAACTCCATTCACAGCATTATAGGCATAGCTGGAGGATTTTCTATGTTTGGTGTTTCAAATGAAATGGCAATAGGGTGGCATGGTGGCACAGTGGTTAGCACTGCTGCCTCACAGTGTCAGGGACCTGCGTTCAGTTCCACCCTCTGGTGACTGTCTGTGTGGGTTTTCTCTAGGCACTCCAGTTTCCTCCCATAGTCCAAAGATGTACAGGCTCGGTGGATTGGTCATACAATGTTGCCTGTAGTGTTCAGGGATTTGTACATTAGGTGGGTGGGTGGGTGGATGCTCTGAGGGTTGGTGTGGGCTTAATGAGCCTGTTTCCACACTGTAAGGATTCTATGAATACTGCCATTAACAAAGTATAATTTTACCATTTTGATAATTCTGGTGATCAGAGCAATGTTTCCCACCTCCTGGTAAAACATAAATTCACAAAATACATGTCTTCCAGACATGAGATAGATAGTGAGTATCAGTTAGCTAACTTTTTAACACAGAAACACTTGCTTCCATCTCCATTCAAAGTCTTCTCATATGGAGGCAGTAATGGAAAAACAATCAGCGTCTGGAACACTCACCACCAGAGGTGGGGTATAAAGCAGTTAGTACTTGACAAAGAATTAATTGAAATCATGCAAAAAGCTCCACACAGCAACATATCAAGGGCTATTCCTGCAAATTACTAAGGAATTCTAGGAAGTGTGATGGCCAGTGTTACAGTACCAGGTGCTCGAATATTAAACCCCTGTAGCTAATAGTAATGTTTACCTATTTTAAGTTAAGTCTGATATCTCACAAGAGACCATTGTTTATTTCAGATGTAGTGTAATGAGCCATTCTTGCTTTATCACCCAGTGAAATGGACCTGACCAAACTCCCTTCAAATATATCATGGTGATAGCCTAGACTGTAACTTTTTCTTATTTGAAGGCAAATGCAATGTGCTGTGTTCCAGATGTAATTTGATTGTTCATTCTACTTGGCTTTAAATATAACACACTTTATTCTTACTCTACAGTTAAAGTACAAGTAAAAGAAAGCAGAATTGATATAACTTTGACTCTACTTGAGAGCTTAACAGAATAATAGATTATTTAACAACTAAATAACAACTGTTCCAATTTTGTAACATCCCATAAACACACACCTGGCAAAGGCAAATCCAGTAAAACTGATTGCCTCACATGCAGTTCTGGTAGCAGAAAGAGAAATTCAGCTTTTAGATGTAATGAGAGCGAGATATAACAGCTTTCACAATCAACTTCAAAACCCCAACAACAATGGAAAGCTAAGCTAAGATCCTGGTTCTAGGGGAGCCTGACTCTACCCATTCATGCTGCCTCTATTCTTCCAACTTCTAAAAAACACAAGGTCTCACAAGTTGTTAGCTTTATTGGCTTGGAGGAGCCAGTCAGCACCTATGGTTCAAAATCTCTCTCTTCAAAACAAAACGATAAAATACACCTCTTAAACCTGTAGCACCATCACACCGTAATGAGCAGTTGTTTGTTACCCAATGACTACTGCTTAGAAAGGTGCAAGTGAGTGTCAGGGATGCACTGAGAATTCACTGACATCTTCCCATGGTTCAGTAGCTGTAAAGACTCATAATCCAAACTTACCTATGGCCACATGGGCAAGTTGGAGAAGATGCCAATAGAACTTCACACAAACAGCATATTGATGCTTCTGGAGCAAGATGAGATCAGTAGATAGAGTTGGTCTGGGGATGGTAATGCAGGCTGAATAAAGGAACAGGGCCAGCCATTGCAATAGATGTGGGTTGTCTGGAAAATAGAGCACTGTTGTTTCCTGTTGTCCCATCTGCTGTTTTCATCATCCCTACTCTTGAATATTCCATTTCCATACTCAGTGACTGGCAGACAAGAAGGAATAGGAAATGTATTAACAGTCTCAGGCAGACACTCCTCATGATATGGCTCATCAGACAATTTTGGTCAGTGAAAGGACACTCGGCAAAATGATACTTTGACAGTCTTAGAAACAATAGCATACGTTACATTTTATAACAAATGACACCTGAGAAAAAGCCATTGAATAACCATTAACCTTTGCCAGTTAAATTACAAGTAATGTTAAGATCTTCATTTATTATTTGTTTACTTCCTCAATCGATATCTCAACAATTGGCACTTATGTGTCATTCTTTTGATTGTGTTTTAACCACATTACGTTGGAAATCCACTGTGTTTAGCTGCCCTCTATAATTTCCACTTCACTTCTTTTAACATGGCCCTGTCTGTTCTCTGTTGCAGCCATGGTATAAACAATTCTGATTTGATTTATTTATTGCCATGTATGTTTTGTTACAAACTACAGTGAAAAGTGTTGCATAGTATCGCCACTCTCTGGCGCCACCTTAAAGCATAGAAAAATAAACCAAAACATAGAATATCAAGGCAGACAAAATAAGAAATAAACAAAAAGTGTTCAATTTTACAGTCCTTCTTGGCCTGGTGACCAGGCATGAGTCCCTTTCACCTTGCTGCCACTGGAATAAGAGTTGCCATTCTTCAGTGCCATCTCACTTCTGCAGACATTCTCTCCACTATATGCCCTCACTGGACCTCGCCTATGCAGATGTCAACGATTGTGTCTGGCTGAAAAACAATGCTGCCTCTGCCGCCTCCTTAATTTGCACTGGGAAACCAAATTCACCTCTAGCAGAGAAGCCATAAGTCAGCACTGGGACTGGCTTGGCAATGCAGAAGCTGCCATGAACCCAAACTCACCTTTGACCCTAGTGACAGGAGCCCACACCCAGCTCACTAGAATCTGCACTGGGCTCGCTCGCTGCTGCCGATACCATCACTGCAACCAAACTCTTCAACAAGAGGTAAATAAAATGAAAGAGAAATAAAAGAGACAAGAGAGAGAAAAAAAGAAACAAAAGGATAAACGATCGAAATCCAGGGTCAGAGGTACTACTCCACCTACTTTTGTTTTTGCAAACCTTCATTTTCAATGCCTTGCAATAAGAGATGCCAAAAGTCATCATTGGCAGTGCAGCATTGAAAATCCAAAATGTGGAACATTTTTCTTCTTCTGGCTTTGTGTCACAGAATCATAGAAAGTTCAAGGCACAGAAATTGACTATTTGGGCCATTGTGTCACTGCTGGCTGAAAAATGAGCTACTCAACCCTTGTCCACTTTGCAACGATTGACCTATAGCTCTGCTGTCATATGTTGTACCTGATTGTCTGGCGAGGTATTACCTTCCAGGCAATACATTAAACCAATATGTAGGAGCTCAGCTAATTAACTATCGTCGAATGTAATGGAGAATAACTGTACAGAGATGGTGGCAAATGGAAAAGCATGGGACACTGCTTATCTTGTGATAGTTTGCTTTCTTTTCCTGTTGGTTGGCTTTTATATAAATGTAGATGAGATGAGGCATTTTATTATAGGAACATTGTTTTGTTTCTTACATTCAAACTATTTTGAATTTTCCACAGCCAAGACATGGTCTACCAGACATTTTTAGTTTACAGTATTTAATATTTATAGTTTAAAAGGTGCTGAACTTATGATTTGATGATTTTGTTTGCCTTTGAGAAGATAAATTTTACATTCGTATATTGTACTAATGTGATTTATGAAATGTGTTTAAAAGCAAGGAACTCCCCCCGAAAATCCCTTTACCTCTCCACCTCCCTTCCTGCTTTCAAAAAGTTTCCTTAAATCTTCTTTGTGACCATGCTTTCACCCCTCCCTTTGTTTCCTCCATTTTTCTTTGCTAGTTGCTGCAACATACTGTGATTTTTTTTTTATGATGTGACAGGCATATAAATTCAAGTTGGTGCTGTTAACACAGGAGGTGGACCTTATACCAGTGTAATGACACAGTATTACACACCACCTTACACAGTATATGGTACAATTTGAACAGCTGATCATTCTAAGTAAGTTCTACATGAGGACTACTGAGAAGTTTTGAAAATTGCCTGATGAGCACTATAGTAGCTTTAACAAATTCAAAATAGGAACCCTTAGAACAGCAAATTAAGATAATTGTTTAATCAGTGGTATTCTGTCAAGAAAACTACAAAATGACTCTGTGTCTAATTAATCAGTGTTATGTAAAATATGGAGAAGGATTCTATGTAAGGACCAGGCGCACACATGGCAATAATTAAATTTAATTACAAAACAAAAACAAATACTACTCTAAAAAACACTGGTTAGCTTCTTTTTTGAAGGCGTCTAGTGGACTGTTTTTGTAGTATTTTCTTACTAGATACATAAACTCTCCTTTGCTGTTTTCTTATGACACCAAATCCAGATACTGTGTCAGGATTGCATTCAGTGAAGACGTATGTCACTTACACACTGGATTATATGTTTTGCACATAGGCTTGAATTAAAATGATCAGTTGTGCAAGGCAATGACAGAAAGCTAAAAAATGCAAACTTATAGCAATAGCCCTAATCATGGTGCTTCATATTGTGGTAATGCTAGGGGAATTGCACTAAGTAGAAGTGGATGACAAGTTGGGACATATTACCCATGGCTAGGGTTGAGCAGGTGGACCTCAAAGAGGCTTTTTAAAGACGGCAGAGAGATGCAACAAGCCAGAGATGTTTGAAAAGAGAATTCCAGAGTACAGAACAAATGTGGTTCCTTCATTAATGGTGGAGCACTCAAGGTAGGAAGAAACTTGGCAGAATGACAGATAATGTTATTTAGCTGCAGACACCAGAGAATAGTTTGTGAGGTAAAGCGGAGTGAAACTGCAAAAGGGTAAGAAAACAAAGACATCGATTTTTGGAGAACAAAGAATTAATGGAGGGCTGACAGTGAGCAGCTAAAATGGGACAGAATGTGACATTTCGAATTGACGATGTTTCTCTCATTTCTTACATTTGGTTAGTGATTTCTTACATCTGCAGTTATTGCTTTTCTAAAAACTAATCTTATATTATATGAATATTATTTCATGCTTGGTTTCATCTCTTTTCCTGTTTCACTACTATGTATCAACTGTTTAGATTTAGTCAAATTTGTCTAAGTAATTCAGATTGTGAAGACAAATTAAAATGAAGACAAGTCAATCACTTCTTGAAAGAAGATCAGATCAGAAAGATTGAGAACCTGGTTAAAAACAACTTGAAACAAATTGTGATTTTGGCTTTCCAACTAAAATGTCTGGTTTCCAAGGCAACAGTAGAAAATCCAAGGGATCTGTGATCAGTTTTCACTTGCAGCTGATGTAAATGCAAGACTTCTTATTGCAAATTAAAGAAGATAACTGTAATATAATGATAGAACTACTTTTGTAGTGGATGACTTCTCACAGACTGATGTCAAATCCACAAAAATCATTTTATATTTGCATTTAGTTTCTGTCCCCAGTTGACTCAATGTCACTTCTCCATGCTGTCTGCTCCTCTAATGCATTGCCTTACTGCCACACCAGTTTCCTGTGCTGTTATTAAACAGGCAGCTCCATTTAGTAAAAATCTGAAAAACAGAAAGATTTATTGTGATTATAAAATTGCACATTTTATTTGAATGATGATTTTATTACTCCTGATATTTTTAATTAATCCAGTGGATTAAATTTTTGGGCAATCCAGGATTTTAAAAAATAATTATTTTTAAGAATTAGTTCTTGGATGTGGTCATTGATAGCAAAGTTAGCAGTTAATATGCAGTCCTAGTAACCCTGTTGAACCCAGCGTCTTGGCATTGAGGACAATTAACAGTCAACCTCATTGGTGGGGGACTGGAGTCACGAGTGTGCAAGATTGAGTACAAAGACAAATCTCTTTTTGAATGAAACTTGTGGACTTGGGTAATAGCTTCATTCTGACTTTGATTGATAGCAACTTGCTTTTTTAAAAAATTCTGCACTTGTTTAAGGTGAATTCAAATTCTTAGGTTATATTATAGAAAATGATTTGTATTAGTAAGAACATTCTATTAGATATTAGGGATTGTACTTTATAAATAGACCATGAAATCTCCATGAACCCGTTAACAAATACTCAAAGATGTTCAGCTAACTCTCCATTCTAGCACTGAGTAGCAATGCACACAAATGAACTTTGCTCATTATCAGCAGTATTTCTAACTTGACTGCAATTAAAAATATTGACAATTAATGAGAAATTCTTGGAGGAACACAACTAGCTATGGAACACTGAAACCCCTGATATAAAATCACATTAATTTAACTTGTTGTCCTTAGAAGTCTGTTGTTTCTTAAATTTAACTGCTAATGTAAGAGAGAGAGATCCCTTCTATTGCTGTCTCTCTAGATGTTATCTGTCCTGAACTTAGTTTCCCACTGCTCCTGATTCAGTGTAGATTTCTGCTCCAGCCTCAAACAACACCCCACACTCACCTTCCTCTCTGATTTTGAAAAACATACACTGACCATTTTGGCTATTTTAATACAAATTTAGAAAGATCCAATGCCATTCTTAACAGATGAACTCTTCACATTACCATGCTTGCCTGTTATTTTAACACAGCAATCTACCTGAAATATAACAATCTTCCATGCAAATGTATCACAGCTACATTGATAAATTTTATAATAAGTGCATAAAAACCTACAGAGTTGTATAGATGTACCTTCAATCCAACTCATCCATGCCAACCAGATATCCTAAATTAATCCAGCCCCATTTGGCCCATATCCCTCTAAACCCTTCCTATTCATGTACTCATCCAGATCCCTTTTAAATGTTGCAATTGTACCAGCTCCACCCCCTCTTCTGGCTTATTCCATTCAAACACCACCTTCTGGGTGAAAAAATTGCCTCTTAGGCCCTTTTTAAAATCTTTACCACACACTTTAAACCTAACCTGGGGAAAGACTTTGGCTATTAATCCTATCCATTCACTTCATGATTTTAGAGGCCTCTGTTAGGTGACCCATCAGCCTCCGATGCTGCAGCCTATTTAGCCTCTCCCTATCACTCAAATCCTCCAATCCTGGCAACATCCTTGTAAACCTTTTCAGAACACTTCTAAATTTCACAACATCTTTCCTACAGCAGGGAGATCAGAATTGAATGCAGTCTTCCAAAGTGGCCTAACCAATGTCCTGTACAGCCACAACCTGATCTCCCAACTCTTATACTCAACACACTGACCAATAAACGCAAGTGTACCAGATGCTTTCTTCACTACCCTGTCTACCCGAGACTCCCATTTTCAATGAAATGTGAACCTGCACGTGTGAACTTTGTAAAACATTCCACAGGATTATGATAGAAAGATAATTTAATGATCCAGAATCAGGGCTATGATGTGGGTTGTGGCAGAACGAATGAGAAGTGCTTTGAGGCCTACCTTAATGTTGAGAGTGACTTGCTTCATCTTCTGTTCTTATGCCAAGCTCTGGCAAATTTCTCACTAGGTAACAGTCATAACTCATTAATACTCAGCTTCCTAGCTCACTGAATGCACTGAACAAACAGACTTGGAGAATTCTCAATGTGGAAGTCAGAGTGGGTACCTGGTTACTTCAGCTCACTGCTGGCTGTAACCAGTCTGCATATTGCTGAGCATCAAACAGTACCTGTGGAGTTGTCAGTTCTGAGGAAGGGTCACCGGGACCCGAAACATTAACTGTGTTTTCTCTTCCACAGATGCTGCCAGGCCTGCTGACCTTTTCCAGCAACTTTACTTTTGGTCCTGGTTTACAGCATCAGTAGTTCTTTTGGTTTTTATTTAGTACCTCCATGTTGAGATGTACCGAGATCAGTACTTTTCATCCAGGGTTCTCCAATCATTTCACTTGAAGGGTTACTGTGAATTTTACAGTGATATGAAGAGTGGTATTTACTTAGTTGGTGGGACAAGGAAGTTTTGATCTTCTCCTGGGAGGGACAGGATTTTCTCCTTATAAGGATAGGGTCAGAGGGCAGGCACCCCTCCACTCGTCTGTATCTTTTCTATCCTGTTGTAGGCTGTTTTCTTCTTTAGTGAGAGAATCAGAGGGATTGAATGAGCTGAACGTTATGCTAGATATTGTCAGTGCTGTTGCAGGTGGTGGAAAGGTGTCCCCAAGGAGACTGTACGTAGTGTGGAGGGCGTGAAGAGTTAGTGCCTTGAGAAGTTGATGGGGTGGGTGAGACTGAGTGAGGGAAGATGTTCGGGGGGTGGTAGAGGATGAGCCTTGGTGGGACTTTAGTGCAGCAGCAGAGATGGAGTGAATGTGAGGTAGCAGAAAGAAAAATGTAGCAATTAGCATGGCAGGGAAGAGAAAGCTTTCAACCTTCTTACAGATCTGTTAGCCATTCATCCAGATAATTGAGGCCACACTGAGCTAGATGAGGTTGCCAGAGTCGTCTTCTGAACCACCATTCTTCCAAGTCTTTGTTGGAGGATCACAGCACCATCTTCCCTGTTTCTGGCATATTCACATTGTCACTGAGCAATGCAGCATCAGAATGGCAGTGCTCACCTTGATGCACAGCAGCAGTTAGTTATGGTGTGGACACTAGGAATGTTCATCTTTTGACACTTATCTGCTGAGAAATGAATTGTTCTGGAACAGCACACTGTAAAATAGCAGTAGAAATGAATAGATGGATACCATTGTGGCAGTATAGGTAGTTAATAAGGCAAGTTTGATAAGGTACTGTGAGAAATCCTGTTAGACCTCATGGCAATAAGCCGTCCAAAAAATATTCAATGCAACCAGCCTTTGGGCCCGAAAATGTAAGATTCAGCCCATTATGTGGGAAACTGAGTCTAACTTTAGAGAACGGATAAGACATTTGATGATTAGTGTTAAAGAAAATAAAATCACGGAAATTATTGTTGAGTAATATCAGTTAACATTCTTTTTTATTAACATCATATATGATGGTGAATAACATATTGGGAGACGAAGTTACATCTACAGAACAAATTTGGAATGGTTACATTGTGAAAAGAGATAATTTAAGAAAAGCGCTCAAAACTATCTATCTTTTTAGCTTGTTGATCTCTCTCTGATATATTCTGCTCTGCAGTTGGCCGAATGTCCCCTGATTCTGAAGACAGCTCCAACTCAAATTTCCTTCGGCAAATCATGAACAAATGGGGAAAAATGCCCTTTCTCTTTACATGCCTTCATACAAAATGAGGAATTTCTATTGAAATTACATTAACTAACTCTACTTTAATTTAGCTATGATCTTTTTCTTGCAAGAAAATTTCAATTACAGGCAATGACTTACGAAGAGGTAGTGAATGAAAGATGCAGTTATTACACACTGATACAAGAACAGATTTGTATTTTACTAAATCATATTGCACTGACCCAATTTGTACTGCTCCTGACTCAGTTCATTTTGTCCAGTTCCAAGTTCCCGAATACATACAATGCTCTGTTGTTGGCACATCAACAAGTACAACTTTAAAGCAAATGATATCCTTGTGTAAACACACATCCTGTCTTACACTTGAATTCCAGAGTCTGCAATTAAATCTCGACATTCAAATCAAAATTTTGGCCTGAAATGGGCAGTCACGGGGATTCGCTTGTTTCAATTTGCTGAGGTACTCTGGAAGAAGAACAGAAGAGTAAAGTTGACAGGAAACATTACCAAGGTCTTTTAATTATGCGATGCACATCCCTGATATTCTAATCTCTGCAGCCCTCCCAATTCTGACATCTTGCCATTCCCTGAATTTCATCACTATTGGCTTTGACTTTAGCTGCTTAAAGGCCTTAATCTCTGGAATTTGATTCAGTATTTCCAGGCAATAGAGGTTAAAAGCCTGAATACACTTTGAGAGAACAGAACTCAAAAAAAACTTTCACTGAAGTTGTTCAGAAAGCAGAACAGTCTGGTGTACAAATTGAGATAACAGAATTGCTAGTAACACTGAGAAAGATCACACTGAGAAGCAGCAATCCTCCAGTAACATGACTGAAGCTGTGAAAATGGCTAGTCCCCACAGAGGGTGAGATGAGTACATCTGTAGTAGATTGTAGCAAAGAGCTTGTATATTTTCAACACCAATGTCGAAGCAAATTGACAGTAAAGAGAGTTTGAACTGGAGTTCACCTGCATAAAATGAAGAGTAACTTCCACAGATTCAGGTTCCAGTCCAAAAATAGAAATTGCCTGGTCTGAGCATTCAGGTTACTTCATAAACTGAGTCACTGTTCAGATCAAAAACCAATTGCCTGATCTAGAAATCCATGACACAGGAAGCAAAAAAAGTAGTTACTTTGACAAAGCAATCATCTTCCATGAGGGGCATATGTGAGATTAAAGGCCCACCTCTTGATTTTATAGCCAATTACCTGTGTGAGCAGGGAAGTATTCACCTGCGAAGGAACTTAAGGGTCCTCCAACACAAGTCAGACACCCGCTGTCCCCTCAGTTTAGTGTAAAAAGTTCATGGTACAGCTCAAAGAAAAGTGTGTGCTCACCTGTTATTCTTAATGCCACGTGCCAATGAAGATCATCAGAATAGATGATGTGGTCAGTTAATTTGTTGCTATCTGCTTGCACACATAATAACATTGACTACATGAAAACTATCATATAAACAAGCTATTCAATGAAAAGCTAGATAAATCTTTTCCCTTTAATAAAATTTAGACAATAAGACTGTAAGACATAACTGCAGAGTAAGCCATTCAGCCCATCAAATTCTCTGCACCACACATGGTTCATCTGATAATCTTCAACTTTAACTTCCAGCTTTGTTTCTGTAACTTTTGATTCCCTTACTGACTAAAAATCTGTATATCTCAGCTTTGAATATGCTTCGTGACCCAGTCTTGACAACCTTCTGTAGTAAAGAATTCCACAAATCCTCTACCGTCTGTGAGAGGAAATTTCTCCTCATCTCTATCTTAAGCATGACTTCTTATTCTGAGACTATGCAGTCTGGTCCAAGACTGTCCCACAAGACAAAACGACCTTCTTGCATCTATCTTGTAAAGTTCTCAAAGAATGGTGGTTCTTCTAAATTCAAAGGAGCGCAGTCTCAACTTACACCACCTCTCCTCCTAAAGTTATCCTTCCATACACCATATCAACCATATGAACCTTCTCTCGACTGCCTCCAATGCCAGTATACCTTGCAAAATTAATAATAAAAACACACATATCTGAACATATACTATGTGAAAAGCAATGGTTCCCCATGCTGGTAACACCTGACTTCCAGCTCGTGTGGAATAATGTAAGTTATAATGTGAAAACAATGACAGTGTGTTAAACTCAAAAGTTCTTAAGTCATCTTATGCAACTTTACCTTCCTAGGCAATTATTTGCCTTGACTTTTCTTTCCTGTAATTCAACAGGTTGGATTTAAAGATATCATGGAATGGACTTAATTGATGTTAATGACTATTTCTTGTTCTAATCACATCCCTTTAGCACTTTTTAAAATCTTGAGCATTCAGCTTTCTGGCCTTGCCTTGAGCTAAATCAGTCTGAATCATCAAAGGATATATCAATTTGTCTGTGATCTCCTAACGTATATACACATTCTTAGGCGTCCAGTACTGGCACAGTTGATAACCACATACAAAGATAAAATACAGATTTAGAAGTAGACACAAAGTCTAAAAATTAACTAGGAAAAAAATCTTATCTGGCACTCCTTTAACCTTCTAATCTTTGGTGTCCGTTCAGATGACACACGAAAAGATACAGGGGAAGTGTGTAAGGCTACTTCAATTCCTGTCAATGCTCCAGGCTGATAAAAGCGGCTGCATAGCCAATCATGAGACGATATGCTCAGTTGCACAGCTTCGTAACCCAAAAGCAATTGTCCTCCCATGTGTGTGGTAAATTATGTAGTGAATTTGTTAAAGAATGCATGAAATTCTTCTTAACTCCTTTTTCCTTTAACTGTAGCATTGGAAGTATTTTAGGTCTGGGGGCTGCATATTGTCAGAAAGAATGATTTTGATGCATCACCCTAGTGATAATGCTGTTTTGCAAACATTTCCACATAGCTCAGAGCCTAGGCAGGGAAATGAATTTCATTTGAACGGAAAAAATTGATTTTTAAATAAAAATTTCACCAAAGTAGAAGGCTGTTAGTAGCTTTTTGATGCATTCACTCCTTCTTACATGCATCTTTTACCAGCCATGATGGGCTTCACTGCACCAGATCCCTCCGAAACTTCTCTCACTCATCTAATGGATCTTCATAAACTTTGGAAAGACTTCTCTTTCAATTCTTCCACTATAGCTATTGTTATTTCAGAAGTCCTTCAAAGAAACTATCCATGGCTCCCACCTCATCCTCATCAACATGCTGTACCTTAACAACATTGTTGAGGTCATAGAAATTAGTGTGTACATGTGACAATAGCTTCTACCCTAACATTTCTCCAATCCTTCAAAGCATTTTTATTGATTAACCAACTCTGGACGCCAAACAATCTAATGCTAGAAAGACCAGTCACCACAGAATTCCTCCTAGAACTCTCTCTAACATTAGCTCAGAGTGCATGCAACACAGTCAGCTCATCTGAGACCCTGCTGAGGTTCTAACCTCATGTACTGTTCATTATGAAATTTACAACATTCAGCTCTCTAAAATTATCTGTCTTCTTTGCAGACTCATCCTTAACTTTGTCATAGCGAGGATCCATGATTCAAATAATATAAAAGTTCCTCCTTAAAGACTCCCAAGCATTGTTCTCTAAAGACTTAGGTTTATTCAAAAGTCTGCTGCTTCTATCCTCTCCCACATAAGGCTCCACAAACCTCCCATGCATGCCAGTGTCACTCCTGCCTCTCATCTCTATATCTTTGCCCAATATTCCAAGCTACACCATCAGACAACTCTGAATCTGGAATCTGGTGCTGTCTCTGCTGCTTTGCTTCAACAAATGTGGCCATGCCTTGAACAGCATAAACCCTATATTCTGGAATCCTTCCTAAATCCATCCAAATGGTCCTACTTTCTTCTCCTTGTGGAAAATATTTGATTCATGTTCTTTCCACAACATTTCGGTCATTCCTCCTGGTATGTTTCTTCTCAGTGTTCGTTTGCTGATACCTCTGCGAAACACATTAGGACTTTTGTTTAAATTTTGGTACCAAAATGCAAACTGTTGCCATTTTGAGAATATTACAATGACTTGATTTAGAGCTGACTATTTGCATGGAGAAAGACCAATACATGAAATGAACCTCTGAGGAGGTAAATGGATGAAAATTGATGCATTATTTAAGAAGTAATTGAATATTTTGGTTGGCTGTTTGTGATGAGTGAGTATTAAGTGAATAGCTTCGCATGATATGTATTCATTCAGCGATTAAATTCAGGATAGCACACAATTCCATGCAATTGCAGAGGGTGGTGAAGGGGGTAATAGGTGTTTTGGAATATATTTTGTTCTCAATGCTCTGGGGTGGGGTTGAGAGGGTAGGAATTTGATCACAATAACTCTGGGCAGATGTGATAATGTGATAAAGATGGTGTGCTCTACATGAGGCTACTGATAAGACTATGGCACATGTGAAGACTGTGGTAAATTGTCCCAATTTGGGAAAATGCTAGCAAGCTACTGTGTCAACTATAACATAACTGATAGCTTGCTGTTGATGGAGTGAGGGATATTCTGTCAACTGGGCAGGTAGCTGAGGTCCTCAGGCAAAGAGGGGAGAGATATGGGTACCAGACAGGAGAGTTACTCCTAATTTGAATGAGTATATGCTCTAACCAATGTGACATGCATCGCATTTTCAACGAAAACTGGGCATGTGCACCACATTGCAATGCCCCAATACTGGGCAGTCAGATTTCTATGCAGGTAAAGAGTTCTACCATGGAGTATTGCTCAGAATTCACTTTCAGCCACGTATCCTGACCTGTATCACTGTTGGAAAGTGTATCAACAAGGGAAATGACTGCATTACATCCTGGCATGCCTGTGTAAACACAGTTCCCCATTGATCTGCGATTTGCATTGTCAGTTATTAATTTCTGTTTGAACTCAGGCCTGACCACAGCTGGGCTCTTCAAGAGGTTTGCAAATCCATCAATCAAACCTCGGGAGGAATAACTTCATTGTATTCTGCATGCAACATAAGTTGCTGAATACACAAAGCTCAGGAGAGGTTCGCTGCACCAGTCATATCAATCATCAGACTGAGTTAAATTGGGAAGAACTTAAGGGGAAAAATAATCACCTTGCCTCCCACCACCCTCCTGTTTCCCCAACATAAAGTTGGCTTAATAGTTCTATTGTTTACATCATGTTCTTCCTATGTGAACTACTATGGACACTGAACTGACTCAGCGACTTTCATTTTTCAGGCTATCATCAGGAACAGAGGTTAGACTGTTCCAGAAGGAAAATTTGATTCTGGCTCTTGTTTGACTGTGACTTTGACTGTAACACTCAGGTATGTCACTTGCCTCATCAGTGCTGCTTCTATCCCTCATTTGGAATTGGAAAAATTGATCAATTTTGCTGCTAATTACCATCCAAATTTTACCTTTGCCTGGTCCATTTTCGACATCTCTATTTTCATTTTGGGAAGAGGCTGGCAATGAATATCCTTTACACTGACTCCCACAGTTAAGCAACCATACATCCTCACACCATGCCTCCTGTAAGGACTCCAGTTAATTCTCCTAGTTTTTCCATCTCAATCACATATCTTCTGATGCTACCATCTGAAAAGTCCATCTTTTTCCTCAACCAATGACTCCCTGCCAGTGTAGTTGATAAAGCCTTCAGTCATGTCTGAACCATTTTCCGCAATTCTGCCCTCATCCCTTCCCTCCCTCCTACAATATCAATAGGGTCCAACTTGACCTCACTTCCCAGCTCGCCAACCTCCCCATCCAAATGAATACATGTCACCAGTATTGTCACATCCAATGGGATGCCACCTCCAGACACATTTTCCTCTCCCCTCCCTTGTTGGTATTCTGCAGGGAACACTCCCTCTGGGGCACACTGGACCACACCTCTTTGATTTCCCACACATCCACACACCTCCACGACAAGTTCTTCAATCTGCAATTGCAAATGGAACAGCAATTTACCTGCACTTCTTTCAACCTCATACACTGTATTTGCTGGTCATAACATGGTCTCCTCTACACTGTGGGGATGAAATGTAGGTTGGATGACCATTTTGCAGAACACCTACACTCTGAAAATGACCTAACATGAAAATGACTCTGAGCTTCCAGATGTCAGCCAATTTAACATACCACTGTGATCACAAGCCAGTATTTCTGTGGTAGGCCCGTTGCCGCGTTCCAGTGAATCTCAGCACAGGCCGAAGAGTCAACATTTCACCTTCCATATGGGTACCTTACAGCATTCAGGATTCGATATGGGGTTTAGCAATTTCAGAATGGGGTGTTGGTACCATATGGAACTGGAAGAGGTGTTCAGCAAAAGTGTTGATAATCACCAGTCTTCTTCATTACCTATACAGAAGCGACGATTAAAGGAACATTTAAAGACAACATTTATCTGGCTTTGAGATTGGAACGGTGGAGGAACAATAATGTTAGTTAGATTTGCAGACAACAAAGAATCACAGAATTCCTACAGCGTGGAAGCATGCCATTCAGCCCATCAAGACCACACTGCTTGTCCAAGGGGCATTCCACCCAGACCTACCACATCCCAGTAAAGCTGCATTTCCTATGGCTAATCTACTTAGTCTGCACATCCTTGGATATAATCGGCAATTTAACATGGCCAGTCCACCTACCCTGCACATCTTTGGATTGTGGGAGGAGACAGGAGTACTTGGCCTCATAGCAAGCACAAAAAGAATTACAAGAACTCATTACTAGACTAGTAACAACTGGCATGAACTCGTGTTGAAAGTGAACATTGGCAACACTAAAGTGACATCATAGAAACACGGAGATGTACAGCTCAGAAACAGACCCTTCAGTCCAACTCGTCCATGCTGACCAGATATCCCAAATGAATCTAGTCCCATTTGCCAGCATTTGGCCCATATGCCTCTAAGCCCTTTCTATTCATATACCCATCCAGATGCATTTTTAATGTTGTACCTGTACCAGCCTCACCACTTCCTCTGGCAGCTTATTCCAGACATATACCACCCTCTGTGTGAAAATACTGCCCCTTAGGCCCTTTATAAATCTTTCACCTTGAACCTATATCCCCTAGCTTTGGACTTCCCTACCCTGTGGAAAAGACTTTGTCTATTTAACCTCTCCGTGCCATTCATGTTTTTATTATCATCTGTAAGGTCACCTCTCAGCCTGTGACGGTCAGGGGTAATAGGCCCGGCCTGTTCATCCTCTCCCTGTAGCTCAATCCCTCCCGTCCTGGCAACATCTTTGCAAATCTTTTCTAAATCGTTTCAAGTTTCACAACATCCTTCCTTTAGCAGGGAGACCCGAATGGCACACAGTATTCCAAAAGTGGCCTAGCCAATGTACTGTAGCTGCAAAATGACAGCCCAACTGCTTATACACTCAATGCACTGATCCACAATAATGTGTATTAAAATTACATTAAATGTCCATTATTTTGGTCCTTAGCATTGATATAAACATCTGACATGTCATGATGAATTAAGTCCCGTACTAACTGCAATATGTTCCACAGCCAAGATATGCTCTGTAGGAGCACCCAGTTTTGAGCTGCGCTTCCTACTATTCCCAAAGTCTTAATTTGCAAACAAACTGCTGGCAAATCTGCAACATCCACACAAAAGTGGTTCATTTTCTTCAGCTATTATACTGCTATTGACGGTGCATTTTATCAAGTGGAATTGTCTTAACATTAAGTATGCATTAAGTATGATGCAACCTCAAAGGGTCAAAAAGCTCAAGAATATTTATTTTTATGTTTATGAACTTTCATCTTCCTTGTGCCAATCACAGACCTCCTGGCCCTACCCAGCAATCTTCTCGTGCCATTTCAGATGACACATATTTACATGTGAGCCTTGACAATATGCTTCAGCAGGCTCGAGAACAAACCACCAACCAGAAACTGAATTGGACCAGCCAATCAAATGTTGTGGTTATGTGAGCAGGCTGAGAATTCTGCACGTTACCTCCTGCCACTTCAAAACATCAGCAGCTACAAAGCCCAAGTCAGGAATTTGATGGGATATTCTCAACTTGCTTGGATGAGTGCAGCTCCAACAACATTCAAAAAGCTTGACACCTTTCAAGACGGTTTTGATTTAGACGTGATTACACTCCATCCAACACCTTCAATATTCACTCCTTCCACTAGCAATGCATAGCAACAGCAGCAGCAATGTGAACCATCTGCAAGGTACACTGCAGCGAACAGCTCAACAGCATGAACTACGCTGCTCTTCAACATCTAAATGGCAAGGGCAACTGATGCTTGGGAATAGCACGAACTGCAAGTTCCTCACGGAGTCACACCCTTGCCTCACTTGGAACTATGTCATCATTTCTACATTGTTGTGTAGTCAAAAGCCTGGAACTCCCTGCCTGATACCACTGTGGGAGTATCCTACTAAATGGACTGCACTATCATGTTCTCAAGGGTATTTAGGAATGGGCAATAAATGCTGCTGAGGCACTGTTGTCCACATCCTGTGAGAAAATACAGAAAGCCTAAATCTGTTGTTCTTGCTGTTATTGACCTTTCATCAGACCATTCTGATACATGATCCTTGACTTGAAATTTTAACTCTGGTTGTCTCCCACAAATGTGGCCAGACCTGCTGACTATTCCTGGCAATTTTCTGTTTCTATTGTCAGATTTCCAGCAGCCACAGTGTTTTGTTTTTACAAATCTGAACTTGCTGTCCTCCAATATCCTCATGTTACAAATGGTGACCAACCATCAGAAGAAATTCATTGGTGCTTTGGGATATCCTGCATTATTTGATGAGTTACAGAATCTTATAGAAGGAGGCCATTGAACCAACGTGGCATCTCATTGAAAGAGCTACCCAATTTGTCCCATTCCTCTGTTTGTTCATCACAGCCTGTCATGTTTTCCTCTTCAAATATTTTTTTGATATGTGTTTTTAGAGTTACAACTCTACTTTTACCAACTTTTCAAGCAGTGTATTCCAAATCACAATAAAAGGTAAAGTCATTATAGTCCTGCAGGATACAGAACTATTTTTTCATTAGAGGGAGGTGACTAGTGGAGGCGTAACCTGAGAATCACCACAACTCAGGTGAGGGGAGAGGTTGGGAAGAAGGATCCTTCCTGGTTACCTCAGCCAGTGTGGGAATTGAACCCATGCTGTTAGCACCACAAACTATTAGCACCACCAACTGAACAAACTGACCCAACCCCAGATCCTAACAACTCAATTGTTAAAAAAGAAAATTCCATATTTCCCCTCTGATTCCTTTGCCAACTCCAAAAATTCTGTCTCCTCTGGGTTTCTGATACTCTCGGCATTAGTGACAGTTTCTCTCCATCTACTCGATCAAAACCTCTCATAATTTTTTAACACTTCTATCAGATCTTTTCTTCACTTTGAGATAGTAGGAACTGATGCTGGAGAATCTGAGATGACGAGGTGTACAGCTGGATGAACACAGCAGGCAAGGCAGCATCAGAGGAGCAGGAAAGCTGATGTTTCGGGTTGGGAACCTTCTTCAGAAATTTCTCTATTCACACACACACCGCTCTTCAGAAATTTCTGAAGAAGAGTCCAGACCCAAAATGTCAGCCTTCCTGCTCCTCTGATGCTGCCTAGCCTGTTGTGTTCACCCAGCTCTACACCTTGTTATTCTCATCACTTTGTCTGCTTTAAGGAGTTTCTCTTGTCTGTCCATAAGTTCTGCTTTCTTTAAGACATATGTTCCATTTCTGGTAGGTGAGTAACAAATCAGTAACTTTGCCTTAATTTTGACACAGCTTACAATGGGTTTCACTGGCTCTGATCAGAATAAATCTGGGATCAGTCCTGGTTTCTTCTTGGCTTTATGTGGCCCAACCTGTAATGGATAAACTCTTCAGGCTGTCAAGGAGCAATACTTAAAGTATATCATCTGATTGTAGAGATAATTTTCATTTACTTTAGCCCTAGGAGGAAATGGCTACATTATCTGTATTATGCCGCTCGAGGCTACTTCCTGACTCCTCTCTAGAGTTCCGATTCACCGCACAGAAACATGTTTGAAGTGCGTTCCAATTTGCTTATGAATATTTTATTAAGCAGCACAAAGCATTAGATCACACTCTAAACAGAATGGCTGAAACAGTGCCTGAGGCACTGAGACAAGGGTATGTCATTCGAGCTATGCCTTCATACCTTAAAAACCAGAATTCAGCTCAATTAGAAATTCCTTATTTTTTAAAATAATTTTTGTATTGTATAAAACATTACAATAATTTTCTTATTCTTACATAGTCGTAGCATAATAATATTGGCCTGCTGTGTTCATCCAGCTCCACACTTTGTTAACAAATATCTGTTTTTGACTTTACACTCCTGTTGAGAAATTTGGAAATCTGCATTTTCTTTCAAAGTGAAATGTTAGAAGGAAAAAAAGAACACCATTGTTTCATTTTCTCCTGTCTAGCTGGTGACTAGACCTTGAAACTTTCTTTGTGTAATGGCGAATGAATTAGTCAACAAAAGCCTGTTTTAAGAAGATTAACAATATAGTGCATAAAGGAATCTGGTACTAATGTACATGGGAGGTTACACTGCCAAAATGATTACTAATCTATAAAATTGAATATGGGATTTTAAATGGGTACCATTAGGTATTGGCGATGAACAACATGATAGCTTGTCAAATTTACTGGCATTGATATTGTCATTCCCATGGTACAGGGTGTCATTGTCTGCATATGCATATCCTTGTCTGTATCCCAAAAAGAACTGCACTCTTTCACTTTGCTGCTGATGCTCATTTCAAAGTGGTGTTACATTGAGGCTGGAGGAGGCACATTTGCCTCTAGTCCCTTTAGCCCATGGATCACAATATAAAATCAAATACATCTTCCAGTCACCAATTATATAGCTTATCTATATCAGTTTTAAACAATGATATCCATCATCTATGTTTCTTAATTGGTATATTATCAAAACAAAATATAAACAATATTGCATTCACAATAAATAAAATACAGGCAGTTATCTCGAAGTGGGAGTGCTTATCTCTGTGAATCACACATGCAAACATATTGTCTTCAGGATAAGTGAACAAAAGATTGCTCAGAAGAGACTGGCTTTCAAAAGCAAAAGCACTGTAGCTAATGAAATGTGAGGCTGGATGAACACAGCAGGCCCAGCAGCATCTCAGGAGCACAAAAGCTGACGTTTCGGGCCTAGACCCTTCATCAGATGCTGAAACGTCAGCTTTTGTGCTCCTGAGATGCTGCTGGGCCTGCTGTGTTCATCCAGCCTCACATATCATTATCTTGGATTCTCCAGCATCTGCAGTTCCCATTAGCACTGTAGCTAATGGGTTGTTCTGGAAGGCAAAAAGGGATAAAGCATTGAATGCTCTGGAGTCTCGAATAAAAGCATTGAAGTGTGAATGCTGCAAATCTGAGAAAAACACAGAGAAGGGCTAGGGAAACTCAACCAGTCCAGCAACATCTGCAGAGAGAGAAACAGAGTTAATGTTTTGAGTCTGGTATGACTCCTCTTCAGAACTCAGAACGAGTTCTGTTTCGTAATTCTGTTTCTCTCTCCATCAATACTGCCAGACTGGCTGAGTTTCTGCAAGATTCTTTGTTTATTTTATGGCCTGCAGTTGGTTGCTCTGATGTTTGGCAGGTGTGAGCGAGTCACTCAGCACACAAACACTGTTCTCTGAAGTCTTTTTCATTCATTCATGGGATTTGGGAGTCCCTGACTATTCAGTTTCTGTCCCTTAATTCCCCAAAGTGTTGTTAAGAGTCAACCATGTTGTTGGTCTGGAATCACAAGATGACAGTTTCTTTCCCTAAAGGACATTAGTGAACAAGACTTTTTTTTTACCCCAAAACAATTGACAATATTGCCATGGTCATTATTAAACTCTCAATTCCAGATTCTTTATTGAATTCAAACCCAGGACCCCAGAACGTTACCTGGGTCTCTAGATAAACATTTAGCCTTTAAATGATAACACCTCACCTTAAATGCACAACTTGCTCAGGATATGCAATCTTGAAATGTTTCTGATAAAATCTTGTGGGTTTCTTCAATTATTTTTTCAGGAGATAAAATGGGGATCACTCAGCAAGTAGGTTTTCTTTCGAGAAGTCGGAGTGGATCATCTGTGCAGTTGGTTCAGTGCAAACGTCTCTCCAACTCACCTTGTTCGTAGCAAGCTTCCCTCGAACTGAACCAGATATGTCAAGAATGTCTCCAAGCCAGTCACTTCCCTTGAGCTGCACTAGATAAAACAAGAATGTCTCCAAGCCAGTCACTGTTCGAAGCCCAGCTGCAGCAGGATCAACAGCAAAGCAAGCGGTTATCACAAGACATATGATTTTTTAAAATGCCTCCAATGTATACAATGAACTTTCAATGATTGCTTTCAAAGAAATCACTCCAGGTTTTTCTACAAAATTTGAAATAAATCATTTTTCCACAACCTTTCAAAACGTAAATTATCCAAACAGTATTAAACATAAATAATGATGTGCTGGAGAAACTCAGCAGGTCTGGGAGCATCTGCAGAGTGAGAAACAACGTTAACATTTGAGTTCAGTATAACTTTCCTTTGGCTCCAGATTGGACCTGAAATATTAACTCAGTCTTTCTCTCTCTCTAAAGATCTTGCTAGACTTGCTGAGCTTCTCCATTACTTCCTGTTTTTATTTCTGGTTTCCAGCTTTTGCAGTATTTTGCTTTTGAAAATAAAGTAGCTTAGTAGATGGTCCTTTGAAACAAACAGTGAGCTCTAAGTTCTGTTCAAATCTCTACAGCAAGTTGGTATTGCGCTCCTTCATATTTTTTGGCTTCTTTGCAAGTTTTCAGACAGAATTCCCATTGCACCATGTAATACGTACCCATAAACCTTCTACTGATAGCCTACCCTAACAAAATCCTCATATCAGTCATCTGTGATAGAATTAGTGTGCAACATCATCCTCTGATGAGCTGGCAAGTTTATCGTCACCCTGTTCCTGTGCACTTTATTCAGTGGTCGTAAATATCAACCAAATACTATCAAATTTCAACTTCCATCATCTGATTGTTATACCTCAGAGTCTTCATGGACCAAAATGATTGTTTTCTTGAAAAAAAAGGAAGAAATAAAGAACTATAATGCTGTTTTAGTCACCTGACTGCACATCGAGACAAGATTTGAGAGCCCTGCATGGGATAAGCTGAACGCTCGAGGCTGAATATTCAAAAATATCGAGACCAGGTAACTAAGTCAGTGTCAAGAGATTTGCGTCTCCTGTTTAATTCAAGCATACATAACAATTATGCATATTGGAAGAAGAAAGGTTCATTTGCTAGCTAAGATAACAAAGTGTAGAGCTGGATGAACACAGCTGGAAAAGTTAATGGAGTTAGATTCTGGATCGCATACTGACCTACATTTGAGCAGCAAACCTGATAGAAGGAAAATAAATTTCTAACAACAAAAGCTAGAACTCTTTCTCTCCCTGCCTGTTTCTCTCATCATTTTGGAAGACAACATTCAGTGGAAAAGGAAGTGGGGAAAAAAGTCATTCACTCCCACTTCAAAGATATCTTTTGAATCACTATTGCCACAGATAGTCAACAATTAACTAACTGTAACCACAGCTACGAATGTAAAACTTCAACAACACTAAGAACTGCTTAGCTGCGTAACCATTATTTCCCCTTTCTGTTCTGACACTCCCTGTATTAGCCCGATTGCCTGTCCTGTGAATGAATGTGTTTTGTATTTAAGAATTTTCTTCCCCATGGTTTGTAAACAACAAAATTCCTCTTCCTTTTGCTCAAGTAAAACCTTAGTAGTTGGCTTCTTCGTGTTCTAATGAACTATATTTTAATTAAAGTGCGATAACATATGCCAAAAATAAATTCTGACCAACTAAAAGATGGGTAAAAAAACAGGGGAGTTGATTTCCCATCCTCAGTTTGCCATGTGCCAGTGTCTTACCAAAATCTTTCTGCATCTTAGCCTCTGAGGCATCTGTGGTGTCAGATTCACTTGCTCATCATGAACAGAAGACCAACTGGAGTGTCTCTTCACCTTCATTGTGTTCTCTCTCTCTCTCTCTCTCTCTCTCTCTCTCTCTGTCTCTCACCTCTGCCCCCTCCTGTGAGCAGGAAGGTTACAATCTTCAGGATTTGAAAAATGTCAAGGTTTGCATTGTAACAAGGGGAGAGGAGAAAGGAAGAAGTGAGTCTTTACAGCATCTGTAGCTTGCGAATTAGAAGAGATTATGGAATAAAGGAGAAGTGGAAAGAGAAAAAAAGCAGAATTGGCTGCACTGATAGTCTCATAATCCATTCCTTAGGCCTGTCACAGCCACAGTTACATTTTTTGCCTCTTCCCATCATGTTCAATTCTCCTCCACAAAGTTTGAAACATGTCGATGCACTTGTCCTCCACCGTTTTTTATGGCTGCCTCCAATTAAGTATTGCATCATCTTATCTTGCAAGAAAGAGGGAAGTATATCAGTGATAATGGGAACTGCAGATGCTGGAGAATCCAAGATAATAAAATGTGAGGCTGGATGAACACAGCAGGCCAAGCAGCATCTCAGGAGCACAAAAGCTGACATTTCGGGCCTGGACCCTTCATCAGAGAGGGGGATGGGCTGAGGGTTCTGGAATAAATAGGGAGAGAGGGGGAGGTGGACCGAAGATGGAGAGAAAAGAAGATAGGTGGAGAGGAGAGTATAGGTGGGGAGGTAGGGAGGCGATAGGTCAGTCCAGGGAAGACGGACAGGTCAAGGAGGTGGGATGAGGTTAGTAGGTAGGAAATGGAGGTGCGGCTTGGGGTTGGAGGAAGGGATGGGTGAGAGGAACAACAGGTTAGGGAGGCAGCGACTGGGCTGGGCTGGTTGTGTGATGCAGTGGGGGGAGGGGACGAACAGGGCTGGTTTAGGGATGCGGTGGGGGAAGCGGAGATTTTGAAGCTAGTGAAGTCCACATTGATACCATTGGGCTGCAGGATTCCCAAGCGGAATATGAGTTGCTCTTCCTGCAACCTTCGGGTGGCATCATTGTGGCACTGCAGGAGGCCCATGATGGACATGTCATCTAAAGAATGGGAGGGGGAGTTGAAATGGTTCGTGACTGGGAGGTGCAGTTGTTTATGGCGAACTGAGCAGAGGTATTCTGTAAAGCGGTCCCCAAGCCTCCGCTTGGTTTCCCCAATGTAGAGGTAGCCACACCGGGTACAATGGATACAGTATACCACATTGGCAGATATGCAGGTGAACCTCTGAGAGGTTGAGGCGGTTAATGTCTCGACGGCAGTTGGAGATGAAGAGGTCGAGGGAGGGTAGGAGGCCTGGGGGTGGTGTCCAGGAGGAGGACTTGGGTTGGAAGTGGGTGAAGGGGTCAGTGGAGGGAGGGTTAGGCTCCTGGTTGAAGAAGTAAGCGTGGAGGCGAAGGCGGCGGAAAAACTGCTCTATGTCCAAACGTGACTGGTATTCGTTGATGTGTGGTTATAGGGGGACAAAGGTGAGCCCCTTGCTTACGACTGAGTATATCAGTAGTATATCAGACTTAGTATATCAGTTACTGCTTTGTAACTTGGGGCATTCTGGTTAACATAGTTGAATAGCCGTCAGTCTGTGCCAGCTGTGGTTTGTATGCGAAAGTCTGTGACTGTGTGTGAAACTGAAATGAAACACGAACTCAAAGGTTGAATACTGATTGGTAAATAATTTAATTTGTTGGAGAATGGGGATCATATAACTGAACAGTGGATGAGGCGATCAGTGTAGATGATATGAATTCCTATTTGAGAGTAACACACACTTTTGTGTCAGAACATCCCTGCATTCTATTTATTTCATTGGAGTAACATTCCCGGCAGTGCTACCTGCTGTTAGCTGTTCCCACTAAGCCCTCAACTTATGTCTGGAGAACCTCATGTAGCTTCAAGATATTTATCCACCTTTCCTGCCTTGCACCAAGCTTTCCAGTGCACTGTCTGAAAAGCTTGGTGTACCCTCACTTACATCTTCAGCCATTGCTCGGAGCATCACAGCTAGAACTCTCTTCTGAAAGAAGCATCCTAATGTTGCTTGCAGCCACAATTCACCATGATTTAAGAGACCAAGCTGTAGGTAAGTGGTGCTAAACATTCTGTAGTGGGCTCCCTGCTGAGACATCCAGCTAATGAACAGAGCTAGTAACACTGACTGCAGCAGTAATCTTAAAAAAGCAGGCAACACCATTATCATGGCATCTGGAACATAATGAACACACAAGTTAGTCACGAACTGGAGTCCCCATGTCTGTCTTCAGGGAATATTCAATTTAATTCCCACTGTGTCGAATGATTAGTACTGCTGCATCACAACATCAGGGACGTGGGTTCGGTTCCACTTTTGGGCTATTGTCTAGGGTTTACATGTTTTCCACACGTCTGCGTGGGTTTCCTCCAGGTGCTCCGTTTCTTCCCACAGTCCAAAGATGTGCAGGTTAGGTGGTCTGTCCCTGGTAAATGTAGGATTGTGGAGATAGAGTGGGGGGCTGGCTCTCGGTGGGATGCTCTTTGGAGGGTCGGTGCAGACTCAATGAACCAAATGGTCTATTTCTGCATTGCAAGGATCTTATGATTCCATTGCTCTAAGAAATAATCCTCGATGCACAGTACAAATGAGTCTTTCATGTCGCCTTTGCCGTCTAATTTGTCCAGTCAATGTGCAAATTAAAAATCACCCATCACAATTGTATTGCTATTCCTAAATTCTTCCCTTTTTTTTATTGATACTTTGCCCGACAATGAGTCAACTTGATTGGGTTGTAGAAAGCTCCCACCCTTCAGTTCTTTCCCCATTCCTATTCCATACTTTCACTCAAACTAATTGCGTGTTGAACAGATTAAATTTTTTGAATCTCTGTATGATAATTCATACGTGAACTAGAACTTGCTAACATGGATTTTCATTCACTTTTTGCTAGCTTAATCAAATAATTAAGTGCTGGCTAATTTGGATCAGTGCTGCAGATTTCACTTTTCCATATTCTTCAGTCTTTTATATCATTACAACGTAACTTCCTAACTGCCTCTTTTCAAGTCTGAAATTTCTCTCCAGTCATTCCCCACAACTCAGATTTTTTTCTGGAATAATGGGTAAACCTGGTCAGATTTCTTGAGTTCCAGTGGGGTGGAGATTTTCACAATCAGCCTATAACATTTTGGGAATTGAAATGGAGAATGGGAGCTAGGAATATTCTGGTTAAGTCAAGCCTGATTGGCACTGATTAGAAGACCAGAATCAATGAGACCACCAGGATGTTTTGTCCAGTACACTGTATCTGAGCTATGTTTTTAGACAGCATAATGTTGTATTCTTGCTGTAGCCAAGAGTATAGTTGACAGGAGAATTGACACAGATGTGAACAATATTTTAGTTATAGAGTCATACAGCATGGAAACAGACCATTCGGTCTGACTCATACATTCTGACCCAAGTTTCGCAAACTAAATTAGTCCCGTTTGCCTGCGGTTAGCCCATATCCGTCTAAAGCTGTCCTACTCAGTTACTTATCCAAATGTCTTTTAAATGTTGCACCTGCACCTGCATTTACCACTTTGTCTGGCAGTGCGTGCCACATGTGAACCACCCTCTGTGTATAAAAATTGCCTTTCAGGTCCCTTTTAAATCTTTCTCCTCTCACCTTAAAAATAAAACCTCTAGTTTTAAACTCCTACAACCTAGGGAAAAGATCCTCGCAATTTCCTTATCTATGCCCACGATGAATTTATAAATTTCTACAAGTTCACTTCTCAGCCTCCTGTGTTCCAGTGAAAAAGGGCCAAGCCTATCCAGCCTATCCTTATTACTCAAACCTCCAGTCCCTGGTAAATCTTTTCTGAACCATCTTCAATTTAATAATATTCTTCCTGTGGCAGGGCAACCAGAATTGTACACAGTTCTCCAAAAGTGGCCTCACCAATACCCTGTACAAACTCAATATGATATCTCAACTCCGTTACTCAGTGGTCTGAGCAATAAAGGCAAGTGTGCTAAATAACTTCTTAACCATCCGGTCTACCTGTGATACAACTTTCAAAGAACTATGTTCCTGAACCCTGAGGTCTCTCTGTTCGACAACACCAACCAGGGCCCTACCATTAACTGTATAAGTCCTGCATTCCAAATTAAACTCCATCAGCCATTCCTTAGCCCATTGGCCCAATTGACCAAGATCACTTTGTAATATTAGACAACTTTCTTCACTGTTGACCTCCAATTTTGGTGTCATCTGCAAACTTGCTAGTCATGCCTCCTAAATTCTCATGCAAATTGTTTCTATAAGTGATAAACAAACACAGCTGATATCATTCAGAACAACATGTCTAAGATGTTAAAATGTGAAAAGATGGTTAGAGACAAAAAAAACTGCAGATGCTGAAATCCATTGTAGACAAACAGGTGGCTGAAAGAACACAGCAAGCGGGGCAGAATCTGGAGGAAAGGAGCAGTCAATGTTTCGGGTATTAGCCATCTTCAGGACTCATGCGGTTGAAAAGCTGAAGGAATGAAGTCCTGAAGAAGGATAATACCCAAAACGTTGGCTACAACTATCCTCCAGATCATGCCTGGCCTGCTGTGTTCTTCCAGTCTCCTATCTGTCTAAATGTGAAAAGATGCTTGCCTTTTGAAATCACAATTTAAGAACAATATTATAATGAAGCAGGTTAATTAAATTCAATACTAAAAATCGAAGCAGTGAGACCACCAGAATGCAGCTCTACTATGAGATTTGCAGGCTGCAGTTCAGTAATATTAGGTACTCGCAGTATTAGGCTTCTTGAAGATGCATGCACCCAATGAACAGTGCAAGTTATATTAGCCACAGCAGCTTTCTGTAAAACAGCAGGCAAGACAATTTAACATGCTGCTGGAAAATGAACAATTTAATTCTTACCAAGATCACTACCTCTGTTTAAATTAAATAACTTTTTTTTGTTTTGCACGCAGCTACACTGAGGAACATATCGGAAGAGTGATTTAAAATAGTTAAATATTTGAGCAATCTTGATTTCTCATTTTAAATTTAATCCTTTGTTAACATTGTTTTGAAGAAAATATTGCAACAGATCTGAGGATATGTTTTCTCAAATGGCCTGGAATGGGAAGTTACATTATGCTCCCAATTAAAGATTACAGAAGTGGTATCGAGTTAATGTTTGTGCGAATAGATGATGGAAAAAGGATGGCTGTAGAAAGGAGAGAAGGAACAATTTACTTAATCACCTAGATGGCGCTGCAACATTAGGATTTAAAGAATGTTCAGGAGAAGACAACCTTCCGTAGTTTGGCCCAGATTTTCTGGTGGCCAGGTAGTTTTCTGTGCCGTCCAGATGGGAGTTGTGCATCATGACGATACAGAGACCCGATATAGCAGACCCAAAGGGAGTCGCCAGGAAATGAAGTTTCCAACTGGCAATTTCTCCTTGCTTGGAACCTTCTGAAATTATCCGTTCAAATTACTGCAGTTGAACAACACGCCATCTAAATCCTGGGTAACTAGTAAGCTGACCGCCCAATCTAGTTACTGCACACCCTTCCAACTTCACCTCCCCCAACCCCTGACATTACCCAGATCCTGCCACAGCACACCCCGCCTTTCCTCCCCCAGACCCAAAACACACAGGTCCACCTTACTGCTGGAACTCGACACTCTGTCCCCACCCCTAGGGCCAGACAACACCACCCTCTCCTCAACCTCTGCTACCAGACTTGAGACCACTCTCCTCCCTCGGAATCTGACACACACACCACTGGGACTGGACAACATCCACCATCTCCCTCCTGGAGCCCATCAGAGCTCCTGCCCTGTTCCCATTCCCTTACTCAACAAGACTGTACTCACCTGCTGATGTGCCCAGGACCTGACTTAACCAGTCACTGACCCTGACACTACCGCTGAACCCACCAGAACCAATATCCCTCTGCCCAGCCAACCTGTCTTAAATATTTCATCACTTATTGGACCCTTTCCCACCTTGCACGTTTGGCAGCTTACCCATCTGGCACCCTAATTACCTGGCACCTTAACCACATGTCACTCTATTTATTAACCACCCTGGAACCTTATCCAGCTGGCACCCTATCCTCCTCCCAACCTAACCTCATGCTTAGCTTATCCTGTCACGGGAGTTATCAGAGTTAGTCGGTGATACTGGACTTCTCTGTCACAGAATTCAGCAACTGACAGCTGTGAAAAATTTGTCATAGCTTTATTTCTGCCTACTATCTTTCACCATGAGGGATCTGTAAAGTTTAAAATACATCCTGCAACTCTGAAGCAGCCCTAATTGTAACCTCTTGTCTGAAATATGGTGCTCTTTATTCACATAATAAAGGACTGGATTAGCAATGAGTCTGAATGGCATTGTTCAGAAAGTCCAGTCATCTGGTTTCTGAAGATTATGATAGTTTTTGCCTTTTCTGGGATGGCATGGCATTGAGAGAGGGGTGTTGCAGTAAATGCGTTTTTCTGTAAATGTGCAGCACTTAGCATGACTTACAATATCTGGAAGCAGGCGGCTAGTGCTCTGTTAGTCACCAGCTATATGTATGGAAATTCTTTATGTTCACAATGCATTATGTGGCTTTTGATGTATCTTTGCATTATCAGCAGACAAAGTGAAAGCTTGCACCTCCAAATCAAAGGAAACAATTGGCACTGCATTCAGTGTTAGATCTCCGGGACAAGCTGAACATATTCATGAATGGGAAGAGCAAACTGGCCAATTTTCTGAAGAAGGGTCTCGACCCAAAACGTCAACTTTCCTGCTCCTCTGATGCTGCTTGGCCTGCTGCGTTCATCCAGCTTCATGCTGTGTTATGGCCAATTTTTTGTCTCCTTTATGAAGTCCTAGTCACCACTTGAATGGTGGAAACATTAACACTGCTTTCTCTCCACAGATGCTGCCAGACTGACTGAGTTTCTCCAGCAATTTCTGTTTCTAGCCAGGAATAATCTTTATCTCATGTATCATTGCTTGGGATTTCTATCAATCTGGATTAAGCTGTTGAAATAACAGTGAGACAAGCAAAACTCAATAATATTCAAGAGTAAATCAAACAATAACTTTCAGCAAACTGCAAATGAGCAAGACAAATGTGTAAATCAGTAAATTGCAGTCTGTGTTGCTCTACTCCTTTGGAAGCTACATGAACATGGAAGACCTACCATTCAATATCTTAAACAGCACAAATTTATAATATTTACGCCATAGATAGAGACTAAACTCAGGAAAAAAAGTTAAGGCTTTTCCATTCCAGTGCAAGTGAATTTTTGAGAGTGTAATAAGTTTTCATATTGCTTAATATTCTCTGGCACCGAAAGATCATTTATCAGAATATGACATCTCATTCTTTCAGAATTTAATAACTGCTGGGGTTTTAAAAATGACTTTTTAAAAAAAATCCTTTAATCCCATCTTTCCTTGATTTTATTTTACTTCCTGAACCTGATATTTTTCATTGAATTCCGTGTTCTCATTGAAACCTCCAACACACCCTGCATTGCTAATTAACCATTCTTTAACTTGCTGACAACACAGTTGTTTGACCACCCAGATATCAGGTCCTATGTAGAGGGCGTCATATTGAAACTGTTGTCTAATTAATATCAGTTCAGGGCAATACTCCATCAAAGGTTTTTTGAAATGTATAATTGATCTCGGGATGGCAGGATTGTCTCACGAAGAGAGATGGAGGAGACTGGGACTGAATCCCATGGAATTTCAAAAAATGAGGGATGACTTCATTGAGACCTGGGTGTGTCAGAGTGGATGGTGATAGCCCTGGCTAGAGAGCACAGAGCCATGGGGCATAGTCTCAGGATAAAGGGTAGGCCATTTAAAGCTCAGATGAAGAGGAATTTCTTCAGTAAGAAGGTTGTGAAGCTTTGCAATTCCCTACCCAAGAGAATTGTGGAAACTCAATCAATGACCATGTTAAAGATAGAAATTGATAGATTTCTAGAGAATAATGACGTCAAAGGACATGGTGATAGTGCATGAAAGTAGCATTGAAATAACTTAGATTCCCTACAGTGTGGAAATAGGCCCTTTGGCCCAACAAGTTCACACCACCCCTTGAAGCATCCCACCCAGACCCATCCCCCTATAACCCTCACACCCATTAACATTACAGGCAACTTAGCGTGGCCAATCCACCTAGCCTGCGGGAGGAAACTGGAGCACCTGGAGAAAACCTGCACAGACATGGGGAGAACGTGCAAACTCCACACAGACAGTTGCCCGAGGCTGGAATTGAACCTGGGTCCCTAGCGCTGTGAGGCTGCAGTGCTATCTACTGAGCCACCATGCCGCCCCAAAGTGGTTAGGCATGAACCGGCTGGATGGCAGCACGTACTTAATGGGCTGAATAGCCTACTCCTA
The DNA here is from genome assembly GCF_030684315.1 of Stegostoma tigrinum. Lineage (NCBI taxonomy): Eukaryota > Metazoa > Chordata > Chondrichthyes > Orectolobiformes > Stegostomatidae > Stegostoma > Stegostoma tigrinum. Next base: position 18,293,000 of record NC_081375.1, read on the forward strand.
TCCCCATGTTCCTGGGTAGTGAATGTTTGGCAGTGCTCCCTTATTTATTTCTGCTTGCAGGCTACATCAAATTCTCTCTGTACTCGACCTGACAGTACACTTGCTCATTTTAGCCCATCTTAATTGACAATTCCTTCTCAGTCCTTACTTGCGTAATCCTTTACTTTGATTCATTAAGGAGATGCACAGTTACTTGCTCTGCTCATTCAAGTTCCAAATAATCAGTTCTCTTTCTGGGAAGTTATCACTTTTAATTTTCATTTTGTTCATTCCTACAGTAACTTAAGCTCTATTTTTCTCAGAAAGATCTCCAGCAGTTCGTTAGTAAAACATGAACTTGAAAAGCAGTAACTGTTGCTCCTTTCATAACAGCAGCTATTTTATGCCCAACAAAATTCTACGAATGTTCAGGCAAACTGTCTGTTGAAGTACATAATAGCCAATGGAGTGAAATTGGAAAGATCAAAAATGAGAACATCATCACCTGCAAATTCTCCTGCAAGCCACTCAGCATCCTCATGTGGAAATCTATTAGCAGGCCATCGATAAAAATCCTGGGATTCTCTTTCGAACAAGCATTATGGATTTATCTGTAACACATGGACTGCAGCAACTCAAGAAGGCAGTTCACAATCACCTTCTCAAGGCCATCTAGGGATAGGCAATAAAGGCAACAGTCAATAGCACCCATATGCCTTGAGTGAATAAAGAAAATAAACTGAACTGAATGGATGCCACTTCTTTTATCCTGGTTGAAGTAGACCTCACTGTTATGAAAGAAATCAACCAGAAATGTTTTGTCATTGATGGTTGTGGAGATAGGTCCAATTAAGCGGAAATGTGCCGTTCTATACGTGTGGTAAGCCTATTAAAGGAAATCAGTGATAATGGGAACTGCAGATGCTGGAGAATCCAAGATAATAAAACGTGAGGCTGGATGAACACAGCAGGCCCAGCAGCATCTCAGGAGCACAAAAGCTGACGTTTCGGGTCTAGGCTTTTGTGCTCCTGAGATGCTGCTGGGCCTGCTGTGTTCATCCAGCCTCACATTTTACTATTAAAGAAAATGTTAGCTTTACTGAAGAAAGGCCATCATAATAATAGATATTGTTCTGCTGGGACATGCTATTATGACAACACTCAGCAATACGTGTCAGAAGACTTCTGCATGCCCTCCTAATTTAACAGATAAAAGGGAACATTTTGTGATTTTTGATGAGTTGTTAAGGAGGAAAACAGAAACAAAACTTGCAGCTCCAAGTCCCATGTACTTTAAATGTATCACAGTGAAACATAAAGAGAGCAAGGATTGAGAGTTTATCATGGAAGGCAAGATAACAGAAAGTTATGACAGAAATAGGGAGTATGATGGCCCCAGTGAGGACTGTCCAATTGCAGACCTCTCCCAAAATTCCATTGCTGTAGTTTCTTTTCTCAGATAGACAGGAGAACTTAGGCCCCGAGTCCTGCATAAACATTTAAGATAATCTTTAGCCTGTAAAAAATCATCAAGAATTCTCTGTTGCTTTAAAATGCAGTGGTGACAGGCGTCGGCTCATCACATGATCAATCATAGCTGTCACCAGCTCACAGTTATGATGCACAGTACTCCCTGTCTCCAAACTAATGTCTCCATGTGCTTTTGCTGTTATTTCCTACGAGTGAATTATAACTACATCTTAGACAGCAGAGCTGTTGTACATTTCCTACAACACAGCAACTGCTGACAACACGATTGAAATCCTACTTCATTAATCTGGGGTTCAATTAACCTATCTATAAAATATTCCAACAAATACAGAACTGTTCAACATTTTCTAAAAAAAAGGTCCTGCTGATTTAACAGCCTCAGCAATTCATTGCATATACGTGGTACCTGTGGTGTTTTAGTGACCGCCTCTAGCAATATAGTACAATACACTGCTTCACCATTGGTTTACTGCCTGTTCCTCACTTTATCTGCTTCATCATAAGTGACCATATGAGATGCAGTGCCCTGTGTCTGGAATACTCTCAATATTGTACTTTAAATCTCTCAATTCACTCACTGCATTCAAATACCTCTGACACAATCATTTTTGAACAGATTTATTGTCTTATTCAGGAGTTCCATTTGGTAAAGTCTTCTGCCTAAAAATCCTCTGTTCTTTCACTAATGAGCTTCCCTCCCTTGTAAGTTTGGAATCTGGATTGTTCACTATTGATAATACAATGCTCAGAATCAATCATGACTCTTCTGACACTGAAGCAGCCCATGTCCAAATGTAGCAAGGTCTCAACATTCAAACAGGGCACATAAGTTGCAAATACCATTCACACCATAAAAATGACAGGCAGTGGCCATTTCCAACAAGCCTGAATTTAACCATCTTGACTTAACATTCAGCTATGTTACCATAGCCAACATTATATCAATATCATGTGGTTCCTATCAACCAGAATCTGAACTGGACCAGCCTCAAAAACACTGTGGCTACAAGAGCATGCTGGAAGTTAGGAAGTCTGCAAAATGTAACTCACCTCTTGACTTCCAAACTCTCTGCACCATGTGCATTTGTTATGGACCAGAGCAAATCCTCTCAAAATATATTACAAAGATGGTCTAGGCCCTTCTTTTTTCTTATTTTAAGATAAATGTTAGGTGTTCCATTCCAGATGCAATTTGATTGGTCAATTTTTTTAATCATTAACTGGATGAGGGTGTTCCTGGTCAGGCAGCATTTGTTGCCCATTCCTAATTGCCCAGAGGGTAGTTAAGAGTCAACCACATTGCTGTGGGACTGGAATCACGACTTTTAGCCATTACAGAGGGAGGAATAACAGCTTCTACATCCAAGACCCTGGCAAGTGCAATTGAAGGCTAAAACTAAAACAAAATCCTGGTTCTCTGACAGCATGATCCAAAGCATTGAGGCTGCTTCTATTGTTCCAGCTTCTAAAAAAACCCAAAGCCTCGTAAGCAGTTTATTTTATTGACTGGAGCAGGTCACTCAGATCCTCTGTATCAACGTTTCTTCATAACGACAAACAAGACAAAATACACCTCTTAAAGCAATAGTATCATTCCACAAGGAACAAGTCAGGAGTGAGATGGAATACTGTCTACTTGCCTGGGCAAGTATAGCTCCAAAATACTCGAGAATCTTGATACCATCCAAGGCAAGGCAACCCACTTGAATGATTCCCTATTCACCACGTTAAATATTTACTCCCTCTGCCACTATTGCACCATGACAGAAATGACTGCCATCTACAAATGCGCTGTAGCAATACACCAAGGATCCCTCAACAGGACATTCCAAATTTGTGCCCACTACTGCTTAGAAAGACAAGGGCATCAGACATAAGGAAACACCAGAGATAGTAGGAACTGCAGATGCTGGAGAATCTGAGATAACAAGGTGTAGAGCTGGATGAACACAGCAGGCCAAGCAGCATCATAGGAGCAGGAAAGCTGATGCTTTGGGCATAGGCCCGAATAATCTGCCCGATAATTACACTAGTTGTGATGGGACCAGGAGTCAAAGAGACAACTTTCTTTACCTTAGACAAGCTCCACCTCAAAATATGTGCCCTAACATCAAATACCTGATTGTTGTAAGTTATCAGCATTTACACTTAAATAAGTAATTTATTACGCTCTAAAATGTCTCACAAATATATGAAATAATGGATAAATCCATGATTCAAAATGGGGACACACCAAAACTTACAATAATTACAGACATAACTATCCATCTTTACAACTTCATCAACTAAAGTCTAATATTGGTATGGAATTGAACTGTAACAAAAAGGGAGGATCTTAACACCCAAGAACAGTTCACTACATTTCAAAACACTTTGTTGAGGCTAAACCACTTTTGGTCATAAAAATGTAAATTCAAGTTTTCTTCTCTTCTAAATAAACAACAAAAAAAAATCAGAGCGAGGCTCTTCATTATCTTTTACAAAACTTTGAACCTCACCTCAGAGAGTCATTGAGTCATACAGCACAGAAACAGACCCTTCAGTCCAAGCAGTCCATGCAGAACAAAGTCCCAAACTAAACTAGTCCCACCTGCTTGCTCCTGGCCCCTATCACTGCAAAATTTTCCTATTCACACACTTATCCAAACGTCTTTTAAAACTTGTAATTGTACCGACATACACCACTTCCTCAGGAAGTTCATTCCACATGCGAACCACCCTTTGTGTAAAAAATTTGCCTCCTCTGAATTTTTTTAAAACCTCTCTCCTCTCACCTTAAAATGTGCCCACTTATCTTGGAAACTCCCATCCTGGGGAAAAGACAATTACTATTAACTCTATCTATACCTCTCTATTTTATGAACTTCTACAAAGTCACCTCTCAACCTTCTATGCTCCAGTGAAAGAAGTCCCAGCCTATTCAGCCTTTCTTTAGAACTCAAACCTCCCATACCCTGCAACATCCTCGTAAATCTCTTCTGAACTCTCCCCAGCTTGATAATGTCCTTCCTATAACTGGGTGAAGACTGACTTGGAGATGGGATAGAGCTTGCATGAACATTCTTCAAATGCAGCCGATAGCCATTATGCAGTTCAGCAAATATCACGATCAGAAACGGAACACAATGCATCAGATAAACTGCAGTGCAAAAGAAGGAAAGATAAATTGAACATTGTTACATGAGATTTACAATTTTGCCATCTGTTTAATCAGTTTGAACCACCGCTTACCATTCAGACAGCTTTTAAATTAACTCCAGAACACTGAGAACTGCTACTAATCATGATGTGATAACTTACGTATGTGTATTGTCAATTTATCTTCTTGCTGGTGTGAATTATCACCTTGCTGGACATTGAAAATCTCATTCCCTCCCATTGAAAAAAGACTTAATCATCTTGAACCAGATAATCACAGAAAATTTCCAGTCTGGGGATTTGGAGAATAATTATGACAGTACTGTGAATCTCTCCATCTGGCTCATAAAAATGTATTTCGGTCATGACACATGCATTTTTCAAAGTGAAATGTGGACTTTTGTCAAAGCTTATGTGAAAAAGAGGGATTTGTGCTTTTCACAAAAATAATGTATAAGCAGGCCAAAGAATAGGTCTCTCTGAGTGAGTTCCAGGTTTGCTGGCCTGGTTCTGAGCAGTTTGATGGCACTGACTAAATAAAAACAGCATGAATAATGACTATTAATTTGCACCAAATAAAGAAAACGTCTGTTAGATAGATGTTGTAGCAGCAGGAAGGTGATGTCACTGAACCACTGCAATTCACACCCCATGTTCTGCCATGTACTGATGTCAGGGGTTGGCAAAGAGTGATGTCACTGACTCATATCAGGCAGAGTGTTAGCAGCATTGCAGATAGCACACTAAGTGTGAGCTCACTGATCCAGAGGGATTCTCCAGTATCATATTCCATTGCAGAACAGGAAATTGGTTGATAAGCCACTTAAGCCAAACAGAAGAACTTAGTGCCAGCAAGAAGTACAGTCGTTACAATAATTTGAGTTCATTTAGATAGACGTTTTCAGCTGGCTGCAGGAAGGAGAAGTTGCATTATGTCTATCCTGGTCCATAGATGTAAACGTTTGTGCGTATGTCGATGTATGTGGCATATGTATTTATGTGTGCACAGCAAGATGCGGCATTAAGGATAGGATTTCTGCGGACAGAAACATTAATATTACAGACAGTCACATCTATTCTCTGTCTAATGTTGTATCAGAGATAATGGGAACTGCGGATGCGGGAGAATCCAAGATAACAAAGTGTGGAGCTGGATGAACACTGCAGGCCAAGCAGCATCTTAGGAACACAAAAGCTGATGTTTCGGGCTTAGACCCTTCATCAGAAACAGGGCATGGGGAGAGGGAACTGAAATAAATAGGGAGAGAGGGGTGACAGATTGAAGATGGATAGAGGATGAGATAGGTGGAGAGGAGACAGACAGGTCAAAGAGGTGGGGATGGAGCAAGTACAGGTGAGCGTAGGTGGGGAGTTAGGGAGGGGATAGGTCAGTCCAGGGGAGGACGGACAGGCCAAGGGGGTGGGATGAGGTTAGGAGGTAGAGAATGGAGGTGCGGCTTGAGATGGGAGGAGGGGATGGGTAAGTGGAAGAACAGGTTAGGGAGGCGGGAACGAGCTGGGCTGGTTTTGGGATGCAGTGGGAGTAGGGGAGATTTTGAAGCTTGTGAAATCCACATTGATGCCTTTGGGCTGCAGGGTTCCTAAGCAGAATATGAGTTGTTGTTCCTGCAACATTCGGGTGGCATCATTGTGGTACTGCAGGAGGCCCAGGACGGACATGTCATTTAAGAAATGCGAGGGGGAGTTGAAATGGAATGCCCCCTCGCAATCCTTAGATAGCATGTCCATCTTGGGCCTCCTGCAGCACCACAATGATGCCACCCGAAGGTTGCAGGAACAACAACTCATATTCCACTTGGGAACCCTGCAGCCCAATGGCATCAATAATCCTTTTCCTGGAGAGTGGTGAACTGTGGAATTCTCTGCCTGACCTTTCCCCTCCCTAACTCCCCACCTACGCTCACCTGTACTTGCTCCATCCCCGCCTCTTTGACCTGTCTATCTCCTCTCCACCTATCTTCTCCTCTATCCATCTTCAATCTGCCACCCCTCTGTCCCTGTTTATTTCAGAACCCTCTTCCCATGCCCTGTTTCTGATGAAGGGTCTAGGCCCAAAACGTCAGCTTTTGTCCTCCTCAGATGCTGCTTGGCCTGCTGTGTTCATCCAGCCCCACACTTTATTATCTCTGTCCAACATTTGTCTGTTTACAATGAGCAAGTGACTTAAGCTAGTTAAATTGAGACAATCTAAAGCACTAGGAATACTACAAACATGAGAAAAAAATGACCTATAATTATAAATTCACTAAGAGAATTGAAGTATATTTTGAACATTTTCCCTATCAGCTAACAATTTCTCTCTACATTAAATGGGCTATTTGGCTATCTTTCTTCTAAGCAACCATGCAAAGTGAAGGTATTATCAAGAGGAAACAAAATTTGAAATACAGGACTCAGGCAAATCTAGGTGACATACTCCAAGAGATTTTTGAGGAGGTTACTGGTACAGTTGACCCAAAGCTTGATAAGATGTTGGTCTAATGTAATGCTGTTGTAGATGTAAGTGGGAGGGAGGACGAACAGTTTTGGGAAGACTTCCACACTCTAAAGCTAAGGAAAATAAAGACAACATCACCATTACTGAGCAACTGAAAGTGGAGATATGGAAAAGGACAGAACTGAAGAAGTGCAAAAAATGTTGAAGTTAGTAAGAAATATTCAACTTGCTCAATTGAGACATTAAGCCCATTCAAATTGTGAAAGGTTTGTGGAAGCAGTCACAGAAAGGAATTGTGAAATAAAAGGTCTCAGCACTAGAGGAATAGAACTTGGAAGAGTCAGTTTAGTAAAGACTTAAAATGCTGAGACATTTCATTGAGATATTTCATGGGGTTGAGTATTTGTAATTTGGGAAACAGATTAAATCTTTACTTTGTTGTTCATGTTAAAGGTTGTCTAACTGTCTGCTACCTGATTTTTTTAATGTAATAAGCTAATGTTTAGGTTTTAAAGAACATCTGCAACTTCGAATGAATATCTAGCCATGACTAACCACCATGTCAGCCAACTGCAAAATGATTAACCATATAATCTGCTGAGTCAGGTTTCATTTTGAAGCTCTCTTATCCAGTTGTACTATTAGCTAGGATCACAATAGTAGGAAGGAAACGGTCTTGGGGAGATTTGCAACAAAGAAAGAATATGTCCAATAAGTATGTTTTGACTTTTGCTGCTGGGATGGCCAAGAGGTATAATGAAGAGGGTTAGAGAGCTAAGGCCCCTGCCCTAGATGGTGGAACAACAAGAAAAATAACATACACAAGGTTAAAACCAGAAAATGAAGGAGCATAGAATAGGATATAGGGATGGAAAATGTTGCAGACGTAAAGTAGGCTTGGTACAGGAGGTGATTCAAAAATGAAGACAATGATCTGAATTTATTGCACTGTGTTGAAGTCCTAAGTGGGATGTATCTTTAAAGATTATCTGGCTGGAACTTTACACTACTTTAGTCGCTTAAAGGTTAATTAATCTTTTTGACACCAGACTCACATTTTTAACTTAATACTGGATTTCTGTTTGTACTTCATTCTGATCACATTTCTTTTGAAATGTCACTCCCCTTATGTGTTCTCTATCAGCTTTTCCAAAATTTGTACTGTAAACTGACAAGTGCAATATTGGATCATATTTTGACGAGCATTATCTTGAATGGATTCTTTCCAATTGTTTTATCAGTCGACAAAATGCAAATTATTCTGAGAGCCCACATGCATATTTCAAGTCTCTGTTATGACAAAGTGCTTTTTGAAACTGTTCCAATCTAAGATTGAGCCATTATTATCAGTAGGAAGCTTCCTCACACTTTATCTCTGTATGAATCAGCATAGGGAAGAACAATGCTCCAACAGTACCCAGTCAAATGAAAGAGAGGAAAGACAAGCATAGTTTGCACAGTCACCAGACACCCTAAGTATTTTATATACAATGAAGTATGTTTCAAGTATAATCACTTTTGAAGGAAAAACAGTACGTAATTTTTCATTTAAGTTCTGATGAAGAGCCATATCGGATTTGAAATGGTATCTGTCTTTCTCAGTCAGATACTGCCAGACCCGTTGAATTTCTTGAGCACTTTCTGTTTCAATGCGTCAATCTCAAGTTTTTTTGCAGTGAAAGAAAATTGTTTTCTGTACTATCTTGAAAAAATAACATCAAATACTCACAAACACATGAATTAAGCTTAAAAAGAGAGAAGAGGGTTTCTATAGAGTCTGGAAGGTAAAGACAGCTGCAATTGGTTTTGATTGTTTTTTCTCACTGACATTAATTTCTGATATTGGAAGAGAGAAGACAAGAAGAGCTTTCAGTATCAGTACATGTTGCTTTTTTCTCTCCTCTGTTCCTTAAGGCTGCTACCGAGTTAATTTGCAGATTCTTACACTTGTATCGGTGTTCCATTCCAAGCTGAGTAATTTGAAGCACTCTTTTATCTCTCAATCTGAATTTAGCCCGTCAGATCAATTCCTTCTTAAATCACAAGTAAATGAAACAAACACCTTATCGTGAATCTAGATCCCACATTCATCAAAATTTGTAAGGCCAAATAGTATTTTTCATTTATAACAGACTCAGCTTTCATGGGTCAGGTTGTCATTTTAGGGAACAAGAGTCTGTATAAGGTTCTCTCTCATTGCCCAATCTCAATATAATGGCTAGCAAATCAATTAGTAGTGAATTGGAAATCTGAAGATCACACATTGAAATGCCGGGAATTAACAGACTCATGCTCATAACTATAAGTGTTCTGAAAATACACTTGTTTTTCTTAAAGCACACCTTCTAAACGAAACATCTCAGAATATGGGTGCTGCTGACAAGACACATTCATTGCTCACTCCTTATTACCCTGGAAGTCATATTCCTCTTTCTCGTAATGATACTTTCAGAATGGGTATGTTGGCCCAGAGCTAATAAGGGAACAGTCATACCTATCAAAGTCAAGATATGTGCAACTTTAAAGAGGTACTGAGAGATGATAGTGTCCTATTGAATCAATTCAACAAATGCACTCCTAAGTCCAATACAGTTGCATTTGGATCAGAACTGTGATTTGCCCTGGAGATGCTTGATTGCAGTTTGGATGTGTTGACCTTAGCCTTCATTACTTCATGACCTCATGGTTTCACAATGTGCTTTACAGACATTGACATGAAGTTACAACAATAATATAGAAATTCTTCAACAATTTGCACACTAAAATCCGAAAAACAGCAATTTGTAAATGTCCAAATATTTTGTTTCTAGTGGTATTGGTTGAGGGATAAATATTGACCATAATATTGTGGAGATTTCCCTGTTCTTTGGGCATTTCAATGACATATTTTCAATTTATCTAGGTGGGCAAATAGGACTTCAGTTTAACTTTTCATCTAAACAGGAGCAACACTGATGGTACAAGGTCAAGGAGTCGGCCTCAGCTGTGCACCTTATCCCCTGAGTGGCACTGGAACTTTTCAATCTTCATGCTCAGACCAGAGACCACTCCCCACTGAACCTTTGCTGACACCCAAACTACTAATGGCACCCCAAAGGAGACTTCCAGTCTGAAGCATTGACACCGAATGCAGTGTTGGGAAAAGTCATTGTCAGCTTTACCAGCTGAAATGGTTCCACTTAAAAACTGAAAAGTTGGGAGCAATTAGGTGACAACTTAATAAAATACAATTTACATCACGGCAGGAAGTCAAATAAATACACGCAATGAATGACTACTGCAGCCACTGGAAATACCACCCTAGGCCAGAAAGAACCTGCGCCAACAAAAAACTGTAAATAAAGTGGCAGAGTGGAAATTTTAATGCGACTGCGAGATTAATAAGAGAAGGATCAACAAATTGTAAATGAAATGTTCAGCTGACAAGCAGTGACAGACAAGCACAAATATTGGGCACATATTGGCTGATGTAAATAACTGCTTTGGGTCAGGTTTCATTTCAAGGAATAATTAAGTACTGCAAAGAATGCGGTTTGGTAGCGTAACATTTAAGGCACTCACTTAGCACTCTTCTAATCATGGGTTCAAGCCCCAGCGCTGATTTACAGCTGAATGGGAGATGTGTTTTGTCAGTTCTCAGCTGAGCTGTTACGTCTCTGAATGTTTTGCCTGCAGGACAGGGTCCTGACTTCACTTGTCTCTAATAGCATACAACCAGTAAGAGTTGCCCAATGGCAAAATAACTAAAATCTTAATGACTGAGGAGGTATTAATGAATACAGGCAACCCACTGTAGAGTAGTTGTAGCCAAATTACATTGCAGTTTAGATAGCTTCTCCAAAAACCAAATCATATACTCGAACATTAGGTTAATTTTTGACACCTTCTGTTATTGGTAAGGTTAAAGGATGTTCATTGTTCACATTTTCATTAACTACTCCCAGTTTCCACTGCATGTAATTGCACATTTGAAGAGTGAGAATTTCTGCAAATGCATTGATGATTTATCTCATTCATGGAATTGTGTGGGCCATCAGTGGCATTATGACTGCATTTCATCACAATTTTATGGCCTGGCATTTCTTTCAATCCACCAACAATTTAAGCAAAGGGAAAAGTTCTGCTTCAATGAAAAGTGTGAGAGGATATACCTGGAGCAACACTAGGTTTAGCTGAAAATGAAGATCCATCCTACAATAGAGAACTATGTGCATGCTGAACAGAGGAAGCAATAGAGTTTAGCACAACCAGGCAAGCCCACAATCAGAGGTCTGTAGTGCTAACAGATTCAGCCATTAATGTCAGTGAACAATTCAACAAACAACAGCAGAAGGAAACTGAATATTCCCATTCTAAATGCCCATGCTTGAGAGACAAAGGCTGAAGCATTTTCAACCACCATCTCTGGCAACTAGTGCTGAGTGGATAATCCATCTCAACCTGTAATTTAGATCTCCACCATCACTGGTGTCAGTCATCAGTCAATATGATTCACTCCTTATGACAGCAATCGAATGGAATGGGGATATAGTGTGAAATATAACGCTTGACATCATACTGGCTGTAGAACTTAAGACTTGTGCTCTGGAATAAGCTGCATGTTTGTAACAAAGCTGTTCCAAAAGAGTTAAAGCACTGACATCTACACAATAATGTGTAACACAATAATATTCAGTAAAGACCTGACCACAAAGAGCTGGACAAAACCTATTCTACCAGCTTTGGTTCCATGAGCTTACTCTCAATCATCAAAAAACTGATGATAGTCCTATCAAATGACACTTACTCAGCAATAATCTGGTCACTGATTTTTGATTTGGATTTCGTCAGGCTTACTCAGGTCCAGACTGTGAACTGAATTCACGAGCTGAGGTGTAGGGCTGACTACTCTTAATAGCAAGGCAGCATTTTGACTAGATCAGCATAAAGAAACCCCTTGTAAAACTAAAGTTAATGGGATCAGAGTGAAAATTCTTCATTGACTGGCATCATATCCAGTACAGAGGAAAATGGTTATCTCATCCCAAGATGCAAAAGTTCCTCAGGGCAGTGTTCTTGCCCCAAACATTTTCAGCTGCTTCATCGATGACCCTCCCTCCATCATAAGGCCAGAAGTGGGGATGTTCCCTGATGGTTGCACAATTTCAGCACATTTCATGACTCCTCAGATTCTGAAGCAGTCCATGTCCCTTTTTAACACGACCTTGACAATACTCAGTTTTTAACTGATAAATGGCAAGCAATCTACTTGTTACACAAGTACTGGACAATGACCATGTCCATTAAGAGAGAATTGAACAACCCCGTATTTTGCCATGTACTGGCACTGCCATCTCTGTTTTCACCTACTATCAACCTTCTTAGTGGTCACCATTAATCAGAAGCATAACTGAAGTAGCCATATAAATATAACAGTTACAAAAACAGATCAGAAGCTGGGAATTCAGCAGAAGCTACCTCATTTCCTGAATGCCCAAATTCTTTCTACCAGTTAAAAGACATAAAGAATATGATAAAAAAAAATAGTCTTACCTGGAAGAGTGCAATTCCAATAATATCCAAGAATCTAAATGCCACCTTAGACCAGCAAATGTCCTGAGCAGCACCCAAACCACCACCTTAAATATTCACCTATTTCACTACCAGCACACTGTGTATGATCCACAAGATAGACCAGAGCAGCTCTCTTTGCCTTCTTTTACAGCATCTCCGAAGCGACTACCACCTTAAAGGCCCATGATAGCAGGCACATGGGAGCACTGCCATATGCAAGCTTCTCTCCCAAGTTGCACATCATCCCAATTTGGCAATGTATCCACATTCCTTCATCATCACAGTATCAAAATCCAGAAACTGCCTTGCTAACAGAGTTATGGATGTGTTACACCACATACAGTGCAGCTAATCAAGAAGGTTTTTCACCCTCAATATCCTCAAGGACAGTTGAAGATGGGCAATAAATAATGCTAGGCACAAATCTCATAACTGAATTTAATAAGAAGAACAAAATGCCTTTCCTCCAATTTATGGGAGTAAGGAGAAGTGTGTTGAGTTTTAATTAAGTTCAAGTTATGTATTTACATGTTTCCCTTTCCATCGTTTTTTCTTTTGGGCATCCTTGAGCAAGTGTTGATCAAAGTTAATAAATAATTTCATAATGTGACTCAAAATAAAAAAAACTGAGGAAAATTAAAATACCCCCCATGATTGTCAAACTGATCATTTCAGTAAGGAAAAGAAATAACGAAAGACTGTATATTTATATCACACATTCCACATCCTCTGGACATCCTAGAGTTTTTATAACTTGTGAAGTACTTTGTTAAATATACATTTGGATTGTAGCGATTGCTGCAGCTAATCACATAGCCATGTTTCAAAGATTATTGAGAAAAAGACTTGTGTCATCAATATTTTTCACTTTACTACATTTTCAACTGAGTTACGCTTCATAGCAAAGAGGCCTTTCGTTGTCAAATAAGATAAGTTTTAGTTTCATATTTCAATACATATTAAACTGTTGAGTCAGAGAGAATTGGCTATTGCTCTGTTTTAATGTTGTTTTCTCCTCCCACATTTTCTATTTCCTATAAGGGATTATCGTTGTAATATTTTTCTTTTTCTGTTCAAGTAATAATTCAATCATTCTAGTTTAATGCAGCTCTGTGGCACCCACTGTGACTCCCTGAGAATCAACGGAATTGCAAGATTTCAAGATATGATTCTTGTCTCCTTGCTTCTGTCATAACATAAAGTTTTGCTTCGATTAGAAAGTCTGTTTAATAATTTCACAATTATGTCACTTCTAATTTTGCATTGAAGAAGTCAATTCAGAAGGAAAAGCAAACTTGAGCTCTTCGAATAAGAAATGATGTAAAGGTTACTCTCCAATTGAAATGCCCTTTGTTCTAACTGCAAAAAGGGAGCATGCTAATATCACTCAGTGATTGTGGAGATTATAGCCACCCTAATTTGGTTGTGTATTTTCTCTCCTCATCCTGTCAGAGTCAATTTTATATCCAAAGGCGCTGCAGTGAATCAGGCTTTGTTGGTTCTGCTGATCCCAATCTATATGCACAGCATCATTGGCTACTTGATCTCTATGGTGACCAAACTGTTGACGCCTCGTCTCTGTTTTCATTGGCACAGAATCAAAGTGAGGTTGGATGTGTCTGATTTGGAACAGGCATGGTGATATGTGGCGTCTTGAGATAACAGAAGCCCTGCTTTCCTCACAAACTGGGTGGGGGGAGGTGTGGTGATGGGGGATAGGAACATAGGCACTGCTGCTAAGAACTTTGAGGGGTTTCACTGTCTACTTGTCATCATCTTACTCTATTTACCTGATTCCCTAAATTGCTTCAGAACCATTTTGGCCTGCATGAGCCTCAACCGTTTTATTCATTAACCCTTTCATTTCTACAGATCCTCTTATAATTTTCAGTGATAAAATGCAGACTGAGGGCTGTCAGTTCTCTGAAGTTTCAATGGTAACTTGCAAAAGGTTAGACTAGCAAAAGTGGAAGATTATGTGAAAGTTGTTTACATTTTTTTAAATGTGTCCTAACTGGCAACATTTCTGAACACAATTAAGGTATTTTACTGATAATGCCAAATGGAGTGACTGAGATGAATGACTCAAATGTATTTAAGGGGCCATTAGAAAACCAAGTGAGAGAGTAAGGAATTATAGCAGGGAGAATTGAAGCAAGGCTGTTAGTTTTAGTCTCTCTAATTAGGTTTCTGCCCTGCCACAGGACCATGATGGTTCTAATTAAAATTATAAATGATATTCTAAGTGACTGTGACACAGTGAAACCATCCCTTCTCATCCTTCTCTACCTTTGATATCATTGACCACACCATTCTCTTCCAACATCTCGGCAGGAGTCATGTCACCTCCTTCTATTCTTGACCATCCAGTCATATCCAGTGAAATGCTGACAATTTTTCTCTTCCATTCTTGTACCATTACCTCCGGAGTTCCACAAGGATAGATCCTTGGTCGCTTCCTATTTCTCGCCTATAGGCTGTATCTTTCTACATCATGGGAAAACAGAGCATCAGTTTTCACATGTTCATTGATGACATCCAACTCTACTTCACTATCATCTCTCTTTACCTTGTGACCGAAAGATTACCTGCCTGATTGAAAGACTGTCCTAGTTGACCAATTCAGCAATTTAAAAATTATCATCCTGTTTTTAAATACTTTTACAACATTGTCTCTCTCCATTTGTGTAATCTCTCCTGCTCAACACCTTCTGAAATATCTGTGCTGTTTTATCTGATTTAAGCCTCTCCTCCATATTGGCCATACCTTCAGATGTCATGGTCGTAAAGACTTTTACCTCTTAAAGATTATTGCTTTTGCCAATTTTCCAACTTCTGTGGCTCAGTATAAATATTTTTTTGCAAAACACTCCCAAAAAGATACTGCAGTTTAATAATAGCACTTAAACAATGCAAGTTGTTGTTGTGTGGAGAATGAACATTGGCTTAGACATGTTTAGTATATTGTATACTGCTCTACTGTACAACTATGCAATACAGAGATAACAAGGTGTAGAGCTGGATGAACAGCTCCTCTGATGCTGCTTGGCTTGCTGTGTTCATCCAGCTCTACACCTTGTTATCTCAGAATCTCCAGCATCTGCAGTTCCTACTGTATCTAAAACTATGCAATATATATTGCTTGCAGATTGAATGGCATTTGAGCACAGCACAGACAGAAAAACAAATTCTGGTGGCGTTTCTAATGGGCATATGATCCTTCCTATTAGGTTTCCTTTCTACACACCGCTCAGGTGTTTCATACCCAAATAGAAAAGACAAAAATCTACCACAACTTTTATTTGTCCATTTCAACGAATAATCTAGCTGTTCTCTGAATGACTGAGTATTTGTTGTTACTTGTACGTTGGATTAGAAACTGACCCTATAAAATGGCACTAGATGCGAGGAAGGAAAACCATTTCTTCTTGTCTTGTAATGTTTTATTTCCTGTTATTCCCATGGCCAGTTGACAGACCAGCTTAAGCTGCCTGAGTTACCAACTCATTTATTTTCAGCCAAAAATACTGAGAAAAATCAAACTACTGAGGAATGATGCTTCCTGTGTCAAAGTTAGCTCATTGAAGTCATTCCAATTCAATCTTCAAGCTCCTGGGTCAAGATAGTGTGTCTTGTCTGTATCTGATATCTTTGGTTTTCTTTTCATCCATCTCTTCTCATCTCGTGTCTTTGCCTCCCTTTTTATCCCCTTTCCTTTTCTCTCTGTCTGCTTCTGTTTCTCTTTAAACACAAACATTCATAATTCTAAAGTCTTATATTACAAAATCGCTACATTGAAAATTGGCCAATCATGTCTGTGGCAATTCTCCAAAGGAACTTAGTGTCATTCTCCTGTATTTTCCTCCTAACCCTACACATTGCTCCTTTTGAAATGACTGTATAATTCCCTTCTGAATACCATGATTGAACTTGCCCGCTTAACACTCCCTGGCACTGAATTATAGATTCTAACCACTTGCTGCATGAAAATGTTTTTCCTAACATTTTCTTTCTTTTCTTAATTCATGGATGAAGATTGGACGGAAAATGCAATATTCAGTAGCTTCCTTCGTAATTCAGTCCCCAGTCATTCATTTTTCTCCAGACATTCGTTGTCTCCATTCATCTCTCACCTTCTCCAGTATACCCTTCCCTTCTAACCACCACCGTTCTCCTATCAGTATCTGCTCAATCCCCAAGTCTACTCTTCCCATTTATCTACTATAACTCACCTTGCACTTGACCAACCATTCATTTATCTCTCCTGACCTTACACTTGCTCTTCCTGGGCAGATAAAAAGAGGCTGAAAGGTGCTTCTCTCTGTTCTGTTGTGGCAGCATGGGGGCTCAGCGGTTAGCACTGCAGCCTCACAGCGCCAGGGACCCAGGTTCAATTCCAGCCTTGGGCGACTGTCTGTGCGGAGTTTGTACATTCTCCCCGTGTCTGCGTGGGTTTCCTCCGGGTGCTCCGGTTTTCTCCCACAGTCCAAAGATGTGCTGGCTAGGTGGATTGGCCATGTTAAATTGTCCAGAGAGTTCAGGGCCTGTTTGGGTTATAGGGGGATGGGTCTGAGTGGGATGCTTCAAGGGGCGGTGTGGACTTGTTGGGCCGAAGGGCCTGTTTCCACACTGTAGGGAATCTAATCTAATCTTGCTGACCCTGGCTCACTAATTGCCCAGTCATTCCCTTTTGTCTGATTCTACCTTCACTAACACTCATAGTGCCCAGAACAACTTGCAATTGTCAGAACATCCTGGAATAGACTGCCACCTGTGGCACTAGTACCATCTTTAAAAAGCCATTCTACATGTGGGCAAGTGCTGTCAGTCCACAGCTACCCTGCACATTTCCTGACATTCAACCTGGATATGGCAGCCCTCCACTTGCTGACCCCAGACCCCTGAACAAAGGCTCTTCCTTGACTTGGCTGTGAACTCCTGATGACCATGACAAGCTTGGTTTCTGCATCAAGTGGTACTGCAATGCAGCAGTACTGTAAGCCTGGTATCTCTGGGCAAGGTTCAAAAGACATGGCAGGGATGCTGTGAACAAATAGGTACATTCAAAGTGAGCGAGTGCCCGTGGATTAGCGAACAGCTCAGAAATACAGCCTAGTCCAGTCCATGAGTTGTATGCACAGTGCCCCTGCTTTAGCACTATAAAGAGAGCCGCCTGTCCCCCCTAAGGTGCAGCCTTGAAGTAAAAAGGCATACAATAAATGGATCTGAGATTTTCCATAAGGATTCAGAGCAGATAATACACATTGGATGCCAATATCTGTGGTTGTGGGGTGTGTGTGGTCGATGCCCATGGATCATGGCCTGAAATGTCAGTTAAAACAAAACAAAAAACTGCAGATGTTGGAAATCAGAATCAAAATCCGAAATTGCTGGAATAACTGATTCTCCCAGGCTGACCTTTACCCTTTAAGAACCGAAAGAACTGCGGTTGCTGTAAATCAGGAACAAAAACAAAATTGCTGGAAAAGCTCAGCACGTCTGGCAGCATCTGTGGAGGAGAAAACAGAGTTAACGTTTCGCTTCTGGTGACCCTTCCTGAGTTTTGAGGAAGGGTCACCGGACCCGAAACGTTAACTCAGTTTTCTCCTCCACAGATGCTGCCAGACGTGCTGAGCTTTTCCAGCAACTTTGTTTTTGATCTTTACTCTTTGTCAGCCCAACTGTGTTTGTGTTCTCTCTCTGTCTGGGCTCCATCTGCACCTATTGTTTACTCCTTCCCCGATTCCCACCCTCATCCCTCCTCCCTTTTTTGCATATGTACCAACCATTTCCTAGCTACCATCAGTTTTGAAGAAGGGTCACTGGATTCAGAACATTAACTCTGCTTTCTCTCCACAGATGCTGTCTGACCCCGCTGACCTTTTTCCAGCAATTTCTGATTTCTTTTCCTGAAATGTTGATACTTTTTGTTCAACACTGGCGTCCTTTGGAGCAAGTGGCAAACTGAAACTGCCAGTTACTTGCTCTGACTTCCACGTCGAGAATTCACGGCATGAAAATGGGGTGGGGGCTACAATTGAAAACAGCACATTACTCTGAGCTCGATAAGGTTGTCGACCGGCAACAATTTCCCTTAAGAGGCAAATAGTTGCTGACTAGTGAGGATCTCACCTTGACGCCAGAAACATAGTCAAAAGATTCAGTGATTTGCTCCTGATATCAGGAATAGGTCTCTCATAGCCCCATGTCATTCCGACCCCTACAAGATTCCATCCAGAGCATCCATTATTTCTGTCTTTTTCCATTAGATATGGTTGATCTGCATCTTAATATCATTAATCCTCCTAAATTCAATTTCTCTATCTGAATAAAACAAAACTATTATTCTCAGTTTTGCAATTATTAATTGATCTAACTTCAAAAGCTTCCGAGGGGGTTTGAGCTACTGAATTTTACTATCATTTGGATGAAAAACTGATTCCCACAGCCACATCTCAATGCTTTTGCATCTGAATGTAACATTACATTCCTGTGTTTGGGTCTTTCTCACCAAAGCAAGCTTTTTCTCACTCTTCAATTCAATTCCTTCAATCATCCTACCATCTTAGTTCCTTCATGAAAACCAAAAGAACCGTGGATGTTGTAAATCAGGAACAAAAACAAAGCTGCTGGAAAAGCTCAGCAGGTCTGGCAGCATCTGTGAAGGAAAAAGAGTTAACGTTTCAGGTCCTGTGACCCTTCCTCAGAACTTTTGTATTTGTATTTCATTTCCTTCACCCTTTAGTCTTCTTGCTGTTGGGATTCCAGTACTAGTTTGTCCAATTTTTATCCATAAAGAACTTTATTTGTACATTCTTCTGATATCATAGCACCCGATTAGAGAAGAAATACACCAGTGGACTTTGATAGTTACCTCACATTCCACAAGCAGGAGCAGGCTGACAATGCACTGATGATACCTGGAAGTGTAGGCTGCTGTAAAATAATTGGGTCTCAAGCAAAATTAAAATGTGTGCATCCCAATAACTCTACACCTCCTGTGACTGATTGAAACAATCTCCATCAAACCAATATGCAGGCTGTCTGTAATTTGTACCACTTTAGAAGTATGCCTCCTTTTTCTTTGTTACTATAAAACACAGATTTATGCTTAAGTGACGTTAAGGGACCTATAAAAATGAAATGTGTGATAAATCTGTCACATAAGGATGTCCTTAGGTTTAAAATACTCAGGACAACATATTGATATTGGTTCAACACTCAGTCCAGCACCTTACAGGAAACGCTCTTTATAGTAATTGCTAAAATAGCTGCCCAATTTGTTGCATTTTGGGGGGTGGGAGCAATTCCACCATTATCTCAAATAACAAACGCGCAACTGCGAAATAGTACTCAGCAGGCAGCCCATTAATCAAAGCCCTGACGTTTCCACAGGCGAGCCTGATTAATATGTAATGTCAAATTGTTACACGTGTAATCACACTGTTTTGACATTTTGTCCACATGTGCTGACAGCTGCGTGTGGAAATTGCCCTGCTTTTCTCTGAACACTGAGATAATTCAGGTACTAAAAAAATGAAATCAAATCTGCATGTTGTCCCAAGAAAAATACCCAGAGGGTTTTCAGCAGTGATGTACAGAAACCATTACCGAAAATCACCTCTCTAGAAAATATAAACAGTCACAAAATGTTTGCTGCACAGGCAAGAAACATTTCAAAAGGCTTCTGGCAATTTTTAGACACATTACCTTATCTTCCCATGAGCAAGTCTAACTCAGTCTGCAGTATGAAAACTGAACACGTTTAAGCTAGAATAAAACTGAACCCAAAAATGGGGCTGACATTATTTGTTCTTAATCTGTAAGATGATGAAGGAGTGTATTTTTCAAATATTCAGTGCTGGCCAC
The DNA here is from genome assembly GCF_030684315.1 of Stegostoma tigrinum. Classification (NCBI taxonomy): domain Eukaryota; kingdom Metazoa; phylum Chordata; class Chondrichthyes; order Orectolobiformes; family Stegostomatidae; genus Stegostoma; species Stegostoma tigrinum. The sequence goes on from NC_081375.1 coordinate 18,313,488, forward strand.
TCTGTATAGAACATAACTGGGGAGCAAGGACAGCTGGCAGGCTGGAGGGTTGAATATGGCAATGTTCTTTTGAGAACTATCAATGGTCCAGAGAAGAATCCCAAATGGCTCACTGGCGAACGCTTCACCTGATGTCCATGATCCAAGACGATCTTTGATTCAGTCCCTGGCCTATGTTAAATTGTTTCAGCAGTAAGACTGCTGCAATTGTGTGGAGCTGGAGATAGAACAATGAAAGCAGCTGAAGGTTACCACCCCTTCCTCCATCTGTTGCTGTTGAATGAGAACAGCATCTGACCAAGTAGAGATGCTCCGACAGTTGAATTGCCTGCTGGAACTGCCTGATGGGATACATGTACAAAAGCTGGCTGGTTGGACTGGTTGTAACTGTTGTAATGATACTTCAAAAGCAGGAAGTATCTTTTAGAGAGGAAGGAGTAAAGGAGAAGATTTTAAGGAGTTTGTTTTAAAGCCTAGAGCCGGCTACTCACCTTCAAGGGGTTACAGTGGGGAATCAGGAATCACCCTCCAGTTCTATGCCCATCCAAATTTCCATTTCTACAGTTTAGAAGGTGTACATTTAAACAGGGATTTATAACAGTTAAAACTTCTTTTAGACCGACATTTTTATTGAAAGTTTAATGTGCCATGAGCATTTTCTTTACAATTTGGTGAGATTTTATTTTTGCAATAACTTATTCAATATTTGCTCCTTCTCCCTTGCTGCACCCATCTCAAACAAGCTGTTTTGCAGGGAGGTTGAGGTAAGTTGCTACTGTTTTGCTGCATGATTTGGATAAAGTCCTGTTGCAGAATCCAATCGAAGAATCTCGGCTACCAGAAAGTCCCAGCTGAATATGTACAAAGAAGAAAGGATTGGGGTTGACCACATGCTCTCAAGAGTAAAGTACATCGCTCTGCAGCACACATATTCAAAGGGTGTCCACTCTCAGAACAAGCTTATAGTACAGAATTGTAGCTGATATAATGCTTAGAGCTCCAGCTCACAGTGCTCTGCTTTGTGGCTTTCTACGTGGTCGGCCAATGTGACATATGCCACAGAGAGTTGGGTTCTAGTTGAGTCAGATATCTTAAAGTTTATTAACAACACTAACTATTTACATGGCCATAGTACCTCAGACATATACATATAGCCAGAGGGAAAAACTGCTTAAAAAAGCAACAATACCTGGAAATGAGTGTTTTGGGCATACCAGCCTTCAGTTTAAAGTGCACATATCAAACCAGTATGTGTCCTTTGCAAGTTTTACTGTTTTATTTCTTTCTGGATAGTCTGTGTTCTGATCACACTGCACATTAAAAACACATAACTGCCTGACTACGTTGTCTGTATTATGCAGAGGCGGTGGCTCAAGGCAGTTTGGGTTACTTTTATATCAGAACATCAAATTTTATGATGTTATATAACGTTTTAAAGGTACAGTGGTGTTACTGTCTGCAGTCTAAACCATAATGTAGTTCACCCGTAAGGTTTCAATGACTTTAATTAACAAAACAAGCTTTTGAAAGTAGTTTGGAAGATAGCTCAGCTGCCAAAACATCTTAGATAATGGGGAAGAGTTCAAAAAATGAAGCAAGTTTCATTGCTCATTAAGTCACTCTGAAGTGTGGATCAGAGTGGAGAAATAAGTGTAAAATTAAACATATAAACAAGTGTTAGCATTATGTTTGTCTCACATTATATATCTTCACCATCTAAGGTTAGATGCAGCTGATATAGCACAAGAGTATGCTGGTGCAATCTGTGCTTTTCCCTCCCAATAGTGAGTTATCTAAGCTTAATGGCCTGAATGACAACAGCACCCCTATTTTGTGCAAATACTTCAGTTCAAAGTTACAACTTTGCCACATTAAAAGTTTGGTAACAAAGTTTTCTTTCTCAGTTTCGAATCTTAATTCATGTTCCTGAGGTTCTAGAACTGGCAGGTACCTGTTCTCATTAACCGGCAGTTTGCAGCTCAGTTTTGTTGGGTTCTCAGTGGATACAACCCATTAAACTCTCAGTGTTGTTTCCCTGCAGCATGTGATCCTTCTGGGATTCAGGGGCCACAATTCGGAGACGATTTATTCCTGGCTCGGCTGTTGTCACAAAACAGGAAAGGGCCCATAAATGAGAGCCAGGCAATAGCAACTCTCATCACATAGAGTCATTGCAGTATCATAGTGCTCCTCCTTATGACAACTAGGTAGAAAACTCATAACAATTTGCGGAGTGTTGAACTTTGCACAGAGTGGATTTGTTGTAGCTGGATGCTTGGATTAACCAAGGAAGGAGAAAAGAAGTCCAGTACATTGGTTCTTGCTTGTATTGAGGCCTACAATAGAGTAGCATAACAGGAACCTGAGGCTGAAAGCAAATCTGCAATAGTTAGATAAGACATTTTTTTAATGTTCAATATCATTTGGACTGAGCTGGCAGTGATTTCTACTGTCAGGACAATACAGGAAGACAGAGGCATTGAAACTGTACAGTTTAACTTGAGATGTGTCTTGGGTTGGAAGAACCAGGAATGTTCGGAGCATTGAATAAGAACAAAGATCTAAAATCCCCAGGCCCCTGACAGTGGGAGATCAGGGGTTTGCTGTTTGCCTCCACTCAGGCTGCAGTCTGGACTTTGACCTGGAAGAAAAAAATCAAGGCTAATGAGGGACAGTGACTTCGATGTAAGCTAAACCTGATAGCTCCTGACTTCTGGACATTAAGTACCAGTGCAAGAAACCAAAACCTGATCAAGTCCATGTCTTTTACAACAGAAAAATGTGCACTCGTTCCACAAGTCAATCATTCAAGAATACTGGACACACAAAATAAACAAAGTCTGAAAAAATTTCAATCAATTTTTTTCCAAACCCCTAAAGTCCATCATTGAATCATATATCGGAAATAACAAGCACACATGGCAGTGGTTTTTCCTGCCTGCAGATCTCCCTTCAAACGATTCTACATCTTGTGCCCTCAATAGGTTAAAGTTCAGTAGCCTTAGCATTCCAGTAGAACTAACACTACAGAACAAAGCTCAAACGGAAACCCTTGAGCAAAACGCAAGGAAATGTTTAAAGGAAGTTTGTCATTCCAATAATGCCCTGGTTATGTTTGTTTACAAAATGCTATATTTGGTGAGAGCAGACCTGCACTTGATTAGTGCAGGGCACAGAGGGTATCTGTTAACCCCTGGAGTCTTTCGAAGTTTCCTGAATCAGGCAGGTCCGCGCATTCGGTTACAAGTTGTTAATCGTAATTTGGAAAGTTCACTAACAAAATCATTTGTCATCATGAGTTCAGAGCTTACAAGCTGACTCAGAATAACAATATAAACAATAATATACAACAATATCAATTAATCATTCCTGATTTGGGAACCTGAGCGGATTTATCCGCCCCAAAAAACCAAAGCAGTTTTGGCATGGGGCAAAGAAGTAGATTTAACATCAATGTGCTTCATTTTGCATTCATGTAGGTATTTACATCAGGATCTTTTAATAGTTGATCGATTTTAGTTAAATAGCTGGCATTGTCATCCTGGTTTAGCATTCCAGAGTTAAAGCACTATCCGCTGAGCTTATTGTGGGTTCCATGTCATAAGTGTTTTTAAATTCCTAACCCTAACCAAAACTCAAAGAATTCACGAGCCATTCATTGAATAAATCGAAAAAGCACGGCATGATGTAGCTCATTTTCCATCCATAGGACAGGGCTACTACTCACTTTACGCTGTCATATAAAGTCCAAATCGACCTGAGTGTCTGTTGGTGTGCAGTGGAAGCATCACTTTTAGTGGTAAATAACAAGGCTGGCATTGCTGCTACTATAACTACAGGAGGCACAGTCAATGCACAAGCGGTGAGATCACTGCTTTCCACCAGAAGCTTTGCAATATCCTTGTAGAAGGCGACACAATGCATTCTGAAAAACAGCCTTGCTAGAGACAATAAGATAATCAATCTAGCAATATTATCCACTCTTTAAAATGTGTAGGTCACTTCATGAAACTATAACTTTTAAGCAAAAACAGATTTGGCATACAGCTGTCCACACAGTACATGGTTCATTAAAAGGTTCGACTAATATAAAATATTCTAATTTCATTGCTGAAACATGGCTAGCTGGTGTTTAATAGCGCAGCTTCTCAAATAGGGACAGGAAACAAAGCAGCAGGAGAGGTGGACAGAGTGTAGAAATTGAGGCTGCCATGGGTTAGGCAAGTAGGAAGGCGAGGGAGACAGTGAGGGAAGTGGAGAACAAGAATGGGAGGGGAGACATTGGCTGTGCTGACTTTCTGTGCCAGTGCATTAGCAGGAGGGGCAGTGACAGCAGAAAAAAAATCAGGCTTGCATTCACATGGCACTTTTTCAAAATATTGATCATTATTTCACAATTTTTCTACAAATTACTTTTGAAGTCTCGTCACTACTATAGTGTAGGAAATAGAATAGTCAATTTGTTCTGAACAACTTTCCACAAACAACAATGTAATAGTGACCAGATAATCTGCTTTTGTGGCATCAATTGAGGCATGAACATTGCCTGCCACACCATGAACCACCCCCGTGCTCTTTGTTGAAACTATGCCAGAAGATCACTTAACTAGCTGGGAGGGTAGAGCAATGTCTCATCCAAAGGACAGCAGTGCTAATACTGCAGCACTCCCTACTCAAAAATACCAGCTCACATTTATTTGTGCTCAAAGCATGGAATGCTCTTTTACTTAGAACCTTTCAGATCAAAGGAAAGTGTGTTAGCATTTAGCAATAGCTGATGCACGATGCAAATGCTCTGTGTCATCCCATTGTACTTTAATGAGGAATGAGTTTTCAGATTTTCAGATTTAGAATAAGCAGCTTTGTAATTTAGGGCCTGCGCACAAATGATGTTTAGAATCGAACATGACCAATGTAGACACTTTAAGACTAAAGAGATTGTCATTTTGTAAATACATATGAGAATCTGATTCAATTTTTAAATGTTGTATGACAAAGAACAAATATAAGCATAAGTAAATAAATAGGTGCTTTTCAAAACTAGGGTCATCTAACTTCAAACAAAGATTATGCTGAACAGTTCTTGCCTATAAATTCTTAAAGCCCTGACCGCAGTCTGACTTACCACCAAAGTATGTGACCTCATGATGACCTCCCATCAACTGAAGTGGTGATTATTAGGTCTGATTTTGAAAATTAAGCTCTTTGTGTGGCAATATACACAATCAGTGAGGTTATTCCAATGTGGCAAAGGTAATGCACTGTTTCAACTCATTCCTGTCAGACTTTTTTTTGCTGCAAACACAAGTCCTGTAGGATCTCACACAGTTTGAAACATTTCCCTGTTCATCAGCATGACAGGCCATCCCCATCAGTGCCACAATCTCATGCCCAGAACTACCCTTAGTGATTGATAGACATCTGAAGCTTCAGCTCTCTCAGGTCTAGCTATTTGAGATGTTGGGCCACTTATGAACTTTCTCCTCTTAGTTCATTCTTTGCCTGGCTAGATTTCTTTGTATTAGTTGTCCTTTGGCCAGTGTTTCTTTTTCCGATCAACATTCTTTGCAAGTAATGGCACCTACGTCACATGATAACAGTATATTAAAAAATATACAAACGTAATTTCTGCTCAAATAACAGAGATGAAAATGATAAATTCAGCATTTTGTGTAACTGGATCTTGAAGCCCCCAGTTTTAGCAAATAGGGACTTAGATATCAGGCTTATCCACTAAGAATGAAGGTAAAGTCACCATATTCTTACTAAACTGCTCCATTATCAAAAAGAGAGAGAGAGGACTGGTGGTGGTCTAACCTGAGGGTCACCAAGCCTCAGGCAAGGGGAGAAGTTGAGGAGGAGTGTCCTTTGTGACAAATTCAGCCAGTGCAAGAATTGAACCCATGCTATTGGCATCACTAACTGACCATCCAGTCAACTGAACTAACCCATCCCCTGCCACTCTTGAAAGTCTCATTTTTACGCACGTCAATACGGAACTTTCTACATCTAACTTACAAATTTAAAATGATTTTTTAAATGGTTAATACTAATTTCTGATGTTATGCTCTTCATTTTTTGCTTTTTATCTTCCATTCTCAAAACCTACGTTTTCAATACCAGTCAAAATCCTCCAACTATGCTTTCATTTTAGCCGCTTTTTAAGAAAAGGGTGATAGCAATTTCTTCTGGTTGCTATGCGTTTAGGATATAACACATGTTAAATTGCACAAGGCTAGCACTCTAGATATCAAAACTCACCATTCACAGAGTCATCAAATGTTCAAAGGTTTTGCCCAAAAGTCCCAAATTTACCCATGCACATCCACTAATGCGGTCTATTGTATCCACTGTTCCTGATGTGATGTGGCCTCCACTACATTGGGGAGACCAAGTGAAGGCTCGGAGACCACTTTGAGGAGTATCAAAGCTCAGTGCGCGACAAATGACAACACCTCCCAGTCGCAAACCACTTCAACACCCCCGCCCATTCCCTGAACGACATGTCCATCCTGGGCCTCCTCCAGTGTCACAATGATGTCACCTGGAAACTGGAGGAACAGCACCTTATACTCCGCCTTGGAACCCTACAACTCAATGGTCTCAATGTGGACTCTGTGAGCTTCAAAATCTCCCCACCCTTGACTTCATCCCAAGGCCAGCACCTGTACCGCTATCCCTGCCTCCTTGGCTTGTCCATCCTCCCTCCCACCTACCCGCCTCTCCTTCCTCACTGACCAACACCCAACACAACTCCCTAACTGAACTCTTTACTGTCTTCATCCCTGCCTCCTTGACCAGTCCGTCTTCTCTCCACCTACCTGCTTCACTATCCACCTTCTATCACCGCCTCCCCCACCATTTATTTCAAAGACCCCTTCCCCTCCCCCATTTCTGAAGAAGTATCCAGACCCAAAACATCAGCTTTCCTGCTCCTCTGATGTTGCCTGGCCTGCTGTGTTCATCCAGCTACACATCTTGTTACCCCAACTCACCTGTCAGACTCAGACTAACAGAAAACACGGACTAGGTTGCTGCACATAGCAAGAACTACTATTTATTACCATCGAACTGATTCTAGCCACTGTCAACATATAGCCCGACTAATTAAAACTCAAAGCCCCTTATAAAACTCCCCTGCACACAAATACAGACAAAAAAAACTTTGGTGTTATGGTGGAGGGGGTAAAAAAAAGGAAAGGCTGCTCAATTGTTTCAGTCCGCACGATTTGCTGAAACAACCCTTTCACTTGCCAGAACTTGCTGTTCTTTAATGTTTTATCTCTCCATTTTTTTTTCACCTTTCTACAAAAGATACTGGCAATTGAGGCATTAAATTCAAATTACTCAGCTACCAAATAAAGGTTGCAGCTTACAGCAGTTGGAGGGAGATATTAACTTGGCTTTATTCAGGTTTTATTTATTTTACTAAAGAGAAAGACACATGATCTGCCTTCACAGAAATCTCAAGCTTCCGGAATATTGTTCAAACTCACAAGCTGTTCAGTTTTCCTGCAGCCGATCAGATAGTCGTCAGACTGATGGATCTTGTCATCCACAACTGGTCACGACCTCATAAGCCAAGATAACAAAGTGTGAAGGTGGATGGACACAACAGGCCAAGCAGCATCTCAGGACCACAAAAGCTGATGTTTTGGGTCTAGGCCCGAAATGTCAGCTTTTGTGTTCCTGAGATGCTGCTTGGCCTGCTGTGTTCATCCAGCTCCACACTTTGTTATCTTGGACTCTCCAGCATCTGCAGTTCCCATTATCACTGATCACAACTCCATAAGCCAGTCAGTCACTTGTTGCTGACCAAGTCAGAAACAGTCTCCCCACTGTTTGAACAAAGTAACAGTGCAAAATACATTAATCTTCAATATGCTTTTAAAAAAAAACTGCAGTCATTCCTTCCTTAACTCCAGGTCTTAAAACAAGCCCTTTTCCTTGTGAATCAAAAGTACAGTAAAATAAAATGATACAATCTTGACAGACAGGATCACAGAAATCAGCCATTAGGCCCAGTTGGTCTTTAGTCAGTTTGTATTCTCCACTTGAGAGTTTTTTTTAATTTTTCCTCCTCTCAACATATCCCAACCATCTACTCCCTTCTCCCTCATATGTTTGCCTTAAAACTGATATTTCTTTTTTTTTGTTTTGGCAACTCCCTTTGACATTTTCACTGCTCTTTGGATCAAGAAGTTTCTCTTGAGTTCCCCATTGAATTTCTTGGAGACCGTTCAATATTGATGGCTTCTACTCACTGCATGTTGTAAATATTTGAATAATTTTAAATGTACTTTGTAAACATGACAGGGAGGCTCCCTCTGGCTTGTGTGTGAGTGGTAAGGTGAATGCATTCTAAAAGAACCAATTCTTAATTCCATTGGAAACAGCTATCGTTAACGTCCGTATATTGATCTCTGACAGTGCAAGCGGGAGTACAATTTAAAAGTGAAAAATACCCATAAGGATTTTCCAGGGTTGAAAATCTTTGGTAAGAGGAGGAAAGAGGTAAGACCAAGTGGTCCAATTACCTAAAGATACAGATTTAATGTGTTTGGCAAAAGAATTTGAAGTGACCTGAGGCTTAGCATTTTTTACCCAGAGGGTGGTCGGAGTCCCTGGAATTTGCTTCCTAGTTGGACAGTTGAAGTAGAAACCTTCTAGCATTTGAAAGGAACTTGGATCTTCACTTGAAGTGCTGTAACCTGTGAAGGTATGCGCCAGATGCTGGACAGTGAGATTAGGACGGGAGGCTAGTTTATTCGGCCATTCTGATGTGATGGGTTGGATAGCCTCTTTCTATGCCATTACCTTTCTATGATTCTGAAGGGATAACAGATTGCATTTTATAGCAATCCTTAAGACCAGGAATTCTAGGAGCACTGGCCTAACTTCTCAACCACTGTTGACACGGTCTCTCTTTGTCTTTCCAGCACAACTTCAAATCGTGTCCCATCTCCACTAGTCAGTAATCTGCAACGTCTTACACATAGAACATAGAACATAGAACATAGAACATAGAACAGTACAGCACAGAACAGGCCCTTCAGCCCACAATGTTGTGCCGACCATTGATCCTCATGTATGCACCCTCAAATTTCTGTGACCATATACATGTCCAGCAGTCTCTTAAATGACCCCAATGACCTTGCTTCCACAACTGCTGCTGGCAACGCATTCCATGCTCTCACAACTCTCTGCGTAAAGAACCTGCCTCTGACATCCCCTCTATACTTTCCACCAACCAGCTTAAAACTATGACCCCTCGTGCAAGCCATTTCTGCCCTGGGAAATAGTCTCTGGTTATCAACTCTATCTATGCCTCTCATTATCTTGTATACCTCAATTAGGTCCCCTCTCCTCCTCCTTTTCTCCAATGAAAAGAGACCGAGCTCAGTCAACCTCTCTTCATAAGATAAGCCCTCCAGTCCAGGCAGCATCCTGGTAAACCTCCTCTGAACCCTCTCCAAAGCATCCACATCTTTCCTATAATAGGGCGCCCAGAACTGGACGCAGTATTCCAAGTGCGGTCTAATCAAAGTTTTATAGAGCTGCGACAAGATCTCATGACTCTGAAACTCAATCCCCCTGTTAATGAAAGCCAAAACACCATATGCTTTCTTAACAACCCTGTCCACTTGGGTGGCCATTTTAAGGGATCTCATATATCTATGTTTATGGACAATACAGTAAATTCTGTGTCCACGAGATCATGACTTGTGAATTTGCCTACCCATGCCAAAATGCAACAACAAAATTTGACATCCGTGAACAAAACTCATGCATCTGCGATTTTTAACCTATATTTTTAACACTCTTCGCACTCGTAAATCTCATCATTCTCAGGAATGGAATGCTTGCACATAGAGAGAAATATGTGGAGAACTGTAAGTGAATTAGTTGGATATTTTCTGAATTAAAAAGATTTTGTTGACAAAGAGTACATTGTTTCTTGGAAATTAGGCAAACAGTTTAAATGTTGCTGCGATACAATTGCTGACACAGAAAGTCAAACAACTTCAGCAAAAAGACAAGCAAAGCTTCTGGGAAGAGATATGGTCATGATCATAGAGTCATAGCATCATACTGCACACAAACTGACACTTCAGTTCAAGATGTCCACGTTGACCAAGTTTCCCAAAATAAACTAGTTCCATTTGCCTGTGTTCAGCCCGTATCCCACTAAGCCTTTCCTGTTCATGTACTTGTTCAAATATCTCAAATGTGCAACTGTACCTGCATCGACCATTTCCTATCACAATTCATTCCATAGGTACACCAACCAGTGTGTGAAAAGGCTGCCCCTCAGGTCTCTTAAATCTTTCTCCTCTTACCTTAAAACTATGCCCTCTATTTTTGAACTCCCTGTACTGTGGAAAAGACCCATTATTCCCCTTGTCTATGCCCTTCATGATTTAATAAACATCTATACAGTCACCCTCAACCTCCTATGCTCCAGGGATAAGATGTCCCAGCCTCTCCAACCTCCCCTTATAACTAAAACCCCCAGTCCCAGTAATATTCTGGTAAATCTTTTCTGCACCCCTCTTCAATTTAATAATATCCCTCCTATTAGAAGGGTGACCAGAACTATACAGCAGGACTCCAAAAATGGCCCCACCAATGTCCTCTATAGCGACAGTATGACATCCCAACTCCTACATTCAAATGAGCCAAATGCTTTCTTCACCAGTTTACCTGTGACTTCACTTTCAAAAAACTATATACCTCAACCCCTAGGTCTCTATTTTCGCCAACACTCCCCCTGGCCCTGTTATTAATTGTGCAAAGTCCTACCCAGTAAGGCTTACGGAAATGCAAACCACACATTTATCCCAATTGCACTCCTTTTGCTATTAACTGATTTACTGGCCCTGCTAATCAAGATTGTGTTGTACTTTGAGACAACCTTCTTCTGTGTCCACTCTAAGAGCAATTTGGGTGTCATCTGCAAAATTCCTAACCATGCTTCCTATATTCTCATTCATTCAATTATTTTATAATAGTGATAAACAACGGACCCACACAAATCCCTGTGGAGCAGGGTTCTGGTGCGAAAAAAAAACCCTCCACCACCACCTCTGTCTCCCATCGTCAAGCCAATTTTGTACTCAATAACTTGCTCTCCCTGTATCCCATGTGATCCAACTTCATTGACCAGTCTATGTGAAGCCTTATTAAAAGCTTTGCTAAAGTCCATGTAGACAACATCTTCCGCTATCTTCATCTGTCTTCTTGATCACATCCTCAAAAAAACTTAACCAAGTTTGTGAAACAATTTCCTACACACAAAGCCAAGCTGACTATCCACAATCAGTCCCTGCATCTCCAAATACATGTAAATCCCGTCTCAGAATCCCATCTAACAATTTATCCACTGACCTCAGACTCAATGGTCCAGAGTTTCCAGGCTTTTGCTTAGAGCCTTTGCTAAACAAAGGCACATTATTAGCCACTCTCCAGCCTTCCAGCACCTCACCCATGACTGCAAGTGAAACAAATACCCCTGCCAGTGGCCCCACAATTTCTTCCTTAGCTTACTCACAATGCTACAGAATACACTTAATGGGGTCCCAGGGACTTATCTACATTTACGTGTTCTAAGACCTCCAGCATTGCCTCTTCTGTAATGTGGACTGTTTAAGACATCACTATTTTTTCCCCCAAGTTCCCTGGCTTCCATGTGTTTTTCCCCCATAGTAAATACTGACAAAACATTCACTTAGTATCTCACCCATCTCCTATGGTTCCACATATGGATGACGTTGTTCATCTTTAAGGAGCCCTATTCTCTCTCACAGATAAACAAGGTGGTCTTTTGCCTTTAAGCGTTCTTGCAGAATCTGTCTGGATTCTCCTTAGCCTTATCTGCCAAGGCCACCTCCTGTTCTCCAGCTAAATAATAGTCTAATTCCTTGCCTTCCTGATCTCTAACTATTCTTAATTCAGATATTTCGGCTTTTCTGTCCCTGTCTACTCACCAGACCAATCTTCAGCTCCTCCTTTTCTGGGACAATCAATCTCTCCCTGAACTTTGATAATGGGAACTGCAGATCCTGGAGAATCCAAGATAACAAAGTGTGAGGCTGGATGAACACAGCAGGCCCAGCAGCATCTCAGGAGCACAAAAGCTGACGTTTAGGGCGTAGACCCTTCATCTCCCTGAACTTTGTTGGACACAGATCCCTGGCCTCCAGCAATAGTTTTATTTTTCTCCCTGGATCTGCTGCTATGCAGCAATATGCAGTGTTTGTTATTCCCAGTTGGCAGGACACATTGTTAGTGGTTCCCCAGCCGCAGCCTTCTGTCACAGGCTTTTTCTTCCAGAAGCTAGCCAGGCTGTCATTTTGTCTGAGTGCTGTCTGCAGGCAAAAGGACAACCAGCAGGGTTTTATTATTAAAAAGCTCTCATCTTCACTGACTGCACTCTTTCACCTCCTTCTTCCCTCTTTCCATTTCCCCTTTCAATACTAGAACTATAGAAAAACAAAACACAGAAATGTGTACAGCAAAACTTAAGCCTGAAGTTTTCAAAATTGCAGTGAAATAACTTATCTTCATACCTCAGTTTTGCCATCCCAGGAATCAGTCTGGTAAAATTTAGTGGTAGCTACCCCCCCGCCCGATAAACTGAACATCCTTCATCTGATAAGGAGACCAAAACTGCACACAGTACCCCAGGTGTGGTCTCACCAAGGCCCTGTACAACTGCATCACAATATTCCTGCTTCGGTACTCAAATCCTCTCACATGCAGGCCAACGTGCCGGTCGCCTTCTTCCCCAGATTGTGCATCTTCATGCTTACCTTCAGTGACTGGTGAACAAGGACACCCAGGCCTCATTTGCACCTCCCCTTTCCCAATTTGTCACCATTCAGATAATAATCTGCCTTCCTGTTTTTGCTACCAACGTGAATAATCTTACAAAGCTTTCAGTAGGCCACTTTTGGAATGTTGCATACAGTTCTGGTTGCCACACTACGAGAAGGATGTAGAGGCTTGGAGTAGCCACGAAATAGGTTAACCAAGCTGTTGCTGGTTTGGAGAGTATTAGGAATGAGGAAAGATTGGACAAACTTGGTTTGTTTTCATTGGAACGTCGAAAGCTGAGTGGTTACCTGATAGGAGTTCGCAAAATTTTAAGAGGCATGGCCAGAATGGATTGTTGGAGTGTTTTCCCAGTGTGTAAATGTCAACTATCAGGGGCATAGGTTTATGCTAAAAAGAGGTAAGTTTAAAGGAGATGCGAAAGGCAAGTCTTTTTCGTATAGTTTTGTAAGTGCCTGGGATGTACTGCCAGAGAAGGCAGTAGAGGCAGATATAATAGCAATGTTTAAGAGGCATCTTGACAGATAAATAAATAGACAGGGAACAGAAGAACAAGGGTCATGTGGAGGAAAAAGGTTTTTAGCTGAGAAATATGACATGTGTCAGCACAACTTGGTGTTCCAGTGTTGTATTATTCTTTGTTCTCTTTGTACATTTATCCATATTAGATTTCATCTGCCATGCATTTTTCCACTTACTAAACTTGTCCAAATTACACTGAAGCGTCTCCGCATCCACAAAACTGTTCACAGTATTCCAGCTGTGGACTGACTACTGCCTCGGATACGCAGAGCAACACTTCCCTGTTATTTTACTGCATTCACTTTGAAATAAAGGTAACATTCCATTTGCCTTCCCCATTATCTGCTGAGCTTATTTGCTAGCTTTTTGTCATTTATAAAGAAGGACTCCCTTGCCCCCCCTTTACAGTAGCTTTCTGCAGTCTTTCTCCATTTAAACACTATTTAGCTCTCCTCTCTGCTTCCTGCCAAAGTGCATAACCTCACATTTCCCCACATCATATTCCATCTGCCAAGTTTTTGCTCTTTTTTAAACTTTCCATAGCCTTGTGCTGACTCTATATGTCATCCTCATCATTTGTCTTCTTATCTATTTTTATATCATCCACAAACTTGGTGATAGTACATTTATTTTCCAAGTCGTTAATATATTTTGTAAATAATTGTGGCCCTAGCACTAATCCCTACAGCACTACACCAGTTATAAGTTGTCACCTTGAAAATGACACCCAAATTATTCCAACTCTCGTATCACTGGAGAAAAAAAGTGCTAGGGAAGTGAATGGCTAAAGACCAATAAATCCCTTGTAACTAATGGGACATTTCCTAGCATATTAAAAATAGTAGTTATAGAGATGGTGGATGCACTGATGGTAATCTTCTAGGAATCCTTAGATTCATTGTATTCTATTCGATAGCCCATTTTCTATCTACATTAATACAGGTATTTCTGCTGTAACTTGTGTTCTATTAGGACAAATTAGTTGTAACATATTTGATGCATAACGGACATTGTTTGGATAACGTGAATTTTCTATGATGTACCACAATGATTTTCCCTATAACATGATTTTCTATGGTGTAATTTTCTATAGATTGAGTTTGCATAAGAACACAAATATTGTGCTATCGTAGTAATACCTGTATACTACCTCCAACAACATGCATTCTGAAGTTATTAATAGCATAACATGTGGCACCTTATCAACCACTTTCTTTAAAATCAAATACATTAGATCCACTCTTTCCTCTTCATCAATTCTGCCTATTATCTGCTCAGAAAATTCTAATAAATGTTTCCCCTTTGTGAAGCCATTCTGACTTGTGCCTGAGCATTTTGTGTATTTCTGAATGCGCTGCTATTAGGCCCTTTACAATATACTCTAACATTTTCCCAAAAGCAGATGTTAATCCAACTGGGCTACAGTCACCAGTTGATTTGTCGCCTTGCTTTTTTTTAAATAAAAGTGCTACACTGGCAATTTTCTATTCTCTGTGACCTTTCCAGAATCTAAGGATTCCGAGAAGATTGCAACACTATCTGTGTAGTTATTAATTTTATATCCTAGGATGCATGCGATTAAGTCCAAGGAATTTATTGGTCTTCAGTAATTATTTTCCTTACCACTTTTATTAGTGATTTCCTGTTCTCCTTTTGCCCCTTTATTATTCAGTAATTTAGGATATTATTAATATCTATTACTGTAAAGCCTGCTGACAATTATTTATTCAACTCTTCTGCCATTTCCTAATTTCCTATCATTATTTCTCTAGCCCTCAATTCTAAGTTGCTTATGTTGACTCTGAACTCTCTTTGTTGCACTGTGAAATCAGGGCCAGGATTGAGTTTTTAAATCAAAGACATTTATTTGGTCAAAGTTCTAAACGAGTTCTCTTTTTAGTTAAGTCATACTGCCTGTGTACAGTCTATAGATGCTGTTTCCGTACATGATTCATCCATAACTATATCAAACTGACATGGCAATCGAAGTATCTCCCACAGCTAGTCAGTGAAACATTGTGTGATATATTCAGACTTCACAGTGGTATATGATGTGTGTGGGTTCCTTCAAGCCTTATGTGATCAAGTGTGGCAGAGAATATTCATCTTTTTGGTCTAACTGGAAGTGTCTTGTTGAGTAAAGAAACTTTGTTGCATCACTGCAACAACTTTGAAGTGACATGAACAACACCAATATTAGTACGGAGATTGTTAGCTTCACATTCACGCCCAGTCTGCTTCCAACAAGTTTCTTCTTTACTCTGACCAAGTTCCTATGGCATCATCACAGTGGGTGCTCTACTAACCTTAATCAAATGTGAATCCTTTCAGACCCATATGCAACGGTGCACTTTCTCCTGTGAATTCCAGCATCTTTCCATAGACACCCACCATCAATACCCACCACCCCAAAGAATGATATATTGATGCACCTTTAGATACATTTTCAAGGTATAACTCATTTTACATACCATGTGTTTTCTCCTTGGAGTCGAACGGAAAGGATTTATTTACTCAAAGCAGTAAAATGTTGATTAAAATTAATCCTATGCAGTACACAGGGTTGCTAGTAATGAGACTGTTGGCATATCTCATTCAGAAAGGGATTTTATGCACTCGAAGGGATTACTGGATGCAAGTATTATATTAGTGTAGATGACTGTACTTGATGTAACTGTAACAGTGATTGTAAGGCTGTTGGCAGTGAATATGCACTCACTGCTCACATTTACCACATATTGCCCACCCTCTTGTGTGGTAGCTGACTGGCAGCAAATGATGAAATCCTGCAACAGGAATTAGGTATAGCAATAATTGGTTCATGTAAGTTGGCAGTGGATCATTTAAGGAGCCACTGTAGTCAAACTGGACTGGGGTAGCACAGTGGTTAGCATTGCTGCTGTAAAGTGTTAGAGACCCAGGTTTGGTTCCAGCCTAGGGAGACCAACTGTGTGCAGTTTGCACGTTGTCCCCGTGGGTACCCTCTGGGTGCTCCGGTTTCCTATCACTATCCAAAGATGTGCAGGTTAGGTGGGCTATCCACGCTAAATTGCCCCGCAGTGTTCAGGGATGTGCAAGCAAGGTGGGTTAGCCACAGGAAATGCAGGAGTAGGGTGAAGAGCTGAGGCTGGGTAACATCCAACTGCATTCTGTGCTCATCCAGTTTCACACTTTGTTATCTTGCATTCATTAAGTAAGCTGACAAAGATTACAACACATTAATGTTGCGGAGGTATTCAACTTTGGACCAAAACACTTCAGCTTTCTTCCGATGTTTTTTACCTCAATGAGAGACAACTGAAGCAGTAGGTTGTTGCAAACTCACAGGATACATTAATATAATTGCTGCCTATCCTGCAATAGCTCACAATGACATTATTTGTTGTCATTTTCATATGCAACGTGCGGTTTGGAATGAACTAAAACAGAACATTAGCCCAAATGAGGATAGTGATACGCAAATGTTAGCTTTAAAATCACAGAAAACTGCATCAGTCAAAGGCCATGCAACATTTTGTTTGTACATGAAGAGTGTGTTTGGATTACTGTTTATCAAAGGATGGATTTTTTTATTTAATTAGTCTGCATTTTTAGATATCATGACTTGAAATTCAAATAAAATCATAGTGACATTGACAATATAGTTCAAGTTTATAATTCACTTTGTAGGGCAGTTTTTCTTCACATTTTAAAGGGTAACAAATGAGATAACAAATATAATGCATTAAGCTTACCACACGATTAGGCTGTAAAATACAATGAGCTTGTCTTAACATTTGAGAAACGCATCTTGCTGTTATTTACACGTCTTTTCCTCCCCCGCCCACTAATACCCCTTCATTAGCTCTTATTTTATACACTTCCCTTGTTGGATAGTGGAAAGGCAATCTATTTCAACACCCTAGTCAAATTTGCTATGGCCCTAGTTGATGATAATGCTGGACGAGTCTGATCCCAATGTGAAAGTTGGTTTGATTGACTATGGCTTGAATATTACAGTCTTTTGGCTAAGGTGAAGTTGTGTCAAATTTGGTGGAATGGTGTTTGCAATGTGGCCCAGTGCGTTCCGTCATGAGTCTTATCAAACCTGCCATGTTCAATGGAGTTTCAGCTTTTGTGGCAAATTTCTACCCCAACTTATCATGTGACATCCCTGGAGTTTTTTGCCACTGAGTTGAGGTCCTCCCAAAGACCAGCATCCCTTGCGGCCATGCCACTTTCCAAAGCTTACTGCACACCTGGTAGCAAGTTGTCAGCTGGAAACAGCTGCTCGACTGTGGAAGGAGTGAAGAGAAATGAAGGAGAAGGGGAAGCTGCGTCCATACTTCTCTGACACGGACTGTGTCTCTGACATGATCAAAAGGAGAGGACTGCTCTTCCTAGAGGGCAGAGGAGGCGTGTCACCTCGCCTTACCAGCCTGTTTAGAGATCATTACCTAGGTCAGTACCACCTTCAGAGTAAGGAGGACTGAATCACGTGAGCTACAAGAAGTTCAGTGACCGTCTGCATTCCAATAAGTGCAGTACTCTGTTACCGCACCAACCTCTCTCCCAAGCTTATTCTTGACACTCACTCTCCCCACACCCTTCCTCCTCACCAATAACCCTGCATGGCCTCCCTGCTGCCTCCTTGTTCCCTCAGAAACATCCCAACATCTGCACCCTACTAACACCATCACCAGCCGCTGTGGCATGAACTTGAGTCTTTCTCATTCACCACCTTTCTCTCATTCCTGGAGCAAACATCCCGTAAAGAGTTCAGTGATACAGCATGGGCAGGCGGGTGCTGGAAATGTGTGTCCTCACACTCAAGAGAAGGTCAATACAGCAGAATGGTCAGTGGAGCATGTCTATGTTACCAAGATATCATGTATTGGAGTCCAGTGTTATTTCCCCAGTGAATGGTCACAGATGCAGACTCCTCTCTTATAAGTCGGTTCACTTACCCTTCATAGCCACTCCCTTCTCCTCAACATTGTGTGCTCTCCATGTGCTTCGCCATTGGAATAACACAGCAAGTGGTTCTGTGCAGATGGCATTCGGCATTGCCACACCAATGAGATGCCTGACATTACTCCCTCTGCCTTCTAGATGTCCATTGTGTCAACCCCATTAACGTTTCTCACTTCCTCACACGAGGCTGGCATTTGCCTATTTGTCACCCCCATCCCCCAGCTCCCCACATTCCCCCATCAGTTCTGCAAACAAAGGCGATGGAAAGGTTGTGGACTACTCCCTCAAGTGACTCGACCTGCCAGCAACAGCCTTCACCTGCCCAAACCCCTAGCTGGTGAACAAACATCTCCCCAATGGTGCCATGCCCACCTCACAGATCTGCTCCCTGCGGTGTAGAGATATGGTCCCCCCCTGCCATGCAACACTACTGTGTCCAGATTCTTGATGTGGGCCAAAGCCTGAGACTGGTAAAGGGGGCTGTGCTGACTAACTATGCTGCACCACCCCTGACAGTAGTCTCCCCAATACCTTACCCCTCTCAGATGTTCAGACATGATTCACTTCCTGCTGTAGTGTTTGGGGAGAATGCTGAGATGTTGTGGGAGATAGAGGGACATGGCATACTTAGATATGAAAAGCCTTTGTTTGGGCACAGCCACTTGCCTGGTTGTGTGACTGTGCCAACTATCAATGCAAGGTAAGGCATGCATCCTGATTGCACTCTGAGAGAGTAAGAGAGCAGCCCTAGTGGAATTGGTCCTTGTCACTGCACAGTAGCTAAACCAGTCTACCCTTGCAGGCACAGTACCAGTGCATAGGAGGATGCCAGGATGCTGGCAATAATCCCTGAAAGTGGAGCACCAAAGCCCATAGTGGAGGCTGGTAGATAGTGCCCCACTCTGTAATTATCCCATGGGCAAAATGAACATATTTTGGAGCAAGAAACCATCTGAACCCATTAAGATCCTACTCTGGCCTCCATGTTGAGTTTACATGCCAGTCATTTTGTAAGGAAAGTTTGGTAAGATGACAATGATGAGAGTCCATTGGGAACAAGTCACTGCCTAATGTGACCTTTTCTGGATTGCTTGTGAAAAGCGTATAGGATGAGGTAAGGTTATGTTGACATCAAAATAGGCCTAATTGAACAACTTGCCTAATTCTAGTACTCCTCATGCCAAAGTCCTTGCCATTCAGACCCTGGTAACAGTTGTGCTCAATCAGCTTTATTTTTGCAGCTGTTCACTATAATAGTCAGTCATTAAACATTTTCATAAGAGGCTGCTAATGTTTACCATTAGAAAAGTTAGACACAATCTGCACAAAAGGGAAAAACAAACACAAACTATTTTTACACAAGATAACAACTATTTGAAATGGTCTTATTACAATCGTCATAAATAAAAATTCAACCTTACTTCCTTTACAAAAATCTTGCAGTGACTCAAACCTCACTGAAGGGTCTCCACTTGTTCAGTTGACACAGTTGTATTTGGTTCATTTTAAGCATATATCTGCATTCAATCACTGTTATCTGCTTCAAACAATTTGCCTTAATGAGACCTTAAGGGAACTGCTCACACAGCTCATTTAATCCTTAACACGTGTTCCCTAAACACATGCATTTAACAATCTTGCTTGAGATATCTTCCTGTCTGACCCCTCAAAGCCTTTGTTTTTTGTAGCCTTTCTTTTTCTAACTTTTAATTACTCAGGACCTATTTTGCATTATACTGTTTTGGAGACTGATAAACTGTGCTGCTAAAGTTATGCACCTTTTGAAATCTCTGAATGGCCTGCTACACTCTCATAATGAAGACTGCTCATTCAATAATTTTCTGGTTGGTTTTGTTTTGCAGATAAACTTATTTATGTGTCATAGAACACCACAGCTCAAACGTCAGCTTTTGTGCTCCTAAGATGCTGCTTGGCCTGCCATGTTCATCCAGCTCCACACTTTGTTATCTTGGATTCTCCAACATCTGCAGTTCCCATTATCTCTCATTTTTTTCTCTCTCTCTTCTACCCTCATGCCCATAACACCTCAAGGGCTTACCTTAAAGGGCTCATTTAAATTTATGTAACAAATTTGCTGACAAACCAGCTTCACTCACAGTTCTCAGAAAAGAAACTAAAATTATGTCCTCCCTTCTTAACTCACAAAACATTAAAGTAAAAACCCAGAAAACAATCAAAATATAATACCAAAACCCTTCATCACAATGATACTCATCATAGTCAGAAGACTGTTTAAGCGATTCTGTGTTAATCAACATTCAGTCACCCCTTTCACTTTTTGGATAAGTACACACCTGCCCCCAGGCTCATGTAACTGCCCAGAATTAATTAATAACTCATGTAATTTAAATAAAATTCTTTCCACTTTGTATTTGACTCATCATATCTCTCATTGGCATTAAAAATACCTTGTATTTTATAGCACATCAAATGCTGTGAAAAATATACACTAATGTGCTGTACTAGGTAAAGGAAGGTGATCAAAAACCTGGTTGCAGAATGTGGTAGAGATCAGCAGTTGATGAAGATTGATCCATTGAAAGAATAGTTAGCAGAAAGACAAGCTGCAATAAAGGCACTAATCACAGGAAGGTACATCAGAGTAGAAGACATGGGGCAGATGTGGAATTTTATTGAGGGCATGCTATATAGGGCAGAGGTATAATCGAATAATGGCATCGAGTGTATATGAAGATGAAAACCATTTTTAAGTAATGCTATTAAAACATGATGTCTTAAAGTGGGTAAGCTTCTTAATTCAGAAATATAAACACAATTAGTCTTCTTTAACCAAACATATAAACCTATGTCACAATCAGATCACAAATCCCTTCCAATGTCCAGGACCAGAGGTTGATTTCCTTGTTCTGGATTTCTTCAGGGAATTGATTTCTGAAGGACTTTGACTGTTGGCTGAGATTCAGTACAAGGTAACAGCTTCAGTGCAATATATTTTCCATGCCCTTTGGACTATCAAATTAACACAGAGATTTATTAATTTTACCACTTTCCATAAATAAATATCCCTGAGTTCTTTCAAAGCAAAGCATAAACTTGCATTAGAGGAGAAAGATATAAACCCCCAGGTACTTTGGCAAATTGTCAGTGGAATTGATGAATTTCAGATGCTCTGCTGCTGAGGTGGAAATACATTATTTTAGTTTGTGACTTCCACATTGTGTGCAATTGACCAAGCCAGGGACTTATCCCCTGATCCAAATCCTTGCAGACTGCCACCCATTCATTTTGAAAATGTTTGGAGATGTTGTCACTTCCCAAGCTCCCATCAATCTTTCCTGGAAATGCATGTTCAAACTCCCTCTAATCTGATTTCCATTCTCTGCCATACTACCAAAAAGATTTTTATCAAATGCACAAGTTGCATCCTATGTGACTGCGAAAAAAGTAAAAGAACTCCCCTCTGCCTTCTTGATCAGTCTTTAGTTTTAGCCATAGTTGACCACATCACCTTCATCTACAACCTTTCAATTATAATCCATCTGGGTACAACTATATTTGTCTTGCTGTGTTCTTATCTATCTAATTGTTGTCAGGGATCCAATGGCTTCTCTTTCCACTGCGGTGCCATTATCACTGGTGTATCTCAAGGCCTATAGTTTATCCCCATTATTTCTAACCTACATACCGTCTGTCAGCGACATCATTTGAAAACACTGAAGTTTTGACATGCAACCTGATGACATCTATCTCACGATCAACTTTCCTGATCCCTCCATTACTTTTAAATTGTCACAGTACTGGATGACTAGAAATGTAATCCAATTAGCCAGTGGGAAGTCTGAACTCTTTGTCTTTGGTTTTCACAATAAAATTTATGCCTTGCATTGATCCCATCCCTGTCTCTGGCCAATATCTGAAGCTGAACCAGATGGTTCCTTTGGTGTTAAATTTGACAAGATGAGCTTTCAATTACATATCTGCGCAGTTGTTAAAACCATCTAATTATATCTTTAAAAATGTCATTCTCCACTGCTCCTGCTGCTAAATCACAGAAACCCAGAATTATTATGGTTCAGAATAAGCCCACAATGTCTGCGTATATTCTCAGAACTTTTTAACTTAGCTCCAATTCCTCACAACCCTGCACATTGTTTCTATTTAAATAATCATTCAAGCCCTCTTGAATGCCTCTGTTGAATCTTCCTCCACCACACTTCCAGGCAATGTCTTCCAGATCTGAGCTAATTGTTGTGTGAAAATGTTTCTTCTCACATTGCACTTGCTTCTTTTGCAAAATACTTTAAAATTGTGCTCCCTCGATTATTTTATTAGCAGGAAGAATTTTTTCCTTTCTGTCCTGAAAAATTATACTCCATCTTCTCGTAGCCTTCTCCATTCCAAGGAAAATTGCCCCAACTTCACCACTTATTCCTCCTATCGTCAGTGCTCCATCACTGGAACAATTCTCATAAATCTTTTCTCCAAGTCATTCACATCTCACCTAAAGTATGGCACTTCGAATACTCCAGCTCAGGTCTAACTATTATCCTATATAAATTTAACATAACAATGCTCTTGTGTTCTATATCACTAGTTGTGAAACCTAGAATACTGTTTGATTTATTAAGCATCTTGCCAGCTTTGATGGCTTCTGTACATATACATTCAGGCCTTAGCTCTTGCACACCATTTAGATCTGTAGCCTTTATTTTGTTCTGTTTCTCCACAATTTTTTAGTACAAAGTGCAAACCTGCATTGAATTTTATCTGTCAGCTATCTGTCCAGTCCACCAACATGTCAATGACATTTTGTAGTTCTGCACTCTTCTCACAGTTAACAGTTCTCCAAAACTTTGTACTGCTCACAAATTCTAAGATTATCCCTTGCATATCATGATCCAGATTATGTATATCTATAAGGAAAAACAAGGGTCTTTATGCTGATCCCAGGGGTGTCCACTACAAACCTTTCTCCAGCCTGAAAAACATGCATTAACTATAAAAACCAACCCTTTGTTGCCTTCAGATTGACTATTCTAATAATTTGTGAGTTGACGTCCAACATTTTAAACTTGATATCCTCCAAAAACTTAGCTACTCCTGTCCTAACTTGGATGACATGTAGCTCACGTATAACTCTCTGCCCACCTCGCACCTGTTAAAATTCCTTCCAGCTTCCACATCTCTGTAATATCTTCATACTCTGCATGCCTTTGAGGTATTTGCAGTAATCAAATTCTGGCCTCTCAAACGTTGCCGACTTTAATTCTTTTGCTTATGTTGACTATTGGTTCCGCTTACTAGACTCTAAGCTCTGAATTCCCTCGCTAAGCCTCTCCATCTCTCTACCTTCGTTATATCTTTTAAGACATTCCTTATAACCAAGCTCTTGAACAACTGTCCAAAGATGCCCTAATACGGCTTGGTGCCATAACTTGTTTCATAAATTCTCTTGTGAAGACCTTAGAAGCTTCATTATGTTCTAGGCAACATAGAAACACAACTTGTCATTGTACTAAGGAATAAATTATTTGGTGCTGGGGCAGGCGAGTTCTGAAGTGGATGGATCTCAAAAGAGCTGTATATTTATTTGTGGGAGAACTCTCCAAGATGTGACCAAGTCACGGTGATATTTGGATTGCAAAGGCATTGATACAGTCATTTGTTTCTGACCAAGAGGGCCTTGTGCCAGTCATTTTCTCCTTACAACAAGGCAAGTAATTTCTCTGCTGCCCAGTACAATGCTGATGACCAGGTAACATAGCTTCCACACAGCAATCCCTTATCTGTAAAAAAATACAATTTTAAAATTCTTGGCTATCGTTGAGATTGATTCAAGTTCATCTTGCTGAACCAACATATGAGCCAGCGCAGTTGTGAGATAAGACATGGCTATGTTGTCACCTTGCTTTTGCGTTTGAACTCCGATTCGTCAACGTCTCCGTGTGGATAATGTCCAGACATTTGTACTGATAACTCCTGTCCGCACTTGAATGGCACTGCCAGAAGGGCCAGAAATAGGAGACTGCACCTGAGTCTTAAGCTGGCTCCAAGCAGCACTGGAATATAGACAGAGAAGAATAAAGTTTGCCAAGTCACAGACTATTCCTCTTGGAATTACCGCCTAAGGCTACCAGCATTTTTTTTCGAGAATACTGGAACACTGCTTTTACTGTAAGCTGCTAAATTCACACACACAGTCTGAAAATAAAATGAGACCACAATCCAAGGTCGTTTTAATTTTTTTCTTATCATTTGGACAGAGTGCCTCCGTCCTGTGTAGGTTACCCATAATTTACTACTTACCTGCATTAACAGAACAGTTTTATAATTTAACTGGGAATCTGTTCAATCAAAATAAGTAAAACCCAAATCAAATTAACATAAAATGAATAGGTCCCTATAGACTTGAGCTATTCAAGACAATAAACAATGTGGACTTTATTGTATAGAGGTTAATAGTGTTGGCACAGGCTGTATGCTAAAATTATACATATATTTTCCTCTATAGCGGAAATCGTCATTTTATGGCTTTGTGCACCACAGTTTACACAGGTAAATTAGACCAAGGTAGCCCTTCTGCAGATAAAGCAGCCGAGATCAGTCACAAAATGCACTAATTAGTTGCATGAATTGTGCTTTAGTTTAACTTAAAATAACTTAATACAATTCTGAAGAAGCAAAAAATTTTCAGTTTTGTGTGTGCATATTGTGAGGGGGGAGGGGTGATGTGGCAAAAGAAAGCCTTTTTTTCAAAATAATTTCAACCTATTCAGTTTCACCATGATAAGAAAGACTTACAAAATATGGTACAACTGGTTTATTGCAAGTAAATTTTTGTAAGAATTCTATCATATGTTCTAGTTCTGGTTTGTAACACACAGAAGATGATAATTATTTATATTGACACCTAGTGGAAAAGCTAGTCAACAGTGGAACTAGGTTAACTTGGCTCTGGAAGTGAAACTGGCTGATTAAAAGCTTGCTTGCAGTTAGCCTTCAGGCCATCCTACTGTATTAAGCAATTTTGGAAAATCTGTCAGATGGAAATTAGAACACGTTGCACTCATTTTATTTGGAGTCAAATAAGGTGTTAGCAGTTTTGGGGAGCAATTTCCATATTTCTAAAGACTACTGAAAGATGTATAATCCAATATCAGATTGATCATTTTTCAACAATCAGGGGTATACCTTGCCTATGCTAATGGGTAAGAGAGCCTGTTTTGAGTCAGCAGTTTCTGCAAAGAAAATAGGTCACAGCCCAATTTCTGGCTAAATTTGGGTCTCCCTTATAGTCTCCATCCAGTATCAGTGTTGTGAAGTAAGTTCTTTTGTGGACCCTGATTGAATGTTAGGTGGTAGCTAGGTAATGTAGAAAAAAATTATCAACAGCCCCCTATCTATCTCTAATGGTAACCCTTCGAAAAATATTCTTGATAACTTGCCCTTAACAAGGATATTTAAACTCCTCTGATCAGTTCATATCTGATCAAGTGCTGTACCCCTCATTACAAATTTTGGCATTTTCCACACTTACTCTCAGATTGGAAGAATTGTAGCTACGAGAGTTTTTGGTATTGGATTTTTTGTGAATGATGAGAAAGGGAAGGAGCAAAGGAATGAAAGCTGACCCAAACAACCCCAGAAAGATAGGGGAGTTGCCAAATTTAATGAACATTAACATATTTGGATCTATTTCCTGACAAGTAGCAGGTTAAATTAACTGATAGACTCTACTTACCTAGCAGGGAAGTCTGTGCAGATGTCACTAGAAATAAAAGTTCTGAAAGATATGGCATAGACTTCCTATTTGCTGTCTCCCTTTTTGTAATATCAAACAAAATCACCTTCCCCTTGCCCCCTTTCCTAACCACACCCAGTAGATCCAACACAAGTGAGATAAAATGGGAGAAGAACAAACATGCAGTTTGTTTTACTTCTTATATAAGGTTGTTCAAAAGTACCTCAGAGAAAATAATTTATTTTAATGTGTAGTTAGTGAAGCAATGCAGACTAATGTGAAAGTTAAATAGCATGGGCAAACAGAATTAAAATGATAACCTAGTTAATCAGACATGGTGATTTTGGTTGAAGGATGTGCACAGAGCTTTGGGATGATCCCAAGCTGTCCTTCAGAAGAGTGTCAAAGTTTATGAAAACAAGGGCAAGTTCCTTGATTTTGAGCTGACATTGAGGATCACAGTAGAGCTACAGCACTGGAATGCTGATTACCTGCACTCTTTTCCAGGGCATTGCCCATTGGAATGTCAGAATTATTGATTTTACTAATTCCAGTGTTTCTTAATACAATCCCTAAACATCAGAACTGATCATTCCATATCAAACAAAAATCAGAGATGGAAAGGACACTCTCATGGCAACATTTGAATTGAAAACAAAGTGAGGTTTTATCCTTTTACATTTCTGCAATGTTTTGTTGCTTTTCGTCTTTCCATTCATTGAACCTGAAAGGTATACTAAACACACCTATGCTGTTCAAAATTGCAGTCTTCAGTATATCTGAAAACAAGAGAGAGAGAAAGAAGAA
The DNA here is from genome assembly GCF_030684315.1 of Stegostoma tigrinum. Classification (NCBI taxonomy): domain Eukaryota; kingdom Metazoa; phylum Chordata; class Chondrichthyes; order Orectolobiformes; family Stegostomatidae; genus Stegostoma; species Stegostoma tigrinum. Next base: position 18,340,327 of record NC_081375.1, read on the forward strand.
GCACTCTAACTGTTGCAATCTAGGAAATACAACAACAAATTTATGGACAGTAACTTTCCACTGTAATAATGTGATAATGATCAGGCAATCAATTTCAGTATTGACCAATGAGTGAAAGATATTGGCCATGGCACCACAAGTTTTCCCACTCTTCTTCATCTACATTCCAAGGAGCTTGACCAAAGACCTTTTACATTAAGCTGAAAAAGTAAACTTGCCTCAGTTTAATATTTCATCCAAAAGATACCCTTCCAACAGTGCTGCCCACATCTTGTACTAGAGCTATTATTCTGAAGTCTCTGGTGAGACTTAACTGCATAGTTTTCTGCTTGAAAAACAAGAACACAACTGAACCACAGTTGACAAGAGGATCTGTAGTTCAGCTGATGTTGTGTAATGACCCGTGAGCAATTTGCTAAGGAAAATTTATCAAGGTTTAGGAGTTTATCAAATCATTTTTATTTTAATGAGTAACTGTACCATGATATTCTTTAAGCTAACATCCTTCATTAAATAAAACAAAATGTGTAGGTTTTAGATTGCATCTCTAGTTCACTGCAAAATTAATTATAGAGTTTAATAGATAAAAAATTCCATAATAGTTTTCCAAGGAGAAAGATCTGCTAATGTTATAAATAAATCTGGTAGAAATTCAAACTGACCTTCCACAGGAAAGTGAGGACTCCAACCATGATGCAAACAAAATATGGGGTTACATTTTAAGACTGTCAGTCCCGCAGCTTTTATTGGACAGAAGATCCTACAGATTTTGGATTGAATGTGTTGACCTCTGCACTGAAACTCCGGAAATGTGAGGTTGGAACATGCAATTTAAAATAAAATGTGTTTTGCAGGAACTGTCCAATCATGGACCCCTTGCAGGAAAGAGGAAAATTTTTGATACTCATTTGTGGTATGTTGGCTCTTGCGGTGTTAAAAATGGATGTGTTATGACTGGTTGATGGAATGGAACTAGTAGTGTTCCCTTTCCAAGAATTACAACTCTGTAGGAAGTGTTTTCCCTTTTTTTTGTCAGGTCAAAACAAACTTCTTTCCATTGTTCTAAAAGTATATGCCACTGGATATAAATGATTGAGTATACCGTGTAAATGCCATAGACTTAGCATTTACTCATCGATTTCAGAGGCATTGGGAATTAATTATAACTTAATATGCCACGATATTTTATTTCACGAAGTACTGATTTATTTTTATTGCAGCTTGTTCAATATTTGAAAAAGAATCTGGAGAATTCTGAGATAAAATGTTTATTGATGTTGAGGGTGGAGAAAGCAAAGAATGACGAAAAGAAGCAACTCATGTCTTTATTAAGTGGTAGTCGATAAGCCTGACTTGGTTCCATTTTCTCAAATAGGAATTGCATTGTTCACACATCGAGTCCACACATCAAAGCAGAGTTATTCAGGGGATCCACATTCCAAGGAGCTTGACAAATTAGAAATAGAACGTTGGAAGATGAGATACTAACAGGGAGCAATTCAGAATGGTGGTCAAAAATGTGGTGGAAAGGATCAATTTGAAGATATTCATTAGATGATTTGGTGAAATCTAGGACTAGATCACCAGAGAAAGATTAGCTGAGGCTGCTAAATGTTCTGCTGTTATTCATTGAAGTGACAATCAAAACATCAGAGCCATGAAATTATTATTTGCCAGTTTTTGTGCTGTTACATATAAATAATGTAAATATATTTGGAAAACTATTAAGGCCAGTTGGAGACGGCTAAATGGGCTCTGCTTTTTGAAGTACAGCCTTGGCCGGCCACAACATTTCTTTTTAGCAAACAGCTATTTCACTTCAATCAAAATATCATATAAATCAAAATAAAGGAGCAAATTATAAGCTCTTATTGAGGGAACTGGAAGATGAATTTTTTCTCCCTAATAAGCCAGAGTAAAATAATATTGCAATATCAAACATATACAAACATCAGTAATAAGTTTAACACAAAGGCACGAAAAACAGTGGATATACAGCTTAAAAGTCATTAGCGTTCTTGGAATGTTAGACTTTTAACCTAAGACCACAAATGTTTAAATGGCAACTGGTATCCTAAGCAGGGGCAAAATTTGTAGAGGCTTGGGAACCCTGCAGCCCAATGGTATCAATGTGGATTTCACCAGGTTCAAAATCTTCCCTCCCTCAACTGCATCCCAAAGCCAGCTCAGCTCGTCCCCGCCTCCCTAACCTGTTCTTCCTCTCACCAATCCCCTCCTTCAACCTCAAGCTGCACCACCATTTCCTACCTCCTAACCTCATCCCGCCCCCTTGACCTGTCTGTCCTCCCCGGGCTGACCTATCCCCTCCTTACCTCCCCACCTATGCTCACCTCTACAGGCTCCATCCCCACCCCTTTAACTTGCCTGTCTCCTCTGCATCTATCTTCTCCTCTATCCACCTTCAATCTACCTCCCCCTCTCTCCCTATTTATTTCAGAACCCTCTTCCCATCCCCTTTTCTGATGAAGAGTCTAGGCCCGAAACGTTAGCTTTTGGGCTCCTAAGATGCTGTTTGGCCTGCTGTGTTCATCCAGCTCCACATTTTGTTATCGCAAAATTTGTAGATACCTTTTATTTCTTGGGAAATGGATGCATCTCTGATCCGTTTCTTATACCAGGTGCTGTTCACAAAATACTGAAAAGGAATCTGGAGAATTCTGAGTGAGATAAAATGTCTACTGATACCAGGGGAGGAGTAAACAAAGAATTGACCTCAAGGAAGCAATCCCTATTTCTTTCTCTCTGTCTGCAGTTCTGCCAAGTAGCTACTAAATGTTGCTTATTTATGTATTTCTGAGTTTGTGTGCATTGTCTTTCGAAGTTGGATCATTGCAGACAACTTTCATGGCTAATATGTGTAACTCCTTATGACCAGGTGTATATTTAAATTGATAGCCCCTATTTTACTGCTGTTGTGACAAACCTTAGGCTGGGATGGATAGCCCTTTTAAGTCCTGGATCTTCTACTTTTATTGCAAATTAGTAACCATTTTCTCCTGTACGTCTCAGTTTGAAGACTGTCCAATTATATTATTGCATAATTAATTCTCCTACCATCTTGCACCTGATTTAAATCCTATGCATAGTTGGCAAGTCCATATTTCATTCAGTGCAGTTAAGAAAATATAGTAGAAATTGCCCAGACACACACAGATCACAGATCTAACTGATTGCAAAACTGAATTCAGCCCAAGACGCAAACATTGCCCATTTGGCTCAAGATGCAGGGAGTCAACATTAACAACTACAGCTCGGAATTATTTTCTTAAATGTCAGTTGATATTTACCATGTTCAATAAAATAAACAATCCATGCAAAGCATCGGGAGAACATTTTTCCTTTCCCGCCCTGACGGACCCTCACCAAAAAGAAAGCATTACTATGACTGGCAGCTGGTGAGTGAGTACAAACAGGCACAGATTGTTATTGGGATTGTAAGTACGACATGGATTCAGCGAGGAAAAGATGGAAGGGGCCAGGAGCAAGTTGGAAGTGAGTGTGAAAAGCTGGGAAGTTTAAGGGTCACTGTCATTCAGATTGACATGGGTGGCCAGAGCCACGTTCTAGTGCTCAGCATTCTGTTGTGAAGTATCCTTTGTACGTTAGAGAATAAACACAAAGCAAATGGTGCCACCTGAGAAGGTGCCAGATGAGGTACCATAAATATCATAGTCACTAGTAAATTCTACAGGGATTTCAGGGAAAATGCATTCACGCAGACAATATGTTACAACATGCATCTTGTCACCATAAAGAATAATTGAGGTAAATTGCACAGATACATTTAAGGGAAATATAGATAAAATCAGAAAGGAGAAGAGATGAGATTTACATGACAATGAAATTTATGTGTAACAGGAACACTGACCAAATAATTGGCTAAATGGCCTGATTCTGAGCTGCATGTTCTACATGATTCAGAGTTGTAGCTATCCAGATGCTGTGATGTGAATCAATGTCACACAGCTGGCTGTTGTTGAAATGGGGAGGATACCTGGAGACTGGAATTAGAAAGCCAGTCAGCAGTTGATAGAGATTGCTGTGTCTAGATTCTGCAACTAGTATTTCAGTCCCTCAGACTCAAAAACAGCAAAGGCCCTGCATAAGTGGAGACGAAGAAAAAGTCAGCTCCAGTTTATGTTTCAAAGACATAATCTGGTATATTCTGGTTAAAATGCAATTCCATTAAAGTATGCATGAACGAGCATATGACACCACATTCCTTCATATCAGTGGAGATGACAGCCTTCAGAATCTCAATGCAGTCTGTACACTTTGTGACATCCCACCTATTTCCCACATGTACTTGCTGAGGCGGCTGCTTTGGGTCACTGGTGTCAGAGGTTGTTTAGGTTTCATCAGTAAGGTTAATTACTCAGCCCTGATCATTTTTCATTTACAAGTTATTTTAATTTTATTTCAGTAATCTAGAATGATAGCATCTTGCGTAGGCAAAGTTCAACTGATCAGTCACTTTTAGTCAATTGTAAGTGACCTAAAGCAACCCAGATGTACTGTGTGTACTTACGTGTCCTTTATAATTATGTTGCATTCCATGAGTATCATTTAAGACCAACAATCCAAGCCACACAGCAATACCCATAACAAGCTTTAGTAATAGTACCAGCATAAGTGAGCAGCATTAGAGTATTGTTAGCCTTGCTTATGCTTACATCACTCTCCGTACCTTCCATGAACTGTGATCTATAAACGGCATTTTCATCCATTCTCCATTACAATTAATGAAAGATTAATGCGCATGATTATCAATCACACAAAGCTAATTTTTTCAACACCATATGCCATCGCCATCCTTCGAAAACCCCATCACCACCTAGAATTCCAGAACTCCCATCTATATTTGGAAGAGTAATACACATTGCGTATTCAGAAAGCTGAAATGTCGAATAGAGGAAGCAGCAAAGTCAGAGAACTGAAAGAGTAAATTACAAAGGTAAAAGCAGAGCTAGATGAAGGACTGATACAGGAGATGGAGTGAATATGAATGATAATGGGAGAGAGTCTGAGCGGTGTGTCTGAAAACATGTGATGAGATAAAAAGCTGGAGAATTAGCAAATGAATAATGTGATAAGATTATAGAATAAGTCACAGAAAAAGAATAAAGTTTTTCAAATCAATTCACTGAGATATGGAGACCAGTAGAATCAGTAGAGACAGCATTGATGGACAGCTGTGCAGAACATGTTTCATGTTAGACACGTAATGGGGAATAGTGTTCATGAAGGCAGAAGAAGGAGTTGAAGAACTCAAACTGGGATGATGGAGATATGATAACATTTTGAGAAATATTATGGTTAACACAGGAGAATTTAAGAAATATTGATAAATATCAGATACCAGAATTCAAATGTTAATCCAGACCAAACAGACTAATAACATTGTGTGCAGTCTATTTCAGTTAGAACAAGTCACGTGAACGGGTACAAACTCGATTCCAAAATTGCAGGCTATTTTGTAGAGGCAGAAGTAATCGCTCCAGTGTCTGTGACGGCCAATAATTGGGTAGGCTTATTACAATGGCCACAATTATTACAAATCATAATGTTGGCATTTCAATAAGGATTTGTAGACAAAATAATTGACAGACCTTGCTCAAGAAACGGAGGTTAGACATGAATAGTCATATTAATAAATTTTAAAGTAAGAGAGATGGTGCCTGAATAGAGGAAGCTGTAACAATGCTACTGCCTATTGGAGTCAGAAAGAATTAGTAAGTGGTAACGAACCGGCTTATGAATAAATCAAGGGGTAGGTAGTGCGACATATAGAAGGAATTAATTTACTCACAATTGCGAAATCTCAGAGAGGGCACACTTTGATTTTATTCCTCAGTGGGGATAGGTCAAATAGATGAATGAAATGGCAGACATAATTTCATCTCTATTCCTGTTACAATATGCTCACTGTCAGTTTGGTTGTTAAATTTTCAGGATTTTATAATAGAGTGAGGACCACAACATGATTTTAACCACCTAACACAGCAGTCACACACTGTCTTGGTGCCTCAAGAAAGAACAGTACAATTAATAAGCTTCGTTATTTATGCCTTTCCTTGAAGACTGCCTCCTTTAGAAATCACCAGGGAACTGTGAGGTGGATGTTATCTCCCTCTCTGGATTGCGATCGCCTCCAGAACCATGGCTCATTAATTATCTTTGGTCAGTAGCTTCCTGTCTTCCAAAATTCCACTTCTATTTACTAACTAGTTGGTGATTCTCATGAAAGATTAATCTTCAAAACAATCAAGGGGCCTATGTTTATGGTCAAATGTTTCAGGTCACATACTGATGGGCCAGAAGAACAATTTGTCAACTGCCTTGGTCTTCATCCATCACAGCCCATGCAAGAGGTAAATCCAAGCTTGTTAATTTAGGAAACATGATTTGCTTTTGAATCAAACTGAACACTTTGAAGCCTTTAAGCATAGGTGATGGCTGGTGACATGGAAACGAACTGTGTTCTCTCCTGTGCTTTAGATTTAATTGAAACTGGATAGACTGATCACAACTTCATTTTGAAAAAACCGTGAAAGGCATCAAGGAGAAGGATGTTTAAAATGCTTAAGCTTTTTCTCAATGAATGTTTCACTTACTTCCTGTTACATAAATGGATGGATAACAATTTCAGTGAGTGAACGATAGATTTCCATGTTTTGAAATCAGTGGCTTTAATTTTTGCTGTATATCTGGTTAACATAATCCAACAGATTTAGGTAATTGCTTGGTGTTGAATATATTGCATGCCTCTGTCACTATGGACTCTTCATGAATTTGTGTCTGATTCCTAGTTTTCCATAGGGAGAGCATGCAGCCATATGGTAATAGCATGTCTATGTGATGACTGGATGTCTACTTGGATAGGATTTACATGGTTTGGGATTGAAGGCTTGTCTGTGTGGTACTTGTCAGTTTATTTGTAAGAAAGGGCTCTCGTAGCTGTCAGGCAATGTGGCAAACCATGTTTGGATAAGATTTTTGATTGTCGGTTCAAGAAGATGACGTGTTGTCCCTTCAAACAGGAAATCTTACAGAATGACAACTTTGCTGACCATTTATGTCATCAGGCTCAGCTTAATACATATCTCAAACCTTGTACTGAGGTACCAAGAGCTTCTTGTGACCTCCGAAGGATTCACTTGCTACTGGCAAAAGTCTGCTTTGCACATCATGCAAACCCTCCAGATGACTGACAGGACGGCACAAGGGTTTTAATTATTTATTGTTTCAAAAAATACACCATTTGACTTTCAACATTGCATCTATCATCTGAAATGTCAGAATATTTAAATACTGAATTTTAAAAATGTATGTTTTGGAAAGGAGTCAGTGTGTATAAAGCACATCAGCATATTGCTCTGAAAGATAGCAAACAGAACTGTTCTCTTTTAACACTTTCAGCATTGAATGTTTTTTGAAACGAGCAAACGTAGGGCACTGTAGAACAGTAAAGGCCATGCTTTTCCCATGTATGGCAGTTATTCATACAGTTATTCCTAAACTTCTAACTTCTCTATCTGACAGTGCATGGTGTAAACGCTACACTCAACCTAGCCTTACCGCTGGGCATGTTATCAGATATTTAAAAGGAATGCAGCAGAAAGTGTAATCAAGCCCAGCCGTTTAGCCTGATTCAGACCTCCTTCCTGCTGTTCCGGTTTTCTATCTGCTTCTAATACATGGTGCATGAGGCAGGCAGTAATTTGTTAAGTCTGATGCGCATCCTGCCAAAGGGACAAGATGCCACCTCAACAGGATATGGGATCAAATTCACTTTACATCACTGCTGGTAGATTTAAACAGATTTGATTTGCTAATTAAAAAGGGCAAATGTTTCCTTCATTATTCACTTCAGGGAACTGAATTGGGTTGTGACTGGCATGTAATGTAAAACAAAAGGATACTAGCATACAGTTTAGGAGTGAGGAGCAGCCAGCAATCTGGACTTACAAACAGCCAGTGAACACTTGCCTGCATAAAACTTGATGTTATGCCGTTCTAATTATTATGCAGCAAATGATAAGTAGCAATTCAGCAATTAAAATGGAAGTTGAAAGTGTTAAACTTATCTTGAGTGTTATATGCCTTAAAGGATCTGCTGTAGTATCAATGTAGCTTCCAAAGATTGGAAGAGAGTTTCATGACAGTGTACAAAAGTTACGTTTTATGAGTCTGCTGGGTAGGACATCAATTTAGTTTTGCACTTTCACTAACTGCTGGCCAACAAGTTATGCAAAGTTTCCAAAAATATACATCAACTCTAAGAACTCCAAATATGAAGCTTAAACTTCTCATTGAACTTGCTAATGTCATACCCAAAATCAAAACTAGCATTTCATTGAGAAATAGTAAATAGTAACTCATGTTAAGAAGCTGCATAACTCACTCATTCAGCATTCTGCATGAATTAAGCATTTTACATGTTTGGGAAAGATCACATCGGTATTCAGCATTCTCCTGTGATATCAGTGTTATATTAGGGAGAGTATTAATGTCACTGGACAAGTAATTCAGAACCCCTGGCCGAATGTTTTTGAGTCCTGGAGTCGAAGCCTACCATGGCAGATGGTAAAAAATGAATTCAATAGAAAATTAATTAAAATTTAAAAAGCTATCTTAATAGTAAGCATTGCCATAAAAAAACCACATGCATCCGATCCATCTTTTGGGAAATCTGCTGTCCTGATCAGGCCTACATGTGACTCCAGGCCCATAGCAATGTGTTTTGACTCTTAGTTGCTCACTGAACTGGCCCTAGCAGGCCAGTCTAATCTAGAGAAAGACAATAAATGCTCGCTCATCAGCCAGTGACACCAACAACCCATGAATTAATTTAAAAATAAATCTTCTTAAACTTTACTTTATGTGAATGGGACCTCACACGGCCCTATAGCATCTCATTTGGTTTGGCCAGAATGCCTTGGATAAGCATTTTATTTGCTAGCTACAATAGATTCAGTACCTGTTTTAAACTCTATACCTTGAATTTTATTTTCATTTTGGATGACTTCATAGCAAAGATTTAAATGGAGTTGAGCCAGGATTCAATGCAGACTGATTCACGCATCAAGGATTCCTGTTTCAAATCAGAAAGCACTCCAAACAAGTTTATTACATTTATTTTCCTGTCCTGATTTGATATTTGAAGGAAGAATAAAACTCAATGTGTCAATTGGCAGCAAAACTGAATCAAAACTCTTGCAAATATATCAAATATTGATCAAAAATATGGGACAAATAGCAATGTTACTTTTATAGACTACGCAAATAAAATTGTGAATTAAGAGTGGTGCTGTCCATTTAATTCATCTAAACTTTACGGTCAATTCTCAAAAAACATGTTAGTTTGAGATACACTTCTCTCAGTTTTAACCAATCTATGCCCCTCCGCTTTGAGCCTTTCAGCCTTTGTATGTGTTTCCAATATGCTGCTTCCTTAATGCAGATGCCTAACATCTGTAACGTATTTGTGAGGATAACGAAACCCCAAGCTAGGCACGTGAAAGCTAAGTGACAGGGTTCTGTTTAAATTGAGGAAAAATAGGAGAAAAAAACTCTTTCTGTCCTCTGGGATTGTGGGCAACTTCATTTTAAATACTAACAATTCCGATTTCTACGTTTGTCCAAACAATGACAAAGAATGGGAAACTGAAGAAATCTATGCAGCTTATGAATCGAAGTTCAAATCTTTTATAAGATATGGGTGCCTGCCTGTTAACCTGATCAGTGCTGTTTTGGAAGCACTCTCTTATTGCAAATTCAAGTTCATCTCTATATCAATTTGAGTTATCGGAAGAAAGAAAAAATTCTGTGTTTTAAAACAAAAGTAGGCAGTGCTGAGGCATTAGGCTTTCTGGAAAACAAATCTCCTAACATTATAAAACGTGATTCAATTACAATGTTCTCACTCCTTCACCATCATTTCCTTGAAGCACAATCTCAGATGATATGAGAACATAGGAACAGAAGAGGAGCATTAGGGTTATAGATCTTAAAGGACTGCAGAGCAGCTGTCCAGCTGCACAATGCTGGATTCACTAATCTAATAATTGTGGTACGCACCAATTGTTTCAGAAAAAATTGCATTTATCTAGCATCTTTCATAACATCAAACAGTCCCAAAGCACCTTACAGCTAGTGAAGTGCTTTTAAAGTGCATTCACTGTTGTAATGTAGGAAATGTGGTAGCCAATTTTTGCACAGCATGGTCTCCATACGGCAATGTGATAATGATCAGTTTTTTTTACTACGTTGGCCAGGATCCCACTGAAAAAATATATCCTTGATTTTCCTCATAACAGTGTAATCAAATCTTTTATATCTGGCTGGTAGAGAAGATGGCTCCTCTGCTTAACATACTGTCTGAATGATTCTGCATCACAGATTGACACAGCAGCATCCATCAGTGTGCCACTTTTTCAAAATACATTGTTCCAATGACGGAAGTACTGTGGATCAGATTTTCTTTGCACTGTCAAAATTCTGGTGCTCAGATCAATTCCAGGTCCCCAACCTACATCCACTACAAATAGCCGAATCAACCAAGAGCCAAACTCAGCACCTGGTTAGATGTGTTAATGCCTCTAGGAGGCAGGAACCACCATTTTGGCACAAATGGCCATGTTAAGGGCTGCTTTTGGCTTGTCAATAGAGAGGATAAAAGCCAGACAACTTTATTCTGGTGGATGTGTCACTCAAGCTAAGACCTATATGCTAACATCTTATTCTGGGCATTTTTGAAAGCAAAGCTTTCAAGAGAGCTATTTTATTGGAAGCAAATGCATTTGTAATTACAAACATGAGTTGAATAACATTTCAGAGATGTTTACTGCTAACATTTAAGTCATTTAAAAATTTAATAACACTTTCAAGGCTAGCTTACTGATTAATTCAGACCTAGCTATTGTTGGATTATGTGGCATAGTTGATTACATTGCTCAAGTGCCCAAGACATTGTAACTTTGTTCACAAATGTTTTCTTCTCCTCTCAATGAGGCAAACGAGGACAGGGTTTACAAAGTTCATGGTAGGGCCTTGGGGAGTGTTTTTGAACAAGGCGACCTGGGTGTGCAGGTGCATAGTTTCTTGAAAGTGGCATCACAGACAGACAGGGTGGTGAAGAAGGCATTTGGCACACTTGCCTTCATTGGTCAGAGCATTGAGTATAGGAATTGGGACATCATACTGTGACTGTGCGAGATATATTAGTGAGGCCACTCTTGGAGTACTGTATACAATTCTGGTCAACCAGCTTTAGGAAGGATGTTATTAAATTGGAAAGGGTGCAAAAGAAAATTCAAGGATGATATGAAGACTAGAGAGTTTGAGTTATGAGGAGAGACTAGATAGGCTGGGACTTTTTATTTCCCTTGAGTGGAGGTTGATAAAATCATGAAGGGCATGGATAGGATGAAAAGCCAAGGTATTTTCCTCATGGTAGGGGAGTCCCAAACTAGAATGCATGGGTTTAAGGAGAGAGAGAAAAAAAATGAAAAGGGACTTGAGGGAGAACTTTTTCACACAAAGGCTGCTGAGTGTATGAAATGAGCTGCCATAGGAAGTGGTGGAGGTGAGCACAACTACAACATCTAAAAGACATTTGGATAAATACTTGGATAGGAAATGTTTGGACTGACATGTGCCAAATTCAGGCGAATGGGACGAGTTCAATTTAGGAAACCTGGTTGGCACGGATGTGTTAGGCCGAAGGGTCTGTTTCTGTGTTGTATGACTATATGACTCTATAATTTTTCAATAGGCATTGGAAATTGGCCAGGGTAAAGAACAGCCATTGAAGAGTAGGTTAGGTGCATTGATCATGCCAACTTTCCTTAGCTCCATAGATTAGATGCAATAATAACCCCAAAGAAATTTATTTGAGTCTCGCAGTGAACTGACAACTGTGCACTAGTGGGAACAAGTCTACTCAGGCTCACTGGAAATGGACTGGCTCTTAAACAGCTTCTTGAGGAGCTATTAATTGGCGACAAGTATATTTTGAGCTCCCTCATTCCCATCCCCCGACCCCGTTGCCTCATTGAGAAAATAAACTCTCCTAAAACCATCAGTATTGCAATACTTAAATCCTATCCAACCAAGTATTTGAAAATCTAGGTTTTTGTATCAAACTGACAAAAAAATGTGAAGTAAATGTTGGCTTTGAGTTGAGGGTATACTGTGAAGCCTTGGCATTGTTCTAAAAAAAGTACTGGATAGTGTGTCAATGATGTTCAGGTTTAGAGCTATTTTCTGGACTTTTGTTTCATTCACCTGTAACAAAAAATCAAATATTTCACTCATTTCATTCCAGGGCTTGAACACAAAAATCCAGGCTTCCATTCTACTTGAGCTCCGAGAAAGTGCTGTGTTGTTAAAGGTGTTACATTAGACTATGGCCCCTTCATCAACAAGATCCTATGGCATTATTTAGAAGTAAGACCATAAGACCATAAGATATAGGAGTGGAAGTGAGGCCATTCAGCCCATCAAGTCCACTCCACCATTTAAATCATGGCTGATGAGCATTTCAACTCCACTTCCCTGCACTCTCCCTGTAGCCCTTGATTCCTTGTGAGATCAAGAATTTGTCGATCTCTGCCTTGAAGTCATCCAACGTCCTGCCCTCCACTGCACTCCATGGCAATGAATTCCACAAGCTCACCACTCTCTGGCTGAAGAAATGTCATGTCATTTCAGTTTTCAATTTACCCCATCTAATTTTAAGGCTGTGCCCACGGGTCCTAGTCTCCCTGCCTAACGGAACAACTTCCTAGCGTCCACCCCTTCTAAACCATACATTATCTTGTGAGTTTCTATTAGATCTCCCCTCAACCTTCTAAACTCTAATGAGTACAATCCCAGGTTCCTTAACCGTTCATCATACGTTAAACCTACCATTCCAGGGATCATTCGTGTGAATCTCCGCTGGACATGCTCCAGGGCTAGTATGTCCTTCCTGAGGTGTTGGGCCCAAAAATGGACACAGTGAGTGTAGAGTAACAATTCTTCCTGGTCTCCACACCAATGTTTATTACTCAATCAATGTCACAAAACAAATTATCTGTAACACTATTGTTTGCTCTGCATAAGTTGACTATCTACTTCCCTGATTGAAAAGTATGTTATCGGCACTACAGGGCTTGGGAATGTTCATTTGTGATGGAAGGTGCTACTTAAATTCAAATTTCTTTTAGCTTCTGAGTGCTGGATCTCCACTTGGCAATTCATGTTTGTCTCCTTGGGTGACTTATTCAATATTATACTTGGTGGCAAAAGAAACAGACGTAAAGAGGTAATATATTGACATCAGCGACACTATATTTCTATCACCATCGTTTGTCGACATACATTAACATTGCACTTTCTAAGGTTTCATTGGGGGAAAATAAATCAGGTGAAAGTCTCTTAGGAATGGTCACTTATTTACCTTTCCCTCAGTGCCAGGCCCTCTGGCAAATACAGTTACGTACAGAAGATTCAAAAAGAAAGAAGTTCATTTTCTTCTAAACATTGCATTTGAGAAAGATGAAGCATTGAGTGAACTTTTCCTTCTAAATGTTTCAGACATCCAATCAACTAAATGGCAACACTGGAAAAATTCAGTGGTTAGAACGCAGTACTGATTGAAATTAATAAGATTTTTAAAGATTTATCGCCCACCTTTAAGTGAAATGCTTTGCTAGGAGTAAAGCTGATGTGTAAATCTAATGCATTTTCCAACTTTTTTTAAAATAATGCTTCGTGTCCAATTCAGTGTAAGATTGATAAAGCATATCATTTCCAAAACTTAATCAATTTCAAACAAAAAGGCAGACCAGGAGAACAGAGAATAAACATACTTTTTTTGAGACCAGCAGAGTGCACTCTCTGACAAGCCTATAACTTCCTGGCTTCCAATAGTCACATTTCCTGTAAATCTCAAAAGGTTTTATTAACCTTGTGTTGCATTGTGATTAAAAAAATTAAATGGAACTTCCAAAATTATCAAATGTATTAGACCGATTTACAAGGTACTTCTTGTTCGGTTCTGACTGTGGATTTGCGTCAGTGCTGGAATAAAACGTCGATTGGAAATACAGCTAATGTTATAACTCTAGACTACTCATTCCTGATTTAAAACTCAGATTAATTGTGAGTGCATGCAGATCAAGTTGTTGATATAAATGACAACATTGTAAACATTCCCTATGTCTATCGGTGAACCGGAGTTTGAAACCGCCGAAGCCCAGAGTATTACATTGTCTGAACAAGACAAATTGTTTCCTGAAGAAAGAATTCTCCTATTTGTATATTTTGGAATGTAAGACATAGTTTGTGCAACAATACAATGATAATTTTATTGAGTCATTTGTCAAACCACACAACAGCAAAAGTTAAATTCTGATGTGAATGTTGTTATAGTTTTACAACATGGTTGCTATAATTAAGGGCATGGAATTAACAATACTGAGAATCTGTAATTGAAATTGAGAGATAGTAGGAACTGCCAATGCTGGAGAATCAGAGATAACAAGGTGGAGAGCTGGATGAACGCAGCAGGCCAAACGGCATCAGAGGAGCAGAAAAGCTGATGTTTTGGGTCTGGGCCCTTCTTCAGAAAAAGAAGGGTCCAAAATCGAAATGTCAGCTTTCCTGCTCCTCTGATGCTGCTTGGCCCTCTGTGTTCATCCAGCTCTACGCCTTGTTATCTGCAATTGAAATTGGATTGTTTTGTAATATAAAACATGTAAATTTTAATCATTCTAGTTGGGATTGGTCAATGGGAAATAAATGACCAGGGACTCCAGGTAAAGCAGTGGGAGTGATGTAGTTAGTATTTGCAGTTTAGGATTGCAGAATGAAAATACTAACCAGGGCTCTTGTTTCTGATTACTATCTAGTGATAATTTACAGACTAGTTGATGGTGTCTAAATCAGGTTCACACCTAATGACTACCACAGCCAAACAGAGTGGTCTTCTAGGTGAGACACTGGAATGACATGAAATGCATCCCAGCAAGAGGTACCACTTTTAGGAGAAGAGAGCTTAGAAAAGTAATGGGGAAGAGAAAACTGTGAATCCCTTTGAAGTAACTCCAAGGAAGCTGGTGTCTTGTCACCAGTTCACCTTTTATTTATATGTGCACAGTACATCGACTCTGACGAGCTTGCTCAAAGCCATTCCTAAAATAAAGAGATGTCCTGAATCTTCTGTTTATATCTATCAGCTACTCCCTGATTAGTCCACATTAATAAACCCAATTAAGGATCTCATAATCTACCTGCCCTTTGTCCCAATCACTACACCTTTACACAAATATTTTGTCAGAGGAAGACTGTAGCTAATGCCATACATGAACTAATACAACCAACTTGATGTTACAACTCAGAATTAGCATACAAACATGAACAAGAGTAGATCACTTGGCCCTTCAAAACTGCTCCACCATTCCATAAGAGCATGGCTGATTCTTTTTTAACCTCAACTCTACATCCTTGCTTACTCCTGATAATCTTTCGTCCCTTCAGAATCAACAATCTATGGACGTGCGCCTTCAAAATATTTAAAGAATCTGCATCGGTTGTCTTTTGATGAAGGGAATTTCAAAAACTCATGACACTCTGAGAGGAACAAAATATGTGTTTATTTACACTTTCAAGATGTTACATGACAGATATTTTTTACTGGATGTTGATTAATGTTTCATATTAAGTTCTGAGTGTGGCAACAGCACTTTCTTTTAGATTTAATATTGGTACATAAACACAAAACCTTCAACAAGGTCAAACCAAGTAAATTGAGGCTCCAAGATAATGGGAACTGCAGATGCTGGAGATTCCAAGATAATAAAATGTGAGGCTGGATGAACACAGCAGGCCAAGCAGCATCTCAGGAGCACAAAAGCTGACGTTTCGGGCCTAGACCTCCCCACCTATACTCTCCTCTCCACCTATCTTCTTTTCTCTCCATCTTCGGTCCGCCTCCCCCTCTGTCCCTATTTATTTCAGAACCCTCTCCCCATCCCCCTCTCTGATGAAGGGTCTAGGCCCGAAACATCAACTTTTGTGCTCCTGAGATGCTGCTTGGCCTGCTGTGTTCATCCAGCCTCACATTTTATTAAATTGAGGCTCCCTCTGGTTATTAAAAAATGTTGTTGAAGAACAAACAGGGATGTTGTCTTAGCTGATACCAATACCACAGATAACATTTTAAGACCTCCTTTTCCACAGTGTTGTTGGTGGGGTCTAGCTCCGTGCCTGTGTAACCACAGTGATGTTACTTAAGAAATAACTCTGAAGAAGGGCCTGGAGCTGAAATGTCAGCTTTCCTGCTCCTCTGATGCTGCTTGGCCTGTTGTGTTCATCCAGCTCTACACCTTGTTATCTCATTGTGATGAAGCACTTTGGGGTGGCCTAATGCAAGGCAGTGTAAAAGTGAAATTATTTATTTCTTTAAATCATGTAAATGTGGATTCCTATTTATTTTAGAGTCTCTGGATGGAATCTTCTGAGTTACACTCATTTCTGAGTTGCACCTCATGCAGAAGGCACTGGCCTAGTGGTATTATTGCTGGACTGTTAATCCAGAGACCCAGATAAAGTTTTGGGGACCCAGGTTCAAATCCCACTACAACAGGTGGTGGAATTTGAATTCAGTAATATTCTTGAAATTAAGAGTCTAATGATGACCGTGAGCCCATTGTCAGAAAAACCCATCTGGTTCACTAATGCCTTTTGGGGAAAGAAATCTGTCATTCTTATCTGGTCTGGCCTACACGTGACTCCAGATCCACAGTAATGTGGTTGACTCTCAAATGTCCTCTGGGCAATTAGAGATGGGTAATAAATGCTGCCTGGTCAGTGATGCCCTCATCACATGAATGGATATGAAGAAACTTACCGTCTGCAAAAGACCCAGAGACACCTACGCCTCACTCTAAGAAAGAAGGCCCGATGGATTTTGTTCTTAAATAGATATCGATGAGCTTTCATCTTGACTGAGGACATTGGGTAAGATGCCTTGGTCACCTGAACTACTGTGTCCAGAGGGAAAAAAATAACACAGTAAGTCTATTGGTCCAATTTATCTTGTGTATTTCATGATGGATTGCCAGTATGACCAGTATGTTCATTTACAGTTATGACTGCTTTCTCCTTCTGGGCATCCAGTAAGAGGCCAGCAGTGCTTTAGAGGAAGTCAGTGGTTGCAGTTGGTATAGCAACCTTCCAGTCTCCCAGGAAAGGGTTACAAGCAGGGTCAATGTCTCACCCAGTGAGCTTGAGGGCAATATGGGGGCTTACAGTAGCCACTGACCTGCCCAATGTGTCTAACCTCAATTATTCACAAATTAGGGAGGATCAAGGTAACCCTATCAGGCAGCCTACACCTCCATTAGGTTTTCTGTCTCTTATTTGTCTCACGTGGTGTTGAGCCAATTTTAGCCCAGTTGGGAATAAGCCCTTAAATGGGCATTAATTGACTGCTTGTTGGTCTCAAATGAAGGAGTGCCACTTGGTGCCCCTCCTGACTGGGAACTAAGATGGATGGAAGCAGGAAGGAGTTTTGGTATCAATCCTGATGACAATCTGAATAATTGTCTACAGCTTCTGCTTCCTTTCTAGCTTCCTGTGAACTCAGAAGATTCAGCATTCATATCCTTGTGGCGCAGTCTCAAATGCTGACATAGAAATAGTTGTCAGGTTTTGCCGACAGCAGTGCAGTGTTGGAGGCAGTTTGTGAGGCACAAGATAAAAGTGGTATTAAGTCAAAGACCTTCACCTATGGTGCAGCTCAAATTTCCTATTGGCTCAGCTCTGTCATTTTCACTTATTATATAATGCTTATTTTCATGTGCTCGCTCTACCTTACGCTGAAATACCCTTGTTCTTTCCTCTTTCCTATCTCTTTAGGTTGAGATAAAGTGCGACAGGAATTAGATGACACTCCCCTTCTGGGAGCAGTCAGGGTTTTACAATTGTGTAAATGGTCTGTGTTGATATGGTTTTCTTATTTTACTCTACGCTTTGCAATGTCATAGAAATAAAGATCAACTGAAATTTGCATGATAAACAATGGAAAAATCTGGAAATGATCTCTGCGATTCAGTTTGGGAAACATCGTTCAAGGGAGTAGGATAAATATCTGTCTAGAGAATTGCTGAATATGATGTTTATTTTACAGCTTTTCAAGAGCCTGAAATAAGTGAGCCTGACCTTTTAATCTGTTGACATTATCCATTTAATTCAAAAATAGCCTTCATTTCACCCTCTGTCATTTTCACTTATTATGTAATGTATACATTGGACAGTCTAATAGATCACTGGGTGTTATCACATTACTATGATTGTAATATATAGCATAGAATCACAGAAAACATGAGCAGGAGAGGGCTATTTGGCCCTTCAAGTTTGCTATGCCATATAAAATGTTCATGGTTGATCATCCATTTCAGTCCCAGTTTCTCAATTCCCTCTTTCTCTCATTCCCTTTTATCCCTTTAGCCTTAAGACTGTGTGTAACTCCCTGCCAAAATATTCAATGTTTGGTCCTCAACTACTTTCCATGACAGAGAATTCCAGGGGACCAGCTCTCTCTCCTCATCTCAGACCTAAATGACTTATCCTGGTTCTAGGCAGCCCCATTGTCAGGGACATCCTACTTCTGCCCTGTCTAGTCCTCTTCGAATTTTATTAGGCTTCTATGAGACTCCCCTTTCATTCTTCTAAACTCCAGTGAACGCAATCCTCACTAAGATAGTTTCTCTTCAAACATCAGTCCTGCCATCCCAGGAATCAGTCTGGTAAACTTTGTTGCACTCCCTCCACAGCCAGAACTTCCTTCCTGAGATAAGTAGACCAAACAGTACACAATACTCCAGCTGTGATCTCACCTTCAATATTCAAAATTCAAGGGGATCTTATGGTGTTACTGTTTGAAAAGCTGAGTACATTCATGAGCCAAAGACCAGGATGACACCACCTCACCAGGAGCCATGAGGTCTCCAAGCAGCAGTGTCCTAGGCTAAGGGTGTGTAAATAAATTCATTGTCACTGTAAATTATCAGTTAAGCAAAGTTGTATGCGATTTTAAAGTAAATTGAACCCATATTACTACAATGTGGTTTGGGAGTGGCAAATACCTGCTCGTGAAATAACATGTGAATACGACAAATGCAAAACTATTTCATTGTCCTCCCTTAGAAACATAGAAACTAGGAGCAGGAATAAGCCTCTTGGCTTTTGAGTCTGCTTCACCATTCAATATGATCATGTTTGATCCTCTCCGGAAGCCTTGATGCCTAAATGTCTAAAAAATGTATCAATCTCTTTCTTGCATATATTCAGTGATTTGGCCTCTACAGGCTTTTGTGGTGCAGAATTCTACATAGTAATTGAAGAAGATTTTCCTCATTTCAGTCATTAATGGCCTAGCCTGCACCTTGAGACTATGATCCCCAGTTTTAGATTCCAAATGGGGGAAAAATGTCTGTCCAGCCTTATTAGAGTGTTACATGTTTCAATCAGATCCCTTCTCTTTCTTTTAAGTGCAAGTGAATACAGGCCTAGTGAAACCAATCTCTCATTGTACAGTCATGTCATACATGATATCAGCAGAGTTTAATTACACTGCCCTTTCTCTTTGGCAAGTTTGTCCTTTCTTAAATTTTGGGAGACCAAAACATCCTGCAATACTCCAAGTGTGGTCTCCCCAAGGTCATTATAACAGTAGTAAAATAGTCTTACTTCTGAACTCCTGTTGTGAAACAGCTCTACTCTGTCTCCAAGGGCAATGTTGTCCATAACTGAGACTCTATCTAATTGAAACAGAGCTTTGTCTCCTTTGTATTCCAATTTTCTTGAGATACAAGCCACCATTCCATACACCCTTTGAATTACGGTTTTTAACTCTGCACCAACTTTTAGTAATCGATGTGCATTATTCCTGCAAAGCTCCATTTTTGATATTAAGAAAGTACCATTTTTCTTGAATCAAAAATGGGTAATTTCATGCTGGAGGAGCGGCGTGCACCTTGGGGTGATCTGCAGCAGCAGTGGAACATCCTGAAAAACGCCTGTGGAATGGGGCCCAGATCACTCTCACGCAGAGCAACAGCAGGAGTGCAATACAGCAGGTGGAACCTTCACTCAATCCAGGGATGGAGCTCCTTGAGGTGACTTTACAGCTCAAAAAATGATGTAGGGCAATAAGGTTGCCTGCTTAGAAATCAGCTTTGGAGACTCAAGGGAGACAGAGTGTAAAGTCCTTATTTTTGTAGTTTGTAGTTTGTTAGGAATAGGCAGAGAGAGAGAGAGAGAGAAATCTCATTTGGTGAGTAATGGATAAGGTTGAATAGTTGGCTCCTAGGTTTTTGCTTATAGTTCGTAAGATTCTCAATAGCAGGAGAACTTGGAATGCTCTTTCTGTAGTATGTGGGAAATCAGGGACACTACCAGTATCCATAGCTGCTATGTATGCAGGTTCTGCTAGATCGAATAGAGTGCCTGGCGCTGTGGATGTGTTCATTATGGAGCATCCATAATACTGAAGACATTGTGGTGACATGTTTAGTGAGCTGTTCCCTCCACCAGTAGGGGCTACACTGGCAGAATCCTGTGATGACCATCACATAGCGTGGGTAGGCAGTACGAGTGTCTGCTGTGGTCATCCCCCTCTCAAACAGACATCCCGTGTTGAATTTTGTTTGTGGAGAATCTCAGGAGAAAGCAGCAATAGCATTGTTATGGCGCCATGGTTGGCTCTGCTGCTCAGCAGGAGACAATGACTGGGTGAGCTTTAGTGATGGGGAACTCAGTTGTAAGGGGGCCTGATAAGTGGCTCTGTAGCATTTGGGTGGCACAATGACTTAGTGGTTAGCACTGCTGTCTCACAGCACCGGAGACCCAGGTTCAATCCCAGCCTTGGGTGACTGTGTGGAGTTTGCATGCTCTTCCAGTGTATGTATGGGTTTCCCTCAGGTGCTCTGGTTTCCTCCCACAGTGCAGCAATGTACAGGCTGAGTGGAGAGGCCATGACAAATTGTGGTGTTATGGGGATAGGGTGAGGAGCTGAGATTGTTTGGAACATCAGTGCAGAATGGGCCAAATGGCCTCTTTCCACACTTTAGAGATTCTATGACACTCAACTGATATATTGCCTCCCTGGTGCTAGAGTCAGGAATGTGTCAGAGTGGCTGCAGGGGAAGGGACAGCTAGAAGTCTTAGTACATGTCAGTAACAATGACCCAAGTGAAAAAAAGGAATGAGGTCCTGCAACACAAATTTAGAGAGTTAGGCACTAGATTAAAGAGGAAAATACTAAGGTAGTAGTGTCTGGATTACTTTCAGTGCCGCACACTCAGTTTAGGAATAGGAAGGGAGTTCAGATGGACATGTGGCTAAAGGGATGGTGAAGGAGGGGAGGCTTTAGATTTTTGGATCACTGGGACAGTTTCTGGGGAAAGTTGGACCAGTGTAAGCTGGATGGGGATCCAGTAATCTTGCTGGGAGCTTCTAAGCTGATTTGGCAAGGGGATGGGGCACAGAGTAGATGTAAAGTCAGGGGCAAGGTTCGATTACACAATAAAGGAATGCCAAGACATTCCCTAGTTGGAGCAGACATAGGCAGATTAAGGCACATGGGAAGATCGAAAAGCAAAACTGTTTATTTTAATGTAAAGAACTTGACTGGTAAGGCGGATAAACTTATAGCATTGATCAACAGATGGGAATGTGATATCATTATAATCTCTGAAACATGTTTGATGGAAGGACAGTACTGGCAGCTCAACATTCCAGGTTATAGAAGTTTCAGGCACAATGGTTGGAGGCAGGGGGATGTAATGGAGTAATGAGAAATGATGACCCAGAAGACTTTTCAACAGAGGCCATATGCTTAGAGCACAGGAATGAAAAACGCTCGATTACTTTGCTGGGATTATAGTACAGGCCTCCTAGCATTTAGATGGCGATAGAGGAACAGATATGTAGGCAAATCACACAAATGTGGGGAAGGAATAGGATTATAATTGTAGGGAATTTCAACTTTCCTAACTAACTGGGGTTACCTTAGTGTGAAAGGAGTGAATGGGGTGAAATTTTTAAAATGCATCCAGGACAGGTTCTTTGTGTCAGTATGCCAATAGTCCTACTGGAGATGGGACAGTGTTTCACTTAATCCTAGGAATGAAGCCAATAAACTGATTGAAGTTTCATTGGGTGAGCATTTTGGGGATAGACATCGTAATTCTGTAAGCTTCAAACTCATTATGAAAAGGGATAAGGCAGGTACAGACATCGCATGTCTAAATTGGGGAAAAGTCAATTTCATTATAAGATGGGATTTGGCAAGCATAGTCTGGCAACAGCTTCCAAGAAATTGTGCAATTGCGAAGTGGAAATCTCTTCAAAGTAGCATAGTGAGAATTCAGGGCCAGCATGTTCCATTAGTGGAGGGCAAGGGCAGGAAGTCCAAGGAACCCTGGATGTCTAAGTATATCATGAGTTTGATAAAGAAAAAGAAGAATGCATATTTCAAATGCAGCACATTGAAAATGGAGGGGGCCCTTCCAAAACATAGATCATATAGGGGCTTGCTTTAAAAAGAAATTAGGAATGCAAAGAGACGCGATGGAACATATTTTGTAGATAGGATCAAGAAAAGCCCCAAAGCTCTTTAATAAGCATATTAAGAACGAGAGGATTGCAAGGGAAAGAGTGGGGCATACCAGAGACCAAAGGGGCAACCTTTATATGGAGTCTGAGGGTGTGGGTGAGATGTTAAATGAAGACTTCCCATCACTACTCAGAGGAAGAAAAATATTGTAGCCTGGGATTTCACTTGGGACAATAAGATCCTGTAACATTGTAAGATTAACAAAGTAGGGGCATTAGATGTTTTAGCAGGAACGCATAAGTCTCCAGGTCCCAATGAGATGCATTCCAAGCTACTTTGGGAAACAAGGGAGGAGAATGCTGGTGATTTTTGATACTTCACTAGCCACAGGTGAAGAGCCTGATGACTGGATGATAGCTCATTTGGTTTCTTTACAGAGAGACAAGCAGGGGTTGGCCAGGTAATTACAGACCAGTTAGTCTGATATCAGGGTAGGAAAACTATTATAAAAAGTTCTGAGGGACATATTAGCACTTGGAAAGGCAGGAATTGAATTGAGATAGTCAGCAAGGATTTGTTCAAGGGAGATCCTGCCTGACTAATTGAACTGAGATTTTTAAAAAAGGTGAGACTAAATATATTGATAAGGGTAATGCAGATGATGTGGTTTACTGGGACTCTAGTAAGGCCTTTGACAAGGTCCCACATGGAAGGCTGGTCCAACATTTAAGAGCTCAGGAGACCCAAGGCAACTTGGCAAACTGGATCTAAAGCTGGCTTGCAAATAGGAACAAAGACTGATAGTAGAGAGATAATGGGAACTGCAGATGCTGGAGATTCCAAGATAATAAAATGTGAGGCTGGATGAACACAGCAGGCCAAGCAGCATCTCAGGAGCACAAAAGCTGACGTTTCGGGCCTAGACCCTTCATCAGAGGTGATGAAGGGTCTAGACCCGAAACGTCAGCTTTTGTGCTCCTGAGATGCTGCTTGGCCTGCTGTGTTCATCCAGCCTCACATTTTATTACACTGATAGTAGAGAGTTGATTTTGTGACCAGCGGTATCTCACAGGGATTGGTGCTGAGACCTTGATGCTTGTTATGTACATTAACAACTTGAACATGAATGTGGAAGCTTTAATTAGTAAACTTGCAGATGTCATGAAAATTAGTGGTATTGGTGATAGTGAGGAGGATGGTCACAATCTGCAATCTGATATTGATTAGCTGGTAAATAGCAGAGCAATGGCAGGTGGAATTTAATCCTGACAAGTGCAAGGTGATGTATTTTGGGAGTTCCAATAAGGGAAGGAGATACACAATGAATGGTAGGATTCTAGGGAGTACTGAGGAAGAAAGGGGCCTTGGCGTACAAGTCCATTGACCCCTGAAGGTGTCAGCAGGGGTAGACATGGTGACGATGAAGGCATATGGGATGCTTGTGTTCATTAATAAAGGTGTCGAATATAGGGGCAAGGAAGTGTTGTTAGAACTTTAACGACTTGGAGCAGAAGAGTCTGAAGGGGTTTGATTGAAGTATACAAAATTATAAGAGTCATAGACAAAGTAGATTGCTAGCGAGTTTTGAGAAGATTTGTAGCTCAGGTTGTGGTTCTGGATGTGAGTTTGCTCACTGAGCTGGAAGGTTAGTTTTCAGACGTTTCGTCACCATTCTAGGTAACATCTTCAGTGAGCCTCCGACGAAGCGCTGGTGTTATGTCCCGCTTTCTATTTATCTGGTTAGGTTTCCTTGGGTTGGTGATGTCATTTCCTGAAGACATTTTTCCATCCACACCCCTGTCTGCCTTCCGGAGAGACCACTCTCTCCGTGACTCCCTTGTTCACTCCACACTGCCCTCCAACTCCACCACACCCGGCACCTTCCCCTGCAACCGCAGGAAATGCTACACCTGTCCCCACACCTCCTCCCTCACCCCCATCCCAGGCCCCAAGATGACATTCCACATTAAGCAGAGGTTCACCTACACATCTGCCAATGTGGTATACTGCATCCAATGTACCCGGTGCGGCTTCCTCTACATTGGGGAAACCAAGCGGAGGCTTGGGGACCGCTTTGCAGAACACCTCCGCTCAGTTCGCAACAAACAACTGCACCTCCCAGTCGCAAACCATTTCCACTCCCCCTCCCATTCTTTAGATGACATGTCCATCATGGGCCTCCTGCAGTGCCACAATGATGCCACCCGAAGGTTGCAGGAACAGCAACTCATATTCCGCCTGGGAACGCTGCAGCCATATGGTATCAATGTGGACTTCACCAGTTTCAAAATCTCCCCTTCCCCTACTGCATCCCTAAACCAGCCCAGTTCGTCCCCTCCCCCCACTGCACCACACAACCAGCCCAGCTCTTCCCCCCCACCCACTGCATCCCAAAACCAGTCCAACCTGTCTCTGCCTCCCTAACCTGTTCTTCCTCTCACCCATCCCTTCCTCCCACCCCAAGCCGCACCCCCAGCTACCTACTAACCTCATCCCACCTCCTTGACCTGTCCGTCTTCCCTGGACTGACCTATCCCCTCCCTACCTCCCCACCTACACTCTCTCCACCTATCTTCTTTACTCTCCATCTTCGGTCCGCCTCCCCCTCTGTCCCTATTTATTTCAGAACCCTCTCCCCATCCCCCTCTCTGATGAAGGGTCTACGCCCGAAACGTCAGCTTTTGTGCTCCTGAGATGCTGCTTGGCCTGCTGTGTTCATCCAGCCTCACATTTTATTATCACATCCACAAAGTAGATTTTGAAAATCTGCTCCCTATATTTGTCTGAGATCACAGGGCATAAGTTTAATGTGAGGAGCAGGTGGTTTAGAGGTGATCTCAGAAACAAAAACGTCCACCCAGAGGGTGATAGGTAAATGGAACATGCTGTGAGGGTTGTGGAGGCATGTGGCCTTGCAACATTTAAGATGTATGTGGATGAACACTTAAAATGGCAGGGTTCAGTAGGCTATGGACCAAGTGTAACTAAATAGGATCAGTGTTGTTTGGTGTTTGTTGGTTGGCATAGACATGGTGGGCCAAAGAATCTGCTTCTATGTTGTATGAGATTATGTCTCTATGGCTTTGACTCATTGAATTCCAAATGCCACGGTTTAATCCATTGACCTATCTGTGTCTTTTTTTTTAACTTTCAGCTTGCACCCTGACTCCTTACTGTGCCTTTTACCATTTGATAAGCAATAGAATAGCATCTGGGCTGATCAAACTCATTCAGGTTCTAAATTATGGACTATTTCAGGGTCAAAACAATAAAATGCTGGAAATCACAGCAGGTCAGGCAGCATCTGTGGAGAGAGAGCAAGATAACATTTCAAGTCTAGCTGACTCTTCATCAGAGCTGATCTGACTATATCAGGATATCTGATTGTCATCCGCAGTACACCAAAATGATAAGAAGGCCCAAAAACTAAGGCCAATTAAATATGTGTTCTCTCTGAACTCTGTGTTGCAAGTGTGTTGCCCTTCAGGTCTAGTTCCATCTCTGCTTGGCAATGTCCCATAGTTAATATCAAAGCGTTAATATACATTTAACACTGGATATGGGACAAATTTGGTTAAGTGACAAAGTTTTAATGACACTTTTAATCACAAACTGGTCCCTTGTGTTCCAGAAACAAGGCATGCATAAAATGACAGAAATTGTTTATACAAGATGTTAAGATTGCAGGATTGAAATGTCTATGGAACATCATTTGGTTCATCTTGGCTCATTCATCCTGAATATTCAACGTCTCATCAGGAGTTTATGACGCTTTCTTAATTAGTTCCTGGGGAATTACCAATGCGTTGTGTGTCTATTTCATGTGTTGATCATTCTTTGTACAAAGAACCCCTTGATACCAGTCCTGAATTTGGCTGTTTCCATTTGAACCTGTTCCCATTCGTCCTGAAGAAGCATTCCAGATTGAGTTTTACGATGTTGTTTACCTTAATGAAATCCCCATTTACCTGGTTCATATTCAAGAATTAAAATCTTATGTTTTTCCTCACAACTCAATCTTTGGGTGGCTGTGATCTTAGAGAGTTTCCGTTTGTCTCAATGACCAGGACTTTGTCATTTATTAAAGGCTCGAAACCACTGTTCGCAATATTGGCTGCTGATGGATTGTAAATATTTGGATAACACCGTTAGTGCGCCATTTTAAGAGGTGCTAATATATTAAAAATAAGGAATATGGGAGAGGCATGTGATATAAATGTTTTAACCACTTTCAACAATATTTATCTCTAGTTTGAGTCTTTCACCCCCTTCCTCCTATTGTTGACACAGAAGTGTTGCTGTGATTCTCCAAAAAGCTGATCCAAATTTGTGTCTAGTTTAACAAAATTAAAAAGGCTGTTTAGTGGAGGTAACCAGGATGACAGAATCTACTGTGTTTATTTTACATTTCAGCAAGTGGGAACTGCTTTAGGTTAAATAAAATAAATGAATTGTTAATTAATTATTTTCTTCCCAAAGCCCTGTCTGAGCTATTTTTCATTTTGTATATTTTTTATGAAAATGTGTAAATTTTCTTCTATTCAAAGCTTGTAGCTCTTGGTTCCAGAGGTGAGGATCAGGGCATTGGAGGGAAATTAGTGGCAAAGACCATGAGAAAGAAATGGAGGCAGAGTTTTTTAAAGACAAACTGTGAATGGATACGATTGTTCATCCTATCCAATGTGACCTTTCTGTATTTTGCTACCAGTGACGGGGGTGATGGTTTATTTAAACTGAAGTATAGAGCAATGCACTTAAGTGATTGAAACTACTAAAGTAAGGGTCATCTTAAGCACCTGAAAAAATCAAGAGAATGTAGTCAAATCTCTCTGACAAACGTTGGCAGCTTAATATTTACAGCTGTGAATAAATAACAGTGTCGCTCTGGGTTGTATCTGCAAGCAATTTGCCAGCTAACCCAGTGACCACAATTTACTGTTCCCAAGTTTTCTCTTCCATACTTCAGTCCTCTCACACCATTCACATCTATGCAAATCATCATTAAAAAGCGGGTCTACAGATCTTTCCTGGGATGCCTTGAATGAAATTCCTTGCCCATCTTTCTAAGAGGTATAATTGAGCAGCCAGGATATGGATATATAAAAAGTCTTATCCAAACATATCCCCATCACTTGCTTACCAGCCCCTACATTGGTTCTTGTTCTTCATTCTGGCGGATTGGAGAGGGATGGTACTGTTATTTAGAAGAAAATAGAGAAGTATGTTATACGTAAATATACATATAAATTTCATTATGACAGCCCAACTGTTGTGATCCATTCAAAAGATAGATGTTGCCATATCAGTGCTTCTTGTATGTTTAATATGTTTGCACCAGAATACACCCACCAGATGCAAATAAATTTGTTCACCATTATGGTAAGTGAGTTGAAATGCATACAATTATTTCCCAAGATGTCCATGCCAAATACAAATCTCTTTAAATTAAATTATGGTGTAACTTTGTTTATTTCAGCAAATTTAATAATGTATATCATATACTAGCCATCTAATAAGATGTTTGATGTTTTAATGCAGCAAAGTAAATGGTTGTACCACTATTGTCAGCCAAAGCATCAGAGATGGGACAGGACTTGATGTTCTAGTTTGCAGAGTCCTTGAAGGAAAATCCATCTCACTGTCTCCTGCATAATTTCTTTGTCATTCTTGTTTCATAGGATGTGAACACCACTGCAAAAGCCAGTTGCCCATTCTAAATTGTCCTTGAACTGAGTAGCTTGATTAGCTGGCAACCTAGAGCCACATAGGTCAGAGCAAATACGGGTGGCAGGTATCCCTCCCTGAAGGATATTAATAAACCAGGTGAATTATAATAACTCAAGAAGTCATGATCACCATGACTGATACTAGTTTTACAAAAAGAAACTCCAGGATCATGAATTGTTTTTAAATTCTACTAGCTGTCCCGGTGAGATTGGAATGCACATGACCAGAGCATTAGCCTTGGCTCCGCAGTGGAAGGGTCTAGGCCTGAAACATCAGTTTCCCTGCTCCTAACATGCTGCTTGGCCTGCTGTGTTCATCTAGCTCTACACTTTGTTATCGTTCGCCTTGGCTGCTGGTCTTGTGATATTACCACCACTCCACGAATTCTCCCAAAGCATTCCTGCAATAGAGTGTAGGGATTGGAGGATGGTTCCATAGTTACATGCATAACCGCAAGTTTGGTGTCCAGCCATGATTGATGATAAGAGTACCCAATGACCTCCATTCTATCTGGAACTCGTGTTATTATGTGTGGCCTAATACTATAAACTGCTTTGGTAGGAGACTGAAGGAAGGCTGAAAGAGTGTTTCTCGCCTACTTATATCAAATTATGAATTACTATGTGGCCTTCAAGCAGTTTCTGAATGACTCACAATGTGAACACTCATACAGCTTTCATTATTTTTCTGTAACAAACCCCGCCCCTCCAAATTTAGTAATTTCCGGTACTTAAGATAATTGAAATGTGTGTAGTCTTGATATCTCTATACAATATGTACTGGCAAAATATACCTTGGCAAGCCTGAATTACTAAAACAATCAATCTAAACAATCATTGCTGAATGATTGGTTTACAAGGTAATCTTAAACTTTATTGTATGTTTAAAATAATCAGTAGTGGAATTTGACATCAACGTGGACTGCTGAAAAATTAATTCCACATGATTTCTCAAAGGAAAAGCCGTACATGAAGTATGATGCCGTCTAGTACTTGCTGGAGGAGGAATCATGCTACTGTCAGAGTTTTATGATATATCGTACTGAAATTCATTTTTTCACACGTGGGGGAAGAAGTCATTTGGAGTCCAACATTGCTTATTTGAGACCACTCTTGGAGCTTCTTCTGTTGGCCTGCCATATATGTGGACATATGAGAAAGCTGAAGCAGAAGGGAAAAGCGCAATACATCAGGTAAGAAGACTCATTAATTATCTGATAGACAAATTGAATTATGCTCGAGTGCCAGGAAATCCAGCATCAACAGTTCCATGGAACCTGCTTCTCTTCCAATATATGAAATTTATATTAGGAGCAAATTGCTGTAGATGCTGGAATCTGCACTGAAAACAATAAATGCTGGCGATCACAGTGGATCACACAGCATCCATGGACAGAGTTCTATCCGTGGATGCTGTCAGACCTGCTGTGATCTCCAGCATTTGTCATTTTCAGTGTGAAACATATATGAATTGTCAATGAATGAAAATTCAAGAGCTGGGTTGCATAGATTGTTGCAACAGACTGATTAAAGAGAACTAAAGATGGAAATGCAGTTGAACTCCTGAACTCGGACTATTTTGGGTATTCCAGTTTGTCATGGTTTATTTAGTCATGCTATATTGTCAAGGTCACAGTCAAGGAATTAAGGAATAATGGATAAGGCAGGACACTCGGCTTGAGGTAAAGATTCAGCCATTATCTTTTTGAATGGTGGACTAGGTTTAAGAGGTCACATGGCTTTCTCTGCTTATGGCTCCTACATCCAATGGATAAGATTCAACAGCTCTTCTACAAGTAAGGTGTGATTTACATTTGTGCTTTCAGAACAAATATCTAACATGGCCCAAGGCAGTTGGCGTGAGTCGTATAGAGTCGTAGAGTCATATAGTCTTAGAGCACAGAAAAACAGACCTTTCGGTCTAACCAGTCCATGCCGATCACAGCCCCAAATGAAACTAGTCCCACTTGCCTGTACTTGGCCCATATTCCTCCAGACATTTTTTTTATTTTTACATAAAATATTTTTTAGACATTGTTACTGTACCTGCATCTGCCACTTCTTCTGAAAGTTCATTCCACACACGAACCACTCTCTGTGTAAAAAGTTGCCTCCCCGTTTATTTTTTAAATCTTTCTCCTCTCACTTTAAAAATATGGCCCTTTGTCTTGAAATCTCCTACCCTAGAGAAAAAAAAACTGCCATTCACCTTATCTATACCACTCATGATTTTACAAACCTCTATACGGTCAGGCCTCAACATCTTAAGCTTCAGCTAAAAAAGGCCTCAGCCAATCCAGTAAATTTAATTTCTGATAGGCAGTCCAATTTTAAGTAAATTGCCTTGTTTTTCACTTGATTCGCTGAAATGCCAAGATTTTGAATGGTATTTTGTATATTTCTTTGTTAAAAAACAAAAATGCCTTTGGATGTCAAAGAATCTATCGAGTCATAGCCTCACACATTCCATTAAGCCATTTATATATATCGTCTCTATCAGTTCAGCTTTTTTACAATGTTAAAGTATTTTATAACTGTACTTAAGGATTCTTGGCTTTGTTTCAGCTTTAGTCATCATTTTTGAGAAAGAAATGCTTTGCTATTGATGTGAATACTGTTGATAGTGTGGTCTTGAAAATATCCTTAATTCTTCTATACAGTGTTAATGATAGAGAAATGGTATGTGAAGGCTTTGGGTGAAATGGCCTTCCTTCTGTCTTAATATTATCTGTAAATGTAGCTCTCTGCAAACAAAAGAAATTTCTTTATGGCCTCAGCATCTCGAATAGGCTAGACTTCCACATTTCTAGTATGCAGGTCATTTGTAGTAAACTTATTACTATTTATTTCATCTTTCTGGATATATCACACATGCTGATGTGATCTTCAGAAGGTCAGTGAATGCACATCTCATCAGAGATACATGTGGCTGTCAATTTGCCTTTGAAGACCCACTTTAGCTTTTTTTTTCTGGATGGGGAGCCTATCCCTGTCCGTCTGATGGATTCAGGCAAGGTGTACAGTTTAAACCAACATGCTAAGAGATATATGCACTCTTCACAAATGAATTGTGACAAAGAAGGCTTTATTGTAGCTCCTCAAACACTTTACAGAGATTCTACTGCTTTCCTGCTGGAAAACGTGAGGTGAGAATGAATACAGCCCGAGGAAAACCTCTGGAATCAAATGGCCACATCAAATTTTTGGGGTTCATGCTGGCCTGACACTCAGAGAAACTGTGTGGAGTCCTTTTGAAATTTCTACACTGACCTTTCAAAGCCATCGCCCACGGTGGCTCAGTAATTGCTCACAAGTCTGCAATCAGCAGTCTTAATCATTTTTTAAAAGGTCAGGAAATCTCTTAGAGCTGCTCCCACTTTGCTGACATTACTCTGTTGGTTTCTGCCTCACTTTTTCAGCGAAGATGCACCGAGGAGCTGAAACTGCCCAGAGGAATATCCCAGCCACAAATGCTAAAATGGATTTTTACATTTTTGTAACTGTTTTTTATTATGGGCATAAGGATTTTATAATGTACCTAATGAGTATGCAATGGGTGCTGTGGAGCATGAATTAAGTAGATTGGTTGGACCTTCAGGGGTTAAGGAAAACAGATATAGATTTCAAAAGGAGTGTTGTGATTTTTTTCAAATGCTGCATTAGTCAGCCGATGTAAATAGATAAGTTTTCTTTCTAAAAACATTCTGCATTGAACCACACTGTTCTACTGCTCAACTCAAGGCCCAAGGACTGCACATTAAAACAGCTCAGCCACATTCATTAACACTTGTGAATCCCAGTTATGCTGTTGTTTCGCATCTCTTTTCTGCAAAGTGTGTATGGAAATGACTGCAACCTGCAAAGGAATGTGATTTTTCCCTCTAGGTATTAAGACAGTTTGGCAGTCAAGGAGCCAGAACATTGCTTTTGCAAGGCATACAATTGCTCTGGAGTGCGTAGTGTGAGCCAGTCTACAAATGCTTATTTTTAATGGATTAGACTGCTCAGTGAGTACTCACTTGTGTTTTTTAGACCATATGGCTCAGAAATATTATGTTAGTGTCAAGGCACAAAAGTATAACAAGTGAAACCTTTCAACCTTTCCTGGCTTGTGTGCCAAGTGCTGTTTCTCCAACTCCATTTTAAGGGATTTATTTTTGAAATGATATTTAATAATCCCTCACATGGTCACCAGCAGACTTTGGAAGTATTTTCAGGCCCTGCTGAACCTGAACTTTTCAATTTCTATTCAGTTCAGGAAGGCCTGAATTGATTCTTTAAAAAAAAACCAATCCTCAGAGGTAAAATGCAAGGCAATTCAGCATTACTGTCATTTTTTTCTTTAAAATGTCCAGCTGTGTAATGCTACTGATGTCTTATATGTTGCACAGACCACCCATTTACTCAAGACAAGATTGTATCTACATTGCCTGCTTCTTCGGATAATATTGTGTCACCATAAGCAGGAACCTTCTGCGCAGATATTGCAAACAGAAAGTAGATGTGGTGCAATTTGCAAATATTTGAGTTGACCATTACCCATGCTCCCGGCCTGTCAAAGTCGAGGAGTCCCTGCCAGAGAGTTTGCTATCGCTGGGAATGTTCAGGAGAATTTTATCCAGCAGTGACAGCCCGGCAGAATAGCTTCCCCACTGACATAGATGACAGCGTCAGTCAGGAATGGGTTGCCAGGTCTACCATCTGGTTCCTGACTGAAACCTTTTATTTCCCATTTCCTTTCCTAGTTGTTGTTTCAAGGTCAATGGTAACAAGTGCTTTTCTAAGTTATAGCAACTCCTTTTGAAACAGCACTCTTCTCTCTGACTGGAGAATATTTTTTGAACTGAAATGCAGCGAGATGGTGGAGGGAGCTGCACCTGAGAGCTTAGATGAGAAGTTCACCAAAGTGCATGTGGCCAGTGGAACTATACTACAACAAAAATGTTTAGCGTATATTGTCAGCCATGATTCAGTGGGCCAAGAGGTCATGGGCACACGTTCTTTTTAATTCCTTTGAACGTATTCTGTCTGTTAGTTATAAGGGTCTGGTGGTGCAGTGGTAATGCCCTCACCTCTAGTCCCGGTGGTCCAGGTTCAAGTCCCGACAGTAACTGGCCTTGTGACCTCACATCTCAGAACAGGTTGATTAAAATAGCCAGCTGCAAGACAGAAATCAAGCTAAGGAAATCTGGATTCTTAAACTTTATTCACCAAGTGGGAGTGAGCAGAGGCCTACAAAGACATTTGTTAAAGTTTCAGTTGTTGGCAAGACTTCCAACAGCAGAGAGAATTATATGAAGCATAAATAAGTAAGATTTCAGGTATATAGAGAAGGTATTTCAGCAATATAGAACAAATGTGAGGTAGAAACTCCATTTCAAAATCAGAGAGAATTACTCAGCTGGTCTGCATTACCCAGGCTGAATAATTGTTCTAAGATGAGTCTTCATCATTGTGCTGAATTTTGGTCACCATTTGTTGCCACTATCCTTCTTTTAGATTGGTATCTACAGGGGTACTCCATTCAGAGTGGTAGAGAAAAGCCACAAGGTAGCCTAATGAGAAGGGGCTCTTGTTTCAGACAAGATGTGGTTTATTCCTGATAGCAATCAGGTACAATGGTATTTATTGGCATAGATCTTCTGATGGCCAATGAGTTGTTTCTGCAGCAGAGATGGGGGTTGTGCAGTGGGACACCGTGGAATCCCTGATGTAGCAGGCTCTGAAGGAACTAATGATCAGGGAAGGAATTCTGCAATCCTCACCTGGTCGGGCCAACATGTGACTCCAGGTCCACAGTAATGTGGTTGACTTTCAACTTTCCTCTGAAATGACCTAGCAAGCCATTCAGTTCATGGGTAGCTAGGGATGGGCAACAAATGCTAGCCAGCCACATGACTTTTATTGAGTTCAAATCCCATCATCTGTCATGGCAGGATTTGAATTCTGGTCCACAAAACATTACCTGTGTCTCTGTATTAACAGTTCAGTCATAATACCACTAGGCCATCACCTCTCCATTGACTGTGATCTCCAGTCAGAAATGTATAAAGAAATATAGGTATGGTAATTTGTGTGTAAATTCCACTCTTCGGAAAATCTGTCCCATTCTCCCTGAGATTATGAGGACGTATAGATGGTAGGCCTATTTTATTCATGATCCAGAGCTGCATCCCTCTCCAAATCCTTATGAGATCATCAAATTGGTTGGAACGTAACGCATGTCTCAGCATTAACAGTTTCAGAACCAAACACTTTATCTAATTATGACTTGTCAGTGAATCTATTAGTATTGATGCTAGACATACACAGTTGTTGGCAACAATCCACCAGGGCACCTTCAAAGAAAGTGAGCCATAGTAACTTAAGATACTTCAAAGGCTTGAATTCAGACAAGCCACTTGAATATAGAGCAAAAGATTCCTCCTATTTGAGAGGAGGTGGAGTAGGGTATCAACATCATACATGTGGAAGCTTAATGATAATGTTACTGAGTGCTGACATTTTCAATAAATCATAGGATCCCTGCAGTGTGGAAACAGGCCCTTTGGCACAACAAGTCCTTCACAGCATTCACCACTCCCCCAAGACCCATCTCCCTATAATCCATCTAAACTACATATCGCTGTACACTATGGGAAATTTAGCACAGCTAATCCACCTAACCTGCACATTTTTGGACTGTTGGAGGAAACTGAAGCATCTGGAGGAAACCCACACAGACATGGGGAGAATGTACAAACTCCACACAGACAGTTGCCTGAGGGTAGAATTGAACCCAGGCCCCTGGTGCTGTGACACAGCAGTGCAAACCACCAAGCCACCGTGCTATCCCCATTCTTACTGCTCAAAAAGGAGTAAGAATACAACATTGCGCATGTTTAAGGTTGCAATACAAGCCCAGCTGAACAAACACAGTAAATGTAGTGACTACACTGGGGCAAGGGTAGGAATGATCGGCACGTGAATTTTGCAATAGCATTGACAAATGCTGCAGACGTGTGCCAGGATGCCAAGACTAAATGCAACAAAAATACCTAAAAATTTATTAAAGGCTAAATGAACCAGAATATGTGCGTAGCCAATGTTGAGATTGCATTCAATACAGTCACGTTAGACACTTTATAACTGGTTGAGCTCAAACTTCCAGAGGAGACTATTCCGCCTCTCCCATCCACGGCTTTGATTTTGCCACTCACTTTTACCACTGCTGCACTACTTTGTTTGCATCCCATAATGTTTCAGTAGTAGGCCTGGGTCAACAAAAATATAATGACCCCACAGTTGCAAAGAAAGCATTAATGTTTGAGTTAGCTGAGAATTAATTTCAAATAGAGATTCTAGCTGAGGTGACAACATGAACCTAAATGTAAACAATGTACAGATGCAGCATGGATAAAAACAGACGCAGAATGCACAATCCTGATGCAAGCAAACCTCCACTATTCTTCTTTCGATCGTCAACTTCTATCTCCAAAGAACCTCTCGACACAGAGAATTACTTAAAAATTAGTTCATGTGCAGAATTCTGATTCTGTAACCAACATCAATCATTTGCATTCATATCACACCTTTAACATATCAAACCAATGTACAAAGATACAGCTTGATACCAAACCAAAGAAAAACATTTGCAATCAAAAACTTGGTTTTAAGGAGTATTGGGGTTTGTGGAAGATTTTCCAGAATACAGGATAAAAGAAAAGGTTTTACTGGAGGGACAAAGGCAAGGTGCCAGAAGTCACAATATGAGGAATGGGCAATTTTGAACTGGGGAAGCTGGAGGAAGTTGTAGAGCTAGACTAGCCAGAGCCACAAGATTCAAGCATGAGGACAGAAATTTGGAAATATGGAATCAGAGGCCAACATACATGAGAAATGTCATTAGTCAGCTGTTTTGGTGAAGATTAGGAAACAAGCAGCTTTTTAGAATTCCTGAATTTTATTCAGTGAAAAGAAAGGGAAGGCCACCAAGGGAACAATGGAATTGTCGATTCTGGAGATAACAAAGACGTGAATGGGATTTTTAATAAATAGGAATTCAGACAGAGGAAGAGAGGGGCATGGTGAAAGTTATGATACAAGTTTGAGAAGAGAAGATGTATTCAGAAATATACGACAATGACGACACAGATACAATCAAGTAATAAATGTTCTTCGCATAACAGAGTGGAGACACTGAGGGACAACCATACCAAAGTTTACAGAGAGATTGAGAAGAGTGAGATGATGAATATACCATGGTTATACACACAGAGGTTGGAATTTGGGACTTTGTTTATGGCATTTTCAATGCAATTACTGTAGTGGAAACATGATTGAAGAGACTCAAACCTGAAATTCCAGAAGCAGAGTAGACAGACAAGATCCCACATTCCACTGTTTCACGATGTGAGATTTTGTTTACTGATAATGGCGAGTACAGAAGTTGGAGAAGAACCTATCTCTGCCATGTGTATCAAAACTAGTATTAATGGTACTGTAGCATAGAAAATTAAAGGATGAGTCTGTGACATGAATTAAACTTTGCACCTTAAAACTGAGTTGGAAATCTGTGCATTAAGATAAGTAAAACATGTTGAAATTTGCCGGATTTTTGTAAAACAAAATGACTGTGGTTCACTTATGGATGTCTTTAAGAGAGTTTGCCATACCTAGATTAAATTGATTCATATTATTTGAGTGTTAATGTTTTCTGGGCTAATAAGTTGTAAGGGATAAGATATAAATTTCATTGCATTTAACTGGGGAAAAATCCAATATGCATCAGTGACTCAACATGATTACTCGCTTTTCCATAGTTGTGAGGTATCTCTATGAGCTATGAATCTTGAGAATTAAGCAGGTGCACAAAAAATAGCACATCATCAATATAATTTGAATCCTTTGTATTCCACACAGTTTGGAAATAAAATACAGTATATA
This sequence comes from Stegostoma tigrinum, assembly GCF_030684315.1. Classification (NCBI taxonomy): domain Eukaryota; kingdom Metazoa; phylum Chordata; class Chondrichthyes; order Orectolobiformes; family Stegostomatidae; genus Stegostoma; species Stegostoma tigrinum. Next base: position 18,377,608 of record NC_081375.1, read on the forward strand.
CAGGTAAGATAGTTCACTGAAAAGAATATGTGCAGCTCAGCTTTCATTACCTGTCTTATGCAGTCACAATCAAAGAAGTGCCCAATATATGCTTTGATTTGAGACTGTAATACTATGCCCTTTCATTGTGCATGCAGAGGGGCGGTGAATATAACCCAATGCTTCTGAGAGCTCATGGGTGGCACGGGTGATACTTCCTTGGACAATCTAATTGTACGTTTCTACAACCAACACTATTTAGCCACCAAGCCACTCAGCTTGGTGTTTTCAACTTACAACCCTGTCTAGGTCACTGCTAACTCTTCCTCAGTGCCCACTGTCCCCCAACACCTTATCATTGTTCAATGTGCATCATCACACGCAAGAAAGCCTTTAAACAGTTAAAACATTTGCCCTTTTTCATCAACACTAAAACAAAAATAAATCAACCAAACAGAAGCTGCATTTACTTCGCAGAACAGAAACAGATTGCTTGCCTATTGAGCGCCATCAAATTTACGGCTAATGAATGATCATTGCACCCTGCTCTCATCTACTGGAACAGAGTGTCAATTAGGTCCTGTCTAGATTGTAGCATCTGACGCTTCCGTGCTCTTTTGTCCAGAAGGTGATGCTTCTTCTGCTCAATGTCCCCATCCTGTAATTGGCTCAGGGATAGAGGGGTCAGAAGACTTCTCCTGTTCTTATTTAGCTTGTTAGCCTCTATCACAACCCTTCGTTGCTTCTCCCCTTGTGCAGAGCACAGCATACTAGGATTTCGTATAGTCCCTCATTATCACTAGATCCCAAAACCTGACTCTTGTTCCTTCTACTGCCAGCTACTGCCTTCTTTCCGGATAGATGGCTTGCCCTGTTTTCTTGGTATCCATGACCCTTGATTTTGTGCCCCTCTCATTGACATCGCCATTTATAAGTTCTTCTCCAAGTGACGCACTGTTCTGATTTGTTACTATAACAACTGTCCTTTACTGTTGTCAAGTCAAACCCCTTCCTAACAGCACTGTAGCATGGCAACATTTCATGAAGGTAGCTCACAGTCATTTTCTCAAGGAAGATGAATGATGGGAAATAAATATTTTAATGAATAAGTACTTTAAAATTTAGAAGCACTGGTAATGCACTGATTGTAATTCTGGTAACAGTTCTTTGGTTTCATCATCCCTCTTCAGACTTATGTTACTTCAGACATTTCATCAAAGCAAGTTGCATTTGTCAGCTTCAGACAAATGGTTTCCTCTCTTATCTGCGATGTCTCGCTCTGTAAGAGATAAAATTGTCTGCCAGGGATCATGACTATTCTGTCCCACAGTCACTCTGGGCGTAAAAATCAAATGAAAGAGCTTAGAAATAAAACACAAGGAAAATCAACAGCACCAGCTTTTTTTAAACCCACCCCATATTACATTGTGCTCTTTTTAAAATCCTGAAATGGTACAGATAAACTTAAGGATAAGGTGATAAATCCAGAAAAAAAAAATGCTGAATGATTCTGGCTGATTCATATCAGTTCAGAATCAGTACAGTTTTGAGTTTAAATATTTGTCGAGCTCCACAATCCAACTCAACCTTGTCCTCAGTTTAATCTCTTGTTGATCTGTCAGCGATGATCTGGGTAATTGAATATGTGCCACAGGGGGTGCTGAGGTTCACAGTTAAGGTACACTTTAATAATTAAATAGAAAACTCTCACATTACTAATTTGAGCAGGTGACATGCTGCTGGCAACTGTTGGAAGACTTTTGCTCCTGAGCTAGGACCTGGGATGTCTCTTCCAATGGGTGTTCATAATAAAGTTCACAGTGGGCTTTCTAGTGGAGCTGAAGTCACGTGACATGAGCTTAACTAGCTATAATGAACCTGCTGTGCCAGAGAAAAAAGCTTTAAACAAATATCCAGGACCTTTGAAAAGACAATAATGCCAATCACTTCCTTTTTAGAAGTGGCGCAGTTGTTCTTATACAGCAGCTTAGCATGCTAAGCAATACATATCTTACAGGAACGCAAAGCCTGTTATGATTGGTACGGAGCAAATTACAAGAGCAGCTTGCAGCCTGAGACTGGGAGCATATTTTGACTATTTATGAATTGATTTCTTCAAATCTATCCCTATCTGAAGAAAAAGAAACAAAGACAGATTTTCTCTCCCTCTTTTTTTCCACCTTCACCACCACCCAGCAAGCTAAGGGAGAACAAATTTCATAAACATAGTTTGAAAATGGAGCCCAGTCACTCATCTCTAAATCTGTTTTGTCATTCGAGTGGTTACAAGGCCAGGGGTGCACTGTACTTTTTAATCTGTGCCAGACATCTTTCCAGCACTAGATACCAGTGGCAGCTTCCATTCCAAACACCCAGTGATGCTTGTCAAAATAAATCTTAACTTCTGACCGAGCTTTAGGACCAACTACAGAGGTGGAAAAGGATTGCACCTGTCAATCATAGCTGAATGGAGTGGAATTTGTGTTATTAAGTCCTATGTTGGTGGTACAGTCATGGGATAACAATCGCTCAGAGCTGCACCAGTCCAAAGCACACAAATGATCTGAAAAGTGGACAGAATTTTGTTTTGTGCTTGAGTATTTCTTACTTTGCTGAAAAGTACCAGTATATTGAATTATTCTTTGGGCCAAGCCTGATAGCTTCCGTCTAGCTCACTTTTCCAACTTAATAAGAATCTTTCTTTATGAAAGTGGAATACCATTTTCATCTGATTACTCTCATTGAGCTTTAATGGGATTTCTAATTAATTCGGCCTGCTTAAATATTACTGTGCATTAGCACTTGAAATGAGGACAGGCTTTACTAATTTCAGCCAGCTTTGAAGGGCTTTCATTGCAGAGATTTTGTTTCAATTTACTGCAGCAGAAAAAGATTCAGAGGGGAAGAGGAGAACCATGTTAATTGAGAGAGAAAAACCTATAGAAGAATCCTTTTAATCTTTGAGCCCTCAATAAACGGAGATGTCATTTTCCCACTACTAATTAGAGTGGACACTTCCATTTGTTATGGTGTAGATAATGAAATTATGTCAGACATTTCAGTTGTTATGCACATATACAGGAGGTAGTTATGACTAGATCCCTTACAGTTTATTTTAATTCCAGTTACTGCAAATGACCAGTTAACTAAACATCATGTCACCTCTCAGGTGACACTGAAAAATTCACTTTTCACAGCGTACACCCGAGGAAACATTCTTCCAGAGCTTGTTTTAAAGAACTTTGTCAAAATACAGCTATTAAAAAAATTGAGGAGCAGAGAAAAGCAATAGGGCAAACAAGTCTGTCCTTTTATTCATTTTTGGTTCTGATTGTTTCACCATAGGGTATAACTTGATTAGATCCATTAGAAAGGTGTCAGTCATTGCTGAGTGGTAATATTCACTGAGTCAAGAAAATTTTGAGCTTAAATACAGAAACTAGATGGACACATCAGTGCAGAGCTTTGGAAGAGTGCTGCATTGTCAGACTCTTGTCTTTCAGATGAGATGTTAGGTGCAGGTAAATTATCCTGCAATAAAAAAAACAGAAGGGGAGTTTACCTACTTCCCTGGTCAATACATACCCCTCAACAAGTTCTTAAAAAAGATAATCTCGTTGTATATTCATTTGTCATTTATACGACGCTCTACACTGTTTATTGTGTGTTTGGAGTTTAAATTCATTTAGCCTCTGAAAATGCTGCTACTGGAACACAACAAAAATAACTCCTTGTTTACAGCTTGATCTTCATATATATTCTCTTCACACCAAAGTAGGGAGGATCTTTGTATACATTCTGTTAACACTTAATTAGTGGTGTGTCAGGTCTGGCGTACTGTTTGTTGGGGACTGAAGGGCAGTAGGGAATGTTGGGTCCTGGGGAGAGGGACATGTCGATTCAGGTAATGGGGTTCCAAAGGATTGAGGGAGGTGTAGTTGAGAGTATGAGTGGTAATTTGCAGGGAGGCAGTTTAGTAGTTAAGCAAGAGTCAGACTAGTTTTAATACTCCAAACTTTTCCTGAGTAACTATTTACTTAATTGCAGAAGAATCCTCTGAATCCTCCAGTTGAAATGAATATTTTTGAAGGATTTCAGCCATGCTGGAATCTTCAATTTCTTGAGTAACTCCTTTGCAGTCTGCTCAATAGGGATTCTGCACAGCCTTCACACACAACTCCCATTTACACTTCAGAAACTATTATCTGGCGATTGGAAAACCCAGGTATTTCTCTTTGGTTTTGACTTTTCTAACTTTTTGGTCAGGTTCTTCATTTGTGGTTCCATTTACTCCGTATCTCTTCCAGGCAGCATATTGTATCATTATATCCTTCTGATGTATTGCACATTATTATCTGAGAAATATCTGGTGTGGGTATATATATAATTCCAAAGTTTACTCTGCTAAAGCAACAAATGGCCAAAATATGTAATAAATATAGAGAGCTCTGTGGAGTCTTCATCCAGGAGTAGTTGCCAAAATTCACTTTTAGAATCCAATTTAGTGAATATGGTACTCATGATTAGTTTTGCCAAACTTTCATCCACACAAGCTTTTTTGTTGCATTGGACACTATTCCCTTTAACATTGTATCAGCATATGTGAATCTGTGTCAGCCCAAATAATTGCACAAAAGCAGTATGCTTGATGTCATGTTTTTAAAGTTATTTTCTTCTGGTTTCACAGTTAATAAATTCACTCTTTATTTGAAACAAGAAAACATTGTGGGTTGGCTCCTTACTGCTCACAGCAATGGCAGTTTAACAGTATTTTTAATTGGAGAGAGTTATGAATGTTTTGAATTAATCTGTTTATGCATGTTATGACATACCTGAGAACAAGGTAAGACTTGAACACAGCCCTTCTGCTGCTGATGTCGGGGCACTGATACCAAGTCACATCAATGAATAGAAGCATAATTTGTACAAGAAAGTGCTTGTAACCTTTATTGTGACTGACTAAAGAGCTTAAATGGAAGGGAATCAATTCTTCACTTGTCAGCTGGTTTAAAGAAAAAATGTCCATATTTGTGATTTGGAGCTGAGCAAGTGGCCAATTCAGATTTGTATTGCACCTGGAAGATGGTGTTAGTGAGTTAAAATATGTTTGTTAAATCTTGGATATTCACACGGCTAGTGCTATAATTTTACACAAATAAATAAATACTTGGAACAATCAAGTATTGGAAGTAAAATCAGTTGGATTATTCAAAGAAACGTGCAGCAGTTGGAGAATTAATAAGCTTTGAAGGATGATTCACCTTTCTTTTATGTCACTTCCTTTTTTAAACTTGGAGTCAGGCATTTGGAAATATTCTTAAGAGGAAGGATATAACCAACACAAAGCCAAGATGGCGGTGCTGGCATCATTGGAATGATAGGGGTCCTGAACCCAGAGGCTTGAGATTGGTGGTATTTCCTCCTTTCGTTTTTTTCACTGTTTTCTTTCTCTTTTCTTTCCTTTCATTTTCTGACATGCGGGGAAGCCAAAATGGTGTTGGAGGGTTTTTGGTGGCAAAGGTAGTGGGATTGAGGGCTCCTGGCTTTGGCAGGCCTGGAGCTGGACTTAGGAACATGGTGGACAGTTGGCTGTGATGGAGCTTAGTGCCCTGAGCGGGGCTGCCACAGTGGGGTCTCAACGGGGTTGCGGAGGCAACGTCCCAGTGCAGATTAGAGGGGAGATCTCGGAGTGTCTGGACGTGATGCCCAGTGCAATTTGGAGGTGAGGCACACACTGCAGGAAAGGCCTGGCGTTGTCTGCTGAAGGACTGTAATCATTAACTTTTTATTTGTTCTAATTTTTTTACTAAAATTTTGGACCTAAGCTTCTTTTACCTAAAATGGCATGAAGGACCATAAGGCCAAACTTTTTATTTCTGATTTTTTGAGTTCTGAAGAAGGGTCTAGGCCCAAAATGTCAACCTTCTTGCTCTTCTGATGCTGCTTGGCCTGGTGTGTTCATCCAGATCTATACCTTGTTATCTCAGATTCTCCAGCACCTGCAGTTCCTACTATCTCTGAAACGTTTTATTTCTTTAGTTTTCTAATTAATTCCTAAGGTCCTGTACCTAGGTACCTTCATACCTAAGATGGTGGCATGAGTGGTAACTTTGTAAACTTTTCACTGTACTCGTGCAAATATATGATAATTCTAATTCTAATTCTAAGTCAAGTTTCAAATATTGTTTGGGACAGATTGCCCCCTTATTACACTGGATTACTTGGGTGCAACATGGAAGAAAATGACAGCAACAGGATGGCTGGAGGCTGTTTTACTTTCCTTATGTTTTGAATGGGTGGGAGTCCTGATGAGCTTTGCCACGACTTCCACTTTTCTGTATCAAATCTCCTCTTTGCTCAGTGTCTGGGTCATCCAGTGTGCCTGAGAACAACATCAAGAAAAGCTGTCCCTTTAGGTCAAGAATTTTGTGGAAGTAGGGAGTCACGTTCCAATGTACTGGGGGAGAGAGGGGGGGAGAGAGGAAGAAAGAAGTTTGCATTGTGCAAATTTGAAGGCATCACAACTATTAAACTAATAAAAACATTATAATTATATAAAGTAGCAGAAAGAGGCGAATTTAGTAGGACAATGTTTGGTCAAAAAGATGAATTCATGTGTAGTGCTGTATTTTACAGGCCAGAAAGATCCCAGGTTTAACTCATGGTGTTAGCTGAGTTCTTTGATTCCAGATAGACAGTGATGGAGTGGCACAGATGGGCATAGTGTTTGGACAGGGGAAGAAGTGGGGATTCTAATTAACCAAGAATCCTGTTTCTTATTGCAATACAGCATCTCTCATAGGAATATATTCACATATAGATTTGATGGGGGTAGCATCAGACCGTGGTGGATCCAACAGTTGTGCTGATTGGCTATAGATAGACATGAAGGACGATTGTCTGCGTACTGTCGATAATACTAGTGGTATCAACGGAGCTACAACCTTAAACATAAATAAGATCATAAACAGGCCATTTAGCCCTTCAAGCCTGCTTCATCACTGATGATCATCTATCTCAACAGCATTTTCCAACACTGTTGTCACATCCCATAATTTCCTCGGTATCCAAGCATTCAATTGATTTCTGCATTGAATATGCTCAATGAACAAGCATCCCAAGCTTTCTGGGGCAGGGAATTCCAAAGATTCACGAGCCTTTGAGGAAAGAAATTCCTCCTTAACTCAAGTAAAATATCCTATTCCTTATCCTGAGACTGTGACCCATGTTTTCGATTCTAGATTCAGCAGAAATATTGGTGTTGAATTTTACATTCAAAAGTGGGGTGCACTGCATCTTATTCCAATACAAAGTCTGGCATGCTGACGTCAGATTGCCAATGTCATCATGTCAAGTTTCCAATAGTTTGGAAGTCGGGAGGCTGGAAACTTTGCTGCTGCCATTTTTACAAAACATTTACAATGTATATCACTCGTGAGATTTTGCAGATGTTGGATGGAAAAAAATGGTTTTTGTGTCATTAAGCAAGCTAAAACAAAGTGGCCTAAGGTGCTGTAGCCAATAGCTGCCACTGAGAACATTGCAGAATATAACAATGGTTTCTGTTAGCAAAGATGGCAGTTCTGTATGATATTTCATGATATCTGTTTCTAGAATTTTTTTTGCACCTTCAAAATAATAAATAAGGACTGATTCTGAGAGTAGGATGACTTTATCATTCAAGCTATGACCCTGGAATTTGTCCTCTACCATATGTCATACCAGTCTGCAGCACCAAATCTCTTCACACCAAGGTGTTATGCTTACCACAGTGTGAATGTAGCTGCATCTAAAATTGAACACAATATTGTTCACTACATTACCTGAAGCCACAAGAGCTTATGATGGTGTGGCACTTAGAAATCTCTTTGAGAAACTGTCTCAAATATGAATTGCAAGCTTGGAAAGGAGCATGAGAAAGAGTTTCAGTTTGGGAGGCAGGACTGGCTAGCTTTCACCAGGCAGCTTCTAATTGTTGCATTTTGCTCAGTTTGACCATAAAGGAGTCAGCATTTCTGATTCTGCCTCCTGCACCTCATTGCAAAACTTCAACTTTACTCCACTCTCTCATACCTAGCTTCACAAGCCTATTAAGGATAATTCTAATTAGACAGTCTTTCATTTTTCTGGGTTCCAGGAAATATCGCTCATCACGGGGCAATGTCCTCATTACCAGGAATCAGTGTAGGGTATAATTATTGCAATCCCTGTAAGGCAAGCATGATGTTCCTCAGTATTCCAGATGTGACCTCACCTCTACTCTACATAATTGAAGTACAACTTAAATAAAAATGCTTATACTGCAATCCCTTTGTATGCAAATTTTAAAATATCAATTGCTTGATTTCATGCAATTTCCAATCTGAATTATAGGTCATTCAAACTCCAACACTATAGAGCCTATGGAGCCAGACCATGGGACTATATGGAACTACAAAGTTATTGGGCTTGTGGACTGATAAAGTATGAACCAGTGAATCACTGTTACTGTGCCTGTGGAACAACACATACTTACTTTCTTGTAGGATGGGGCTCTGAATCTACAGGGTTCCTAGGTTTGTGGAATTCCAGAGTTACTGGGCTAGCGGAACTCCAGTGTTCAATGGGCCATTAGAACTGCAGGGTTTACTGAGCCATTGGAACTGCAGAGTTTACTGGACTATGAAACTACTGGCTTCCCCAGCCTATGGAACTACAAGGTTACTGGGACAGTGGAGCTACAGGGTTTTCTGGGCTAATGGAATTACAGGACTATGAAATGACATGGTTACTGGACTTGTGGAACTATAGGATTACTATCTCCATTGAACTACAAGGTTAATAGACTTCAAGAGGAGAAGACTACTAGTGTCTTAGTAACTTGGGTTGAGGGGGTAGATCAGGTTGCGAGGTGCTGGAGGAGTTTCATTTGGGGTCAGCAAACATGAGCAACTGGTTCTTGAATTCGAAGGAAAGGAATGCAGATTGGAGGTTCAGTAATTGGAGGATGAGTAAATTGGAACAGTTGGATCTGGATTGGACTAGCAGATTGAATGGATCACATAGGTGTTCAATGGATTTGGAGAAAGGGTTGTGACAATGATCATCAATAGAGGGGAAGACTGGGGTTAAAGTGGCATCAAGTGGGGACCAGTGGAGTGATGAAACCTTTTAAGGATGAATTAGGAGGAGCAGTCTTGCTGGTCTAATTTACTTATCCAGTTTTAACCTGTATAAGTTTTTGCTGTAAGTGGTCACTTGCATTGGATTCTTTGAGTGACATTGGCTGCCTCAGGACCAACCAGTGTTGGGGAGGAAGCACAAGATCCCATTATGTGGTTATTTCAGGAATGGGTAAAGGATGCACAAGTCTGTTTTTACCCAAAACCCCTGGCTTCACACTTGCAACTAGAAATTTGTGCGCAGTTCAAGATTAAGACATTAGTACTTCTGAGATCTGAGAAAAAGACAGCCCATGAACCAATTTGTCAGACTTAATGTGTATCCAGATGGACCACTCCACGTGAAATAATTTTTAAAGTCTCACATTACTCATCTTGCTGGGAATGAATGGACCAAAATGTTTATTAGGTTCTCTGATGGCTGGTTATAGCCCCGATGACATTTTAAGTTAGAAACAACAACACTTTAATTTGAGTTGTTCAGTTTAATTACATCTTGACTTATTTGTATTCAGTATAAAATAACTCAGGAAATAATCTGTGATTTAAAAATACATTGAATTATTCTTTTTAATACCAGGAAAAGTTCTGACATTTACCAGCTAGTCCTTGAGAACCACCATGTTCAGTCTGCAGCAATCACTTCACTGAAGTAAATGGAGAGATGGTGAATGAGTTCTTGGCATTCATTGAGCTGAAGAGTGAGGACCCAGAAACAGGAGGGATGCCAATCTGCCTTCCCACAATGAGAGCTATTCTTTGACTGATCCTGAAGTACGTCAATGGCTCAGTTCCAGTGGGGAGATCCAACATGCGGTTCTCTAGAATATTGCTCGTGGGTGCCCATGAGAGAAAAAAAAACATTTTTTTCAACAGATTAAAATGGACAATATCCAGTATCTTAGACCAAAAGCACATACTTGACATTTGACATTTCTGTGTTGTTGAATTGTCAATAATTGCAGCTCTTGGAAGTTTTAAAGAATGCTCAAAGAATATTTGAATAAACTTCGCCTCAGTTAGCAAGATTAACATTTATAAAGCTCACAAAATAAAATATCTCAGCTACCTCAATATTTTCACTTTGGCTTCTAAATGTCCTGTATGCGATGGGATATGCTTCTACAAGGACTGACTACATCCCAAGACCTTGTCCTGGTCATGGAGTCATAGCATTTACTGTGGAGAAAAAGATTAATTTTTCTATGAGGCTTACATTGGCCCTCTGAAAGAATTGTTTACCTCATCTCACTCTGCTCGCTTTGCACAGATCTTTTTCAATTCTTGTGAGTTAAAGACTTTCTCCAAACATTTCCTTCCATTCTTTTGTTGATTATATTAAGTTAATGTCTCCTAATGACTGGGTCACTCATGAGTAGAATTAATATTCGCTCCTTCATTGAAAACATCAATTAATTTTGTGTAATTCTGTCAGATGTCCTCAGAATCTTCTGTGTCCAAAAACATGATTTGGAATTCCTTTAGTGCCTTTAAAGTCGTAAAACATTGCACGGCTCTTCTCAAGAGTGTAATCAGGAAAAAAAAATCTGCCAAAGATAAAGAAGAAAACACAGGTGAGTAAAAGCTTGCCCATAGCGGTCGAGTTTCAGTAGATTATTAAGGGAAAAGAGATGGAGAGGGACAGGGGTTTTGGGAGGGAATTTGAGTTGAGCTACTGAAGATGGAGTGAGATGCAGGAAATGGGTCATACTTGAATCACACCTAGGGGAAGAACATAGCAACATAAGGAATAGAAGTAGGAGCATGCCATTCAGCCCTTCAAGTTTGCTGTACCATTGAAGGAAATCATAGTCTCTAATTTTCCCTAACTTCCAGAACTGGCGTGGTCATGCAAAAAACACTATGTAAATGCAAGTATTTCTTTTCTCCACTGTATTACTTTGCATTGAATTAATCTGACTTCAATCAGCTGCCTAATTTACCAAGCAGTACATACCGAGCAGTATGTACTGTTCTGACATCACTTTCGGTCTCATTCTGAATTAACAGTGCTGCCTAATTTTATGCCATCTTCAAACTTTGAAATTGTGCCACTTGTATATAAACCCATACTTTATTGTGTATATTTACAAAACAAAAATAAAGTGTATGCAAAGTGATACCAAGGGAGAGAGAGGGTTGTGGGCTGCTTTGGGTAGATCAAAGGTGCCAGACTGGTTTCTAGGGGTATCATTTTTGCAGCCTTCCAGTGTGAAAGAAAAACCTGTTTGCAATGGATTTTTGTTCTTACATTCCACCTTAATACATTTCCTTTCACATCATGTGCTTTAATTTTATCAACAAGTCACCTGTGCTGTACCTTATACAATGCCTTTTGAAAACTTATAGGGACAACACATACTGCGTTTTGTTCATCAAAGCATTTTATTAAAATTACACACAACTTTAAATAATAAGTACTCTTTATTAACTTATGATCCTGGCAGGAGAATTTGTGAGTTCTATTTGAGAGTCTTTAAACTAGTTGGGGTTGGTTGGCGGGGTTGGGCAGGGGGTGGGGGGGGGGCGGTCCTAAGTAATAGTGAGAATAGAAAGACCGGTGAAGATGTCTCTGAAGTTAAAGCAAGTGAGGTAATTAGAAAAGACAAGAAAGAGTAAGTCAGAAAACAAAGTAACTTAAGAATTAAACTGCATTTGTTGCAATGCAAGGGGTTGTAGAGGTAATGCAAATGAACTCAGGGTATGTTTGGGAACTTGTGATTGGAATATCATAGCTATTACAGAAATGACAAATGGCTGATGGAGGGACAGGACTGGCAGCTCAATGTTCCAAGGTTTAGATGCTACAGGAATGATAAAAAAGGAGGCAAGAAAGGAAGGGGAATGGCATGCTTGATTTAGGAAAGCGTTACTGCTGTACTTAGGATAATTCTGATGAATCATCCAGTGAAGCTATATGGGTGGAACTCAGAAATAAGAAGGGGATGATCACTTTGATATAGGCACCGCAAAAACTAAGGAACAAATATGGAGAGAGATCTCAGATAAAAATAAAATAAATAGGTTGTAATAGACTGGGACTGCTACATTATGCGCTTGGATCATGAGGAATTTATTAATTTATCAAGAAAATATTCTTTATCAGTAGTAGACAAAGAGCAAAACCTTATTTTCTCTTGGGGAATAAGACAAATCAAGTGACTGAAGTGTGAGTGGGGAGAACTTTGGGAGCAATGATCATACTTTGATTAGTTTTAAAATAGTGATGGAAAAGGATAGTCCTTCCATAAAAGTTAAAGTTCTTAATTACCATAAGGTAAATTTTGATGGTATGAGACAAGAACTTTCAAGAGTTGGTTGGAGCAGTTTGTTCACAGGTAAGAGGGCGATTGGCAAGATTCAAAAGTGTGGTAACGAGATGTCGGAGGCTTTATGTTCCTGTTGGAATGAAAGGTAAGGCTAGAAAGAGTAGGGAACAACAGATGAATAAAGATATTGAGGCTGTGATCAAGAATAAGAAGGAGGCCTATTCCAAGTATAGACAACTGGGACCTTGTGAATCTCTTGAAGACTATAACAGGTTAGGGGCATTCTTAAGAGGGAAATCAGGTGAGCAAAAAGAGGATATGAGATAGTCCTGGCAAATAAGGTTAAGGATAATACAAAGAGATTCTACAAGTAAGAGCAAATAAGTAACTAGAGAGAGAATAGGGCCCCTTAACTATCAATTAGGTCATCGACGTCTGGGATCACAGGAGATGAGGGAGGTATTTTGTGTCAGTTTTTACTGTGGAGAAAGATATAGAGGCAAGAGAACTCAGGAAAGTAAATGATGCCTTGAAAACTGTCCCCATTACAGGAAGGGAGCTGCTGGTGGTGTTAAAAATCATAAAGGTGGATAAATCTCTGGGAGCTGATCAAGTGTTTCCCAAGTTTGTTGTGGGAAGTTAAGGAATAAATTATGGGGGACTCTATCAGTAATAATCATATCATTTGACAGCCCCAGATGAGGTGTTGGAGTGCTGGAGGATGGTTAATGTTATGCCTTTATTAAAGAAAGACTGTTAAGGAGAAACCTGGCAACTACACAACAGTGAGTCCGACATCAGTGGTGGTTAAGTTGTTGGAGGGGATTCTGAGGGTAAGGATTTACTTGCATTTGGAGAGAAAAAGATTGATCAGGGACCGTCAGCATGGCTTTGTGCTTCTGAAATCATGTCCCACAACTTGATTATGTTTTTTGAAGACATAACCAAAAAAATAGATGAGGACAAAGCAGTAGACATGGTGTACGTGGAATATAGTAAGACCTTTGATAAGGTCCCATCTGGTAGACCAATTGGACGCAAAATTGGACTGATGGTAGGAAATAGAGGATTGTGGTGGAGAGTTGTTTTTCAGTTTGGAGGCTTCCATAGGGATTGATGCTGGGTCTACTGCTGTTTGTCATTTATACAAATGATTTGGATGAGAATTTAGGAGGCATGGTTAGTAATTTTGAGGATGACACCAAAGTTGGTGGTATAATTCAGTGAAGAATGTTATCTAAGATTACAAAAGGACCTTGATCAATTGGGCTGATGAGCTGAATAATGGCAGATGGATTTTGATTTGGATATATGCGAGGTATTGCATTTTGGTAAAAGAAATAAAGGCAGGATTTATACAATTAAAGGTAATGCCCTAAGTAGTGTTGTTGATCAATGACACCTCGGGGTCAGATACATAGTTCTTTGAAAGTTGCTTCACGGGCAGACAGGGTGCTTAAGAAGGCATTTCGCACATTTGGCTTCAATGCTTAGACCACTAAAGGTAGGAGTTAGGGTTGTACAGGGGATGTCACTTTTGGCAGTTTTGTGTATAGTTCTGATCACCCTGCCATAGGAAGACTGTTATCAAATTGGAAAGGATTCAGAAAATATTTACCAGGATGTTGTTGGGACTGGAGGCTTTGAATTATGAGGAGAGGCTGGATCGGCTGGCACTTTTTCACTGAAGCTTAGGAAGTTGAGGAGTTACCTTATAGAGGTTCGTAAAATCAAAGAGGGCAGAGGTAAAGTGTATAGCAATGGTCTTTCTACTAGGGTGGGGGAATTCAAAGCTAGAGGACATATTTTGTGCTGAGAAGAGAAAGGTTTGAAAGAGACCTGATGGGCACTTTTATCACACAGAGAATGGTTTGTATGTGGAATGACTTCCAGAGGAAATTATGCAGGCACATTTTGCGACATTTAAAAGACATTTGGACAGGTACAAGAATAGGAGAAGGAAATGGGCCAAGAGCAGGCAAGGGCGACCTATTTAATTTGGAAACTCAGTCGGCATGGACAAGCTGGGCTGATGGGTCTGTTTCCATGCTGTATGACTCTATAATGATTACAGATTATCACCCTTTATATTGTCACTAGAAGTGTGAAATGTGCCAGTTATCACTGTTATATTGATTATTATTTATTTAGTCTGTTTTATCCCTTTTGCACATCTGGCATAGAAAGATTACACAGGTATTGACAAAACGTTTAGTCTTCTCCCAGAAATGCATATTGTTATGATCTCTGTAGATACAAATGACTTGTGAAAATTAATTCAAAGCACCTGTTAATGGCTGATTTCTCACTGCTGAAAAACCTAGCAATGTTATAGAATGTGTTCTCCTTGCAATATATGGTGACAAAAGGAAAGAATTTTGAACATTGTGGATGTGGTCAAAATCAAGCAGGTTGCTTTTTTTTGGATCATGTTGAGCTTTTAAGTGTTCTTGGAGCTGCACCCCTCCAGGCAAATGCAGAGTGTTCTATCATACTCCAGAATTGTACCTTGTAGATGTTTGGTAGGCGCTGGCGAGAGAGGAGGTGAGTTACTCACTATATTCCAAGACTCTGATCTGTTCTTATAATTGCTTTAGATCAGTTTCTGGTTAATGACAGCCTCCAGGTTGCTGAAAGTGTGGAATTCAGCAGTGATACTGCAATTGAATGTCAACTGCCAATGGTTAGATTCTGCCTTTTTTTTATAGATATGGTGTGCCACAGGCCCTGTTTCCATGCTGTACTTTTCCAAGTTGTACAGCCATTGCCTGACACTTGTGTCATGTGAATTTTACTCACTATTTGTCAGCTCAAGCCCAGATGTTGCCTGTTTCTTGCTACATGTGGATGCAAATTGTAGTGGTATCTGTGGAATCTCGAATGATGCTGAGCATTGTACAATCATCAGCGAACATTCTCACTTTTGACCTCATGATGGAATGAATATTATTGATGAAGGAGCTGAATATTTTTGTCCCTTTTACACTACCATAAGGAACTCCTACACTGATTTCTGGAGTCTGGGCTGATTGACCTCAAACAATGGCATGGTGACTCAGTGGTTTGCACTGCTGCCTCACAACACCAGGGGCCTGGGTTCAATTCCACCCTCAGGTGACTGTCTGTGTGGAGTTTGCACATTCTCCCCATGTCTATGTGGGTTTCCTCCCATAGTCTGAAGATGGGTAAGCTGGGTGGATGGTCATGCTAAATTGTCCCTAGTGTTCAGGGATGTTTGGGTTAGGTGGGTTAGACATGGGAAATGCTAGGACAGGGGAGTCAGTTGGGGTGGTATGCTCTTTGGAGGGGTGGTGTGGGTTTGTTGAGCCAAATGGCCTATTCCCACACTGTAGGGATTTTATGCTCTATGAACCACAACCATCTTCCTTTGTGGAAGATATGACTCCTTACAGTTGAGAGATTCCCATTGAATCCAGCTTAGCTAGTACTCTCTGATGCCAAACCTGCTTCGATTTCAAGGACAGTCATTCTCACCTCACATTCCTTCTAAAGATCAGCTATTTTATCTGTACTTCAAGCTGTAACATGGCCGGGGGCACAAACGCAGAGCATTCGTGAGCAGGTTAGTCTTACATGTGCTGCTTGATAGAAGCGCCACCCACACCTGATTGTCATGAGTAGACTGATATGCCAAAAATTGTCAAGGTAGGAATTGTTCTACTTTATACACACACAACATACCTAGGCAATTTTCATCATGTGGACACTGGCAATTTTTAAAATATTCACTCATGGGACATGGGTGCCAATGGCCGGGCTGGTATTTATTGCCCTGTGGGGTACTGGAGCAAGTTGGTGAGGAAATTATTAGTTTCGGATCCACAAAACTTCAGCATTAATGTCAGGGCCCCTTTCCTTATAGTGTCCATTCTTCAGCTGTTTCTTTTTACAATCTGGAGTGACTCAGATTTGTTGAAGTCTGCATTTACAATGCGGAGAATATCAAGAGGATGCCAAGATGGACCATCCACTGGTACTTCTGGCTGATGATCGATAGGCCTTGCCTTTTACACTGATATGCTGGACACCCCATCAATTAGGATGAGAATACTTGTAAAGCCTCAATCTTACATTACTTTTGTTTTTAATTGTCCACAGCCATTCATGATCAGGTTTGGCAAGACTGCAGAGCTTAGATGTGAATTGTTGGTTCTGGGATCACTTAGCCCTGTCTATAGGCCTAAACTTCTGCTGTTTACCAAGCAAGTAGTCCTGTATTTTGACTTCAAGGGGTTAACACCTCAGTTTTAGATACACCTTGTGCTGTTCCTGGACATGACCTTCTACACAGTTCATTGATGTTGGGTTGAGCTCCTGGTTTGATGATAATGGTAGGATCTGAGACATGCAGGGTCATCAATTTGCAGGGTTGTATTTGGAAACAGTCTTGCTGAGGTTGACAGTCCAGAGATCTTCATAGATGCCCAGTTTTGAGTTGCTAGACATGTTTGAAATCTTTCCTATTAAGAGTGATGGTCCTCATCTCCATCAGTCTATTTGTGGCACATGCAGCTGACCATGACAGAATTGATAGAAGTGACAAATGGACTGTCTTGGAGATGAACGTTGTAGTCCTCTGTCCGGAGTACATACTGTGTTCTTATCACCGTCAAGAGAGGATGATGTATGGTAATTGTCAAGATGTTTTCTTCTCCATGTTTGGTATGATGCCATGTGTTTACAAGGTGTCCAGCATCAACACTGAGGACTCTCCATTCAGCCCATTCAAGACTCAATGCCAGTATGCCACTATCCTAGACTGTTCACTCTTGCCAGTGGACAGGACATATCCAGGGATACCAATGCTAGTATCTAAGACATATCTGTAATTTCTACTACAATGGATATGAATGTATCAGGCTGCTGCTTGACTAGTTTGTGGGACAGACATTCGGAATTTGGCACAAACCCCAGGTATTGGTAAGGAGGGCTTTGTAGGGTCAGTAGGTTGTTGCTGATTCCAGTATCTATGTTGAAGCCGCATAGTCCATCTTGTTTCAATTCTTTTCGTAGATGTTACAGTGGTTAATAATAACTAAGTAGTTTGATAGGCCACATGGTTGAAGGTCAACCGTGTTGCTGTGGATCTGGAGTAACATGTATGGCCAGGCGAAAGATGAGAGATTTCCAGGACATCAGTGAACCAATGGATGTTTAGAACAATCAACAATGGTTTCACAGTCATCCTTAGATCATTTCTTTTTCTAAATGACAAATTTTGTTGTATTGAATTTTAACCGTCTTCCATGGTGGGATTTAACTACGTGTCGATGGAATATTTGCCCTGGGGTTACAAGTCCAATTGTGTTACCACTATGTCATTGCCTTCTTTGTTAAGAATACAACAGTACAGATTGCTTTAGGGAAGATGGTTGTGGATCAAAAAGATGTGGTCTGGCAGTCTCATGAGAAGTAGTAAATGTACGCCTGGTGGTTCCAAAAAGGACCTTAGATTAACAACACTCTCAACTGCACTCCCACACCCCTGCCCATGAAAAAATGTTGAAGTTGTCCTGCACTGAGAATTTCAAATCTGAGATTGATCATTGTTTGGTGGATACAGGTATGGAGGATTATGAAATGTTGACATGCTGACCAGCTATCCTAAATTAATCTAGTCCCATTTGCCAGCATGCAAACGGTGATGGATTTCACTGGCAGGGCCTGCATTTGTTACCCATCCTTAGTAGTCTGAAAGGTGATAGTCAAACTTTTTTTTCCATTGCGGAATGTTACAATTCATATAGGAAAACAGGGTGACGTGATGGTATAACTCTGACATCAGCAGAGAGAGAGAGAGAGAGAAGGAGCAGAAGTGACATACAACACTAGAAACCTAGGTTCAGAAAAGATTTACAAGGATGTTGCCAGGGTTGGAGGGTTTGAGCTATTGGGAGAGGCCAAATAGGCTGGGGCAAGTTTCCCTGGATCATCGTAGGCTGAGGGATGACCTTACACAGGGTTATAAAATCATGATGGCCATGGATAGCATGAATAGTCAAGGTCTTTTCCCCAGGGTAGGGGAGTCTAGAACCAGAAGACATAGGTTTAAAGTGACAGGGGCAAGATTTAAAAGGGACCTGAGGGGCAACTTTTTCAGGAAGTGGTACGTGTGTTCAATGAACTGCCAGAGAAATTGGTAGACATTGGTACAATTACAACATTTAAAAGGCATCTTGATGGGTATATGAATAGGAAGGGTTCAGTGGCATATGGGCCAAATACTGGCAAATGGGACTAGATTAATTTAGGACAGCTGGTCAGCATGGACAAGTTGGACCAAAGGGTCTGTTTCTGTGCTGCACATCTCTATGACTTTATGATTCCATATTTTTGTGTGATGTAAATAAGGAGTGCTACATTAAAAGGAAATTAGAGAAACCTACGCTATGATAATGCCAGAGTGCTAGCCTAGTAACAAAGGAGCTGCCTCAAAAGCATATGTGTGACACTCAACACTCAGAGGAATGAGATCATCAGTGTGCCCAGAAAGCAAGACAAGTGTCCAGCAGGGGGAATTTAATTCTATCAGTGTGGAAGAATAGAACACCTTAAAATCTACTGCAGATCAGCACCTTCTGTGTTACTTCTATACCAGGAACAGAGAAGTTTCAAGAGGGGAAGCTTTTATGATTATTTTCTATGAATACAAAAGAAGTGATTCACCTTCATTTCAATTGTGCTTTCAAGTTACAAGTTCATAATTCAATCAGACCTTCAGTAGTGGACATTTGTGCATGTAGGCATAAGGCATAGACCTTTATTTATGCACATAAAACATCACATAAGATCTCTCAGAATTTATAAGAGAGGGGAATCCTGATTAATTTTCCTTTGTTAAACAAAATTTTTGCACACTTTTCCTAGCTAATAGGATAATTGTTGATACCCCCAACAACAGTTCTGAAAGGTCCTCTTTCCCAATTAGAGTTAGGGTTTGAAATAGGTACAGCAAGTAATAAACTGTAACCCTCTGAAAAAAATCATTTGCACATGCTGTGGTTGCCTTGCTTCCATCGATTTTCTCTTCCTGATAAATCTCAAATGATAAAATGTCACTTCAGATTACAGTAATGAAAGCCAGACATCGCAATAGTCTCCCACGGGGGTCCTGCACCATCAGTGGTACCAGTTACAAAAGCAGCTGGCTCAAGATTATTGCCTTTGGTTTTTATCTGTGTTTGTTTTCAATTACAACACGACGACCGCTTGAGTGTCACACCAAATTGGGAACTAAAGAATCGTGAGATCCAGGAATCTTATATACTCAAGATATGACATTCTTTGAGAAATGTTCTGTTTTATTTTGTTTTGCATTAATTTGCAGTAAACACATTCAGTAATAATACACAAGTGGTCACATGTGAAAGATTCATGCAGAAGACTTTGGCCTAGGATGCAGAGCCTATCATAAAACATAAACAGAAATAATTTCTGCCTAAATCAGCAACTACTATCAGGCATGCAAAGGTCAAATAGCAATGATAATTTGTATGTCTCTTCCTGTAATTCTCTATTCCTTTCCCTTCTTCTGCAAATGATAAAAAAATTGCAGATTAAAAATACATATTGTTTATTTTTGTGCATCATATTTACTCTTTTTTTCAGTTATCACACTTCTTTTCTTTTCAGAATTATTTCTACTGCTGTGTGTTTTTGGGAACCTTTCCCAATAATGTTTGGAATAAAGTGTGCGCTGAGCATGGTTTTTTTTTACTGATTATAATACATAACTATAAAATTGTGCATGAAAGGGACCTGCTTTCTTAGCATATGCTTTTACTGGACAGACCACAGGTACACCCATGTGAAACTCATTTATTATTTCTCTTCCTTTACTCATTCCTTTTCTTCTATTTGTTATTTCAATATTTTGCTTTGCTTTCTTGAGCTTTTCTTTGTTCTCTCATCTATCTTTTGCAAATTTGTTTGATCTTTTTCTCTTCCTCCTTTGCTTCTGTGTATCTTATTTCTTGCTTGA
The DNA here is from genome assembly GCF_030684315.1 of Stegostoma tigrinum. Lineage (NCBI taxonomy): Eukaryota > Metazoa > Chordata > Chondrichthyes > Orectolobiformes > Stegostomatidae > Stegostoma > Stegostoma tigrinum. The sequence continues at coordinate 18,398,019 of NC_081375.1, forward strand.
CAGAGTTCATACGTCACAGAGACTATCTCCAGTGTTTATCAAATCAACAGTGAACCTCAGCTCATCCTGTAGACACTGCTATTGTCATGTCACAGCAAAAAAAAATTGCTGCTTTAAGCCTATTCTGTATCAGTGCACATTTTCAAACACATTACATTGAGAGCTGGTAGAATGTTTTTGAAATGTTGAAAAGCATCCACCAAAAAACACAGAATTCAATATTTACGCTATGGGGAGGCGATGTCCTAGTGGTATTATCGCTGGACTGTTAATCCAGATACTGAGATAATGTTCTGGCAACCCAGGTTCGAATCTCACCATGGCATACGATGGACTACAAATTCAATAAATATCTGGAATTAAGAATCTAATGATAACTGTGAATCTACTGTCGGGAAAAACCCATCTGATTCACTAATACCCTTTCGAGAAGAAAACTGCCATCCTTACCCAGTCCGGCCTTCACGTGACTCCAGACCCACGACAATGTGGTAGATTATTAACTGCCCTCTGGGCAATTAGGGATGGGCAATAAATGCTGCCTGGTCAGCAACACCCTCATCCTATGAATAGATAAAGGAGACCAAAAAAGTGAGATAGTCGTGAATGCTTCCACAGAGAATTCTGGAGTAATTTAGTAAGTTGCTAGAATGTGGAACTTGCCCCCACAATGGAATAGTTGAGGCAGTGGTTTGCATGCACTTAAGAGAAAATAAGATAAGTGGAGTAAGAAAAGAATAGAAGAAAATGTTAACAGGTTTAGATGGTGAATTGGGTTGGGAAGAGGAATGAATGGTGCATTAATATCAACATGAATGAATCTTTTGGGCCAAATGGCCTATTTCTGTGTTGTAAATACTCTTGTCATGCAATACTGAAGGCATGTATATGTTCCATTACTGTGACACAGTTCAGAGGGAGCTCAGCACATATCCGATCAGTTTCAATATGAAATGTATATCATGCCAGTAAGGACCCCGATGCTTGTCACAGGTAAATGATTTTTAAATGGAGCCAGCCTCATGTGTGTGTTTATAGGCCTTTAAGATTGTGATCACTTTTTAAGTCTGATGATGTCCTGTGAATGCCAGAAGGCAGTGGAAGTATACTCCCAGGTATAATGCCATTGCATGTGGCATTGCACAAGAACCTCATGGAAATCTCAAGGTGGCTCCAATTTCTTAAAGCTAACTTATTTCCTTTTTCATACAGACATAATGTTTATTTCCTGTTTTTCTGTCATTCCAAAACTAAAACATATTCAGAAACACACAAAGTCACAACACATCTGTTAAATGGAGTTCTGAGGCAGGGTCTCTGGGCTCAAAATGTTAACTCTGATTTCTCTCCACATTTGCTGCCAGATCTGCTGAACTTTTCCAGCAATTTTTGTATTTTCACCTGTAATGTATGATTATATTAAAGAGAAACAAAGTATTCCTCAGTCTTTGTTTCCTGTTTGCGGATTTCTCAGGAGAATAAAGATAAAAAGAGACATGCGATCCTGACGCATTTTCCCCAAAGGACAACAATGAGGACTTCTTTAAAAAAAAACCTTGTTATTCACAACTTGCTATTTTATGCATTTTGTTTTTAATATTAATTTGTCTAATGTCTCAGTGTGCTATTTCTCTTTAGGGAAGAAAATTGCCATTCTAACCAGGTTTGCCCTACATGTGACTCAAGATACCAGCAATGTGGTTTTCCCTACACTGCCTTTTTCAAAGGACCTATCAAGGCACTCAGTTCTAGCAATTATTAGAAAAGAAAAGGAGTGAAACCACACAGATCGCTTGGAGTCAACAAAGCCACCAGAAATAACAGTGACAAACACACCTTGTTGATCCTACAATGTTGTCTTAGGTGTTAGTGCCCAAATTAAAATCATTGTTTCATAGACTTGGCAAGCTTCAGCCTAACATTGTCTTACTCACAGAATCATACTTTACAGACAACATCCCAGACGACACCACCATCATCCATAGGCATGACCTGTCCAACCAGCAGGACAGAAATTGTAGAGGTGGCAATGCAGTGGTACACAGTTGGGAGGGAGGAGTCATCAACATTGATTCTAGATCTCATGACATTTCATGTAACAAGGGTAAACTCAGTAAAGTAAATTTCCTGATGATTATCACATACCATACAACCCTTTACCCCCACCCCCCTCCTTCAGATGAGAATCATCACTCCTGTATTTTGAACATCACTTGGAGGAAGCACTGAGGCAAGTGTGCGGAATGTGCTCTGGGCTGGGCATTTCAAATTACACCATCAGTAACTCATTAAAAGCACTACCAGTTGAGCTGGTCAGATCCTAAAGGACATTGCTGCTAGACTGGGTCTTTGGCAGGTGGTGATGGGAGCCACAAGAGGGAAAACATGTCTGGCCTAATCCTCACCTCTGCATGCCTCAAATGCATTTGTCCATGATGGTCTCGATAAGAGTGACCTTGAAGAGATGAAGACCCACCTTCACATTAAGAATAATTTCCATCATGCTTTGTGGCACGATCATCATGTTAAATGGTACAGATTTGAAATAGGTGCCGTGAGCCATCAACAGCAGCAGAATTATACTCACAGCATAATCTGAAATCTCATGGCCCAATATATCCGCCACTCAACCGTTGCCATCTAGCCAGCGGATCAACCCTGTAAGATGGGGCAAAACTCCTCATCAGCTTATGGATATAGCCTGCACTTAAACCCTTCTGAAGACATATATTTGTGGAAATTAGATTGGATTAAAATTCACTGAACTTTTGAAATCGGGAAACCATGGGTTTTAACTGAATCGGGAAAAGCCTGGCTGGGACAGACTGGGTAATATGCAAGCCCAGGGGCAGATGTCTGGAACAGGGGGTAGCTTGCAGAACTAAAGGAAGACCTCCATTCATGCCTCACCATAAAACAAGAGAAGCCAGACTGCAGGAAAACAAACAAACTTCAGAATTTCTGGAGCCTACAGAGGTCCAAAGACTTTCAATTACCAACCAGTGCTCAGGCACAGGAATACCAAATACTGTGCTCCATGTAAACCTGTTTCACCTTTGGATGTAAGAGCATTCACACTACTATGTGAATACCCATCCAAGGGAATACTGGACATTCCAAACCTTCAAAACCAATCACCTTAATCAAAAAGCTAATCACACCTCCTCCAGTGTTCTGGAAGCTCATCCAGCCCCAAAAGGAAAAACAGCAGCTCGGCAGCTGAAACCAAGTTTGGCAGGAGGTAAGGGGGCTGCAGTTAACTACAGCTGGAGGCCCTGAGCCCAGCACTGTGCACTGCAATGCGCCATGATTCTACATAGGTGTGGGTACTCCAAGGAGGTCTGTGCATGCCTGGTGTGAGCATTTCATGAGAGGGGTTTGAGGCTCCAAATAAGAAGCAACCCTGCACATGAAGGAGTACTTGAGCGAAAGTTGCAATGAAGAGAAAGGAGGTCGGTCATCTTACTGACCGACAGAAAAGTTCCTGAAGACACCTCCAAGTCAACAACTCTGTGAACCCTCCAAACCAAGAGTAACCTTTGCAACCACCGAACACCATCAGCCAACCACAACTTCTAATCAACGCCTGCAGGTGATGGAGAACATTCAGAGACAAAAGATACCGACCAGGGCAACACCAGCAACATCCACCACTATTTAAGTCAACAACCCCCTCACAAGGCCCACCAAGAAAGAAAAGAAGACCAAGGTAATCACTTGGCAGGCACAATGCACCTAACTGCATCAGCAAACGTCACTAGACTGACTGTTAGCAGCACTTGCAGCCCTCCATGGAGGCCCAGCTATGGTGAGAAACTATGGACAAGAGCCAATTGAAATTGCATTTTCACTCCAATTATGAGCCTAAGGTTATTGAGACCCTCTAACCCAACTTGGCTAGTCTTAGGAGAAGGTGGGGTCTGGGGACTAACGGTGTAAGGCATTCCTGAGGAAGGGAGGTGGGGTAGGACTTTGGGTTAACAAGTAACCGCTCTCTCTGTCAGCCATCAATTAATACCACTCACTGTTACTATTAAACCCACTGTACCAAGTCTTGACTCTAAGGTTTAACTGTGGGTCATGCTAACTGGGGGACAGGTCTCACTCATTAGTAGCAGGTTTGATATTCACTTTCTTGTTATCCTGTAAATATATGTTCAATTTGCTTGTTTTTCAATCAAATCAGAATTTTCTTCACCCCTGAAGAAGCTGCCCCCTGTGTTTTCCACCACACTACATTTCACTACATAAACCCAATGTCAAAACCAGCAAGTTGGTGAAGAACTAACCAGGCAGCACTCACTGTAGGGAATGTTCTGAAGCAGGGTCAGCTTTCCTGCTCTTCTGATGCTGCTTGGCCTGCAGCGTTCATCCAGCTCTACACCTTATTATCTCAGTGCTCCCTACAACCCTCGTTCAATGAACAGTCCAGGAGGACACGTCGTGAGCAGTCCATCAAATCTACATCCACTCTCCAAGCAGTATCCCACCCAGACCTAGCCCGCAACTTTCACATTTACCAAGGCCAGTTATTGTAGCCTGCACATCCCTGGACACTATTGAGAAGTTTAGCATGACAAATCCATCAAACCCGCACATCTTTGGACTGTGGGAGGAAACCAGAGCACTTGTCAACAAACCAACTCAGATACAACAATATTGCGCAAACTCCATGTAGACAGTCACCCAAGGCTGGAATTGAACCCAAGTCCCTGGGTGCTGTTAGGCAGCAATGCTAACCACTGAGCCAGCATGCCACCCATGGAGGCATCACCACCTGCAAGTTCCAAAGTTTGCATTAACAATTTGGATGCAAACCCAAGTGGGTTTTCCTTATTTGCATAAGGGTTGTTCCAGGCCTTGTCTCCTTGGTGTCCTTATCGCAAAGTAACTTCTTCAATGTCATTGTAACACCTTAACATTTAGCTGTCACCAGTTGCCTGATTCTGCTGAAAGCTGGTTTTTTCGGTCTGGGCCTCTCATTGAAACATGCAAGATTCTGAAAGGGCTCAATACTGTTGACACTGGGAGAGGTAGTTTCCCTGATAGACAAAACCAGAATCTCAAGAATAGAACTGTCTCCCAATGAGGAGCAGATCATCTATGACTGAGATGAAATGAAATTTCTTCATTCGTGGAGTTGCGAATCTTTGGAATTCTCCACCTCATGGGATTGTGGGTATTTCATTGTTGAAAATACTTAAGGCTGAGATAAGCAAATCTTTCGTCATTCAAGTTGGGAGTCAATGGATTTGGGGAGCCATTGAGAAAACAGAGTTTAGGTAGAAGGTCAGCCCCAATTCATCTTGGATTGTAGAATAGGTGTCAGGCACTATATTGTTGATTTCTGCTCCTATTTCTTACATTCTAAAGCTAACTATGACATGAATGCCAAATAGGCCCTGAGAAAGAAGGGCTGATTCTCAACTCCATCTCAGGTATTATCCTATTCATGCACTTTGAGAAAAAGGATTCAAGGCTGTCCTAAATTTTATTTTGTCTGCTATTTTCCTTCTCTGCATAATACTCACATCTGTGTAGCATTAAGACAATCAAAAACATGTGAGGTGCACATAATCCAACAAGGGCTTGAGCAAGATTATTTAAACAATTAAAAATTATGAAAGTAAAACTTCAAGCTTGGGGAGTTGGATGCGAGTGTCATGCTTTCAGTAAGTTCTTTGTTCCAATGAAGGAGTTAATCAGCCACCACTTCCATTACTTCACCTTCTGATGATTTTGCCTGCATGATTTGTGCAAGCCTTCTGCGTCACAAGCTATTCTTAGCACCTGACACCTCCGCCCAGAACATAAGTCACGATTGAACCTCATACATCAACTCACTCCCTTTTTACCATATTAAATTTATGGCAGCCAAATCTTCTAGCCTGTGTATATGAGGAAAGAGAATACAAATGGCCTGTCGGCAAACAACTGATGACATGACTTGTCAAATATAGAAACCCCAACGTCTGCTTGGCAGAAAACCACCAGTGATCTGGAGGCATTGCGTCAGCACAGGCAATTTACACTTCCTCCAAACTGCTTTAAAAAAAGCTTGTTAAATGTCACCATAAGTTGAGGTGCCTTAATCAAATATTTTTAATGGAACACAATTTAAATTTAGAAAACAGGTAATTACGAGTAGTCTCTTCTCTCTAGTTTATCTGGGCAAAACTTTTTGACTGCAATAAATAGTTTAGGGAAAAGATCCTTTATAATGCTGCTTGCCAGCTTCGCTCTGGCCAAATCTGGCTTTGAAAGCAAAATCATGTCTCAACCTACCATTTCAATAAATGTACATGAATCCAGAAGAAGCTTCTGGAAGTGATTTTCTGCATTATTCTTTCCAATAAGTCTGAAATAAAATAAAAATACAGTACTTCCTTGAACAAAACCAGGCGGGACCATTTTTTTCAGACAACACATTTGCACTGGTTGTAACTGGAGACTTAGTTTATTGGAGACATTTTGTTTTTCTTTAAAATTGCTGTATATGACTAATTTTTCTCAACCGCGAGTATGTGCTGACAAATAGGCTGAATTTATTCACAGTGAATGTCTATATTTACAAATAACGATTTAACCCTTTCCTGTGAGAGCAGTAGTGATATCTGATACCTAGTAAATACAAAAATCGGTTCAAATTGCTGGGGATTTGTTTGAAACATCTTTCTAATGTAGAGCTGACACACTGCAGGGAAAATAACTCTAAATTTCAAATGAATATATAAAGTTCAACTAGTTTCTCATATGTCACTGGTTTTATTTCGCAGAAATATAAGATTGTCCTTACTTGAAAACCTAATTCTGGATAGAATGCTTTTGCTGTGTGGTTAGAACTGTTTTAAAGTCCTGGAGATAATTTTCTTCATTGTTTTCTTAGAAGTAAAGAGCCTTATTAAGACTCAATTGGTTCTGAGAATGAAAAATCTCTGGTCCAATCCAGGAACATTATCAGAATCCCTAAAAATTAACAACAAGCAAATATACAGGCAGAAAGTTCTGTCCCTTTGGATGTTATCTCCAGAATTTACAGTTTTTGATGCCATTGTCTTTATATAGAAACTTTAACATTATAGAACACCACTAAACACTGCTTCACAAATATGTCACAAAGCCACATTTGACACCAGAGCACGTATGGAGATACATAATAGCTTGGTCAAAGAAGTAGGTTCTAAGGAATACCTTAAAAGAAGAAAAGGGTAGAGAGATGCAGCGTTTTGAAGAGATAATTTCATAGTTTTGACCCAAGCCAGTTGAAAGCACCCCTACTGATTGTGCTGCAACAAAATTCAGTGATATGCTGGAAGCCAAAAATGAGAGGGCGCACAATGTCATGAACAAATGAGAAGGGGTAAATCAACTCCTCTCTTTTCAACCTCCTTGGTTGGTTTAAACAAAGCTTAATATCCCTTTTTGCATAAAGTTATAACTCTTTCTCACAGCAAGGTAGTTATCTACTATATCAGCAATTAGCCAAGTATGACATTTCCTTAAGTGGAAAAAAGAACAATTTTATTTTCTGCTGACACCAAGAAAAGTTATAAAGACGTAACATCAACCATACTTTCACACAGGTGCAGACTTAAAAAGGGGTTGGATGATGAAAGATATGTATGGTTTAAGGTCTGTAGACGTAGAAAGCTTTAACTTGAGGTCACAGTTGCTTCATTAATATCTTTTATCCTCAGCTGTGGAGAATATTTCAGGTGTCCTTTGAGGGTTCAATGTTCTGATGTTTCTGTTTAATCAGTTCTATCAGCACACATTTTGTCTTCTTGAGAGACTAAGAGAGCAATTTCTCCAGCTTGTTCCAGTCACAAAACTATCTCTTTTCTCTGCCAAAAGCAAATCCTTGAAATACAAGCTGATTTATTGATGTTTCATGTCTGAGCTCATTGTTTCCAAGCTTGATAAGTGCAAGTGACATCTCTCGTCTCCAAGATGTGAAAGTTATCACACAGATGTAACTCAAAACAGGAAATAAAGGCCTTTTCATGTGCGACTGGACAAATTAGTTTCAAAGTCATAGTTCATAGAATCCCTACAATGCAGAAAAAGGCAACTTAGTCCAGTGAGTCTGCACCAACCCTCCAGAGAGCATGCCAGCCAGTCACAGTCCCCACCCTATAACCCCACATTTACCATGGCTAATCCACCCAGCCTGTAAATTACAGAACAATTTAACACAGCCACTCCTCCCAACTTACACACCTTTAGACCGTGGGAGGAAGGCAGCCAGAGCACCCGATGGAAACCCAAGCAGACACAGGGAAAATGTGCAAACTCCGCACAGACAGTCACCCGTGGCTGGAATCAAACCCAGGTCCCTGGCACTGTGAGGCAGCAGTACTAACCACTGAGACATCGTGCCACCTGCAATCTTTCTGGTAAAATTAGTTGAGTAGTCAGCTAATTTCTGTGGCCATTTTAATTTAATGTTCATTTCTAGAACTATTTCAGCTTATAGAAGTCCCAGCCAATAAAATCAGATGATGAAACTGAAAAATCAACGGTCCGTGTTTTGATAGTTTTAAAGCAGATGATTGCAGAGGATTGCAGACTGGACAAGGATATCCACTTAGAAAGGGGGTCAGGCCATGTGGTGTTGAAAACATGGATGATGACAGATTTAAAATCAGAACATCACCAGACCAGGAGTCAATCCAAATAAACAATCACAGTGGGTCATGAGTGAACAGGGCTTTGTGCGATGGGCAACAAAATTTTCAATGAGCTCAAATTTTTGGGCAGTGGAGAGTGGGACACTGACTATGGATGTATCGGAATAGGCAAGTATAAAGGTACCAAAATTTGCTTGACAGTTTCAATAGCAGATAAGCTGAGGTGGTGGCATGGCTGGCTAACATTGTGGAGCAGGAATAAGCAATCTTGGTGCTAGAGTTGAGGTAGGGTCAGAATCTCAGCTAAAAGTCAAAAAAGGCACAAGTTCTGAAGAAAGTCATATTGGACTTGAAACATTTACCCTGTTTCTCTCGCCACAGATGCTGCTAGACCTGCTGAGTTTCCAGCATCTTCTGTCTTTTTTTTTGTTTCAGATTTCCAGCATTCACAGTATTTTACTTTTAATTGCAAGGGGAGATGTCCGATTAAGCCTCAGAGAGATGCCAGGCAAAGGAATAGAATTGATAGCTAAGGATTGAAGTTTGTGGCAGGAATCAAAGACAATAATGACTTAACCAGCTGTAGTTTGATCAGACGTAGCACTGATAACAGCAACATAAGAAAATGGAACTGTTCTCAGTTGTTGGAAATGTTCATTTCTGGGTCTTTTATATGTTCCTTTTCAAACTTCACAACTGTGTATGGATTGCTGTGTGCAGCCTGTTTGATTAATTGATAATAATTTATGTTCCCTTTCCCCTGAAGAGATTAAATATTGATGAGAATACCTAAGTGTGAGTAAATGCTTCTCATTTCAGAAACCAAAGGAACATATTTTGAATGTAATGAGTGCTGACTGTGCTTTTCAAATACAAAAAACTATTTCAGAGAGGAGAACAAGGTTGGCCATAGCCACAGTTTGTTTATGTTACTACTGCCAAAAATGTTAATAAATTATACAAACCGGCTTTTAAATCTTGGAATCTGCTTAAAATGAGAGTGCAGGCAAGGACTAAATGAAGATCAACTTCATTTTCATCAGGGGGTGAAATGTCTATAAGTCTTTCAAGGCTTTTCACATAGCAACTACTTTTCTACAATCTTCATTGACAGATGAACAATGCTTTACACATGCAGTAAACCAAATTCTGATGATTCTAGGATGGGAGGGTTTATATCTAAGGAGAGATTGGGCAGAATGGGGTCTATGTTCTTTGAGATGTACAACAACCTAAGTTGATCTGATTGAAACCCTTTGAGAAATTTACAGGAAAGACTTTTCATCTGATTGGAAATTCTAGAACCAGGGACCATTGTCTCAAGGTAAGGGAGCAGCCATTTAGCACTGAGATGTTGAAAATTTTCTTCACTCAGAGGTATGCAAGTCTTTGAAATTCTATACATCTGAGAGCTATGGATGTTTAGTCTTTGAATATGTTGAAGACCGGCAACCATAAATTATTGGAGATCAAGGGACATGGGATATGACTGGAAAGTGATATACTTGAATATTAATGATCTAATTGGATGGACAAGCTGGCTCAAGGTGCCACAGAATCTAATCTTATTCTCCATGATTTTACTTCAGCAACAGTGTTCGCTGTTCTGAGTTAGGTAGTCATGCCCTTACGTTTTAGTAGTTGAGGTTGACTGAATGGTTGGTTTACAATACAGAATAATGCTGACAGCATGGGCTCAATTGTTGTACTGGTTGAGGTTATCATGACTGATTCACCTTCTCAACCTTGCCCCTTGCCTGAGGCCTGGCAACCATCAGGTCAAACCACCACCAGTCATCTCTCTCTAATGAGAGAACAGCCTATTGTCTGCAAGGACAATAGTGACTTTGCCTTTTAGGAATAGTTTTGCATTTGTGAAGTGTTGTATAATAGATGATAGTCAAAATCCAACTCATAATTGCCTGAACAAAAATCTGAAAGAACTGCAGATGATGAAAATCAGAAATTACATGTTTTTGTTTTTTGTCATAATTCCCTGTGCCTTTTGAGTTATTAAATCTCCACCAGAGATTTGTAATTGGTTTGGATGCTAGAAGGCCATGCTGATAAACACAAGAAACAGCAATGCAAGGGAACCTCTGACCTTCCTGCAACGATACACTGAGATTGGATTCAGAGAAAAGGGTCTTTAAAGTTGTCCTAACATCTCATGTTTCACTTGTGTCCTAACTTTTCATCATGACACAACAACGAAGGACCATTCAGTAATGAAATATTGTGCCATATCCCACGGGTTCACTGTGCTGTGCACGTTCATGCAGCACCTCACTGTTGATAATACTATTTACTGAGAAAAGTGCTATTTACTATCTGATGGGTGTCTCAATTAAACAACAATTATTATAAATAGACACTGCTGCAGCAGCTAACTTCACAACACTATTACCAAATAGCAGTGACATTCAGAATAAATGTGGTTTATATATCAGGACTGAGCTTCCTTCGACTGTTGAACACAACTGAGTGACATCTAATCTGTGAATGCATTCAGCTCACAGCAAATTTGACATGATACATATTTCACATAAAACAGACATTCTCTACGTGAGTGTCATATGTAATCAATTCTATTTCAAAGAGCGTTAAGACAGTAAATCTTTTGGGTGTACTGACCAATTTGTATTTTGGCAGTCCTTGTCTCATGCCACACCTGTGCTTGTCCATTTCAAAATAAAATGATGCATGTAGCAAAGATGACAAATTGAACATCTCGACTGGAATCAGACAACCAAATGATTGTTGTGACCTCTGTTCCTTTAATTGGGACTTAGACCTCAGACTGTGCAGTCATCACCTGTGTGCTCTTCTATGAAATTCACATTCTTGGGGTATTCTCAGAAATATATTCAATTACAGTTTGAAAAGAAATAAGCAACTGAACAATCAAAGCCGTTTCAAAAAGTTGCTGGAAAAGCTCAGTAGGTCTGGTAGCATCTGTAAAGAAAAAATGCAGTTAACGTTTTGGGTGCAGTGGCCCTTCCTCAGTCGAAGCCATTCGCCTGAAAAGTTTTGCCGAATTTCAAATGAGGATGATTGAGTATACCTTCCAAATCTAACAATATTAGTGTGACACCAGAGACACATTCACAAGTGCTTTTGTAAACTGAATAATGTTTGAATGGAATATTAAGAAAAAAATACAGAAACCTGCCATAATTAGAAATTAGTAGAAATTATTATAAGTGTAAATTAACAATAAATGTTGAAATACTCAGCAGGTCAGGAGAGAAACAGAATCAACCTTTCAAGTTGGTTATTGTCAAAATATTCACTTATACTGTAATAGACTGATCAATTTGTTTTTATTTAATGTCTCAGAAGTATACAAAAATAAGATTAATTTCTAATTGTGCAGTAGAGAATGTAGAGAATGTCTGTTTTATGTGAAATATGTATCATGTGGTGAGTGGAGTTCCACAGGGCTCTGTCCTTGGGCCTCTACTATTTGTAATTTTTATAAATGACTTGGACGAGGGGATTGAAGGATGGGTCAGCAAGTTTGCAGACGACACAAAGGTCGGAGGTGTCGTTGACAGTGTAGAGGGCTGTTGTAGGCTGCAGCGGGACATTGACAGGATGCAGAGATGGGCTGAGAGGTGGCAGATGGAGTTCAACCTGGATAAATGCGAGGTGATGCATTTTGGAAGGTCGAATTTGAAAGCTGAGTACAGGATTAAGGATAGGATTCTTGGCAGCGTGGAGGAACAGAGGGATCTTGGTGTGCAGATACATAGATCCCTTAAAATGGCCACCCAAGTGGACAGGGTTGTTAAGAAAGCATATGGTGTTTTGGCTTTCATTAACAGGGGGATTGAGTTTAAGAGTCGTGAGATCTTGTTGCAGCTCTATAAAACTTTGGTTAGACCGCACTTGGAATACTGCGTCCAGTTCTGGGCGCCCTATTATAGGAAAGATGTGGATGCTTTGGAAAGGGTTCAGAGGAGGTTTACCAGGATGCTGCCTGGACTGGAGGGCTTATCTTATGAAGAGAGGTTGACTGAGCTCGGTCTCTTTTCATTGGAGAAAAGGAGGAGGAGAGGGGACCTAATTGAGGTATACAAGATAATGAGAGGCATAGATAGAGTTGATAGCCAGAGACTATTTCCCAGGGCAGAAATGGCTAGCACGAGGGGTCATAGTTTTAAGCTGGTTGGTGGAAAGTATAGAGGGGATGTCAGAGGCAGGTTCTTTACGCAGAGAGTTGTGAGAGCATGGAATGCGTTGCCAGCAGCAGTTGTGGAAGCAAGGTCATTGGGGTCATTTAAGAGACTGCTGGACATGTATATGGTCACAGAAATTTGAGGGTGCATACATGAGGATCAATGGTCGGCACAACATTGTGGGCTGAAGGGCCTGTTCTGTGCTGTACTGTTCTATGTTCTATGATCTATGTTCTATGTATTTGCTAGTGTTTCAAGTAAGAAAATGTCTGTATTCTTGTTGCAACCTTATTTCTAGTCTTTGTGAGGCAGAATCTTACAGGAGCCTAAGCAATACGGGCTATTATGTGGCAGAATCACACAAAAAGTCCAGTGATGACTACCTCAACTTGGGAACAACTTGCTATGTCTTTTAGCTAAGTTCCAATATCAAGGCAAGATTCTCACTGAGCAGCAACAAGTTGCTGATGAAGGGGTTATTGCTTGTTAACAACCTAATTAACTGCCTATTTCACCTCATTAAAATGTAAGCAAACTACACACAGAGAATTTTTGGCATTGAAGTCAGAGCGGGTACCAGGTGATTTCAGCTTGCTGCTTGCTCCGGAAAAAACTCCTTTTAAAATTTGAACACAAGGAGCTTTTAAAAATGGTTTCTAGAAGTTACTTCTCTTGTGGCTTTAATTGTGATTGTGATTATACTGTATATACTTCAAAAAGGATCATAAGAAACATCCACATTTCAATGAGTATCTCCATGAGTTAACAGAAACTCATTGACAAAGTAAGAGATGTGAGTAACTCTTTCTATGTCACCAAGCTCAAAAGAATGAAAGCTATCAAGTTAATGCCTGACTGTTAAAAGGCTAATTATTGCAGCAAAAAAAGACAACGGATGTGATTAGGTTCCAAACCTGGGCCAACCTCACACCTAATAGAGAAGCAAGATTCAATCAATAGGATAGCAATTATCTTGAGTTTTGAGCTGAAAAAAAAAATGGCTGGGTATAGTTATTTTTGCAGAAATTGAAGACTACATTTTACCTCATTAATATGCAGCTTTCCAACCTACAATCTGTTGTGAGCAAACTTGACAGCTTGTATTTTCAGCATGGGAGTCAGAGTGAGTATCTGGTGATTTTCAGCTCGTTGATTGAACCAGAAGACCTCCACAATGGAGATTGGTCATTACATCTTAGGCCATGCTCAATGGCACACACACCCCCGACATTCACAGTCAATGGCATCACGTGGGTCAACCCTTCTTGCACCTTTGCAGCACGTCTTCAATCCACTCACAGGCTTCTTCACTGCAATGCTGAACCTCAGACTACAGTGGTAACTATCAATGTTATGCTGCAGCAAGGGCACTGTGTTTTCAGGGATGCAGAGCCACCTTACAAAAGGGACCAGGATGCATCTCTGCATTGTTCGCTTGCTCTCTTAGTGCTTCGTCATTATGAACCAACCTGAACACTCCCATCATCCCTGCCTTGCATTGACTTTTTGGCACATTGCTCCTCAACCAGACATATCAGGCTCACAATATTGATATATTGCCTTGCTGTTTAGCATTGACACAAACTTGTTAAAGTTGTCTTCAGTTGAGTCAAGGGAGATAGGCTTCAGTCAGTGGGTTCCAGGAGTCTGGACACAATTGGTCAGCCAAAGTCGAGATCTATTCCACTTAAGGGGCCAGGAACTGAATGTCAGGAAGCCCACTGCCTGTCTTGACTCTTTCTGCCCTTTTGTGGGCTGTTTTCCTCCTCGAATGAGAGAAAGACAATTTATAAGGGAGAGGAAAGTGGGTGATCCAGTACTGGTGCAGGTCGGAGATGGCCAAGTGAGTGTGAGTAGGCAGCAGAGAGGGCATGCTGGGTTAATGGTGTCTGAGGTTATGATGGGCTGCAGTGAGTGAGGGAAGATGTTGCAGGCACTAGTGAGAGTGGTACAGCGTAAGCCTTGGTGGGCAGTGGGTACCATAGCAGAGATGGAGTGAGTGTGAGCTATTCAGGGGAAAATGACTGCACTTACATTGCTGGAGCAGAGAAGGACATTGACCTTCTTCCGACATTTACCATGTTTCTGATGGCTCAGACTACACTGATCCCATTGGTAACCTCAGACTAGGCTGGTATAGTCTGGTGTCATGGTGTCCATTGCTGGTCTTAGGGGAAGAGAACATCCTGTGTCTGCACCACCCTGGTTTTCTATAGCTTGGGTTTTTTTTTATTGTGTGCTCATAGGTTGTTTTTCCAGTAATTATTGCATGACATTTTCCAAGTAATGGATAAGTCACTTCTGTGGTGAGCACAGTTAGATAATAGGTCCCCACTTGCAAAACAGGGTACCAGTTTCCCCGTGTTTGCCCTGTCCAGGGAAAATCTGAGGAATATACAGGGCAGACTGGCAGTACTTGCTGTGGGTGCAAAACAGCCTTTTAAAGATGGCGTGGCTGCCTGGGATGCCAGACCATTCCAGGCTATCTCAGCAGTGGCTATCTAGAGCTAGAATTGGATGAAAGAAGCTCCATCAATATTCCCTATGGTTTTTTTTTCTGCTGTGCAGATCTCCAAGGCTTGTGTTTGGCAGCAACTTCTGCAAATACAAGCCAAAATGCCAGTGCCAATCAGCACACACAGAGCCTCCCAGTGAGGTTCACAGTCAATCAGCTGAGGTAGACATCAGTTGTTATAGGGACAGCACAGGTCATTAACTAGGCAGTTTTTGTAAGACGGCATAAGGGATCTCGTTAAGTCTTGTGGAGAAAGTGTCCATGAAACACAACAAAACTGAAACTTAGCCAAAAAATGTAAGATTCAACTTCTGATCTCCATTTACTTTGCCGTGAGTCTGCGGTTAATCTTACCCGATCAAGCACAATCAGCAAACATCAGTTACCCAACTCTCATAACCAAACTCAGAACAACTGAATAATTGAACATTACAGATAGTTGTGTTGGCAAACTAGAGGTTAAGCTGACCTTCTTGTTTGGAGATAGTAGGAACTGCTGATGCTAGAGTCTGAAATAACAAGGTGTCGAGATGGATGAACACAGCAGGCGAGGCAGCAAAAGCTTCAAAATCTCCCCATCCCCGACCTCATCCCAAGACTAGCCTGACTCATCCCCACCTCCTCGACCTGTCCATCTTCTCTCCCTCCTACTTGCCCCTCCCTCCTCACTGGCCAACTTTCATCCCAACTCGCTACCTACACTCACCTGTACTGGCTTCATCCCCATCTCCGTGACCTGTCTGTCTTCTCTCCACCTGTCCACTCCTTTACCCACCTTCTAAAATTGCCTCGACCTCTCTCTATTTATTTCAGGGCTCCCGTCTCCTCCCCCATTTCTGAAGAAGGGTTCAGACCTGAAATAACATGGTGTGAAGCTGGATGAACACAGCAGGCCAAGCAGCATCAGAGGAGCAGGAAAGTTTGACGTTTCGGGTTGAAATCCTTCTTCTGAGAAAGGATCTCGACCCAAAACGTCAAACTTTCCTGATCCTCTGATGCTGCTTGGCCTGCTGTGTTCATCCAGCTTCACACCATATTGTCTCAACTTCTCCAGCACTGGCAGTTCCGACTATCTCCAAACCTGAAATGTCAGCTTGCCTGCTCTTCTGATGCTGCCTGGCCTGCTGTGTTCATCCAGCTCTAGACCTTCTTGTTTCATCTGTACTCCTTCCATAAACTCTCCATATTGATATGATGGTTATTTTATTTGGAGGTAGAATCAAGTCCTGGCTGCATAATATCTCCTATTTACAGACATTTGTCTCTTTACAGCCCCTCAGTTCTGGTTTCACCAAGGGAAGAGATGGATAAAGCAATAACCTTTTCAGAAGCATATCCACCCATCAACCTTTCTCAGTCCATAGGGACCCGAAGTAATCAATTGGAATATTATTTTTGGCATGTTTCTTTGTCAACAAAACTGTCTGTCATCAGCTGAACAAGCTAGTCTCATTGTCTGTGGTAACAAAGTGTGGGGCTGGATGAACTCAGCAGGCCAAGCAGCATCTTAGAAGCGTAAAAGCTGATGTTTCAGGCCTCGGGGTCTAGGCCCAAAATGTCAGCTTTTATGCTCCTAAGATGCTGCTTGGCCTGCTGTGTTCATCCAGCCCCACACTTTGTTATCCTGGATTCTCCAGCATCTGCAATTCCCATTATCTCTGATCTCATTGTCCATGGCAAGCTTTTGCATGAACTGATTGACTACTCTTAGTCTGACAGCATCTTGTGTCCCAGGAAGGGCAATCAGAAATGCAGGAAAAAAGAAAAAAAATGTTATTTCATCCATTGGCCCTCCAAAGGCCCCTACAGGCCCTGGTGCATGAGCACACAGAGAATATGGGTCTTGAGTAGCCACTCAACCAAAGCTTCAACAGGATGCAAGCAGACCTCGTGTCACTTGCTGCTTGAACTTTTTGGTGCTGGAAGTTGGGTTATTTGGATGTACAAATTCCAGCTTATGGATAGGATCATTTCTTTTGCCCGGTCAGCCATGTATCATGCTGATGTGTCATAATAAGGGTTATGAAAAAAACTGAGACATTTAGACCACAGTCCTATAGGGAAGACAAGTAAAAGAGGTTATGTACACAGCTGTATCGGGAAATGCTGCCACAGTTTCATGTGTATATTACAGAGTCTGGGCACCGAGCCATTGGGAATTCATCCAGATATTTGTTTTAAACACAGGCGCAAGCTGTCAAGCGCTGTTTGGTATGAAATATACAAATTATCATTTTCCAATACAAACACATCTGCACCCTACGACAGGTCAACCACTAGCTGGGTGTACACTGTGGCTGCCATGCTACTGTTTAAGGTGACCACAGTGCGGATGTCTCCAGCCTAGTCAGGTAACCAAGTTACAGTCACTTGGCCCAGGACCACAGGGTGGAAGTACAAGTCCACAAATCAAAGAAACACTAAGAAGCTCACTCCATCATTAACCAGCTTGTGTCCAAATCGGGACATCGGACTACAAGTTGTGAAAAATGACTGAATGTCATTTTATATAGCTTAGATTTTTAAAAAATGTGCTGTGAGGTTGTTTTTATAGTTGTTATCACATAGCACTTTTCTGAACAATGGATAGATCCCTCCTGTTATGGAGCAAAATTATAGAGTATTTCTGGTTTGCCGCACGTTTCAATTAACTCCTACATAAACATCTCTTCACTGCTGAAAAAAAAACACAGACAATTTTAAGAAGGAAAAGAAATGCATTCGAGTGTACATATGATGCATAGATATATTGCTGCAGAGATCAAATGCTTCCCTTAATTCTGGTGACATATCAGTGCCCTGAATTGAAGTGGAGGATTTTGCTTCTTGATTCATGAATATCAGAGCTGGATGGGTCAGCACTTATTGCAAACTTAGGTACAAACTGCATATGATTTTCTTCCCTGTAGATTATGACCAAACTTACAACAAGTAACAGCACCCCATCATCACTTTCTTCAGCATTAGATTTGTGTAACTGTCGGATACCCTGGTAAGTAGCAAGAAAATAATAATAGTGTAAGGAGATTTGAATGGTTGCCCATCATTGTCCAAAGCATGATGCATTATAGCTTGTGCGTTATTGCTTGGTAGACTGCATGAGTAAAGGAATGACTTCCCATGTTATAGCGAACATACAGTGACATTGCTAAGAAAGTGTGTACCATTTTAAAACACCAGGTTGAATTGCTGCAATTATTTTAATTAAAAGCTCATTTCTCTCATGAACATACAGAGGTCATGAAAGAAAACTTTACAAATAGTTGCATTGTTGAACACAACTTGCATATTGCTTAAAAGAGAGATAATTTGATGAAAACTTACATTCACCAGAATAAAAATGAGAATACTAAATTTCAAATAAACTTAATTATTTACACAGCATGACAAGAGAAATTGGTGCTGATTGGTTAATGAGTCTTCCCAACGTATCAGCACCCCATTTTTCATAGTAATTCAAATTGGAGTCAAGATTATTACATAAGATAATGGTTCTGAAGGTGTTACTGTCTACGTTACATAGGCACCATCCATTGTATTGATGTTGTACGCAGTGTGTAGGTGGAGATGTGGGCTCTGTACAATGTGGGCTATAGTGAGATTTGCAGCAGAATCAGTTGGGTCCATCATGACCTCAGGAGTGACTCCCTGCATCTTTTATGCATTGCCAAGTGGAATGGCAATTATCTCTCCAGGCAGTGGTGAGTTGCCAATTAAGGGTGATTATTGCTTGTTAAACCGATATTAATGCAATAATTTGCCTCATTAATATTCAGCTCCCTACCTTTCAAAATGTGCCAAGAAGGCTGGACGTCAAGAATTTTTGCCCTGGAATTCAGTATGGCTACCTGGCGACATCAGCTGGCTCCAAAGGACCTACACTGGATAACAATATCTCAGGGTATGCTCCATGGGCACCGACCACATGCACTTCATGTCGAAGGAAATTGGCATCCAATCTGTGTCAGCTTCTAATTACCCCCATGGCACATCTCTGGTTAACATATGGTACATTTCTGCATTTCAAAGCTGTGCCTTGAGCTGCACTGACATAGAATGCTACTACAAAGTCACCGTATGCTCAGGGAGAATCACCCAGCTCATGGACTGGACCAGGCCACATGCCTGATATGTTCACTTGCTGACTCATTCTGAGCATACCTGAAACTGCCTTTGACATTTGCTCTGGGAACTCTTATAATCTGGCCCACATTTTCTGCCTCCCTCTCTCTCAAGGGCACTAAAAACCATCATTTCCCAGCTCCTTTCAGTTCCAACAAACAGTCACAGTAGAGTTAAAATGTTAACTTTGTTTCTCGCTCCACAGATGTTTTCAGATCTGCTGAGTTTCTGCAGCTTCTTCTGTTTTTTTTTTCAGATTTCCAGAATCCACAATATTTTCCATTTACTTATCAGACATTGCTAGTAGGTCCAAGGTTTCCATCTGGCTCAGTGCAAGCTCAGCTGTTTAGGAAAATGCTCAGTGATGTAGGAAGAAGGTGAATAAGCTAATCCATTCAGCCAGGTAACTGCCAGCATACCTCACTGTAACTGTCTCTCTCTGCTACTGTATCCATCTCCCTCCGAGCATCATGTTCTACCAATCTCACAGTCACCTGTAAAATCTTCCCTCACTTGCTGCCATCCACTCAAACACCTGACATTATCTCCCTTAATACCTGACTTTCTCTCATTCGAAGAGGAACTTAACACATGGAATATAATGTGGAGAATAATGCCAGGCAGAATACAGGAGCTGAAACTATTTAAATGGGCAGAGACTGCAGAAAGCTTTAGAATAGAGGGATTTGAAGGTCCTTGTCCAAGAAGCACAAAAAAGCTAGAATCCATCTTCAGCAGGTGATAGAGAAGGCAAATAGAATGTTGGCCTTACTTTCAAAGAGTGTAGAATATAAAAGAAGGGAGGTTTTGCTAAAACTTTACAAGGTAATAGTCAAACAACAGCTGGAATACAGTGAGCAGTTTTGGGCATCTTATCTGAGGAAAAATGTCCTGACATTGGAGAGAGTCCAGAGAAGGTTCACCGGATGACGCTGGGTGTGGAAGAATGAGTGCCATGAGGAGAGGCTGAGTAGGTTGTAGAGGAATGAGAGGTGATCTTATTGAAGCATTCAAAATTCTTAAAAGACTGATAGAGCAGATGCGGAAGGAATGCTTCCCCCTGTGGGCGAATCTAGGAGCATAATTTCAGAATAAAGGTCACAAATATAGGACAGAGATGAGGAGGAACTTATTCTCTCAGATGGAATTGAATCTGTGGAATTTCTTTACTGCAATGTGTCGTTGAGGTTGGCTCCTTAAGTATATCCAAGACTGAGACAGATAGATTTGTAATCAATAAGGGAACGAAGTGTTATGGGGAAAAGGCAGGAACTGGAAATTGGAATTGAAGATTATCTGATCAATTTAGATTAGATTAGATTAGATTCCCTACAGTGTGGAAACAGGCCCTTTGGCCCAACAAGTCCACACCATCCCTTGAAGCATCCCACCCAGACCCATCCCCCTATAATCCACACATCCCTGAACACTACGGGCAATTTTAGTATGGCCGATCCACCTAACTTGCACATCTTTGGACTGTGGGAAGGAACCGAGCACCCGGAGGAAACCCACGCAGACACGGGGAGAATGTGCAAAGGCAGTGGTCATGATGGTACAGGGAAGATTAAGAAAAACGTGAGTTAGCTCTGCTGAGAACAATAGTCAATACTCAGTCCTCGTTTAAAATTTAGGAGCAGTACAGTCTCCAGCGCTCAATATGTATGACAGAGTATGGCCTCTGTCCTCCACTTTTATTTGAGTCCACCTTCTCCCAGCTATGACTCAGTTTTGCCTCCTGGCTTTGCTCTCAATGTAGCAGACCCTTTCTCCCCTTTTCATTGTAATATTACTACACCAACAGGGTGAGAAATGCAGAGCGGTAATGAAGCAAGTTTGTTAAGATACAGTGAGAAAACTGCTGTGCTTCCCAGCAAAAGCCCTCCAAAAAAACCACCTAACTGGTACTTAGCCTAAACAAATGTACGATCCAGCTCAAGGAGTTCTGGCCTCATTTCAGAGAAAGCAGGCACAACCGTACCAATCCTAAGGCCCTGTTAATTATGCTTGACCTAATTTATTTGTACTTGTTTTAATGCCACAGGTTTTCTTATCATCTACGAACATCACCTCTCCTATAAACACAGTATTGTATCCGCTACCGATAATTGCCAAATATGTCTGAGACAAAGCAAGTACGAAGGAGGATTAATGACAAACAACCCTCACACAGCATCACATACTGTTTAAGGGATAAATACCTTAAATAGCAGGAGTTTACATCTAAGAAAATTCAAGGGTCTGTGGTGATCCTGTCTAGGTTGTTTCCAGCTTCTGTTGGGAACTGTTAACTGCTTAATTTCTGAAATACTTTCCCTGAGACCAATTTTTGTGGTAAAGGGTGAGAAATGCATTTTCCCATAAACTGATATCCATGTTACATGCTTCATCACAATATCAACTTGAGAACTCGATGAAATATGTGTCTTTGAATCTCCTGTAGAAATTGTTGTTGACATGTTGTGGTCCATGTTTTTTCTTCAATACAATTGAAAACTACCCACACCATATTTTTAAATACCAATGTTTAGGGCCTTCGTGAAAACATCTCACAGACTACAGCAAGTACAGCAGATCCAACTCCATTCTCCTCTCCTGCAGGTGTTGGTTCCTAATTAGAATGGTTATTACTTATGTGTGAGACGTAAGAGTGAGAATTTGTGGGTCCTTTGACTTCAGAAGCATCATAATTGTGGGTTCCAATCCTAATCAAGGGGTTTAATCACATGATGCAATTTGATACTTCAATGCTGTACTAGGAATTGCTTTCCAATCTTCCAGATGACACATCAAACTTAGACCCTATCTGGCTTGCTGGTGGCTGTGGACGAGACCAAATCCTTTCAAGGAGATATCCTACACTCTTTTATTTTATTTAAAGACAAGCGTAGGGTGCTGCATTTCAGATGTGATTTGATTGGGCAAACTACTAGGCTTTGAGCAAAACTCATTTTATTCTTCCACCACAGGTAACATAGAAACAAAAAAAAAGTATTGACATAACTTTAACTCTATCAAAATAATATTTCTATTTAACTACTACTCATCAACTGTTCCAAGAAAGTAATTGCACCCTGGACAGAGACAAATTCAATGAAACAGATTTTTCCACACTATCTCCGTCAGCCCAGGAGAAGAAATATCGACAGAAGGAATGAAGAGCAGAGAGAGAATTCAAGCTTTTTGAGGAAGCAGAGAGAAAGCTGCATTTAGCAGCTTCAAAACTCCGACTCCAACAACTGAAAGCAAAACTAAAATCCTTGGACTATGTAAGCTTGACTCCACCTACTCATACTTCTTTTGTCTAAGTTAAAAAAAACTCAAAGTTATTTACTCTGCTTTCCTTGGAGTGGATAGTAGGTTTACATTGCCCGTCTTCAAGAGAAACAGGGTAGAACAAATCCCTCTTAAAGACACATGTCATCACAACCTGAAGCTGAGCAAAGGTGTTCTGGTGCTTTGATGCAGATTTTATCTTACCTATATTTACAGACCTTGCTGTGCAAAGATCATCTCTCCTCCCTTGCAACTAATACCGTGCTTATTGACTGTACTACATTGATTGTGAATATCCAGTTAATGAACATTATATTCTATCATAATAGATGAGTC
This sequence comes from Stegostoma tigrinum, assembly GCF_030684315.1. Taxonomy (NCBI): domain Eukaryota; kingdom Metazoa; phylum Chordata; class Chondrichthyes; order Orectolobiformes; family Stegostomatidae; genus Stegostoma; species Stegostoma tigrinum. The sequence continues at coordinate 18,421,079 of NC_081375.1, forward strand.
CATTGTTCTGCCTCAAAAGGACCTTCTGCTACTTAATTCTAAATGATCACTTAATGACTGTGGTGTCACAGTATGTTGCATTCAGAAGTCGTGAACTAAGACAAGAGTTTTAATGAGCTCTATATCTTTAAATTTAGCTGAGAAGACCTGATTTCCTACATTGTAGCCATAATATTTACTTGTTCAACATGACTGTATATGTTCTTTGGCACTATGTAGCACTTTGATTTGTCCTGTATTAAGAGAGTGTAAAGTGATAGGGAGAATACTGTGTTTTTAAGGGACAAATAGTCTTCAACCATTCTCTTTAAAGCTACCACTTATGTTACTCTGAACACTGTCTTACAGTACATATGAAAATATATTTTTCATAACTTGATGTTCCTCAGTTTTTTATGTTATGTTAACCATCTACGCTTCCTAATAGAACCCTTTCAAAATTCGTCTTTTCCACAAACCTATATAATGATATATGTAACCTGCTGTGGAAGATATGCCTCATTCATGACTCATTCTACTAACCAGTGAACTGGAACCACTATTCATGTTAAATGTGAGCTATTTTAATGATAACAAGGCCTCCCATATTTTATGTTCCATCTGTGTTCCATCTGCCCCCAAGGTATAAATCATTACCATTTTTTTTCTTTTAGCAGAACCACAAGCAGCACCTTTTGTGCCATTCTGTTTTTACATTGCCTTCGGACAAGCAAAGCGAAGAGATGATTTAACTAAAAATTATGAAGGATAATGCTGCAAAATTCAGGTTCACTGAAGGTTGTGTTATGTATGCTAATTGTTTTACTGGTGAGATGAGCTGTATGAGATGTTCATCCATTGAGCCCCAAGCAACATTAAGCTGAGAAGGGCACCTTCATGTGCACCAGACCCATGGAGGGTACTACTATGGTGTCCCACAATCCTATACCGCTCCATATTTACATATTTGGATGAATTCGCTTGACAATCACTAAAGAACAAACATTCAGTCAGAAGACCTTGCACTGGTATTATTTGAAAGGTCAGGCACTCAAAATTCCGGTAGGATAATTTGAATAATTCCTTTAATATATCTCTTGAAAGACCTTGCGATACTCTTGGAAGTGTCGCAGTGAGTTCCTGGATTTGGCAAGGAGTGTCACTACAACTGAAGGTTGGAAATTCATACAAAGATTCCAACTATATGGAGAGCAGTTGCAGTGTATCAGAGCATAAGACATGTCAGGCAAATAGAGCAGAAACAACAGAGAAGGAAAGTTCTGTCTGATGTCCCTCGTCAAGTTGGAATTGGACTCTTTCATTCTTCACCTTTCTAACAGGCCAACCAATGTAACCAGCATCTCAGTATGTGTGCCCATCCTTGTGTTACTCAGTTAAGGGGCTTATGTGAGTCCTCTGTTGTAGAACTTATCGGTAACTTTTGCTTCCACTGATCTGGAAAACAATCTATTCTTTTCCATGTGGTTGCAGCCCACTTATGCCCAAAGATTCACAATGTGCAATTCTTAACTCTGTACTATCATTTAAGGTACCATAAATTGTAGCTTGTGAGTTGAGCCAGAATGTAAAGTGACTCTTATTTTTCCAACCTCCAATATTCGTGCTCTTGCTAGTACTTGCAGAGTAAACTGATTCCTTTTTTAGTCACAATATGCTGGATAAAGTCAGCCTTAATTTTCTGCCATAGAAATGCATGTATTACTTACTGATATTTTAGAATTGTATGTCAGGGATCAAGCAGATGACATGAGCTATGTTGCAAAGATGTACAGGAGTTAAGGCACACCCACTCTTTATGTTAAAAGTAGAAGACATTTAGAACAGATGACCACTCAAATTTACATTGGCATTTCACATTTGTATTCAGCATGTGAGTCAAGCCCTGTTTTAGAAGGGAACCTTTGAGGGTTCAGACTTTACAGGCTGACATCTGTGGTATGTGCAGTGCCAATATCTGAATTGGTTGCATTGAGCTTAAGATCAAGCTATAGAGCTTCTTTATCATTAGTCTGTTTTTCTGTAATCTCCTCAACCTATGGTTCTATATTTGGGCAGACAACAGCACTTGGATTCCTGCAAACTGAAAATAAAAAAAGATTGCTGAGGGAAGGGAGTGGCATGGAAAGCAAAAGGTTCATAGTTGTTCAATCTACAGCAACCACATAATGCTTGATAGCAGGATGAGGATGAGTTTACAGGTCAAAAAGGATAGGAGTCAACAACATAGTTAAATCTTTAATTTTTGCAGAAATGCTGGATGCAATGGAGGATGTTCTGAGGTTTGTAAGGGTACAGAATGTACTTTTGATGGGTGGCTGCAATACCATCATCAAACGTGACTGGGTAAGCACCAGTACTGACCAACGTAGCCAAATTTAAAAGTACATATCTGTTTGACCGGATCTGCAGCCCTTAGCAACGTGGCCAACAACACCTGTGACCTCAACCTTACAAAGCTTGCAGATCTGTCTGCCCATGTCAGTGGAGAAATCACCACGTACAGTCTTTGTGGAAACATTATCACACTGAGGAAACCATTCATCATGTTAAATGGGATAGATTTCAAAAAGACCTAGCAATTCAACACCGAGTATTCATAAAACTGTAGAACTGCATTCAATCACAATTTGTAAACTCCAGGCCAGGCATATCCTACACTTTACCATTACCATCAAGCAGGGTGATCAAAAATAAAAACAGTCCAATGATCCTTCTTCACATCTGAAATGTTAACTCTGCTTTCTTTCTGCAGATGTTGCTAAGCCTGCTGAGCTTTCCCAGCACAATTCTGATTTCTAGAATCCTCAGTTCTTTGTTTTTTAAGCAGGGTGCTCAAACCTTGTTTGATGAAATATGCGGAAGATCATATACCAGGAGCAGCAGCAGGCACTCCTCAAAGTGAAGTGCCAATCTGGAGAAGCTATATTAGGACTATTTGTCTGTCAAATATTAGATGTAGCATATAAATAAGAGAACCAAGCTCTCCATCAACACAAGGCATCATTTGGCCAAATGGGACATGAAGGAGACAGAGCAAAACTGACTCTAATGGGAACCGGGGGCAAACTCTCTTTGCACAAAGGAAGACGATTGTGGTTGTTGGAGGTCAATCATCTGAGACCCAGGGTATCAGGCAGACTTCACAATGGTTCAGTTCTAGCCTCATCCATTGTTAGTTGCTTTACCCATGATTTTCCCTCCACCAGAGTTTGAAATAGAGTTGTTCAGTGATGAATGCACAATGCTCACCACAATACATGACTTCTCAGGTCCTTTGTCTTAATGCAGCCAGATATGGACAATATTCAGGCTTAAGCTGATAAGTGGCAAGTAAAATTCATACCAGAGAAGTGTCAAGCAGCAACCATCTATCCACTATACCTAGACATTCAATGGCATTACCATCGCTGAATACGGCACGTTAAAACGAGTTGAATATAACGCATGGGATAAAGAGATCAAAGGATATGGGGGAAAAGCAGGAACAACCTGTTGAGTTGGATGATCAGCCGTGATCATAATGAATTGTGCAGCAGGCTCAAAGAGCTGAATGGTCAGCTCCTGTTCCTATTTTCTATGTTTCTGTGCATTTATTTATCCCACAAGCAGAGGCTCTGATATGGTCACATAGTGTGATTTTCATGGTGAAACCAACTTCTTCTTCTGATTGCGAGATAGTAGGAACTGCCAATGCTGGAGTCTGAGATAACAATGTGTGGAGCCGAATGAACACAGCAGGCCAGGCAGTATCAGAAGAAGGGTCCAGACCTGAAACGTCAGCTTTCCTGTTCCAATGATGCTGCCTAGCCAGCTGTGTTCATCCAGCTCCACACCTTGTTATTTCTTCTTCTGATTTCTCTTTCCAGAAGAAGGTGGAACCATCACCTCGTTCTTTGAATTGGGTCACAGTCAGTGCAGTGGTGATAATTTGGAAACATCCGAACTTACTGTTCTGGCCTGTTGCTATTGAGGTTTTCATGAAGGTCCTGATGTTCCAAATTCTTTTAAGGTGGACTGGCCACTGCACATCAGCTATCGTACGAACTTGGTAGACCAAGGCCTTGCTCCAGCAACAAAGATAACCAAGATGACCAAATACCAGGGGCACCATTATTGAATCATATGGCCTCCTATTCTAGGTACCAATGGCTGGTCCGGCCCTGTCTTATTTCTGTAATTTCCTTCAAAGATTTGAAAGACCAGCAGCACTCCTCCAATTCTGATCCCTGAATGCAGCCATGCCTGCTAGTAATAAAGCCTGAAGCTCAGGAGTTCTGTCCCTCAGTATTCATATCCCTCTACCACCCCATACCCCTTAAAAGTGCTCTTTAATGAGGACGATACATCCTCACATCCCACTTCCTGTAAAGACTCCATCCATTTCTCTCAGTTCCTCTGTCTCCATCACATATGTACAGGTGAGGCCAGCTTCGACAAAGGAGCCTCTGAAATGTCTACATTCTTCCTTAACAAGATCCGATCCATCTCCTGCACTTCTGTCCTCACCCCCTCTCATCCTTCCTGCAATGGTGATAGGATTCTCTTTATCCTTACCTACAATCCCCCTAGCATCCACATCCTGAAGATCATCAGACACCATTTCTGCCACCTCCAGCGAGATACCACCACCAGACAAATATTCCCCTCCCCTCCCTTGTATATAATAATGGTGTCCCTGTTATTGTCCAACTTCCGCAGGAACTGTTCCCTCAGGGACGCACTGGTCCACACTTCCTTCACCCCCAACACCCCCCACAGCCCTATGGCACCTTCCAATGTATCTGGTGAAGGTGCAACACCTGCCCATTTACCTTCTCCCTCCCCAGTATCCAAGGGCCCAAACATATCTTCCAGGTGAAGTAACACTTCACCTGCACTTCCCAGAATCTAGTCTACTGTATTCACTGCTCACAATGTGGTCTCCTCTACACTGGGGAAACAAAGTGTAGACTTGGCTGCTGCTTTGCTGAACGTCTACATTCTGCTCACAAAAACAACCCTGAACTACCTGTTGCCTGCCACTTTAATGCACCACCCTGTTCCCTGGCCTACATCTCTGTCTCTGGCTTGTTGCAGTGTTCCAGCGAAGCCCAACGCAAGCTAGAGGAACAACACCTCATTTTCTGCCTGGGGACCCTAGGTATCTCTGGACCCAATATTGAGTTCAATAATTTTAGGGCCTCAACTCTCCCATGTCCCAGCCCCCACCCCGCACACCAGGCCTTGTTACCATGTAGTCTGCCACTACACACCCCCTGTTGTTAGTCACTAACAGTCGCCATTAACAACTATTCACCCTCCCAGCCTGATCGTTAGCAACTCATTTGTCTGTTGAACTGTCTTTCTATCTCTTTGGGCTCTATCTCATCGCTTACTCCCTACTCCACCCACCTCCCTGTTTTCTGCACATATTAATGTTTTTCCAGCCATCATCAGTTCTGAGGAAGGGTCACCGGACCCGAAATGTTAACTCTGGTTTTGCCTTCACAGATGCTGCCAGACCTGCTGAGCTTTTCCTGCAACTTTGTTTTTGCTCTTTTACTAGACTTCAGTCACTTGTTCAAATCCTCCCTTACATGGCTTGGTGTAAAGTTTTGTTTGATGATAGTCCTAGGAAGAACCTGGGGCACTTAATGATGGTAAAGACACTGTTTAAGTGCAACTCATTGTTATTGTTATTAACTTATTAAGTCTATCCCATGTTACACTTTACTCACTGTTCAGGAATTGCTGAATTGCTGTTTGTGGAGAGAACTGTGCAGAATATGAACAGGAAATACAGCCCGACAATTAAACAACTATAAAGTTTGGCTTACAGAATTTATTTTCAGAATGTTTTAACAATCAAGACAAAGATTTAATCTGCATGCAGATTTATTGAGCGTAATGATATCTGGTGAGAAATATTTACGTTGAAGAATTGAAGAACTATTGATGATAACACTGAATTCCTACCTCCACTGAGTGATAGAAATGATGTTCAATCATTCTGAAGAATCTTTCTGTAGATATCTGGTAATTTTTGATAAGTAAGGTGATATTAAGTTGGGTGCTCTGCTTTGTTTTGTGGCATTGACAAAAAAAAGAGATTCACTCAGAGCATTGCATGCTATAAGGCAATAACTGGTGGTGGTGATTTCTTTAATCAAGGTGAACCAGATGGAATTACTGACCTATTATGATCTTAGCAACTCGTTTACTGGTTTGTTATATTATTGGACACCTCCCAGAACTGGCAACTCTGCAGGACCACAGTTCCTGGCAGATGCCTGAAGAGCTAAGAGAAGTATTTTAAAAACTTTAAGCATGTTAAAGAGTGAAGGTAATATTATCTCTTAATATCCAGGCATGAAGAAGGCAGTGCACAATTATTGACTTAAAGGAACTGGCTTGCAGATTTTCTAATGGTATGTTGTTAAAATATAGTAAGGGATAAAGACTCATAAGAAACAGAAAAAAGTCTATTGCTAAGCGAACACAATAGAATTCTGATATGATGGCTTTGTGCATAAGGCCACTGACAATGACTGTGGCCCTGTCTGCCTTGAACAGGGTGTTCGTAATTAAAATAGTCACCTTTGGGCTATAAGAACAATTTAAAAGAACGAGTAAAATATTTTTAGATTAAGAACTGGGCAGCTGTTCCTGAATTATTTGGAACAGTAATGATGAATTGAACCATCCACTTCAATGTTTTGAAGGATAGGTAGGAGCTGAAAAAATGCTCCAAAGATGTTAGCAATACAGCCAATGCCACATTAACTGCCTGACCCTAGTTGATGATGAATACATGGTGGTGAGAAGTCACTTTGAATTACTGAAGTCCTTGGCAAACTGGTGTGCTGAGGAAATAACAGATCATATGATCCCAATAATAAATCTTAGCACAACGTGAAAATGCACATGTCTTGCAATAAAAATGAAGTTCTCTTAAATCTACTTCTACCAATTGGATTTTCATTCCAAGACATCATTTAGAGTGTAAATATTTTTCAATTTTAAGTAGAAAATGTGAATACTGAGGATATGAGAAAGAAATTATTTATTAAATCTTGGATGCAGGAAGCATTGGAAATCATACTGAGCCGATCGGGGACTATTTAACAAACGAAAAACATCCCAGACAGTTGGGGTGCCTGGAACACCCATTTTTTCCCTTCCAAGACATATAGCCACCTGGGAAAAATGTCTAAAGACTATGTTGAAGTTCGCTCAGTGCTCCTTCTTGGTCTTCCCTGGGGTAGAACTTGTAAAATGTTCTCCATCATCTGCTGGAAAATTGACAGACTGACAAGATCTCAAATGACAGCCTCGTACATCGGTACAAACTCTTATGGGTATTAATTGTAGTACACATTTGAGAATCCTCAGCCAACCATACTGCAAGTATGCATGGCTCAGTTTAATGAAGAACAACACTCCGAACATCTTTGCACATAAATTTTCTGTGCGAGGGATTAGATTTTTATCCAGTTGCGAAATGTGTTTTATTGTCTGTTTAAAGATGAACCATCCCTTTGAACTTCACAATTAGTATGACCAGTGCTGGTCATTCCAAAAACTGGACTAGTTTGATGATTCCTTCATTTTCCAGCCTTCTGATTTCTGACTCTACTTTTGCCCATAAGGCAAATGGCACTGGGCAGACCTTGCAGAATTGTGGAATTGTTTCCTCTCAATAAGTAAGATGGCCTTGTCTCCTTTATTAGTCCATAGACCCTCTTGAAAAGCCTCCAGGTATTTAGTTTGGACTTCACTCAGGCAGCTGTTTTTTAATTGAAAAGTATTGAGCTGACATAGGCGAATCTTTCATTACCAATTTCGCTCCATTAAGCTTCATTAAACTTAGGCCCAAGCCTTTTACTTCAATCACTGACAACTGAACCAGTTGCTTCTTGTAAGAGACTGGAACCAAAGTTGTACACTTAATTTGTCATGGTTCCCCAGTATAGTTTCTTAATCTAGGCGAGGATCTGCAGAGGCCTAGGGTTGGAGTCCAGAGTGAATTTTCTTAACACTGGTTCTGTGATCACTGAGGTAACCACTCCTCTATTAACCTCCATTAGAACCAGGTGACCATTTAGCCAGACATTTATTTCAATTGGTTCCGATTTGGATGTTGGGCTGAGCATTTTAACTTTTCCAAACCAGGTGCAGGTGTACTTTACAGGGTGTGCACTCTCCTGGATGCCAGCCTCTGAGTTCTCTTACTCCATTCGGTCCAGTGAGAATCTTTTGCTGTCTGACGTCAGCATACTAGCAGCAACTACAATGGCTTGACAGCCCAAATCCTGAAGAAAACTTCAACTTTTTAGATGAGGCTTGGCTTCATTTTGGGATTTTGCTGTGGACTGACCTAGAGTCCGTTTGTTCAGGATATGTCCTGAAAAAGCTAGGCAATTGGTTTCAATGAACTCGTGTTCGCCAAGCTCAGTCAGCCTGGTCAGATTGTCCACTTACATCAGAATACGTTCCATTTGCTGCATTCTTGAACGATTAAACCAGTTGTGGTACCTGTTTGAAGTGCAGTTGGCCTTGAGCTCGTAGGCCCTTTAGTGTGGTTACATCATTAATCCGACATACCATACGGTCTCTCAGCATCTCACTAAGAGTTAAACCAAAGCACCGTGCCTCTGCTAGTCATCTTAACCTAGCCAACAATCTAGATACAGATTACCCTGGTACTCATATTGTCAAGTAAAACCAACAGCATGTCTGAATTAGAGGAGGCTTGGGGTTTACCATTAACTAAATCTGTCAACTCTTGAAAGATTTTAATATCTGATGACTCAAGGAAAATTAGTTTTGTAGTAATTGAAAATGCTGCGGGTCCACAAGCTATCAGAAGAATTACTCATTGTTTGTTATTTGCCCCAATGTCATTTGTCTGGAAAAATAACACATTCTTTCCACATACTGGGCCCAGTCTTCAACAACAGGGTCAAATGAGTCAAGTTTTCCAAATAGCAACTTGATACCAGAAATAGCAAGAACTGCCAATGCTGGAGTCAGCGATAACACGGTGTGGAGCTGGAGGAACACAGCAGGCCAGGCAGCTTCAGAGGAGCAGGAAAGTTGACACCTCCGATTGGGATTCTTCCCTAGAGCCATTACGTTTCTCTACCAACAGGACATTTACAATACCACGTTGACACATCCAGCATCAAAACACTAGCGTATCCTGAATTATTTCTTTGTTTGAATCAACCATCTTAGTATCTGTATCACTCAATCCATAGGTGATTTGGTGCCCACTAGACACGTTATCAATTTGGTTTATTTGTGAGGAACATCTATGTAGCATTAAGAAATGACATGAACCAAAATTTGAAGATGAAGAAGATCAAAGTCTTAGTCCTAAACCAGCCTGACAAAGGAGAGAAATATCAAATACAGTTCACAATCAATCCAGGAAATCTCCACAAACTAAACTCAATTTCAGAGAAGTGAGTTCAAATAAAATCAGATATATTTGACATCTGTGTCCAAATCAATGGCCTTGAATATTGTCATCACCTTGCTGAAGTATGTGACCTCCAGAACAAACATGGGCAGACTTCAGCACTTGGCACACAAAGCCAATATAGCAAGTCAAGGCGGTAGCATTCCAACAGGTCAAGGCTGACATCCAAAGACAAATTCAGAAGCTATGGAACATATGGGAGGAAGAGAAAATCCAAGAGATTCAACTTTGTTCATTTTCAACCATGATGACATGTGAAGCATTTTCAAAGTTACCTGAATCACCTACAGACCAAAATCAAATGGATAATATCTCCTACACTCAAGGGGTGAAATGTCTCTTCTTTAGGACAGCAATTCCATTTTTCAACAATAGAAAGAACATTTTCAGATACAGCTCGAAAGTGAATCCACACTGACAGCTGATACTATGTACCACTAGCAAGATGGCGGCAGGGTAAGACACTCCACTTGGAATGTCTCTGCTCACCAGTTCCTTTTTCTCTTTCCTTTTATTTTATCTCTTTTGCTTTCTTTCTCTCTCCCTTTCCACTTTGTAGCATTTCTCCTCCCCCAACCCCCACAACCGTTAACAATATCTAATTTTAACTGTTCAACCTGAATGAAAGGAATAATTTCTGGTGACCAGGCAGGAGCTACATCCAGCAGTGGCAGCGGAGTGAGCGTGGGCTGGAGTGATGTCGGTGGCTTGGACAAAGGTCAGAGCGAGTCCCCATAGCCAGAGAGCCATGTCCTGGAGTAACAGAGGAGCCACGTCCCCAGAGAGACAGTGTGGCCACTTATCGAGGTGTCATGAGGGATGATTCCCGGGGCAGTGGGTGACCATGAGAGTTCTTTGGTGGGAAGCGGCTTCGATAGGCACTGGAGCAGTGGTGACATTTTCAGAAGTGGCTACTGAGTCAGTCAGCTGGCCTGTGAAGCCTGGAGCTGGGCTCTCGTTTCCCATGTGGAGTAGGCCACCCACAGTAGCATGGCACTGACTGGTGCCACCTGGAGCAGAACACTTGGTGGCATTGCATGGGCTGGAATTTATTTTGAATGTATGTGGCAATAATGGATATTCAATGAAGAATATTCAATATTCAATGAAAGATATGTTGAACAACACTTGGAGGAAGCATTGATGATGGCCAAGGCATAAAATGTACGCTGTGGGGGAGGGGGGGGAATTTCAATGTCTACCACTTGGCAGCAAAAACACTCACAGAGCTAATCGGGTCTGAAAGGACACAGCTGCTAGAATGGATCTCCAGCAGGTGATGGTGGAACCAACAAGAGAGAAAAATGTACTTGACCTCCTCGATATCAACAGCAAAAAGAGAATTTGCTGGAAGACCTCAACAGGTCTGGGAGCATCAGTGAAGAGAAATCAGAGTTAACATTTTGGTTCCAGTGGCCCTTCCTCGGAAATGCTGTTCAGGTCTACAGTGGAGTTGGAAAGCAACAAATTCCAATCTTAAAGAAAAGCTGTTGCAAGAATCAAACACATTCCAGATACTTCAAAAGACAATTTGGAAAACTAAATGTAACAATATTTGATTATAAATAAATATTGTGTATAATATTTATATATTTGATTTGATTAATAAATAAGTCACCAAATGAGGAAAGAAACATATGGATATTCAAAACAATTAAGTTGAAAGATTCATGTAGAATGCATTAACCATGAAGTCTTTATAACAGTCAATGGGAAAAGCCAGAAATTTTAAATTCGAGGACATGGAAAGAGACATGGCACCATCACACCTAGTAATGACAGATAATTGGTAACTGAAAGGGGGCTAATTGAAACTTACAGAATACAGAATAGCCTGAATGTTCAGAAGATGTTTCCATTGGCAAGAGAGACTATGACCTGATAGTACAGCCTTAGAGTAAAGGGAAGATTCTTTGGATCTGTGATCAGGAGAAACTTCTTCAGCCAGAGAATGGTGAATCTGTGGAATTCTTTATCACAGAGGGCTATGGAGGCCAGGTCATTGAGTTTATTTAAGACAGAGATAGATAGGTTCTTTATTGTCAAGGGAATCAAAGGTTAAGGGGAGAGAGCGGGAGAATGGGGTTGAAAATCAGCATTGATTGAATGACAGAGCAGACTTGATGGGCCAATTGGCCAAATATCTGCCTTATGGTCTTGTGGTCTAACTGCAGGAGGGATACGGCACCATTAAACCTGAAACATCTGGCTCATAAGTTCACAGGTCGACGCAACATCGAGGGCAAAGGGCCTGTTCTGTGCTGTATTGTTCTATGTTTTATGTTCTAAAAGAAATGATATTAAAAAATCTTTACCGTAGGAATTCCATTAGAAACTGGGATCATATAACATTCGTGCCAAAAATGGATACAAGTGTGAGCTCAAGTACAAGATAGAGAAATGAAACTGTTTTTACTGATGATCTTTTAATAGCTCACCATCACCTGCTCAAGGACAACGTGGATGGCCATAATTCCTGGCCTAGTCAGTGATGCCCACATTCTGTGAATAAATAATAGAAAGAATTTGTTTAAGATTGAAAAGGAAAGGGAGAGATAAACAAAAATTTTCATTTTACGGATATAAACCATCACAAACAAATTGACTAACTTTAAGCACACAACCTCAAAGGATTATTTATCAAATAATTAAGAAATAATATTTAATGATGCAGTATTGCATATAACAGTTCAAGGAGACTGTGCCAAGGATTAATACCCACATTTGCCTTTCATGAAAAATTTTAAAAGTACGAGAAACGTTCAGATAACATTTCTCAAAGATACTTTTTGCCCACTGGGAGAGGCTGTCTCACTCATATGTGACTTTAAGATGAAACTTTAATTTAAATGATAATGAATATTCTAAACTTTGATATTCCCAGATGTTCTTGAATAGGTACAAATAACATCAGACTGATTTTTTTCGGAGAAAGTTGGAACTGCAGATGCTGAAGAATCTGAGATAACAAGGTGTAGAGCTGGATGAACACAGCAGGCCAAGCAGCATCAGAGAAGCAGGAAAGCTGACGTTTCGGGCCTAGACCCCTCTTCAGAAACCCCTCTGAAGAAAGGCCTAAGCCCGTTACATTGGCCTTCCTGCTCCTCCGATGCTGCTTGGCCTGCTGTGTTCATCCAGCTCTACACCTTGTTATCTCAGATTGATTTTTTTTAATTTGTTCATGGGATGTGGGAAATGTTGGCTAGCCAGCATTTATTGCCCATCCCTAATTGTCACTTGAATTGACTGGCTCGCTCATGCCATTTCAGAAGGCAGTGAAAAGTCATCCATGTTGCTGTGGGCCTGGAGAAACCTAAAAGGGCATAAATGAACCCAAAGCGTTTTGACAACATTAACTAAAGACCTCCACAACACAGCACAGAGTAGTTGTCACTACCAGGTTTGAACTACAGTATGACCTGAACTGGATACAAGTGTCTTTAGAACGTTAAATATTTTGAATGTCTATATTTGCTTTAGCCATTAGGTTAGCTTTTAATTCCAGATTTTACCACTTGCCACAGTGAGGTTCAAACCCCATACTCAGAGGATTACCTTGGGTTGCTAGCGCCTGGTCCAGTGATAATGCTATTCTGCTATCACTTCCCTTGGTTTGGAATTATACCTTCTAATAGTTTTTGACATAGCAGTTTGCATAACTGAGTAAATCATCTCATTTTAAATTACCGTTTTGGGTCCGGTCACCCTTCCTCATAATTGATTCTGACACACCAGTTCTGAGGAAGGGTCACCAGATCTGAAACATTAACTCTGACATTTTTTTCTTCACCGATGCTGCTGTACCTGCTGACCTTTTCCAGTAACAGTTTTTGTTCCTGATTCACAGCATCCGCAGTTCGTCCGGTTTTTATCTCATTTTAAGCATTTTGTTCCATCTTTAAATTGATCCTACTCTCTTATGTACTCCTTTTAGTGGGCAAGCACATATTCTGAAAACATAAACCCCACACAGCTAAGATTTCCAGAACACTTTTAGCAAGGTTAAAGCTTATTCACATTTGTGGTTATTTATGTCAAATCCAAACACTGGTGAGATTGACTGTTTTGAACAGTTAACAGAACTTTTCAGGAAATTTTCATGACCTAATTAGCTTCAAATAATAGTTAAATGCTAAAAATCACTCCCTGTGCATAATCCCAGCCAAGTGACACCAGAGAGTTTAGAAATTTCAGTTTTGGGATATATCGCAGACCGTGATGTGAAAAAACAATTTTCATTTTTCTTGAGAACAAAATATCGGTGCAATTTGCTTCCTGTGAATCTAGAAGTCACCCTTTGATCTAAATATTAATGTTAATTGATATTAATGCAAATTTAGTGTCAATAAAATTAAACAGACAGTTGAGTAACAACTGCAGAATAGTATTTGACTTGCAACATACTGTTAATAATATTGTGAAGATGATTATCCTTTCAGGAACTTTCAAGAATACATGGGATGTCTTCCATTTGCAAAATATTGAGGTGGAGAACTAGTATGAATTAATTAAAGCCTGAGCAGGTGAGATCCCATTCAATATTGTATTTGAAACTTTTCAGGTGATCAGGATTTGCACACGATCGATTATCACTGACAAACCTCAATGAGTTCTTTGAAGAAGTGACCAAGTTAATGGCCAGGAGCATGCCTATGCATGTTATTTAAATGTACGCCCAGAAGATGTCTGATAAAGTCCCTCACAAGAGACTGCTACATAAAGTTGATGCTTGTGGATTGGTAGGCAAATTATTGACACAGTTGGAAAATTGGCTGCAGTAAGAGTAGTAAAAATGGACTGATGTATCCACTGTGCCAATTAGAGTAATTAGAGGTGTCTTGCAAGATCCTTGTTGGGGTACTGGTGTTTGCTACCTTCAGTAATTGGACTCTTACCTACCCATTAGAAAATTGTGCAAAACAAAACTCAACATTACTTCATCACCTATTACAAGCGTTAAGTGAGAATGAAAAAGTCACCCTCAAGAAAATCTCTAAAGGAATCCTTGAGTGAGAATGCTTTGAGCCTCAAAGACACTGAAGCTTTACTTGAAGTGTGACAGATCATGTTGACGTTGAAGTATTGGAGCAATTTACTCCCAGTTGTTCAAAATAATGACCAGATATCCTTCAAGATGCATCATACTTTGAATCCAAGTTCACTTATAATGAGGCAGGATGACAGTAGAGCAGGAACGAAAAGGAACCTGCACTCTGGATCTCACTATTACATGAAGATGTCCTATCCCATGTGACCAAAGATCTGCATGTCAAGAATCAATTTTTCAGCTAGGTGTGGTAATTCAGGAAGCTGGTTGCCCACCACCTTCTTAAGGGCAGTTTGGGGTGGGCAGTAAATGCTGACCTTGCCAATGATGCCCTCATGCCATGAATGAATTTTTTAAAAGGGCTGACTTGCAAGCTGACATCATTTACTGAACATCAGGTTATTTACTGTCTGCTATGTGCACTAACTAAATATTTGATGTAATTAGTGGGTTCTGCAGCACTTAACGTCAATGCACTGTGACCAAATGCTACTGTCACACAGAACGAATGTTGCATATACAAAATCAGTTCATTGTGGGAGCAATACAGTAAAGGCATGAGGTATTTGGAAGGGTTAAGGAAGAGAAGAAGAAGAATTTCTCAGAAATAGCTTCTGCCCGTATTATTTCTGGAGAAATGAGTTCTGCATGGTTCTGAGTGACTGTTCCTCTGATAAATTACATCACAAGGTAGACTACAGTGATAAGTGATCTCTGCCACTGGAGCTTCAAATGATAGAGTCTATATGAAATCCATATCAGTCTAAGAAAGTTTTCTCGTAGGATAGTCACCATATAGGAAGACAGAACGTTTATCTTCCAAGAGAACTTGAATATTTGGAATCAGCCAACAACAAATTAAAGATAAATGCATTAAACCAAAGATAAGTACCAGGATTTCTGAGGAAGGGTCACCAGTCCAGAAATGTTAATTTTGTTTTTCCCTTCACAGATGCTGTCAGATCTGCTGAGCTTTTCCGGCAACTTTGTTTTTGTTCCTGATTTACAGCATCTGTAGTTCTTTCAGTTTTTACAAGGGTTTCAGTGTTGTTTCATTACTAAGATCCAACATTACGTTAATTATCAAAGTGATGTGACATTGAGCAGTATAGACACAAATAGAGAGGAACTAAAAGAAGTATTTGAAGGATTGTCAATGTGAAAATACTTCAAAAATTACAGATCAGCTCTTGTGATTCATTACAGCTGCTGATTGACATAGAAGGCCTTGTTTGTTTTACGTGAATGCATGTTTGTGCCTTAAACAGGATAATGCTTGAATTTAATTCTATTCTCCAAATCTTACGTACCATTATCTTGTGAAAGAATTCCGTTTTAAAAATAATATGAATGCAGGATAGTTCTACTCGGCGTGCATTTTTTCCGAAACAGAAAACACATAATTTTGATACCTATAGTTACATTTAATCTTAGGCCCAATTTTCTCAAAATGATTCACTCTCTGTCTCCTGCACATTTCCTTGATAATTACTGACTGATCCATCAAAATAATTCTGTTATAACTGCATGTTGAAACCAAGAAGATGTCGAAGTAATACTAGCTGGAGAAAATCAGCCAAATATATTTCACTGCACTTTTGTTAACTGTTTAACTCCTGCAGGTTATTTTTCAGCATTAAATCAAAGCCTGTTTATCAAATGTCATTTCTAAGAATGGATGCACTTGCATTGATGAAGAAGTAAAACAAGAACTGATCGATGCACACCACTGCAGACTGTTTCTGAATTCACTGCATGAGAATATGGTACACAAGTTACAGCAGCCTCATATGGTTAAAACAAGGTCCTGCAGTTTCAGTATGTTATAATTAAACTGCAGCGCATGCCAAATAATGTAGGAATGACAGGAAAAGGATGAGGTGGTCGGTGGGCCTCTTGTGGTCAAATCCTGTATGAATCAGCTGATTCTTTTCTAGTTATGTACTATGGAATTGGTCCAAACCACTATCATGACAGGGGAGTCAACTCAAGTTTTCTTTTCATGGCTTGGCTATTTGCCCAGTGTTTATTAATATAGATTGCCACTGATTAATACTGTTCCAATGCTTTCAATAATGTTCACACCTATAATAAAAATGCCTTTGTCAATGTACACTTCAGCACTTTTGATACTTTCTTTGGTAGATTCTATTTGCCTTCATCTTACTTAAGTTGCCTCTGGTGAAACATCATTATTACAACCTGTAAAACAAACCCGTCATTATAAAAATGTTCCCTGGTCCCAATGGAAACTCCATTAAGATAGGCGAGGTGCACAAAACTCCATGAGGTGGAGCTTTTGATAAAATTGGTTTTTTTCTGCCAATTTCACTGAATTTAGCCGTGACATCTGATTGTAATTTCATTCTTTGGTTGCTATTAAGATTATCCAATATGGGTCAACTGGAGCTAACCGTACATCAAGCCAACGTTATAGCTCGGCATAAGATATTTGAACCACCAATATCATTATCAAACACCCAAAAGGAAAAAAAAGTCTCTATTTACACAGAACTTTTCTTGACATCCCAAAGCACTTAATCATCAAAAGATGTAGAGGCAGAAGCAGACCATTTGGCCCATTGAGTCTGTTCTGTCATTCATGAGATCATGGCTGGTCTGATAATCCTCAATCCACTTTCATCACTTGATCCTCATGCTGATATAAAAATATGCCTACCTCAGTTACGATCATACTTAACGATCTAGTCTTGACAGCCCTCTGCGGTAAAAGTAATCCACAGATTTACCACCCCCTGAGATAAGGAATACCTCCTCATTGTTGTCTGGAATGTGTGACACCTTACTCTGAGATTATGGCCTCCGCACCTAGACTCTTCCACAAGGGGGAAGCTCTCTGAACCACGCTTGTTAAGCACCCCAAGAGCCTTTAATTTCAATAAGGTCCCTTCTCATTCTTCTAAACTCCAAAAAGCACTCCAAATGTCAATGCTGAAAATGGAAACATGTTTCATATTTATTATATTAGAATGTTATCCCAGTTTTCTCATTTTACTTTGCCCCTATTAGTGAGAGTGAATAATTCCATCTCTACCAGGAAACTTTCCACAGCTTGTTCACTTGCACTATCTTGAATCCTGAATAATAAACTGTAATTTGACCATTGAAATAATAGGGCGAAGGACTCCCCAGTTGAGTGGGCATCCCACCAAATCCTGATTTCACCCAGTATGGAACTGTACACATCGCAATTAGGTATGATGTTTACCAAAATTTCAGATGCTCAGTCCAAGTATTTATAAAATAGACAATGTAACAAAATAAAACATGGAATCTCATTGTATAATAGATGATATATTTGTTAAAATTAATTACAATGTTAACACAAAGTCATCATTTTTTTCAAAGCATTTATGTATTTTAAAATATGATGTTTTTCTAGGTGTAACCTTGACACAACAGTACCACTCTTGCCTCTGACTCAGTAGGTTCGTACCCAAATCCATTTAAATAAATCACCTCTCTTTTTTTAACGAAAAAATCCATTTATGCAATGTAAACTTGAACATTTGTATGACTCAACGTTTCACACTAGAAGCGACCCCGCAACCTCACAAACCTCTCAGAACAATTTCCGACTGTGAATGCTCTATTTCCCTGAAAAATTGACAGTCAGCAGAGTATAAGTGGATTACATTTATTCCTTGGACATTCAATATATGGCTGTTGCAGTTTTAGAGCAGTCATATCAATGGACAAGAACATCCCTGTTTCATGTGGGTATCTGTTTAGAAGTACTAATATGTACCAGTGATAATGCAGGTACTAAGTGACTAAGCTGCCCCATTTTCTCATTTTACCTGTTCCACAGCAATCTTCTCTTTAACAAAGATGATGTAAGTTATTAATTAAATAATTTCATTGTACTTTGATCATCTACAAATTAACAATCCTCTCAGGACAAATGCAAGAATACAAAATTACACTGGGAGTAATAACTTATATTGCACAAGAAAAGGCAGCTGATTGGTAGGCAAGTAGATTCCAATTAGTTGAGTCATTTCCATAAACAGTGCACAGAGAACAGTTATCCCCAAGCTTCTGTTTAAATTTTAAAAAGAAAATTTGACTCTCAAAGCGCTTTACATCCAATGAAGTACTTTTGAAATGTAGTGTCTGTTTTAGTGCAAAAAATGACACACCAAATTTGCATTCAGCAAGATCCTACAAAGAGCAATGGGATAATTATCAGGTTGGGTCAGTCAGCTCAGTTGGCTGGATGGCTTGTTTGTAACATAAACTGATGCCAATGGCTCAGTTCCAATTCCTATACCAGCTGATATTTCTTTGAAGGACCATGAGGTTATTTTAAAAAGCCAGTAAGGAACTGAGATAGATCCTGTGCTCTTCTATGAAATAATGCCAGGGAAATACGATGTCCATCTGAGGAATGAGATGGGGACATGGTTTATTGCATCAGCTAAAAGATAGCACTTCTAGTAACATAGGACTTCCTCAGTACCGCACTGGAATGACAGCCTTGACTCTTAATGTTCAAGCCCTAGAGTGTGCCTTGAAGCCAAAACCTTCTGATTTGAAGGCTAGATAGTTTCCAACTAAGCCAGAGCTAGCATGAAACAGCACTTATTCATTTTTAAACAGATTCTCACTTACATCTACGGCAAGCTACAACTGCTGTATTTTCCCGATTCTTACATGAAAAGTACAATATTCTTTTTCAACCACAATAAAGCTTTGCAGTTCTATGTGCCAATTTCTCTTTACACCTCACCACAATGAATATATTCCCCATCTTTCTAAAGTCTTCACAACACAATGCATGTTCTCCTATAAAATCCCGACATGTAATTAATTCATTATATAATAGCCTATTTGAATGCTCACTGATTCAATCAGCCTATTGTGCTGATGCTGGTGCTTTGGAACAGATATTCAATTGCACAGAACTACTTACAATATGCAACATGGAAGCAAATCATTTGGCCCATTTAGTCTGTGTCATTGTTTATTTCCCACACAAATCTAAATCAATACCACCAACCTCATCTCAGCCTTTTAGTGCATCGTGCTGTTCCTTTTCTTTCCCACATTCATCTCGCTCCCTTTTGCAAATATCTCAGTGATTTAACTTAATCACTTCCTATGGCATTGAGTTCCATACTCCCCTTCTTTTCACTCATAGTACTGCATATGTTTCCTTTTCAAGCATCTTTGCAATTACGTTTCAGAAGACACTGTTCCATCAGCTTTCCAGGTACTGCACTCCATATCTTAACAAGGGGTTTTGTCTAAAAAAATGCTTTTCCTTTGGTTGTCTGAAAATTATCTAACGTCAGCAACCTTTGGTTACTGATCTGCCTGCTAATAGAAAGAGTTTATCCTTAACTTCTCAGGCAAAGCCCACCGTCATTTTCCAAATTCCTTTACCTGACAAAGGAGCTTCACTCCGACAGCTTGTGATTTCAAATAAACCTGCTGGACTATAACCTGGTGTTGTGTGGCTTCTGACTTTGATAATCTCTACTAACCTCCTTTCTCTGAGGAGAACATTTATAGCTCTTCTAGTGTATTCACATAACTAAATGCCCCTGAAGTTGCAAATACTGAAATCATATTGAAATAGAAGTCTATCACTTGATGGCAAATCCTGTTGCAGTATGTCTCATAGTTTGTACGTAGTATACATTTCAAGGACATTCTCACAATAGTGTTTGTCTCAGTTTCTGTCTTAACTACAACCACTTGAAGCATGACACATTGCTGAAAGTGTATGACTCAGTGTAACCAAATTGCCTGTAATATTTGTCTATATCAGGTGCAGTGATAAAGATCTATTGATCCGTCAATATCACATTACTTACATCTGCTGTTATATGACAAATAATAAAGACAATGCCACCTAGTTGCAAGCACCGTTTGGAGGGAAAGCCTACACCATGGCCAGGTGGGGTGGTGGAGGGTAGAGGGGGTGGAAGGCTTTGATTTTATGTAGACTACCAGGATTAGGAGTAAGGTGTATGAGGTGACTGCACTCAGCAAAAGCATAATTTCAATTTCCCAATTTTGAGATGCAAATATAAAGTCAACTTATTTGTGATTGGCCTGCAGTCATTTCCAACTTGTAATATATTGCACACAATGATTGCTCATTAGCATAATTTAAGCAGTCTTATCTTCAAGATAAAGTCAGCTACAATGAGAATTCTTTGTGCTGATTCAAATTCTTTTGAAGGTTATGTATGCCAATCAGCTTGGTGCAGTTTTGCCTGAAGTCAGCAATTTTCCTTGTTTGTACTAAACTTCCACAGAGGTTTGGAGCAGGCAAGGGCGAGTCAATGTTGGAGCAGTTGGCAGAATGTGGCTTAATTTTGGGATCTAAAAGAGTGGAAGATTGACCCACGACAGAAGACGGGCCAGAGGCATGAATGTGCGAATTATGAAGAACCTGTTGCCCAGCATGGGTTTGGGTGCAAGTATGATGGTGATAAGGTCTGTCAGTTAAGGAAAGAAAATGAAGAATCGAAAGGGTGGTGTCAGTTTTGGCTGGCAGAGTCCTTACAGGGCTTTCAGCTTACCTACAAAATGCCTATTGTATCACCTGAGACTATTGTCAGACTATGCTCTTTATCATTCTGGGTTAATAAGGGCGTATTGAAGCTGAAAGCTTATCATGGCCAATTGAGTGATGGGTGCAACATTGAATATAACTTAAACCATCAATAAACAGTGAACAAAAACAAAACATTGTTTATTCCAGAGTAAAAATAATGAGGGTTTGTCAGTACGTTTATCTTCATGACTTAGCTCGTCTCAACAAAAAATAGGAATGTTCACGTGAATGACGTAGTGTGAAATATTTTTGTGGAATTTAAATCTGAACATTAAAACACCTGGGCCAACTTTCTGCCTTCAAGTCTTAACACGTGGAATTGACAGGCAACTTGAGTCATACAGCACAGAAAAGACCCTTTGGTTCATTGAATCTGCACCAACCTAACTATACAAATCCCTCTTTCCCAACACTTGGCCCATATCCTTGAATGTCATGCCATTTCAACTGGTCATCACATACTTTTAAAAGTTGTGAGGTTTCTGACCTTTACTCTCCCAAGCAGTGCATTTCAGATTCCCACTCCTCTGAAAAAGAGACAGGTGTTTTCTCAAATCCACTCTAAACCTCCTGCCTTTCACCTTAAAACTATACCCTCTTAGGTTCTAGTTACACAATTTGGAACAGCAAACTACTGACAAATTTCCACCGAAATGTTTGTCAAGCAATAATCATGAGGACAATGTCATTGCACGTTAGTGCTGGGGTGGAGTAGAGAGAATGTCAGACCACAGTAATGCTCAATCTAACATGAGCCCAATGTTAACATTTGAGGGATTCTTGAGACTCTAGGACTCAATAAATAAATGATAAAAGAAAATGATTACAGTTATCTCTTTGCTTCCAATTACATTCAAGACTAATGTAAGGACCAACATTTGCTGCCACATATGCAACTTGCAAATGGCAAGGATTGTATATATCTGTCAATTCACTTTCACTGCAAGCCATAGACATTAAGTAACATGACTTTAATTCATATTTTTAGTGCAGGTGTAACAGTAAAGAATTTTTTAAAAATTATACAAATGTAAATCTTTCAAAAAAGAATATAGTACAAGTGTGTTGAGATTTGGTTTCACTTCACTGACCTAATCTTCTATCCTGTGTGTGATTGTCTGTTTATAGCTTAAGTCAGGACATAGCAGAAGTCATTTTCAGTAAGCCTGGAAACAGCCCAATCAGTTAGTAAGTGTATCACTGAGCTGGTTTCCATGGCACACAATTGATAACAATCATGGAAAATTCCGAGAAAAAGCCACCATTGTCTTTCCCAATCAGCAATAGCCTCACTTGACTTGATTATTTCGACAAATAAAATTATCTCATGAACAGAATTCATTCCAGTTTGTCACTGATCCTGTGGGTTGTGTGGTTTGATGCTATTGGTCATTTGTTTTTCTAGTAAGTGCTTATCCCATAACAATCTAAATTTTACATTTTTCACATAAGATGTTTATTTTTACCTAGCTGAGAGAAGCATTTATTACTTTCTCTGCATTAATTACATTCAATTTATATAAAACCTATAATAGCTGAAATACTCTTGATTTGGACAAGCATATGGAAGTACATGGAATAGTGTAGGTTAGATGGGCTTGAAATCGGTATGACAGGTCGGCACAACATCGAGGGCCGAAGGGCCTTTACTGTGCTGTAATGCTCTATGTTCTATTTAAGCAATAAACATTGATTGTAGTTAGTTCAAAGATAGGAGTATTTAAAGACAGTTACCATGTATTATGATCAGACCCTAGACAAGATTCTCCAGTGGGAGTACACCAAATTGTCAAGCTCCCCATCCCCTTGCCCCGGTTCTTTCTCATGTGCGTACCTTTCTCCAAAACCAAATTTATTTATGTTTTAAAAGAAGCCAATGTAACCAGGGTTTCTTGAAGTAATAAGAGTGTGCATTTATCAGTC
Organism: Stegostoma tigrinum; assembly: GCF_030684315.1. Classification (NCBI taxonomy): domain Eukaryota; kingdom Metazoa; phylum Chordata; class Chondrichthyes; order Orectolobiformes; family Stegostomatidae; genus Stegostoma; species Stegostoma tigrinum. The sequence continues at coordinate 18,444,104 of NC_081375.1, forward strand.
ACTAAACATAATAACACAAAAATAATAACACAACATATATATATATATATATATATATATATATATAGGATTATATATATATATATATATATATATATCACACACCGATTAGAAATAAGAAGTGAATCTAAAATAGAAAAAATGTCAAAAGATATATAGATCAGTCTCTGAGTCATTCATGAAGAGAAGGGAGTGGAACATTGACAGCCATGCAAACAATTTTGGGATTCTTGGCTTTGCAGATTGAGTGGAATCCTTTTGTCGTGTTTCCTTTTCATTAACATGTTAGTTAGCTAGCTTCTAGATCTCAGAGTAGGAAAAACATTTATCTGCAATCCTGCGGTGACTAATGGGTAGTTCTTTGACTGTAATCTTCCCAGCACATTCGCAATTGAACCCACATTAGTAAACGTGAGTACTCAGTTCACTAGTGCACTTTCTTCCAGTAACACACAAAGGCTATAACTGGCTCTAAACCCCTATACTTGTGTATTCTTGGAAGGGGAGGACACAAAACATTTCTTTTACTTAGAGATATGACTTTCCTCCTGTCTCTTTCACAGCCTGAGACAACTCACAGCAGATTAAAGTTAAGTTTGGAGTGCACTTGAAAATCACTTGACGTTTCCTTGACACGGCATGAAGTGTGACATTCCATGCTCTCTTGCTCCACAAATATACTCTGAATTTACATCTAGAGTCATTTGTTTGGCTGTAGCAGTCTTGTTTTTTTTTAAAAAAAATTCATGTCAGAGTTAAAAGTTTGACATGTCAATGCGTGATCTGAGGATATGACCTTTGGTCATCACACTTGCATAATATTTGTTCTAACGTTGAACTTGTAAGATGAATTACCATGTCAAAGCATCATTAAATGAGAATTCAAAAATTCTATTAGATTCTCTCTACAGAGATGTTGGAACTTTTCTTTAAAACAAGTTCACACCTGAAAGTCCCCACCCAGGCCACCCATCCTTCAGCTCCTTTAAATGATGAACTGTTCAGTGAAATATTTAAGGGGGGCACATAATTGAAGAAGTAATCTGCGTACTTAAAAAGAAAATCACACGTGATAAAGTAAACTCACAATAATGATGGCTGGCAATTTCGACTTATCAATGGTCACGTGCGGGCAGAATTCTGACTGAAAATCACAATAAGATTAAAATGTTATCCAGAAATCCGGTCATTGCTAACTACTCAAACATGCCCTCATTTTCAACGAATTGAATGGTTAATCAGAAGCATCACAGCCAATACTCAATAAGCTGATTCCTGAAACATTTATTTTGTATTAAGCACATTTTATACACTGTTTCAGTAATAAAAAAAAGCAGTTTAATTTTGTGTGCGTGTAATCAAAGCATTGGAGTAACTAAAATTGGCAGAGATTAGGAAATGAGCACTACATCTGATTATCTTAATTTCATTGCACAGAAATAAAATTCATTTAACTTTCCAAATGTGAAAGTATTATTTATTATTCTAAGTCATGCTTATATTGAAAAGACCTCACATCTAACAAAATCCAAGAAAATTGCAGTTATGTTATCAAACAAAGTGACAATCATAATAACGAGCTGATATACATGGAACAGATGTACAGGTACAGCCTCCATATATTGCCGGTACATCAGAATTAATTAAACACTCAAACAGTTAAGAAGATGTGGCAATCTCTACTTACAATGATACATATAGAATGGAAGCAAATGCAAAAAGATACCTGATTAAAGAGAGCCGAATTTTTAAAAATCCTCTCAGTTTGCTGTTATTATTTCTTGCTGATTAACTCTCCTGCTTCTTCCTCTTTAACCCAGAGTATAATGATCAGAAAGCACAAAGTAACTGAGTTCACTGATGTCCTAGTAAATATGAGAAGGATTTCTATTTACACATGACCATTTGCAAAGTTCTGTTCGACGTTGTAGGAAGGAGATTCTGCCGAGAGAATGAGGAACCAGGCATTAAATTATAAAGCAGAACCTCAGAGATTCAAAAAGAAAGTACGTGGATGAGCATTCAAGGTATGGACCAAGTGCTGGAAAGTGGGACTAATGTAGGTTTGTGTAGTTTTGTTGATGTAGACTTGAAGTGCAAAGGCACCTGTTTTGTACTGTATGATTCTATGCAAGTTAGAATCTCTAGATTATCGTCTGAGCTATGTGAAAATTTGTACAGGGTACATAAAATTAGAGAGATGAAAATGTGACTCAAAAGTTGGCAGAATGTCGGTTCTAATTCATGCACCACTGGCACTAGTACTGGAGTAAGTGAGGACCGCATCACTGGGATTGTTCATACTGGAACTATGCTGTGACCAGTGTTTATGCAAAGGACATAGTTAGAGAATTAAAGAGGGTTTTGAGTAGAGGCTTAAAGCATGGAAACAGACCCTTCCATCCATCCAGTCCGTGCTGACCATGGTGCCAAACTAACCTAGTCGCATCTGCCTACTTTTGGCCCATATTCCTCCAAACATTTTCTATTCATGCACTTATCCAAGCATCTTATAAACATTGCAGTTGTACATGTATCCTTTACTTGCTCTGGCACTTCATTCCACACATGAACAGCCCTCTGTGTAAAACAAAGTTGCCTTTCATGTCCTTTTTAAGTCTTTATCCTCTCACCTTAACAATATTGCTCCTAGTTTTGAACCCTCCTCCCCTTAGGAAAAGACCTTTGTCATTCATCTTATCTATACCCCTGTTGATAATCTGAACCTCAATAAGGTCGCCCTTCAACCTCCCATGCTCCAGAGAAAATAGTCTTAGACCTTTCAGTCTATTTTTATAAAATTAGTATTATGGACAGTGATCAAATGTGGAAAAGCATGGCATATTAAAGAATACAGCCAAGGGAAGAACATTGTAATAACGAGTGGAAAAAAGAGTGTCAGCAAGGGAAAGAGAGAAGAAAAACCCAGGAATGCACTAATGATCAAATCTAGATGTTACAAATGCTACGAAAAGACAAAACTAAAGGTTCTATGTCTGAATGTATGTGGTGTTCATAATGAAGTAATAAATATAATTTCATAGCCATTATAGTGACATGGCTTTGAGATGACAAGAATTGAGTCTTGGGAGGTATGGGACATTCAAGAAAAATAAGAAGATAGATAAAGTGGTGAAGTCGCATTGAAAATCAAGGATGGCATTTGTACAATAATTAGAGATTACCTTATTTTAGGAAATCAGGATATAGTGTTAGCTTGGTTGAAGATGAGAAATTGTAAAAGAAAGGAGTTACTTGTGAGAGTGGTCCATATCCCTCTAACAGTGACCACAACATGGGACAAAGTGTACAAGAAGTAGTAATGGGTGCATGTGATAAAGGAACAGAATTAGGTATGAGATGATGAGGTATAGAGCTGGATGAACACAGCAGGCCAAGCAGCATCAGAGGAGCAGGAAAGCTGATGTTTCTGAAGAACGGTCTAGACTCTAAACGCAGCATGGCCAATCCACCTAGTCTGCACATCTTTGGACTGTGCGAGGAAACTGAAGCACTTGGATGAAACACATACAGATAAAGGGAGAATGTGCAAACTCCACACAGTCAGTTCCCCAAAGGTGGAATCAAACCCGGGTCCCTGGCACTATGAGGCAGCAGTGCTAACCACTGAGCCACCATGCAGCCCTTTCATGGGCATGGATCCCCAGATGCTGGTCGGAACATGTGTGCGAATGACCATGCTCACCTCCTAGACTGCAATTGGACAAGCCCCTTGACTAATTCTGGTGTGACTAACCGTAATCTCCTTTACTTCACTCAGGACTGCTCCCATTTGATTTTCAAACGTTGCTATTTACTTGTAGTATGTTTGTCACATAAACTATTGGCTCTTGATACAGGGGTCATGTTGACCCAGTTTAGTGACAGATCTACTCCCTTGATTGTTCAGAAGCTGCCACAATAATAAGCTGCCTACCTCTTCCTTTGCACTAAAAGGCAATACTTGCCACTGGTGCCTGCATTATGACTTGAGCATTGAAAGACCCTGTGCATTAAGAAGCAATGTGAAGGAGACAGGCTGGTAGGCTTCAAGTGACACAAAGTGAGTGAGGGCTCAGAAAGCAAGCTAATAGCCAAAAGATGCATCCTTCTTGGATGCATGAGATGTGAGTGTGTCCCTGTACGTGAAGTGACCTGGCAGAAGTGTGCAAATCATAGGTGTCCCTGAGCTCCAATGTAAAGTGTTGGACAGCTATGAGAGTGCAAGTTTAAGATGTGGTGAGATCTGAGGTTTGCCAAAGCTGCTTGATGTCGGTGAAGGGTCAAAGAGAACAGTTGTTGTGAAGTATGCAGGAATGTTATTGTCGTGAAGAAGCAGTTGCATAATGACCAGGATAAGCTTTCAGTGAGCTGTAGCCACCAGGTACCTGCTTTGATTTACATATTGTGAACTTGTACCCACGAGTGTCTCGATTTGGGTGAGCAGAGTTAAGAGTAGCACATTAGTAAGGCAAGTAGTGGTTTTAATGAGATGCCCATGCATGGAAATAAGAAAATGATCGTTGAATGGCAAGAATCTACAGTCACCATTTCAGATACAAAGGGAAAATTCGGAGGAGATAATTTTAATCATTGTGTTAATTTCTAATATGATGCAAAATAAAGTTAGTGTGCTGTAGATACAATGAGCTAAGTGGTCTCTTTCTATGTCATTGATGCTCAATCATTCCCCAGGTAGCAAAAAAAAAGGAAGGAGGGATAGAATTCTTTCCCAAGCTCACAGGTCTTCTCTGTTTCTACATTCAGTGGCAGAGTTTTAAGGAATTTTCAGTGGAGTCAGTTCATCTTTCTCTTTAAAATAAAATTACAGACAAATTTCTGTCTGGATCATTTTAACCCAGTTTTTCACAAGTGTGCACACTGATCTGTTGTGATTGGTTTAATAGCTGCCGATCACCCTTTCCCATCTAATTCCCTCAGCTGGACTGCTGTGAGATATCCTGGCACTCAAGGTCTGACTTAACTCACTCCCAGAGGATAAGGTTTAGTTCCCAGAAAATAAAACAGAGATTTTGTTGTCCCAAATTATTAGCCATTCATCTCTTTTCCACTCCTGTTAGTCCATTTCTTGTTGATTAAGTTTTATCAGTGCATCATATACAAAAATATATAACGTGGCAATAGTTTGTCAGCAAGATTGCATTGCAGTGTTGAGCATCTTATTTGAAGGGTATTTTTAACCATGGAAATTATTGGATTTTTAAATTATCTAAAATTAAATAGGAACATAGTAACAGAAGTTAACCACTTCTTGAGCCCATTTTGTCTTCAATATGATTATGGCCAATCTGTGTCCTAACTCCACATAAGCTCCATAGCTCTACATCCCTTAATATCGTTGGATAACGAAAATGTATTGATCTTAGATTTGAATGTAACTATTGACTAACAAGCTATCAATTGCTGTTTGTAGAAAGGTGTTCACAATTTCTATGACTCTTTTGCTTGAAGAAGTGGTTCCTAGTTTCAATCTTGCAAGGTCTGGCTCTAATTTTCAGGCTATGCCCCCTAGTCCTCAGCTCCCAAACTAGCGGAAATAGTTTGTCTCAAACTATTTTATCTGTTTCCTTGATATCTTGAAAACTTCGATCAAATCACACCTCAATTATCAAAATTCCAGGGAATACAATGCTAGTTGTTATATAGCTGCTACTAACACATTAATTTTATCCATTTGCTATGACTTTATTTTCTTTTGAAAGTTTTTATGAAAATGTTGTCTGTACCACTTTTTTCTGTGACCTGTTGGTGATGTGCTGTGACTTCTTTGCTGCAAGTGATGACTATCTTGGAGAATAGCAATTACATAATATTCCCTTTCAGAAGCAGCTCATTATGAAGTCATTTAACAAAATGGATGGTTGGGAAATATTAGAATGAGCTTGTACCCTCACTATAGCTAAAATATCTATTCAACAATCCCTGCCTGTTCCAGGAATAATACGGTTTCTCTGTCTGTAAAGTTAACTACATATTTGAGCAATATTTCTTTTAAGTCATTCTATGGCAACTATTCAGTATCATCTTTGTTTAATTAGTATTAGTCAAAAGAATATTGATTCAAATCAAGTTCCAAGACTTGAAAATGAAATCTGCAGTAGTGTTCCCAAGCATTATCAAGTGAGTGCATTAAGTGTGTGGTAAATGAATGCGCAAACAACATTTGACAAGAACCATAAAGACCATTAGAATTTTTAAGGAAAATACAAAGAAAAAGAATTTGAAGAAGGAGAAGATATGGAGTTATGGATACATAGCATTTTACTCCATACTTTAGACCAGAGCAGGCTAATGTTTTCACATAAGAATGGGACATAATTCAATCTTTCTCTTCATTGTGGGGCCAGTGAGCAAATTTTAGAAGGATAAAGGTATCCTCAACAGCAAATGATCAGAAAAATTCAAAAACAAAAAAAACAATAATTTAAATAAACAATTAACAGAAATGACCATTAAAAAGTGCTAAGCAGCAAAGCTTAATATTAAAGCTAGCTTTTGCAGTTTGATTAAGAAGCATTGCTGGAGATTGAAGAAGAATTTGCTCTAATTCATGATCACTGGGGAATGGAGTGGTGACTTGAGCAGATTTAAGGAGTTAGATTGCAGAATCTGTCATCTCCCAAAAGAGGCTGAATATTACCAAAAATCTAATGATGAGCTTTATTAATGGTTTCTCTCCCGAGGTTCAAAGGGTTTTCTCTCGCTATCATCCCAAATTCACCCCATTGACCGTACACTACATCCCTCTGCCCACTCGTTCTATTCTCACATTCACTGTTGGCAGAAGTTCTTGCTACTGACGGGAATCCCAGGAACCCTGGTGCGAATGCCATCTTTGAACCCCAACTGTAGACACAGTCAAGCATTGGCAATATGAAATTGCCTTTCACGGATGACATACTGAGATAGTAAAACACAAAGCAACACCTCTCAGGGCACATAGGTGGTGTAGCTGATATTTTCTCACACATACAACAATATATACCCTGTGTCAAACACTGCTGAAGTATCAAGCCACACAGCTGTCTTATCCTTAGCCACATCCCATCTTACAGCAAGTCAGTGATACTCTTTACTTCATAATCACAATGGCCTAGCATCTTCTCATTGTTCAATGTGCGACCATCATACAGAAGAAAGCCTTGAAATGCTTCAATAGTCACCAAGAGCAAATGCAAACTGCAAGCAAGCAAACAGAAGCTGCATTTGCCTCTTGGGCCGAAACAAACTGCTTGTCTGTTGAACACCAACAATGTTCTAATCAATGAATGATCACTACACCCAGCTCTCATCTCCTGGATTCAGGTTTCAATTAAACCCTGCCTGGCTTGTTGTGCCCAATGCTGCCACATTTTAGCATGCAGAAAGTGATGTTACTCCTGCTCAATGCTTTCCTGCTTGGAAAACTTCCCCAGCTCTCCCAGATCATCAGTCTCCATCATATTCTCTCTTTGTCTTCTCCAGTTGCACAGAGCGCAATATGCAGGGATGATGCCACGTACTTTGTCCCATGTGTAGTATAAAGCACTAATCCCAGAATGATCCAGGCAGCAGTACCTTATCTTCGAGAAATAAAGAAAATATTCAGAAGTTCAGCTGAATCTGGCAGCATCTGTGTAGAGGGAAATAGAGCTACCATTTTGAGTCTACTAACCTTTATTCAACTGAAAGGAGTAGGAAAATGTTTCTTTTAACATATATTTTTGACAAACGAGGGGCCCCAGTGCAAACGTAGAAGGGCTATTAAGGATGAAGAAAAACAGAAAGTTGTAAAACCCCATCTTCAGCACAACTGGCAGCTTGAGCGCCCTAGTCAAATAGCAGGCAGTGTTTTATCTACACCCTTTGTGTAATGGAATCATCAAACATGGTCAAAGGCAGTATCCCTTGCCCCCTGCTAACTATCCTCGTGAGGTGTCTAACCCCCTCAAACAGAGTTGAAATAGGAGATTCTCAAGGACATAGGCAGAATTCTAAGATGTGGGACCAATGATCACAATGGAAGCTTTCTCTATTGTTGAACTCAGACGTTTCATGCTATGGTGCTCTGAATGTGACATAAGTCCAGTGGAAGCCAGGTTCATTAGCAAAGCTCACAGCCCATTAGGCAACACTGATCTAATCATGGGGAAGTGAGAAACCTTGGTGTGATCTGGCACTAATAATATCGATAATAGCATTTATGGGTTACAGATTGAAAGAGGACCCCAGTGAATCATTGGAAGCAGCCAGTCATATAGATGTTCAACACAACTTTCACCTTAACAGTCACCAGGATATGATGCCCACCCATTCCATTACACTGTAGGCCCCACTCCACCAGTTGACATAGTTCTGTGACAGTGTCTCAAAACATCCACAGCCCATTTGAGACTGCACCTCACCATTCAGAATAAGTGGATTGATCAACCCTGCCTCTCTTGTATATCCTGTGCATCTTGAGGAGACCTTCAGCTGTGAGGTCTTCATATGGAGGCTGTTCAGTACCAACTGGAACTTGCTGCTGGTTCTGGGTTTTCCAGCATATTAGATCATTCTCCATTTCTCTGCACCTTCATTACACTAGGTCCACTGCTTTTTGTGATTTATATAAATGATTTGTATGTGAACAGAGGAGGTATGGTTAATAACTTTGCAGGTGACCCTAAAATTGGATGCATAGTGGGCAGTGAAGAAGGTTACCTCAGGTTACAATGGGACCTTGATCAGATGTGGCAGTGTGTCAGGGAGTGGCAGATGGAGTTTAACGTAGATAAATGTGAAGTGCTGCATTTTTGGAAGACAAATTAGGGCATGGCTTATGCACGTAATGGTAAGGTCCTAGGGGCTGTTGCTAAGTAAAGATACCTGGGAGTGCAGGCTCATAGTTCCTTGAAAATGGAGTTACAAGTAGAAAGGATAAAGAAGAAGTTTGGTATGCTTGTCTCGGTTTGTCAGTGCATTGACAATAGGAATTGGGAGGTCATGTGGCCGTACAAGACATTGGTTCAGCTAATTTTTGAGTATATTGTACATTTCTGTCTCCCTCCTATAGGAAGGGTGCTGTGAATCAAGAAAGGGTTCAGAAAAGATGTACTAGGATATTGCTAAAATTGGAGGGTTGGAGCTATAGGAAGAGACTGAATAGCCTGGGCTATTTTGCCTGGAGCATCGGAGGCTGAGTGGTGACCTTATAGAGCTTTATAAAATCATGAGGGGCATGGATAGTGTAAACAGGGGTGGGGAGTCCCAAATTACAGGGCATAGGCTTAAGGTGAGAGGGAAAAGATATATAAGGGACCTAAAGGGTAAATTTTTCATGCAGAGGTTGGAGCGCGTAGGGAACGAGCTGCCGGATGGAGCAGTGGAGGCTGGTATGAGTAGAGCATTTAAAAGGCATCTGGGTGGGTACATGTATAGGAAGGACTTAGAGGGATATGGGCCAAATGCTGGCAAATGGGTCTAGATTTATGTAGGATATCTGGTCAGCAGGGATGAGTTTGACCGAAAGGTCTGTTTCTGTGTTGTATATCTCTATGACTCTATGACATTGCAGCATCAGCAAAGGTAACTACTACTGTGGCTCAATTCATTAGCTATGCTTGTAATAAACCTATGTGGAGAACATAACAAACAGAGCTGGCCCTTAGTGATGTGATGTGCGTGACTCACAAATGGTAATTTAGCATGCTCCTCCACACATTGGGAAATAGACTGTGGCATGGATAGTCATGGAATGCCTGTACATGGACCTTTGATCATAGTTACCTTATTGCAATAGATACAGCACTAGTCCTGTCATAATGAGATAGTAGTAGATTGTAAGTTCTACGTGAGTACTAAGACCTTGTCCTCTCAGCCCCACATTACCCCCAAGAAGGGGAGAAATGCATATAAAAGCAGTTGCAGAATACTCACAGTTCTGCATATACCGCCTAATACAAGCACCACCTATGGAGGCTCATGCACTACCACTGTCATTATTGCCCACAACATGTTCTCTCACTCACTCTCACTGCCCTCAAACACTCACACCACCAACCCTGCATGCCCTCTGAGCTGCCTCCTCACTCCATAGACCCTTAACCACCTTTCTAACCACTTGCACCAGCTTTAACAGATGCGCCACTTCCACTTCATATAATCCATCCATTTCTCTCATTACCGGAGAAGGTATTCTAAAACAGGGCACAGCAAGGCTGTACAGATTTGAGAGTGCCTGAGATTCAGCTTCTCATCCCCATGAGGAGGGAATCCTGGCTCCTGCAACAGAAAACTAGGACTACTTCTGCAGGGCTGCAGAGACAGCCATGACCCACTGACTGAGTAGGGACCACAATACACTCCACTGTGGCTCTCACATAACCCCACTCTATCATTCCACACCACTAGCTGCAACACCTTTCATCTTACAGTTATAGCCGGCATCGTCATCACTTCCACAGAGAACCATCTGGCTATCTGAAAAGCCACCACTTGGGCAACTGAAGATGAAAGTAATGGAGGCTTCAGAGGAAGCACTGACAAAGCTGTCTCCTGCAGTCCCCACCAGCCCAGATCCTAACACCTCAGTGGGCTTAGACAGAGTGGGAACATAATCGGGTGAAGACCAACTCCCCAGACTGTTGAAATACAGGTTCCGTGACCAGAATCACCCTGAACAAATGTCTGACAGTAGCCCATCCCCTGGGCTGATATTGGAAGCTGACCTTGGGCCATTCTGCTGAAACTCCTTGACTGATGGGTATGTCAAGACAGTTCAGTGAGCACTATTCCCCTATGCTTTGAGACAGGTCTGCCTGCTTGCTGCACATGCAGTGTGTTTGTCACTGAAGGTATTGGCACATGGACTATACGTGTGATTAATGCTGCATGATGCTGTACTGGAAAATACACATCCCCTTGACTGAAGACTTGTAAGGCAAACTACAAGTATGATTGAGCTAACTAGCATGTCATGATAAGGTAAAACAATACATGGATGAACTAAGCATACAGGTGGGTACCTTGTCCGCTCCTTGAGCTGGGTTCACTGTACACATAGTATCTCTGCTACAGCCCTTTAATACTGGTTGCTGATTTATCTTGTAAAGCAAATCTGTACTTTCTCGGCAGCCTATCAGTATATCGGAGAGGTACTGTAATATTTGTGAGGAGCTGGCAGATGTTGAGTGTCAATATCCATGGTTGAGAAGAGCATGTGGCTGGGCTACAGATTGGTTGAAGGCAACATGAAATTTGTTCAAAGTAAGCAGTAAGCTGTCTTTCCCATGTACCTGCTCTGGTTTGCATGACAAATTTCCTGACATCTATTAAGCTATCATATTTTAATTCTGAGATCTGTGCAAAAATCAAATTTTGTTATGAGCCGTATAGCTCTATGTATCATCAACTATGATTGAATATCACCATAAATAGTTCTGTAATTATACAGTGGGGTATGGTTTTTGCTTCGGGTGTAATTAGCAAAGTGAGCACAAATTGTGATTGAAATTCTACCCTTTTTTAAGATAGATTACGGTTCAAATTTTTAATCTAACTTTTTTTGCATAATCTTCCTGAATCAGTACATTGTTTTAGAATCTAATAGTTTCACTGCATTAGCAAAAAAGCTCATGTTGTATTTAAGAATTGTAATCTGGTACAGTTTTATTACTACCAGTAGAAATCACATTAAGCAAATGAAATAATCCACCCATCAACTCTAGGCCACCCAAATATTTGTTACTTTTATTAGACCATGGTAGTCAGTTTCTTTTAAAAGTTGTCTAGTTCTGCCTTAGCACCTAAAACTCAAGTAAATGGACACAATTAATGGAAACTTGACATTGTAATCTTCCAGCATGATGCTTTTGAAATTGTTGCAATAAATTGCAGAACCTTGATGTGAACTGAACTCAAATTGTTTTTGAAATCATCTTATTTCGGGCTAGTTATTTCAGATGAAAGGCAGAATTGACTTCTGCCATTTAACATATGAATAATTTGGGAGTACTTATAAAGTAGGGACCTCAAGTCTGAGATGGGTACCTACAATTTTAGGAGAGGAGATAACATCATTCACCTTCTTGAACGTATTCTGTCATTCAACTAGACTGCAAATGATTTGCATCTCAACCCTATCTGTTAATCTTGGTTCCATAATCCTTAATACCTTTGCCTACCACTGGCCTATCAATTGCAGTTTTATATTAATTTGTTAGACGCAGGTGAAAACATCATGAAGTTAAATCAACCAAAAGGATTAAAGAAAAAATACATTGTGGATCAGAAGTGATTTTGACTAAGCATTGAAAGGCTACTCCCTGCAGTGCTAAATCCAAATGAAATATTTTTCATTTCCAAAGCATCTTACACTTCTTCTCCCTGAGATCAGAGAAGGTATCAGCTTGACAATTTTGCCAAAGCATTCTGCTGCAAAAGTGAAAGTCATTGCTACGTAATGTTCAGGCTGTAATGTAACCATAACACAACCATATGACAGGAGTTTGGGAATTGTAATCTTTCTGAAAATCTTGGTAAAGTTCAATGATCCCATGTTGTCAGTGGGGAACCAAATTGAAAGTGTGTGCAGGAGCTAAGACCACAGCACCATTGTGCTGATCCAAGCCGTTTTGGAGCGCAGGATCAGTCAATCCAGCCTGTTGTTTCAAGCAATGAATGTGTTAACTCAAAGATATGTATATGCTGCAGGCTCAAATCACTACTCAAATACTCTTTTAAATTACGCATTTGAGTACTACATATTCACTGCACCTCTTAAAATAGACAAAATCATGCAATATAGACTCTTATGCCATAAATTTCCAATAGACCATTTCATAAGGTATTATCAACATCCTTCAAGTGAGTAGAAATTTCAGCTCTTAACTTAACTCTATGATCCTTAAACAGTTATTGAGAGAACTGACTTGGAAAGCATTATCAAAAGGTTAATTTGTAACAGAAGGAGGTATGTACTGCAGGGCTGCAGAAACAATGTTCAAAGAGGGAATTTTATTCAGCAACGTGAGGTGCTGAAAGCATGGCAGAGATCCCATTCTGACCAAATGAAGTGTGGAGCTCTACATCCTAAATCTCAACGGAAGCAGCAATGTCTGGCCATAGTCAGTGCTACTTCCATAGGATTGAATAGCAGACTAAAACACTGAGATTTAGAGGTATTTACCTTACTCCCAAGCTCCACACACCAGCACAGATGTTCCTTGTGGAGCTGTGGTTACCGGCGGAAACTGGAAAGGACACACATGCGGCAGCCTAGTAGGCCCTAACTAGACGCGTGGAGCCTAACATGCTTGTTCATTAGGCTCGGACAGACAGGCTCCCTTTCACCTCTCTGTGTTTATACAAAGAGTAAGTTATCCCACCTCTGAAAATGAAAGCGGGCTGCTCCGACCACAGCCTAATAAAAACCTGCCGTGAGGCACTGCTGCCAAGAAAAGCCAACCTGGAACTCATTTAAGAAATGATCAGTAACAAGAACGTAGTTACCTATAAAACTATAGATAACACCACAAGTAATGTTAATCCGAGTCTCTATGTAGCACGGGCTACTTTATTTATATTCAGGGAATGGTATATCGCAAAATGTGTTCACCCCTACCGCAATTCCTGCTCTCTTGTGGTTGTACGATTCAAAGAATGACATACACTGCATACAAAACCTTGCGCAACCACATCTACAGATTCCAAGATCCGCATTAATTGAAATTTTAATGTTTGCTCAAATGATCGGGTATAATCAATAGAAGGAGAAATTATAAAGGCTGTCATTACAGAACTAAGCAGGAGCAATTTGTTCAATTGTCATGAACAAAGTGCCTTTTCACTTAATTATGATGGCTTTCCACGTGACCACTGCTAATGCTGCACCTTTTATAGTTCTGGTGTTGACAGAGCTCCTGAATAAAATGCCATGTAAATGTACCAAGACTATGTAGTCTGGATTTAGATCAGCACAGAAATTCATGTCTCCTGTCTGGGAATTTCACTTTGGGTTTAATCTGGAAGTAGGCCAGCATGAGTGTGGATCTGGAGTGGCTTCACAGTCTATCTCCAGACTGCACCATGCGCATATGCAGGCAATAGGAGATGGTTATGTTTAAGTGTGATGCCCGCTACAGTGCCACCCACCCCATGTGCTTGTGAGGCTCAAGGTTCTGTGCTCGTGGTCAGTTGCATGGGTAAACACAGTTGACCGCAGACCTGAAGTGGGAGTTAATCTACTTTGCAAAATCAGCATGCCTTACATTCTATTGGACACCAAACATACCTCGGCCAAAGCAGGGAGGATGGAAAAGGGAGTGATCCAACTGCAGAGGTTCCATCAGATTATGCGTCAGAATTGCATTGGAACAACGTAGTAATAGTAATAGCATCTGCAGTAATGGCCAGGATGGATTCCTCCAAAGGGGCACATATCCAGTTTCAACGACCTGAATGACTTGAGAGACAGTCAGACAGGCTTATTCAAATGCGAGTGGGGCAGCCTCAAGGTTCACGCAGTAGACATTTAGGTTTTTGTAAACAAGAGTTCAAACTCATTATTGACACCAGTTTTATCATTGCTGTTATTTTTGCCCTTCCATAATGTTTATTTGCACATTAAGCAAGTCAGTATTCTCCAGAATTGGTTAACCAGTTAGCCTATTTCATTCTATTCAACCTTTAATTGCAAATACAAGATTTTTTTCATAAGTAGGAGGTACTACCTGATTATTAATTTAAGTGGTCTGTGGGCTTGGTAATATTTAAATGAAATGAAGAAATAACACTCTTATTCAGGCATAAGGAGTTTTGAGGACATAACATGAACAGAAAAGCTTCACACTTCGGTGAATCACTAATCCTGATTGAAGCTCACAATGCTAAAAATAGTTGCTGTTTCTTCAGACGAAGTCAGGTATAATTAATTATGCAGCTTGTCTTTTTATCCTCAGTTAACAAGGCCACCAGTACTGACTTTTCTGTCATCAAAACTGCGAAAGGCATCTGTTACAATGAATCAATAACAAATAGTTGTTGCAAGAACTAATTTACCTTGAACACTCATTATCATAACTGCTACCTTTAATGCTTGCATCAATGGCATATTAACACATTGGTTTTGTATTACTTTAGAAGTAAATCTTTAGTGCTACATTAAATGGTTCAATGATTTTAACCTTCTCTCAGCCAGGTTAGAGTAATCAGTTACTGTTCTGGGGTACAATTTGGAAGATCAATGAAGGTGGGACATTCAGTCTCAAAATATTAGAAGAGAAAGAATGATGAAGCAAATGGAACCTTAATCAGCCATCAGTTGTCAATTTCATTGATTGTAATTTAAACAATCATTTTAGAGTATGTTTTAACCTGCCCTCAGTGAGGTTAGGCATTGGACATTTTTGCATGTCAAAGAATTTCATTATGTAGGATTTTGACTTCCAGAAGCTAAAATCAGGGAAATCCATCTCTAATTACAACATTTTATTTTCATTGTCACAATTTCTATTTTCCCTTTCAGCTGTGCTTGATACAACCTATTTATGTAAGGAGCAAAAATGAACATTGTAAGCATAAAACTAAAATAGAATGTAAGGATTATCTTAATTCTCTATCTTACATATCTAGGAGGAAGAGATATTTTAAATCATAAATTACACATTATGTCACATACTATTAGTGTATTTTCACATTGATGTAATTGAGAAGCAACCTTAAGAAATGTACTTTTCAGAGCACCCTGTTGGTTAGCACTGGTAACTGCAATGTGACAGTGTGAAATTTTGACATAGCAATTTATAATGGTAAATATTTGTGTAATCATACATTGAAATATTGTGTCAACAGAAAGTAAAGTTTCTGGGCACTGAAATGCAATATTATTTCTTTCAAGATGTTAAGCAGCTATTCAATGTAAACATTCACCAAATTTTAGCTCATCTGTTTTTTTTATTAGTAATGCTTCTGGGACTGTTACTGTTCTAGCACATCAATTTGTAGGTCAGAGAACTTTATTACATTAGTAAAATAAAGAATGCAATAATTACGGTTAGGTTTCTAAATAATTCAGGAATACATCGTGTGGCAAAGGAAACCAAGATTTTAGATGAACAAAGACGCAAAATGCAATATAACTATTTTAACAGTGCTGCCCAATAATTGGAAACTCAGCATTTAGTTAGCTTACCCAGCATACATAAAGTCTACTCATTAATCCTAACACTACTTCCTAACTCCAAGATTCAAGAGTCTGCTTTTGAAAAGTATTCCGTCAGTGGAGCTCATGCACAAAGAGGAGTTTGGCAAGGAAATATTATGGCATTAATTTTGAATTTGTGCAACAGAGAAAATACAATGATGAATTATTGCATAGATTCTAATTTTTTTTGTTTAATTTGCCATCACCCATTTTACGTCATCACACAAAGTAAAAATGTTGTCTCACAGAATGAAGTGATATTAGATAAATGGTTTTTTTGAGGATGTTTATCCATTTTGTGTTTATCCTTTACTTCTTGCAAAACCCACTTATTTTCAGCTTTTTTATCACTCACATGTAATGTCAAGGCTTCAGATAAGAACAGAAAAAATGGGCAATGTTCAGCTGGTCTGGCAGGTTTGTGTGGAGTGCAAAACAAAGTGAATGCTTTAGGTCCATCATCTTTCATCATGACTGATATTCTGCCAAATTAGTCCCAGTCTACCACCAAGATTTCCCATTTTGTCTTTGAGGAGAAATAATACCCATCTATCTTTACACAATGGCACAGTTGAAAACAGAGATTCATCTTAGAACCTCCATTCTGGGCAAATAAAATCTTCTTGGCTCAAGCAGAAGAGATACCTCCCACACAATGTGCTGCTTATATTAGATTCCATTGTTAAAATAAATCCACCTCTTTATTTAGAACATGAAGGTCTTCTGGTACAGTAGGTAGCATCTGTGTCCCTGAGTCAGAAGTTCAGTGCCAACCCCTGGAACTGATGGTCAGTAAAGGTATGTTCAAAATGTAGCTAAACAGGTTGAGTGTCGACTTGTCAATTCTTCCAATATACATCAAAGATAGGCAGAAGAAGTGGGAGAGATTATAATGGAAAGATACTGGAGCATCTCTCATTGTGAATTGAATTACAAATTACATGTAAACCAATATAGTGCTATAGCAACTCAGAGTCTTTGGAAACCGTCATGGCTCAATTGGCTAGTCAACTGGCATGAATCAAATTGGAGCCAAGAACACAGAGTTTGATCCCGATTATGGTGAGTGTAGGTTTGGGGCAAGACCCTTGCTGCAATGCTGTAGGTCAGAACTGTTTTCTGACAGATAGCTCAAAGAGGGAATCAATGAACTGTGAAAAATATTTATGACTGTAAGATAAATTTACCAACCCTTGCTCACAGTTGGACACTACATATCTGTGATGGTGGTGATAGCTGTCACTTCATTCTAGGATAACATCTACTTGGGGTTGATAGTTTTTGTCACAGTCTTCATGTGACTCAACGGGCCAATTGTTAATGCACTAATTTTTGAGCATATGGGGCAGGACATCCCACTAGGTAATGATATCTAGAGTGTAGGATTTACATTCTTTCTTTCCCTCTTCGCTACCATTCTGCCTCAATAAAAAGGCATTCAGATTCAAAGAGTGATATACCTTGGTGGATAAGCTGTCATCATTTTGAATGATCAGCTACAAGCCTCTCCCAGTCATTAAGGTCAATGATGCCATGATTCAATTTGAGTTTTGAACTGTCTTTGAAGCATTTACTAGCTCCTCCCCTGAAATGCTGGCCATTTGAGAGTTCACGAAGCAGGATCTGGCAGGGCTGGCACTTTTTGGCCATCTGTAAAGCCAATCATAGTTGACTTTTATCAGAGTTTTGTCTGCTCGCTTCATGCAGCTTACTAATGTTTCTTTGGTCCTTCCATTGAATCAAGAGGGTTTGGCAAAGATTTTACTTGTGGAATATCTCTAGCATTCTCGTGTGCTGCTGACACACAGTCCAGACCTCACTGCAGTACAAGAGTGTGGCGATGACAGTTAATTTGTACACTAGAACCTTTGTTGCCTTGTGAAGGTTTTGCTGTCAAACATTCACTGTCATACTTTGGTAGAAGGTTGAGCTGGTATAGCTGATCTGGTATTGGTCTCTGTATTAATCGTGGCCTTCTGAGAGAGGTGGTTGCCAAAGTATGAAAGGACCCCAGCATTTTCGAGGATCTCTTTGTTGACATTTTAAAAGGAGGGTGGGGGCTGGCCAGGTGTGGGTTGATATCAGGTTCATTTTGGCAAAATTCAAAGACATGCTATTTTCTTGCATGCAGAATTGAAGAGATTGTGAGTGATTTGGTGTCAGTTAATCTTTCAAGAGGCAAATATCCACTACCAGGTTGATCATAAAAAGCATGAAAATGATCACATTGCTTTGTTAGACACTGATTCACTGAAGATGAAAGTTTCTGGTCTCCCATGTAAGATTGTGGTAGCCATATTTAATTGAAGTAATTGCAGAATCGTGATGAAATTTTGATGGAACAAGACTTGGGAGAATTTGTGCCTCAATGTTACTGTTCTATCTTGGGCCTATCACGGTTTCAAGCATAGTTTCTCACTGCTGTGTTTAGTCATGCATAGAAACTGTGACATCTTTTCAATAAGTTAAGTGAGGGAGTTCAAAACTGTTCTTCACTTCTCAAATAGCAGTAGTATCTGTATAGTAGAAATTACATATTCAGTAATACAGAAGACCTCTGGAAGCTTTGACAAGAAACAAATTAAACAACAATAACTCTTGTCCTCCTTCATGACTCAGGCAGAGTCATTTTCTTTTGTAGTCTATTATTTTTGCTTTATCCTTCACACTCAAATCATCAAAGTTTTTGAACATTGTGTTTTTAAATCAATTTGTACTTTTGCATGAGTTTTCAACTATTTTTGTATTCATTCACGAGATGAAGTCATTGCTGGCTAGGCCAGCATTTATTGCCCATCCCTAATTTTCCAGAGGGTAGACAAGAGTCAACCACATTGCTATGGCCTGGAGTCACATAGAAGCCAGACGGGTAAGGATGGTAATTTCCTTCCTTGAAGGACATTGGTGAACCAGATGAGTTTTTCCAATAATCGGCAATGGTTTCATGGTCATCATCGGACTCTTATTTCTGGAATCGTACTGAATTCAAATTCCACTGTCTGCCATGTTTCAAACCCAGGCCCACAGAGCATTACTTGGGTCTCTGGATTAACAGTCAAGCAATAGTGCTACTAGACTATGACCCAAATTCAAAGCTGACAGGTAGTAAACATTCAAGACAGAGAGGATCAAATACAAACATTGACAAAGATTAATGTAGAAAATTAACTACCTGTTCGGATTTCAACAGTATTTCAAAAATCTGCAAAGACCTTTCCTATTCATGTACCTGCCCAAATGTCTTTGGAATATTGTAATTATACCTACATCTGCCATTTCCTCTGGCAGTTGATTCCACATGAGAAATGCTCTGCATGAAAAAGTTGCCCCCCCGCTCCAGTTTCTTTTAAATTATTCTTCTCTCACCTCGAAACTAAGTCCTCTAGTTTTGAACTGCCCTACCCTAGGGAGAAGGCTTTTTCTATTTACCTTGTCAATGCCCTTCATGATTTTATAAATGTCACCCCTCAACCTCCTACACCCCAGTGAAAAATGTCCTAGCCTATCCAGCCTCTGCTTATAACTCAAACATTCCAGGCCAGGCAATACCTTTACAAACCTTTCCCAAACCTCCAACAAAATACTCACCTACTAGCAACTTGAGAAAATAATGTGAATGAATAGAATCTAAAACAAAACAGATTTAAAGCCTGACTGTGTAATTCTACTTCTGTTGCTTCTCCCAATCAGAGGCAAATTAATGGGATATATTTCTGTATGTTCTGTGTGGAATGCAAGGCAGATATGAAATAAACATACACATAATTTCAAGAGAACCAATGTAATTACTATTTGGTTACAGTATATTGCTATGAGGTTCAATGTTATAATTACCCATAGTTTGCAGCATATTTATGAATATAGGGGTAGGGTATAGGGGTAGACAAGGTCACTTAGCTCCTTTAACCTGCTCCAGCAATCAATAACATCTTGGCTGATCTGATGTGGCCTGGACTGCACTCCCCTGCCTGTCCTCTACAAATCTTGACTCCCTTGTCCAACTAGAATCTGTCTAAATGTATACAATTTGTAAGTGGTAAAATTATCCACACTTGACACATGGACATAGTCAAATGACATAATCACCCACAGTTTGAAACATATATAATTAAACACTATAATTATCCATGGTTTCACATTTTTGAACCAGTACAAAGCTATAATTTCCATGCCAGGGAACCATGAATAAAATCAAATTATGTCAAGAAGGGCTAAGGTAGAATGGGTACAAAATTAGATAAGGAAGATAGAGATGGGTTGCTTTTTGAAATTGAGTGAAGGGTGTAATGGCATCCCCCAGGAGCCAGTAATGGACTACTGCTCTTTTTTGTAACATGGGAAAGTAAATGTTTGAAAAGTAGCACAGATTAAGGAAGATAGTTGCAGACATTGGAAAGATGGAAACTGAAGAAGTGGACAAAGATGTGCCAGAGGAACATTAATGGAGAAAGCTGTGATGTGAACTGAGAAACCCAGGGACTTACTGACAGAAATCTGTGAAGGTGATTGGACAAGTGGGTAAAGCATACAGACAACATGGCAGCTCCCAGGCTATCGTAAAAAGTGATAATCACTAATGACTGTGCAGTGATGAAAAAGAATCCTTTTCTGTTCATACAGTCAGCTGCATTACAATGTGACACTTGGCTATGTTGGAAAGGCAGACTGCCTACGCTGTAGCACTGACGTTGTCAAGGGCAATTGAGATGAACCAGTGTCATCTGGCATAAACTGCACCACTAACAGCCTCAATGTAATTGAGTCTCGGGTTTTGAGATTGCACCCAGATCACCCATGGATCCTTGGAAACAGCTGGTAGCATAACAGTTTAGCACAGCTTTTAACTTGGTGACCACTTGAATAGGATGGCTACCAACCCCTTCAGCTCACAGGTCCTGCTCGAGTAGTCAGCAAGGTTCATGATGGTGTCCTGGGGCTTCCTCAGTCTGCAGCAACAATGGTCTTGCTTATTTGCAGGAAATGTATCGGGGACAATGAGACCTCACTCTCTTGTGCCTCCTCCCCGACCACTGCCACAGCTCCTCCCCACCTCCCCAAGGGGACCTTCAGCTACAACCAATTCATGTTGAGGCATCTGGCAGCTTCTGGAGGTCTGCTGATCCTGGCTTCCTGGCACATCTGATCCTTCTTCAGTTCTCTGCAACTTGGTTGCATTGCAGCAATGATGACGATAACCCTTGCTATAGCTGGATTCAGTGGTCTTACAAACCTTCATGAGGAATTTAAGAGACGTTACAGGTGCTCAGTAAAGTGAGAATACAACATTTGTAAGGCTCACAAATGATGGTTTAGCATAGTCCCCCATGCACTGGGCCATGGAAGATTCTGACAAGGAGAGTTATGTGATGCCTCTGCACTACCTTTACCCTGGGGATCGCATTCTAATTAATGCAGCAAATGCCATGTCACATTAAGTACAGGAGATTGTAAACATCTTAGGGTTACTGATACCTTCCTTCCCCAGCCAAGCCCGTGCATCACCCAAAACAGACGGCACTGCATAAAATAAAATGTTGAGGAATACCTAAGAGTTTAAGACAAAAGGCAATCAGCTCCATGCTCTTGTGTGGCCTTTGAGAACTTTGATATCTTTGTAAATTGTGACCCACAAGTACCAATTTTAAAATCACCTATAATTCCTTCTGCTTCACAGAGATGTCTATGACCAATCTGTAAGGACCAATGACATGGTCAAGGTTGCTGGTGAGCAGGGTTACTTCACTACACAAGTCATTAGTGATTATCACATTTTACGTTGTCACTACATGCAGGGTTCTGTGATTACAGATGTCTTCAATTTCTGTGTATGTGTCTGATTAGTGCAATTGTCCTTTGCAGGGCCTCACATTGCTCCCTAAAAAAGCAGATACACTCAGACAGAGAATGAAAAGCACTTATTCTACCAACTCTGAGTGTGTTCACAGCCATTTCCCATTTCTAGTGCACAATTGCAAGTCACAGGTTAGGCTTGGCACAGTGAGTTGTGAATAAACAATGGACGCCCATCAACCTCCATGTTCCTTTCTTCCTGGGACTTGATGATGGGCTCGTCAGCACTGAGCTTCCATACGTTCCACAAGCCACTTTTGCACAACTTCATCTCCCAGCTTTGCCCCCTCCCCTAGACCAATGGCATTGTGTGAAACTATACCCTACTGAGGCCATATTGGTGGTGACCATTACAAATCTGCTTGCCATAGAAACTCACTATTGTCTCTGAAGAGGGACCCATAACATTATCTCTGTTTTCTCTCCACAGATACTGCCAAACCTGTTGAGTTTCTCCGGCAATTTATATTTTTGTCACTTTTGCCTCCTCTCCTTATAATACTCCATTTTCCCCCCATTACAATTTTTCTCTCCTGCAGCCCAGAATGCTGCCTCAAGTTCCCATAACTGAGCTTTAAGCTTCTCTACCACAACAGTGTCCCCTGATAACCCTGTTAACATTCGTTGATCTGACCACCAGGACTGACTATGGCTCACCCCGACTGACTTGGACAGACAGTCCTACCTGATGCATGACCAAATCCCTGGGTTTATAGCTCTTTGATATACAGTCCCCAACCCTGGCTGTCACAATAGCCAATGGACCACATTCAAGCCCCTGGTCTATGAAAGGATGCTGTACTTGGCTTACTGTGCTGGGATCCCCTGTCTGAAGGCTGTTATCTTTTGCCTGATTAAGGACTGCACCTCTTATACATTGAGATATGGACATTTGGTTGATGCACACACAATGGATTTGCCACATACAGGGCTGGCACATGATGCAGGTGTATTATGGATGTAGGACAGTGACATACTACAACATGTCCACCCCCGTGACTGATGACCCACAACTAGCTGCCTGGCTTTGTCTCTGCACTAAACAACAAAGCACGGTGTGGGTCTTTAAGCGCTGGCTGAGGGGCCAAAGCACCAAAATGGCATTCAAGGCAAAGCAGAGAAGCTGTGAGCATTGAAATAAGTGCAAAGTGATTGAGCTCTAAGAGAACAAGCCCGTATTTCTGAGATGTACCTTGGGCCAATCCATGGAGGTGACGGCCTACCCCTGTTCCTAAGTGTCCTGGCAGCAGCACTACAATGATAGGTACCAGTATGGTCCATAGTACAGCATCTGTTGTAAGTGGGTCAGATATGTGCTGTGAGGTTGGGGTGTCTGATGCCAATGGTGATGGATGTGGGGTCTGGAAGGTCACTGACCCATATCCTGAGATATTGGTGACTGCTATCCAAAATGAGGAACCATTGGAGCAAGCAGCGAGCTGGATTCCCAAGCTGACTACTCTGACTTTCTTTTTGGGAAATGGTAACATCTAATTTCTGAGATAACAAGGTGGAGAGCTGGGTGAACCCAGCAGGCCAAGCAGCATCTGTGGAGCAGGAAAGCTGACATTTTTTTCTGAAGAAGGGTCCAGACCCGAAACGTCAGCTTTCCTGCTCTGATGCTGCTTGGCCTGCTGTGTTCATCCAGCTCTACAACGTGTTATCTCAAATTCTCCAGCATAGGCAATTCCTACTATCTCAACATCTAATTTCTATCAGGTTATAGTGAAATGGATTCTTCTCCACAGATACTGCCTGATTCTCTGGATATTTCAAGCATTCTCTGTTTTCATTTCCAAATTCCTACATTTGTGATATTTTGCTTTTCTACCTGTGAGCCATGTATAAACAGAAAGCTGAGGAACCAAGCAGAGTTTGAGAGTTGCAAAGAAAAATCCCCAACACATTCATGAAAACAAACCCCAGACAGGCAGGATTTACTGAATTGAACAGGAAACTCAATGGGCCTGTGGAGGGATTAAATTCGTCAGAATTCATTTCATTTGGCATCTCGTTGCATTTCAATCATCAACAGCACTAGGGTCATTGAAATTTCGAAATATCTCCAACTATTAAAATGGTACTTTATATCCTTAAAATTTCAGACCAAAGCAAAACATGCTATTCTTTCTGTGCATGGATTTTGAGTAAAGACTACATTTCTAATATCAGTTACATTATTCGCTTTCAAATCAACAGGAATGTTGAATTTTCAGTAGGATCATCATGTTTCTGTTTAGTTAACTGGTAAAAGAAACTTCCGCCATATTTAGAGATTTGTGACAATCGTAATAACAATTCCAGAGGGGACAAGGCTTAGAGTGTAAAATATCATACAGAACAGATGGAATCCAGCATCTTACTTCACACTGAACTGCACTCTTTCTCTGGTGAACTGGGGTGGCACAGTGGCTCAGTGGATAGCACTGCTGCTTCACAGTGCCAGAGACCTGAGTTCAATTCTAGACGAGGGTGACTGTCTGTGTGGAGTTTGTACTTTCTTCCTCTGTCTGTGTGGGTTTTGTCCGGGTACACGGGTTTCCTCCCACAGTCCAAAGATGTGCAGGTGAGGTGGATTGGCTGCGGGAAATGCAGGGTTACAGGGACTGGGAAAGGAGGTCGGTCTGCATTGGCTGCTCTTTGGAAGGTTGGCATGGGCCGAATGGCCTGCTTCCACACCATAGAGATTTTATGAACTGTGTAAAGTGAGAGTTTATTCTGATTATGTTTAAGCCACTATAAGTCAATTTTTCCCCTGGTGATAACATAAACATAGCAAGAAGAATCTGACTACTAACTTTACTGAAATGGCCAACAAATTTCTTAAGAACATTTGAAATATTTTGAAATAATTATCAGAGTGAATTTCCCACCATGTTTGCAATGTCAACAATACAAAGTGACTTGTATCAATTCGTCTGAAACATCTTCGATATCCCTGCACTGCTTTATACTAAATGCAAATACCCAGCAGGTGACTTGTCAGACGTTATGCATAAACACTTTGCCATTTGATCTCCAATGCTCTGATTCAGTGTAGAACCACTTCCTACTCATTCAAACCAGAATCCCATTAAAAATATTACTCAGTTATCAATCAAAACATTTGTTGTGTATGTGCAACAAAAACAGGAGGCACTAGAGAAAAATCAGAGATCCGGCATTATCTGTGAAGAGAGAAACAGAATTCATGCTTCATATCCAATATGACTGACCCTCAGAATTGAAGAGCGGTGGAACTGTCATGGGTTTAATGCTGTTGAAAAAGGAGGAGGCGTAAATGGAACAAAAGAAAAGGTCAGGAAAATGTTCAAGTGTGAGGGAGCGTGGATATCAAGTTGATTGGTTTCAGAGTAAGTGTCAATAGCAGAACTGCCAAAACTGCTCTCCTTTTTTTGCAGCTGCCTTTCCAATCTTTCTCAACAACATAAAACCAATCACATTTATACCTCTGTAAGGACAAATACTGCCGAAGCTGGAAATTTGAATCATACGCGTAGAATACCTTGAGAAACTCAGAAGGTCTGGCAACATCTGTAAAAGGAAAAATAAAGTCAACATTATAGAGGTTGGAGGTGTTGTTGACAGTATAGAGGGCTGTTGTAGGCTGCAGCGGGACATTGACAGGATGCAGAGATGGGCTGAGAGGTGGCAGATGGAGTTCAACCTGGATAAATGCGAGGCGATGCATTTTGGAAGGTCGAATTTGAAAGCTGAGTACAGGATTAAAGATAGGATTCTTGGCAGTGTGGAGGAACAGAGGGATCTTGGTGTGCAGATACATAGATCCCTTAAAATGGCCACCCAAGTGGACAGGGTTGTTAAGAAAGCATATGGTGTTTTGGCTTTCATTAACAGGGGGATTGAGTTTAAGAGTCGTGAGATCTTGTTGCAGCTCTATAAAACTTTGGTTAGGCCGCACTTGGAATACTGCATCCAGTTCTGGTCACCCTATTATAGGAAAGATGTGGATGCTTTGGAGACGGTTCAGAGGAGGTTTACCAGGATGCTGCCTGGACTTGGAGGGCTTATCTTATGAAGAGAGATTGACTGAGCTCGGACTCTTTTCATTGGAGAAAAGGAGGAGGAGACGGGACCTAATTGAGGTATACGAGATAATGAGAGGCATAGATAGAGTTGATAGCCAGGGACTATTTCCCAGGGCAGAAAAGGCTAACACGAGGGGTCATAATTTTAAGCTGGTTAGAGGAAAGTAGAGAGGGGATGTCAGAGGCGTGTTCTTTACACAGAGAGTTGTGAGAGCATGGAATGCATTGCCAGCAGCAGTTGTGGAAGCAAGGTCATTGGGGACATTTAAGAGACTGCTAGACATGCATATGGTCACAGAAATTTGAGGGTGCATACATGAGGATCAATAGTTGGCACAACATCGTGGGCTGAAGGGCCTGTTCTGTGCTATACTGTTCTATGTTCTATGTTCTATGATTGTAATGAAGTCAGACAGGTGGACCCCACAAAATATGAGTTCCCTGATTGGAGCTGTTAAACTGGTCAAATCAGGGAGTCCTGGCTGACAGATATAAACAGGAGTATCAGACATCCTGTTCCCTCTGAGAGCTGGCTCTAGGGAGCTGGATCAGTGTTCAGGACTCTCCCCGCATAATTAAATGGTGACTTGGCAACAGGATACCAGCCTCTCAGGAGTTCCAAACATTTTGAGTAAAAACTATGAACTGTATTCTGAAAAAAAATCATGCCAGACGAAAAGCATTAATCATTTTTCTGCCTCCATAGATGCTGCCAGATATGAGTTTCTCCATTGGTTTCCATTTCTATTTCAGATCTCAAACATTTGCAGTGTGAAGTGAGATCAAATGTGGAGTAAAACAAAAACAGAAATTGTTAGAGCAACTTAACAGTATCTGTGCAGAGAAAATAGAATTGACGTTTTGAATCCAGTGACCCTTCTTCGGAACTGCTGTACTCAATTTATTATATTAGTGGCTATTGTTGGGAACTGCACACTTAATGAGTATATTGTGTTGTATCTCAATCTCACTGATTTAATATTGTCACTGAAGTGAAGTATTGCAACCTGAAAACGACTAATGCTTGCATAAAATTTCTGTCCGGGCTATTTTAAAGGAATTATTAGCTTATTAGAAGAGGTACATAAAAATGCAAGAGCAAAAAGAATTCCTAAAAATTGATATTCAGAAAATGTCAGCATTTTTCCCCTTTGATCAGAGTTAAAAGCTAGAGAGATCCATTTTGCAAGGCAAAGTGAGAGTTGGGTTGTACGTAGTTGGATCATGGCTAACCGAGTGGTTGCAGATGGGCAATGGTGGATGACCAAGGATGACACAGGACATGTGAGTCTTGCATAACATGACAGCAGATCTCCTGACACGAATAGATACGGGCAAAAGAACCAATAGCCAATTAAAATATTAAGGATTCTGCCAAAATAGAAACAAGTTAAGTTGATAGGAGCGCATTGAACATTCAAAGGAGAGAATCTCTCAATCATTTCAAGGCCTTTAATAACCAACCAGGGGAATAGTCTAGAGGCATTAATAAATATTTTTAACAATTATTTCTAATAGTTTTAGTTGCATTTTATCAGATTGGAGGGAACCTTGTGATAGACTGGAAAACATATGTGTTACCCCCGTTATAAAAACCTTGGCTGTCACAACGGTGCAATTAGAGTTTCTTTTGTACTTAGTCCAGTATTTACTGCCTACCTTAACATATCTTAATGTGGTTTGGAAATGATCCTCTGGCACCTTATAACTACTTTAATCAACTTCACAAGGTAGGAATTTGGTGTTTGAGGAGATTCCCTCTCTGCTGTTTCCAACAAAATTGTGAACACATTTTCAAACTCCTGTTTGGGAGTATCAGGCAGAATCATCCAAAAATCATTGCTGATTTAATATTTCTCCCTGTCTTTGTATTTGCTTCCAGCCCTCCATTCTGCTTAGATTTCTGAACTTCTCCAATTCTGGCCCCTTGGGGATCAGTGATTTTAATCTTTCAACCAATTTTGAGGTTGTGCCTTCAGGTGTGGAGGTCCTAAACTCTGGAATTTCCTCCTGAAATGTCTCTACCCCTCTCTCTCTCTTTTTAACACACTCCCTAAAATCCACCTCTTTGTTTAAGCTGTTGATCTCCCACCCTCACATCTCCTTTTGGAGTCAAATTCTGTTTGATATAATGCATCTGTGAATTACATACCACATGAAAGCTCACGTCTAAATACACCATGTTAGTGAAATAGCTCAAGACAGTACTCAGGACAATTCTATTCCTTGTGCTACTTTGTCGTACCTTGCAGTATACGTATATGTATATAACATCAGACCTGTAACATCTGAGGAAACATTCCAATTATATTAAGTGGAGCCGTAGATTGATATCGTGCCATTTACACTGTTGGTGATGTTTTCATATTTTCTATGTTCTATAAGGCCTAAACAATCATAGACTGTCGTAGAATCCCTACAGTGTGGAAACAGGCCCTTCAGCCCAACAAGTCCACTGCACCCTCAGAGCATCCTGCCCAGGCCCATTCCGTATAACTCACCAAATCTACATATCCCTAAACACTATTGACAATTTGGCATGGCCAATCCACCTAGCCTGCACATCTTTGAACTGTGAGAGGAAACTTGAGCACCTGCTGGAAACCCACACAGACACAATGTGCAAACGCCACACAGACAGCTGCCAGAGGATGGAATCAAACTCGAGCTCCTGGCACTTTGAGGCAGCAGTGCTAACCACTGAGCCACTGCGTTGAATAGATTTCGTTTTCACTATTTACCACTCTCAATATCTGACTGGGGCACTTGGAAAAATGGTAAAGCAGTCACTAGGACATAAGATTAAAGGAAATAGGATCAAGACTAGACCACATGGCCCTTGAGCCCACTCCACATTTCAATATAATCTTGTTGGATCTCCTTGCCTGTATGCCATTTGGCTATTGGCTCCCTAGGTGGAAATCTGTGGCAGTTTGAGGTGGAAAGCTTGGAGCTGGGAAGACCACTTGATTAAAACGGGGTGGTGTTGTCTCAAACCCAGTCACGTTCCCTAATTCTGACTCCATCAGAAATAAGTTCTGGGCAGGAAAATCCTTGGTCAACATACCCACTCTGGGGCCAACTGAGGCCCTTAAGTAGCTGTTAAAGGACTACTCATCGACCCAGCCTACCATCCAGCTATAGATGGGTCTGACATCTTACAGAGTTCCCAACAACTGCTTGCCTTCAGTGGCAGGGGTGAGATGGAAAGTGGTAAGAGTGAAGAGGGGCAAGTGTTCCCTAATGTGATCAATAAATAACTGAGGGATTTGACATCAGACGTTGGCCTGCCCACATGATACTGCATCTGTGACCCTGTTGCCTACTTACTAGCCTGTCTATAGGCAAGATTTTACCTTTTCAGGTCAAGAGTCTGGATTTTGAATCAAATGGAGGTCACGTCATTTGACAATCAGTTTTCCTGAAATGGATAATTATTGGTGAGAGGGCAGGCTGTCTGTCGAATTACAAATGATTCAGATTCTTAACACTGGGACATCAATAGTTGTCCTCCATCAGGGGAAGATGTCACTCGGGGAAGACAGAGGGCACACCGCTATCCTGAGGCACCCTCTCAGTGCTTTTCAAATATTTCAAAATTGGTCTCAACAGCTGAGTTATTATTGTGGAAGGGAATACCTGCCAAGGAACCACCTCCAGGCAGATGATACAGTCTCAGACATTTTGCAAAGTCAAGATGACAACTCAGAGATCCAGTCAGTCTCTGAAAATAGGCTTTTCTTCAGCACCTCAGCCATCAGTCTCAACTATGACAAGTCGTCTGAGACATGATGGTGAGAACAAATGCGCAAGGTGTAAATTACATGCTTTCTGGTTTTCCATCTGTGCTAAATGGCAAGGCAAGACTGTGAGTCTAGTGCCTCAGGCCGAGAGGCAAAAAGGCAAAATATGACAGGGATGCTGCGAACATGCTGGTAGGTTTCTCAAGTAAGTGACTGCACAGACAGCAAGTCCACAGCCCTGAGATTCAGCCCGTTTCAATACATGAACTGGGTGCTTGTCATTGTGTACAAAATATCCTTGCAGTAGCATTGCAATATTAGTTTCCTGTGTGATCTGAAGAGCAAATTTAAAGTAGAAAAGTATACTGTAAATTGATCCAAATACTCCAAAGATGATGTGGATGGGTGGCAAGTGTCAAATACCAAAGACTGTGGATGTGGGACAGTCACTGCTCATGGAGTGGTCCTCGTTCCCCATGACAGTTTCTCCTTTGTTTCCTTTAAGAGAGCAATGTCAATGTCTCTTTTCACTGCTCTCCTCCTTTTTATAAGATTAAGATGGCACAGAAGATAGACAGGTTGTGTTAGGTCAAGGAGGTGGGGATGAGAGGGAGCGTTGATCATGGGATGAGGCCAGGGGTGGGGAGATTTTGAAACTGGTAAAGTCCACTTGGGACCATTGGGTTGTTATCTCCCAAGGCAGAATATATCCTCTCTCCCACCTATCCACTTCTCCCACCTCACTGACCAATCCCCACCACTGCCTACCTGCACTCACGTATCACCATCCCACCTACCTTCCCCAGCCCCACTCCTCCTCTCACTGTTTATTTCAGAGCTCCCTTCCCCCTCCTCCATTTCTGAAGAAGGGTTCCGATCCAGAATGTCAACTTTTGTGCTCCTGAGATGCTGCCTGGCCTGCTGCGCTCCTCCAGCTTCATCTCATTGAGTTTTTGTTTTTTCATATATTTTTTAGAATAATTAGAACTTGGAAAATAGAATAATTTATTTAAATATTTTATGTTGCTTATTTATCCCCATACCCTTCAGCCCTTTTACACAACCAACCTCAGCTAGCTTCATGCAATTGTCTTTGTCTAAATGTGACATTTAGTACTAGTTAATTCTTTCAATAAAATGGGATAACTGAGGGCACATTTCCAGCCTACACTCACTGGATTCATTCTCATCACCCAAAATTGTTTCCCTGCACATTCCTTTCTTAATGTAGCTCTATTTTGTCCCAAACATGCTCCCATACCAAATTACACACAGTCCTGTTCTATGTTATGTTTAAAGTGGCTGCAATTTCTCTTTAAAAATATATCATTGCAAATTAAGAGGCAGTGCTAAATGGTTTATTCTGTCCAGTCTAGATAAATATATACCTGATCCCAGGCGAACATTCCATACTGAATTGACTCTGTATTTATGAGGAGTCAATGATATTTTATCAATCCTTCCACTGTAATTAAAATGCACTGAAAATGACTCAACCACATATTTTAACATGAGCTCCTTTACATGGCTAAATGTTGGTGGGAAATGGGTCAGTCAATCAATGCCTCAAGCACACGAAGCATTTCTGGACAACAGTCTTTTGACTCCTTTTGAGCATTTGTGTCTTATCGATGCAGGATGCATTTCTCCTCACAGGGAAAGTTGCAAAATGAGCTCCTGATCGAATTAAAAAACAAGGTAGAAAACAAAGCTGACATTTCTTTCTTTCCTGGATCGATTTATTTTGTACCGAGGCTTTCCTCTGGATAACTGTGAAACAAAGAACAGTGATTTATTTTTGAAACCTTAAAATTCAGGATCTGGGTGCCTTAGCATTGAGATAAATTAAAACTTGCATTGAGGTAAACATTTCACCATAAACTCTTGTCAAATTTGACGTTATATGATCCTTAACCTGACTCTTGGAGCTTTTCAATTCTGATGCCTAACAGTTACAACGATTGGTTTAAAATACCAAATTGTAAACCAATGGAAATCATCTTAAGTTACTCAGTGGACTGGATTTTACAGTTGTCTTTTGGGTACTCCTCTCCTCAACCTATGTACAAAATCGTATGGTAACTTCAGGCCAGCATTCCAATCATATCCTGGCAGTTCCTGATAGTGCATATGGTGAATGGGTCCTGACATCAGGAAACTGTTTACCTTCACATCAATGTCAAATAACCAGCTGATTAGTTCATCAAAAACCTATTTGACTGCAAGTTTGCATGGTTCATACATGGGGTCCACGTCCATAGATCCCTCAAAGTTGCTACCCAGGTTGACAGGGTTGTAGAGAAGGCATATATGCATTGGCTTTCATTGGCAGGGGAGTTGAGGTTAAGAGCCATGAGGTTATGCTGCAGCTCAATAAAACTCTGGTTAGACCACACTTGGAATATTGCGTTCAGTTCTGGCCACCTCATTACAGGAAAGATGTGGAATATTTCGAGAGGGTGCAGAGGAGATTTACCAGAATGCTGCCTGGACTGGAGGGCAGGCCTTATGAGGAGAGGTTGAGGTAGCTCGGGCTTTTTTCATTGGAGCAAAGAAGGATGAGAGGCGACTTGATAAAGGTGCACAAGATGATCAGAGGCATAGATAGATTGCCTAGTCAGAGACTTTTTCCCTGGGTGGAAATGTCTATTACGAGGGGGCATAATTTTAAGATGATTGGAGGAATGTATAGGGGAGATGTCAGAGGCAGGTTCTTTATGCAGAGAGTGGTGGGCGTGTGGAATGTGCTGCTGGCAGTGGTAGTGGGGTCAGATACTTTAGAGACTTTTAAGTGGCTCTTGAATAGGCACCTGGTGAATAGTAAAATGCAGGCTATGCAGGGTAGATTGATCTTAGTAGGATAATAGGTTGGAACAACATTGTGGGCTGAAGGGCCTGTACTGTGCTGTACTGTTCTTTGTTTTATGTTTACAGTAGGTACACAGAAAAAGTATCAGGAATGAGTCACACCTGGTGTGTATAAGAACTGCACAAAGGCACATGAGAAAACTTGAAAATGGGACATGGGTGAACGTAGCGGCAGATTCTTGGCAGAGCTTGGCTGTGAGAATATTCAGTATGTTCAGGCTCTATCAGCTGACAGGACATTTAAGGCAGGGATAAGAGGGCAAGCCGGTCTTTACATTGATAGCTAGGATCAACTTCCAATTAAGGGCCAGATCCTGTTCCCGTTGGACATTCTCCCCAGGTGCAATGTTGACCAATGAGGCTTGTACACAATGCTCATTGACCAGTCATCACTTGATTCAATGTGGTGTAATAATGGTGACAGGAACAAGCTGACCATAAACACCCCTTTCTAGATCTCTCTGCCTAACATTCAATATGAACTGTAGCTCAGCCTCAAACAGCTAATGGAACCATCTTATCTTGACCTCCTTGGAATCCTGCCAATATGCTGCTTATTACTTTCTCCTTATTTCCTCACTACATGAGTGTTTTTTTTTCAAAGAAAAGAAATCTATATATTCTGTTTTAGCTCTGAATGATTCAAGTAAAACAAGTCCATGATGTAAGTAGCCTGGAATAGTATCAATACAAAAGTGCGAAAATGGTGTGACACACTTGGTCACACTTTATAGTGATACCAGTTAGCAATTGTCCAAGCAATAAGAAGGGGTGCTATGAATTTATGTGACATTTTTATAATTTTATAAGGAGGAGAAAAGATGATGCTCGTCGAACTCTTTGTTTTCAACTATTTTTTAGTTTTTTAGTTTTAACTATTGTGGTTTAACTGTCCTGAAACCATTGTTATTCTTTCAACCTTTCCCCACTTAATCCTCCAAATCTACAATTACACAACTCTATACATTCTTGCACTTATTTTTGCTCTCATTGTTAAAATCCCGAGAATTTTAGAGTGATAGAGGACAGAAAGAGGTCATTCAACTCAATCTGTGAAAGATTTTTGGTAAATCCAATTAGATTGACTCCCTTGAGTTTTCTTCAATGATTTGCAATTACTTTCCTCTTGAAAGAACACTAGCCTACTGTAACTCCCAATCTCCTTAAGTAATTTTTTTTCCATCCTATGATTTTTAATTTTTGAAGCCAAGCTTGGCATCACCTAATCAATGCTTATTTTTCACTTAAGTTCACCTTCACTTCTACTCTTAGAGAATAGTTCTCAGCCTATCTTGGTTAAACAACATTTATTTTCTCCATGTTAATACTATTACCAATCAAAGTCTCTTACCTACCAATCGATTAGGTCACAAGGTATAGAAGCAGAGTTAGCCCATTCCGCCCATCAAGTCTGCTCTACCATTTGATCATGCCTAGTATGTTCCTCACCCTAATCTCTGACTTCTTCCTGAAACCCTTGATCCCCTAATCAATCAAGAAATTACTTGTCACTGTCTTATATACACCCAATGACACAGCGTCCGCAGCCTTCTGCAGCGAGTTCCACATATTCACCACACTCTGGCTGAAGCAATTCCTCCTCATCTCAGTTTCAATTTCTGTGCACTCACCTCTCCTACATTATGAATATTATTTCCCTATACTTTGAAACTCTTTGCAATTTATCCTGATGAGTGCAAAATGAAAAGCTTTGACAAAATGCATCTTTTTTCAGCAATACTCAAATATTCATTATGTTGCTATGATAAATTGGCCTACAATACAAACATTTAAATTTGTATTGTGCCCAGTGCATGGAGGCTTACTTCTATATGTTATTTCTCTATCGTTTTCACTCACAATTTTACCGAGAATACAGAAGATTTGGTAGAAAGCACAGTACAAATTATAGCCTTCCAGAAATTAATATCTCATTACTGATTAGCTTCAGATGAATATTATAAAAGTGGAACACTTATCAAAATTTATAAAAGTGGAAATAAATCTCCAGAACAACTTGAATAAAATGAGAGATCAAAGTGATAGCATAAACTTTGGTTATTCAAATTGGCTTTCAGATGCCTGAGCAGACGGTACCATTTTGTGAGACATTAAGCGCTGTTTAATGGAATTATACATGAGAGTAGTTTGTAGAATATAATAAATGATTCAAGCAATATTTTCTAGCTATTTTATTCTGTGCCCAGAAACATTAGGTTTCTTTTGAACCACAACTTCCATGTAAATAAAAGTGCCATTTCACATCCTTTAGGCCAGAATACGCAGTTATTACCTTCTCCAAAAATGCTCAATTTTGGTTGATTGACTTCAGATAAATTTAACTTTTTTTTTCCCTGAGGAATTTCCTGTACAATATGTCCAATCCCATCAGCAAAAGTTCCAGATCTCTTGTGCACTGCTGCTGCTGAGGTGACTTAATAAGAAGTACATGAATGACCCCATTACCCTCACCCATGTCTTTCCCCTCCAACCTCCCAGGGCTTGCCACCAGCCTGGGACCCAGCTAAACCTAGGAACCAAGAGGCAATGGAGGACAAAAATTTGCAAGTAACAAAGTGGGATTGAAAGTATCTCCAAGGCAAAGCAAAATTTTAAAAAACACAGAACTTTCTTTATGGTGTAGAAATACTGTGCTGTACAATTCCAGGTACTAATTTCCTCACAAGTATTTCAGTCAAATGTACATTTCTTATCCTCAACTAACCTATTCGTCTAAATAGACTAATAACAGAATGTGACCACATTATGTATTCAAAAGGAAAAGCAGATAATCTCCACAATATTAAAATAAAAACACACATCATAATACTCCACACAGACAAAAACGAATTTGTGAAATGAACGCTTAGCAAAGCTTTTGAGATCTTTTCATCGTTCACTTCAAATCCCTAAGAAAGTGAATGGGAGCTCAGGGCAAGTGCCATTCGGATGGTTTTGGCAAGACCAAATGGAATTCTGCAGCACA
This sequence comes from Stegostoma tigrinum, assembly GCF_030684315.1. Lineage (NCBI taxonomy): Eukaryota > Metazoa > Chordata > Chondrichthyes > Orectolobiformes > Stegostomatidae > Stegostoma > Stegostoma tigrinum. Next base: position 18,479,783 of record NC_081375.1, read on the forward strand.
AATTTTCAATTTCTGCGACGACAGAAAAATAAAATTTGTGTGATAGGTCCACTGTAATTATGGTCAGGTTAAACTTCTTTTTCCAAATGTTGGGAACCGCAGAGGTAAGAGCTATTTGAACAGTTGTTTTATTTCACTTCATGGTGTTATGTTAAGCTTTTTGATATAGCGTCAGCCATCTTTGTGAGCCAGGAGCAACATCATAGAACCCAAAATACATATTTTTCATTTTGAACAGCAGTCTGACAATGTCCTGTCAATCAATTCTTTCACAGCACCGTTCTACCTCAACCAGACACCATGTGAGCATGAAATCCAAATAAGGAAACCATTGCTAAGGTCTAGGATGAGGCCTAGACTTCAGCTACACTTGTTTTTCAGGCTGTAGGCTTTGGCGATTCACCTCAGAAGCTTGTAGGCTCAAGTCCTACTCTAGAGATTTGAGTGTAGCTAAAATATGGAATTGCTGCACTGTCTCAAGGTCTCTTTCTTGGCTCAGATTTTTAAGCACATCCACTCTGTTCTCTTAACTGGACATACTGATGCCAATCACTGTTTGGAATTAAAACATGGAAGTGGTGTTGCCCCATAATTATCCCTCAAAGTAAAAAATCCAATTATCTGGCCAATAATATATTAGTGGGTGCTATCTCTTAACAGTGATGACATTTTGTTTGCTGTGAAGTATTTTAGACTCTCAAAGGCCATAAAAAACAGCATATAAACATAAGCTGTTTCTTTCCAAGGATGCCTCTACCAGAAGTATGCCCTCAATTCCTTTTTCAGATTGTCCCTGCGAAAGGAAAGCAGAGATGAGGGTTGCATACCTATTGGGGAGTTCCACATTTTGCAAATTAATGATACCATGGTCAACGGCCTCTGAGGCTCTGTAACCCAGAAAACCTCTTATCACTGGCACAGTTCTGAAGCCAGGCCCTTGACCTGAAACGATAAGTCTGTTTTTCTCTCCACAGAATTGATCAGGAATGACACAAGTTTGCCATAAAGGGTTAATTCTTTTCTCATTTTATTCAATCTGCCCTCGAGACAGCCTTGGAGCGCCACAAGAACCCAAAGGAACTATGTGAGCAGACTAACAATATTTGAAATTGAAAGTACTTACTGTATATTTCAGCCACTTTTTTTGGAAAGAAAGCATTTTTAATAACCAACTCGGGAAGTGGGTATTGACAAGAATTCAAGATGAGATAGTATTACCTTCAAAATGCATGTGGAAAATCTACTTCGGAAGTATTCCTGTGCAAAAGTGAAGGCAATGCTCATCAGGTTCAATTACCTTAATCTGAGGTGACAAAAGAAAGTTTGACAACTCTCATCTCACTTCCCCCTCCCCCACCCCCACCCCCACTCACCCCCACCCCCCACCCCCGACCCCCACTCACCCCCACCCCCACTCACCCCCACTCACCCCCACCCCCACTCACCCCCACTCACCCCCACCCCCAACCCCCCCACCCCCCACCCACCTCACACCCCACCCAACCCCCCACCCCCCACCCCCACTCACCCCCACCCACCCCCACCACCCCCACCCCCCCCCACCACCCCCCACCCCCCACCCCCACTCACCCCCACCCAACCCCCCACCCCCACCCCCCACCCCCCACCCCCACTCACCCCCACCCACCCCCACCACCCCCACCCCCCCACCCCCCCACCCACCCCCACTCACCCCCACCCCCCCACGCCCCCCACCCCCCCACCCCCCCACCCCCACTCACCCCCACCCACCCCCACCACCCCCCACCCCCACTCACCCCCAACCCCCACCCCCCCCACCACCCCCCACCCCCACTCACCCCCACCCCCACTCACCCCCACCCCCACTCACCCCCCCCACCCCTACTCACCCCCCCCACCCCCCCTCACCCCCACCCCCACCCCCACTCACACCCCCACCCCACCACCCCCACCACCCCCCACCACCACTCACCCCCCCCACCCCCCCACCCCCCACCCCCACTCACCCCCCACCCCCCACCCACCCCCCCACCCCCCCACCCCCACCCCCACTCACCCCCACCACCCCCCACCCCCACTCACCCCCCCCCACACCCCCCACCCCCCACCCCCACTCACACCCCACCCCCACCCCCCACTCACCCCCCCCACCCCCACTCACCCCCCCACCCCCCCCACCCCCACTCACCCCCCACCCCCAATCACCCCCCTCACCCCCACCCCCACTCACCCCCCACTCACCCCCACCCCCACTCACCCCCACTCACCCCCACCCACCACCTCTCACCCCCACTCACCCCCACTCACCCCCACTCACCCCCACCCACCCCCACTCACCCCCCACCCCCACTCACCCCCACCCCCACTCACCCCCACTCACCCCCACTCACCCCCACCCCCACTCACCCCCACCCCCACTCACCCCCACTCACCCCCCACCCCCCACTCACCCCCACTCACCCCCACCCCACTCACCCCCACCCCCACCCCACTCACCCCCACTCACCCCCACCCCCCCACCCCCACTCACCCCCACTCACCCCCACTCACCCCCACCCCCACTCACCCCCACTCACCCCCACCCCCACTCACCCCCACCCCCACCCACTCACCCCCACTCACCCCCACCCCCACTCCCACTCACCCCCACTCACCCCCACCCCCACTCACCCCCACCCCCACCCACTCACCCCCACCCCCACTCCCACTCACCCCCACCCCCACTCACCCCCACCCCCACCCCCCCCCCACCGCCGACCCCCACTCACCCCCACTCACCCCCAACCCCCACCACCCCCACTCACCGCCCCACCCCCCACTCACCCCCCCTCCCCCTCCCCTTCCCACTCCCACAGCCCCCTCCCCCTCCCCCTCCCACACCCCCACCCCCTCCCCTCCCACACCCCCACCCCCTCCCCCTCCCACACCCCCACTCCCTCCCCCTCCCCATCCCACACCCCCACCCACTCCCCCTCCCCCTCCCCCACCCCCACCCACTCCCCCACCCTCACCCCCACCTCCCACTCTCACCCACGCCCCCACCCCCACTCTCAGCCCCACCCCCACTCACCCCCACCCCCACTCACACCCCCCCCACCCCACTCACACCCCCCCCACCCCCACTCACCCCCCCCACCCCCACTCACCCCCACCCCCACCCCCACTCACCCCCACTCACCCCCACTCACCCCCACCCCCACTCACCCCCACCCCCCCCACCCCCACTCACACCCCACCCACCCCCACCCCCACTCACCCCCACCCCCACTCACCCCCACTCACCCCCACTCACCCCCAACCCCACTCACCCCCCACCCACTCACCCCCACCCCCACCCCCACTCACCCCCCCCCTCCCCCACTCCCCCACTCACCCCCACTCACCCCCACCCCCACTCACCCCCCACTCACCCCCACTCACCCTCACCCCCACTCACCCCCACTCACGCCTCACCCCCACTCACCCCCACTCACCCCCACCCCACTCACCCCCACTCACCCCCACCCACCCCCACCCCCACCCCCACGCACCCCCACCCCCACGTCACCCCCACTCACCCCCACCCCCACTCACCCCCACTCACCCCCACACCCCCCCACTCACCCCCGACCCCCACCCCCACTCACGCGCGCCGCGGCCACCCCCACTCACCCCCACTCAACCCCCACTCACCCCCACTCACCCCCACTGCACCCCCACCCCCACACACCCCCACTCACTCCCCACCCCCACGCACCCCCACACCCACTCACCCCCACTCACCCCCACTGACCCCCACCCCCCACTCACCCCCCCTCCCCCTCCCCCTCCCACACCCCCACCCCCTCCCCCTCCCACACCCCCTCCCACACCCCCACCCCCTCCCACACCCCCACCCACACCCCCACCCCCTCCCCCTCCCACACCCCCTCCACACCCCCACCCCCTCCCACACCCCCACCCACACCCCCACCCCCTCCCCATCCCACACCCCCACCCACTCCCCCTCCCCCTCCCCCACCCCCACCCACTCCCCCACCCTCACCCCCACCCCCACTCGCCCCACCCCTCACCCCCACCCCCACTCTCACCCACTCCCCCACCCCCACTCACACCCCCCCACCCCCACTCACACCCCCCCACCCCCACTCACGCCCCCGCCCCACCCCCACTCACCCCCACTCAGCGCTCCCACTCACCCCCACCCCCACCCCCACCTCACCCCCACCCCCACCCCCACTCACCCCCACCCCCACTCACCCCCACCCCCACTCACCCCCACTCACCCCCACCCCCACTCACCCCCACCCACCCCCACTCACCCCCACTCACCCCCACTCACCCCCACTCACCCCCACCCCCACTCACCACCCCCACCCCCACTCACCCCCACTCACACCCCACTCACCCCCACCCCACTCACCCCCACCCCCACTCACCCCCCCCTCCCACCCCCCCTCCCCCTCCACACCCCCACCCCCTCCCCCTCCCACACCCCCACCCCCTCCCACACCCCTCCCACACCCCCCACCCCCCTCCCACACCCCCACCCCACACCCCCACCCGCCTCCCCCTCCCACACCACCTCCCCCTCCCTACACCCCCTCCCACACCCCCACCCCCTCCCACACGCCCACCCACACCCCCACCCCCTCCCCCTCCCACACCCCCACCCCTCCCCCCC